>NC_141685.1:1131277763-1132487763 GCF_964263255.1 Lissotriton vulgaris | reverse complement strand
GGTAGGACAGGGCTGAAAGGAATGAGACAAGCCTGGGGCACACAAGGTGTCCCTGTGCATACACCTGTCTGAACCAGTTCCTGGGGCACTCCAGCCCCAGAGCTGGCGCAAGACCAGACAAAGGATAGGGGGTGTAACCACCCCCCTCCTGGTCCCACCCAGAGGAGGGACCTAGTCGTAGTACAGCCCCCTTTAGCCGGATAAAGGTAGGAGCTGGCCCCATTCCAAATTAGATTATCCTGAACAACTTTACAAGAAGAAACTCTGGACTTCGACGTTCTGCTCCACAGAAGACTGAAGAAATCTCTCTTATGGACAAGGAGTGTCCACCCTGCACAAGCAGGCACCATCAGCGTCCAGCGGCTTCCCTCTGTCGTCTTCCTTCAAGGATCCAGACTTCAGAGCCCGACGAGACCCGGAATCCCAGACCTCTCCGACCTCTACCTACATCTGCAGCACAGCTGAGATCCGTGGGTGCGACGAGACACGTGGGACCGGCCATCTTGAAAGAAGCAGCACTTCGCTCCAGCACGACTTCTGAGGTAACCTCGTCCAAGTGCTTTGGGGACTGAGAAGCCCAGACACCGAGCAGCTCCTGCACTGAAGACCAGCCCTCCAGCATCCACAAGATCTGCGTGGGGCCCTTCTGCCTGTTTGCTGCTCGACGCGTTGTCTGGTCACTTGCCGGCTGGCCAGTGACCTCCTAGACGACGAACTGCAAAATCTTCACTGCTGGTGTGGTTGCTCCAGACTGGCCCTTGCTCCCTTCCAAAAGAGGAGCACCCCGGACCCTCCTGGTCCACTCCAGACACCGTTTCCACTCACCGCGTGGGTTGCCTTTGCCAAGGCCTGTTGACTCCGAATCCGAAGCCGACACCGCCGACAGTGAGAGCCTGCGAGGGACAGCTCGTGCCTCCATCCTGGTTGTCGAGGACACCACCTGGTCCACGTGGCTGCAGAGACAAGCGTCCACCCTCACCTGATCGCGACGACGACATCTGGTTCCACTCCTGGTTCCACTCCAGTCACTGTCTAGTGACTTTGAATATTGTCCCCTCTGCTTTCAGGTTCTTCTCTTCACTGATCCACCCTTGGATCACACCGGACATCTTCCTCCTGACCGCCTGCAGCATCTTTTCTTCCAGGCTCCATAGACTTCAACGCCGGAACCCGACACGACTTGGCACCTATGCACCCGCAGCCTGTGGGTGAGGTAACACGAGCATTTCGGTGCTCAAGGGTAGCTTGACTCGCCTAGTGTCCAGTTCCACAGTCGTTTTAGTTCTACCTAGTCAGGATTGTCCGTACTCACCTTTTTCTTGAACTTGACTGTCCATAGACACTGTTACGCATCTCGCGTGTGAGTTCACACTCTGCACACGCGTTCCGTGGGCCTCCTATTACCTACCTAGAGTTAGTATAGCGTGGTCCCAGCGATCCTACAGCCTCTGGACAGCTCCATTCCTTTTATCGATTTTCACATTCCACTTACTGAGTATATGGTTTGTCGTGCCCCTAGGGCACCATTGTAACTTGTGCAACTTAAACGTATTTTTCCTAAGAGATTGTCATGTGCTTAGCCCTCTGATCTCATAAAGAGTTCAGAGGTGTATGGTAGTTAATAAATATATTGTTTATTTTCATAACAACCTGTGTGGTGTCCTTTCACTTGGTATTCAAGGGGTTATATGTGGTAAAACAGCTGGCTTCACGTGCCAAAAGAGTTTAGCCTAAGACTGCTTTGTCCATGCTACCATTGGGATAGCTGGTCTATAAGGTTGACTTACAACCAATCACCATAAGGGCTGTTTGGACTGATACAAGGTGATCACTAGAATTAGTGAGCATCATATATCAGGCCAACTTCTCACATTGGTGTGCAGCGTTTGGGATTTGAGCTTGCTGTTGTTTTTACCAAATATAATCTTGAGATATCATTTGAAAGATCACATAAGGTACCATAGGTACATATAACAAGCTTAGAAATACTCTGAGTTCTACTGAACCAGCTGTTGTAGTAGAAAGGGAGTAGCACACCCTGACTACAACTCTTAGCAAGGGATCAGTGGGAAAACCCATAGTGTAGGTAAGTGCACCACTTACACCTCACTAGAAAAGTATGTCTATCACAGGAGAGAACACAGTAGCTCCCCTTGGTGATATTGACCCTCCACAGGTCATGTCAAGATATGCAGCCCTTAGCTTCCAGGAGATGAGACAATTGTGTACCTCCAGGAAACTAAAACAGGGTTCTAACCCTACAATTCCTTTTCTGATAGGTCTCTTAGAGACATTTGATGCCAGAAGGGCTTCTTCTCCAGGCCCATCTGACCCTACAGAGGGAAACATACCCCCAGTAGAGGAGGACTCTAATCTCCCTGAAACTGAAGAAGTGGAGGAAGATGGAGACTCATCTGATGGAGAGGTACACCATGGTCAGGGAGGAGTCAGCAGACTTACCAGGGCCAACTTAAGCATACATGAGAATGGAACTGGGGGGGGGGCAGGTCCATCCTCAGGCAGGCTTAACCTTGGGAATAGACAAGTTAGGTCTCTCTCCAGAGGCTCTAACAGATCTATTCACACCCATGTCTCTCGGGCATATTCTCAGAGAGGGATGACATCTCCTCAGAGAAGAGAGCATGAAGCTAAGATGAGGGAAGTCAATCTGAGGATTGAGAGGGAAGAACTTGCCCTTGCCAAAGAAAGACATGCCTTTGCCAGAGAGCAGAAATTGAGTGGGGCAGACCCCACTGGTGTCAGCATTATCCCTAGAGATAAAGACAAGAGTTTTGATACTAGACATCTGAGTAAAATAGTGCCCCCCTTTAAGCAAGGGGATGACATCCACAAATGGATGACTGCTCTGGAGAGGGCCTGCACTGTCCAGTGCACCCCCAGAGTCAGTGGGCAGCTATATTGTGGCTCTCCTTTGAAGGTAAAGGTAGAGATAAGCTCCTCACTACTAGAGCTGAGGATGCTAACAATTACCAAGTCCTGAAGAATACACTGATTGATGGGTTTGGCTTAACAGCTGAGCAGTACAGGTTGCTGTTCAGGGACACTCAGAAAATTCAGTCTCAGGATTGGGCTGACTTTGTTGATTGTGCCACTAAGGCTTTTGAAGGCTGGTTACTGGAAAGTAAAGTTACTGATTACACAGGATTGTATAATCTAATTATGAGAGAGCAAATATTAAGTAATTGTCAGAATCAGTTGTTGCATCAGCACCTTATTGACTCAGATCTGACCTCTCCCCAAGAATTGGGAAAGAAGGCAGACAGATGGGTCAGGACAAGGGTCAAGCAGCAGAACCAGAACCAGGGTGGTGGCCAGAAGAAAGCAGACCAGAAGGGTAATGAGAATAAGCAAAAGGACCTGAAGTCTTCAACAGGGCCCCCAACAATCTAAGGAGGGTGGGTCCCAGAATTCCCAAAAGAAGAAGAATGATGGTCAGAGGTAACCATGGTGCCAATACTGTAAAAGTAAAACTCACTGGTTTAGTGAGTGCACCAAGAAAGGCCCAGCTCCTACCACTACTGCCCCTAAGGCACCTGCACCCCCTAGTACAGTTAGTAGTGGTAGTGCTCCTCCCAAGGCTATAGTGAGGTTAACCTTGGTAACTGAGGCGGGCTCTGACTTAGTCAGGGTACCTACTCAGGCTGTTCTTGTTTGTACTGGGGACATGGATATGACCCCTACAATAAGTCCCAGTACTCTGGGCAAGTACAGGCAAACGCCTTTGATCAATGGAAAAATGTCTCAGGCCTACAGGGACACCTGTGCCAGTGTCACTATGGTGACACCAGCATTTATGGACCCTGGACAGGTAATACTAGGTGCAGACTACCTAGTGACCAATGCTAGCAATGTCACTACCAACCATAGTATGGCACGTGTTAATTTCTCCTGGGGAGGGGTAACTGGGCTCAAAAGGGTTGCAGTTAGTTCAGACCTCCCAGTGGACTGTCTTTTGGGCAATGATTTGGAATCCTCCTTATGATCAGATGTGGAGTATAGGACTCATGTGGAAATGTTAGGTTTGTCAGCACATGTCCTTGCTGTGACTAGGTCACAGGCCAAAAAATGCCCAGCTGAACAAGTGCTGGATTCTGGAACAATGGACCAGACACTTCCCAAGAGCAAGAGCAGCAGGGTCAAGGCAGTGCCTTCCCCCCTGCCTCAAGGTGAGGATCAGCCCTCTCAGGAGGCTGACCCAAAGACCCCAGAAGGAACTGTCCTAGAAGAGCTTGAACCCGAACAGGTTGAGTTTCTTGGACAGGTGGACCTTCCAGGGCAGACTTGAGGCAGGCACAGTTAGACTGTTTATCTCTTGAACCCCTCAGACAGCAGGCTGCTGCTGAGGCTGCAGGGAATGCCACAGGTACCCACAAGGTGTACTGGGGTGATGGACTCCTTTACTCTGAGGCAAGAGACCCCAAGCCTGGTGCTACCAGGAGGCTGGTCATCCCCTTGTCTCTGAGAGGTTTCCTTCTTACCTTGGCCCATGAGATTCCCCTTGCAGGTCACTTAGGCCAGAACAAGACTTGGGACAGGCTTGTTCCTCACTTTCACTGGCCTCATATGTCTGAAGACACAAAAGAGTTTTGTCGCTCATGTGTCACCTGCCAAGCCAGTGGCAAATCAGGTGGCACCACAAAGGCCCCCCTTATACCACTACCTGTGGTGGGGGTACCCTTTGAAAGAGTGGGGATTGACATTGTTGGACCAATGGACCCCCCACAGCATCTGGGCACAGATTTATACTGGTGGTAGTGGATCATGCCACCAGATACCCAGAAGCTATTCCCCTTAGGACCACTACAGCTCCTGTTGTGGACAGGGCCCTACTTGGAGTTTTCTCCAGAGTGGGGTTTCCTAAGAAGGTTGTCTCTGACAGAGGTGCAAACTTTATGTCAGGATACGTGACTGCAATGTGGAAGGAGTGTGGTGTCAATTTGTCATGATCGCTCTCACAGCCGCAACAAGAGGAAGAAAGAAAGGTCAAAAAGCGAAATCGCTCCATCTGCACTACAAGTCCCAGAATGCCAAGTGGACCGGAAGCACAGGAAGGAAGGTCGTGTCTATATAGCTCTGCCTTGGAAACGGCTCAGAGCTTGACAATTGTTTTTTGTGGAGTACGAGTATGGCGGAAGGTGTTCCCCGCCGGATTTAGCTCTGAGGAGATCGCCAGCGCCGAGCAAGTGCCTGCGTGGTCAGCGGAGATCGTCAGCGCCGAGCAAGTGCCTGCGTGGTCAGCGGAGATCGCCAGCGCCGAGCAAGTGCCTGCGTGGTCAGTGACTTATCAAGCCAGTTCCTAGCACGACCCTGTGTGGTCAGAGAAGTGGAGAAAACTTCCAGATAACCGCAAGTATAATTACGGAAGAACAGGATCGTTCTTCCCTTTCCGTTCAGATCGTTTGCTATTGTTTTACGGGAGTTCCCAATTATAATTTCATTGTTCCCCAAAGTCTGGTGCAAAGACTACTCGAGTGGCTCTATGACATATTCATGGTTCTGAAGCATAATTGGGAATACAAACTAAACGGAGGAAAATACTGTTAGCAACCGAAGCAGATAAACCTTCTAGGATTACGGCGCTTGGTGTGAAAGTGACAATTAACTTTCACTTCACCTCTCCAGTCCTCGTGAAGAGGAGGAACAGATCGGTTCCATTGAAAGAGAGAGCTAGTTTAATTTTGGTAAGTGTGATAGCGCGAGGCCAGGGGAAAGAAGGGATTATCGGGGAACAAGGCACTTATACCTGTCAACTGTCTTTCCCCGCTGCAGTACATCCCTACACGGAGGTTCGCTGGAACCAGACCCAGAGGGCCACGTCCTTCACTCCCGTTTGTTCCTACACCTTACCCTTCCGGCTTCTCGCAATACCCATTCAGAAGGTGCTCTCTACGACACCCCTGGGTGTAGTGTTTAGACAAGTCGGGAGGACATTCATCCCATCGTCCCTGCTGACAGGATTGATCAGGTTAGTGGTGCGCGAAGGTATTGGCGCCGCTTGCATTCGCGACAGATTGTCAAGCCCACGAATACGCCTCAGCCCGGACGATGGAAGTCGACGCTACCCTTGCTTCCCTGTTGGAAAGCTTCTCGGAGCTTCGTCAGGAGGTCCTTACCTCTCGTGCCGAGAATCAGGCCTTATATCAGGAAGTTACGCAGATGCGTAAAGAAATGTCTGACTTATCAATGAAGGAACCAGTGGCGAGACCCATACTTAAACCAGCCACTTTGCCTCCACCTTCGACCTCCCGAACAGGGGGTTACTTCTTGCCACTATCTGCTCCCGCAGCAGCTACGGATGCATTACCAACGGTTCAGGTAATCCAGAACCAGGGGATTCCTCTGGCCCCTCCCGAGAGGTTTTATGGGGATCCTCGTAAGTTCGAAACGTTTCTGAATCAGTGCCGACTTCATTTTTTGTGTAAACCCGTGGTCTTCCAGGAGGAAACAGTTAAAACGGCATTCATGATGTCCTACATGGGAGGGAATGCATCTAGTTGGACCATTCCCTCGTTAGAACGTAACGACCCGGTATTACATAACTTTACTGATTTTTGTCTCGAATTGAGAAAACTATTCGACAGGAAATCCTATATGCTAACCCTTGACAGGGAAATCATGACACTAAGACAGGGGTCTCAAGATTTACTGTCATATATTACTACATTTAATCGCCTACTAGTGGAAACGGATTGGCCGGTGGAGAAACGGATTTCCCTCTTTTATCAAGGTTTGAGAGGAGAATAAAAAGATGTGTTGGCCCAGGTGGTGCAATTACCAACCACGGTAGCTGAATTTATAGATCTCACCGTCCAGTTAGACCATCGTTTGCTAGAACGTAAAGGAGAAAGGCCCAGAGGGGAAAACCGTTTCTACTATTCCCCTTCCCGACCCAGATTCGGAGGAGAAGAAAAAACGAAGGTGACCGATGAAACGGAACCCATGCAAATCGGAGGGGTCCGAGGCCCCCTTACTTCCGAAGAAAAGGACAAAAGGCGACGTCTGAAACTTTGCCTTTATTGCGGGAAAGGAGGGCATTTTATTAAGGAATGTCGAGCCCGGAATTACGTTCCCGGGCGCTCTACCCTTCCCCGGGTCCAAGCTACTCAGAAGGATGCCGAACCGTCGGAAAACTACAGATCTTAAGTCAGACGGAGGTCTCTGACTTGAGATACCAGCTTCCTATGATCTCCCCTGTATTGGCCAACACCCTTCATCCTGCGGTGGCTCACATGAACGTACGTGTGTCTCTCTGGATTGCCTCTCATAACACACTACAAATTGATGCCCTTCTTGATTCTGGGGCCACCGGAAACTATATTGACCAGGACTATGCGTTAAGGATGGGCATACCTTGCGAGAAGAAGCTGCGACCCGAGACGGTAAAGGCAGTGGACGGAACCATCCTGTATATCTGGTCCGGTGGTTTATAACACCCTGTCATTATTGATGGAATTCGGCGAGAACCACCAGGAAAACATCCAATTCGATCTGATAGATGCCCCGCAGTTCCGTCTCATCCTGGGTATGCCGTGGCTTACACTGCATGATCCCTACGTTAGTTGGTCATCCCGTACGGTCAGTATGACCTCTCCTTATTGTAGAGAACACTGTAGGAATCATGAGAGTCGTCCTTCCCTTCCGGTGCCCTCGCCTTCAGCCTGTTTGGCGAACGCATGTTGCATAGAACAGTTCTGTTGTGCCACGGTGCTTCCCGTCGAATACCAGGAATATAAGGCATTGTTTGACAAACAAAAGGCTGCCCAGTTACCCCCCCATAGGGTTTATGACTGTCGTGTGGACCTCATACCGGGGGCGGATATCCCTTGCAGTAGGGTTTATGCTTTGACTGAGAAAGAAACCCAGTATTTAAAAACATATATTGACGACAACCTTGCTTCCGGGTTTATCAGACACTCCACCTCCCCTGCGTCTTCACCGATGTTTTTCATTGCTAAAAAGGACTGTGACGAGTTAAGACCCTGCATCGACTACCGTGCGATTAACAAGGTTACTGTAAAAAACCGCTATCCTCTTCCCCTCATTCCGGTCTTGATGGACCAATTGAAGGGGGCAAAATATTTCACGAAACTCGATCTTCGGGGGGCCTACCACCTTGTTCGTGTGCAAAAGGGAGACGAGTGGAAGACAGCGTTCAGAACCAAATTCGGTTTATTTGAATACAGGGTAATGCCCTTTGGTCTCTGCAACGCCCCTGCTGCCTTCCAATTTTTCATGGACGGGGTGTTGAGAGGGTGCTTGGAAACGTACTGCGTGGTCTACATAGACGATATTCTGATATATTTAACAACAATGACAGAACATATTGTCCATGTGAAGACAGTATTGCAGAAGCTCCAGCAAAACTCGTTATATGCCAAGTTGGAGAAATGTCTCTTCCATGTACAGGAAGTCGCCTTCTTGGGGTACATCATAGACGCTCAAGGTTTCCGAATGGATACAAGAAAAGTCGAGGTAATCTTGAACTGGAAAACTCCACAGAATGTGAAGGCTGTGCAGAGTTTTCTTGGTTTTGCCAACTATTACAGGCGCTTTATTCAGAACTTTTCGAAAGCCATACATCCCATCACATCCCTCCTGAGAAAGAACGTCCCGTTTGTATGGGGAACAGAAACAGAACAGGCCTTTCAAAGTCTCAAAGACAGGTTCACCCAGGCGCCTATACTCAGACATCCAGATCCTCAGTTGCCCTATGTCCTCGAGACTGATGCCTCCCAATACGCTCTCGGAGGAATCCTGTCCCAAAGACATCCCAACACGGGCCAGTTGCACCCAGTGGCATTCTATTCAAAGAAACTTACACCTTGTGAGATAAATTACTCTATCACCGATAAAGAACTCCTCGCCATAAAAAGAGCCTGCGAAGAGTGGCGACATTATCTTCTAGGTGCTTTACACACCGTGGAGATCATCACGGATCACCGCAACCTTTTGTTCCTCAAAACGGCTAAGGCTCTGACCCCAAGGCAGCTTCGTTGGACTTTGTTTTTTTCCGATTATGATTTCGTAATCAAGTATCGACCTGGGTCTCGTAATGGGAAGGCGGACGCCTTATCCCGCCTAGGTACAGAAGAGACGGTTGAATCAGCGGAACCTCCTTATATCGTTCAAGAAACAGACTGTTCCAAGGTAGCGCTTGCCCTGGTATCCTCCGAAGACTTTCTGGATGATTTGAAAGTGGCTATAGCTGATCAGGATATAGTTTCTTGGATCCAGGAAGAGCCGGAACACCGTCATATGGAAAACGACCTGGCATACCATTACCAAGCGTTGTATATCCCCCTGATACAGTTGCAACAACAAGTGTTGAAATGGGCGCATGACTCTGTATTGAGCGGCCACATGGGCATATATAAGACCACCGCCAATGTGGAGCATTCCTTTTGGTAAAAGGAGGTTCGAAAGGATGTAAAGGAATACGTAAAGACCTGTGCGGTGTGTGCCCAGGGCAAAGCAGTCCATACGAAACCATCGGGTCTCCTCCATCCGCTACCCATTCCTCCTAAACCTTGGCACACCTTATCCATGGATTTTATAGTGGAGATGCCTGCCTGCGGTAATCAAACTGTGGTTCTGGTAGTGGTAGACCATCTAACAAAAATGGGACACTTCATTTCTTTACCGGGTCTGCCTACGTCAATGGAGTTGGCTAAAGTATTCCTTCAACACATTGTACGGGCGCATGGATTGCCCAGTGTGCTTATAACCGATCGAGGCACGCAATTTACGTCGCATTTTTGGAAAGCTCTCTGTGCCATCTTGCAAATCGACGCCCGATTATCAACTAGCTACCACCCTCAGACAGATGGTAAAACCGAAAGGCTTAACCAAACACTGGAGCAATACCTCCGCTGCTTTACCATGCAGAACCCCTTGGATTGGACCACACTCTTGTGGATGGCGGAGTTCGCTTACAACAATGCTGCTCATTCCACCTTGGGGTGTTCCCCCTTTTTCTGCCTTTACGGTTTCCATCCGAATATGCTCCCGTTCGACTGCCCTGCTGAATCCTTGGTTCCTTCCATACATGAACATCATGCGCATTTGAGGGCCATTCTTATCGATGCGCGACATTGTTTGGAGACGGCACAAGCCGCTCACAAACTGTTTGCAGACCGGAGGAGGTCTGAGGAGCCTGAATATAAGGTGGGGGACAAGGTGTGGCTGTCAACGCGTAACATCCACCTGAAAGGAGTAAATAAACTTAAGCCTAAGTTTATTGGCCCGTATAGCATCTGTGAGGTTGTGAACCCTGTAGCCATGAAATTGTCTCTGCCGGAGGCTTGGTCTATTCATCCGGTGTTCCATGTGTCTCTCCTCAGGCCTTGTCCATTGAGTATGCGCTTGCCGGAGCGTCCCCCTGCTCTGGAGGTGGAAGGCCAGGATGAATACGAAGTGCAACGGATACTGGACTCTCGTATGGTGCGTGGCAAGGTCCAGTACTTGGTCGACTGGCAGGGGTATGGGCCCGAGGACAGAACCTGGGAACCAGTGGACCATTTGCATTGCCCGGATCTGGTTGCTGAGTTTCACGAACGTTTCCCTGGTAAACCGGGTCGACCGCCGAGACGGCAGTCCTCGAGAGGGGGTTCTGTCATGATCGCTCTCACAGCCGCAACAAGAGGAAGAAAGAAAGGTCAAAAAGCGAAATCGCTCCATCTGCACTACAAGTCCCAGAATGCCAAGTGGACCGGAAGAACAGGAAGGAAGGTCGTGTCTATATAGCTCCGCCTTGGAAACGGCTCAGAGCTTGACAATTGTTTTTTGTGGAGTACGAGTATGGCGGAAGGTGTTCCCCGCCGGATTTAGCTCTGAGGAGATCGCCAGCGCCGAGCAAGTGCCTGCGTGGTCAGCGGAGATCGTCAGCGCCGAGCAAGTGCCTGCGTGGTCAGCGGAGATCGCCAGCGCCGAGCAAGTGCCTGCGTGGTCAGTGACTTATCAAGCCAGTTCCTAGCACGACCCTGTGTGGTCAGAGAAGTGGAGAAAACTTCCAGATAACCGCAAGTATAATTACGGAAGAACAGGATCGTTCTTCCCTTTCCGTTCAGATCGTTTGCTATTGTTTTACGGGAGTTCCCAATTATAATTTCATTGTTCCCCAAAGTCTGGTGCAAAGACTACTCGAGTGGCTCTATGACATATTCATGGTTCTCAAGCATAATTGGGAATACAAACTAAACGGAGGAAAATACTGTTAGCAACCGAAGCAGATAAACCTTCTAGGATTACGGCGCTTGGTGTGAAAGTGACAATTAACTTTCACTTCACCTCTCCAGTCCTCGTGAAGAGGAGGAACAGATCGGTTCCATTGAAAGAGAGAGCTAGTTTAATTTTGGTAAGTGTGATAGCGCGAGGCCAGGGGAAAGAAGGGATTATCGGGGAACAAGGCACTTATACCTGTCAACTGTCTTTCCCCGCTGCAGTACATCCCTACACGGAGGTTCGCTGGAACCAGACCCAGAGGGCCACGTCCTTCACTCCCGTTTGTTTCTACACCTTACCCTTCCGGCTTCTCGCAATACCCATTCAGAAGGTGCTCTCTACGACACCCCTGGGTGTAGTGTTTAGACAAGTCGGGAGGACATTCATCCCATCGTCCCTGCTGACAGGATTGATCAGGTTAGTGGTGCGCGAAGGTATTGGCGCCGCTTGCATTCGCGACACAATTACAAATTCACCACCCCCTATCATCCACAGTGCAATGGGCTTGTGGAGAGATTCAACAAGACCATAAAAGGGATGATAAAAGGGTTACCAGAAAAGCTTAGGCGAAGATGGGACATCCTTTTACCCTGCCTTCTGTTTGCTTACAGAGAGGTCCCACAGAAGGAGGGGGTTGGCTACAGCCCTTTTGAGCTTCTATTTGGGCATCTTGTAAGAGGACCCCTGTGTCTTGTGAAGGAAGGATGGGAGTTACCTCTCAAAAAGCCTAAACAAGACATAGTGGACTATGTACTTGGTCTCCGCTCCAGGATGGCAGAGTACATGGAGAAGGCATCTTAAAACCTTGAGGCCAACCAAGAACTGCAAAAAGCTTGGCATGACCAAATGGCTGTCCTTACTGTTTACCAGCCTGGACAGAAGGTGTGTGTGTTGGAGCCAGTGGCCCCGCAGCTCTCCAAGACAAATGGTCTGGACCTCATACTATCATTGAACAGAAGGGAGAGGTCACCTACCTGGTAGACCTTGGAACTCCCAGGAGCCCTCACAGGGTACTTCATGTGAACAGGCTCAAGGCATTTGTCAACAGGAAAGACATGGGCTTGCTCATGGCTACAGATGAGGGACAGGAGGAAGAGAGTGACCCTCTCTCAGACCTGCTCACTCAGAACCCTGATGATGGGTCAGTAGATGGTGTAGTCGTTTCTGACAGCCTCTCTGAACATCAGCAAAAGGATTGCAAACAAGTTCTTCAGTCCTTCAGACAAATGTTCTCTCTGACACCCAGTCAGACAATCTGGTGCACCCATGAGGTGGACACTGGTGACAGTCTGCCTATAAAGAGTAAAATCTACAGGCAACCTGACCACGTCAGGGACTGTATAAAACAAGAAGTACAAAAGATGTTGGAGTTGGGAGTCATTGAACCCTCAGAGAGCCATTGGGCTAGTCCTGTAGTTCTAGTGCCTAAACCTCACACCCAGGATGGTAAGAGAGAGATGAGGGTTTGTGTAGACTACAGGGGTCTCAATGCTGTCACTAAGATAGATGCCCATCCAATACCAAGGGCAGATGAACTCATAGATAAATTGGCTTCTGCCAAATTCTTGAGTACATTTTACCTGACAGCTGGCTATTGGCAACTCAGGTTAGCTGAGGATGCCAAGACCAAAACAGCATTCTCTACCCCAGGAGGTCATTACCAATTTGTGGTAAGGCCCTTTGGTTTGAAAAATGCACCTGCCACTTTTCAAAGGTTGGTGAACCAAGTTCTCACTGGGCTGGATGACTTCTGTGCAGCATATCTAGATGATATTGCTGTCTTTAGCTCCACCTGGGAGGATCACCTGATCCACCTGAGGAAAGTTTTGGAGGCCCTGCAAAAGGCAGGCCTCACTATCAAGGCTACTAAGTGCGAGACAGGGTAGTCAGGTTGTGTACCTGGGCCACCTTGTAGGTGGGGGCCAGGTTCAACCATTGGAGAGCAAGATACAGGCCATAAAGGACTGGGCTCCTCCAACCACCCAGACACAGGTCAGAGCTTTTTTGGGCCTGTCTGGTTACTATAGGAAATTTGTCAGAAATTATGGAACCATTGTGACTCCACTTAATGACCTGACAAGTAAGAAAATGCCAAAGAAAGTTCAGTGGACAGTTAGCTGTCAAAAGGCATTTGATGACCTAAAGCAGGCCATGTGCACTGCACCTATTCTCAAGAGTCCAGACTACTCCAAACCTTTCAAACCTACCCCTCACCACCACCGAACTGAAGCCCACCACCACCACCCTTGACGCCTGGGACCCAATCAGCACCGAAGACACCATCCGCTTGATGAACTCCATTCACTCCGGCTCACCAACCGACCCATGCCCTCACCACATCTTCAACAAGGCCGACTCCATCATCACACCCCATCTCCGGGATATCATCAACTGCTCCCTCAACACCGCCATCTTCCCAGAAAGCTGGAAACATGCCGAACCCCGTGCTCTACTAAAGAAACCCACAGCAGACCCGACTGAACTTAAAAACTACCGCCCCATCTCGCTCCTCCCTTTCCCTGCCAAGGTCATAGAGAAAACCGTCAACAATCAGCTCGCCGCCTTCCTCGAGTCCAACGGCTCCCTCGACCCATCACAGTCCGGCTTCCGAGCCAAACACAGCACCGAGTCCGCCCTCATCGCAGCCACAGACGACATTCGAACACTTCTTGACAACGGAGAAACAGCTGCCCTCATCCTACTGGACCTCTCCGCAGCGTTCAACACGGTCTGTCACAGCACCCTCATAAAACGCCTCAGCAACGTCGGGACACAAGGAAAAGCATTGGACTGGATCATCTCGTTCCTCACCGGAAGAACCCAGAGAGTCCGCCTCCCCCCCTTCAGATCAGAGGCCACTGAAGTCATCTGCGGCGTACCTCAAGGATCCTCGCTCAGCCCACCCTCTTCAACGTCTACATGAGCCCCCTCGCAGCCATCGCACGCCAACACAATCTCAACATCATCTCCTACGCTGATGACACACAGCTGATCCTCTCCCTCACCAAAGACCCAAACACCTCCAAAACCAACCTACACAAAGAGATGAAAGACATAGCCGAGTGGATGAAGAACAGCCGTTTAAAACTAAATTCAGACAAGACGGAAGTCCTCATCCTAGGATCATCCCCTTCTTCCTGGGACAACTCATGGTGGCCACCGGCCCTGGGCACCGCACCCAAACCAACGGACCATGCTCGCAACCTAGGATTCATTCTAGACTCCTCCCTCTCGATGACCAGACAAGTCAACGCCGTCTCATCATCATGCTTTAACATCCTACCTATGCGCAAAAAGATCTTCCGCTGGATCCCTACGGAAACAAGAAAGACGGTCACCCATGCACTTGTCACAAGCCGACTGGACTACGGAAATACCCTCTACGCCGGAACCACAGCCAAATTACAGAAAAAATTCCAATGCATTCAGAACGCCTCCGCCCGACTCATCCTAGACATTCCCCACCACAATCACATATCTGGTCACCTGAGAGACCTCCACTGGCTCCCCGTCAACAAGAGAATAAAGTTCCGTCTCCTCAAACACGCACACAAAGCCCTCTACGACCTAGGACCCAAATACCTCAACACGCGCCTGACCTTCTACACCCCCACCCATCAACTACGATCGACCAATCAAGCCCTCGCCACGATTCCACGCATCCAAAGATCCACCATGGGAGGAAGATCTTTCTCCTACTTAGCGGCCAAAACGTGGAATTCTCTCCCCACCCACCTCCGCCTTACACAGAACCACCTATCCTTCAGAAAACAACTCAAAACTTGGAAATTTGATAAATAACGTACCCCCCCTCCCTCAAGCGCCTTGAGACCCTCTGGGTGAGTAGTGCGCTATACAAATTTTAACTTGACTTGATATATGCCGCATTCCATTAATTTAAAGCTGCCTATTAGTTTAGGACATGACAAAATCACATAATTAGTTGATTATGATTGCAACACAAGCAAGATTAATTTCCCACGTGTATTTGTGTAGGTGCATTTCTTATTCTACATTGATTAATCATACACGACATTTCATCAATACAAGTTATGGTTATTTAGAGTATAATTTCACATGGCTACACAAAATTTTGTTTCACCACCTTGCTCCATCAGCAGCGCCTGCATTATATATAAAACCTTAGGTAAAAAAGTAATTTTTATGGCAGCTATTCGCCCTAACCAGGAGATAGGGCCCAGATGCCAGGATTGGATGAGCGAGTACACCAAGGCCAGCAATGCGTCATAGTTGCGTGAGATGCATTTATCAATCGCGGGAAATAATTGGACACCTAAGTATTTAATGCCCTGTGCAACCCAGGAGAAAGGGAATGTGGTAGCCAGGTACGTCCGCTCGATTCGCGGTATGGTGAATCTGAGAGCTTTGGATTTGTTGGCTTTCATCTTAAACCCGGATGCTTTCCCTAATGCTGCCAGTTCCGCCAGCAGTGGAGGCAATGACTGACGCGGTTTTGTGATTGTGAGCAGGATGTCATCTGCGTATAATGATATTTTGTGTGCCTGGCCACCCATCTTCACTCCCTCAAGGAGGTGCCCTGGGTTTCGCTCTGCTAAAGGCTCCATATATAGCGCAAATAGGAGGGGGAAAGGGGACACCCCTGTCTCGTTCCCCTGGATATTGGGAATATTAGAGCTAAAATTTTGTTGACAAAAACCATGGCCCTGGGATGGGAAACAACACTTACAACGCAACTTTTACAACGCACTACCTTTACAACGAAACGTTTACAACGCGACATCCATTACAACGCATGCCATTACAACGCATGTCACTACAACGCATACCACTAGAACGCATGTCATTACAACGCAGTCATTACAACGCATACCATTACAACGCATACCTACACTATCCAACACTTACCCTACTGTTGCACCCCCTGGAGTTAGAATAGTAATTTTTACCCCTACACTATCCAATACTTACCCTACTGTTGCACCCCCTGGAGTTAGAATAGTACATTTTACCCCTACACTATCCAACACTTACCCTACTGTTGCACCCCCTGGAGTTAGAATAGTAATTTTTACCCCTACACTATCCAATACTTACCATACATGCAATGTAATGGTATGTGTTGTAATGGTATGCATTGTAAATGTAGTATGCGTTGTAGTGGAATGCGTTGTAAAGGTAGTTTCAAAGAATTTGTTATAATGGCATGCGTTAATATGGAATGCGTTGTAATGGATATTGCGGTGTAAAAAATGCGTTGTAAAGGTATGTGTTGTAAAAGTATGCGTTGTAACAACATACATCCCCCTGGGATCTGTATAGCTGGCCCAGATCCACTGGCGGAAATGGGGGCCTAGACCTATGGCCTCCAACACTTCTCGCAAAAAGGGCCAATGCACCCGGTCAAGCGCTTTTTCTGCGTCAATTGATAAAAGCAATGTGGGTGTCTGCGCAATTGGTTTTATCAATGAGGTGGAATATCCGCTTTGTGTTGTCCCCACATGTGCACCCCAGAATGAAGCCCGCTTGATCTGGGTCAATCAGTCCGGGCATGAACTTAAACAATCTGTTAGCTAAGATCCACATAAATAGCTTAGCATGAACGTTTAAGAGGGATATGGGGCGGTAAGAGGCACTTTGCCACAGATCTTTTCCGGGTTTTGGGATGGCCACTATTATGGCTGTTTTTAGGGTTTCTGTGAGGGTGCCAGTGGAGCTAAAAGAGTTATACGGTTGGACCAGCACGGGGGACAGTTGTTTCGCGAATATCTTATAAAGAGCAGCTATAAATCCATCTTGTCCTGGAGCTTTATCTACTTGAAGTTTCCCTATCGCATCCAGGACCTCTTTTGTGGTAATGTCCTCTTCTAACGCCACAGCTACATGTTCCGTCAGTTTTGTTAGGGTGGCCTGCTCATCATAGGAGATGACATGCGCAGGCTGCAAATTCTTCTTTGTTTAGAGTTGGGCATAGAACTGGGCAAATTCCTCTGTGATTTCGGTGTCCCTCGTCAAGGAGCGTTGGTGTTGATCTGTTACAGCCTTCACATGGCGGCCTGTGTTTGAGTGCATAATCTATGTGTGAGCAGCCTGCCCACTTTGAATGCCAGAAACCGGTCCTCGGAAGCTTGTTTCCGGTCCACGGAAGACATGGCTTGGCAGTTCGGGCTGGACTGTTCCCATGAGGCACAGGGTCAGACTGATTTGCATATAGCCATGTCTGAACTGGGGTGGCAGAGTGGGCTAAAGAACGTTGATGGATTAAACCAAGATCTTTTGACTGGGTGTGAGTGTTTGATTGATTCAGATGCTCCGTCCATCACCACACCCTTTTGTACCGCTTTTGCCCGCAATAAGTGTGGCAGGGTATGCTCAGACGTGAGTCCCTTGCTCACTTTGCCACTGGATTCAAGCAAGCCGGGCTGAAGATGGCTGGAATGCCAGAAACCGGTCCTCGGAAGCTTGTTTCCGGTCCAGGGAAGACATGGCTTGGCAGTTCGGGCTGGACTGTTCCAATGAGGCACAGGGTCAGACTGATTTGCATATAGCCATGTCTGAACTGGGGTGGCAGAGTGGGCTAAAGAACGGTGATGGATTAAACCCAGATCTTTTGACTGGGTGTAAGTGTTTGATTGATTCAGATGCTCCGTCCATCACCACGCCGTTTTGTACCGCTTTTGGCCGCCGTAAGTGTGGCAGGGTATGCTCAGACGTGAGTCCCTTTCTCACTTTGTCACTGGATTCAAGCAAGCCGGGCTGAAGACGGCTGGAATGCCAGAAACCGGTCCTCGGAAGCCTGTTTCCGGTCCAGGGAAGACATGGCTTGGCAGTTCGGGCTGGACTGTTCCCATGAGGCACAGGGTCAGACTGATTTGCATATAGCCATGCCTGAACTGGGGTGGCAGAGTGGGATAAAGAACGGTGATGGATTAAACCCAGATCTTTTGACTGGGTGTGAGTGTTTGATTGATTCAGATGCTCCATCCATCTCCACACCCTTTTGTACCGCTTTTGGCCGCCATAAGTATGACAGGGTATGCTCAGACGTGAGTCCCTTGCTCACTTTGCCACTATATTCAAGCAAGCCGGGCTGAAGACGGCTTGAATGCCAGAAACCGGTCCTCAGAGCTTGTTTCCGGTCCAGGGAAGACATTGCTTGGCAGTTCGGGCTGGACTGTTCCCATGAGGCACAGGGTCAGACTGATTTGCATATAGCCATGTCTGAACTGGGGTGGCAGAGTGAGCTAAAGAACGGTGATGGATTAAACCCAGATCTTTTGACTGGGTGTGAGTGTCCGATTGATTCAGATGCTCCGTCCATCACCACACCCTTTTGTACCGCTTTGTTCCCCCAGCATAGTATCTCTGCCTTGTGCAGAGCAAGGCATGCTCAGCCACGTGCATATCTAGAGCCTTGAGAGGCTATCTGGCGGTAGTCAGTTGCTGCCGTGCTTTGTGGGTCCCCATCTGTCTATGCGCTTCTTTTAGGTCTTTCACCTTCCCCTCTAGTTCTGCGCGCTTAGCTCTGCGCTCCTTGTTGTGCATTGCTGCTATGGCTATGAAAGTTTCCCGTACGACTGCTTTAAGTGCATTCCACAATGTGGAGATTGGTATGTGTTGTGAATCGTTGATGGCGAGGTAGTCTTGGATAACCCCTTGAATCTCATTGATGTTTGATGTATGAAAGTAATTTAGGATTGAGGCGCCACGTTGTGGCGTCTTGTCTGATATGGGGCAGGTGCAACACCAAAGGATATAGGGGAGTGATCTCAGAGTGAGGCGACTTCAATGTCAGGTGTGGTTAGTAATACCAAAAAGGAAGTGGAACTAGAAAGAAGTCAATTTTGGAATATGACTGGTGTACGGCAGAGAAAGGAGTAAAGGATTTTGTAGTGGGGTATAGGGCCCTCCACACGTCTACCAGACCTGCGTCTGCGAGCCATTGAAGTACCTGCGGGATGAGTGCTCCTTCTGTACCTACTCTCTGGGCACCCGATTTAACGTAGTGTCTCGCACTATGTTAAAGTCTTTCCCAACTGAAATATTGGCGTCTAGTGTAATGAGGATTGAGCCAATTGCCTGGCGAATGAAGGTTTCCTGGTGGTCATTTGGGGCATAAAGGCTTGCAATTGTGATGGTGCATTGGGGCATTGCGATACGCAGGGCTATCATGTGGCCCGATATCTCAGAGTGTGTTTGCATAACCTGACCTTGGAAATGTGTGGCAAGTAATATAGCTACTTGCTTGGTCCGGCCAACTAGAATTGCCAGTCGAACCATTTTGATCGCATACAACTCCAATCCTTTTTAACAAGGTGAATCTCCTGCAGGAGAAATATATCACACTATGTTGTCTTCATTTGTGACAAGAGTGCTATTCTCTTGGTCGGAGAGTTTAGGCCCCTCACATTAAGGCTAACCACCCACACCATGACAAGATTTCAATGCGAGGCTGAGCAATAGCCCCATTCTATGACACTGTGTACCTCCGTAATGTGGTGAATAGGAACATAGGTGGGTGGAAGTGGTGCACAGATGTGCATGGAAGAAAACATGCAATAAAATATACATAACAAAATCACCAAGTGGTGAAAAACGGGTATATACGAAGTAGGGGTCCATGTCATCGGCAGGTTTCCCAGGCTGTCTAGGATGTTGTCAGCTAAAGTTCTCCGCCGATGCTCTCTTGTGTTAAGGCTCAAACTTGGTGTAGATCCCGGTGTCCGGCTTACTTCTTCCATAGTTTATTCCCAGCTGAGACATTCTGCTGTCCCGCCAGGGTCGATCTATACCATGGTGACAGAGTTCATAGCTTGGTTCCTGTCTCAAAGTTAGTTATCTGTCTCCTTGCTCTGGTGCCGAATCCTGCTTGGTGAGGTGCCGGAGCAAAGCAGAACGCTCCCACATACTTTCAGTTGTGGTTGGCTTGGTCACAATTTGTGGGAGTCCGTTTTTGGGGCACCTCTGTCTACCAGGTCCTAGTGAAGGTGAGTGGGGCCCCGGCGCCAGATTGTTCGCTCTACTCTAGCCCCAGAATTGCCACTGCTTCGGGGGGGTGAGGGGGGGGTTAAGGGTCGAGCGCGTCTCTCCACTTCATATGAATACCAGGCGGAAAGGGTAAACCCATCTAAAGCGCACTCCTTTGACCCTCAGGAAATCTGAAACTGGTTTCATACTGCGCAGATGTTGCAAAGTGATGGGGAAAGGTCCTGGAATAGGCGCACCTTGATCCCTTCAAACAGGATGTGGGTTTGATCTCGTACCACTGTCATTATAAGTTCCTTCTGGCTGTAGGTGTGTAAACAGGTGAGAATGTCCTGAGGGGTTCCTGGGGATTGAGATGGACGACCCGCTCTATGTGTGCAACACAGGGGGAATCTCAGTGTCAGTGTCCTTTAGCTTGGGGGTGATCTGGTGGAAGAGCCGCGTAACAAAGTCCTCTAAGCAATTGCCAGCGGCCTGGAGCGGAATCCCTTTGATTCTAATATTGGATCTCCTAGACCTGTTTTCAAGATCCTCTAGGTAGTAGTTTAGGTCTGCGCTGTGGTCTTTAAGCTCTAATATTTCGCTTCAATTCCGAGAAATGCTCCTTGCTAAGTTTTGTTTCTGTAACAAAGAATTGTCTGTGCCAGCGCATAGTTTTCTCTCTGCAAAGGCCCTCTCCCACCTGTCTGGCAGTTTGATCGCAGCCCAGGGTAGAACTGCCTTGAAAGTGTTTTGAGCCGTACCAGATGCAAGAGTAGAAACCTTTTTTTTCTCCTTTACACTGTTTATCCACATCTGTTTGGAAAATTCCACTGTAGGCGTGTTATGGGTTGACCATTCAATGCATATAATGTATCTTTATGCTTACTGTTCTTTAGTTGCCTCTGTAGTACTCTCTCGAGACTGTGCAGATGGGGCCCTGCTCTGAGCGTATACAATAAATGATTATTGATGTATATTCTTCACTGTTTCTCTGACTCTTCATTTAGCATGGAAGCTGAGAGGTGGTCAGTGGTGACCCGAATCGGGTCACTTCCTTCAGTCGGCGCCCAAACAGGGTCTCCTTTGGGGCATGACCCATACATTTTCCGCAGACGGAGGGGAGGATGAGGACATCATCAGGTCGGACTGACGGCTCAGAGATCCCTGCACGAAGAGATACGTTTTGCGCAGCTGCTGACTCTGTCCTACCAAAGGGTGCCTCGCCCAGCGGTCATCCAGACTGGAGTCCTGAACGGCGAACCTGTGATCTGACTACTTGGACTGAAGAGTCGGAAGTGGAGAATTGGTCTATCGGTGTGCCTTACACCAGGTGAGTCTCTTTCATTTATGTGATACCACCGTAAATGGGTTTTGTTTCAGCATTAGGACTGATTTGCTGAAAAGTGTTTGCGAATACTTTGCCAGGTAAAATAAGGACTTTGTTTTTTTTTTCCTTTGCAATGCCTGGTTTCAGTAAGATTCTGAGTTTGTTCTGTTATTGTTGTTCTAAACATGCACGGTTAGAAGAAGCCCAGCCTGCACCTCCTGAAGGTAGTCCTAATTTTGAGATGTACGTAAAACATGGCCTTGGCCCAATTATGTTTAGTATGTTATGACACGAATATACGAGGGGCAATGCAATGTTGCAGTGGCCTTTGACAGGCTCTTTTGATGAAGAAAGACAAGGTTTCCTCAGGAACAGTTTTTTAAAAGACACAGTCGACAGTCTATGTTTGACTCCCTTCATACTGGGCAGAAGGAGGCCAAACAGAGGTGATTGAAAATGTAGAAACATGTCAGAAAGAGAAATATGCAGACCCTTACACAAAAGGCTGTAGCTTACGATAAAGACAAGCAGGAGACAGGAATAGAACACAAAGACAGAAGATTTCGGTTGCACATTGATAAGTCCTATATGGCTCAGGAAGATGGTAATACTTTATGGAGACTTTGTTGGATACCGGACTCCCGCCACCATACGCCCCAGAACGGATATATCCTGTTGTTCCCCAACAGCAATTCCTTCTCTTGCAACATATGACTACGATAAATCCAGCTACTTCCATTACAGTCACTCATTCTTCATCAACCGGTGCATGGTCTGGAAGAAAGCGATTTGACGGGATTCAAGGAACGGTTGGGTACGTTAATGGGATCTGGGTGGGGGAGGAAGAGAAGAGAGTAATAGTGGAACAAGCAATATGGTGTGCTCGCAACCCCATTTACAGTCTTCAAGACATATGGCAAGTTGTGCGAGATTTTGAACCCTTTTTACAGCAACATGCCCTTAAACATATGTCCGCCGCACTAATTGACCACTGGCATACACACATCAAAACAGAAGCACCCCAAATACTATTTGATATTAGTGAAGGTATTTAAATAATTAATATGGAGCCGGCCCAAGTGTTCGGGACCATTTCAACTCTAATTATTTATAGAGGCAGACTACATGAAAAGAGTCTCACTCAAATAACTTAGGCATAGATTCATCAACCGAAATTGCGATCGCAATAGCTGCGAAACAGAAATTGCGATCGCAATTTCAGCTTCCGCAATTCATGAAGCAAAAACCCACCAATTTGCGAATTCGCAAACATAAATTTGCAGAATCAATGTAGACCCCCTTAGCGAATCTCTAATAGCGATTTTCCACTAATTCTGCAAATTAATTAGCGAATTCGCAAATAAATCGCAAATACAATTCATCAAACATCGCAAATTGTGAGAAAAAAACAAAATCGCTAAATGCAACTCGCAATTTAAGGAGAAGTCAAACCAGGTGGTAACCATGAAGTTCAATTGGGAAAAAAAAAAAGAAATTCAAACAGGAACAATGGGCGGAGCAAAAGAAACACACTTAATGAGACACAGTAGTAGCATGAGTTCATTCACAACGCCAGGTCTATACATCGTGGCAAGGTAGCTGAGGCTCCATCTCGCAGCCCGGAACCAACGCAGGATTCAGGAGCGCATCGTCCGGCTGCAGAAAACACTCCTGGGCCAGACTGAAGAGGAGATATACTTCAAATACAGGCTAAATGGGGCAATGATTCACAAGCTCATCAGAGACCTTGACCCCCTTATGCAGCACCCAACAAGGAAGACCAATGCCGTGCCCACCCATGTCCAGGTCCTGTGCTACCTGCACCTCCTGGCCTCCGGAAGCTTCCAGGGGATAGTTGCATATGCAGGGGGGATCTCCCAGAGCACACTGTTATGCTGCCTACGATGTTTCCTGGACGCCATGCTGATCCGGATACACCACTACATAACCTTCCCAACCACCCAACAGGACTTAAATCAAACAAAGCTTGTCTTCTACAACATTGCGCAATTTCCCCATGTAATTGGATGCAATGACTGTACCCACATCCACATCTGCCCACCCGCTGAGACAGAGTACATGCACCGGAACCGCAAGTCCTACCATTCACTGAACATCCAGATGGTCTGCAATGCAAAGACAATCATCACTGACATAGTGGCCCAATACCCATGGAGCACGCATGATTCCTTCATCTTCCGGCACAGTGGCATACACACCCACTTGGCCAGGGGTGACTATGGCAAAGGACACCTCCTAGGTAAGTACACATGCCCACATACAGTACTTCGAGACCATGTAGGTGCGCATAACAGGCACTGACCCTCTGCTCCTTTTATTCAGGTGACAGCGCCTACGGCCTCCGTGAGTACCTCCTCACCCCATACCTCAACCCTGCCACACCACAGGAACGGCGTTACAATGCTGCACACATTCGCACTAGAAATTGCATTGAACGGACATTTGGGCTGTTAAAGAGCCGATTATGCATCCTACATAAGACTGGTGGGGCCCTCAAATACCAGCCTGAGGTCTGCTGCCGCATCGTGGCCGTGTGTGCCATAGTCCACAATATTGCTACCAAGCGGAGGATACCTGTGGAGATCTCTGGCAGTGAGTCGGAGGGGGACAACCGCCCACCTGCACATGTGCATCATGCATGCAGGGAGAATCCTGCAGAAGGACACAGACACCGCAACAACATCACAATGAACTATTTCTAGTGTACACATACCCCTCACACAACACTGCACTCATGCATGCCAAATTAAATAATGACATGAGTCGGATTTACGTTTGAAATAAACTCTTATTGTTTTTTACACAAAAATATTTCTTAAAATTTTTTTTCACAATACATGAAAACTGTATTTCCTCATACAGCCCCATGATAGCGAAGCAGGCGTGCTTGTCATATCAGCATGGCACTGCTGCTAGGGTACATGCAATCACTGGCGCCTCAGGCCGAACGCACCCAGTCCCCTCTCCACATCCTCCTCGCCAGTATTGGCCCGTGATGCTGCACTGGGACTGGTGCTGCGGCGGTGTTCGGTTACCACCGGCACAAACAGGCTGCTGAGACTTGATGTGCCCTCACTGGCATCATCACCCCTCCCCCCTTGCATGGCCATGGCCACACGCCTGCTGATTCTGGACAGCGGTTGTGACCTGTTCCAACGCCCTAGCAACGTCCTGGCAGCATTGCACCATCTGAATTTGCATCGCCAGGGACCGGCGTGAAAGTTGGGAGGTCGCATTACCAATCAGGTGGTTTGATCTGGTATATGCTGACAGCCGGGTCAGCAGCTGGCGGTGGCGGCGGCGGGTGATGTCCTGCTGTGACACCATGATTTGGCTGTTCTCCCTGACTGCAGCCGTCAGCACCTGCACGCTTTCCGTGAGCTGGCTCACGTTGCGCGCTGTCTTATAAAGCTGCAGCTGCATGGCTGCCATGTGCCGTGCCTGCCTGTGGTGGACAGCTAGCATCCGGCGTTCTATACCCAACCCTGGATCTTGGACATGTTGTGCTGCTGCCTCATCAGTCCGCTGGACTGCGACTGCACAGTGGCTGTGGGCCGTGTCT
Organism: Lissotriton vulgaris; assembly: GCF_964263255.1. Lineage (NCBI taxonomy): Eukaryota > Metazoa > Chordata > Amphibia > Caudata > Salamandridae > Lissotriton > Lissotriton vulgaris. The sequence goes on along the minus strand of NC_141685.1, from coordinate 1,132,462,666 downwards.
GCCTCCTGGGTGGTGGTGTGGCCTGTACCACTGCCATGGGTGTCACATGGGGTGGTTGCTGTCCTCCTGTGGCTGCAGGGGTGGCCCTGTCCGCATGGGGAGGTGGTAGTACTGGTGCTGGTGGTTGTGATGGTCCAGGTCGTGAGGCAGGATGGCCCTCTCCCTCGGTGTCCTCAGGGTTCTCCTCAATTTGGAGTGCCTTGCTGTCTGTGCTGGGTTGTTCTGCAGCACCTGTGATGTAAATGGGTGCATGATTAATGATATGTATCTTGCACATGGGATGTTGCAAACATGCATGCAGGCTTGCATTCCCTGACTGGCTTTAGGGATATGTTTCATTTAACAGGTCTGGCTGTGTGTGGCTATCAGGGAACTATTGTCATACTACAGGTCCCACAATGCAATATGACATTTCAGATGTGCATGGCCTGCATTACTGGGGTTATCAAATGGCTAGCTCTGGAGGCATGGGCATTGTTAGGGGACGGGGTGGCAGTTGCATGGCACTTACCTTGGGATTGTTGGGTGAGTTGGGAGGTGTCCAGCCGGGTGACCCCACGCAGTCTGCAGGGTTGATTGTGTCCTCCACCAGGTCTTCAAGTGGAGTGTTGGGCGCAACTGTGGGGTCTCCTCCTCCAGTGGCATGTTGATCCCCCAGCCTCTCTGCAATGCGCTCTTTGGCACGACCTCCGAGGTCGTACCACCTCTTCTTCAGCTCATCAATGGAGCGCTGGGTCACTCCAACAGAGTTCATCTTGGACCGGATGCGCTGCCAAATGCGCCTCTTGTCTGCTTCAGGCACCTTCCGGGATTCCTTGCCAAACAGCCTGTCATGGTCCTTGCTTACACCCTCGATGAGGAACTCATCTCCGAAAATTTGATTTTGCGTTTTCTGCCAGGTGCACTGCTTCCTGCTGCTTCCTGCAACATTCCGGTTTAGTGAGTGTGTTCTGTTGTGGTGCTGCAAGGTGTGTCTGGTGGAGCTCCGTGCTGTGCTATTTCCACTCTCAGGCTCTGTGTTCAGAATCAGTGAGGGAACTGCCTACTTCCTGGTTGTGAAGTCATCATTGTGCTCAAAATGCGACTTCCCGTTTTTGCGATCTCGCAATTAGCGAGATCGCAGTTTGCGATTTCAGTAATTGCAAAATTGCAATTTCAACATGGGAAACAGGGAATTCTGCGAATTTTGTACGATTTCGTGAAAATCGCAATCGGCAATTGCGGCCGACTGCGATTCGCTTTTTTTTATCGCTTTTCTTGGTGCATCCCATTCTGCGAATTCTAAATTGCGATTCGGTATTTTTCGCAATTTAGAATTCACAGAATCTTGGCTTGATGCATCTGGGGGTTAGTTCCCAATGTGAGAAGTTCACCCTATTTATCATCCAGAGATCCCTGCAGTGACGGCTCTGCCTGGGGTGATAACTAGACTGGCTGTGGCAGTCCGCTTTCATGAACAATGGGTTTATACTCCATGGAAAAGAAGTGAGGATCTGGCTCTAAAGGCTACATTGCCTGATCCTAAGAAAAATCCTACTGCTTAATATACAGAACAGACAGAAGGAATATATGATGTTGCAACGCATGTGGTTACAACGCAAGAAAGTTAGTTGGGACAAACTGACTGCCTGGCGGCAAAAGAAAGACAAACTTGTTTCAGATTTTTTGCACCCGGTTTGAAGAGAAATTTTTGGACAACTGTGGGCAGGATATGTCTACAGGGGGGGAGTCCACTTATTCGTTGAAAGGTTTGTCACTAATGTTCTTCCCGAAATATTGTCTAGACTTCAAGGATCTGAAAGCACCTCGTCTACGTCTCCCCCTTCCGTGATTCTAAATATGGTCCAATATTACGAGCATAGGGATAATGAAGTGAAAGACAAAACTGATAAAAGAAACAAAGAATTTGAAAATGAAGGTATTATTGCAGCAGGCATATCAAGGTAACCCTAGAGGACAGGGACCCCAACGACAACTTTCACGTACTAGACAGCAACTCTTGACACCTTTAGGACAGAACCAGTGCACTTACTGTAAAGAAAAAGGCCCCTGGCGTAGCCAGTGCCCTGTACTTTTGCAAAATGTTTTGTCCACAAGAGGAAGGGGTTCTGGAAACAGGGGCCATGGGACCAACAGAGGGCAACACACGTCTACTTCTGTAGGCCGTTCCGACAAGTATTTTGGCAACACCAGGGAAGGACAGTACTACAACAATGATTATGACATTGATGACGTGACAGGGATGTCTTTCAGCTAGGATAGTCAGGGACAGGGTAAGGGACCAGTTCAAATACCTGTAGATGAGCATGGCCCTTATGTCAAAGCGGATTTGTAAGGATCTACTAAGGAGTTCTTGGTTGATACAGGTGTCACAAAGAGCTCTATTTCCAGACACCTGGTCCCTGGGGCGGCCCCGTCTGGCCATAATGTTTCGGTGAGTTCTCAGGAGTACCGGTTGTTAGCTCCATATAGCGCCCTCTTGCTCTTACTCTTGGTCCTTTTACTGTGGATTCCCGAATCTTTTAACATCTAACTGTGGTGAAAATGAAATGGGCTTAGACTTACTAAAGAAGTTGCATGCTACCATATATTGTTTGACAAATGGTGTTTACATTATCATGGGTCCTGACGTGGGTACTAGACAATGCCTATACAAAAGATGCTCCTCTTCCACCTGAATTCGATCTAGTACCACTCACATTATGAGCCACCGGTGAAACTGATGGCTTATTGCAAATGCTCCCAGTTTCTATACAAGTGAACGAGCATGACATATTACCATGCATTCCCCAGTATAAGATACCAAAGGCAGGAGAACATGCTCTCCTTAATATTGTTCAGGACCTCATACGAAAAGGTGTTGTTGAAGAGACCACTGGTAACATATGCAATAGTCCTATTCTTCTGGTCTTCAAAAGGGCGATGCTAGACTCTCCCGAAAGTGCTGGTAATATCGTTTTGTGATTGATTTGTGCGAGGTCAATAAAATAGTGGTCCAGTGGTTCCTGATATAACCACACTTTTAACAATGGTTCTGTCCACCGCTAAGTTTTTCTCTGTCATTGATTTGAAAAATGCATTCTTTAGCAGTCCCATACACCCAGATAGCAGGTATTTATTCAGATTTTCACTGGCTGGCAAAAGTTTTCAATTCTGTAGGGCTACTCAAGGCTATACTGAAAGTTCTAGCATTTATAGTAAATCATTGAAAGGTCAGTTTGATTTACTCTCTTTCACTTCAGGCAATGCATTGGTACAGCTTGTAGATAATTTGTTAATTGCTTTGGATACTGAACAAGGTTGCAAAGATAGTACGGTAAAATTATTGTTGCACTTGGCACACCATGGTCACAAAGTTTCTCTTTCGAAATGTCAGTACTATTGACAGGTCTTCACCTATTTATTTTTTTACAGAGTTTTATATAGCGCAAACTTGACCCGAATCGGGTATCAGAGTACTTTACATAGCACCAGTTGCATTACACGAGGATACATTCATTTTTGTTATAGATGGGTATTTAGGTCACTTTCTGTCGAAGGAGGGTAGGAGGTTAACACCAGAACACATCAGTACCATTAATAAAATGCCCTGCCCACAGACTCAAAAGAGCGTGCGTGCTTTTATAGGCATCACTTCCTAGTATCGACAGTGGATCCCTAATTATTCCTTACTGATTAAATCTCCGCATGCATTAATAACAAAAGAAGTCCATGAGCCTTTACCTTGGACGCCAGATTGTCAGCAATCTTTTGAAAAATTAAAAACTGTGCTTTGCTCTGTTCCAGTAGTACTAGGCACGCCCAACTATAACAAACCTTTTGTGCTATACATCCAAGAGATGGCTCATTGTGCTCTTTCTGTCTAGACTCAAAAATGTGGTGATAGACAGGGACCTTGTACTTCTTTCTCTGCTGCGGTTGATCCTGTCGCAAGAACCCTCCCGAGTTGTCTGCAAGCTGTTGCCGCTGAGGCTACTTCTATCAGATAATCGGCTGGACTCGTACTCGATACTAACCTCACAGTTATGGTACCCAAGGCTGTGGACACACTTTTGAATAAAACAAGGACATAGCACCTCACCAGTGCACGTCTTACTGGCTACAAATTGACATTGTTTGCCAAACATATTACGGTTCAAAGATGTGCCACTCTGAATCCAGCCACGTTACTACCCCTCCCTTCCAAGAATGATGCAATTGACAAACATGATTGTATTTTTCTAACAGAGGAAGAGACGAAAGCACTGGTAGACCTGACTGATGTTCCCTTATCTGATCCCCAAGGAGAACTATATGTCGATGGCTCTTGTTTTAAAATGCTAGATGGCACCACCACAGCAGCTTATGCTATCACTACATTGCGCACAGTCGTAGAGACATCACAAGTCCCCTATCAATCTGCCCAGGCAGCAGAACGTGCTGCCCTTATATGGGCTTGGGAATTGAGTGAAGGCTTAGTTGTCAATATTCACACAGATAGTCAGTATGCATTTGGAGATGCGCACAATTTCGGGAGACTGTGGGCAGTGAGAGGGTTTCTTCCCTCGCATGGTACAAAGACACAACATGGACCTCTGATACTTCGATTACTGTTTGCACTAGCACTTTCTAAGAGAATGGCTATTGTGAAGTGTAGTGCCCACAAGAAGGTGACAGATGATATAGGTAGAGGGAATGCATTCGCTGATCAGACAGCCAAAGAGACAGCTCAGAGTAAGATGAAGAGAATGTTTTTTGCAGATCCAACTAGATGGGTTCCTGAGAACACTATGTTTAAAAACACATGTGCGAGCGTGGAAGAGATCCAAAGTGAGGCCACAATAGAAGAATTATCTATGTGACAAGAGAGTACAGCACGTTTAGATGAAGAAGGATGTTGGATTGATTTGTCCGGAAAACAGAAATGGATGTTACTGATTGTTAGAAACGGGGGTCTCTAGTTGGCAAGAGTTTGTACCTTTGTCCAAGTAGGGACCCTTCCTTCTAGTCAGGATAAGGGAGTTACACCCTAAAAATAACCCTTGCTCACCCTCTTGGTAGCTTGGCACAAGCAGTCAGGCTTATCTTAGAGGCAGTGTATAAAGCATTTGAACATAACCAACAGTAATACAGTGAAAACACTACAAAAGGACACCACACCAGTTTTGAAAAATATCCAATTTTATATAAACTTAAAACAAAACCAAAATGATAAAATTCCATTATACAGTACTTAAAAAGGTATACTTTGCAAGAATACTTGAAAAACACAGTTCGTACGAGTCAATAGCTCGGTCCGGGGCTATCGCAATGCTGAAAACAACAGAGTCTAACAGTTCCAGCCGACAGTTTCGATATGGGCCAGCGAAAGCGTGACAGACTCAGTAACATTACCTTTCTCATTGCGGCTGACACGTTGCTGCAGGCCGGTTGTGGCACTTGTCGCAGTTGCGTTGCAAAATGGAAGCGGTGCAGGGTGCGGTGTCCTCTTGAAGCGGTGCAGGCAGCAGCTCGGTGACAATCGTCCAGACGGCGTCAGTGAGACCAAGGCTTACGGTGCTCGATGCGGTGACTGGCAGGTTGCGGTGCTGGCAGGTTGCGGTGCAGGCGACAGAGCAGGTTAGCGGGAGCTGGCGTCGGTTGGCCCAGACAGCTGTGTGAGACGAGGCGGTGCCCCCAGCCACGATGTGGTCACAGGTGTCGAAGTCAGCAGCAGCGACGGCGTCAGTGAGACCAGGATAGCAAAGTGAAGCAAGGCGGTGTAGAGTGCGGTGCCCACAGGTCATGGTGCAAGCAGCCGTTCGGTGGTGGTGGTCATCGCCGAGACCAGGGTTGCGGTGCAAGATGCAGACGGTGCAGTTTGCGGTGCTGTCAGGACACAGAGCCAGCGACGGAGTCGGTTGCATTTCTCTGTGGCAGCTGAAACAGCAGTTCCAGAAGCAGAACCCAGAGGTTGGTGAAGTCTTTTCAGTCCCTGAGACTTCAGAAAAGGAGGTAAGCTCTATTTCAGGGCCTTGGAGATACTCAATAAAGAAGTTACAGAAAGTTCAGTCCTTTCCTTTCACAGCCCAAGAGAGAAGCAGCCACTACAGGCCAACACATCAAAGCACTCAGCAAAGTGGTAGTTCCTCCTCACAGCTTCTCCAGCTCTTCTTCTTGGCAGTCTTTCTGGTCCAAAAGAGTTCTAAAATTCTGGGGTCTGGGCCCCAATGTTTATGCCACAAAATCCTTTGTTCTCTGGAGGCAGAGAGTGTCTTTGCCCAGCCAGAACCCATTCTGTCCTCTCTGGAGCAGCTTCCTGGCAGGAGGTGGATACAGCATTGCCAGAGGCAGAACAGGCCCATTCAGGTGAAAGGAAATCTCCTCCCCCTACTCTAAATACAGCCCATGTCTATAGAGCCCAGCCCCGACTCGTCAGGCTCTCTGGAGCCACTGCTCCTCCCCAGCCCCTGTCATCCAAAAGTAAGACATGCAATACACAATCCTAGCAGAGGCACAGTGGCTGAATAAGCAAGAAAATATCTACTTTCTAAAAGTGTTATTTTCAAACACAGAATGTAAAAATCACCCTCACTAAAAGATGAATTTTAAAGTTCAGGCATACAAAACTTTATTTTCCTACCTTGTTCCCAGGGGTAGTTATGTTTATAAAATGTTATATATAAAACGAGGGGTCCCAGATTGGGAGAGACAGAAAAATTAAGATAGAAATGTGTAAGAAGAATCAAAAAAACAATTTCAAGAGTACAGTGTTTTTATTCACAAAGTACTCAGCCTTGTTATTAGTTATACATTTGCATGTAAAAATCTCATCAATTTTCAGTTATAGTTGTGCCCAAAGGAGGGGGGGGGATGAAAAGGGGAGGTGTGGGTGAGGGGGTTTGTGTAGGATGAAAGAGAAGATTCTTCACTTAAGTACAAGTCAAAAAATACATTATTCACAAATAGATTATTATAATGGCTTTCCAAAGAAGCCAAACAAACATGCCACAATAGGTCAAATATTTCCTATAACCAGGCTTCAATGAAGCTGTAACAATCTTGCTAGGGGTAGAAGCTGGTCTCACGGGGGTAGGTAGTCTACGTTTCGACCCTATTACATGTAGGGTATTTGTCCCTTACAGAGCGGGTTTTCTTCAGGACAGGAGGGGAAGGTTGGGCTGGTTTCCTACAGGGTAGTATAAAAACATGAACCAACTTAGGGTCTGAAAGTAGATCCCAATTATATAATAGTGAGTACATTGATTGACTCCATAATTAAAAAACACACCATACAAGGAGGACCAAGGGACACTGTGCAACTGGGAACCATATTCCATACTGTGCGTCATATTGTGAGTTAAAGAGACATGGATAATAAGGTCTTGATGCAAAGGCGGGCATATAAGCACAAAATTGCGTACATAACGCCGCGATTCCTGAACACACAGTAATGCACAGAAGTGCGGACTTTCTATTTTCAATTAAAAAAAACAGCATAGTAGTACATGTAAGTACAACGCACGCTTCATATGCTTCCAATGATTGACATTGACAGATTCCAGGAAAACGCATTCACGCGAAAAAGGAAAATGCATGGTTTAATGAAGTCAAAACACCTCCGAAGCAAACTAAAATGACAGACCCTAATGGGGAACAAACTAATATGCAGGTACACTCCTAAAACAAAGTCACTCAACATGCTGACATATTCATGCACATACTCGGTATTAGATTATCTCCATCGTGCATGAGGTGATTACCTTTCAAAGGAGCTGATCAATGTGACAAAATGTTTATTCCCGTGATAGCGGGTCACACGCCATGATATCACCGGGGGCTGCCATCTACAAGAACGCCGGGCCAAGCCGGCCGTATCATTGTAAATTGATTCCCGTACACAAAAAGTTCTCCACAAGCTAGAACAAGCATTTACAATGCAATGGTTTTGCCTTTGACAATGTTAGAGCTATTGGCATTGTAAATGTTAAAATTTTCATCTATGTTTTTTTTGAGTAAACAGATAAATAAATGGTGTTGTTGTTTAGTAGTAAATAGCTTTATTTTTCGAAATTGTGAGACTTGCCATCCCAGAACAGACAGCACAGTATTAGTTTGTACTGCAAGACCAGGGTTTGCCATGGAAGTAGGTGACAGCCATTTTCCCAGAAGATGACCCAAAGCCAATTTTTACTGTCCTTTTATAGCACATCATTGTAGTATTCTGTTAAGAATTATATTGGCTTCAGAGCGAAGGAAATCTTACACACAAAGTATGGATACAGAACAGAAAGGCTGGGCAAGGTACCCCGCTCTCTCTATATACAACGCAGGAATAGCCATATTATGCCCCAAAGATTGGTATAATGACTTGCTGATCAGAGCTATGAGGAGGCTAAAATGGACAACAACGAGGGTCAGGGGCGGGTATGACCAGCAAAAACGCATGCCATAATTCAGTCTCCCCACATTGTACTAGGTAAAACAAAAAGAAAAACACACACGCTTCAGCCATTTTGTAACTATTTCTAATCTCCAAACTGAGAAAAATATTGTTAAACTATTCTCCTATCCACAGCAGATGACAGAATGTACCAACCAGGCAATGGAAAATTTGAAACCAACTCTAGTCTGGGAATCATCTGCCACGAATATCAGCTGAAGAGAGTCACACCTGGTCTAGCACTGTATTTGCGACCTGCAGCTCACAGACCACAGAGAGGAGAGTCAAAGGCCACACATCTAGCAGAGGATTAATTCGAAATGGGTAGAGTAGATTAATCCTCATTGCAGCAAAACACAATTATGTATAAGAAGTTAGACAGCAAGATAGTGTCAGAAACTAGCAACGACGATCTGAGAGTCACACTTGAGATCGTATCATCACCCCAGTTGTTTCTGAATCCCTACTTTCACCGACTCTCATTCTAGAGGGGCCGGTTATAATGCCCCTGCTATCTAGAACACTATTTTCCCTTACCACAAATTAGTATCATATTAAGGAAAAGTGGAGTCCAGGGTGCACCTACATGGTGTACATGCATGTTAATGTTAATGTGGGTGTACTTGTAAAGCGCACTGTGACTCCATGGAGTATCCTGGCGCTGAAGACCGCTGGGGAACCCGTCCTGGCTTTCCCTGTGAGATGGTCCCTTTCTGGGTATCTCCAAGGTGAAACCAGGCATCCCCGGCGTCTGTGGGGGGCCGTTGTAGAGATGAGGCAAGCTTAATGCCCAGAGTTTCCGAGTGTGATCCCTGGTTAGAGTAGGTACCGAGGTGAGAATTATCAAGTCCGTTGACCCTGGTCCACAACCCATGTATAAAAAGTGGAACTGCAGGTCCTGTTTTACAAACTGAAGCTATCTGTGCACTAGGAATTCTGGCAATTAGTCCTCTCCTTGAATGAATGTATATGCTTCAGAGTGAATGAGAACAAAAGTGAGTGAGAGAAGTGTCAGGGAACGCCCTTATAGGAAATCCTTCATCTTTCATCTACCAGCCCCTCAAAGCTATTTTGTTTACCTGTGCACAAATTAACACATAGTTTGAGCAGCCATTACTTATCGAGGCAATTAATAGATGTTCCAAGAAACCCACACTGTAAATGTAAAACTCAATCATGAAGAATACATTTCCCATTCGAGTCACGGATTCAACAAAATGCAAGTAAAATTGTCGATTTTGTGCTTTCACAATAAAATATATCCAAAAATATGTGTAATTTAAGGAAATCAATATCGTAGAAAAACCCATGTGCGACAAGTAAAAATCATATTGTCTGGATTCTGACATAACCTTAAAAATGTCTTCTTACTGTAGTACAATGAAAACGATAAATCCTTGACATAATGACCAATAAAGGCTCATACTAAATGCAAAAGAGAAAATGGAGGTAGAGAGACATCAAGGTATTTGTAGATTACTTAATGTGGTCAAGCAGAGATGGTATGACTGTGACCGTACTCCCTGTTCCTCAGTTGACAATTAGGCAGTGGATTGCATAAATACTCCAGTTTACTTAGTGACATTTTAAAAAGTCATCGCGCAACAGTAAATATGCTCGAGAAATGCACAATAAACACAGCACAATTAGAATCCTGAAATATCAAAAATCTGCTATAATCAGAAATACTCAATAATGAGAGAGCAGCATTCTCAAACGTCTACCATCATCAGAAAGCTGACCTAAGCATACACATTCAATGATTATCTGGGTCTGTTGGCTCAGTGAACTAATGCGTCCACTGCATGGGCCTGTGTTCGACCTAATCGTCATAGGTTCAAATCCAGGCGGGTCCGTGTCAGAAATGTGAACTGATTGCTTTGCTTTTAATATAATAACTGTTTTAATGAAAAAGGACATAATGCACTTTTTGATAAAACTACAGTGGGCTTATAGGAATGTACCGCTCTTGTGTAGCAGCTTGACTACCGAATTTAATTTTTAGTACTGATATGGCCTGCCACTGCATGGTGATGTGTGAAAAATTAGCCAAGGTTTTAAATATATGAAACATGCTTATATACGGATGTTGCGTTAGTTTTAATTAATTATTGCACTGATTAATCTCCAGCAGGTGCATTAGCCCCCTAAGCTATTGTACTAGTTTTATTCCCGGTGATCGATGGGAGCACAGATATCTCTGCGGTTTGTGATTTAAGTCCCTGGCTTTTTAGCTTGCTGTCGGTTTACTAAGGGTCAGAGTGTACAAATAGTGCACCTGCACTCTCAGATAGGCGGGTGTCCACAGACTCCCTGCTGCGCCTGACACCGCAGTCCCTCCTGACTGGGGTCCTCTGTGATTCCACCCCTTTTCAGACCACAAAGTTGTCGGTTCCCGGAGCATCATTTTTCCCATTTCCAGCACTGACGAGGAGAGGCAAACAACAATCAAAGAAAATGTAACTTAAGGGGAGAAAGGCGGGAGGGGGAAATATTAAAAGAAACTTTCAGGAGCATATGGAACGTGAGGAATAGGAAAGGAAGAAAGCAAATTAAGACCATGAAAGAGAAGCAAGCATGGAGGGTGGGAAAAGAAAGTAAGAGAAGGAGAAAACAAGCATTAAAAAACAGAAAAGAGGGAGAAATAAGTAACATGCAGACAAGGACAGAAGAGAAAGAGGGGGAGGTAAAGTGACAGAAAGTAACCACTGAAGCAGGCAGCCGGAGGAAGCGGCCTAACCTTGGGATGTTTGGACAACAGCGAGAAGACAAAAGCGCTCAGTGCGGGGACCATCATGTCCCAAACTAAGTGTCAAACCGCTCCGGGCAGGCGGGGGCGCTGGGCAGGCCGGGCGCAGACGGGCCTGGAGCCCCGTGCCTCGAGGGAGGGCATCAGAGGAGCGGCCAGAGGCTGGCACTGCGCGCAGGGCCTCCATGGAGTGGCGTGAGAAGAACAAGCCCCGCACCGGCAAGCTGGACACCGACATCACCTACGCCGAGCTCAACTTCCTGCGGGCCTCGCGGCTGAACGTGGGGAGCATGAGCACCAAGACCCCGCCGTGCTGGCCAAGCCTACAATGTGAGTAGCCGCGGCGTGTGGGGGGATGGGCAGGCCTGCGTCACCGGGCCTACAGGCATCGGTGGGCACTGCCATCTGCAGGGGTAGGGGTCACAGTGCAGATGGGAAAGTTCAAAGTGCCTGCACAGTAAGTCAGGGCAGGCGTAAGAAACAAAAAAAAAACACTCACCTTTCCCGCAGATCTCTTGCTTCCCGCTCTCCACTCCTCTTCCCGATGACGCGGCGGAGGCTCGGCCGGCTGGGCCAATCCCAGCGCGACCCTGGCTGGAGGCGGACGGCTGCTTCCTTCTGGGGAACTCGGCTTCGGGGGCCGCGGCGGGGAAACAAAGAGACACTGCCGGGTGGGCACCGGCTTTAGAGGTCAGCAAAAGCGCTCCACGCTCTAAGCGAGGCTCCTTCTCACGGCCCGAGCAGGAAGGCGGGTGCCGGCAATGCTGGACCAGATTCGGGGGCGTTCCCGAGAATCGGCTTTCGGCTGACGTAGCGTGACGTAGCCAAAAGCCAAAAATTCTCGGGAACGCCCCCGAATCTGGTCCGGCATTGACGGACAGGCCTGTCTTCCAATGGCTAGCCTCCATTTATGGAGCTAGCCAATGGAAGACGGGGGCCGTTCCTGTCTCCCCTACTATAGTCATTAGGTTTTCGCCTGCGCGAAAAAGCTGCGCTCTCTGCACAGCTTTCGCCAGGAAAAACCTAAAAAAGGGGGTGTTGTAGGATAGAGTTAGGTTCCTATCTAGGAGGGGGCAAGAGCTTAGCGCCATTCTAACCGATGACTGGATTTACCTGGTAATGCGTTAATAGTCCTGGATCGTTTGTATTCTCCCGTACAGTTGGTGTGCCATGTATCAATCAGCCCGCGGCTGAAAAGATAAGTTATTGCGGGTTAAGCTTCTGGCATTAATTACGGGGGAAGATGGGAGGAAAGGGGGTGCCAGTAGCAATTACGGTAGCGCAATTACCTGATCAATCTGAACCGTGGAACACGACAGGTAAACACGGATAAATCACAATGTCCCGTCTCGTGGCAGCAGCAAAAGAAGACTGAATGCCGGATGTGTTATGGTGTTTCTAGGGGGCGTGTCCTTATCCAATCAAGGAAAGAGTAAAAAGACTACACTCATAAACCGACCGAAATCGCTGGGACAAACATAATTAAAAATGGATTCTTTTATATATTTTACCTCATGATCTGGTGTGCACCTGCCGCGCAGGGTAGTGAGGCACCGAAGAAAGAATTTAAAAGTTAAAAGGCATTCCCTTAGAAATTGTTTGTTGTGTGTAGCTAGGAATTCCAAAGTAACTATCCACATATAATAAATTATGTGCATGCCTATTAAGTGCCTCCCCATTAGTAGTGTAAATTAAAGCAGTTGCCAAACAGATATTCTATGCAGTAGAAGCAACATCGTGAGATCGTGTCACAGTCATATTGAGTGGTCTCTGGTGCAAACCTGCCCCCGTAATTCATGCCAGAAGCGTAACCCGCAATAACTTGTCTTTTCAGCCGCGGGCTGATCGATACATGGCACACCAACTGTACGGGAGAATACAAATGATCCAGGACTAATAACGGTCCGTTGCATTACCAGGTAAATCCAGTCATCGGTTAGAATGGCGACAAGCTCCTGCCCCCTCCTAGATAGGAACCTAACTCTATCCTACAACACCCCCTTTTTTCTAGCTTGTGGAGAACATTTTGTGTACGGGAATCAATTCACGACGATCCGGCTTGGCCCGGCATTCTTGTAGATGGCAGCCCGTGGTGATATCATGGCATGTGACCCCCTATCACCGGAATAAACATTTTGGCACATTGATCGGCTCCTTTGCAAGGTAATCACCTCATGCACAATCGAAATAATCTAATATGTATGAATATGTCAGCATGTCAAATCACTTTGTTTTACGAGAGTACCTGCATATTAGTTCGTTCCCCATTAGGGTCTGACATTTTAGTTTGCTTCGGAGGTGTTAACCCATGCATTTTCCTTCTTCGCGTGAATGCGTTTTCCTGGAATCTGTCAATCATTGGCAGCATATGAAGTTTGCGCTGTACTTGCATGTACTACATGCTGTTTTTTTTTATTGAAAGTAGAAAGTCCGCACTTCTGTGCATTACTGTGTGTTCAGGAATCGTGGCGTTTTTTACACAATTTTGTGCTTATATGCCCTCCCTTGCATCAAGACCTTATTATCCATGTCTCTTTAACTTACAATATGACGCACAGTATGGAATATGGTTCCGAGTTGCACAGTGTCCCTTGGTCCTCCTTGTATGTGGTGTGTTTTTTAATTATGAAGTCAATCAATGTTCTCACTATTATATAATTGAGATCTACTTTCAGACCCGAAGTTGATTCATGTTTTTATACTACCCTGTAGGAAACCAGCCCAACCTTCCCCTCCTGTCCTGAAGAAGACCCGCTCTGTAAGGGACAAATACCCTACATGTAATAGGGTCAAAACGTAGACTACCTACCCCCGTGAGATCAGCTTCTACCCCTAGCAAGATTTTTACCGCTTTATTGAAGCCTGGTTATAGGAATTATTTGACCTATTGTGGCATGTTTGTTTGGCTTCTTTGGAAAGCCATTATAATAATGTATTTGTGAATAATGTATTTTTTGCCTTGCACTTAAGTGAAGAATCTTCTCTTTCATCCTACACAAACCCCCTCACCGCACACCTCCCCTTTCCCCCTCCCCCCTCCTTTTGGCACAACTATAACCGAAAATTGATGAGATTTTTACATGCAAATGTATAGCTAATAACAAGGCTGATTCTTCTTACACATTTCTATCATAACTTTTCTGTCTCTCCCAATCTGGGACCCTTCGTTTTATATAAAACTTTATACCCAGGTCCCAGTGACTTAGTTTGGGTCGACCCTGTTGATCATAACGTATAAAATGTTATAAGCAAACTCCCCATTCTCTCCTATGTGAACAGGTTGCCTTGAAATAGTTAAAAACGAAATTGGCAGTATTTCACTATCAGGACATGCCACACACACCAGGGCGTGTCCTACCTTTCACATACACTGCAGCCTGCCCACAGGGGCACCTTGGGTCTACCTTAGGGGTGAGTAATATGTAAGAAAAGGAAAGGGTAGGGCCTGGCAAGTGGGTGCTCTTGTCAAGTCGACATGACAGTACTAAACTGCACACAGATACTGGAGTGGCAAATCTGAGTTACCTTTTCAGGGCTACTCGGGTGGGTGGCAAAATCCGTGCTGCAGGCCCACTAGTAGCATTTGATTTACAGGCCATGGCACACTCAGTGCACTTTACTAGGGACTGACTAGTAAATCAAATATGCCAATAATGGAAACACCAATCCATAATAACAATTTACAACAGGAGTACTTGCACTTTAACACTTAACAGCAGTGAGAAAGTGCGCAGAGACACTAAACCATCAAAAACAGAGTCTTCTTCTTTTTCAGTAAGCTTTATTCGATTATAAAGAACAATCATAAAAGCACAAGAACATTTGAGGCATATACAGTACATTTTAAAGGAAAAATAGCAGCAATCAGGACGACAACATTTAAAAATAGCATACTCTTCCTAAGAGCAATTGATTTTATTTTATTTTTTTTAAAAATTTTTGAAAACCTTTATTGTGCATGAATGAAAGAACAAATACGGGCCTACAACCATCAGGCCGGCCACGATACTTTGTCAGCACAGGTGTAAGCAATACAGTTCCCCAGCTGGTACGGGTGAAATATCGACAATCAATGAGCGTTACACTGGAGAGAATCATGTCACCAGGGAAAAGGAGAATTGAAGGTTAATTTTAAATTTTATGTGTTTCCTAATGAGATAAGTCAGTGAAGAATAAGAACTTAGGAGATTCGGGTCCGCACAATAGCTTCACAACATGAGCAAGCGGCGTCATAGCTGGAAACAACCACGGAAGTTAACACATCGGACAATTTGGTGGTGCAAAATGACAGCAAGATCATCCTCCAGCATTTACGCACCCCATTCAGCGCCACTCCCTCCCTACCAACCCCTATCTCAGACCCAGAATCGAGCCAGATTAAGAAAGCACAGAGAACAGAAAAAAAAATAAGGCCCATAGAACTAATAAAGAAACTAAATCTTCCCCCCACCCTACATCAATGCGGAGGCTACGGCCTGCCCCCCCCCCCCCGCCCCCCCCCCAGCAGAGTGCCTGTCGCCCTTTAAAGAACCCGAAATATAGACAAGAAGAAGAAGAAGGAGAATAAGAAGAGAAAGAAAGAAATCTTAACACTTGTAATAAAGGGAGTGAGAAAAGAATGAACTAGACTAAACTCCCAGAAAAAAGGAGGTGGGGAGGAGCCCACTCGATATCAAGTCACCCGGAGTCCCCAGCCATACACAACCTCCACACCATGTCCAATAATAAATTCGGAAGACATAGAACCAGGGATAGGAACGAAGTCAGTCACACTCAGGTCCCCGGGTCAGCACCGAACACGCAACCCCATCAGATGGAGTAAAAACCCAGAGCATAGCAAGTACAATTTTAAGTGGGGTAAAGCAGCATAATAAACAGTCAGCAGTGCAAAAATACTGGTCAGCCCATATCAGAAAGTCTCCGATACCCGGTGATGACCCAATTGCATGTCTCCCGAACCTAACGGTCTTAAAGTACCCCCCATCCCCAACAAAACACCAGGATCAGGACTTCATGCACGATATGGAGGAGGGAGGGACATCATAGGACAATGCAGTACACGTTGAAGAAGCGTCTCCCCCCGGGACCCCGCCCGCCCAACATTCACGTTTCATGAGAAGAAGGACTTTTCTAGCCCTGACCAGATTTCAAGCGTCCCCCTGAGCCCGGCCCCGGAAATGGACCCGCCCCAGCCAGAACAAAGGAGTAAGATGGCCGCCCTCGGCAAGGAGAAGGTCCCAAAACACAAGATGGATACCTAGGGTCAAACACAATAGTAGCGATACAAAGGAGAGCCACTGTCAGGTCCGCCTGATGTTGCAGAAGCCACTGAATCGGAGTCACTTCGTACACAACATAGTCAGTGATGGAAGATGGTAGCATCGTCAGTAGCGGCGTGAACAAGGATAGTGAATCAATGCCTGAAGATGAAGGCTGCGTCAGGATAGGGAACAATGTATCATCAACACTAGGGGCTAGCGACAGTTCCGTAGAATATTCACTGTGAGAGAGTTGCTCCGATTCACAGTCACGCAGCAACAATGTCTCCATTGCAATACCAGGGGGGGCCGGTCGACGCGGCAAAGGGCACCGGCCGACGATGCACCCTCAGAGCCGAGAGTGATTGCCTCCAACTTCGCGCCGAGTGCGCGAGAACACTCACGCCATTCTGCCCTTAGTTCTGCAAGCGCGTCAACAATGGAGGCAAGGGTGTATACAGGCGGGCGGTCCACGATATCCACCGCCCGAAGTCCACCCGGGTATTCCATGCGCCTTCCGGGACAATGTAGGGCGACCCAGTCAGGGGTCGATGTGGAGCCCACCAATAATGCAGGGGGGATGGCCGCCATGTTACAATGCGGGGTGCACCGGCCACACAAACGAGTTTCACAATAAGGAGTGAGGGTAGAACCTCTCCGCAGGATTTGGGCACCCCAATTGCGCTCGGTAAGCAATAGAAGTCCCCCTCGTGCAAGCCCAAGCAGAAGAAGTCCCAAAGGCGAGCCGCAGCGGCCAGTACCGCGCCGACAAGAAGAATACAGCGCGGCTCACCTCGGCGTCACTCGAAGCAGGAGTAGCGGTGCAGACCCTCAATCGGTCGTGCCGCAGTTGCACCGAGGGAATCAAAGCAGGGGCTGTAGCAAATCGCGGGTCAACAGAGGGTGGCAAGCACACCATTCGTGAGGCAGGCAACAGGAGCTCCGGCCGTATCCGGCCGTGCACAGCCAGACGGGGTCCGGACCCGGGGCTCGGCTCCGATCAGCAGGCGAGCACTCCAGGAACACCACTTAGCAAGCAGGCAGGGACGCCGGAGAAGCACCCCCGGCAGCAGCGCGCTTCCCTCGTCCTTCCGCACAAACAATACAGCAGGCTGGAAATCAGGATAATGGTGCATAAGTTACAGGCTCGGGGAGCCGGGCGACTACACGTCCGTCCGAGCAATTGATTTTAGGATGTAGGTTGCAGTAAAAAAACAGATATCCGGCTCATATAATAAAAACAGGAGTTTCATAGCAGTATTTACAGATAAAATGCCGTACTTTTTAAAAAGTGGTTTTAAAAAAGCAATACGAAGGTGTAAATTTAAATCACAAATGAGGAGAAAGTGCATAGTGCTTTGTTTTGTTATTCCGTCACATGGGCATGGGACCGGGGGATACTTTTTAATACATGGGAATGCCACCAGGTGGTGTACAGTACTTGATCTCATTCTAGTGAGTACAAACCGGTGTGATGTTCTAGTAAGCGTGGTTAGATATTGTTGAAAACCAACGGTATCCACATGTAAGGTATAGAGCTTAGAGGTTATTGACTGCTCACTTGTACGTTTCCGATCTGAAGCTTTCTTCCTCAAATAAATATGTTTAATTTCACTGTTCGATATATCAGTAGCCCTACTGGGATCATCCATAATATTTATATTAAATATGTCCTTGAATGTTGTTACTACATATTTGAGCCATGGGTCCTGTAAGCATTGGTCCAGGCGGAGGAAATCATTAATAATGCTTCTATTGGAAATGGTTTCATCCTTCGACCATATAGATCTCCAGGCCATCAGGGGTCTTAGCCCAATTAAATCTGTCAAGTGCTCCGCCCCTACTTCGGTATGTATGAGTTCGGTGAGGCCGACGTAGGTAAACAGAGTAATTTTTTCAAAAACCTATTTTCCTCAGTTTGTAGATCTGCATGGTGACAGTAGACCCAGACCCCGGCTCCATAGAGCGCTTTCGAGGCGCATCTAGATTTATATATATGCAGCATATCACGAATAAGGCGATCCCGAGTTTAGCCGCAAATTTAAAAACCCCAAATGCGCTTTTGACCATTTTAGCCCTAACATTAGTCACCTCCTGTGTCCACATTCCATTACCGGTAAAGGTTATGCCGAGGTAACAGAACTTCTCTACTAGTGAGATTTTTTTGTGGTCTAATAAAAGGATTTTGTTTTTCCTGCTCTATTTCCACAGATCATAGCATAAGTTTTGGTTTTATTGATCTGCAGCTTTCTGCCCTCGATAAAATTTGAGAACTTGTCCATAAGTCTTTGGAGGCCTAAAGGTGTCCTAGAGAGAAGTACTGCGTCATTCGGTATAGCAGTACCGGTACTTCGAGGCCCTCCACTTGTGGATCGTCACATTTAACCATTTTAAGTTCAGCATCAATGGCATTAATAAAAAGAGTAAAAAGGAGAGGCGCAAGGACACAGCCTTGTCTAATGTCTAGATTGACCTTAAATTTAGCTGTACATTCTCCGGCTTGTCCATAGCGCACACGGGCAGATAATTTAGTATATAGTCTACCCAAAAAGAAAATAATTGGCTCTGGGGCACCTAGACCCAATAAAATCAGCCATAATAGGCTGTGGTCTACTAGGTCGAATACACTACTTAGATCTGCAAAGCAAAGGTAAAGGGATCCTTGCTTTGCTCGTGTATATTTCCCTATTAAGAGATCTAAGTTAATGCATTGTTCCAGGGTCCCTCGCCCTTTCCTAAACCCATATTGTGACTGAGCCAGAATCTTATTATCCTCCACCCACTCTTCTAGCATGACCAGCAAGCCTCTGCTCATGATCTTCACTGATGAGTCTAGAAGGGAAATGGGTCGGTAATTTTTGGATCTGCTTCCCTTTTTAAATATGGGGATGATTGTAGACTCACCCCAGGTTAATGGCGAATTTTCCTTTACAGCAACATTAAAAACTCTGGTCAGCACCGGTCCCCAGAGTACCAAATCGGCTTTATACAAGTCAACTGGTACACCGTCCGGGCCCGGCGCTTTCCCCCCCCTTGCTACTGCTAATACTGTGTTCTACCTCTGGGAGTGTGATGTTTAGTGGGAGGATTGGCCAAATGTCTACATCCCCAATAATTTTCCCTGAGTCAAAGATGCAGGAAAAATGTGCAACCCATGCTTCCTCACTAACATGGGATGTTAGATCAGGAGCGTCCTCATTTTTTAAAAAGGGAGAATTAACTGTGTCCCAAAACAACTTGATATTGGATATCGCAACTGCCATAGTCAGTTTGTCCCAGGCTTCTTCCTGTAACTCCTTCTTCCTTCGCTTTAGCTGTACTTTATATACAGATCTCAGGATGGTAACAGTTGTCCTGTCCCTTGGTCTACTTGACAGGGCTTGCTTTAATAGAAACAAACATTGCGTACCGGCATGATCGAACCAGCCTTTAAACTGGGCTGATTTATTCACCTTAGTTACAGTCAGGATGTTAAAAATGTTAACATTAATCTTGCTAAAGCACCTTATAGTACATTCTCTAGTTCACTAACCACTTTATATCGCGTGGAGTCAAACACATTATTATAAAAATTAATTAACAGGACATTACGACCATTTTTGTGTTGTAGCCACAGAACCTGAGAATGACTTCCAACCATTTTATACAATTTAACTTCCACCGGCAATTTAACAGACAGAAGAGTCCTCCTTTTGCTCTGCCAGCGGCAGATTCCAGAGCAGGTAGATTAAATGCAACATACCCATCAAAATTGATGTTCTCCATACACCATGTCTCCTGGCAACATAAGATATCATGTCTAGTGACAAAATCCTTCCATCCTAAGGAATCTATATTCCTTCGCCACCCGGCAGTGTTCCAGGTAATAAGACTAAACCCGCTACCATTACCAGGTGGTTCTGCCCTAGTGTCCGCTACTTTGGACACCCAGTGTTTTACAGCCCCAATTTCCTTTTAGGGTGCCGCTCACTTCTTTAGGAAGACAATTCGATGTGCTGTCAGGATTTGAGTCTGGTGGATTACTTTGAATAGACTCCATTATTGGCCTTATATCCCCAATGCTGGGGTCAACCTGGGTAGAATTGTCCGGTTGTCTAGCATGCCCTAGGGAAGTCAAGCTAACTTGCTCCACCATACATATGCTATGGTGGTCGGGGTAATGTCAATCTATCTCCTCTAGTGATGGTAAAGGGAGATATCTATTGGACGTCGGGATGGCGGAATAGTGTGGTACCGGGATATGGGAGTTTAATGTTTCCCGGTCCCACTCTTGTACCATAGGACTATCTACTTTTAGATGTCTATAAAAGTAACCCAGTGGTACCAAAAAGACATTTCCATCAGTAGGGGGCCGGATAGGACCTTTCTCTAGAACTATACGTGTGTAATGAGGATTTTTAAAATTAATAATTACGCAGTCCCCTTTAAAGGATTTATTTGATGGGCCAATCCAGTTTACTCTCCTGGTTGTGAGGATTTGATCCACGCAGGCTATTGGAAATTCACAGTTGCGATGGACCCAATCAACAACCTTGTTTTTAAGTGAATTGTGCGATTCTGTAGCACTCGGGGAAAGAGGGGGGACATTTGCCAGTACAGTTACATATGGACAACATGCTGGAGGGAGGCCAATTATCCTAGATCTAATCACCTTCAGCGGGTCTTTCCCTAGTTTATTTGTATCTTCCTGTTTATTCGCTCTATTTCTGCCCGGGGGGCTATTTCCTATAGCTGCCTTGCGCTATTCTCCAGTATTTTGGGTATTACCAATAATTTGTGAGTCTTGTATCGGACTATTACATAGTCCCACCCCTTGTGTAGATATACCGGGGCCTTCATTACCTTGGGCAGCTCTGTGTCTTTGTGTGCAGAGTGGATTCTCCGTACTAACCGCTAGCCTACATTTTCCCAGCGTCATGATTACATCCTGTAATCTGCATACTTCTGTTTGAAGTGCTTCTATTTTGTCCTTAAGGGGCTTAATATGTGATACCAGGGAACTTGTTACTTTATCAATGATCATGTTGACCTGGTCACTGGTAATAGTGCCTGATATCATATGTACTTCCACTGGGGGTGTATGCATAGATGCATTTGAACCCTTTTTAGCAGGTCCCTGCTTAGGTGGTTTTGGTTGGGCACTCCTACAATTTCGCTTTCTTTTTGGGATGGAGAACCATTGTTTAGGGGAGTACAAAGTGATCCATCTTGCTCAGGATTACTAGTAACATCTTGAGGTAGTAAGTTTACATTTGATATGGTAACAACAGGCGTAATATTCGTAGGGTCAGACTCGGCTTGAGTGGCAATAATGAATAAAGGGTCAAGAGAGGTACCTAAACCCAGAGAGAGTCTGCGTTCTGCCTTATCAATCTCCTGGTTAATAGCACTAACTACTTTCACCAGGTAGCAGTCTATTGTATTTCCGGGTGTCTCCGAAACATCAGTGATCCCATTATTTAGCTTGCGTTTAGACATGGTTAGTAATTGCAACACTTGCCTTGTTATACCAATGTGCTCCAATCAATATTAAAAAGAAATGTACTTATAGATAAAATCCTAATACAATATTTAACGTATAAAATACGGTTGAATTAAGCTTACGGAATAAGATGATACAATTTAAAATATATGTTTAGGACATTTTCCAAAAAGTGAACAATAAAATGCGGTATTGTAATACTCAGTTCAAATGCCCCATGAAGCAAATGCTCCAGATCTAACCTACTCGGATCAGCAACAAAGGGGGGGTGGCCCAGCCCGGCCTCCAGCAGCCCCTGACGCCCACAGACGAGCCCGCCCTTGTCCCGGGCTTCTCCCTGCGCGACCCGCGCGCATCCCCTCGGGCAAGGCATCAAACGGAGCTTTATGCGCCTCCTGGCGCAGGTTGATGAGGGGGGCGGCGTCCTGGGTTAAGGCTGCAGGGCTGCTGAGAGACGTAGTTCTGAACCAGCGGAGCGAAGCCCGGCCAGCAGAAGAAGCAGTGGGGGCAAAGGTCGCAGCACCTCGGCGGAGCAGAGCCCGGCCGGCACAGGAGTCAAGGAAAGGTAAACCTGGTTGCGCCTCAGCGGAGCTAAGCCCGGCCGACGCAAATACCCCCAGTAGAACAAAACAGATCAAAATCAGGAAGTCAAAAAACAAAAAGACTGGGGAAATACGCCAAAAGATGCCAAGTCTAACACTGATGCATATGCACTCCCTGTGGTTACTATGGCTAATTGCCCAGCCCATATCAGTGCAAAGGGTATTTGTAAATTATTGGCTGGCCCCAGTATAGTGTAATGACAATATTTCCAAAACAGCTGCACACCTAGTGAAATATTTTATGATTTGTTTGATGCAAACTCCTGGGAAAGGTACCCACACACCAACTGGTGATTGTGCACCATCTACATTCCCTTTTGAGGTCCTTCAAATGGATTTCATTGAGCTAGAACGTTGTAACAATCTCAAGTATGTTTTACTGGTCATATGTGCATTCAGTAAATGGGTGGAGGCTTTTTGGAAGATATATATAGCGTACCCACACTCCACATACCTGAACATGTTCCCATGAGACACAACAGGAGGTCTGCTACGAATAATGTGTTTGTGAATACTCTTTCTTTGGGAAGGGGACCGCCTGCTATCCTATCCGATCTGTCACTAGCCTTTGGACTGCATACCCACTGTCACTTGTTAACTACACATACACTCAAACACCACAGTTTATGTAGGTAAAGGGAATGTTTGGATCTGGTTACCCTGGACCATGTCTGTACCAACGAAAGTCAAAATGTGAGGGTTACCCTGGTTGTGATAACACTTTCTGTGATAATTTATATGTGGACGAACAGAATATAACTGTTGTGGGTTGGTATTATGAAGAATTTACGGTACCCCGGCAGGCTGGTTACTGTGCTGCCTGTTGCCCCATAGTGAACTTTAGATACTTCTTTGTACATTAATTGTTCAGGGACGATTTTATTTAAAAACACTGTTTCCCTAGAAAATAAACTGGATCCAAGTACTTCTGTAATGAATTCCAGATATGCTGCAGTGAATTATGAGGGGGTGATATATGCTCACCCAGGGTTTTCCTTTCTGTCCAATGGGACTTATTCAAATGTCTACAATGGTACTGATGATGTGGCTCTTGGAATGGTACTACCTTTAGGTGTGCCATGTAAAAATGTCAGACCTAAAACATGATGGGTAAAAAGGACACCAACAATAGAATTTTGTGAAGGGGTAACAGAGTTGGAAGTGAATAGCTATAGTAACGGCATAACATTTGGATGCATCCTGTCCTTTATATTCACCTTGGGTGGCACTGCCATGGCCAGGGGTGAGAAAGCTTGAGAGAATTTTTGATGTCAATTGCAGATTCTATCCAACTCTACAGTGGCAGCCTTGGTAGATATTACTACTCAGTTAGAAAGTACGCGGGTGTACTCGGAACATACTAGAAATTACGTGGATTTTATGTTGGTCAAGAGCGGTGGTGTTTGCGTGATATATTGGCCACCCGTGTGTTATGGGTATAGATAATTTAGAAAAGAACATAACACAGCACATTAGGGATATCATTGATAACATCAAAGGCATGGAAAGTGGAAATTG
Organism: Lissotriton vulgaris; assembly: GCF_964263255.1. Taxonomy (NCBI): domain Eukaryota; kingdom Metazoa; phylum Chordata; class Amphibia; order Caudata; family Salamandridae; genus Lissotriton; species Lissotriton vulgaris. The sequence goes on along the minus strand of NC_141685.1, from coordinate 1,132,438,656 downwards.
GAGTTGGTCTTTCCTAGGTAATTGGTGTTGGATCCTAAAGGACATAGTTTATTTTGTAGCTGAATGTTTCCCGTTTTTTGTGCTTATTGTGCCATGTTTTAACACCCAAAGAGAAAATATCTGCTTCTGCCACAAATGCTGCTATGATGTTGCAGAATGATTTTGATGATCTTATGAATATAGATGAGGGGATATTTGAAGACACCTCACTCCCTGCTGTCTCACTATTAGACATCTCCTGTAAATAGTGCCCATAGCTCTACCTTGATTATGTTTATTTATGAGGTATTCATTAATGCTTATTGTGAGAGGTTGGGCTGGCATATGATGGCCACTATTCTAGTGGGCACCTTGCACCAGCCCAAACGACCCTTATTGATGGTAGGTTTAAATTCAACCTTATAGAAAGCTATCCTAGGGTTAGCTGTGGAGAGCAGCCTTCAGGCTAAGACTTAGAGGCGAGTTAAGCAAGTTGTTTTACCAGTCTATAATCTCTTGAATGATCAAATGAAAGGACACCACTCAAAGTATATATCAAATATATATGTATTTATTCTAAAGACAACCCCTCTGGACTCTTTATGAGGTCAGAGGTAAAAATACAATACAAGGAACTTAATTAGCAGTTATGCCCTAGGGGCCTCACAAACCATATACTAAAATAGTGGTATAAGAACCACTTGAGGGTTAGAAAACAGGCCTAGGGCCTGTAGCACAGCTGGAGCAACCAGGAACCCCCCAAAGTAGGGATGCAGGAGACCCACGGGGGACGCGTGCAGTGTCTAAAGACAGCAGTGAATCACCATTGACTTTCTATGGAGAACGAACAAGTTACAATTTTAAAGAATAAGGGCACTTAGAGGTGAACTACGATGGAACCCTTTTAGACTTGGACACTTCGAGAGTCAAGACCCACTGGAGCACCGGAGTACTCGTGTTACCTCACCCAGGGAAGCCGGGTGCATAGGTGTCTTTTGGTGTCGGGTTTAGTCGTCGATTCCAATGGAGAGCTGCGAAGAAATGCTGCAGGTGACCAGAGGAAAAGCGTCCGGGTGGATCCAAGCATGGATCGGAGATGTGAAGAACCTGAAAGCAGAGTCGACAGAGTCTGGGTCACTAGCCAGTGACCAGGATGGCGACAGGAAGATGCCAACCGATGTCTGGTGTGTTTAGGTGAAAGAGGTGAAGCTTGACTCTTCAGCCACGAGGTCCAGGAGGCATCGACGATGACCAGGAGCTGGATTCAAAGTGTTCCACAAAGGATGTTGAGTGCTGCAGCATCGTAATCCAGATTGGGCCCAACAAGCCTTGGCAACAGCAACCCATGCAAGATGACAAGATTGGGTTTGGTTCAGATCAGCAAGGTCTGAGGGACTCCTCCTTTGGAGGGGAGTTGGAACACGTCTGGAGCAACCAGGAAAGCTCAAGAAACAAAGGTTTGGCCTTCGTGGGGGCTCACTAGCCAACAGCCTAGGAACCGCGAAGGAACCTCGAGCTGTGGTGAGGAAAGGGTACTCACGGGTCACTCGTGGAGTGCTGGCCTCTGTATTTCGGTGCAAAATGTGCTCTGCGCAGGGGCTTCAAATACCCCAATGCACAACTTCGGGATACCTCGGGAAATAGGTGCAGTTGCAAAAATGCAGGATGTCCAGGAATTCTGGTCCCACGTCTCTTGTGTCAGCTACAGGTCTCAGCTCTGCTGGGAATTTGTGTCAGCTTCAGAGATGTCTGGAAGTCTGTGTCCTGTGTCGCAGATTCTTCAAGAGCCTCGAAAATGCAGACCGGCAAAGATGCTTCTTTGGTGCCTGTTTGAACAGGGAGGTCACTCCTTGACCACAGGGGAGATTCTTCAGTCTTTCAGTCGAAATAAAATGTCGAAGGCCCAGGATTTCTTCTTCAGAGTTTTGTCCAGGGTAATCTAAAGTCCTAGGGACTGGGTTCCTATTCTTATAGTTAGTTTAGGGGTTGGACTAACTCTAGGGTCCCACCTATGGGAGGACCTGGGGAGGGGGTGGTTACATCCCTTCCCCTTTGTTCAGTTTCACACCAGAGCTGGGGCTGAGTGCCCCAGCAACCGGTTTGAACTGGGAAATGCATGGAGCACCTTGTGTGCCCCAGGCAGTGTCTGAAAAGCATTCACTGAATGCAACCCACCCTGCCCCAATACACTAAGTATGTCTGGGGAGGAAACTTATTGTCCAGGCCTCCCCTGTCGGAGTTTCGTCCAGCAGCAGGAGGGCAGACTCATGTCTGTGGCAGCAGCATCCATTTTGTGATGCTGGGGCTCTGTTTAACTTTAACCGGGTATACCAGTGTGTACATGTCTTTTCCCTCTAGAAGGGTGAAATGCTACCCCTGCCACCAGAATTGGTGGGGAGGGGCCGGTTAGTATTCCAAAGTGTTTGACACCAAACACAACATGTTTTGATAAAGTCAAACCAAAGTAAGCATTGACCGCGAGGATTCTAATGCACTTAAGAGTATATAGTATGGCTATATCATAGAATAGCTATAAGGAGATATTTTAGGAAGCTGCAGCGGGGCTCAGCTCATGCTAGGGTACCCTCTCACACAAAAACCAGGCACTCTGCCTTCAGGATTGTCAAGGCCTGCCATAGGAGTGACTTATAGGTTAATATGTGTCTATATGTAAAGGTAGATATAGGTATACTATATCTAAGTAAGGGGTGCTTACACCACTTTACCCAGGCTGCAAGTGCAGACCTGTGGTACCATTTTAGAAGGCTTCCCAGGGGTGGAATAATACATGCTTCAGCCCCTGGTAGGCCTCTGGGGTACCTAAGGTACCATATACAGGGGCTCACAAGGGTGACCCAGTAACCAATCTGGTATGTACCTAAAGTACATGGTATCAATTTAGAGAGAGAAACAGCTAGGCTGTGGTCTTGATTAGCAGGGCCACAGCCAAACTAAAGTCGAAAAACCAGTGAAACACAGCAAAAAGTGGGGGTACCCATAGGAAGCAGACCCTACTCTCCTACACCCCCCCCCAAACGCAGGGACATGAAACTAACCGTGACCAGTTGAGTCTTCATGTTCTAAGTGGAAATATCTGGAGAGTCCATCTGCATTGGTATGGTTACTCCCAGGTCTATGTTCCACTGTATAGTCCATCCCCTGTAGGGAAATGGACCACCTGAACAGTTTGGGATTTTCACCCTTCATCTGTTTTAGCCAAAAGAGGGGCTTATGGTCTGTCTGAACTGTGAAGTGAGTACCAAACAAGTATGGCCTCAGCTTCTTCAGAGCCCAAACCAAAGCAAAGGCCTCCCTCTCTATAGCTGACCAACGTTTCTCTCTAGGGGTCAGCCTTCTGCTGATAAAATCTACTGGCTGGTCCTGACCTTCATCATTCAATTGTGATAGCACAGCCCCTACCCCCAACTCAGAAGCATGTTTGTACAATGAATTCTTTGGAGTAGTTAGGACTTTGCAGAATAGGTGCAGTGTACATGGCCTGCTTCAGGTCATCAAATGCCTTTTGACAGCTGACTGTCCACTAAACTTTCTTAGGCATTCTTTTAGAAGTTAAGTCATTCAGGGGTGTCATTATGGAACCATACCCCTTGAAAAATCTTCTGTAGTACCCAGTCAGGCCCAGGAAAGCTCTGACCTGAGTCTGGATAGTGGGAGCAACCCAGTCCATTATGGTATGGATTCTGCTCTGCAATGGTTGAACCTGTACTCCACCTACAAGGTGGCCCAGGTACACAACCTGACTCTGCCCTATCTGGCACTTAGTAGCCTTGATAGTTAGGCCTGCTTTTTGCAGGGCCTCCAAAACATTTTTCAGGTGGTTCAGGTGATCTTCCCAGGTGGAGCTAAAGACAGCAATATCATCAAGATAAGCTGCACTGTAATCTTCCAGGCCTGTTAAGACTTTAGTCACCAACCTTTGAAATGTGGCAGGTGCATTTTTCAGACCAAAGGGCATTACCACAAATTGATAATGTCCACTAGAGGTTGAAAATGCTGTTTTTGGCTTTGCATCATCAGCTAACCTGATCTGCCAGTATCCAGCTGTTAGATCAAACATACTCAGAAACTTGGCAGAGGCCAAAGTATCTATGAGCTCATCTGCTCTAGGTATTGGATGGGCATCAGTCTTAGTGACTGCATTGAGACCTCTGTAGACTACACAAAACCTCATCTCTCTCTTACCACCCTGGGTCTGAGGTTTGGGTACTAGGACTACTGGACTAGCCCAAGGGCTCTCTGAAGGTTCAATGCCTCCCAATTCCAACATTTTCTGGACTTCAGTCCTGATACCGTCCCTGACATGATCAGGTTGCCTGTAAATCTTACTTTTTTTAAAAATAACTTTATTTTATTGATTTTGAAGCAGACAGAGGTAGTCAAGGAAAAGTACCCAATCACCCAAATATAACACAGATAATGCACTCATTAACAGAAGCTTCCAAACTCTGCTTGTAGAATTGGCAACCCAGCTAGCAAGTCCCAGGAGAGGGATGTAATGACTGTCCAAGGGCCATGCGTTTCAATGATAGTACAGACAACAATAAAGGACATTTTCCTGGAAACGTACCTTTCCTTAACCCCCCCCCCCCCATCCCCCAACCCAACTTCACCCCCCCCCAACCCCAGAACCGGTGTGTCGTGCAAAATATGGGAATAGCGGTTTACGCCTTGTGGGACATATCCACAGGGGGGGGGCGGAGCATCTGTGAGCCGAAGCAACCGCAGGTATTTGGGGCATGTCACCTCATTGAACTCTTGCACTAGCAGTGAGAGGATCTGTTAGAACTGGCTATTTCTGGTAGGCTAAGGCTGACGCCAAAGCCAGGCAGAAACCACCATTCTAGTCAGGGCAAGGAAGTCACACGCCAAGATAACCCCTGCTCACCCCCTTGGTAGCTTGGCACAAGCAGTAAGGCTAAACTCGGAGGCAATGTGTAAAGCATTTGCGCCAGTGCAAAACAGCAACAACATACTAGGCACACCACAAAAGAGACTCCACACAAGGTTATTATAAAAATAACTTTTGTATTGTAAAAACATATCAGATAAAATCACACATATACATTGTGCCAACTGGCACGGGCAATATTCACAGGGATTATGTACACCAGACAGGGCCACATGGGCGCCTGTCAGAATCAGATATAGTACTTCTAGATAAAATGTAGAATATAAAATCACTTCTAGAATAAAGAATAAATGTAACATAAAATAATAATCAAAGATAACAACCAGTAACCACTGGTAACAGGAACCAGGACCTTACTAGGACCACCTGTACTAAGAAAGAAGAACCACCTAAGTATCACACAGCATTTAGGGGTCTAAGAAAGAATACATTACTCATGATGCAATAAACCTACATTCGGAGAAGTAGAAAAGACAACCACCTAAGTATCACTCAGCGTTTAGGGGTCTAGGAAAAGAACACATTACCCATGATGCAATAACCTACATTCAGAGGAGTAATAAAGAGAAACACATGATGCCTAAAGCATTCAGAGGTGTTAAGAATAAAGCACATGATGCAATAAAATACATTCAGGAGTGCAGCGCAAGAAGACACATGATGACTAAACATTCAGAGGTGCAGCGCATGGAAAGAAAGACACATAATGCATAAACCTACACATTCAGAGGTGCATAATAAATCAATAGCGCAAAAACTCACATTAGCAATGACTATTAAAAAGCATAGAAAACACATTGCGCCAACATTACATAAGCCACTACCTGTGGCAGTCCCTAGGCCAACTGGCCTTGTGGGGCAACGATGCCCTGAGTCCAAAGTCAGGGTGCGCTGCCATGCAGCGCCAGTTTCAAAAGTACAAAAAGCCTAAACGTGGCAGCTGCCCACAAAGTGCTGGACAGCTGGGAAATAAAAACTGCGGCAGGACTCTCACTGGCCCTAGCAGTACATTGCGCCAAACTGAGCCACACAGGCTCGAAAACAAACGCTCTCTCTGGAGCCCTCTGGCTCCTCAGCAAGTTAACCCCCCTGAGCCTAGCAGGCTCTTAAACACATGAGGGGTCGTTGGAGCCCCCCCTCTGGGGCTCGACATCTCCAAGCATGGCCCCCTGAGCCCCTCTGGCTCTGACGACAAAGGTGGGGGGTCGTTGGAGTCCCTCACGGGGGACTCGAGTCAAGGGAGATGGCCCCGAGCCTCAACAGGCTCTAAGTCACGTTGGGGCGGCCCACTGCCAACCGGGGCCGCCCTTGAAGCCCTCGTGGCTTCACACATCGAGCGCGAGCTCGCGCTACAGCGGGGGGGGGGCGGACACCGACAATGTGTCCCGGCGCCCCTCCCCTGCTCTGCCCCACTCTGCCCGGCCCCAGCCCAGACTCACCGGGCCTCAGGGGCGGCTCCTCCGGGCGGCCGCTCTTCTTCTGGCCAGCGCGGGGCTCCTCTTCCACCACGGAGCCCCGCCGGCGCGCTCAGACGCTCTCGGCCGCTCTCCTTCTCACTCGGGGCTCCCTCTGCACATGGGAGCCCCAGAAGCCGGCCACACTCCTCCTTTCTTCTTCTCTCCGCGGCGGGGGCAGGCACCGACAATGTGCCTCGCGCCCCCTCCGCTACCGCTCCGCCATGCTTCTCCTCCTCGCCTCTTCCCTCAGGGCGGGACTTCCGGCTGGCCGCGACCGGATTGGCTGGCCGGCCAAGCGCTTCCGGGTCGCCGCGGGCAGCGCGGCGGCCCCTTCCTTAGACAGGCAGGCGGCGGCACAGTTTCCCGAGGAGTGGGCTCCCTCGTGGAAAATAAATTATCGCGGCAGGTCCCTGGCAGGGTAGGCACCTGCCAGAGGGCAAATAAACTCAAAAATAAGCGAGGTGGGAACTCGCATGTAAATATCCAAATACGGGCAACATCGCAGGGTAGGCACCTGCCAAGTCTCACGCATCAGGCGTGAGACGCTAAAAACGCCCGTAATACAGCAAAGAGCGCTCCCAAGGCGCTAGAAAACAGGCAGAGTGCCCCCAGCAGGAAAATCCTCCAGTATCCAGGGGGAGGGCATCCAGGAAAGTCCAGCAAAGTCCCCCCCTCAGCCCAGCAAGGCAGAGGGGTCCCCCAGAAGTCTTCCAGGCATTCAGGGGCTGGGCAGCACCCGCCCCTGGTAGATTCAAGTCAGAAACAAGAACATTTTGGAAGGGGACACAGCCCCTTCTTATACAGTGAAATGTCTTTGAAGCCTTTGAAGTCTCAGTGTGAGAACCAGCTGGACTGGTTTAGAGAGAAGTCCCCTTCAGTATCAGGGACAGAGGTGACAGTCGCCCAGCGGGAGGTGAGGCCAGCTTTGTAGTTAGGCAGGCACAGCCCTTCACTATCAGGTGCCATCTCCTCCCACTTCCCTGGCAGCAGATGCTGCCTTTCATCCATGGGCTGACTCAGACAACCTCCTGGGCTCTCCAGCCCCTGTCATCCTCAAACCAGACAGTCAATCCACAAGCAGGCCCAGGCACTCTGGGCCAGGCTCACCAGCCAATCACACGCTAGCACCAACTTACACAAATATGCCAACTTCCAAAAGTAGTACTTCTAGACTAGACACAGTCATGCCGCATACATCATTTTGCAGCATTCACTCTCACAAGTTCATACATACCAAACTCGCCCCTGCACTCCCCACACATCAGGAACTACCATGGGCATACATATTCCCCATTCATTCCTATGGGAGGGCAGGTCACTCACCACTCATTCACAGAGAGCTCAAGCACTTTATACTGTACCACAGTGAAAAAGTGCGCAGAGGCCTAAAATCACCAACACCAGGTTCCATAAACAGGCTAGGAAAAAGCAAAAAGTCTAGGGGTGAACCTGCCCAACGGGCCGGGTCCAACAGGATCGGTTTCCAAACTGTGTGGAAGGATGCTGTTAAATCCGTGATAGTAGCTTGTATACGCTCCATACTAATGATGTACCACAACTTATGCAACCACCCAGTATGTGAGGGACGGGTCCTAGTACCCCAGAGGAATAGAATATAGTGTACAGCTGCGCCCAGGGCCAACCCCATCTGCTACTCGCGCACGGATTTGAGTGGAAAGGTGAGCGCGTTGGGCAGGCCTAAGAGGGTGTATGCGGGAAATCGGAGGACTTCTGTTTCAAAGTAGGTGTCTACATCCTTCAACACTTCCTCCCAAAACCCTTGTACTTCCCTACACTCCAAGAGTATGTGTGTCAGGGTTCCTGTCACCCCACAACTCCTCCAACATTCAGAGCTACGGTCTGGATTAATTTGATGCAGTCTAGCAGGCGTTAGATGCGGGTACCTGGCCAGTTTGATCGCCACTTCCCTGCTCCCCACATTCCTTGCTGTGTGGTGGGCCCTGTAGTGGATTTGCTGCCATTTCGTCGACGAGAGACTCCAACCCAGCTCTGCTTCCCATCGGCACTGACCAGCCGTTTTGTCTAGTGGTACAGGCGAGTTTAGCATGGGGTACAATTCAGAGATCAGTTTACGATCCGAATGTTTGGAGAGGAGCCATTTCTCGTACACTGTCAATTTGCGATTAACCAAAGGGTGCACATCTGGGTGGAGCAGCCAGTGATGGATCTGAAAATATTGAAACCGTTTGGGTTCCCTAATGTCGTACCAGTCAGACAGCTCAGAGTAGGGGATGAAGCCCTGGAGATCAAAGAGGTGGCCCGCTGAGCGGCAAGGGGATGCGCACAACTGTGGGAAGGCCCACGAATCCATGCCTGGTGGGAATTCAGGATTATCAAAAATGGGAGTAAGGGGCAAAGGAAAGAAGGTGAGGTGCTGTCGCACCGCAACCGAGTCCCAAACCTTCATCACTGAAAGGGTGATGGGAGACCTACGCATATACGAGGGGCGATCGGCCGATTTCAGGAAGGGTATCTTCCACAAGGAGAGGCGCCCATGGCCCGATCTTGAAAGAGCCATCTCTTTTCGGACTTTGGTCGGCTCCATTCTACCAGGTACCGAAGTTGGGCTGCCTTATAGTAATTCATAAGATTAGGAATTCCTAACCCGCCCTCAGCAGGAGGCCGATAGGCCACATCACGACCAAGCCGCGGCCGCCATCCGGCCCAAATGAAGTGCTGTATCTCTGACTGTAGCGTGCGTATGTAATGCAAGGGGGGTGTAACAGGTATTGTCTGGAAAATATATAATATTTTAGGCAAGATAGACATTTTTACCGCTGCCACCCTACCCAGCAGTGACAGGGAGTATGTTTTCCAACGGCGCAGGGCGGTCGTCACTTGTGAAGTAAGGGTAGTATAGTTGCAAGCGAGAGTGGCGCTTGTGGACGACATCAGCACAATCCTGAGGTACGGGATTTCCCTCTGTGTCCGTAATCCCCCAAAGTCTTGGGAGGCGTCAACCGGGGCATCCCCTGAAGTGCCCAGGGGCAAAATCATAGATTTCCCCACATTGACTTTAAAACCCGATGCCCTGCCAAATTCCTCAAGCTCCCCCAGAAAAGCAGGAACAGAGTGTCGGGGTGCAGTGAGAGTCGCCAGAATGTCGTCTGCATATAAACTAACTGTGTGTTGCTCCCCCCGAAGGGGATACCAGATATCTGAGGGTTATCTTGGATCCACTGTGCCAGGGGCTCGACATATAACGCAAAAAGCAGGGGAGCCAGAGGACATCCCTGCCTCGTGCCCCTCCGAATGTCGAAGAGTTTAGAGCAGACCCCGTTGACCCTGATCTTTTCCTGCGGTTTGTTGTAACAACTCGCCACCCAAGAGCGAAAGCGATCCCCAATCCCGAAGCGCGCTAATGTCCTATCTAAAAAAAACAATCTACCCGATCAAATGCTTTCTCAATATCGACCGAGAGCAACAAAGCGTCAAGAACCGTATAATGGGCTTTATCTATTAAATGCATGATCCTCTTGGTGTTATCACTACTTTGTCTATTGGGGATAAAGCCCGATTGGTCCGGTTCGATTATGCCAGGGAGGCGCGGGCCCAATCTGACTGCTAGGATGCTTGTGAATATTTTCAAATCGAGATTGAGGAGGGAGATCGGCCGATATGCCGCGCATTGGGTGGGATCCTTCCCGGGTTTGGGAAGAACAACGACTTCTGCTTTTAGCATCTCTTCTGGAATCCTCCCTGGGCCCTTGAAGGAGTTGAACAAGCACGTCAGAACAGGTGCTAAAGATTGGCAGAAGGTCCTTTAGAAACCAGCAGAAAAGCCGTCCGTGCCCGGTGATTTCAACGGTTTGAGTTGGGATATCGTGCCAATCACCTCCTCCACCCTAATGGGAGCGTCTAAGTCCGCTCCCCCTGACGCGTTAAGAGCTGTGATCGCAGCCTGACGAAGGTAATCCTCACTCGCACCGTCAATAGTGGGCTACCTGCGATATATGGAGGCATAGAACATTTGGAAGGCTTCCGCAATCTGTTCGTCCCTTTTGACCTGATCCCCAGTGAAAGTATAAACGGCCGCAATCTTGGAGCGTTCAGTACGCGCCCGGAGTTTGCTCACGAGGAGCTTCCTAGTCCTGTCACCTCCTATGTAGTAGGAGTGTTTGAGCCGGAGAGCCGCATATTCAGCTCTATCGAGGTCTAAACTGGCCAATTGTGCTCTGGCTGCTTTGAGGCGCCTCCACATGCGTGGGGCCCCAGTCCGGCTATGCACCCGCTCGAGTTCCAGCACTGTGGCTGCTAGCTCCTCCCTCTTCTCCCTACACGCACGGTTGTCAGCGGCGGAGATCGCAATAAGCCCTCCCCGCACAACTGCTTTAAGAGCGCCCCAAAGGGCCGATAGTGGGGTGTCAGCAGTGTCATTGGATGCTAAGTAGTCTGTGATGCACTTCTGCATCTGCTGGCAGGTTTCCGGTCGCTGCAACAGGGATTCCCGCAGCCGCCACCTTCCTTTCTGTTTGCCCGTAGGGCGCAGGTCGAGAGTCAGCTGTACTGCTTCATGATCAGACAGTGCCGTTGGTATGATTTCAACCGAACGGACCAGAGCTTTGAGTTCGGAAGACCCGATAAAATGGTCAAGGCGAGCATATGTATGGTGGACAAGGGAATAGAAAGAGTATTGTGTGCTGTGGGGGTGTGCTTCCCTCCAAATATCTACCAGGCCTCTATCTCGGTGCCATGCTGCCCCTGCCTTAGAATTCGAACCTGTAGCCCCGTGTCGGTGACCTGACCTGTCCTTATCTGGATCCATAACAATGTTAAGATCTCCCTCCAATAAGATCTGTCTGTCGTGATGGCGGAGGACGTCTGAGAGCGAGTCAGTAAGAAACGGCTTCTGGCCAGAATTCGGGGCATATATAGAACCTACAACTAAGGATGAGTCACCCACCCAAAGCCTGTACGCCAATAATCTCCCTCTCGTCTCCGCTACTTTGTCCCCAACCTTGCCCTGGAACTGCCGTGCAAGAAGAATGGCCAACCCCCCATTTTCTCTGGAGTAGAGGAATAAAATTGATGGGGAAATGCCCCGGATCTCATCCTGTACCAGTCCTTGGATAGCAAATGTGTCTCCTGCAAGAGGCATATAGAGGCCCTCGAGTTCTCTAGGTAGCTTGGAATCGCCCGTCTCTTAATAGGGTTATTTTTGAGAGTTAAGACTTGGGTCATAGGAAAAGACTCGGAAATGGTGCGACTTCAGAGTGTCTCAGTGACAAGGGAAGGAATGGAAGATTTGCGGGCTCGAGGCTCTGGGCAGCGTAAACTCCGTAGCGCATACAAGTCCTAGAACAAATTTACCCCAACATTTGCACACCAGTTCCACCCTCCCGTAACCCAAACCACTTCCCCCAGTCCCTATCCGAACCCCCCCACCCTAACCCCAACAAACCCTCCCCCAGAGTCCTCTAGGCCCCGCTCCCCCACTCAAACTGGAAACCCCCACCCCCCAAACCAACAAACATAGTCCCAGGCCTGATTGTCCGTGCTGCAGGCCCACAGTGAAGATTATTAGTAGAACGAGCAGTTATGGCGACCTCTACAGCCCCCCGCCCGCCTCCCCCCTGAACCGGCTACATAAGAATGCGGAAGAACCCTCCCTTCTTCAATCTTCATTCTCTGGTGGCGATGTGTCCTTGGCAACCTCCTGAATAGCAAGGGCCCTCTCCTGAGCAATAGCGTCTGAGCTGGGCTTCAAATTTTTGTTTGGGGAACGCCGCGCCGAACCCTCTGCCAGCACCCTCGGCCGAGCTGCTGGGACAGCCCCGGTGAGGGGGGCTCCTCTGACTGTGCAATTCCCAGCAAAGTACAGGTGTCCTGGAGCGAACGCAGTTGCTGAAGGGTGCCGTTCCATTTGAAGATGAGACGAAAGGGGTGTCCCCAGGAGTAGGGGACCCCCTTACTGCGTAGGAAGTCCGTAGCCCCTTTAAACGCTTTTCATTTCTGAAGGGTGATAGCAGATAAGTCTTGAAATAAGGCCACCGGCTTTCCCAGGTATTGGATAGGCTGTTTCCGCCGTGCCTCCCTCAGGATCCGCTCTTTTAATGGGAAGTCCGGGAGAAAGGCCAGGATATCCGGGGGAGGCGCCGGCGCCCTCCGCGCCAGGCCCACCCTGTGTGCTCTGTCAATCCTAATGTCAAATTCGGCCGTTTCTCCGATGATGTCTTGGAATAAGCCCTGTAAGTAGCCCGTTATGTCTGTTCCTTATTCCTGGAGTGGTACGCCGCGGACCCGAATGTTATTTCGTCTGGATCTGTTTTCTGGATCTTCTGCGTGGGCTTGTAAGTCAACTTGCTGATCTCTTAGTTTAATGATTTCCTGCTGTAGCTGCTCCACTTCTTTAGACCGGGTTTGGTCCGCTTCCTCTACGGCTGCCACTCTCTCCCCCAGGCCGTCGACATCACGGCGCAGCTCCCGCAACTCCCCAGCTATCTCTTGTTTTAGTGTCCGGAAATCTTCCCGCAGGGAATTAAACAAAGTCTCCAGAAAGGATTTTGTGATCGGCACCGCGCCGTCCCCCAATGCTTCATGTGGCTGTGCCGTCGTCGGGGAGGAGGTCCCTTTGTCCCCTCTGGGCTGACCCTTGCCCAACATTTGGGTGAGCGTGCGCTCCCCTTTCCTTCTTGTCCCGGCATGGCGCCGCCGTCCGACTCTACTCCGTCCGACCTCGGGGCAAGCCTTGCCGTTGTGTCATCTTGCGGGTGCGCAAATGGCTCTCCATGCTCCGCCGCCTCCCCCTCGCGGACCTCTCCAACTCCCCCGTTGAAGCGAAACCGCTTCTTCCGCGGATGAGACCACTATTCGGGTCCCTGCTTATAGAGTTGCCGTGGGCCCCCAGCTAGTCCGCACCCCTGTTGTAGTCCGTCAGGGGGGTATTGCAACTCCACCGCTGTCCCTACAGTGGAACAGTCACAGGCTCTCAGGCTCGCGCCCCACAGACAACAAACCAACCAGGCCCAGAGTTCAGAAGTCACTTGCCCTGCTGCCACTCTGAACGCACAGGCCACCACGTCAGCTGCTCCCAGCCACTAGTCCCAGTGCCGCCACGTTTCTCCCCGTTCCCCCCTCGTCTCCTGGGGGGGACCGGTGCTGCTCCTGCTGCTCTTCTCCGCAGGCGTTCAGGGCCCTCGCTAGCCTTGTTGTGCGGGAGGACGTTGCTGCCCCCTCCAACCCGCCAAGTCCCCTTAGATGGCGCCGCCGGTGCGACTATGTGTGTGGGGGCCCAATGGTTATCAGGCTCCACCACCCCAGCGAGGCACTAGCGCACCCACCTCCCTAACCTTCTCCCAGGAGGGGCGCAATGCTGCAGACAGGCTCAGGACCCGTCTCCCAAAATGGTGCCGCCGATGCGTCTGTGGGCCCGGAGCCCAACTCCCTCCAGCCACCGCCTTGATCTTCGGGTAAGACGAGGGCTGCACCTCTCCAGCAGAAGCCCGAGGGGGAGCGCCCGCCACTCCTCTCCGCAGGAGTTTGGGGACCCCGCTAGCCTTGTTCGGGTGGGGGGACATTGCCGCCCCCTCCAAACCGCCAGGTCCCCGTAGCTGGTGCCACCAGTGCAGCTATGTGGGTGGGGGCCCAATCGGTATCAGCCTCCGCCACCCCAGCGATGCACGAGCGCTCCCACCTCCCTTATCGTCTCCCGGGAGGGGCGCTATGCTTCAGACAGGTCCTGGAGCTGGTTCCTAAAATGGCGCCGCCGATGAGTCCGTGGGCCCGTAGCCCGAACCCCTCCATCCGCTGCCTTGATCCTCAGGTGAGCCGAGGGCTACAATTCCCCAGCAGAAGCCCGAGGGGGAGCGTCAAGCTGGCCCCGCCGCCTTCCGCTGCTCTCAAGGTCACCAGGCCGGAATCCTGGTTCTCAGTTACGGCGCTGCCGGGCCTGTGCTACTTTCGCCGCCCGGGTGCCTCCGCTCCCCCGCCTTGTGTCCCAGCCTGCCTCACCCTCCGCCGTCTGAGGCAAGGCCTCTCCACCAGTCCGGGCAGACGGAGCTGCAACTCTGTGCTATGGAGACCGCGGACCTCGGGACCTCCGACGGGCCTCCAATCTCTCGTCGCTCACTCCCGGCCCGATGTGCACCTCCAGGACGCCATTACATGGCAGACAGATGCCGAATGTAGCTCCGCTCCTCCGCTGCTCCCACGACCCCTGCACCGCTCCCACGAGGATCCGGTGAGTTACCAGCACTCCCGCCACCCGTACAGCTTAACCAGGAGGGAAAATGAAGCTGTATTTAGGTCCCATGGGGATTTGGTACAGGGAGCCTGTGAATATTGCCGCCGTCTAAGTCGCCATCTTAGCCACACCAGTAAATCTTACTTTTAACAGGCAGTCTGTCCCCAGTGTCCACTTCATGAGTGGACCAGGTAGTCTGACTTAGAGTCAGTGAAAACATATGTCTGTACTGCTGTAGAACTTGTCTGCAGTCAGTCTGCTGCTGATCAGTGAGGCTGCCTGCTAAGGCTACTCCATCAACTGATCCATCATCAGGGTTCTGAGAGAGCAGGTCTGGGAGAGGGCCCCTCTCTTCCTCCTGTCCTTCATCAGTAGCCATGAGCAAGCCCAAGTCTGCCCTGTCAACATATGGTTTCAGTCTGTTGATATGAAGCACCCTATGGGGGCTCCTGGGAGTTCCAAGATCTACCAAATAGGTAACCTCTCCCTTCTGTTCAATAAAAGTGTGGGGTCCACTCCACTTGTCTTGGAGAGCTGCTGCGCCACAGGCTCCAACACTCACACTTTCTGTCCTGGCTGGTAAACAGTCAGTACAACCATTTGGTCATGCCAGGCTTTCTGTAATTCGTGGCTAGCCAAAAAGGTTTTTGGATTCCTTTTTCATGTACTCAGCCATCCGGGAGCAGAGACCAAGTACATAGTCCACAAAATCCTGTTTAGGGGGTTTGAGAGGTAACTTCCATCCATCCTCTACCAGACAAAGTGGTCCTCTAACAGGGTGCCCAAACAGAAGTTCAAATGGGCTGTAGCCAACCCCCTTCTGTGGAACCTCCTTGTATGCAAACAAAAGGCAGGGTAGCAGGATATCCCATCTCCGCTTGAGCTTTTCTGGGAGACCCTTAATCATACCTTTATGGTCTTGTTAAATCTTTCAACTAGACCATTGCACTTTGGATGAAAGGGTGTGGTGAACTTGTAGTTCGCTCCACACTCCTTCCACATTGCAGTTAAGTAACTAGACATAAGGTTTGCACCTCTGTCTGATACTACCTCCTTTGGGAAACCCACTCTTGAGAAAAGTCCCAATAGGGCTCTTGCCACAAAAGGTGCTGTAGTGGTCCTAAGGGGAATTGCCTCTGGGTACCTGGTGGCATGATCCACTTTCACAAGGATAATCCTGTGCCCAGATGCAGTTTGGGGGTCCATTGGTCCAACAATGTAAATCCCTACACGTTCATAGGGAACCCCCACCACAGGTTGTGGTATAAGGGGGGGCCTTTGTGGTGCCACCTGCTTTACTACTGGCGTGGCAGGTGACACAGGAGAAACAAAACCCTTTGGTGTCCTCAGACATGTGGGGCCAGTGAAAGTGAGGGACAATTCTGTCCCAAGTCTTGTTCTGGCCCAGGTGTCCTGCTAAGGGAATAGCATGGGCTAGTAACAAAAGGAAGCCATTGAATGCCAAAGGTATGACCAACCTCCTGGAAGCACCAGGCTTGGGGTCTCTACTCTCTGAATACAGGAGCCCTTCGTCCCAATAGATTCTATGGGTGCCACTAGTATTCCCAGCAGCCTCAGCAGCAGCTTGCTGTCTGAGGGGTTCAAGAGAAGGGCAGTCCAACTGCGCCTGACTCAGATCTGCCCTGGAAGGGCCCCTTGTCCCTAAGAACTCAACCTGATCAGGCTCAAGCTCCTCTGGGACCGTTCCTTCCTCAGGCTCACAATCGGTTTCCTCAGAAGGCTGATCCTCACTCTGAGTCAGGGGGGAAGGCACTGCCTTAACCCTACTGCTCCTTTTCTTGGCAGGCAACTGGTCCATTATTTCAGAATCCAGTGCCTGTCCAGTGTTATACTTTTTGACCTGTGACCTAGTCACTGCAAGAACATGTGCTGAGATTCCTAACATTTCTACATATGTCCTAAACTCCACTTCAGACCAGGGGGAAGTCTCTTGGTCATTGCCAAGCAAACATTCTACAGGGAGGTCTGCACTAATCACAACCTTCTTAAGGCCAGTTACCCCTTGACAGGAGAAATTAACAACTGCCATACTATGGGCAGTACTGACATTGCTGGCATTGGTCACTTGGTAAGTTTCACCAAGTTTGACTTGTCCAGGGTCCACAAAGGCAGGTATCACCATTGTGACACTGGCACCTGTGCCCCTGTAGGCCTGAGCCTTTTTCTCACTAATCAAAGGTGTTTGTCTGTACTTGCCCAGATTACTGGGACTCACAGAGGAGGCCATATCCATGCCTCAATCACAGATCAAAACAGCTTGAGTTGGCACTCTGACTAGGCCAGAGTCCATCTCAGTTCCCAGGGTTAACCCTACTACACCCTTCTGTTGGGAACCACCACTTGTAGCTGTATTAGGGGGAACAGTTGCCTTAGGGGCAATGGTGGCTGGAGCTGTCTCCTTTTTGGTGCACTCACTAGTCCAGTGAGTATTATTCTTACAAACTTTGCACCGTGGTTTTCTTGGGCCTTCTTTCTTTTTAGATTGGGGACCCCCACCATTAGAAACTTTATTGGGGACCTTGTGAAGACTTCTGGTCTTTACCTTTCTCCCCACCCTTTTGGTCTTGCTTCTTTTGGTCACCACCTTGGTTCTGTACCTTCTGCTTCACCCTGGTTCTGACCCATTTATCTACCTTCTTTCCCAATTCTTGGGGAGTGGTCAGATCAGAGTCAACCAAGTGCTGATGCAACAACTGGTTCTGACAGTTATTAAGAATCTGTTCTCTCCTGATTCGATTATACAATCCTGTATAGTCACACACTTTACTGCCCAGCAACCAGCCCTCCAGAGCCTGAGTAGCACAATCTACAAAGTCAGTCCAGTCCTGAGTCTATGTCTTCTGGATATCTCTGAACTGTATCCTGTACTATTCAGTGGTTAAGCCAAACCTGTCTATCAAAGCACTCTTCAGGACATTGCAATTGTCAGCATCCTCTTCTCTTACAGTGAGGAGCTTGTCTCTACCTTTGTCTGAAAAGGAGAGCCACAAGATTGCTTCCCACTGCCCTGGTGGTACCTGCTGTACTTTGCAGGCCCTTTCCAGTGCAGTAATCCATTTGTGGATGTCATCCCCAGTCTGATAGGGAGGGACAATCTTGCTTAGTTTCTATGGTCATAAGATCTATTCCTACCACTAGGGATATTGCTGCCACCATAGGACTCTAGTCTCATATTTTTTCTCTCTCTCTCAAGAGCTAGTGTCTCTTTTTCTAAGGCTACTTCTTGTCTCCTTATCCTAAGCTTGGCTTCTCTCATCCTAGCTTCATGCTCCCTCTTCTCAGGAGAAGTTCTCCTATGAGCAGAGGCAGAGGACCCTAGAGATGTACCAGAGTGGTCAGATTCCACTGAAGGTGATCTTTCCCTTCTAGGCACACCACAAGGTCTACGTGGGGGGATGGAGGGAGGCCCATTCTGGCCTTCTTCATCTCCAGGTAGACTTGAATTCCCCAGGTTGAGTCTACTGACATCAATCTGGTCTGTATCATCATCATCATCATCATCATCAGAGTTTTGGTAGGGTAACCCACTAGGATCCTTTTCTGCTGATGGTTGCACCCCATCCCCATTACCTAGTCTACCAGGATCTGATGCTTTTTCCAAGTCATCTAACACTACGATATCTATCAGGTGTTGGGTGGTGGGACTTTGTCCTTGCTTTAATTTTCTTATGGCACACAGACCCCTTAACTCTTGGAAGGTGAATGTGTCATATTTAGATGTCTGCCCTCGGCTGACATCTGGCAGAGGCCCACTAGGTCCTGCCTTTAAAGCCATGACTAGTGAGGTGTGGTGTGTGCACCTACCTACACTACTTGGTTTCCTACTAAGCCTCTCTAGTAGTTATAGTCAGGGTGTACTAAGCCCTTAACACCTACAACTTCTAAGTTCAGTAGAACTTATATATTTTAAACTTGATTTATATGTACCTGCTGGTACCTTAAATGATTTTTCAAATGATATTCTCAAGATTATCTGGTAAAACAATGCAAGCTGCAATCCCACACGCTGCACACTGATGATCTTATGAATATAGATGAGGGGATATTTGAAGACACCTCACTCCCTGCTGTCTCACTATTATACATCTCCTGTAAATAGTGCCCATAGCTCTACCTTGATTATGTTTACTTATGAGGTATTCATTAATGCTGATTGTGAGAAGTTGGGCTGGCATATGATGGCCACTATTCTAGTGGGCACCTTGCACCAGTCCAAACAACCCTTAATGATGGTAGGTTTAAAGTCAACCTTATAGTAAGCTATCCTAGTGGTAGCTGTGGAAAGCAGCCTTTAGGCTAAGACTTAGAGGCGAGTTAAGCAAGTTGTTTTACCAGTCTATAATCTCTTGAATGATCAAATGAAAGTACACCACACAAGGTATATATCAAATATATATGTATTTATCCAACACACAACCCCTCTGGACTCTTTATGAGGTCAGAGGTAAAAGTACAATACACAGAACTTAATTAGCATACGAAAAGTTGCACAGTATACGTTATGCCCTAGGGGCCTCACAAACCATATACTAAAATAGTTATATAAGAACCACGTGAGGGTTAGAAAGCAGGCCTATGACCTGTAGAACCACTGGGGCAACCAGGTACCACCCAAGGTAGGGACGCAGGAGACCCTCGGGGACATGTGCAGTGTCTAAACACAGCTGCGAATCACTATTGACTTTCTATGGAGAACGAACAAGTTACAATTTTAAAGAATAAGGGCACTTAGAGGTGCACTACAATGGAACCCTTTTTGACTAGGACACTTCGAGAGTCAAGACCCACGGGAGCACCGGAGTACTCGTGTTACCTCACCCAGGGAAGCCGGGTGCATATGTGTGTTTTGGTGTCGGGTTTCATCGTCAATTCCAAAGTAGAGCTGGAAAGAAATCCTGCAGGCGACCAGAGGAAAAGTGTCCGGGTGGATCCAAGGGTGGATCGGAGATGTGAAGAACCTGAAAGCAGAGGAGACAGAGTCTGGGTCACTAGCCAGTGACCAGGATGGCCACAGGAAGATGCCAGCCACTGTCAGGTATTTTCAGGTGAAAGAGGTGAATCTTAACTCTTCATCCACGAGGACCAGGAGGCGTCGATGATGACCAGGAGCTGGATTCGAACTGTCCCACGAAGGTTGTCGAGTGCTGCAGCGTCGGAATTCGGAATGGACCCAACAAGCCTTGGCAACATTAACCCACGCAAGATAACAAGATTGGCTTAGGTTCAGACCAGCAAGGTCTGAGGGACTCCTCCTTTGGAGGGGAGTCAGAGGACCTCCGGAGCAACCAGGAAAGCACAAGAAACAAAGGTTTGGTGTTCGTGGGGGCTCACTAGCCAACAGACTAGGAACCGCGAAGGAGCAACAAGCTGCGGTGAAGAAAGGGGACTCACGGGTCACTCGTGGAGCGCTGGCCTCTGTACTTCGGTGCAAAAGGTGCTTGGTGCAGGGGCTTCAAATACCCCAATGCACAACTTCGGGATACCTCGGGAAGTAGGTGCAGTTGCAAAAAGGCAGGATGTCCAGGAGTTCCGGTCCCACGTCTCTCGTGTCAGCTACAGGTCTCAGCTCTGCTGGGAACTCGTGTCAGCTTCAGAGATGTCTGGAAGTCCGTGTCCTGTGTAGCAGATTCTTCAGGATCCGGCGGGAGCCTCGAAAATGCAGACCAGCAAAGATGCTTCTTTGGTGCCTGTTTGAACAGGGAGGTCACTCCTTTGCCACAAGGGAGATTCTTCAGTCTTTCAGTCAAAATGAAATGTCAAAGATCCAGGATTTCTTCTTCAGAGTTTCGTCCAGGGTAATCTAAAGTCCTAGGGACTGGGTTCCTATTCTTATAGTTAGTTTAGGGGTTGGACTAACTCTAGGGTCCCACCTATGGGAGGACCTGGGGAGGGGGTGTTACACTCCTTCCCCTTTCTCCAGTTTCGCGCCAGAGATGGGGCTGAGTGCCCCAGCAACCAGTTTGAACTGGGAAATGCATGGAGCACCTTGTGTGCCCCAGGCAGTGTCTGCAAAGCATTCACTGAATGCAACCCACCCTGCCCCAATACACTAAAGCCTGCCTGGGAAGGTGCTAGCACCTCCCTGGACAGGAAACCTATTGTCCAGGCCTTCCCTGCTGAAGTTTCGTCCAGCAGCAGGAGGGCAGACTTGTGTCTGTGGCAGCAGCATCCATTTTGTGATGCTGGGGCTCTGTTTAACTTTAACTGGGTATACCAGTGTGTACATGTCTTTTCCCTCTAGAAGGGTGGAATGCTACCTCCCCCGCCAGAACTGGCGGGGGTGGGGGGGGGGTAGTATTCCAAAGTGTTTGACACTAAACACGGCATGTTTTGGTAAAGCCAAACCAAAGTTAGCATTAACCGCGAGGATTGTAATCAATCAATCAATCAATCACTGCATTTATAAAGCGCGCAACATACCCGTGAGGGTCTCAAGGCGCTGGGGGGGGGGGGGGGTGCTACGGATCGAATAGCCAGGTCTTGAGGAGTCTTCTGAAGGTCAGCAGGTCCTGGGTCTGTCGTAGGCTGGTGGGGAGAGCGTTCCAGGTCTTGGTGGCGAGGTAGGAGAAGGATCTGCCGCCGGCGGTGGCTTTCCGGATACGAGGAACTGTGGCGAGGGCGAGGTTGGCTGAGCGGAGGTTTCGGGTGGGGGTGTGGAAGCTGTGACGGTTGTTGAGGTATGTGGGTCCAGTGTTGTGTAGAGCTTTGTACTCGTGGATGAGGAGTTTGAAGGTTATCCTCTTGTTGACGGGGAGCCAGTGCAGGCCTCTCAGGTGGGGTGTGATGTGGCTGCGTCAGGGGACGTCGAGGATCAGTCGTGCCGAGGCGTTTTGGATTCGTTGAAGTCGTCTCAGGAGCGAGGTTGTTGTTCCTGAGTAGAGGGCGTTCCCGTAGTCGAGTCTGCTGGTGACCAGGGCCTGGGTGACGGTTTTTCTCGTGTCAGGAGGGATCCATTTGAAGATCCTGCGAAGCATGCGGAGGGTGTTGAAGCAGGACGCGGAGACGGCGTTGACTTGCCTGGTCATGGAGAGGGTGGAGTCGAGGATTACCTCCAGGTTGCTTGCGTGGTCTGTGGGTTCCGGGGCTGTGCCTAGCGATGTGGGCCACCAAGAGTCGTCCCGGGCCGATGGGGTGGGTTCGAGAATGAGGACCTCTGTCTTGTCTGAATTCAGCTACAGCCTGCTGTCCTTCATCCAGTCGGCTACGGCCTTCATTCCTCTGTGGAGGTTGGCTTTGGCGGTGTGGGGGTCTTCGGAGAGGGATATGATCAGCTGGGTGTCGTCGGTGTCGGAGATAATGTTGAGGTCATGTTGTCGTGCGACGTGGGCGAGCGGTGCCATGTAGATATTGAACAGCATCGGGCTGAAGGAGGATCCCTGTGGGACGCCGCAGATGATCTCGGTGGATTTTGAGCGGAAGGGTGGGAGGCGGACGCTCTGGGTTCTGCCGGAGAGGAAGGATGTGGTTCAGGCCAGGGCCTTCTCTTGAATTCCGGCATCATGGAGGTGTGCTGATAGGGTGCAGTGGCAGACTGTGTCAAAAGCTGCTGATAGGTGCAGGAGGATGAGGGCGGCTGTTTCTCCTTTGTCCATCAGGATCCTGATGTCATCTGTGGCAGCGATGAGGGCGGTCTCGGTGCTGTGGTAGCTGCGAAAACCGGATTGGGAGGGGTCCAGGATGTTGTTGTATTCGAGGTAGCGGGTTAGCTGTTTGTTGACAATCTTCTCCGTCACTTTTGCCGGGAATGGGAGCAGGGAGATGGGCCGGAAGTTCTTGAGGTCCTTGGGGTCCGCCTTGGGCTTCTTCAGAAGGGCGTTGATCTCTGCGTGCTTCAAGCTTTCCGGGAAAGTTGCTGTCTCGAAGGAACTGTTGATTGTTTTTAACAGGTGGGGGCCATGGTTGTGCTGGCTTTGTTGAAGACGTGATGGGGGCAGGGGTTAGATGGGGATCCGGAGTGGATGGAGTTCATGATTTTGATGGTGTCTTCGTCGCTGACGTTGGACCAGGTGGTCAGGCGGCTGGTGCGGGTGGTGGTCTCTATGGTGGGTGCGGGGTGTCAGAATTGAAGCTGTTGTGGATGTCGGTGATCTTGCGGTGGAAGAAGGCGGCCAGGGAGTCGCACAGGTCCTGTGATGGTGGGATGTCGTTGGTGTTGGAGCTGGGGTTGGAGAGTTCTTTCACGATGCTGAAGAGCTCTTTGGTGTTGTGTGCGTTGTTGTCTAAGCGGTCCTTGAAGGCGGTCCTCTTGGCGGTCCTGATGAGTTGGTGTCTGCGGGCGGCGCTCTTGTGGGCTGTGTGGCTGTCTGGTGTTCAGTCGTGGAGCCATTTCTTCTCCAGCTTCCGACAGGTGTGCTTGGAAATCCGGAGGTCTTCGGTGAACCGGCGGCTTTTTTGTTGGTGTGGTTGGTTGTGAAGGTCTTGAGGGGGGCGAGGGTGTCGGCGCAGTCATTGATCCACTGATTTGCATATAGCCAGGTTCTGAGCTGGGATGGTGCAGTGAGATAAATAACGGTGATGGATCAAGCCCTGATCTTTGGACTGGGTAAGAGTAGTCTGCTTAATTCAGACACTCTGTTCATCACCACCCCCTTTTCTGAATCGTTTTTGGCCACTATAGGTGTGGCAGGGTATACTCAGACATGAGTCCCTTTCTCACTGCACAATCAGGATTCAAGCAAGCCGGGCCGAAGACGG
Source organism: Lissotriton vulgaris (assembly GCF_964263255.1). Classification (NCBI taxonomy): domain Eukaryota; kingdom Metazoa; phylum Chordata; class Amphibia; order Caudata; family Salamandridae; genus Lissotriton; species Lissotriton vulgaris. The sequence continues at coordinate 1,132,415,372 of NC_141685.1, read as the reverse complement.
CTGAAATGCCAGAAACCGGTCCCCGGTAGCTTGTCTCCTTTCTGGTGAAGAATTGGCTTGGTATTTTAGTCTGCCCTGTTCCCATGATGCACTGGGCCAGGGACAGACTGATTTGCATATAGTCAGGTTCTGAGCTGGGATGGTGCAGTGAGATAAATAACGGTGATGGATCAAGCCCTGATCTTTGGACTGGGTAAGAGTGGTCTGCTTAATTCAGACACTCTGTTCATCACCACCCCCTTTTCTGAATCGTTTTTGGCCACTATAGGTGTGGCAGGGTATACTCAGACATGAGTCCCTTTCTCACTGCACCATCAGGATTCAAGCAAGCCGGGCCGAAGACGGCTGAAATGCCAGAAACCGGTCCCCGGTAGCTTGTCTCCTTTCTGGTGAAGAATTGGCTTGGTAGTTTAGTCTGCCCTGTTCCCATGATGCACTGGGCCAGGGACAGACTGATTTTCATATAGCCAGGTTCTGAGCTGGGATGGTGCAATGAGATAAATAACGGTGATGGATCAAGCCCTGATCTTTGGACTGGGTAAGAGTGGTCTGCTTAATTCAGACACTCTGTTCATCACCACCCCCTTTTCTGAATCACTGTTTGAGGTTGGTCGCGGCGGTGTCTGGGTCGGTGGGGTCGGTGGGAGGTCTCAGGGCGAGGGTGGTGGTCAGTTGGTCCTTGGTGACCTTGCCCCAGCAGCGGCATGGCAGCTGTTGGGTGCGGTGGTGTGTGGTGGGTTTCCTGAAGGTGAAGTGGACGCATCTGTGGTAGGTCCAGTGAGGTTCGGTGGTGTGGTTGAAGGAGATGTGGGGGTGGGGGAGAAGATGGGGTCCAGCGTGTGTCCGGCGGCGTGGGTGGGTGCCGTTACGAGCTGTTTGAGTCCGAGGTTGGTGAGGTTGTCGATCAGGGCAGTGTAGTTGGCGTTGTTGTTGTTCTCGAGGTGGAAGTTCAGGTCCCCGAGGAGGATGTAGTCCGTGGAGGCGAGGGCGTGGGTGCTGACGAGGTCGGCGAGGGTGTCGCTGAACTGTGGTCGAGGTCCGGGAGGTCTGTAGACGAGTGTTCCTCTGAGGGTGGTGTTGGGGTCGGTGTGGATCTGGAAGTGGATGTGCTCGGCGGAGGTGAGGGTGTCGTCAGTGTTGGTCGAGATTCTGATGGTGTCTTTGTGGATGATGGCAATTCCCCCTCCTATCCCGTTGGTGCGGTCTCTGCGGGAGATTTTGTAGCTCTGTGGGATGGCTATGACGATGTCTGGTGCTGAGGTGGCGGTCAGCCAGGTCTCCATCAGGAAGGCAACGTCGGGGGCGGTAGAGTCTAGGAGGTCCCAGAGTTCGATGGCGTGTTTGCGAGCGCAGACCGGCTTGCCTTTGGCGCGCCTGCTGCGCGGCCGCCGCGTGACCTCCATAAGAGGCGAAGTGGGAGGGAGGGGCAGCTGGAAGGCGGGGCGGCCAATGGGCGGGAGGGCAGGGGAACATAAAGGAAAAGGGGGCGAGGCTGCGGGGGAGCAGGGGCGGGAAGCGGGAAGGGCACAGAGGGCAGGGGGACACGAGGAGAGCCTAAGACAGGAGAGTAACAACAATACTACAGTGGGGAAGAGGAAAGCAAACCCAGGGCACACCAGCGGCGAACCCTCGGCGGCACTCGAGTCCCGGAGGAGTCGAGCAGTGTGGGGAGTGACCTGGGGTCAGGTCCCGCTCACCTGCGCCGCGCGACCTCCTTAAGAGGCCAAGTGGGAGGGAGGGGCAGCTGGGAGGCGGGAGCGGGACGGCCAATGGGCGGGCAGGCAGGGGAACTGAAAGGAAAAGGGGATGGGGCTCTGCGGGGGAGTAGTGGCGGGAAGCGGGGAGCGGGGGGGCACAGAGGGCAGGGGCACACGAGGAGCGCCTAAGACTCCACAAAAAACAAAGGTACAACAAAAAAACAGGAGACTAACAACAATATTACAGTGGGGAAGAGGAAGCAAACCCGGGGGACACCAGCGGCGAACCCTCGGCGGAACTCGGGGGCCAGAGGAGTCGAGCTGCATGGGGAGTGACCTGGGGTCAGGTCACCCTCTTAAGTGTAATGCACTTAAGAGTATATGGAATGGCTATATATCATAGAACAGCTATAAGGAGATATTTTTGAAAGCTGCAGAGGGGCTCAGCTCATGCTAGGGCACCCTCTCACACAAAACCAAGCACTCTGCCTTCAGAATTGTCAAGGCCTGCCCTAGGAGTGACTTGTAGGTTAATATGTGTCTATATGTAAAGGTAGATATAGGTATACTATATCTACGTAAGGGGTGCTTACACCACCTTACCCAGGCAGCAAGTGCAGACCCGTGGTGCCATTTTGGAAGGCTTCTCAGCGGAGGCATAATGCATGCTCCAGCCCCTGGTAGGCCTCTGGGGTACCTATGCCCTGGGTACCTAAGGTACCATATACAGGGACTCACAAGGGTAACCCAGTATGTAGCTAAAGTACATGGTATCAATTTATGGTTTAACTCTTTTTATTGAGAAAAAAGTGCAGCACAGATAAGCAATTGACAATACAGGAGTGTGTAAGAGCAATCAACTGTCCAGTGTAATCCGTGATGGCTGCATCAAGCGCGGCATCGAAGTACACTCAGCCACTGGAGGCTAACCCAGTCCGACAACAACTCAACCACCCTACCCCCCCCATCGCCCACAACCACAACGAGAAACAAGACCCCGAAACCCCTCCCCCCCCCCACATCCAGTACTCTCACCCACCCCGATCCAACTAGATACCCATCCCCAACATATGGTAGCCCAGCAACATCACTCGCCAGTTCCTTTGACCTCTGTGAGCCGCAGTAATCATAGATATCTCGGACATGTAAGTTCCCGGAATTCATTGCGCAACAACGATCGGAATGGTTTCCAAAGTTCTTCATAGGCTTCCCTATCCCCAGCACCTAGGAGGGACATCTTCTCCATCACTAGTACATACCATATTCTGTGGAGCCAGCCCGTAAATGTAAATGTCAATGTCAAAAGCTTTTGTATAGCTCAACAATTCACCAGAAAGGTCTCAGGGCGCATAAATGTGGGAAGGGTGTCAGTGCGCCAGTGTACTAAGATGTTCTGCAGTGCCGAGCCCACTGCAATCGCTATCTGTTGGCCCCTGCAGGATCGTAGGGGATATGTGAGGGGGTTGGGAAGGCCGAGGAGAATGTATGCTGGGAGTCTAGGGAGTTCTGTTTGGAAGTGTTTGTCTACTTCGTCCAATACCTGGGTCCAGTAGGGCTGAAGAAGATTGCATTCCCACAGTAGATGCGATAGATTACCCACTTGTCCGCATCCCCGCCAGCATAGGTTCTCCCTATTCCGATCCATTTCGTGAAGCCGTTCAGGGGTATAGTACCAGTATGTGGTTATCTTAGTGAGTGTTTCTGTGAGACCTGTGTGGTATGCGGAGTGTCGGGCCCTGTAGGAGATTGAATCCCATTCCTTGCGACTCAGTGTTCTGCCCAGTTCCCTCTCCCATCGCTCCCTACCCGGGTTATAAATATGTGTCTGTGGTGGTTGTAACATCTTGTAGAGGTCCGATATGAGTTTAGCATCAGAGGTGCGCGAGAGGAGCCAGCGTTCGTAGGGTGTGAAGCGCCTATCTGCTCCCGGCCTCACTTGGGGTTGGAGTGCCCAGTGCCTCGCCTGTAGGTATCTTAGCCTCTTTTGTTCGGGGAAGTCATATTCTTGTCTGAACTGATGAAAGGGCATAACCCCCTCCGGGCCATAAAGGTGGTAAAGGAAGCGGCAGCCAGCCGGCCTCCAGTGTGAGAAAACCCCCTTCTCCGACCCTGATGTAAAGTCAGGGTTATCAACGATCGGCGTAAGCGGGGACGGGAAGGTCGTGAGCTCCTGGGTTAAACAGGTGGAATCCCAGACCTCCAGTGGGATTCTGGTGATGTAAGAGGCATACAGATTCGCTGGCCTATGAATCTTCCGGAGAAATGGGATCTCCTGTAGCGGGCGACCAGCCACCGCTTGGTCCTGAAAGAGCCAGTGTTTCTCAGATTCCCACCTGCTCCACTCTACTAAGTACCACAGCTGAGCCGCCTGGTAGTACTTCTGCAGATCAGGTATTCCTAATACCCCCGACTCCGGGGTCAGCAGTCAGAGTGAGGCGCATCCTGGGCCGCCGACCCTGCCATATAAAGTGAGCGATGTCAGCCTGCATCCGCTGGATCCATCTATTGGGGGGCCGCAGCGGAAGTGCCCGGAAAAGGTATAAAATTTGGGGGAGGATGGTCATCTTCACCGCAGAGATCTTCCCAAGCAGCAAGAGTGACAAGTGTCTCCACCGTCACAGCTCCTCCTGGACCTTCGACCGCAAGATCGCGTAGTTGGCGGTAACCATGGCGGGGAGTGTGGACGCTAAGTGTATCCCCAGGTAGGGCACCGTGTCAGCTGTCCACTTGACAGGGAGGAGATTCTGTAGGTATTCTCTGGTGGCAGGGGTGTGGGACAGGTCCAAAGCGACCGACTTGTCGGTATTCATTTTGAAGTCTGCCGCCCGCACAAAGGCCTCCAGTTCTGCCAGGCACGCCGGAAGCGCTGTGCGGGACTCGCCGAGTGAGAGCACGTCATCAGCATATAGGCTGACGGTGTGAGTCTATCCTCCGAACCTGATGCCAGTAGCAAGTACATTCTGTCGAATTCGAAGGGCCAGAGGCTCCATATACAGGGCGAATAATAGTGGAGACAAGGGGCACCCTTGGCGAGTGCCCCGCTCTATCTGGAAGCAACCCAAAGTGTAGCCATTCACCCTCACCACCGCTGTAGGGGATCTATAACAGTTGAAGATAAAGTTCCGAAACTTCTCCCCAATCCTTACCCTAGTCAGCACCCGCTCCAGGTACGGCCAGTGGACTCGGTCGAATGCCTTTTCAGCATCTATGGCCAACAGCATTTTCTGGTCCGGTATGCGTGAGGCTTTTTCTATTAGATGGGTTACTCGCTTGGTGTTGTCCACTGTCTTCCGGTCGGGTACAAACCCGGCCTGATCCGGGTCTATAAGGCCCGGCAGGTGGGGAGCGAGACGCGCCGCAAGTATCCCGGTGTACAACTTGATGTCAACGTTGAGGAGGGAGATCTGACGGTATGCCCCGCACCTGGTCTTGTCCTTACCCGGTTTGGGAATGACTGTGATGGAGGCACGAAGCAATTCGGGCGGTATAGCCCCTGGGTCGCCGAAGGTGTTAAAAAGCTTAGTTAGTAGCGGGGCCAGGGTGGTACAGAACGTCTTGTAGAATAGAGCTGGGAAGCCATCCAGTCCCGGGGCCTTCCCTAGCTTAAGGCGGGCGATCGCACCTATGACCTCCTCAATACGAATCTCCCTCTCTAGATATTTCGTCTGGACTGGGGCAATGGAGGGAAGAGGAACGGAGTCCAGATATGCCGAGATCTCCGCGTCATTCAGGGAGCTGCCGGAATAAATCGAAGCGTAAAAAGAGCAGAAGGTCTCTGCAATCTCCGCATCCTCTGTCACCACCACCCCGTTCGGCCGCACAATCTCGCTGACCTTCAACTGTTGGCATTCTACTCGTAGTCGGTGTGCCAATAGGCACCCGCATCTGTCTCCTCCAGTATAGTATGCATGCTTCAAGCGCAGGGCAGCATATTCCGCCGGGTCTGCGTCTATGGCAGCCAATTGTGCGCGAGCAGCCTTAAGTTGCCTCCAGACTCGGGGGGCCCCCGTGCGCTGATGTATCGTCTCCAGCTCTCGAACGCGCATGGTGAGGTCATCGTGCTTGGCCTGTCTATCTCTGTTTTCGGCCACCGAGAGCGCTATATACTTCCCCCTTAGGGCGGTTTTAAGGGCGGCCCATTGTGTCGCCAGCTTCGTGTCGCTGTTGTCGTTGTGAACCAGGAAGTCTTTTACAGCTTTTAATATGTGGTCTATGGCGTCTTTCCTATGGAGCAGGGCGTCTCTCAGCCGCCACACCCTGGGAGGCCCGGACCTCGGAGGCAGGGTAAAGGTAGCAGTAACTGGAGCATGATCAGAGTGTAAGATGGCCCCTATCTCTGTGGTGTCGACCATCGCGCATATCGGGCTGGTAGCCAGGAGGTGATCGAGTCCGGCATATGTCTTGTGAGCGTGTGAATAGTACGAGAATTCCCAGCCCCGTGGGTGGTGGGTGCGCCACAGATCGTGGAGGTCCAAATCCCCCAGGGCGGCCAGGCCGCTGGCCGAGAGAGCCCCCACTTGGTGAGTGCGTTGCGCAGACCTATCCAATGTGTTATCAAAAACCAAGTTCAGGTCCCCCCCTATTAAGACATGTCTGTCGGAAGTGGCCATGACGTCCGCTAAGGCCGAGGCCAAGAAGTGTTCCTGCTGTTCATTCGGGCTATAAAGGGAGCCTAGTGTAAAAGTGAGGTCGTTGAGGGAAAAGCGATAGGCTAACAAGCGTCCCTTAATCTCTGCACATTTATGAAGGACCTTCCCCCGGAAGTGCTGCGCTACCAGAATCGTCACCCCCGCTGTCTTAGAGGCGCATGAAGATAAGAATTGTGTGGGGAACTTGCGGGACCGCAGACGGTGACAATCTCGGGGCAGTAATTGTTCTCCTGCAGCAGACATAGGTCCGCTTGGGCATTATCCAGGAAGGACAAAACCGCCCTCCTCTTAGTGGGGCTATTGAGGCCCTTAGCGTTAAGGGTCAGGACTTTAAGTGTGGTAGGTGGCATTAACCCTTACGTGAAGCAGTAGGTTAAGTGTCAGTGACTGGAAGGCTGGAACGGACTCAGGGCTAGACGCCGGAAGCCTGGACCTATCAGGATTGCGGCCCGTATGTGGACAGTGGGCTGTGCGTAGAGCAGTGTAAACAAGGCATGGGCGTATATCGAGCACTGGATGAGACCTTCCCCTCCCTCCCCCCCCTCTCCCCGAACTCTCCCCCCTCCCCAGGCAACCGGCCCCCCAACTTCCCCCGCCAACCCCCTGAACTCCCATTTCCCCTCCCCCCCCTCCCTCACCCCAAAAAACATGTGGTCCATTGTCCGTCACCATTCCAGGCGAACTGGAGTGTAGAGTCTCGGGAAGTCGCAGTCAATCTTAGGGAGTTTCCCTCCCGCCGACCGGCTTGGGCTCTTCCAGGCCGGAGCACATTTCCCCGGAGTGGCTCGTGAGGCCTCAGCCCACTTGCGCCGCAGGAGGGTCCGAAGCTACTGCTGCGATCGCTGCACGTTATCCCTCTTGGATGTCAGCTGCTGGAGGTTTCCTGATCCGCCGTCTCCTGCCTTGTTGTCGCCATTGCGAGCCAGAGTGCGTCTCACCATCCCGTCGTGCAGATGTGTCCTCGTCGTCCTCTGGCGGGCCTACCCCCAACAGGCTGCAAGCCTCGCGCAGAGAGCGGAGTTGGTGCAATTTGTTGTCCAGCTTGAACACTATGCGAAAGGGGTGTCCCCAGCTATAGGGGATCTGCCACTGCTGAAGGTATGCTGTGACCGGTTTGAACATTCGCCTCTTCTGGAGTATGAGAGCTGACAGGTCCTGATATAAAACTGGAGCATGGCCCTTAAAGGTGATAGGGTGTTGCCGCCGAGCCAGCTGTAGAATTTCTTCTTTAGTGCCGAAGTCCTGCACGCAGACCAGGATGTCCGGTGGAAGGGACGGCGCGCTCCTCTGTATCCCTACTCTATGTCTCTATCTATGCGTAGTTCTGACTCGGACGACCGGCCCAAAATGTGATTGAACAGTTCTTGCGTAAACAACAGGATGTCCTTAGTCTCATCCGTCATCTTCACTCCTCGAATCCGTATGTTGTGGCGCCAAGATCTATTCTCCAGGTCCTCCACATGAGATTGTAGATCCACCTGCTGGTCGTGGAGCCTTAGAATCTCCTGTTGTATTGCATCAATATCAGTATCATGCCTGTCCGATTTGGTTTCCAACTCCGCTACCCGTTATTCCACACCGTCTATGTCCCTGCGGACTTCTTTGAGTTCCTCCGTGAATTCTTTCTTGAAGGTGTGGATGTCATCTCTCAGTGCAGAGAAGAGCGACTCCAAAAACCCCTTTGTGATGGGCTCTGCTGCCTCCGGAGTGTTGGTCCCCGGACGTGCTGGGGCTGCTGATACAGATTTGGGCGACCGGGAGCACTGGGATTTCTCGAACACATCTTTGACTGACTTCTCTTTCCGGGCTTTCGCCATGGCCATGGTAAGGATGTGTCGCACTAGTCTCACAGGGTCGCACACCACCGATGACTGGGAGGTCGCCGAGATGCTGAAAAGGCATTCAACCGAGTCCACTGGCCGTCCCCTGGGACAGGCTTCGGCAGTGTGTCACCCCAGCTCCAGGCAGAGGCCGGGTACTTCGTCTCCCCTTTCGCCGTTGTGTGGTCCCCAGTGCGCAGGTGTTCCAAAGCAGCTTAGATGCGTGCGTCACCTGCACCGGGCCCCGCCACTGCATACTTGTCTGCCTGGGCCCCAACGCCGCCTGGCTGCCGCAGAACTGGCTGCAGCAGTTGTTCCCTGTGACCTCCACCACTCGAGGGGTCTCCAGTCAATGACCGACCTCCAGTTCCCTCCGACTCACGTCCACAACGGGTGGGCTGCTCCGCAATATCTTCCCTCCTAGGCCACTTCCCGAGGGTGGTTCTCCCGCCTCCCAGCTTGCGCGGCACCGTGGAGGGAAGCGTCTGCCCCAGTCTCTCGCCACTGGCTCCCCGCACCGGGTGGTCTGTCTCTTGCCGCTCCGCCGCTGCACTCTACGTGGACCAGCGCACACCTGCACCAATATGGCGGCCAAAGTCGGTCAGTCTGTAGTCTCGCCCCGGAGGTTGGTGCAGTCCGTAAGTTCACCTCAGGGGGTCGGTGCTGTGGACTGTGGCACTTGCCCCGCTGTGTCCTCCAGGCCAGGTGAAGTCCTCACAGGCTGTGGCCCAGGTAGCGCCGCCCGGAGACGCCGGACCGTGCCACCTACACCAAGATGGTGGCCGCTGTCGATCGGGCCCAGAGTCACTCTCGTCCTGAGGCAGAGTCCGGCACCCGGCACACGGCAGAGGCTTTCACCTTTAAAATCCGCCTTGCCCTCTCAATCTTGGTCACCAGCACCAGCGATGACCGTCTCCTCACCAGGGTCACTTTGTTCCGCCGATGCCGCCCTTCCCCCACACCGGCAACGCTGCGTGCGTGTTCTGTCCGTCAGGGTTCCCTCCTGTGGGCGACCAGCGAAGCACTCGGTTCCCGCACTCTCAGGGTCTTCCCAAATCTCAGTCTCGATGCCGACTGTGGCTATTGCGGCTCTTGACCGGTGCTGATGAAGGCCGTCGGCGGGAGCTCAGCGGATCTGCGACTTGCTACGCCGCCATCTTGGCCACTCCCCCATGGTATCAATTTAGAGAGAGAACAGCTAGGCTGTGGTCCTGATTAGCAGGGCCACAGCCAGACTAACGTCGAAAAACCAGTGAAACACAGCAAAAAGTGGGAGTAACCATAGGAAGCAGACCCTACTCTCCTACACTGATGTCATAGTTACTCCCTGAATATGAGCTAGTCCTATCTACTTTCTAAATAGAAAATATCTTTAGCTCATGCTAAAAGGAGGGCTTGTTAGATTATGCTCACTGATGCTTTTTAACGTCATGTATAAGTTAGCAATTGATACACCATTTTATTTGGCTCTGCCATTTTTTTTTAGACATATTTTATTAGGTTTTTCCGGGTACAAAAAGAGCGTGGTCCACAGTATTTCTAATGAATATCCAATAAATCCAAAGTACCCACATATATGTAAGAACTGTAACCCCTGCAAAACATACAGACAAAACAATGCAAACATTGCACAAAGCATTTTAGATCCCACCATATGAAGTAAGTCGGAATGTAGACGACCACCAGGGACTATATAGTAAAGGCTGGAATAATCAAGGACAGGACCTGAAAAATGGGGGCAATTCCAAAGAGGTTCTGTTTGGGCTAAAGGTGGTAGCTCTATTCCTCGGTAGAGACTCTGCCATTTTTTGATGTAATGTTCGAAACCAATCCTGTTCAATTGTGAGAAATACCCCTTGCTAAGTTTTGTTTCTGTAACGAAGAATTGTTTGTGCTAGCGCATAGCTTTCTCTCTGCAAAGGCTCTCTCCCACCTGTCTGGCAGTTTGATCGTGGAACGGCCTTGAAAGTGTTCTGAACCATACGAGATAAGAGAGTAGAAACCTTTTTTTCCTCCTTTACGCTGTTTACCCACATCTGTTTGGAAAATTTCACTGTGGGCGTGTTATAGGTTGACCATGCAATGCATATAATGTATCTTTATATTTACTGTTCTTTAGTTCCCTCTGTAGCACTCTCTTGAGACTGTGCAGACTGGGCCCCGCTCTGAGCATATACAATAAATGATAAGTGGTGAACATTCTCCACTGTTTCTCTGACTCTTCATTTTGCATGGAAGGCTGAGAGGTGGTCAGTGGTGACCCGGGTGGCCTGAATCGGGTCACTTCCTTCACAATGAAAATAGATTTTAGGGAATTATCATGCCAAGATTAACTTTCAACATTTCCAACTTTTAAATACCATGTACCCGACTGGGAGAGGTACAAAGGGTGAATTATTGATATTTAAAAGGGGTGTTTTTACCTGTCAAAAAGGGTTAATTGTGACAGGTCACAGTGCATGTTTTGCACTGTTATAGTCAGATTGCAGAGGTAGGCCTTAAGCCATGTTTGCACTGCAACACCACAATTGGCGCTGCAGTCCACTAGTATGATTTAATTTCAGGGCCTTTGGGTACCGGTACATTTTTTATATAATATACTACAGACTGACAGGCAAGTTAAATGTGCCAATCCGCAATTTCCAATTTAACCACGGTTAAAGGGGGAGCGCAGGCGCTTTACTACTGCTTAACAGAGGCTTAAGTGCAGAGTTTTGTGAGAAAGTGGCTCTATATATACCGGACCAAGATAAGGTACAGAGTGTATAGAGTCCACAAACCCCGAGGTATAACAGAGGTTAAAGCCAGGTGTGACCTTACTCTCTAAAGTGGTAGCTTGGTCGAGCAGTGAGGCAGTACCAGAGGACAGTGTAAAGCATTTGTTGTACCCACTCAGTCAGCAAAAGGTTTCACACACTCAAAGACTGAACTCCAGGCCAATTGTTTTTATATCAAAGATATAGTTGTTTTATTTTTAGAACCAACAGGTATCAAAATATACTGTTACCAATATGAGAGGTCTCAGGTGAGTACTTTGCAGAAAGGAAATACATTTTGTAAACATAATAGGTACAGGGGTTGCAGTAGGCAACACAATTCTAAACACAATTTAGCATTGAACTCAATGGGTTTTTCTATATAAATAAAGCTGATTACTTTGTAGATTACTCTGGTAGTTCCAGGACTGTATCATCATCAAAGCTTTATTTCGATATACAGAATATGATAAAAGCACATAAAAGTATAAAACCACAATTCATTAGCATTACAATTTTTAAAATAGATTACAATATAAGACCATTCATATTTCAATAAATATTTTAAAAAACATATTAAACTTTATCAGCTTTGTGAATATTTTAAAAGGATTCAGCTAAAACTACAGTCATCTAGTAGCCTTCAATCTAATCAGCCAGGCCCAATTAAGAAATGTGGCCACCCCACACACTAAGGTTGTGCTAGTGTCAGCCTTAAGGATTCTGAGTGCAGAGGAATCGTCCCTGGTTCCAAGCAACAGACACACAGGTTTGAGACATTTCTGTCTGGGTTTTCCATAGGCTGGCCATACAAAGAAGACATGAGGGATGTTTTCAGTGACACCTTCATAGAATGGGCAGTCAGAAGGGGTTTGGTATGGGGGCTTCCACTTACAGGTGTAATCGCGGAGGGGGAGTGTTCCCAGCCTAAACTGGATGAGGAGGGATCTGTCTCTTGGTTTCGTAATGAAATCCAAGTAGGGCTCCAAGCGAGGCTTTAATTTATGCTGTCTGAATGCCTCAGTCAGCCTACCTTGGTTTGGGTCCCTTTGTTCTTGATCGTCAACCCATGTCCAGTAGGCCCGCTTAGTTTCAACCTTGGATAAAGAGACCCCAGGCTCCCAATCAGTTGGCAAGCCAGATTCGAGCAGGAGCCTCTTTATATTACGAATCCAGCTAATTTTGTGGGCACCATGGAGATTCATAACTTCTCTCAGATCATCTAAATACCTTGAGAGCTCCGGGGTCCACCATAACCGAGCCCAATATAAAAGAGGACGTAACCTGGCTAGTTCCTTAATAGAGCGGCGACCCAGGTCGCTCAATAGTGGTTTGATAGGAGTACCCCTCGGAAGTGATGCCAGCTCCCTAAAAAACGTATTCTCTGAGGTGACCAGGGCATCAACACACTCAAAGCCCCACAACTCTGCGCCATAAAGGGCGCAGCCTACAGCTTTTGCAGCATAAATATCCATAGCAGGGGCAATTGGCTTAGAAATGGATGTACGATGTTCTCGCCCTAATGCTCCGGCTACCCTTTTATGGTTTAGTGACATTTTATCATTGTGTGGCTGCCACTTTAATTTATCCGAGATTCTAATTCCCAAGTAGTCAAATTCTTTTACGCGTTCCAGTGACACCCCATCCAGGGAAAGGGTGGATCTGGATGACTTACTTGGGTTAAGATAAAGGAGCTTAGTTTTCGAGTTATTTATGACGAGGCCCCTGAGCTTACAAAACAGACAGAAGCGGTCCAGCAATTTCTGCAATCCTGCAGGAGTTTTTTATATCAATAATGTATCGTCCGCAAAGAGGAGAGCGGGGACTTTGTCACCCGCCAGGGCCGGGCATCAGCATTTATTTCGAGCAAAAAAGAGACTACACCATTCACGAATAACGTGAAGAGTGTCGGGGCTAACACGCAACCCTGGCGTACCCCCCGATTCACAGGGATTCTATCAGTTTTTTGCTCTTGTGATCCCCATCTAATACGGACATAGGTACCATCATGCATACGTGCCAGGAGATTCAAAATTGGTGAAGGAATTCCATCTCTTCCAAGATCAGCCAGAGGCGGTCTTGGGGGACCAGGTCAAAGGCGGTCTTTAAGTCAATAAATGCCAGATAAAGACCGCCTTTGCCAATAGTAACCACCTTCCAGTATAGGAGTACCAGCCTAAATGCTTGGTCTACCATGCCTGTGCAAGGCCTAAAGCCTGCCTGAAAGGGTGAGATGATGTTATTCTCCTCAGCCCAAGAAAGAATCCTCTCCAAAAGTACCCTGCCAACCAATTTCTGCCCCGCGTCTATAAGACTAATCGGGCGGTAGTTGGCAGGGTCCTCCCTGGGGCCCTTCTTGTAAATAGGGATCCCCTCTGCCGCCTTCCATGAATTCGGAACTGGTGAACCTTCCAGCAGTGCATTTGTCAAGTATACAAAGTAAATGGCCCAGCCGTTGGGGTTGGCTTTAAAAAGGTCGCACGGCACACCGTCCTGCCCTGGGGCTTTAGCAGGTACAATTTTAGCTATTGCAGTCAGGACCTCTTTTTTGTCAACTCTAATGATAGGAGCCTGCCCAGAACCAACATCCAGGGCACCGCTCAAATGTCCTGGGGCTCCGGGCAGTGCATTACCACCATAGAGTTTACTAAAGTGCTCAAACCATTCACTATCTGTGATATGGTTGGGGATCTGATCCGCATCACAACCATTCGATCTTCTGACTAAGGCCCAAAATAGGTCACCATTCTTGTTTTTACTTGCATCCCTGAGGCTTTCCCAATGGGATTCTTCCCACTCCCTTTTAGCTGTTGTTATAGCTTGTCTATAGTGCAGTCTGGCCAGCCGAACAACTACTGAGTTGCATGATTTAATTGCAAGAATTAATTTATTTTTCATCTTTCTGCAGTTACTATCAAACCAATTCTGCACTGGTTTGGTAGTTGTCAAACTCTTTTTACCTGGAACTATGAACAGTTTGCCAATCTGATCCATAGTAACAGTGTAAATGGCTTCTACCACTGCAAGCCCAGCCTCGCCATTACATACTGCAGAAAGCCTTAAGGATTGCTCGCTAAGGATTCCATCCAGCGCATTCAGTCTGTTTTCGTCCATACTAAACTTAGGCCACTTTGAAGGATCTATTGCAATTGGATGGTATAATTTGCTTAGTTATTAACCTATCGCTATTTGATAAAGTAAGTTCCCTTCTCTGCCACGGGTCCACCAGTATGAGGGACAGGGGGTTATGGTCACTCTCCACTGATGGTATAATGACCATATCTACCACTGATTTCCAAGCTATCCTGTGTACCATTAAAAAATCAATCCTACTCTCACACGATACTCTATTGTATGTGTTTGCCCCATGAACATCGGAGATGGTACGGCCATTTGCAGCTCTTAAACCTGTTTCAATCATTAGAGCATTCAGTTGAATGACTACTGGAGACCATCTCCTCACAGGCGTGAGGGAAAGGGGTGGAACGCCCCATTGGGCATCGTCCTCATGCACCCCAAGGATGTCATCTACTGCCAAAGGTTCAAACGAGCAGTTAAGGTCCCCAGCAACCAGGATTAGAGAGTCAGGAGAACACAATTTAAGCAGATCAGATAAAATGTCAATAGTAGAGGATTTTGCCCCCCCTTGGGTTCCTCTAGCGTATACATTAAAGAATTCCCAAGTGGGGACACCATTCATACCCCCAATAGAAAGTCTCATAACATCCAGAGATGAGCAAGTGTGGTGAGTAATCTTAAGATTAAGATCAACCCGTACCCATACTGTAAGCCCTCCAGAAGGACGACCACACCCGACCGTAGTAGCAGGTACATGAAAACAAGAAAATCCCTGCTTATATAGAGGTTCAAGGCTCCATGTCTCCTGAAACATACATATGTCATACCCATCAATAAAATTATTCCAATCCGGTAGTGAAAGCTTGTTTCGCAGACCTGCCACATTCCATGAAACAAGTTTGAGATTGTTAATATGAACCTTGTTGGAAATTGGGACACATGAAGTTTCACCTGAGACCTGGCTGGTGGCTATATTAGAGGTACTCAAAGTGTCCAGGGCTAGATTTGGGAGCTCGAGCCCCGGGAGACCCACCCGGGGAGGGGAGGGGGATTATTCAGTTCTCTTGCTCCAACATCGAGTCAATCAACAGCCTCCAGACAATCAAAGCGGTTGTGGTTGAAAAAAGTATCCATATGAAGGGAGGGCATAAGCCATCCTCCCTGGGGTGGTCCCCTCCCGCTCCGCTGTACCAATGTCCAACCATCTGACTGTGGGGTAAAATAACCTGGAGGATAAAAGCAGGTCAGTGGTAGAGAATGAATAGTCGTACCTGTACTAGGATATCTGCCGTTGCAAATATAATCAACAATTCTAGGATTATTAAAATTGATCAAGATGCAATCGCCCCTTATATTTTTAGCCAAATGACCAACCCATGGTACCCTCCGAATCATAAGTATTTTGCCAACAGGATGCGGGGGCAGGGGTCTGTTTGTATTTAGCCAATGTACAACCCTATTCCAAAGTTTTGTAGGGCTTTCCACCTCATCTTGGCCCAGCCTTGGTACCCCGGCTAGGACTACCACGAGTGGACAAACCTCTGGGGGTAAGTTTAAGATTTTTTCCCCATATTAGGTTGAGTAGTAGGAACCTCCCCACTTGTCACATCCTGTGGTGGATTATGTTTTTGCTTACTTGAACTATTTAAATTGACAGGGACTGAGTCCTTAATAAGGGGGGTGACTGCAGGTGCAGGTGGAGCCAGATGGGCTGTGTTTGATGCTATTGTTTCTTTATGGGTGGCTGGTGCAGCAGCTTTTTACTTGCGGGTTTTAGCCAATGGTTTAGTAGCTACAGAGGGATTATCCCTTATGGTGGATTCTACAATTCCCTTGAGGTCACGCTCAATCCTTTTTAAATGACTTAAGTGCAGAGTTCTGTGAGAAAGTGGCTCTATATATACTGGACCAAGATAAGGTACAGTATGTATAGAGTCCACAAACCCTAGAGGTATACAGAGGTTAAAGCAAGGTGTGACCTTACTCGCTAAAGTGGTAGCTTGGTCGAGCAGTAAGGCAGTACCAGAGGACAGTGTAAAGCATTTGTTGTACCCACTCAGTCAGCAAAAGGTTTCACACACTCAAAGACTGAACCCCAGGCCAATTGATTTTATATCAAAGATATAGTTGTTTTATTTTTAGAACCAACAGGTATCAAAATATACTGTTCTCAATATGAGAGGTCTCAGGTGAGTACTTTGCAGAAAGGAAATACAATTTGTAAACATAATAGGTACAGGGGTTGCAGTAGGCAACACAATTCTAAAAACAATTTAGCATTGAGCTCAATGGGTTTTTCTATATAAATAAAGCTGATTACTTTGTAGATTACTCTGGTAGTTCCAGGACTGTATCCTAGATTCAGTCCTGGGATCTAAGCTGAAAACAGTTTAATAAAAACATTTTTGTTATTGCAGTGATTTTTAAGGAATATAAAGCTATTTTAAAAGTTCACATTTAGAAACTTTTCAATGAAAAACTGGCAATGTTATCCAACGGGAGAAAATTCAGGTTGCAGTTAAAGTACGATCTCGTTACTTTTGTAATCCAGTACTGGGCTCCTAGGACCAGCACTGGGGTTTCAACTTAAAACAGGTAAGTAATTAAGTTTCAGTACTTGGTATGATTTTTAAAGAATATTTCAAGTTTTCAAAAGTAGACACAAGAAATTTCACAGAAAAGCACACAATGGATTCCTATGGAGAAAATTCAAGTTACTAGTAAACCCGACTAGGATTACTTTTGCGGTTCAGTACTGGGCTACAAGATGTAGTACTGGCTACTCTCCTGATCACAGGTGAGTACTTCGGAATTAGGTTGTTTTATGGAAATATTTTAAGTTTTCAAAACTTCACACTTAAAAGATTTTTCGAGTCAAACCGGTCAATGTTATCCAATTGCAGGTAAGTGAGTTACCGGTTTCCAGGCGAGTACTCGACTGTGGAAGTTAGCGTTCTGAGCATAGACTCAGGGGTCCTCCAGGGTCAGGTAGGTACAGTTGGTTCACCCTCAGCGGCCGAGTGCAGAGGTAGTTAGGCCCAATGTTATCCAATGAGGGGCAGGGGGCCTCCGGTTGGTGGCTGCTGGCTAGCAGGCCACGCGGATGTGAGAGCTGGGCTCCTGGTCACTTGCTCAGGGCAAATGGGGAAATGGAATACGACACAGGGTGCACGGCCAGAGGCACTCTGGCGGCTGGGTGCAGGGTGCTTTTGAGCCGTCGGGCGCTCAATGTTATTCAATGGGGAAAGTAAAAAGGTAACAAAGGCTGCAGACTCGGAACGGTGATTCTTCAGGTGCGACCACCATTTTGAGAGGTAAGTTGGGATCTTGGAGAAGAGGTAGGTACCCCAAAGGCAGGCACAGGGGGCTGCAGGGAGCTGGGTGCAGGGGTGTCTTTTGGTGTTGGGAATCTTACCCTCGGCTGGTCGCGGTTGATGGGGTCCCTGGTTCTGAGGCTGCAGGCATCGTCTGGTTCGTCGAGGAGGGTCTTTGGGCACTGGACTTCGGGTCCCAGTCGCCGGGGGGACGTCCTGGTGGTCTTGGGTCACTCGAGCATGGGCCGGGCTCGACGGGTGCAGAGTGGGCAGGGCTTGAGCTTCCTGGCTGGCACCAGGAGGTGGTTGTTGAAGCAGAGCCTCTGCTTATGGGAGTCCCAGTCTTTAAGAGGGTCAAGGCAGGTAGATCCTCCGGTTCTCCCAAGGTTGCTGTCTGCAGGAATCGCCGGGATTAAGCAGGAGCAGGTTCCAGGATCGACAGGCCGGTAGAGCTGGGGCCAAGTCAGTGGGTGTTGTCCTGTTGTTAGCAGCTGCACAGCGGGTCTTTTCTTCTTGATCTTCTTTCTTCTTCATCTTATCGGGATCTGAGGAAGGAAGGTTCAGGGTGCCCCTAAATACTAAATTTAGGGGCGTTACAGGTAGAGCAAGGGCAGGGACCAATAGGTCCCTGTCCTGGGGTGGGTACACCCCCTAGCCTGCTCCTCTCCTGTAAGAGGGGGTGTTAGAACCGGCTGTCTCTAGTTGGCAGAGGTATACACTTCTGACAAATAGGGACACACCTTTTCTAGTCAGGGCAAGGGGATCACACCCTTCGATAACCCCTGCTCACCCCCTTGGTAGCTTGGCAGAGCAGAACAGGCTTATCTCAGAGGCTGTGTGTTAAGCAATTATGACCACATACAGTAATAAAGTGAATACACTACAAATGGACACGACACAGTAGTATTATAAAAATAAGTATTTTTATATAAGGCTTAGCACAAGACCAAATAACGACAAAAATGTACACAATCTTAATAAATACTCTGGGAAGGGAAAAGGGATAGTTCAAGGTAATTTCTTCGGTGGCACAAAAGTCTTTAGTATCAAAGCAAATCTTCTTCTTGGCAATACAGTTCTTAGCAACAGGGTAACCCACACGGGGGCTACACGACGTCGAGGCAAAGTTAATCCAAAGGTTCGGCGTCGACCGCGAGGAGCGCTACGTCGAGCCCGGAGTCACACGGACCCCCAACAACACAGTACCTTTAGGAAAATGAAGCACACGATGATCAGCGGCGTCGAGCAATCCGGCGTCGCGTCTTCGGTGTCGATCAGGCCTCAGCAGGCGTCGTCGATGATGCGGTTGCACAGAGTGAGCAGTGCTCACGGCGTCGAGAGGGCACACAGTTGATGCGATCAGCAGCGGTGCAGACACGAGGTCCTCTGGAGCTAGAGCCGTACTCCCACTCACTGGCGTTGCTGCTGGCGTCGGTCGGGCCCGGCGGCCGGTCGTCGAGGAAGCGGGACACTGGGGCCGTTACCCACTGCGTCGAGCTGGATTCGGCGACGTCCGTTGGCGTTGAGATTGCTGGTTCTTTCAGAGGTGCTGGATTCACGATCCCAGCAAATAGCGCTTTAGCAGATGAAGTCCTTTAGCCCTGTGACTTCAGCAGGAGACTGGCACTCTTCCAGTCCTTGGAGATTTTCTTAGCAAGCGTGAGAGTACACACACAGTTCCTCTCTCCTGGTTCCTTGGCAAAAATAAAGAAGCACTGCAGGATTCCCCCCAGCAAACAGCACACTGGCAGAAGGGGTAGGCAAGTCCTCAGATCAGCAGGCCTCTTGTCCTTGGTTACAGGGTTCCTTGTCAGAAGTGATCTAAATTCTTGGTTCAGGGGTCCTTCTCTTATACCCCTTTCCGGCTTTGATCCCTTTGTCCATGCCGGGGGATTTCCCAACATCCTGGGTCTGTTGTGGGTGGAGCCAGGCAGTAGCACCTGGCCTATTCACTGTGCAGGGCTGGGTCCTCAGACGCCCAGCAGGAGGTGGAGCCAGCATTGACACTGGCAGGAGCAGAGCTATCGGCCTCCTGGCAGGAGGTGGGGCTAGGATCGTCCATGGCAGGCACAGAGCCATCAGCCGCTTGGCAGGAGGTGGAGCCAGCATTGTATCAGGCAGGGCAGGCTATCAACAACTACTCTCCCCCTACTCTCAACGCAAATGTCCCACTCATCCCACACTGACTCATCCAGACCTGTGAAGCCACCCAGCTCCTGTCACACACACGCAAGACCAGCAGAAACCAGATATGGTTAGACAAGAAAATAGACACTTTCTAAAAGTGCTATTTTCGAACCCAGAGTCTAAAAACCATCCACACCAACGGATGCGTAATTAAACCCCGAGTTCAGGGATACCAAACTCGACATTGCACCATGCTCCCTGAGCCAGCTAGGATCATAGCATTAATAATCCCGGCGGCCCATTCTAACTAATGGAGAGCAGGCTACCTCGCAATAGTGAAGAACGAAGATGGCTGTAGTTCACTATTAGGACATGCCAACTTGGTCAGGCGTGTCCTACCTTACACTTACAATGCACCCTGCCCGTGGGCCTACCATAGGGGTGACTAACATGAAGCCAAGGGAAGGTTGGAGGGGCTGGCAAGTAGGTATACTTGCGCAGCCTGCGTGACAGCACTAGGCTGCACGTGGGTCTCGCAATGACCGACCCGTAGACATTCTTTTACGAGGCCGCTCCTGTGGGTGGCACAACACGTGCTGCAAGCCCACGAGCGGCATTTGTATTTACAAGCCCCGGCACTCCTGGTGCACTAGACTAGGGACTGACAGTAAACCAAATAAGCCAAACATGGATACATTAGATACATCAATTTAACATAGGGAGCACTTGCGCTGTGGCACGGATCAGCCGTGGCACAGCGCCCAAAGCATATACCAGCAAAACATCGAAAAACAGTAGAGGCAAAACAGAAAAAATGGAGGAGAGACTCAAGCCAATGATGTCAGGTCTAACACGTGTCCCCTCCAGCTGAAATGTGGGGAGAACTACCCTTGACCTAGGGAGTCCTCATCACTAAGGCGGAAAAATCTGGACAGACCATCAGCATTGGCGTGATCGGTACCAGGTCGGTGTTCCACCGTAAAGTCCATCCCCTGTAGGGAAATGGACCACCTCAACAGTTTCGGATTCTCACCCCTCATCTGCATCAACCATCTGAGGGGCCTGTGGTCTGTCTGAACCCGGAAGTGAGTCCCAAACAGGTAGGGTCTTAGCTTCTTCAGCGCCCAGACCACAGCAAATGCTTCTCTCTCTATCGCACTCCACCTCGTTTCCCTGGGAAGTAACCTCCTACTGATGAAGGCTACAGGCAAGTCTCGGCCCTCTTCATTCACCTGAGCTAGAACAGCCCCCACGCCATGCTCTGAAGCGTCCCTCTGGACAATAAATTCTTTTGAAAAGTCGGGTGCCTGGAGTATAGGTGCTGTGCACATTGCAGTTTTCAGGGTGTCAAAGGCCGTTTGACAGGCATCAGTCCAGATCACGTTTCGGGGCTGCTTCCTGGAAGTCAGCGAAGTCAAGGGGTGCACAATGTTACCGTAATCCTTGACAAACCTCCTGTAGTAACCCGTGAGTCCTAAGAAGGCTCTCACCTGAGTTTGGGTTTTGGGCGGCGCCCAAGCCAGGATGGTATCAATCTTGGGTTGCAGGGGGGCAACCTTGCCGCTCCCTACTTGGTGCCCCAGGTACACCACAGAACCCTGCCCAATCTGGCACTTACTGGCTTTGATTGTGAGGCCTGCTCCGCGCAGGGCCAACAACACTTCCTGGAGGTGGCGCAAGTGTTCCTCCCAGCTGGCGCTGAACACTGCGATGTCGTCCAGGTAGGCGGCACTGAAATCCTCCAGTCCAGCCAAGACCTGGTTGACCAACCTCTGGAAGGTGGCAGTGGCATTCTTCATCCCAAAGGGCATCACCCGGAACTGGTATAGCCCATCTGGTGTGGAGAATGCGGACCTCTCCTTTGCCCCATCCGTCAAGGCGATCTGCCAGTACCCAGACGTTAGATCAAACGTACTAAGGTACCGGGCAGCCCCCAACCGATCGATGAGCTCATCAGCTCTGGGGATGGGGTGAGCGTCAGTCTTCGTGACCGAATTGAGTCCTCGGTAATCCACGCAGAACCGGAGTTCTTGTGAAGCACCAGGCGCTGCAGCCTTCGGGACCAAGACCACTGGGCTGGCCCAAGGACTGCTAGAGGACTCAATCACCCCTAACGCGAACATTTTGGAGACCTCCTCCTTAATGTACGCTCTGACCTTGTCAGTCACCCTGTAAGCCTTGTGCTTCACAGGAGGGCTGTCTCCGGTGTCAACATCATGGACACACCAATGAGTGACACCCGGAACCAAGGAAAACAGATCCGGGAATTGTCCCAACAGGTGGCGACAATCCTGTTTCTGCTCAAGGGTCAGTGTGTCAGAGAGGACCACACCATCTACTGACCCGTCTTGCTCTTTAGCACACAGGAGGTCAGGAAGAGGCTCACTCTCCTCCTCCATTCCAGCATCTGTAGCTAGGAGCATGCCCACTTCGGACCTCTCTAAGTGGGGCTTCAAACGGTTGACATGCAGGACCCGCAAGGGGTTCCTGGGAGATTTCAAGTCCACCAAGTAGGTGACATCGCTCTTCTTCTCCACAACCTTAAACGGTCCAGTCCACCTGTCCTTGAGCGCACAAGGTTCCACAGGGGACATGACCCACACTTCTTGACCAGGCTGAAGCTCTACCAGAGTGGCATTCCGGTCGTACCAACACTTCATCTCCTCCTGGCTGGCCTCCAGATTTGCCTGAGCAAGTTCTCTGAAGCGCCGAGTCTGGTTCCGAAAGGCCAGCATGTAGCTGTATACATCCTGGGGAGGTTTCCTGGGAGATTGCTCCCAGCCTTCCTTGACCAGACTCAAAGGCCCTCTTACCGGGTGACCGTACAAAAGCTCAAAGGGGCTGAACCCTAGAGACTTTTGCGGCACCTCTCGGTAAGCAAACAACAGGCATGGCAAGAGGACGTCCCATTTCCGCCTCATTGGTTCTTCAAGACCCATGATCATGCCTTTCAGGGTCCGGTTGAATCTCTCAACCAGCCCATTTCCTTGAGGGTGGTAAGGAGTGGTGAACTTGTAGGTTACCCCACACTCCTTCTACAGAGACTTCATATAGTTCGAAATGAAGTTGGTGCCTCGGTCTGACACCACCTCTCTGGGGAACCCCATCCGGGAGAAAACACCCATCAGTGCCCGTCCCACCACGGGGGCCGTCACTGTTTGGAGAGGGATGGCTTCCGGGTACCGTGTGGCATGGTCCACCAAGACCAGGATGAACCTGTTGCCCAGGGCTGTCTTGGGGTCCAGGGGCCCAACAATGTCAATACCCACCCGGTCAAAGGGGGTACTGACCACCGGAAAAGGTTGGAGGGAAGCCTAGTCTTGCAATGGATGTCTACATCCCTACGCATCTGAGGCCAATAAAAATGGGTGACAAGCCTGTCATAGGTCTTGTCCTGCCCCAGATGTCCAGCTAACGGAACGTCATGAGCCAAACCCAGTAGGAAGGCTCTGAAGCGCTGGGGTACCACCAGCACACGGGCTGACCCAGGTTCAGCAGCCTTAGGCTCGCTATACAGGAGGTCGTTCTCCCAGTACACAAAATGTGACCCTGACTGATCACCTGAGGATTGGGCTGAGGCCTGCTGCCTCATGCCCACAAGAGAAGGGCACACTTTCTGTTCCGCACAGAATTCCTCCCTGGAGGGACCACCGTCCTGCTGCCAGTGGGTCAGCTCGGGCAGGTCTCCCAGTTCGGCAATTTGTTCCCCTGTGGGCTCCAGGGCATCCCCCTCAGGGTCTACCTCCTCCTGGACCACGGTAACTACGGGGGACGGTTTCCCGCGCCCCCTGCCTCTTCTCTTCACAGCTGGGTCCTGGGCCGTACTTTCAGGCTCCGGGACCCCATCAACACCCTTACTTGCTGTCATCGAATGAGTGGTTGCACACACCCACTCTGGCACGCCCAACATTTTCAAGTGCGCCTCTCTCTCCACCTTAGCCCAAGGGGAGTCTTCTAAATCGTTGCCCAGGAGACAATCGACAGGCATGGCGGGCCTCACAGCAACCTGAAGAGTACCTGAAACTCCCCCCCATTCAAAGGAAACCTGAGCTACCTCACACTCTTTCTGGGAGTTGTCGGCAGCTATCACGGGATAGAATGCGTGGGGAACCACCTGCTCTCTGGACACCAAGTGACACTTGACAGCTGTCACACTCGCTCCGGTGTCTCTGAGAGCTTCCACTCTATGGCCATTAATGGTCACCCACTGCCTATATTTACTAGTGTTACTCCCACTGCCTATATTTACTAGTGTTACTAGGCAGAGGGGGTGGAGGGACCATTTGCATGTCTCCTAGCGAGACCAGGGACATCTCTGCGGGACCCCTCCCACCATGGACAACCATCTCTTCCCCTCCCAGGGCTACACTCGCCAACTGACGGGGGGGGGCACTCGGCGGTGCATTCGATTTCTTCATGGGACACTGGGGATCGTAATACCGGTGTCCTACCTGCCCACAAGTGTAGCAGGTTAGGGGGCCCCTATGAACAGGTTTACCCGTCGGGGCCCCTGGCTTCTTCTCAGGGGGAGGCTGGGAACCTTTCCCTTGGTTCCCTTGGGGATTACTTTGGGGCCCTTTCTGAGACTTCTTCTGTTTACCCTTGTCCCCCCCACTCTTCTGCTGGGGACCCTGCCCACCTTTGGCTGAGTCTCCCACTGGACCCTTGTGGACCCTGGTACTGACCCAGCGGTCCGCCTCCTCAGCAAGTTTTCTAGGGTTAGATATCTTGCTATCAATCAGGTGCTGGCGCAGCTCTGGAAAACAGTTATTCGACAAGTGCTCCCAAGCAAATCATAAAGAGCTTCATAACTTTCCACTTTGCTGCCCTTCACCCAACCATCCATGGCTCTGCAAAAATAAGACACATATTCAACCCACGTCGTACCAGGCAGCTTCTTACATTCTCTAAAAGCTTGTCTGTACTTCTCGGGGGTTAGGCCATACCGCAACATTAAAGCATCCTTCATATGAGCATACGACATCCTATCCGCAACAGGCATGTTTAACAGGGTATCTCTCCCCTCATTCACAAAGCGACCCCACAACCCCACTCCCCAATTCTTCTCAGGGACCTGGTGGGCCAACAATGCTAGCTCATACGCTTTAAACCACTGACCAATATCTTCGTTTCTATGATAATCCTTTATCACATCTTTGGGAAAGTAAAACTTACTTTCTGCAGGCCCAGATGGAATGCTGCCACCAGAGGGATTCAATTCTAACTTCTTAGCTTGGATATCCAGCTCCCTCAACCTGACTTCACGCTCCAAAGCTAACTTCTCTCTTTCAAAATCTAACCTTTTGGTCTCCAAATCAGCTTCTCTTCTACCTCTTGCATTTTCTAACTCCAACTGCCCATTTATCTTTAGCCTTGCCATTTCCATGTTGTACGCTCGCTCCTTCGCCCTTTCTTCTCGTTCTTCAGGGGAAAGACCTTTGGAGGAAACACTGCTTCCGGGAGAGGACTCAGGCCCATTCGCTGGCGCCTCCTCATCCCCTTCCACTGGCGGTACCATCACCGGATCAGTGGGATCTCTGGCTTCCAACCAGGCCTGCAATGCTTTGAGATAGGTTTCCTTAGCCTTGAGACCTTTGGTAGGAACTTTAAACTTCTTGCAAAAGGATTTCAACTCCTCCAATCTGTAGACGTCTAACTTCGCTCTGTCGAATTCCTCCTCTTCAACAACAACAACAGGGGCAGTGACTCCGTTGCCACTCATGGTCAAAACTGGCAGTGTTAAAAAAATCAAGCTTCAGAAAAGCGGAGAACCAAAAATAGGATCCTTCCAAATTAGACTGTGACTGCGTTATGGTCTGCTTTCACTATGTAGCGCACACTAATCACTGTACATGGGTCATAAATGCAAAGTCCAAATCCCCACCGCTGCATCCAATGTTAGAACCGGCTGTCTCTAGTTGGCAGAGGTATACACTTCTGACAAATAGGGACACACCTTTTCTAGTCAGGGCAAGGGGATCACACCCTTTGATAACCCCTGCTCACCCCCTTGGTAGCTTGGCAGAGCAGAACAGACTTATCTCAGAGGCTGTGTGTTAAGCAATTATGACCACATACAGTAATAAAGTGAATACACTACAAATGGACACGACACAGTAGTATCATAAAAATAAGTATTTTTATATAAGGCTTAGCACAAGACCAAATAACAACAAAAATGTACACAATCTTAATAAATACTCTGGGAAGGGAAAAGGGATAGTTCAAGGTAATTTCTTCGGTAGCACAAAAGTCTTTAGTATCAAAGCAAATCTTCTTCTTGGCAATACAGTTCTTAGCAACAGGGTAACCCACACGGGGGCTACACGACGTCGAGGCAAAGTTAATCCAAAGGTTCGGCGTCGACCGCGAGGAGCGCTACGTCGAGCCCGGAGTCACACGGACCCCCAACAACACAGTACTTTTAGGAAAATGAAGCACACGATGATCAGCGGCATCGAGCAATCCGGCGTCGCGTCTTCGGTGTCGATCAGGCCTCAGCAGGCGTCGTCGATGATGCGGTTGCACTCACGGCGTCGAGAGGGCACACAGTTGATGCGATCAGCAGCGGTGCAGACACGAGGTCCTCTGGAGCTAGAGCCATACTCCCACTCACTGGCGTTGTCGGTCGGGCCCGGCGGCCGGTCGTCGAGGAAGCGGGACACTGGGGCCGTTACCCACTGCGTCGAGCTGGATTCGGCGACGTCCGTCGGCGTCGAGATTGCTGGTTCTTTCAGAGGTGCTGGATTCACGATCCCAGCAAATAGCGCTTTAGCAAATGAAGTCCTTTAGCCCTGTGACTTCAGCAGGAGACTGGCACTCTTCCAGTCCTTGGAGATTTTCTTAGCAAGCGTGAGAGTACACACACAGTTCCTCTCTCCTGGTTCCTTGGCAAAAATAAAGAAGCACTGCAGGATTCCCCCCAGCAAACAGCACACTGGCAGAAGGGGTAGGCAAGTCCTCAGATCAGCAGGCCTCTTGTCCTTGGTTACAGGGTTCCTTGTCAGAAGTGATCTAAATTCTTGGTTCAGGGGTCCTTCTCTTATACCCCTTTCCGGCTTTGATCCCTTTGTCCATGCCGGGGGATTTCCCAACATCCTGGGTCTGTTGTGGGTGGAGCCAGGCAGTAGCACCTGGCCTATTCACTGAGCAGGGCTGGGTCCTCAGACGCCCAGCAGGAGGTGGAGCCAGCATTGACACTGGCAGGAGCAGAGCTATCGGCCTCCTGGCAGGAGGTGGGGCTAGGATCGTCCATGGCAGGCACAGAGCCATCAGCCGCTTGGCAGGAGGTGGAGCCAGCATTGTATCAGGCAGGGCAGGCTATCAACAACTACTCTCCCCCTACTCTCAACGCAAATGTCCCACTCATCCCACACTGACTCATCCAGACCTGTGGAGCCACCCAGCTCCTGTCACACACACGCAAGACCAGCAGAAACCAGATATGGTTAGACAAGAAAATAGACACTTTCTAAAAGTGCTATTTTCGAACCCAGAGTCTAAAAACCATCCACACCAACGGATGCGTAATTAAACCCCAAGTTCAGGGATACCAAACTCGACATTGCACCATGCTCCCCGAGCCAGCTAGGATCATAGCATTAATAATCCCGGCGGCCCATTCTAACTAATGGAGAGCAGGCTACCTCGCAATAGTGAAGAACGAAGATGGCTGTAGTTCACTATTAGGACATGCCAACTTGGTCAGGCGTGTCCTACCTTACACTTACAATGCACCCTGCCCGTGGGCCTACCATAGGGGTGACTAACATGAAGCCAAGGGAAGGTTGGAGGGGCTGGCAAGTAGGTATACTTGTGCAGCCTGCGTGACAGCACTAGGCTGCACGTGGGTCTCGCAATGACCGACCCGTAGACATTCTTTTACGAGGCCGCTCCTGTGGGTGGCACAACACGTGCTGCAAGCCCACGAGCGGCATTTGTATTTACAAGCCCCGGCACTCCTGGTGCACTAAACTAGGGACTGACAGTAAACCAAATAAGCCAAACATGGATACATTAGATACATCAATTTAACATAGGGAGCACTTGCGCTGTGGCACGGATCAGCCGTGGCACAGCGCCCAAAGCATATACCAGCAAAACATCGAAAAACAGTAGAGGCAAAACAGAAAAAATGGAGGAGAGACTCAAGCCAATGATGTCAGGTCTAACAGGGGGGCAGGAGCCTAGCTGTGATTGGGCAGGGCTCCCCATCTTCAAGATGGCCGGAGCCTGGGGTCGTGCTTCACCTCGCCTCTCCCACCTGAGGGGGGGTTGGCACCCCCCCTTCCTGACTTAGGGTTTCCCGCCAGAGTGGGGGTTGGAACTGGTGGGGGCCAGTTGCTGAGTACAGCAAATGGTCTGGAGAAGCTAACAGAGGCGGCATGCCTTTGAAGCTTCCCCCTGCCCATCCTGGGGAGGAGACCTAGCACCTCGCCCAGGATGTGCATTGTTGCAGGCCCAGGAGAGCGGGGGGCTCTCCACCAAGGGGTCCAGCAACATGTTTGCTGTGTGGCAGCCTCTGCAGCCACTCAGACCAGACGTGTATTGTAGGTTAGGTTTTCAGGGGACATCTCTAATATGTCCTCTGGTGCATTTTACATTAAATCCCACACTGGCATCAGTGCGGGTTTAATGTGCTGAGAAGTTTGGTACCAAACTTGTCAACCTTCAGTGTAGCCATTATGGGGCTGTGGCGTTCGTAATGACAAGCTCCCAGCACCATATACTCTTATTGGCATCACTGCACTTACAATGCCCAGGGATGGCTCTGGGTACTGTAGGGGCACAGGGCTCATGCAACTGTGCCCACACCACTGACAAAGGGCACCCAGCTAGAGGGGTGACTGAAGTATGCCAGGGCAGTGGGTTCTGTGGGCATGGCACACAGGGATGTGTGCCATGTTGACTCTCTGTTTAGTTCTGTACTTATGCGGTACAAAAGGGGGTGGTGATGGACGGAGCATCTGAATCAATCAAACACTCACACCCAGTCAATAGATCTGGGTTTAATCCATCACCGTTCTTTAGCCAACTCTGCCACCCCAGTTCAGACATGGCTATATGCAAATCAGTCTGACCCTGTGCCTCATGGGAACAGTCCAGCCCGAACTGCCAAGCCATGTCTTCCCTGGACCGGAAACAAGCTTCCGAGGACCAGTTTCTGGCATTCCAGCCGTCTTCAGCCCGGCTTGCTTGAATCCAGTGGCAAAGTGAGCAAGGGACTCACGTCTGAGCATACCCTGCGACACTTATGGCGGCCAAAAGCGGTACAAAAGGGGGTGGTGATGGACGGAGCATCTGAATCAATCAAACACTCACACCCAGTCAAAAGATCTGGGTTTAATCCATCATAGTTCTTTAGCCCACTCTGCCACCCCAGTTCAGACACGGCTATATGCAAATCAGTCTGGGCCTGTGCCTCATGGGAACAGTCCAGCCCGAACTGCCAAGCCATGTCTTCCCTGGACCGGAAACAAGCTTCTGAGGACCGGTTTCTGGCATTCCAGCCGTCTTCAGCCCGGCTTGCTTGAATCCAGTGGTAAAGTGAGCAAGGGACTCACGTCTGAGCATACCCTGCCACACTTATGGCGGACAAAAGCGGTACAAAAGGGGGTGGTGATGGACGGAGCATCTGAATCAATCAAACACTCACACCCAGTCAAAAGATATGGGTTTAATCCATCACCGTTCTTTAGCCCACTCTGCCACCCCAGTTCAGACATGGCTATATGCAAATCAGTCTGACCCTGTGCCTCATGGGAACAGTCCAGCCCGAACTGCCAAACCATGTCTTCCCTGGACCGGAAACAAGCTTCCGAGGACCGGTTTCTGGCATTCCAGCCGTCTTCAGCCCGGCTTGCTTGAATCCAGTTGCAAAGTGAGCAAGGGACTCACGTCTGAGCATACCCTGCCACACTTATGGCGGCCAAAAGCGGTACAAAAGGGGGTGATGATGGACGGAGCATCTGAATCAATCAAACACTCACACCCAGTCAAAAGATCTGGGTTTAATCCATCACCGTTCTTTAGCCCACTCTGCCAAACCAGTTCAGACATGGCTATATGCAAATCAGTCTGACCCTGTGCCTCATGGGAACAGTCCAGCCCAAACTGCCAAGCCATGTCTTCCCTGGACCGGAAACAAGCTTCCGAGGACCGTTTTTTGGCATTCCAGCCGTCTTCAGCCCGGCTTGCTTGAGTCCAGTGGCAAAGTGAGCAAGGGACTCACGTCTGAGCATACCCTGCCACACTTATGGCGGCCAAAAGCGGTACAAAGGGGGGTGGTGATGGACGGAACATCTGAATCAATCAAACACTCCCACCCAGTCAAAAGATCTGGGTTTAATCCATCACTGTTCTTTAGCCCTCTCTGCCACCCCAGTTCAAACATGGCTATATGCAAATCAGTCTGACCCTGTGCCTCATGGGAACAGTCCAGCCCGAACTGCCAAGCCATGTCTTCCCTGGACCGGAAACAAGCTTCTGAGGACCGGTTTCTGGCATTCCAGCCGTCTTCAGCCCGGCTTGCTTGAATCCAGTGGCAAAGTGAGCAAGGGACTCACGTCTGAGCATACCCGGCCACACTTATGGCGGCCAAAAGCGGTACAAAAGGGGGTGGTGATGGGCGGAGCATCTGAATCAATCAAACACTCACACCCAGTCAAAAGATCTGGGTTTAATCCATCACCGTTCTTTAGCCCACTCTGCCACCCCAGTTCAGACATGGCTATATGCAAATCAGTCTGACCCTGTGCCTCATGGGAACAGTCCAGCCCGAACTGCCAAGCCATGTCTTCCCTGGACCGGAAACAAGCTTCGGAGGACCGGTTTCTGGCATTCCAGCCGTCTTCAGCCCGGCTTGCTTGAATCCAGTGGCAAAGTGAGCAAGGGACTCACGTCTGAACATACCCTGCCACACTTATGGCGGCCAAAAGCGGTACAAAAGGGGGTGGTGATGGACAGAGCATCTGAATCAATCAAACACTCACACCTAGTCAAAAGATCTGGGTTTAATCCATCACCGTTCTTTAGCCCACTCTGCCACCCCAGTTCAGACATGGCTATATGCAAATCAGTCTGACCCTGTGCCTCATGGGAAAAGTCCAGCTAGAACTGCCAAGCCATGTCTTCCCTGGACCGGAAACAAGCTTCCGAGGACGGATTAAACCCAGATCATTTGACTGGGTGTGAGTGTTTGATTGGTTCAGATGCACCGTCCATTACCACCCCCTTTTGTACCGCTTTTGGCCGCCATAAGTGTGGCAGGGTATGCTCAGACGTGAGTCCCTTGCTCACTTTGCCACTGGATTCAAGCAAGCCGGGCTGAAGACGGCTGGAATGCCAGAAACCGGTCCTCGGAAGCTTGTTTCCGGTGCAGGGAAGGCATGGCTTGGCAGTTCGGGCTGGACTGTTTCCATGAGGCACAGGGTCAGACTGATTTGCATATAGCCATGTCTGAACTGGGGTGGCAGAGTGGGCTAAAGAACGGTGATGGATTAAACCCAGATCTTTTGAATGGGTGTGAGTGTTTGATTGGTTCAGATGCACCGTCCATTACCACCCCTTTTTGTACCGCTTTTGGCCGCCATAAGTGTGGCAGGGTATGCTCAGACGTGAGTCCCTTGCTCACTTTGCCACTGGATTCAAGCAAGGTGGGCTGAAGACGGCTGGAATGCCAGAAACCGGTTCTCTGAAGCTTGTTTCCGGTCCAGGGAAGGCATGGCTTGGCAGTTCGGGCTGGACTGTTCCCATGAGGCACAGGGTCAGACTGATTTGCATATAGCCATGTCTGAACTGGGGTGGCAGAGTGGGCTAAAGAACGGTGATGGATTAAACCCAGATCTTTTGACTGGGTGTGAGTGTTTGATTGGTTCAGATGCACCGTCCATTACCACCCCCTTTAGTTCTGTACTTAGACACTCTGCCAGCAAAGGCAGGGTGTGGGTGTCAGGGTACAGGGCCCCTAAGGGTGGCACAAAGGGTGTTGCAGCCCTTAGGGGTCTTCTCTGGTCACCAGGCCCTGGGCACCTAGGGTACCATTTACTAGGGGCTGATAGGTGGCCAGAGATGCCAATTGGGTTTTGTTTCAATACAGCTTTAGGGAAGGAACACAGGCCCTGGGTACCTGGTTGGCAAGAGCCCAGGGCACACTCAGTCAAAGCACAAAAGCAGTTCAACAAAAAGTGGGGGCATACCAATGCAAGAAACATGGCACTTTCAGACAAGTTCTAAAAGCAGAAAAAAAATAGGATACAGCAAAAGGTGAGAAATCTGGGGTGACCATGCAAAAGGGTAGATTACCCTTGTGCACTTTGATTATGCTCTTTTCATATCCCCCCCCAAAAAAACCAGGAGCAGCCTAGGGCATGTATTCATACACTTACAATTGGGACGAGAAAACCAGCCATCTTACGGGGAGGATGGTGGGGGCGGTTTATACTAGCTATATTTTTTATACTCGTGTACTTTTCACCTTTTTGGAAATGGGATTCACCTTGTGAAGGAACCCCTCCGTCACGAGCCTCGGGTGGGCTGTGCTGGTAATGGAGCGGTTCCGTCGCGACCTGTTTGCGGCACCTGCGCGGTGCTGATTTCGCGCCTGCGCGACGCGTTCTATTGAGTGGGCGGGTCGTGACGGAACCGCTAAGCACAGCCCACCCGGGGCTCATGACGGAGCGGTTCCGTCACGAGTACGGGAGCGCCGCGCGGCCCCCCCTCCCCCCTAGCGCTGCGGCGGAATAGCCGCCGCAGCTAAGGGGTTACAGTAATGATTTCCTCGAGGGAGACAGACGTAGAGGTAAAGAGCAGATGGTGTGTTTCACCTAAATACTATTTTCTTGAACTCGGAGTACCGGCACCCCAGTTGCAAACAGGGACCTGCACTGTTCTATTCTCATTTCAAGCACTGGTTCGTTCCTATCGACAGGATAAAGTGAAGATGAAGTACAAAATTCACACTTCTATGTCATGATGAAAATTATAAACTTAAGAGGTTGTAATGCCCAAAGCGGCTAGACGACCACAGCTTCCACATGTTCCCCTCTAATTAAGAAAATGTGGTATTTTTCTGTTTCCATGGCTTTGTTCCCTCAATGTCCCAGAGCTATGTGCGTACTGACGTAAATAAGTGTAGTACAATAATAGACAAAGAGAAAATACTTAGGAAAGCTAAGCGAGAGAAGCAGCCATCGTGGAGCGGCTGCTCTGTGTAGTCAACTGCCCGTGATGCCCAGCCTGAGCCGCCTTTGGGCGTTTAGACAAAGTTGGACATTTCAGGGTACCAGAAAGGAAAACGGGGCGGTAAGAGACTCCAAGCGTGGGTTGGATTGAAGTGAGGGCTGGAATGTAGATACAAAGAACTCCGACCACCTTCTGTGCCGAGACTGACTATGCTGCCCAACAGAGACTCACAAAGGGATGGTACGCCCCCTGTAAGGCTCCGGGTCTCGGGAGCAGCGCCCCTATGCACGAAACGGCGCCTGTCACATCCAGTCCTCTTTCCATGTCCACGTACGTGCCCGCTCTACTGGTGCGTGCCCGAGCCCTGTGTCTGAAGCCTGGCGTGCGCGCGCACGCGCCTAGTGTCTGAGCCTTGCGTGCGCGCTCCCCCAGCTGTCCCAGAGCGCTCGGTGCTATGGCGGACCTTCGGTCTCGCGGCTCTCCGCTGTTCTTCTTGCTTTTGCTGCTGACGCTGAGCAGCGTCCCCCGGGGGAGCCAAGGTGAGTGAGGAGGCGGGGCATCAAGTGGTGGCCGGTTAGGGTCTGTGAGTAAAAAAGCTCAGGTACAACAACAATATGGCGGCCTGGCGAGCAGGGAGCTGCATATAGGGAGGGATTGTGGAGGGAACGAAGGAGGTTCTTTAAACCGACAGCTTGGGATGTATAAGTATTTGTTTATCGGAGGTTGGGTTGTACAGGCAGATCTACGCTCGATATCAAGCGGGGGGCTGTATTGCTGGATGTTTTGGTGGCTTATCTGCCATCCCTGGGATAATGGTACCAGAGGTACGGGTTGGACCAAGGGGTACCTCTATAGAACTATAGCAGACTGGAGACCTGCATTTCAGTGCCTAGAAAAGTATATGCTAGAGGTTGGCTGAAGGGTTTCTATATTAACTAAAATGTATATATTAGGCTCTAGTGCTTGGATAAACTGGCTATTTATGAATGTGAACAAGTATTTGTTTACTGAGTGAAGCACACCGCATGTTGCTGGAGTGCTGGTGTGTAAGTGTTGCACAATGTTTTTGCGAAGAACCAAGTTGGGGGTACTTCATCTTGTGAGTCGAATATCTTTAAGACACCCTTTCCAAACGACTTCTCTCAACACCCACCCACTTAGACTCGAACACTTGGAGCTCCTTATTCTTGTAAGCTATGAGCAGAAAAACAACTGGGGACATGTGGCACTGTTCCGAAACCCGCTAAACAGTAGCTGCTGACTGGCCCGGTCTAGTTCTGCTGACACAGACTTTGGTGGTCTTGTGAAACGTTGTGGGGTCATAGGAGGATATTCTGATGCACAAGTGCCGATCTTTGTCAATGAAGGCCGAGACCCTGGTACAATTTAATTCGTCATAAGATAAAAACACGCTTCGTGTAAATGGAACTCCTTGAGGTAACCACTAATTAACAAACATGTGGCATGTTCTGGCCCCCCCTACACCTACGGCCGACACTGCTGTTCTAAAGAAATGTCTTTTTTGTGGGGTAATCAAATACTAAAACTGAAGTTTTTAGCTGGGGGGTGAGGAAATGCCCCACAGTGTATCAGCAGAAAACATTTCATTCGCATTTTGTAGGAGGGTTTCTGCAGAGAAAGTGTCTCATACCGGTCAGGCTATCGCAGGAAAGTATTTTAATAGGTTTGTAGAAGGAGCTGAACAACTAGAAGGTTAAAAATGGGAATATTGGGCATTGACACAGTCAAGAAGAAGCGGGCTACTACGTGGGTCTTGGGAAGATTGACTGGAGAGTGAGTTTCGGGAAGGAAATACTGAGTCTGACTGGAGGAGGCAGGTCTGATGAGTGGCTGCTATACCACTGGAGTGAAAGGGCAGCCAGGGTGAGATTAATCATAGTCCTGCCTTCTCGTTGGTTTCTCAAGTAATGTTCAGTAATATAACCTGTTTTTGTATAGTGCTTCATTGTGCGCTTCTGCCGCTTCAATCAATAGCTGTTGCCTTTACATTGATTGACATTGCAGGAATTCATACACATTACATACGGGTCATATCAGGTGTCAGGTTTTATGGTTTAACTCACTAAGCCATTTCAACAGTAGAGAAGCTAATTAATTTAGATACAAAAACATCTATTTAGGTATTCTGTCCGGGTTGTTTGTTCGTCCTGTTAGGCATTTTCTAATTGCTTTTGTACATTAGTCATTATATTTTATGTTTGGGATGTCAGAACAGGACATCTCTTCACTGACAGCTGGGTTGGGTACATCAATGAGCTGATCTTGTCAATGAGTTATTCATGGGCAAGTTCAGGAGACGCCCTATCTATCGGTGCCAGGGCAGTGTTTGGGTGACTACAGGAGTTTTATACAGCTAGTGGATGGTTTGGGTAGCATGTGTCCGTGGATGCATTCCTGCTAGAGAAGATGCAAAGTGATCGAAGCAGAGAACATCAGCCCACACATAGATGACAGAACGTGGGATGATGAACGAGTTGCTGCTGTCCACCTTGGGGTTGTGTTGCTTTGGAAGATGGCCCGTTAACTTACAAGATACACTCTGTGCCTCTTGATATGACACCCTCTCCATATTCTCAGTGATTGCTAGACAGGAGGCCTGATGATAGATAATTCCAGACGTAACTTCCTGTTGGTGGCAGGTAGAGGAATGGTAATTTGGAACATTCTAAACACACTTTTATAATCAAAGTGCACAGTGCCAGTGTGTTTTTTCTTGCGCCTCTAGATGGAGGCCATCTGTATATTTCTCCTAGAGCAGGCAGAAATTAAATTCATTTTGAGGAACTGGGAGAAAAGTCAAGGGTATGGGAATTTCCATGGACATGAGATATATCTTCCATGAAGGTTTTGGAAATGCCTTTTATATTGAAAAACTTGAAATGCCTCTTGTTTGCAGGGCACACCATAGGAAGTGTTTGCAATTTTAATAAGAGGGATTAAAGGGCAAGTGTATATTGTGTGCGACTTTGGCATAGCGGTACGTTCATTTGATCTCCACTGTTTATGGGAGTATGGGGTGTTTTTTTTATAGTTTATTTTGTTAAATATGTGTATTATTTGTAGGGTTATTTGTTCATTTCGGGTCTTATGCACCAAATACCTAAGCCTTTGCGCTTCACTTTGGGTTAATATTTTACTTCGCGTCTGTTCGGGTACAGGGGTTTGTTTATTGTAGGTCCCTGATATGGACTGGTATATGTGTAATTGGTCTGAAAGGGATATGTGTATTTAATATATCGTCTTGGGTAAATATAATTTTTTTTGTGTGTCTGGACTGGATAGACATCTATATTGTGTTCCTCTGGCCTACGGGGAAATGTGTTTTGTCTTCGGAGCTGTGTATTTGATCTTCACAGTATCGGTAAAGATGTTTAATGTGTCTATTATGCGGACCGGTGTATATGTTGTTCGTTGTTTATTTGGGGTTGTGTGAATTTTGTCTATTGTTTGGGAAAGTTGTTTAATTTGACCGTAGAGAGTTGAAAGAGGGGTACTTTTTTTCCTTCTAGTATGCCGATTGATGTGTGTTTTTCCTGTGGAGGAGTGTGCATTTTATCGGTGGGAGAGGCGTGTATTTTGTATAGAGTCTAAGAAAATCGTTTATTTTCTTTCTAGTGGTTTAAGAGCTGTTTATTTGTGTCTGCGAGGGGTGGGGTAAATGCCTTTTTATGGGCACGATATATTGTCTTATATGAGAGTTGTATTTGTTCTATGTTGTGGGCAGATGTGTACTCTTGGCCTCCGTGCATAGTGTAAAGTGTATTTCCTCTGCATGGAGAGGGATATGTGTATTGCGTGTGGGTTGGGGGTTGTTTCAAGCCCGTGGTGTTTTTTTTTTTCCAAAGAAAGTGAGTTGGGGGGGGGGGGGCGTAATTGTCCATACGCTCTTTACTATGCATGGACCGTCTCGCAGCTTGTGACCTTTGGCATCTGGCAGTAACCTTTGACCCTGTCCTTTGGAGCATGGATTAATGTATTCTTAGGCCGTAACTCCCAAGGCTCCGAGTCTGTTTCAAATAGTCAGTTAGGGCGGGTTTCAGTCATTGTTCCCCAGTAAGCTGAGATCTGGGAGAGGTGAGAGAGGTAACATCGGGGCAGACGTCACCAGCGTACCCAGTACGTGTACGTCTGGCAGACTGCACTGGCCCCTTTTACCCATGACATCTGTCTTTTATCTAGGTTTCTTGTGGAAAAGCGCCACTGAGCATTATTAGAGATATTTGTTCCATAATTCCTGCTCAAGATCTTTGGGCATCACAGTTCTCAGTTCAAAAACCTTTCTCTTTGCCCCATGTTCTACCACCTACCCATGTGGCTGTGAGCAGAGACATGAATTTGTAATCTATATTAAGGGCCAAAGCAGGGCAGAGGTGTGCTGTAAAAGATGCATCTCGAAGACTCAAAACAGCGACTGTTTGACCAGCGACCCTGAGAAAGGATCGGGAGAATGTGAGGCGGTATTAGGTGCCCTTGAGATGGGTACACGTCATTCTACGTATTGAGGGCAGAGCCAGATGAGTCAAGTAGTCGGATATCGGAGAGCATCCCTTTTAAATTCAAAACATGTATGGCGAGTGTCGACGTGGATGCTTCCTGGAGTGGGGGATTCATCGTAGCTCCTTGTTTCACTTGCCTGCTGGATATAAAAGCCCAGCCCAGTCTTGTCTGTGAAAATTCAATACTATACCTTTCCATCATGCAGTATGCAAGGTGCAGTTAAACTGGAAGAGATTTGTGTAAAATAATTATTTTTTTTTCAGATATATTTTTGTCAATCGCTGTAAGCCATGGCAACGTGTTTTCAAAGAGTTAGGAGTCGGACAAGGTCATTGCCAAAGAGGGGGAATACCTCTTCGAATTGGCCCTGGTGATGGGAGACCAGAGAGTAGCTGGCATTCAAACAGCAGTAACTGATTTAGAGTAGCCCTCGAGTCTTTACACGTTTTTTTGATGTGGGTAAGGTAGGGATTGATTGGTGAAGAAGGATGAGTATTCCAGTCTTCTGCCCACCAAGTTCCCAGTTATTTTCCAGGCACATGCTTGTTGAGAATTTAAAATAAATAAATCCTGGCGCTTCAGTTTCTTTCATGCGACTTTTAATCAGTCTAGTTTTATACCGGAGATAAAAATGTGGTCTCTTCATTAAAAGTTGCTTTATTGACAGCTGTTTAACATCCGTGGCAATGCATTAATTTTCAGTCCCCTTTTGTTCCATATGAACTTGACCTTTTTCAAATATATTGGTCTGTGCTGCAAGTTACTGCTAAACAGATTTTTAGCAGACAAAGCTTATCTATTCACTCACTCAATGAGATATTTGTTGTTCAGTTGTAGGAAAACAGCTCAATTTGACAAAAGAAAAGCCTGTTTATTGTGCTATGTAGTCTGAGACACGGGATGGAATAAAATATAGAAACACGCTTTCTTCACTATTTTAGTCTTCCTTATAGACAGGTCATCTGGAATTAGGCAATTTTGAAGCTGTGGCATTTTCCACGTAATCCATAATCTGCTGCATAATAGGCAGATTTTACCCAAAAAATGTTTGTAGCCCAAACTGATCAGTTATTTACTAAAATATTTTTATTGAACATTTATCATTATGAACGTTTCAGGCTTTGTACAATAGATGTTTTAAGCTGTGTTGAAAACCGTAGTGAGAGCAATATAATGAATTCATAAATCACTTTAATAATGATACAGAAACAATGCACTGCTATGCGGCATTGGTGTTAATCAGAAGTTACTAAAAACGCAGGGGCTGTGTTGCCACACAGCTGAAGGCCCTCCTCAAAGTAGACTGGGCACATTTCTTTTGCTTATTGCTATCCTTGTGTGTTAAACTGGTGCTAATGAGGTGAACCTGTTGTACATTCATACTCCTCGCAACATGCTTCCTTTGCTCACTCACAGGAGCTCAAAACTGCTGCTGATCTACTGTTTCTACTTCTGCTGAGCAAGAGAACTTGTTTTACCGTCTGCAGCCTGTGCTGGCTGTCTGAAGCTGACGCTGATTCCTCACTGTGTCGTGGCGCTGCCTCCCCCTGACTCGCTGGTGTGAGCGTGAGCTGCACTTGGCACGCTCTGCCTGTCGCTCCCAGCTGGAGTCAGAGGGGTTGAGGCCAGGGTGCAAACAGCGAGAGCACCTAGCCTGGGGGACTGCGAGGACCAGAATCCTTAGCGGAGATCACCTGGTTCCTCTTCCCCCAGGCGAACCGCCCACGGACACGCCCCCAACGAAACGTATATAGATAACATCTCGCATCCCGCGACGCGGGACGCGCGCGGGACCAAGCGCGGGGATAAGCCCGGGCAAAAGGGCGGGCCGTCTGTGGCCGTCCGGGGACGACCGAGGACGGGACGGGCCACCCCACTAACGCTCACTACAAGAGGAAACTCTTCAACTAAACTTTTGATTCATACGTGTAAAAAACCCTCATTCCTTTACTGATCAACTGAGATAGTGTGATTAAGACAAGCCACAGCATATTATTAATACTATACATTACATCTATAAAATAGATTTCTGTCCCCAAGTATGGGGCGCTAAAAAAACTACGCTCACGGACAATCTACATGAGGCGAATGGGGACGGACGCAGCTGTAAGAAAATCTGTAGACAAGTCACTAAAACCAGGACAAATATCAAGCACTCCTGCTATAAGTGAATACTTCTCTACCCTCTCCAAGAAAAAGTTTCTTTCCCCAAACTCTAATGATGATCAAAATAAGTTGGTTGAACCTGATCCGTTACATTTTTCTGACCAGAAATCCAACAAACAAGGTCAAATAACAATAGAGAGTAATTTGGCAAATTACTCTCCTTCGGAAGAATGTCAAAAATCTCGTCTAGTTGTGTCTCAAATAACAACTATAACACCTATAAAAAATCAGGACAACGACTTATTTTTCGACGTATCCGCAAATCATAACTCAAAGACCGAAGAAGAAAATAAAGAAATATTGCTAAGTCAAAGACATCCCCAAACCAGTTCGCCAGAAAAATCACCTAACCTTTTTTCTAATCTGACCAATCTATCAGACCCAAATTTTATAAACCTAAACTCTGGAAATACTGCCTCTCCCATATCAAAAGCACTCTTCTCACTGCAAGAAATTCTGGATTCAGTACTAACACATCTTGGACACATTTTAGCTAACTCAGACGATACTTTAGACGTACAAATAGGAATACTTAAATTCCTGGTTGAAGAAAAAAAGAAAAAAGATCTAACTAAAGTCTCATCAAAACAAACCGGAGAAGACGAATCACAACAAACAGATGAATTTCATAAAAATGGAAGTGCTACCCCAAAACAACAGGAAGCAAGCACACAAACGAACGACGTACTAATAATCAACAATAAAACTAACGGATCAAAAAACAAAGAAAAATCTCCTATCACATATTCACTTAAAAAACTGTTCAAAGAAGAACTGGAAATCAAAGCTGAGAACAATACCAAACACTATCCGATTTTTTCGAATAAAGTATCCGATAACAATCGCGATCAGATTATCGGAAAAAATAAAACTGAGCTATCAGGAGTTACTGCTGAACAGGATTTCAACCAAAGAGAAAAGTCTGAAAAAAGTAATACTAGGGAAAAAGTAAAGGGGAAGAAGAAGAGAAAACCTATGAGGAGAATACAGAGGAAAAAAGGGAATAGGCTCAAATTCCAAAAATCTAATCCTGTAAATCTGGTGAACACTCCAGTAATTCAAAAAGCATCATCAGAAAAATCCTTAAATCCTGAAGCAGATGAATTTTGTCCTCCGATAGAAAATAGACCTACATCGCAAAATAACATGGACATAAAAGAACCATATGACAATAACTTCCAATCATGGGAAATAAATCCATCCAAACACATAACTATTGAAGAGCTATTTCCTTCAGATAAGGAGCCGTTTAATCGCGGTAAAATCATCAATCTATTACAAGAAATTCCATCCCTGAATTCTCTGACCAGCAAAGAAATTGACTTAGTTCTGTTTCCAATAAAAGAAAATAACAAACTAGTACAGGTATCCTTTTATTCACCGGTTTTGCCTGGAATAATAATCAGAGAGAAGGAAATTCTTCACAAAAATGGCTATGATGTAATCTCGGTGGAAGATTTTAAAACCAACAACTCAAATAATGGTATATTAGGACAAACCCACAGAAGAAAAGAAAACAACAGTTCTAATTGGGGAGACCTAGCATCAAGTACTATGAGGAAAGATCTACTTAAAATACAAGTAATTCAAGGAGAGAGGTCAGTCTGGTCTCGGAATTCCACCTTTAGCAACACTGAGAACTCAATAAAATCATGGGCATGGTTATCAGAAACCTTAAACAGCAAAAAAATGGTAAATTCACAACAACGCGAAGTTTAGCAAAGGTCTGACGCTATTGTCCTGGAACCTGGCAGGGAAAACTGATATAAAAATGAAACATGCAATTAAAAATTCCCCTGATATCATCGCCCTCCAGGAAACATGGTTAATCAATACCTTTACTCAAAGAGGATACTATGTATACGAAACATTGGCAAAAAGATCAAGAAGGGGACACGCCAAGGGTGGTCTGGCAATATTATTAAAAGAAGATCACTCTTGGTCACAGGAAATAATTAACACAAACACAGACAATCTACAATGTTTAAAAGTATCCCTTAGAACCCATGCCTCAGCCAAACTAGAAAAAATATTACTTTTCAATATTTACGCACCTCCCAGCAGTAATAATAATGATTTGCTGTTTGACCGCCTAATGGAAATTATCACTCATATAATTGATGATCAATCTCACTTGCCATACCTCATAATGGGGGACTTGAATGCTAAAATTTTTAACTGCGAGATAAAGAAATGGGCTCGTCTCCTCAAAGAGGAATCTCTGGAATCATCACTCCCTGAATTCCCAAAAGGAACTAAATCGGATAAGAGGGGACGCGCACTACTAGCTTTTCTCTCTGGCATTAATGGGATTATATTAAACGGTAACATCAATGGTGATATACCAGCAACATACACACGGCAAGGAAATGGATCTCCTTCAACTATTGATTACTTTATATGCGGGATCGAAGGAAAAGAACAAATGAGTCAACTTTCGATAATATTCACTGCAGAAAGTGATCACGCTCTTTTAAACCTTTCAACCCACTGGATTGCACCGTCCTCTTTTTATAACCAGCCACTATTTCTTACAGAAAAAACGGAAGTAAACACAACTAGGCGTCGCATTTACTGGGGGACAGAAAATCTGGAATATCTGCGGCAACTAATTACTGAAACCAATATATTGACCAACATATATTCAGATGACCCTGTAAAGAACTTTGAACATCTAACGAATAATCTCAAACAAGCTCTGCAAAGTAAGCTAGAATACCACAGACCAGCAAAAAGAAAATGGAAAAACAAGAATAAAAACTGGAATCAACCAGTCGTAAAACAAATCAACAGACTGATACGCGCCCAGTATCTGGAATTCTCGTCAGTAAACAAAAAGGAAATCAATAGATTAAAGAATCAAATACGACGAGAAAAAACTAAACAGAAAAAACTGAAGCAGGACTTTAATTGGACTGAAATCCAGCTAGCAGCTAAACATAATAATCAACGTAAATATTGGTCACTGATCGCAACAATGACAGGATCCAAAAAAAAGCTGGAGGCTACACCTGTATCAGAAGAAAACTGGGACATATACCTACGTGAGCTATACAAACAGAATCAATATATTAAAAATGAAGAAGTGGGAGGAGAAAACGTGGAAACTAAAGATATTCAGATCAATAAAACGTCGGCAGTGTCAGTCTCTATGAATATCAGGAAGGCAAGGAGCACAGGTGCATCTGGCCCCGATCAGATACCTGTCAAGGTCTACCAAATTGACCATAAAGAGTGGGGAACGGTGCTCTCGCCGCTATTTAACTATGTATTCGACAGTGGTCAAATGCCAAATTCCTGGAAAGGAAGTATCATAATCCCGATTTTCAAAAAAGGAAAAAGAAACACACCGGGAAATTATAGGCAAATTGCCCTCATGGACGCTGCTGGGAAGATTTTTGCAGCAGAAATCCTGGATAGGCTGAAAAATTGGGCTTTCTCATTAGGTCTGATTCCTAAATTTCAGTCCGGATTTCGCCCACACCATTCTGTCACTGACAATGTAGCAATCTTCCAAACTATTTTAGATAAGTACGCAACAGGGAAAAAACAAACTATTTACGCAGCGTTCATTGATTACTCGACAGCCTTCGATCGAGTGGATAGACCGACCCTGTGGTCAAAATTGAGAATAATGGGGATCCCGGAGCAGCTATTACATCTGATAGTGAATCTACACAGTGACACCTGGTGCCGCGTCCAAATGGGAAGTGACAAGGGCCTATCGAAGGTAATACGAACATCAAATGGCCTGAAACAAGGGTGCCTCTTGGCTCCAATTTTATTCTCACTGTATTTAAGTGACCTACCTTCCCAACTGCAGCAAGGGATATGTACTCCTCCTAAGATAGCCACTGAATATATCCATTCCCTGCTGTATGCAGACGATATAGTCATGTTTGACCTAACACCTTTCGGACTACAAAATCTTTTAGATATTTTATATAAGTACTCAAGGAAAAATTACCTAATCCCAAATACGAACAAAACAAAAGTGGTTGCCTTTTCAAATCAGAAGAAAAGGGTACGGTACGAATGGAAGCTGGGAGGTGAGAAACTAGAACAAGTAAAGGAGTATACATATCTGGGTAGAATTTTCTCACAAAACATGAGCAACATCAATCAAATCAACCACCTGAAAAGGAAAAGTGATCTGCATGCTGGGGCCTTGTCACGCTTATATTCGGCCACTGGACATAGACATTTCTCTGCACTGATTCAAATCTATCGAGCTAAAATCACACCGGTCCTGTCCTATGCATCGGAATATATTCCTCTAAATCAATGGTCATATATGGATTTAACAGAAGGAAGAATATTGAAAAAACTACTGAAGATTTCAACATCTACCCCAGTACAGGCATTGAGACTGGAATGTACCATCACGAGCGCATATGCTACAGCTATAGCGAGCATCATAAGGTGGGCCCATAATCTTCTTCTTTCAAAAGAAGGTACTTTAAGAAGATTGCTAAAAGTAGAGACATTCGAGAGTAGCTCTACTCATACTACCTTTACTAAAAATATGCGAGAGGCTCTACAGCTTGCAAAAGTCAATGTGGAAATTTTGTCTACGTGGTCACCAGCTCAACTCAAACTTTTTCTAAAAAACTTCACTCCCAAATTGAGCTACGAGATTGATCACTCTCATTGTAATAGTCTATCGTCATATAAATTTTATGTAGCCTCGCAGGAATACAAACAACGTCAGCCTTACCTAGAGTATACTCTTCAACATGGCGCAAGGCGTGCAATCATGATGTTGCGCCTTGGAACACTTCCTGTACAAACCTTTACTTCCTCTTGGAGGCCCGACAGCTCTGCCCTTTGTACCCTTTGTCAAGGAGGCAACCAAAATTTGGAACACTTATTTTTTATATGCCCTAATGCAGAAATTGTAAATGCAAGG
Source organism: Lissotriton vulgaris (assembly GCF_964263255.1). Taxonomy (NCBI): domain Eukaryota; kingdom Metazoa; phylum Chordata; class Amphibia; order Caudata; family Salamandridae; genus Lissotriton; species Lissotriton vulgaris. The sequence continues at coordinate 1,132,371,156 of NC_141685.1, read as the reverse complement.
TCAACATGTCTTAAACCCATCTACCGGTCCTGCAGGATCACTAGCTCACAAGACTTTTTATCACTATGTAAAAGCCCCCCTAATGAATTCGTTTGTCACAGAATTTTTAAGTTTTTGAAAATCTCATTGAAAATGTATTAATATGGAATGTATAAATGTATATTTTATTTGTGGTCCTCGTAAGAGTACCGTAACAAAAATAAAAAACTTTGAACTTTGAACTTTTGCTTCCTTTGCTGTCATGGAGCCTTTCTTTGTGTTCCCTACTTCCTATCCCTTCCAGAATACCTGCGAGTATTCCTTGCCCAGACAGTGTTAGCAAGTGTGAAAATGACAAAATCATGAAGTTATACTATCACAAAATGTGCTGCATTAAGCCACATCATTTTCCTGTTCTTGACACATAATTTAATCAACCCTGCTGCATAATGTAATCCTCCTGTTGCAGAATCCCAATCAATCCCCCCAGGATTTTACGGGCTGGATCAGCAAGTTTTGTGGCCAAAAAGCAAAATATGCGGTCCCAAGCCCCCAAATTTGCAGTATATTTGCCGCAGGCAGAACATGTACTTGCCACAAAAATATAATTCAGTCACTACTGCAAACTCTGACAAGTCACTTTCTGTGACCTGGCAAGTTGTCCAGCAGCACCGTGCCTCAGGGTGTCTGATGCTACAGAGAGCATATCTACGTTTGAAAACTGCTCTCTCGCATTTGGACAAGCACTGTTCCTAAGGGGTAGGCAGGAGGGGATAAATGGAGTGGCAGTTACACTGGGGACTCTAGCGGTAGGCCAGTGGTGACGAGCCGAAGGATACCATGAGTGTCATGTCATGTGGTTATTGGGGGATGGGTATAGAAGGGGGCGACTCTCTCCCATGGTAAGCCGAGAAATGCCAGTGTTACATCCAGAGCTACCAACTTTGGACCAGGGGGACAATTTGACTGGCACTACAAGCAAGCATAAACAGATAGTTCTGAAATACAATTCGTTTGAGAGAGAAGCGTGAAAGGGAAACAGGATAAAAAAACAGCGGATTTAAAAAAAAGGTTCCGTTAGGGTACATGGAAAGAAAACGGAGAAAGCATGGGAGGAGGAAAGGAAGGTCACTGAAAAGCATGATGAGAAATGAGGCAGCCCCTCTTCAAAGAATACGAATTTAGATACGCGTCACGGCGTCTGCTCAACATCCTGTGATTGTGGGGAAATCACTTAATCTCTCCAGTTCTAAAAACACTTATTTAATGTAACTGGAGGTCGTGTAAAGGGCTCCATTGCGTGTCAGGATTGTAGTATATAAAGGTGCAAACAATTGTCATGGAGCAGCAAGTTCCAGGAAACAAAAGGCAGGGGCCCGCCGGCACAGGAGGGGGGGGGGGGCTGTGCATTTAAAGATAGGAGATGAGCAACTTAACACCTCTGCCGCCTGCTAACCTATTGCTCAACCTCTTTTTATTGGTTTAGCACAGATCAGAGCCAATTACAGAAGGATTAGCCTCAAATTATTCACACTGTCATTTTTTGAGGGCACTTTTGTAAAAATTGCAAAATTTTTCCAAAAGTGAGGATTTTTTTGGGGGGGGGGGCTAATTAGAAACTCGCAATATCCGGGGGGGACTGCCCAATGGCCCTATTTATAGAACAGAAAACAGACAAGTGAATAGTTCGGGGCGGAATGGATAGTGTGGAAAGTTAAGACGTCTCTCTAGACGCCCATATTTCATACATCTCTTGAAAAAGTGGTAGTCTGCACTGTTTTCTAAGCTAGTCTTCATGGTTCAGAATCCTGTCTGCCTCGCTTTTTCATGTTGGGTTCTCACACTCCTCACGCATGTTCTTTTCAGCATGGGGCACGCTTTTAGTAGATAGATTGCTTCCTAACTAAGGACCTAAAGAACAAGGTAGGTGATGGGGTGGTCTGTTGGTAGGGTTTTTTATTTTTATGGATGTCAGGTTTTCACAGGTTAGTGTACATTCGTTTTTAAGGTGACAATCCCCATTGCAGACCTTGAGCATCACAAACTGTCTTGAAAGGTGTACTTCAGGCATCTGAACTTCATCAGTCATGTCATTAATTGTAATGTAAAAGACATGTTACACTCCCAGGGTCTTTTTGGAACCTTCTGTGTGTTTTTTGGTTGCTGAAGCAAACGGTACGGATTTGGAAACCTTGCAAGGATGAATGGTAGTGTGGGCCCGTTGGGATTGAACCTGTGGTGGTGCAGGCAGGCCTAGATCCCCCGATGCATGGCAGTGGCGCCGAAAGGCCCTGCCGTAATTCAGCAATCTGTGCATTACTTCTGTTGCTAAATCAGACCCCAAGGCAGACACAGCAGTATTTGACCAAGGGCCAAAGGGCACGTATAGCCTGCCTTGTGAACAGAGGGGAGGAGACACCGGAGCCCTGGCGGAATAGCTGGACAGTACTCGTTGGACCGGACAAGAAGCACCATGTGGACAGGGTAATCTATGCATTTTCACTGTCCAGTCTGTAGTCAAGTGCTCATGTGACCTGAACGAATAGCGCCCTCGACCATTGGAACCCCCAGACTTGGTGTTTGGCGATGCACGTGCCAGTCCTTGGATAGGTTTCGCGATACAAACCTCTCTGATAACACATTTGTAATTGAAAATCTCAGGGGGTTGATCACCTTCGAGGATAACGAACATAAACCTACGTAATTGGGCAATTAAAATCACACATTTGTCACTTTTGAAAAATGCAACAACTGCGAATCACCTAAGCGGAACTCGAAGTGGAAATGTTCCCTTTGACAAAAGCATTTAATGAGTGTGTCCACTGGCATGAAAACTTGGCTTCGCAATAGTCGATGACGAGAAGCATACTTTTGTTTTACATGAACACCGAGCCGCTAGGCATCCGAATTGCCCGCTTCTGCTGGCCACTGTTTCTTGTAAAAGGCGAGTGAGTACCACAGGGACGCGGACGATGCTTCCCAGCCCTTACAGTGTGGTGCTATAATTAAACCAGAAGCTCCTCCGAAGTAAGTGTCTTGTAATTAAAGCAAGACAAGCCCGTTAATACAACTCCAACGTCTCCTTGAATAAATACAGACTTGGTCTTGTGTTGTTGAGACTTACAATTACCAGTGTCGCGGAAACACATCCGGCGTGACAGATGATTCTTTAACTAGTATTTTTCTTTCAAAACTTTTGCAAAACGGAAGAACCAAAAATGTGGGTCTCCAGGATTTCTTTTGTGGGGGGAGGGGCTGGAGATCTTTTTTTGGAAGTTAATTGCGTCATCATGCTCTCTACAAGTGGGTTTACACTTTTAAAAAATATATATTTTTTTAGGTCTCACATATTAGATAGCGCTAGCTGTCAGGTTGTGAAAGACCTATTGCGATCTTACTGTGGGCTGGCAGCCTTCCCATTACTTGGCATTCCTTGGTTCTATTTTTATGCCCATTTGCTTGCTTCTTGTTTGAAGGCTAGCCTTCCTCTTCTTGTGTTTGGCCCTCTCCTTTGAACACAGCATCTTTGCAATCCTTTCGATTGGCTGACTTTGCATCATTTCACTGATCACTTTTAGGGAACTACTACTTTTTTTTTCTTTTTAATTCCACTCTCCTTAAGAGTAGATTTGTTTTCAAGCTCTCCCTTATGTGTTGCTTCCCCCCCCTCTAACCCCGCCCAGAACTGTGTTGCGCCCACCCCTTTCAGCTTGTTTGTTAAAGCACAGCAATATGGATATTTGTGCTGGAGTATGGCTGAAGATCAGGGAGGTCTTCTTTTTTTTTTTTTGCTATATCACCTGTATGCCACATATTGAATGAAAGCATAAACTCTGGCGCACAGAGGCATTTATAGCACTGGAGGAATGGCCATCTGCTGCACCCACTTATTTGGCGCCTGAGGCAGAAGGTTTACTTAGCATGACTCTTCTCTTTTAAGAATGAATGAATGAAAGTGGATTTATAACAGCGCGAATTGCTGCCCTGAGGCGTCCAAGCGCTAGAGGAACCTGTTGGTAGGGTGGGTGAAGTTGCAGACCAGGAAAAAAGGGAAGGCGAACTGAGTTTTATTGAGGAGAATTGAACAAGTGTGTTTTTAGTTGTTTGCGGAAAGAGGCGAGGTCAGGGTTGGATCTCAAATGAAAAGGGAGGGAGTTCCAGATCTTAGCGGCGTTGAAGGCAAACATCCTTCCACCCGATCTTGTCCTTTTGATTCTTGGGACTGATGCCATAAAAGCCTGGCTAGATCGCAGGTCTCTACTTGGACGATACTGGCTTATTAGACTGCGAGTAATTAGAGTAATTAAGCACATACATCTGATTTCATGGCTACTACAGATGATCAAAAGGTTGAATCATTTAGAACATAAATTAAGCCATGGGAAACATTTCAATTTACATTCTGACACTTCCTTGTTGAGAGATTCCTGAGTGAAAAGTATTTGGAAAGCCATAACATTGATAGAGATTGAGGCCATTGAATTCAGTGTATAGTTTTGAGATTCCAGAAGATATGTATTTGTTTTTCCCTCCAGTGTTAAAAAATGTTTTGTTTTTATCTTTTTCTAAACAATGCTTTATATACAAACTTTCGCAAAGCCAACCGCTTTGCTCGCACATTATAAAGCTTGAGAACTATTGGCTTTGGCAGTGCTTGTTACACCGTAAATCCTTTTGTCTCCTGCGTATACTGCATACATTTAGTGCTGGATAGAGTCCGCCAGGTAGAGGAGTCCCAAGAACACGACCGCTGAACACCAGTGGTTCTCCTTTCCCATCAATATAACTCGTTCTGAAATTCACCACCGTTGGATATGATTACATTCACAGGCCGTATTTAGTTACAAACTAGGTTTAAAACAATCGTTGCATCATAAAGTTCTAAACATTCTACACATCAATTTTTGGGGGTAAACTAGAAATTCAATCACATAAATAGTAAATTCCCCAGAGTCATGGTTTACAACCAAGCGGTCCCTCCCAACTTCAGCTAATGGACTCGGGGCCAATCCCCTGCTCCTGGCTCCTTTTGCATTTCTCACAGGACCTATTTTTCTGCTCCTCATTACAGAGAGACAGCCACGGGAGCTGCAGGGCGCCATGCAGAGAGGGCACTGCCCCATCTAGTCCAAATGCTGTCTGCTTGGCATTCTTGCATCCACCCTGCAATCCTCCCCATCCACTCATTACAGGACTACTTGTGCTACACTGACTTGCGCCATGACTCAAACACCACCAGTGAAATTTCAGTTGAGCACCCGAAACCCCTGTTGGGACCCACTTGTTTACTGGCAGCCACCATACTGTGTGCCCCCCTCACCTGTTCTAAGTAGAAGAACTAGTCAATAGTACTATGCAAGTCCAAATTATAGAAGACCTGTTGTATTTAATAATGAGGACATAAGCAAGTATATTGCATCAATTGTTTTTTCCTGGAATATATATCTAGAGGGACGATTCAAATATGTGTAGCAGGCAGTAACTAACTTTTTGAAACCAGCATTGGCAAAATCAACAGACCTTGTTTATGCGAGAGCAATTGGCTTTGCCAGTATGTTCTAGCCATGTTGTAAACCAGTGTGGCTGCTGTTCAGCATTCTTAAAGGTTAGTAGAGTAGTGTCGTAAAGTAGAATAGTGTCGGAGAGCTGTGTAGAGTGGAGTAGGGTGTTGTGGAGTAGAGTGGAGTGGCGTTGACTAGAGTATGCATGGTGTGGTAGCGCACAGCCATTATAGACAACACATTTCCAATTTAAATTACCATTATATTTGCAAATACATGCAGTTTTTTGCTGATAAAACTGTACAACAATCAAACGATAATGGAAATCAGCATCACCTAGTGCATTGTTCTGTTTTGATTGAACTAAAAATATTTGTTTCCATGCAGTTTTTTGCTGATAAAACTGTACAACAATCAAACGATAATGGAAATCAGCATCACCTAGTGCATTGTTCTGTTTTGATTGAACTAAAAATATTTGTTTCCACAGCACTTCAGAAAGTACAAAGAAATGTGCTTCGTTTGGCTTTCCTAATTATGATATATTCTGAAATATTTGTACAGTTAATTTACTGCCATTTAAATTCTGTTGTGTGCTTGAAAAAAATAACCTCCCACAGCCTTTCCTTTCGCACCCCCAGTACCCAGGAAGATTGTCAAAAAAATCATCATCTAACTTTGCAGTCAGCTAAAGAGGAGTAAACTCCAACCTCCCTGGAAGACCGAGTCTAACATTTGACGTCTGTCTTTGAACGCACAGCATATGTGACAAGCTAAAAAATTAAATGTAAAGGCCTGTTTTTTGCTTAGTCGTTTCGGAACTGAAGCATGGTTATTTTGTGGGTAATTCAGCACCTCCACTCACCTACTTTCATAGCCTATGGCATGAGCGTGAAATTGAGGCAAAGGGTTGTTTTGTTATGTCATTGGTAAAGAGCAATGACCAAGATAAACAAGCTTGTAGAAAGAACATTGTTCCTCACAGCCATGCGAGAGTGATAAACTGGTAGTGGCAGAGATAAATCATATCAGTCTAGCAGAAAGTTAGGGGGTAGAAAACCTTTTGAAAAAAATGCAGCACATCTCCTGCCGTGAACTAACATACAAAGGAAATAACTGAAAACATACTCTCTTGGATTGCCTCACGGAAAAGAAAAGGGAGTTCCCAGAAAGTGAGCACCTGTGGAAGAATACAAAGAGCCAATCACAGGTGTTAAACAGGTTGTGGTCCACAGGAGGGACAAAGACATGCTGGACAGCCTAGAACAAGTAAAGCCAGTAAGTAAGAAATCTGTCAAATGTGAGTTATAAAATACGAGACCAATGGTAAGCAACGGGTTTAAATGCCTTCCTAGGGAAGCGTTCAGCATGCCCCCAGTATGTCTTTTACAACCAGAAAGCAGTGTTGTCTGGTACCCCTCGACTTAAAAATAAACTGCTGAAGGAAAGGTCATTTTCTTGCACATTGTGTGCCAAGTACAGCATCATTCCGTTTAAGTATGTGTAAAATCCAGTGGGGAAAGACACCTGAACATGCCAGGCATTCAAAGTGACTGTCCTGACAGGAAGAAAGACATATTGGAATGTGCACATTTTATAGCAACAATTGTATTCAATGTGCACATGGTGTTTCTTTGACTATTAGTGTGGACAGGCCAGAGTATTTGTGTCTTCTGGCTTAACATTCATTACACCTAGAGCATTCATTCTACGTTGTAAAATAATCAGAGGTGTGCACATAAGTGAATGTCATTGCATTTGTAATTGTACCCTGCAGTTGTAAAGATAAGAACATCGTTTTTGTGGTCTCTTCAAGCAAGGTAGTTCAGTTTTTTTTTTCCTAGCAGGTTTTTAGTGCTGATTATATTCAGGCTTAGGGGTCTCCTTAACCAAGGGCACACGGGTCTTGCATGTTTCCTTCAACTAACTTTAATGTTGGTGGTGAAGTACAGATTGGTAGAGCTATCCTAGTTCTGGGGAAGCTGAAAGCCTTAATCCCCTGTCATGGCTTGTGTTCTTAAAAGTCCACTCCTTGGGTTTGACTGCCCAATTTCTGTCATCCTTAAACTGGCCGCAAGGATGCAGGTCACTGACTGCCATCCACTAATGGAAGGAATGTATGATGGGGTGTGGAGGCAGTGCCTGGCTGGATAATGTTGACTGTCTCACACACAGCACCCATCTCTGTGCAGGAGGATCTGCCTCCTACTCTGCATCTGTTTTGGCACCTCATTAACTCTTTTATAGTCCTCCTGCTTCCATTTGTGTGTTATTCACCTTTTCGCCAATGAGACTTGCTCTCCATTCTCTGTTCTCACCCCTGACTTTGTTGTCCAGAGGAAAAGGGTAGCACCTACTCCTTGAGTCTCTTCTGACTGCACTTACATTGAATCTTGTCTTTTGGCAGCCTACTGGTTCTCCACATTGTCAATACCTTTCTAAGCCACAGAAAATTCCCAGACCCCAGGTCAGATACTTCCCTACTAAAGTACCCATCCCGGGACTCATTAGACTTCCATCCTGTTTGCACACCTTTCATTCACAATGAAAATAATCCAAAAGGCTGTTGTTACAAAGCTACAGGAGCAAATAAAAAAGAATAATCCTCTACAGAACTACCAATCCACTATGTGGCAGCACTGAGACCTCCACACCTTAAAGTAGCTGATAATGTCCTCCTCATTAACATGAATGACTCCTGCGCCCCTGGTCCTGCTTGGCCTCTCTGCAGCGTTCAACACAGTTGACCATCCAGCTCTAATTAACACCTGGGAAATATGCATGGGATTTTCAGGAAGTATTTTGAAATGGTACACACCTTACTTCACCAACTTACTGCTGCTTGAGCAAATACTTTCCTCAAGCTCAGACACTCCCCATCTCCTGTGGAGTACCCACGACTTCCATCCTTATGCCTATCATCTACCTTTTTAGGTCGAAGCCTACCAGACAGTTCATGTGTCTGGTTCCAAAAAGACTTCTTGTAGGCATCCTGAAAACTTCCCTGGGAATGCATTCTGCCAATTGCTTATCATTGTGCTTGTAACTCAAATTTTCTGGCTTTCTGTTTAATGGCTTTATTTCTTTAAGGCTGTCCAGCATGACCGTGTCCCTCCTTGGAGCATCAGCTGTTTGCTGTATACTTCCACCAGTGCTCGCTTTCTGTAAACAAGTCTTTAAATGTTGTTCTTATTTTGTCACATTTGCTGTGCTTTCAAAGACTATGGTCTTATGTCAGGATCCGTCTTCCAGGTAAGCTTTCTGTTTAATTTTATTTCTCTGACTTAATAGTGAGATGATTTATCTTAAAATCTTGTTGGTAATTGAGAGTTTTTTTTTCTCTAGCACTCAACAAAATGTATATGTCTGTAAATAAACTACAAATATTTCAAAATATATCAGAATTAGGAAAGCACAAATGAAGTACATTCTGAAGTGTGGTGGAAACAAATATATTAATATGATGAAAACAAATCTGTAAACTTCATGATGCCATTTCCACACAGTATCGTTTGGCACTGAACTGGATAGCTTTATCAGTAAAATTGTGCAAATGTAATGGGGATTTCAATTCAAAATGTGTTTGTAATGGCACTGCGCTAACACACCATGCATACTCCATTCTACGACATGCCGCTCCGCCATTCCACTCTAAGACTTGGACTTGACTCCACTGTATGCTCAGTCACTATGCGATGCTCTACTCCACTCTCCTCTCCGCTACGCCACTTACTTTCAGCCATGCTGAACAGGAGCCACGTTGGTGTACAACATGGCTAAAACACATTGGCAAAGCCAATAGCTCTTGCATTGGTGAAACCTATTGGCTTTTCCAATGCTTGTTTAACCTCCTGGATGGAATCTCTCAGGGCTGTTCATGCTAACAACATGAAGATCCATAGGTACTCCTATGGTTTCTGCACCCCGACATATAGGGACTCAAATTGTCTCGTCCAATCTTGTATTTCAATTAACTTCCTGAAGCATAATGACTTAATTCCTCCCGTTTGCCACCTACACCAAACAACCCCTGATTCAAGCCTGCATTTCCAACTTAAACCTCCCCGGTGACATCCGTCAGCTGAGAGCATGCTCAATGTCTGGGATTCACCCTTAACGCAGAACTGTCGTTCTAGCAGCACTTTCCAAGGACCACCAAGAAAGCTTGATTCCATCTCTCTCTCTCGCTCTCTCTCTCTCTCTCGCTCTCTCTCTCTCTCTCTCTCTCTCTCTCTCTCTCTCTCTCTCTCTCTCTCTCTCTCTCTCTCTCTCTCTCTCCCCTCTCTCTCTCTCTCTCTCCCCTCTCTCTCTCTCTCCCTCTCTCTCTCTCTCTCTCCCCTCTCTCTCTCTCTCCCCTCTCTCTCTCTCTCCCCTCTCTCTCTCTCTCTCTCTCTCTCCTCTCTCTCTCTCTTTGGCTTCTGCCGGTATCCTTTGACCAATGTACCTTTGTGTATAGCTGGTTAGTATGACTACCAGGTGATACATTCAGTGTCTTTCTGCTGTCGCTGCTCCATTTCATGGATTTTGCATTTGTGTGGTGTGGCTCCCACGGTTTACACTGTCTGCATATGTGTATCCCTATTGTCCACAATCATGTATCTCCTTGTAGTCATGGTTTTGTGTATCTCTACGTGGGTGATATCTGTCTCTAAACTTGTTACTCTTGGCATCCACTGTTGTGCATGCTAATTTTGTATGCTCTGGCTGTTTTGCTATTTTTTCCTTCCTCTGGGACTGCACACCGTTCTGTTTCTAATCCTTCTTACAGAAGCTTATGGATTTTCCTCCACTATGCACTGGCCATTCTGGTTTCTGTGATTTCCCTTTGTCCCTTACTGGATGGTGAGAGTCTTGTGCTGTCCTCTGACCGACTGTGATGCCATTGCCTTACCTTGTTCATGCTCCTTTTCAGAGCTTTAGGAGTCTAGTGTCAGCCGCGCTTTCACTTGCTGTCTCCATCTGTTTAGTCAATCTTTATGGATGGATCAGTTCTCTTTGGAACTTATTGGGGTTCAGTCGCAGACCCTTCTCTGATGGGGTATAGCTTTGGTATCCATTCTAATTAAGGAATCTGCGGCTAGATGTCTCTAAAGCAGCCATTACACAATTTGCTAACTCTGGCCACTGACATAGCTTTCCATGCCAATACTGGTGCACCTGAAGATTATGATTCTCTGCGACAGTTTCTGCAACATATGCGTTGAACTGGGCACATATGCCCTCAGAGTTATTAAAGCAGTCAAAAATGAGGCAGCACTTTTGAAACTCAGAAGAAAACTTCCCTTTATGGAAGGGATCTAAAGCTTGTGCAGAGTACCACAGTAAGGCTACATTGACTTCAAATGCCATGGTTCGTGAAGGGCTATTTCTCATGCTTTGAAAAAATAAGGGTTCCTTAATTGTTCCTCAACAGTTCTTTGCTTACCAAGTGGCAAGCACTCTAACATGGAACATGTTGCAGTGCCAGAGTCACTAAAGGTGTCAACCAGCTTACTCTCAAGTAGGTGTTTCACATCTACACGAATTATGCTGAACACTTGGCAGACAAGGGTGTTTTCAGACTCTAGTTTTTTAGGGCTCACGCCTGCGTTGCAGTGCATAGCATTGCAGTGCATAGCATTTCTCGCGCAGCGAGAGATCTTTTGTATGGGGTTCTGAAAGCTGCCATTTGCTTTCGTGTGCTTTTTGAAGAAAAAAAAGCCAGCACGCAATTGGGCAAGGGCGGGCGCATGTCCTGCCTTTGCTCCGCCCATTGCCGTCGGTGGCCAGCACACGCAGCAGCGTGCGTTCGCTTTGCTGCCGCGCTCCCCAGCCCTCGCTCCTCTGTTGTGCACGCGCACGCGCACCACTGGTTCATTCTGCTTTTCCAAGGACCACCAAGAAAGCTTGATTCCATCTCTCTCTCTCTCTCTCCCTCTCCCTCTCCCTCTCCCTCTCCCTCTCCCTCTCCCTCTCCCTCTCCCTCTCCCTCTCCCTCTCCCTCTCCCTCTCCCTCTCCCTCTCCCTCTCCCTCTCCCTCTCCCTCTCCCTCTCCCTCTCCCTCTCCCTCTCCCTCTCCCTCCAGCGTGGCTACAGGTAGAAAAGGCCATACTAAACTACCTGCATCCTCTCACCCTACTCATGACAAACTCCTACCCAAACACGTCCAGATTGATATTTAAAAATATTAAACTAGCACTCCAAAAGATAGATAGTGAAATGGAGGTCCGCACTAGGGTTACCAAGTCAGAATCTCAATGGGCAAACAGCAAAATCAAATATAAGGGGAAGAGCCTTACATTTGAGACATGGATAGAGAAGGGCATCTGCTTTCCACACCAGCTAGAGAAGGGGACAGCCCCCATTACTTTTGTGGACCTGAAAAATAGTTACCAACTAGAAGACCTAGACCTTTACAGATTTCTAAAAGTAAAGGCAGCCCTATCGAAGACCAAACTAATCCACACCCAACCTTTTGATTTTCCACTATGTGGCTAATATCAACAAACTAGGACACCAAGTCTCACACATGTATAATCTAATGCGCACAAATAACACTAAACTCAATGCTAAAAGAACAGAATTCTGGGACAAGCAGCTACACCCCAACTAAGCGTCCAGGAGTGGGGAAAGCTATGTGCCTCGGCCACACAAAACCAGATCATACTAGTCCTTGCACAAACTAAACTCTGGCTACTTCACAAAACTTACTGGACCCTAGACTGACTACACACACTTGACCTTAGAAAGGACTCCCTCTGCTGGAACTGGAACACACATAAGGGGGACTTAGCACACCTCATCTTCCATTGCCCAACACTCAAGATTTTATGGGGAAGGGTCTTTGACTTTATAGACCGTGTGTTCAATCGCAAAACAAAGAGGGATTTCGCCTCCCTTACCACAGCTTTTATGAGGACGGACCCTGCATCTGAGAAGGAGAAGGAACTAATGGACCAATTACTGACGGCAGTTGTGGAAATGCTTCTAAACAACTGGAAGGACTCCAGCAAAACAACCTTCGTGGGTTGGGTAAACTGGATTACGTACCTCAGGGGAGCGAACAGCTTGGCGATGCAGTACTCCCCTTGGAAGGCGTCTTCCCAGGGTCTGTGGGAAGCCCTGGACAGATCCCTTGACCCACACAAACCCCCATGATCGAGCGGAACCTAAACTTCTGGTTCTGAAAGAGCCTTGGAACAGGCCTCAAGACCCCAGAAACTTGGACAATTGCGATTTAACACTGAACTCTGGGTTGCGAAGGTTTGGGCCTAGCTGGTGTGGACCTTCCGACTGGACTTTACTATCCCTCTCTTCTCTTCCTTCTTACTTAACTATCCTTTCCGCCTTGATCTTCTAAGTTCCCACCACACTGTAACAAGAAATGATTATGATTGTATACAATTTATAAAATCCTAATAAAAATTTTATAAAAAAAACAAATCCCTCAACAGCAAGATCCTTTTACTTAGCAAACTAGCCATGTCCTAGGGACAATGCTTGACCGGGAACCTAGATATCACCAGACTGGAGACAAAATATTTCAAGAAGGGGGGGAAATGCGAAGGCAAGTCTTCTGTTTTCATGCTCCAAGGATGTGGAGCAGCATCCCCATCTACATCACTTTTTTATGAATATTAGGACAGTTGGTCTTGATCTGAAGACTCACCTCAAGGACCACTATCCCTGACCCAAACAATGCTCCCTTGACCTTCCCTCAATTTTTGCGCCATGTCCCCTGTTCAGTGCTCTGGTGCTTGCAAGCTAGATTTGCAGTCTACAAATACCAACGTGCATACATCGCACTGTGAGGTTGACTCGCTGCTCCCTGTGTCCTACCACTCTATTCACTTGAGAGTATCCTCCTGCTCCATTTGTCCTAACTTGACATACAATTAGGACAGCCATGTTTTGACTCCACAAACAGTGAGGCTTCCCTTTTTGCAGTGATGCTTCTTTAGGTGATACCCTTGCCCTGTATCCTTAGCATGTGTGGCTAACCTCCTGATCCTTGTATAATTATTCCTGACACCAGTGACGCTCTTTTGCTGATCCGTTTGTGTTGACTCTTCATTCAGTGAGGCACACCTCTTGCTCTCTGTATCCTGACTCCACATATACTGCGGCACTCTTCCTATTTCTTGAATTTGCCCAGTGAAACTCCGCATTCATACAATGGCGACCTCCTCTTGATCCCTCCGTCGTGCCTCCTCAAACGTGGAGGATAATCTTCTGCTCTCAATGTCCTGATTCCTCAAATTTTAAAGATGACACACCGTGATTTTCCCGACTCATACAGTGAGGCCTACCTCTTGCCCCTCATTTTCAGCCTCTTCATGCATTGAGTCCCTTTTCCTGCACTGTGTCCTGAAACTGAAGCGCCCCTTTAGCTTCCTCTGTCTTTGTTGATAAAATGAGAGTAGCTTTCTTCTATGTCCTGGCCCCTCATACAGTGAGACCATGACCCTGCACTGTGTCTTGACACCACATTCAGTAAGTGCTGCTTCTGGTCCCTTTAGGTTTAAGTCCACAAAGTGAGGCTTCCCTTTGTGTCCTTGCTCCTCAGACAGTGACTGTGACTGATGGCCATATCCTTCTCTGTGTATCCTGCCTTCACAGTGAGACGAATCGAGTGGTCCCTCTGCCTTCTCAAACACCAAGGGAAATGTACTGCCCTCTGTGTCTTGTGTTCTCAAACAGTGCGTTTAACCTCTTGCTGCTTGTGGCTTGATTTTGCATGTGGGGTGGCCTGCCTCTTTCTCCTGCCTCATCAAACTGTGAGGCCCAGTTCCTTTTCCTGTGCCCTGATCTCCAAGGATGCCGCCTCTTGCTCCTCGTTTCTGGACTTATCAAACCGTGAAGCAAATTCCTGCTTCCCAAGTCCTGAATTCTCAAACTGTGAGACTAACATACTCCTACTGTGTCTTGATCCCTTGCATGGTGAGACAACGATCTTACTCCCCATGTCCAGACTTCTTTTGGAGTGAGACCTACCTTCCTTCCTTGTGTCTTGATTCCTTGCCCCAGTATTACCCATAGTGTGGGTCAAGCCCATTTTTTTGGGTCACGAAAGTCGAAGCTCCCCTTTCCACATTCTTATTCCTCACATAGTGATTGCCATCTACTGCAGCCCATGTCCTGATCAAACCTCGGACATTGACCTTTGCCTCCTACTCTTATTGTTTTGTCCCGGAGTCCACATGCGGTGAAGCTCGGCTCTTGCACTTCATGTGCAGCTTTCTCAAACAGTGAGGCCTCCTTCTTGCTGCCTGTGGCCGGGCTCCTCCTACCGTGATGTGATGCGCCCTTTTGCTCCCCTTTGTGTTAGTTATGAAAACGACGAGACAGGCTTCCTGCCTCCTCAACAGTAAGGCCACTCCTGCTGACCCCTCGTGCATTGATCCTGCCTCCTGCTCCTCACCTTCCGGCTCATTCAGAGAGGCGGACCTCCACCTCGTGTTCTGTCTCCTCGTACAGTTTATTACGCCTCCTGCTCTCTCTGCCCCGGCTCTTCAGGCGGTAAATCTCGCCCTCTGAAACCCGCCGGCGGGACTTGCATACTGCCCCAGGCCTTGTGCCACATACAGTTTTCTGTGCTGCTTCACGGATAGTGCACTGCACTCTTTGCGCATACAGCGAGCCTCACTCCCGCGCCCCTCGCCATTGCTCTAGTGGCCCATGTCACTCAGGGGCGCTAGGCACCGCTATCCCAGTTCTAAATGGATTTGGTGACCCACCCGGGAGGGCAGGACCCGGCTCTCCTTTTGTCCTTGGCTAACCCAGGCCATCTGGCTGCCTCGAGGAGGCCCGGGTCCCCACGCAGCGCTGGGAGCACCAGAGCCGGCGCACAATAGAGCCTCATTTACATCCAGAGCCGTCGCACAATAAATGGGTCCTCGTTTGTCTAAAGTCTGCTGTGTTCTGGGGGTGCCGGCCTCTAGTGCCGGAGCAGGTTTTTGCGACGTGCTGGACAAGGCAGCATTTCTGTCCTCTGCCTTTCCGTTCGCAGCTCCCAAACTGGTTTCATGCAGCTTATAAGCGCTTTGGTAGATAAAGCCAGTTTTGGTAAATCTCGGGAACGCGCACACCTTCATCTGACGAGGCCGGCTTTCTATTAACACAACCATGCCCTCCAGGGCGGTCCAATGTCCCTGAAAGGGGGTGTATTGCAATAAGAGACCTCTTATGGAAACCTGTGCCTCTGCATTTCTACGTAGGGCTCCGCCTTCGCAGAGATTTCTTGGCTCTCGTGGACACCCTTGGTGTGTGTGCGTTTCCTGCCCTATACTGTGACCCATTGCTTTTCTGTTGCAGTGTTTTCTGAGGACCTACTGGGGGAAGGGGTGTGGGGTGTCAGCCTTCCTGCAGCCAGCACACTCGTCGGGTACGTCTCTGGTGTTGGACTGGTGCTTGTTTTGTAGCCACTGTCTGTAACCTCGCCACTTTCTTATTAGGTTCTAGTGAGACCTACTTTGGGGTCTGCCTGTCTACTTAAACCCGCGCCCACTATACATCTTGGCCTCCCAATGGTTGTGTGTCAATAGCTGCTCTCACTTTAGCCGTGCCTCCTTTCTGTGCTCTTCTGTCTTCCAATGCCCCTCTTTGTCTCGTGCGGATTCCCCTCTGCACGGTTGCCTGGGAGGACTGATTTGGTGTGGTGTTTACCTACCAAGCCCCCTTGCTTTTTATGTGATTTGAGTTAAGCAGAAATAATGTTGAGTCTGCCTTGTTGATTATTCATTTCTCGCCTCTTAACCCCCCCCCCCCCCCCGCCTCTTATACTTTTGTGTTTGGGATGGTGTCTGCAGTGAACTTCATGGATCTGTATTATATGAGTGCCCTGTGTTTGTCGTCTGTTTTAAAATAGGGAGGTCTTTAGGTCTTTCTTCACCAGGCCTACCTTCTTTTGTTCACTTGTAATTGTAAGTACATTTGTATAGTGCTGTTTGCTGCTTACAGGGTGCCGAAGGACATTATCGGATGAGTAGTATGCTACATCGTATGAGAGTGCTTGGTGTGAACAATGTTGTACACCTAATCATATCTGTGTGTCAATCATATTGTTAGCGTGTGTGATCACATAGGTGCTCTTACCCTGTTTTGCAGTGCTTAAGTGGGATGAAGAGCGGAGTGAAAACTTGCCTTTTTTGTTGGGTCTCGTGTCGATTACCGCGCGAAAGCGCGGTCTCGCCAGAGACCTATAGTCACCGGCTCAGCTTCCCAGGAGACAAGAGATGGCCACGCGCATCTTCAAGAATGGAATCTGAGCGGGCCGCGCGCGCGTGTGCACATCTCCTGTCTCCTGGGAAGCTCCAACACACACAGCCACACCTCTCCCTGCTTTCACACACGCATGTGCGCGCACACACACACACACAAGCGCACACACACACACGAGCGCACATACACGCATGCACACATAGACACACACACACCACCCACCCACCCCCTCCCCCCCGCCGCCACACAAACACGAGCGCAAAGAGACACCCCCGCCGCCCCCTCCAACTAAGCCCCACTCACCGCATCAGCGCCACTCCTCCTGGCCCAGGTGGGGCATCTGATTCCGACCCACCAGCCACATCACCTAGGTCCCGGCGCCCTACCAGCGTTAGTCCGGCTTCTTCCGTGGAGACTGCTGGTCACACAGCATTTCCTACCCAGGGGAGAGGCATCATGGGCGTCAAGGCAGCGCGAGAGAAGCTATACTGGAGGGTAAGGCGCACGTGCGAGACGCACTGAAGTGCATGCCAGGCGGGGGAGGGGGTCTCTTGCAGCTGGACTCCGTGTACTGCCCAGAGGCGGGACCGGCGCGCGCTTCTTTGGGATGGTGGGGAGGGGGGACAACAAAACACTGTAGTGGAAAAAATAGTACGGATTGTCTTGCAGAGGGTTTATGAAGTACTGCTTGCATTTGTACCTTTCATTAGTATTAGACGTAGTGTAGACTTTTCTCCAAGAAATGCAGAGCGCTTACAGCAGGCATTTTTTTGCAGCAGGAACATCTCTAACGTGAGAGTCTGATATTGATCATCATAATGTGCTTGACCCAGTTGAGGCGAAATTACTGTAACCAGGGTCAAAACGGTGGTAAATAGGACAGTGAAACATGTCCTCTTTGTAGTATACATATTTGTTGGATTTTACACATTTATGTTTTATACTGCAATACTTATGACACGAGGAGGGAAAGGCCTTTGCGCAAAGTTGAAGGGTCATTGATTAAATGAAGGAGCAGGGAACACAAGCCGGGTCTCTGGGTTTCAAGTCCAGCTATTTAACCTCTACACCCGCTTCCTCCGGTCTGGATTGATTGAGGAGTGGCAGCACTGGTGGAGGATGCGTGGATCGGAGCTCTGCTTCTGCCACCCACTTTTAAACATGAGGCAACAGTTTCAGCACTGCTGGTGCCTCTGCACGACTGAGGCGGAGGAATGATAGCTGAAGTTTGAGAAGTTCTGCATAGAGAGGAAGCCTGCAGCTGGCAGCAAAGCCTCCATGCAGATGTGGTTTTAAAGTTAAAATCGCATTCCAGCTATAGCCAAAAGAATATCCGCACACAAGCTTGGGTGGACTGAAGAACAGACACATCCTGGAGCGCGAGAGCACAGACAAGTGATAGAGTGCTCCATGGCTGGTGACTGCTGAGAGCAGGTGGCTGGCATAGTGGGGAGCTTGCACAGCTTGGGTAAGCGCAGTAAGTGAAATCATGCTCCCGTGCCCAGATGGCTGTTAGACTCTAAGGGAAAGCTGTGGGCCACATTGGAATTCTGCTGAAGGCAACACCGGGACATTGCTGAGGACCAGATTGAATCACCAGCGTTAAACGAATGCTAGGGTTCACTGCATACAGTAAATTGCTCCCTAAGTCACACAGCACAAGGAAAGCACCTGTAACTTCTGGCACTACAAACCAAGGAGGGGAATGATTTGGACTCTACATTGTACATTTCAATACATTCTTTCGAAAAAAGGTGGAGATTTTTGGTAATACTGCGCAGCCTGACAGGAAAAGTTTTATGAAAGAGAAGTGAACCAGAAATCACTTGCTTGAATAAAGAAGACGTTCCACTGCCATCTGATTGGGGTCCGCACACCTAGTAGTCATCAAACAGAGTAGCGATACATGGGTGATCCCACCCGATGTACAATAAGAAACTCTGAAACCGTTTTGAATTGAGTGCCTCGTTGCATTTTGAAGGAGCAGTGGCGAAGAAGAGGAGCTATTTCACTGTATTATTGGGAATCCGCCTCCCAACATTGAAACCGCCAAGCACAGAAAAGAGCAAATAAAGTAATGCTCCAAAAATGCAATCCCTGGAAGCTCTAACAGCAGGAAATGGAAGATCAGAATTCTGGCAGTGGCTAGGGAGTTAATCTTACACCAGAGGGTGGAATTGATGACTGGACCATATGCAGTTTGATGGAACACCTTTTGGAATACAACCAAATCAATCAGGGAGGCATGCCTGATACTTGGTATCCTGCAAGATGAGAAAACATAGGCAAGTGGTGTCAGACTCTCTTCGGGGTCACCGGGCAATTTCGATATTTTGTCACTGGTGTCTGGCTCACTACGGCTCTGAAATCTTGGCCAACCTTTTTTGCGTGTGTTTCTCAGGATAGTCAGGGTGAGCAGTCCAAGGCTTCTCAGAGAGGTAGTGTGGGGGGCAAGAACTCTGAACTCTACAATACACCAACAGGAACACAACTTCATGCCCAGTTCTGGTTTTTTGTGAAAATCACAAAACAAAATACCTTACATTTAAGTTAAGATATGAAACAGATGGCTATATCTATTGTTGGCTCCACGGAAAGCACTAAACCTTCTTTTTACCTGTCGCCTGCCCAAGATCAGGAAGCAGGCACACCGAACTGGCACCTCCTCACCACTTCTTGTCAACCAATAGCAACCCCCATGCCCAGCGTACACAAAGAACTACACTGCTATGGCACAGCACTACCAACTTCCTGCCCCTGCACTGTTACCCCGCTGTGCAGCCACAGAACAGTGGCTACATTGCCCGTGTCTGCCCCGCAACACATTGTTCCTGCCATGGAGGTTTCCCACAGCAGGGTGCAGTTAATAAGTACAGGGACCCAAAGATATGTGGGATCGCAGAATAAGAACGGACGTGGTACAGGTAGGCTTTTTTAAAATTTATTTATTAGTTTTCACTTTTATATAGCGCAAACTTTACCCGCAGCTATCAGAGCGCTTTAAATCAGCATGCTTATAACAAGCAAGACTAGCACTCTATATTACTGCCAACTTTGCTTAGCATAAGCAACAGCTAACCATTCCCAAACAATGTTTATATACCAATTGCGATTTAAAAAAAAAAATTTGATGCAAGCATGCCAGTAACTCAAACTTTAATGCTGCGAGACCTATTGCATTGTAAATGCTTGTTAAGTTGGTTGGAATAACGCTGTAGGTACTATATTATTAATTTGTGCGACTGTGACCATCAACCCACTACTTGTGCTTTCCACTTCGGGCTAGCATTGGAGGTCTGCCTCCTGTATTGTATGTGAGGCCTCTCGCCTAGCACTCATGTGGTGTCCTGGTGTGGTCTGTTTTAGTGAACGACTGTCCTTTGAGGTACTTTTATTGCCATGTCAGTACTTTGTGCTTTTCCGCTGTGGTTATGTGTTTGGAAGAAAGCCTTTGAAATATTTTCCTCGAGGAACCTCCTATATGCCATCCTAGTTTGTTTTTTGTTTTGGAAGATGCCTGTATCTGGAGTTGCTTATTGGTGGGTTTATCCGTATTTATTGTATATCTCCAAATTTTGTTGATTGCATTCGGTAGCTGCAGTGGGAGTATTGACTCTTTCTAAAAGATTCACATTAGTGGTTGATTCACAAACCCTTTGCAGTCACATCCCTGAAACATGAACGTTTATTGTTGCAAATCCCATTTCTGGATTCACTTCAGGCTTTGTCGAGGCTTCAGAGTGTGAAGTCCACATATAAGTACAGAAAATATGCTTGTCTGAGACTTTTTCGCTATAATGCATTTTGTACATGTGAGGAAAATGGATGCTCCCAGAGCAAAAGTACTTGAAAATGTGGAGAAAGCCCATCTCACCGTTCCCATTTCCCCCACAACGTGCACACCTAGGGTAAACCCAAACGTGCCCTGTTCCCCGCAACTTTCCTATTTGCTGTGTGCTGCAAGATCTCATTAGTAACAGAGTTCCATGGTGTGGTTATCATCAACTCACTTCTCGATATTCAGCGTAAAATCATATGGAAGGACTTGCAGCCAATACCTCAAAATAAAACTTGATTCCCAAAAGAAAGCCATGTGCACATTGGTGCTATCAAGAACCCACCGACATCCACTAAAAACAAAAACCAACATGCCCTAAAACGATCAGATGCATGTCAAGACTCTCGATTCCATACACAGACTCGTCCTCAGGTCACCCAAAGCAATCTGCTATTGATGCATCCACAAAACGGAGCTTTCCACTAGGCAATCGAGGATTGTTGCATCACCCCTCTTTTCGGCCATTGAATACAACGAACAAGCACTTCACAAGGAAGGTAAAAAAGGCCAGGCTTAACATTTTACAGATCAAAGAAGACAATCGCCCTGTTGATTTATCAAGTAATAACCACAGGAGGACCATCTTCAAACCACTTCTAGATACAGACGTCATTTCAGTTTTCTCAAAACTGAAAGGCACCATGTTTGTGAATATCCTACACCCTAACATAGTGAATCCAGAATAAGCATTGTCACATTGTCACCCCATGTCAGTTTTTTTTTTTTTAGGCACAGAACATTGGATGGCTACCACACCATGAGGAAATAACCCTGGACCCCATCGGCCTCGCCACCTAAAGATCTTAAGGCATCTCCCTTTCATTGGAAGGACAATTCCTAATACCTTCGTACTTAAACGCTTAACTTTAGACCTGTAACCTTATAGGACAAGCATTTGAAATGCAATCGGTCTCACCTTTTGGACCTTATATGTATTTAGCTATGCAGCACATTAGCCTGGGTGCTGAAACGTTTACTGTTCTTTAACATGGAGGGACAGTAAGCACCAAACTGCATGACACGCCAGGTATGGGAACACATGGAGAGAAACATTGCCTTTCAGCGGGAAATGGCATAGTCCAAAGCTCTGTTTTTAATCTAAAGTTAGGACCTTTGGTGGTCATATCACTGAAATGACAAGATATGGAGAATGTTTTTTTCTACGGGTGCTTGTGGAAGACAATTTCTACGTACTGGAAACTAGCGAATGCTAAAGTGATTCCGGTATTTTACTGACCTCTGCTGGTCGTTAAGTAGAGGGAATTGGCAAAAAAAATAAAAGAAAGTCCCTCAGCAGAAAGCAATTCTGGTATTTTACTGACCTCTACTGGTCGTTTTCCATCAAGACCGTTACATAGAGGCAGTTGAACAGAAAAAAGTCCCAGACAAGTCCTAGGGCTGATATCCAGAGCCCACATAGTACATACACATATAAGTATATACAAGAGATCTCAAATGCTTGACTTAAAAGGTTTCTGGTAACTGCAGCAGTGAATTTAGGAGTACACCTGATAATGTACAGTGTTAACAGATGTGTGTTTGTGCGAGAGACTGACTCACTGACTCTCACTGACTCACTGACTGGCTCACTCACTGTCTCACTGACTGACTCTCACTCACTGAATGACTCTCACTGACTGACTGTGATTGACTACCTCACTGACTTACTCGCTGGCTGGTTCACTCACCTACTGACTGGCTCACCTACTGACTCACTCACTGTGACATAGTGAGTCACTGACTGACTGACTGACTGACTCACTCACTGTGACTGACTGACTCACTCACTGTGACGGACTGACTCACTCACTGTGACGGACTGACTCACTCACTGTGACGGACTGACTCACTCACTGTGACGGACTGACTCACTCACTGCGACGGACTGACTCACTCACTGCGACGGACTGACTCACTCACTGCGACGGACTGACTCGCTCACTGCGACGGACTGACTCGCTCACTGCGACGGACTGACTCGCTCACTGCGACGGACTGACTCGCTCACTGCGACGGACTGACTCGCTCACTGCGGACTGACTCGCTCACTCGACGGACTGACTCACTCACTGCGACGGACTGACTCACTCACTGCGACGGACTGACTCACTCACTGCGACGGACTGACTCACTCACTGCGACGGACTGACTCACTCACTGCGACGGACTGACTCACTCACTGCGACGGACTGACTCACTCACTGCGACGGACTGACTCACTCACTGCGACGGACTGACTCACTCACTGCGACGGACTGACTCACTCACTGCGACGGACTGACTCACTCACTGCGACGGACTGACTCACTACGACGGACTGACTCGCTCACTCGACGGACTGACTCACTCACTGCGACGGACTGACTCACTCACTGCGACGGACTGACTCACTCACTGCGACGGACTGACTCACTCACTGCGACGGACTGACTCACTCACTGCGACGGACTGACTCACTACGACGGACTGACTCTCACTGACTCTCACTGACTGTGACTGACTGTGACTGACTCTCACTGACTGTGACTGACTGTGACTGACTCTCACTGACTCTCACTGACTCTCACTGACTCTCACTGACTCTCACTGACTCTCACTGACTCTCACTGACTCTCTCTGACTGTGACTGACTCTCACTGACTGTGACTGACACTCACTGACTGTGACTGACACTCACTGACTGTGACTGACACTCACTGACTGTGACTGACTCTCACTGACTGTGACTGACTCTCACTGACTGTGACTGACTCTCACTGACTGTGACTGACACTCACTGACTGTGACTGACACTCACTGACTGTGACTGTCACTCACTGACTGTGACTCACTCACTGACTGTGACTGTCACTCACTGTGACTCACTCACTGACTGTGACTCACTCACTGACTGTGACTCACTCACTGACTGTGACTCACTCACTGACTGTGACTCACTCACTGACTGTGACTCACTCACTCACTGACTGTGACTCACTCACTGACTGTGACTCACTCACTGACTGTGACTCACTCACTGACTGTGACTCACTGACTGTGACTCACTGACTGTGACTCACTGACTGTGACTCACTCACTGTGACTCACTGACTGTGACTCACTCACTGTGACTCACTCACTGTGACTCACTGTGACTGACTGACTGTGACTGACTGACTGTGACTGACTGACTGTGACTGACTGTGACTCACTGACTGTGACTCACTGACTGTGACTCACTGACTGTGACTCACTCACTGTGACTCACTGACTGTGACTCACTCACTGTGACTCACTCACTGTGACTCACTCACTGTGACTCACTCACTGTGACTCACTCACTGTGACTCACTCACTGACTGACTGTGACTCACTCACTGACTGACTGTGACTCACTGACTGACTGACTGTGACTGACTGACTGTGACTGACTGACTGTGACTGACTGACTGTGACTGACTGACTGACTCACCCACTCACTGACTGACTGTGACTGACTGACTGACTGACTGACTCACTCACTCACTGACTGACTGACTGACTGTGACTGACTGACTGACTGTGACTGACTGTGACTGACTGACTCACTCACTGACTGACTGTGACTGACTCACTCACTGACTGACTGACTGTGACTCACTCACTGTGACTCACTCACTGTGACTCACTCACTGTGACTCACTCACTGTGACTCACTGACTGACTGACTGACTGACTGACTGACTGACTGACTGACTGACTGACTCACTGACTGACTGACTCTGTGACTGATTGACTGTGACTGACTGACTCACTCACTGACTGACTGACTGACTGACTGACTCACTGACTGACTGTGACTGACTGACTCACTCACTCACTCACTGACTGACTGTGACTGACTGACTGACTCACTCACTGACTGACTGTGACTGACTGACTGACTCACTCACTGACTGACTGACTGACTGACTCACTCACTCACTGACTGACTGTGACTGACTCACTCACTGACTGACTGTGACTGACTCACTCACTGACTGACTGTGACTGACTGACTGACTCACTGACTGTGACTGACTCACTCACTCACTGTGACTGACTCACTCACTCACTGTGACTGACTCACTCACTGTGACTGACTCACTCACTCACTGTGACTGACTCACTCACTCACTGTGACTGACTCACTCACTCACTGTGACTGACTCACTCACTCACTGTGACTGACTCACTCACTCACTCACTGTGACTGACTCACTCACTCACTGTGACTGACTCACTCACTCACTGTGACTGACTCACTCACTCACTGTGACTGACTCACTCACTGTGACTGACTGACTCACTCACTGTGACTGACTCACTCACTCACTGTGACTGACTCACTCACTCACTGTGACTGACTCACTCACTCACTGTGACTGACTCACTCACTGTGACTGACTCACTCACTCACTGTGACTGACTCACTCACTCACTGTGACTGACTCACTCACTCACTGTGACTCACTCACTCACTGTGACTGACTCACTCACTGTGACTGACTCACTCACTCTCTGTGACTGACTCACTCACTCTCTGTGACTGACTCACTCACTCTCTGTGACTGACTCACTCACTCTCTGTGACTGACTCACTCACTCTCTGTGACTGACTCACTCACTCACTCTCTGTGACTGACTCACTCACTCTCTGTGACTGACTCACTCACTCACTCTCTGTGACTGACTCACTCACTCACTCTCTGTGACTGACTCACTCACTCTCTCTGACTGACTCACTCACTCACTCTCTGTGACTGACTGACTCACTCACTGTGACTGACTCACTCACTCACTCACTGTGACTGACTCACTCACTCACTGTGACTGACTCACTCACTCACTGTGACGGACTCACTCACTCACTGTGACGGACTGACTCGCTCACTGTGACGGACTGACTCGCTCACTGCGACGGACTGACTCGCTCACTGCGACGGACTGACTCGCTCACTGCGACGGACTGACTCGCTCACTGCGACGGACTGACTCGCTCACTGCGACGGACTGACTCGCTCACTGCGACGGACTGACTCGCTCACTGCGACGGACTGACTCGCTCACTGCGACGGACTGACTCACTCACTGCGACGGACTGACTCACTCACTGCGACGGACTGACTCGCTCACTGCGACGGACTGACTCACTCACTGCGACGGACTGACTCACTCACTGCGACGGACTGACTCACTCACTGCGACGGACTGACTCACTCACTGCGACGGACTGACTCACTCACTGCGACTGACGGACTCACTCACTGTGACTGACGGACTCACTCACTGTGACTGACTCACTCACTCACTGACTGACTGACTGACTGACTCACTCACTGTGACTGACTCACTCACTCACTGTGACTGACTCACTCACTCACTGTGACTGACTCACTCACTCACTGTGACTGACTCACTCACTGTGACTGACTGACTCACTCACTGTGACTGACTCACTCACTCACTGTGACTGACTCACTCACTCACTGTGACTGACTCACTCACTCACTGTGACTGACTCACTCACTGTGACTGACTCACTCACTCACTGTGACTGACTCACTCACTCACTGTGACTGACTCACTCACTCACTGTGACTGACTGACTCACTCACTCACTGTGACTGACTCACTCTTTTTTAAAAAATTTATTTTTGCAAATACATGAGTCAGTAGGCATGAGTCACTCTAGCACATAAAATATATGGTTGCTAGCATTCAAATCAACAAGGAAAAAAATGAAATCAAAACACAATTGATAACACTAAAACATCCATAATACAAGAAGAGAGCTAAAGAAACAGTATAAACAGTTATAAATTCTAGGTTACAATGTGGAGCGGTGAGAGTGAAGCACTTAAATTACATTCATCAGTTGACCCAGGCGAGGCCGGGTTTCAACTTTCGGACTCAAGGTACTGCGAGGCTATGCTCCATATTTGCTCACCAAGCGTCTTTTTTAGATGGCTTTTGAGGGCATATAAACTATGCTCTATATTATATACCGCAAAGAACCGTGCCCTCCATACTTCAAAAGAAGGCTGTTCCTGTTGCTACCAAAAAGAGGCTATAGTAAGTCTATATACCGCTATAACTGAAAATATTAAGTTGGCATGTTGCTTTGATATTCCTGTCTCCGCCAGTCCCATTTCTACACCTAAAAGAATCTGCTTGGCGGATAATTGCGTTGGAGTACCAATATTCTCTGATAAAAATTTCTCCACCTGCGTCAATAAACATGCTAACGATGCACACCCCGAAAAAATATGAACATCGTCTGCAGATGGGTATCCACAACGGAAGCATTTCCCTATTAAATCCCCAGGCCATTTTGAGACCTTATCTGGTTTATAATCTAAATTAAAAAGTGATTTAAAGTGCTGCGCAGATAGCTTTGCAGATAGGAATACATTTTTAGCCATTTCCAAAGAAGTTTCTGTTTGTATGTCCTGCCTACCCAATTTAATCCCCCATTTAGAATTTTGTTATTCGATATCATTGGCCTTAGTGCTTAACATATGACCGTATAGCGTGCCTATCCTTGCTGCTTTCATATTATCTTCTATTTAGGGATTAACTTGAAAAATGCCTCCACTATTCACCAAGTAATTCCTAATCTGTAAATACTTAGCAACGTTCTCCCTAGGGAGCTGGTACTGTTCCCGCAATTGTTCAAAAGATGTAAGACAACCTTCAGAGTAAAGGTCACCCACTACCCTTATTCCCTTCAGCCTCCAATTATGCACCACCCGATCCCACAAATCAGCTGGCAAGAATATTGAAGATACCAGTGGTGTATACCAAGAGATTTTCTCAAAGCCAAACATACCCCTTAGTATTCTCCATACCTTATATGCAGCCTCCAAGACCTTAAATCTCGTGCGCTTGTAGTAGCTCCACTCAAGGTGCAAGAACAAACATTTTTTGCTTTCACCCCCAGTAACATCTGGTGTATGGATGGGCATTCAGCAATATCCAGGGGACCAGCCCCTGTTAACAAAATGTTCATACCTTGAATCATACAAGCATAATAATACAACGTAAAGTCTGGTACCGACCAACCACCAAACTTTCTTGGTAATATCATGTATCGCCCAGCACGACGAGCCTTGCCCCCTGACCACATAAAACGCATACAAATAGCTTGGAGCTGTGCCAAGCTCGCGTAGGAATTTCTAGGGGACACATCTGAAGAAGTACAGCATTTTCAGAAGTATCATCATTTTTAGTAAACTGCATCGCCCCACTAGGGAGCGATGCAAACATTCCGGCCGGTCAGTTTCCTTACCCCCAATAGGAGAGCCTCCCAATTTTATTTAACCAGGGCAGTTGAAGACTGTCTCACTCACTGTGACTGACTGTCTCACTGACTGTGACTGACTGTCTCACTCACTGTGACTGACTGTCTCACTCACTGTGACTGACTGTCTCACTCACTGTGACTGACTGTCTCACTCACTGACTGTCTCACTCACTGACTGTGACTGACTGTCTAACTCACTGTGACTGTCTGTCTCACTCACTGTGACTGACTGTCTCACTCACTGTGACTGACTGTCTCACTCACTGTGACTGACTGTCTCACTCACTGTGACTGACTGTCTCACTCACTGTGACTGACTGTCTCACTCACTGTGACTGACTGTCTCACTCACTGTGACTGACTGTCTCACTCACTGTGACTGACTGTCTCGCTCGCTGCCTGACTGACTGTCTCGCTCGCTGCCTGACTGACTGACTGGCTCGCTGACTGACTGACTGGCTCGCTGACTGACTGACTGGCTCGCTGACTGACTGACTGACTGGCTCGCTGACTGACTGACTGACTGGCTCGCTGACTGACTGACCGACTGGCTCGCTGACTGACTGACTGACTGGCTCGCTGACTGACTGACTGGCTCGCTGACTGACTGATTGACTGACTGGCTCGCTGACTGACTGACTGACTGGCTCGCTGACTGACTGACTGGCTCGCTGACTGACTGACTGACTGACTGGCTCGCTGACTGACTGACTGACTGGCTCGCTGACTGACTGATTGACTGACTGGCTCGCTGACTGACTGACTGACTGGCTCGCTGACTGACTGACTGGCTCGCTGACTGACTGACTGGCTCGCTGACTGACTGACTGACTGACTGGCTCGCTGACTGACTGACTGACTGACTGGCTCGCTGACTGACTGACTGACTGGCTCGCTGACTGACTGACTGACTGACTGACTGACTGGCTCGCTGACTGACTGACTGACTGGCTCGCTGACTGACTGACTGGCTCGCTGACTGACTGACTGGCTCGCTGACTGACTGACTGGCTCGCTGACTGACTGACTTGCTGACTGACACTCACTCACTGACTCTCACTCACTGACTCACTCACTGACTCACTCACTCACTGACTGTGACTGACTCTGACTGTCTGACTGTCTCTCTGACTGACTGTCTCTCTCTGACTGACTGTCTCTCTCTGACTGACTGTCTCTCTCTGACTGACTGTCTCTCTGACTGACTGTCTCTCTGACTGACTGTCTCTCTGACTGACTGGCTCACTGACTGACTGGCTCACTGACTGACTGACTGACTGGCTGGCTGACTGACTGGCTGGCTGGCTGACTGACTGGCTGGCTGACTGACTAGCTGGCTGACTGACTGACTGACTGACTGACTGGCTCGCTGACTGACTGACTGGCTCGCTGACTGACTGACTGGCTCGCTGACTGACTGACTGGCTCGCTGACTGACTGGCTCGCTGACTGACTGACTGACTGACTGGCTCGCTGACTGACTGACTGACTGGCTCGCTGACTGACTGACTGGCTCGCTGACTGACTGACTGGCTCGCTGACTGACTGGCTCGCTGACTGACTGACTGACTGGCTCGCTGACTGACTGACTGACTGGCTCGCTGACTGACTGACTGACTGACTGGCTCGCTGACTGACTGACTGGCTCGCTGACTGACTGACTGACTGACTGGCTCGCTGACTGACTGACTGACTGACTGGCTCGCTGACTGACTGACTGACTGGCTCGCTGACTGACTGGCTCGCTGACTGACTGACTGGCTCGCTGACTGACTGACTCGCTGACTGACTTGCTGACTGACACTCACTCACTGACTCACTCACTGACTCACTGACTGTGACTGACTCTGACTGTCTGACTGTCTCTCTGACTGACTGTCTCTCTCTGACGACTGTCTCTCTCTGACTGACTGTCTCTCTCTGACTGACTGTCTCTCTCTGACTGACTGTCTCTCTGACTGACTGGCTCACTTACTCACTGTCTCACTCACTGACTCACGTCAGCTTTCAAAAATATATATAAACACTTACAATCCCTGAGCACGCCCTGACAGGTATTGGTGTGATAATAGTTTGAAATGCCTCCAGTCTGTATGCCCTGGATGTGGCCAGTGCATTTATGAAGCAGGCAGATGTTTACACGCGCCAAGCCTGGCCACTTCACACTCCTTGTGTGACTGACTAGCAGTCAGTGCACGCTCCACTGCCACTTCTAAATTATCGCTTCCACTAAAAACTTGGTTTGTTGCCTGCCTATAGTTGGGCGTTTTTGATGAAATCCGTATTTACTGTAGCGGTAAACAAGGGTTTATAGATGCGAGAAAATCAAACACATTTTTTCTTAATAACACACCCTTAACTCCAGCACAATGAAACGTTTCAAGATGAAATTTGGCAGCGCTCTAGAACCCGAGGGCTAGGCGGCATGTTGCTGTATTTAATTAAAAACAAGTTTAACCTTTTTTGTCTCGGCGCACTGGCGTTTTATTGCCACTAGGTGGAAACTTGTTGGATGTCTATTTACAGGAAAGCGTAGCTTTAAGGCAAGAAGCAACAAGCCATATTTGTATATGTATAGCAGAACTGCCAGAGTTTTATTCTCGGACCTCAGGCATCTGAGAGGGGAGGTTTGTTACTGGCAACTTGAAACTCAACCTAACTTGAGTGGTCTCCATATGACGCCAGATGCTGCACATGTCCTCTGCTTTCTCTGTCTTTCTTCCATCATGTGGAGGAGTGCATTGGTCTAAAGCTGTCGAGCTCAAGCTTTGATCTCCCCCAGTCTTGTGGTGGTGTGTACTGCATCTCTTGTCTGAACATTGGGCATGAATGTGGTGTTTGTGGAAGGTAGTGAAGTAAGACCAGTGGGGCCTGAATTCCTCCTTCAGTGTTCTTCCGTACGCTGTCCAACAGGAGCAGTCCCATGCTGCATTCATGTGTCAAATAAAGTAGGAGAAAGTGGGGAACCCGCTTGACCCTTGGAGGCTTGGGAAATGTATCTATTGATGGGTAAGTTTGCCCGCCTTGGTGGCTTGGGAAATGTATCTTTTGATGGGTAATTTTGCCCGCAAGGGATTTCATTCAATAAGCGAAGTTAAACATCCGGTGTCTTACAATTGAACAATCAATACATCAATTTGTTCATTTATATCATGATGAATCAACCACAAATACACTCAGAACGGGTCTGAGTTTTACAAAGTACAAACTTATTTAATGTGAACAAAAAGGGGGTACAAAAGACTAACAAAAAACAATGACCGAGGTTAATAAATGATATACAGAGATTCATGCCTCAGGGTCATTAGTGTGAGCATCTATTTCAAAGTACATCAACGAAAAATGATTTTTTTTATTTTTTTATTTTTTTTATTAAGCAACTCTGATAGCACAAACAAATAAAAGGAAACAATACGAATACAAATCTTAAATTTAACAAAGAATTGCATAAAGTCATATTAACAAATCAAACATTCCATATACTTATTATAAACCTGCTAAAAAAAAGAAAATAATTACAATGAAAAATGATTTAATTCAAACATTCATAATAGACTCACTCCATCTATCTATAGGGGACCAGATCCTGGCGCCTCGACTTCTAGCCCGCCTACCTCTAGAAGCATATATAGCTTTTTCCTGGTTGTACACACCTAGGAAACGACATAACCACATTTGGAACGTGGGTGGATCAGCCTCTTTCCACCTGGCTGTTAGTATAATTCTATATACTGCTGTTCCTATAAATAAGTAAGATTCTTCTTCTGCACTTAAGTCTAGAGAGCTGTCCTGACCTAGTATATATAATGTGGAAGATTCTGCAACTCTATGTCCAAACACTTCTTCCCAGAACTCAGATAGCATCCTCTTAAACGATGCTAGTTTGTTACATTCATAGAGCATATGAATTAGTGTATCCGGGCCTCTTCCACATCTAGGACACGTATCATTCAACCTCTTGCCCCAGGCATAGAGTTTAGCGGAGGTATAATAAAGGTTATAAATAGTCTTATAGATCTGAGCCTTGAGATTAGAGATAAGGAGGAGCTGCAATGATAATAACAGACTCGTATCTATATCTACATCATAGTTGTCTAGTTTATCAGCCCAATGAGCTTCGGTTTGGTCAAGATCGTCTTGAAGCTTCCCTAGAAGCATACTATAAATAGCTCGAATTCTAGTCGTGTTGAACTTAAGTATTTCTAGGAGAGGAATCTTATCTAACATAATCACAGGTCTTTTCAGAGTCAAAATTGTATTGAGTTGAAAATATTTTAAAAAATCACAGTTAGGGATTTTAAAGTTTTTTTGAAGGTTCATAAATCCAGTGCTGGATTCCCCAACGAGAAAATCTCCAACTGAAGTGATTCCCAGATTTTCCCATTTTTTTTGCTACAGCATCATTAACTTGTTTAGGTAAAAGTGAAGACCGCCATAAAGGCATATATCTAGTGAATTTAGGGATTTCCATATATTTCATTATTCTTGCCTATATTTTACATGCATTGTTGATCACTTTAAATTTCGTTTTTTTTAAATAGCTAGGTTCCAGTTGTCTAAGTAGGAGTCCTCTGGCTTCCACCCCTATTGATAATTCATAAATCGATGGTATTCTTGTGCCTGCTAGATTCTCCGGCTGATTAGAGATGTTAAAGAGTGGAGCCATTTGCTGAAGGAGGGAAGCCCATAGGTAGAGCATGATATTTCGAGTGGCTAACCCTCCCCTTTCCTGTGGTAATGATAAATATCTCATTGACCTCCTGATTTTTCCATACTGCCACATAAAAATAAATCTGATTAAAACTGCAAACAATTTCTTAAGAAGATAAATCACTGGGGAAATAGATGGGAGTGTCGAGGTTTCCGTCTTTTTGGCATATACATCGCTTAGACCATCTTAAGGACGAAAAGTTGAGTGTTTTATGACCCTTATGTCTAATCATAGTGGAAATTCTAATCCTGGCTAAGTCAAGAATGGCTAAAAACGTCCTGGTCACAGACAACGGAATAGAAAGCTATTCAAAAGCTTAATATGTGTCCAAACAAAATGAGGCACTTTAAACAAAGCAATCACGCACGCCGTCTTCACTGACAGCAGTTCGCTGGAGGAGCCTT
Source organism: Lissotriton vulgaris (assembly GCF_964263255.1). Taxonomy (NCBI): domain Eukaryota; kingdom Metazoa; phylum Chordata; class Amphibia; order Caudata; family Salamandridae; genus Lissotriton; species Lissotriton vulgaris. Next base: position 1,132,338,221 of record NC_141685.1, on the reverse strand, counting down.
GCCCCACTTTTCACTCGACAGATGAAAACGTCACCACAAGTAAATCCCTGCGGATTGCTTTGGTTAAAGTGCCCCATTTCGGGGCACAGTTACCTATCAATAGATGCATTCTTGTGGCAGCAGCACATACCATCCATAGGTTTCATCTCACATAAACAAAGTCTGCATGGGATATATAATTTAGTGCTGCAATATAACCATCATTAACACTTTACAAGAATAGCACCTGTAATCCAATTAATGGGTGGGACTTGTACTGCAGCCAGCTTCGCAGATGCTGAAGTATTGGGTGGGATAATCCTCACAACTGCGACCCACACTGAACTGAAAGCTTTCACGCACAAACACTAGGAATTTTTACCTTATGTGTCAGAACCTGAGGTGAGGAGTATGCCAGTTCAGAGCTTGTTGATGACCGATTCAGCCGCGGATGAGATTGGTTTGCGTTAGAGAAGTTTGAAGACCCTTTCGGAAGACCAATCTGCGCATTTCAAAATCCCTTCTATGCAAACTCCTGCCACAATGGACATTTACTCCATGGCACCTTTGACAGTTTCTCTGAACATATTAGAATCCAAACCCATAACAACACAAAAAGATGTACGGAGTGCTGAACATTATCGGACATTCACCCCCAGTACAGCGATAGGGGCCTAAATCTAACTTTTTTTGCTTACCATGCCATTCCAGTTTGGACCCAGCCATATACAAATCATTCTTGACCCTGCTCCCCAGGGGAACGGTCCAGTCTGAACTGCCAGGCCAGGTCCTCTCCGGACCAGAAACAAGCATCCTGAGACCAGTTTCGACGTATCACCCCGTATCAGCCAGGCTAGCTTGAATCCAATGGCATAAAGCGCGCAGGAGCCACTTCTGGGCCTACCTTTCCCACCTGGGGTGCCTCCAACAACACCAAACAATTATAGATGGAATGCTGAACATTGTCAAACATTCACCCCCAGTACAGAGATGTAGGGCTAAATCAATCTTTTTTTGATCACCATGCCATTCCAGTTTGGAGCCAGTCATATGCAGATCAGCCTTGACCCTGCTCCCAAGGGAACAGTCCAGCCTGAACTGCCAGGCCAGGTCCTCCCTGGACCTGAAATGAGCATCCCGGGACTGGTTTCTGGGCATTACCCCTTTATCAGCCAGGATAGCCTGAATCCAATGGCATTGTGAGCGCGGGACCCACACCTGGGCATACCTTCCCACCTGGAGTGACTTTAACAGCACTAAAAGATGATGGATGAAATGCTCAACATTGTCAGAATTCACCCCCAGCCCCCAACCAGGTAGAGAGATATATTGGCCTGAATCAATGGTTTTTGCTCACCAATGCTATTCCAGTTTGGACCCAGCCATGTGCAAATGAGTCTTGATCCTGCTCTCCATGGGAACAGTCCAGCCCGAACCGCGAGACCAGGTCCTTCCCAGACCGGAAACTATCGTCCTGGGACTGGTTTCGATAAATCACCCTTCATCAGCCAGGCTAGCCTAAATCCCGTCCATCATCTTTTTGTGTTGTACCCCTGACAGGGCATCAAAGCACTTTTCGGTGAGGAGTACGCTACTCCGGAACCCAAAAAGGATTTCTGGTGAACTAGTATAGGGAGATATGAAATCAATTTGAGCGATGGGCAAGTGAGTTTATTTGGATTGAAAAAGGATAGTAGAAGGACAGTATGCCCAGACTTGGGTCCCGTACTTGCTATGCCACTGGATCAAGCTAGCCTGGCTGATGAGAAGTGATACCCCAAAACACGCCGCAGGTTGCTTGTTTTCCGGTCCAGGAAGGACCTGGCCTAGTAGTTTGGGCTGGACTGTTTCCATGGGGAGCAGGTACAAGATCGCTTTGCATATGGCTGGGTCAAAACCAAGGTGGCACAGTGGGCAAAAAAACAATGGATTTAACTGTGACAGGGGGTGAATGCTTGACAATGTTCAGCATTCTGCGCATCATCTTTTGGTGTTGCTCTAGTATCAAACCTGCTTCACAGCCATCTTACCCACCTGGCTAATATGGCTGCCAACATTGTAATTGTAGTTAGATTTATAGAGTGCATGATCACCCAGGGGTCTCTAAGCGCTGTGAAAAGATTTGCACCTGAGCCAGGAGGGGTAGGCGGGCTGCTTGGATAATTGCCCAGGCCTCTGAGAAGAGCAGCGTCTTCAGCCTCTTCCTGAAGGGAAGGAGGTTAGCTTATTTGCGAAGGCCTGCCCGAAGGCTATTCCATGCTTGGGGGATAGAAGTTGAGAACGCTCTCCCGCCCATAGAGGACAGGTTGAAGCAGGGGCATACCAGTAGGTTGGCTTCTGCTGACAGAAGCGACCTCCTGGGGACATAGTTGGTTAGGCGGTCCTTGATGTACCTCTGGGCTTTACCATACAGGGTTTTATGAGTGATGCAGAGCCCCTTAAACTGGGCTGATGGTAAACTGTCGATCTGGACGATAAATTTGGTGTCGTCAGCGTAGTTATAGATCCGACACTCCAGCTGGTTTAGTGCGGAGATCAGAGACTGTAAATAGGCGTTAAAAAGAAGGGGCGAAAGTGCTGAGCCCTTGGGTACACCACACAAGACAGTAGCTGGATCAGACACCAGATCGGTTAATTGGACTCTCTGGGAACGGTCTTGTAGGAAGGAGGTGAGCCAGGCAAGTGCTGAGCCCTGGATTCCCAGATCCGTAATCCGTGATAAAATGCCGCGGATAGGTCTAGCAGTACCAGACATTGGGGCAAAGGACTTAACAAATGAGTTCACTAACTGAGTAGTGTTGCTTGGTCTGTACTTCTCTGACCAATATTCATATTCCTTTAGGCACGTGACCACAATTATTCTGATCTGGAACAAAAGGGAAGGATATTGATCCAGGGGATGTCTTTGTTTTTCTCTCAGTGGTAAAAGCCACTCCCTCAGGAGTCCTCCTGCTAGAACTGTGTATAGCTCTAACATCAGAAATTCATCTGTAGGAAAGGAGAGGGGCCAACTTGGCTGACAGTTGCTTTTTGGATAAACTTTCTTTAGAGGGCCGCTTGTGTAAGAATTGCAACATGATATTGACATTCCACAGCATGGCTGAGGAGGAATTGCGAAACGTATACATCTGACGAGTTACAAATAAAGGGGCGTTGGCTCGCTGGGTGGGAGATACTGGAGCGTGTCCTGCAGAAATGGCAAACCGAAAATTATTTAGGGGTGTGTAAGTCATCTCAGACTCTGATAGTTCGGAACGAAAATTCAAGATGCTCACCATATCCGTGTGAATAGGATCAAGATCCTGTTCCAGACACCAGCACTGCCAGCGTCGCCATGAGGTGATGTATCACTTAATTGTAAAATGTCCAGACCCCACAGATATATTCTGCAGCCTTTCCCTAAAGGCCTGACAACTACCATCCTCCCTAGAAATCCTTCAAGTGGACAGTGTGAGGTGTGCACCCAGAATCGGGGGATGAGGATTGCAGCAGGGATCAGTCAGTAGATCAGTGGATCAGTCAGTAGTTACCACACCTGAGATTCCCACTCGGGAGCTATCAGGATCAACTCTGCTGCTTTTCTGCATACTTGAGATGTGAATTTGTGAAGCATGATGAAGGGGGGGGGGGTGAGGCATGTAAGAGGGCTCCCACCCAGAACAAATCTGAAGAGATGCATTGGTTGGGTACTAAATCTGGATAGTTGTCTGTTGAGATATTTAGCATACAGACACTAACGACACATACCCCAAAAATCTATCTGCTGTAGAAATACTTCCCTTTCCACGACCCAGTCTCTGTCCATGCCAATTTGATGATCCTGTCAGCTGTTCTGCAGTGATCAAGATTCTGTAACTTGCAAAGGTTTTTTTTAATCATGCAATAAAGATTTCCATCCAGTTCAGTGATCAAGATCCTGCAATTGGTGCAGAAATGCCAAGTCTTTTGCCAAAATAGTCAGCATCCTTGATCTCATGCCTCTCAGCCTGTTGATATATTTCACAGCCGTAATCAGGAGGACACAATAAGTCGACTTCACAGCCCCTTCAGAGATATTCTCCCACTTCCAAGCCTCCTTCTAAGGGTCTCTTGTTTCTCTTAGTTGCCGAAGGGGGCCTCCAACACCTAACAGCATTGCATCAGAGTCAGTTGCCAGAGCATTACAAAGGAAACTCCCGTTCATCGTAATAGGGATCAGCTTGGGATCAAAAGGATCGTCTCCTTAATCACTGAAATGGAACCTTGAAGCAGAGGGAACGTCCAAGGGCAGTTCCTTGAAGCTGGTAGAGAATTATCCAACACCTCGGCATGGGCAGAGTGTTTTGACTTATGAGAAGCCATAGTAGGTGAGTGAATATTTCCATCTTCACTGTTGAGCGTGCGTCCACTAGCCTGGATCAACCTCCCACAACACTTCAAAGCCTCCTCCTCTCTACTTGACGTTTGCAAGAAGCTAAATGCCAGGTTTTTTTAATAATCCCACAGGACTGCCCTCACACCTGGGGCAGAGCGCCTGAATACCCGTACGTGTGATAAGTGCGCTATAAAAACACTGATAAGTAGGACAGGAGGCTGCATTCTCCTGTAAAGGTGCAGCCTGTGGCATGGAGCGAAGGCTTGCACTGAGGCATCAATAGCAACAAATAGGTATTTATCACATAATTATGCTTCTTCTCAACAAATCAACTTTGGACTATACTGATACAAGCCATGACATTTTTGGTCTAGTACGCACCAGAAGTAATTGGGACAATGAAATATAAACTAACAGTGTGAGATGACCCCTGCAGGCTGAAGTACACCCTGAATTCCAGAGGAGGATGGAAGGGCGAGGGCACTTACCCAAAGAATAATCTCCATAGCAATATAAGTTACGGGAGGAGGTCCCGTTCCATTGGAGTAGGTCATTCATTCAGGAAAAAAACAAAACCTGGGAATTCAGAGGGGAACAAATGCAGCCTTAAATAATAAAAATGTCCCCCAAGAACACTATCGCATATGCCTTCAGTTCCTCAGTGAAGTAACTGTACTGCTACAGAGTACAATTAATGACAAAAATAATGTTGTCTTTGTAATACTGAAACTCGTGTGTAACATGCATGTAGATGCACACCCATTGCAGTTATTGCGTCTGTAACAAAATGTCTTTATGCCTGCTGCAGGCAGATAGTACTTGTGCTCTCATAGTGTGTGTAGAGGGTGCAGGCACTGTTGCTGCTGTCACAATATATCTACACTTGGCTGTAGTCCTGATGCTGCTGTCAAACTCTTTATTCCGGGTTTTGCTGCTGTTATTGTAGTTTCTGTACATTTTAGTACAGAATTAATCTTACTTTAAGAGCAGCAGTAAGCACTTCCTCCGCAGGAGCACATATTATTGCTGTTATTGCAATGTCTGTACACTGGCTGCAGGTGGTAATACCCTACATACGCAATATACTTGTAGGTTTGGGGCAAGGTGCACTGCTACTATTGTACTGTCTATGTATGCTGGTGTACTGTTGTCACGATATGTTCATCTAATGCTGCCATCTCCCGCTGTATGCCTGTACATGGATAGGACTGCGGCTGTTACAATATGGACACATGGTGCAGGCACTATTTCCTGTTTCTCCTACACTATGGTATGAGTACTGCCAGCCCTGCATGCTGTACATTGGTAGTACTGCTGTTCTTACAGTATGTGCACCCACTGATGCAGTACGTACCACTGTCCTTAAAGTATACTATCAGCACTGGGACTATACTCCTGTACACTAGTAGGACCCCTGCTGTTACCGGATGTACACCTGGTGGAGGCAGTATTTACTGCTGCTCCTTAGTACTGCTGTCATGGGCCTGTACACTGGTAGGCCTGCTACTATATCTACACCTGGTGCAGCTGTATTTACTGCTGCTCTTAGTTTGCTATTAGTGCTGCGGGGGTACGCCTCTACACTGGTAGGACTGCTGCTGTTACAATGTGAACCTGGGGCTGTATTACATAAGTGCCACATGGGTGCAATGGTCACTTTAATATTATAGAAGGGACAGGAAATGCTTGTGCTGCCTCTTCTTTGTGTAAATTTTGTATCTGTGAGATCTTAAGGATCTCAACTAATGCACCACCTCTTGAAGAACACCAAGAAAACTGCCCTAACTAACGCATCAAAGACCGCTCCAACAACAGCAAGGAACTTTTTTTGCATAGTCAAAGAGTTAATCAACCCCTCGGCAACGGAAAACAACATCACATCCTCGCAAGCTCTCTGCGACACCCTCTCGAACTTTTTACAACAAAATCAGCACTATCTTCCAAGACTTCGCATCCCAACAGCCGCTGAAGACCGCATCAACTGCACCACGCCAAGTGACGCACACCCACACCAGTGAACCTCGTGGAATACCCTCACTGAGAAGGAAATGGCATCCTTCATAAGATCCATTCACTCCGAAACCCCAGCAAACTCCTGCCCACCCCATACTTTTAACATTGGCAATCAACCCATCAGCAAAGAACCAATGTCCTTAACTCCTCTATTACTACGGCCCACTTCCCCCAGAAATGGAAACATGCTGAAGTGAAGCCACTGCTGAAGAAGCCATCTGTGGACCCAGTAAAACCTAAGAACTACTGACTCATCTCCCTGCTCCCTTTCCCACCTTAAGCTATTGAGAAATCCATCAACATCCAGCACACTAGTTACTGGAGAACCACAACCTTCTACACCACTCCCAATCCAGCTTCAGAGCAAACCACAGCACCAAGACAGACCTAGTCACAGCCACGGACGACATTAGGATGCTACTAGACCACGGAGAAACTTCAGCCGTCAACCTCCTTGACCTCGCTGTATCTTTCGATACCGTATCCCACCACACTGATCAACAGACTACCAAATCGGAATCCAAGGAGCAGTCCTCCAGTGGATCACATCCCTACGTCTTGCTCCCTAAGAACACCAACTGCGGTGTACCTCAAGGCTTATCCCTCCGCTCCACCCGTTTCAATGTATACATGACACCTCTGGTCAGCATTGGCAGAAGCCACAGACTAAACATCTCCTACGCCAACGGCACCCAACTCCTCCTCTCCCTGACCAAAGACAAGTTCCAAAGATGCATGAAAGACATGGCCTTCTGGATGAACAACTGTCTCAAACTTAACACTGACAAGACCGAAGTACTCCTCTTCAGGAAAGGCAAGGATATCCTCTGGAACAACGTATTGTGGACACCTGAGTTGGGGTCAACCCCCAAACCCACCGAACACACCCGCAGTCTCAACATCATCCTCAACAGCCAGCTATCCATGAAGAAGCAGGTCAGCGCTGTCTCCTCCACTTGCTAAAAAAACATTTGTTTGTGAACTTGCAAACAAATGTTTTTTAGGTCGAGCTTAGCAGCAGCGCGCATGCGCTGCTCGCTCTGCGAGGGATCAGTAACTAAATATCGAGGGACAGAATATCGACTGTCCAGAATATCGATGCCAAAATATCGAGGGGCAGAATATCGAGTCCCCATCTACAAACGGGTAAGTACTAAAATATTGAGTAGAAAATATGGATGTTTAAAATATAGTTAACTGAAATATCGAATTTTTAAAATGTATTCAAAATAATATAAAAGTAATTAAAACAGTTAAAATAATGTAAAAAGGCTTAAAATGTAAAAATAATACAAGGATTGTAAAGAAACATTTTTTTTAAATATATATATATTTACCTAATCTAAAATAATAATCTTAATTATAAAATATTTAAAACATTAACAATATATTTACACACACACACACGTGTATATATATATATATATATATATATATATGTGTGTATATATATATATCTATTATATGAATATAAAAATAAATAATATATAATAATTTAAATAATTAAAGTAATACTTTTTGTTAATTAAAAATTTACACTACATTAAATACAACAAAATTAAAAACGTTGCCTAGCTAAGGGAATAAAATTAGTATTCACACTCCAACAAGTGCAAAAGTAGAGATTTTGTTGGATAGCTGGTGGGTAAAAATTACTATTCCAACTCCAGTGAGTGGAACAGTAAGGAAAGTATTGGATAGCAGGAGAGTAAAAATTACTATTCCCACTCCGGGGAGTGGAACAGTGGGAAAGTGTTGGATAGCGGGTGGGAAAAAATTACTATTCGGATTCCAGCGAGTGGAACAGTAGGGAAAGTATTGGATAGCAGGAGGGTAAAAATGACTATTCTCACTCCAGTGAGTGCAACAATAGGGAAAGCGTGGATAGCGTAGGGGTAAAAATTACTATTCCCACTCCAGTGAGTGCAACAGTAGGGAAAGTGTTGGATAGCGGGTAGGTAAAAATTACTATTCCCACTCCAGTGAGTGCAACAGTAGGGAAAGCGTTGGATAGCGTAGAGCAATCATTTAGTAGACGCAGTCTTACAATTTAATTAAAATTAATTTTAAAAAAAATTATTTAAATTTTATTTACCTCCCACTATTTTCCACTATAAACGTCACCTCCAATAGTCTAAAATATCATTAAATTAACATAATTAATTAACATTTAATTAATTAGCTAATCACAATTAACAAAAAATATAAACCGATATCTAAATTAACACAATTAACAGTATAAAATAACTTTGGTTAAATATTATATAAATATTAATAAAAATGTATTTTCAATTAACTTAATACACACCATACTCCCCTATAAACACTCCACACACTCCTCCAAAGATTAATATAACTAACGTTACATTAATTATTAATCATTAATATTTAATTACTTATTAATACAAATGTAGACAATGTACATATTTATCAGTTAATAATTTTTTTTTAAACTTTACTAATATTTAATAAATTAATTAGCTTAATTACCAGGATTAATTATTTACCATTACATAATTAATTATTTATTATTTTTTTAAATCTAAATTAAATTATTTCCCACCCTATTCCCCTATAAACCCACAACCCGCTACGGAACGAATATATGCAAAAATTAACATAAAATTCATTATCTTCAAAAAATTGTAACCTACATTAAAACTATATTATATACTTTTAACACATATACTAACATATAATATAATTTAGAAAAATCGATGTAATGACATTCGATATGACATTCGATATGGCATTTGATATTACTATATGTCGATATTATTTCCAACTATATTATGTCTGTTCTATGTTCTGTCCTCTCAATATTTTTGATTCGATGTTGTGTCCTGTCGATATTTTGTATTCTATATTTTGGGTGTTTACCCTCTGCATGACTGCTGTAGTATAGTTTGGGGGAGAAGCCGCGCCCACTCTCCTCCCATATTTTTCATTGGCTTGTGTCATTGTCTTTTGTAAAGGCTGCCTTCGGATTCGATAATAGGCTTGTTAGTCCCTCCTTACTATGGCCTTGTCTTCCTTTGTACCCTCCCATGGCAACTGTCCCTTTTACTTCGGTTGTTACACAGGTTCTTTTATTTAGTCTATAAGCACTATTTACTTGGGTGAGTTTATCTTGCTGCAGGCCGGACATGCGCTGCTTCAGCTGAAACCGCATGTGTGTTTTTTAAGCCGCATGGCTGCCCCGTAACACTGGTGCCTGCTTTCAATCAATTTAAACTGGCATTCTCTCATGTCTGTTTCAAAACCTTTATCCCCAGTCCCCCCCTCCCCCCCCCCCCCCAAGTCAAATGTATTTAGAAATGATTAGCAAATTAAGTCATGTGAATTTCAGGTAGCACATAATCCTGTGCTAATGGACTGAAGTCGACAACAGCCCATCTGTGTTACATGTCATCTGTACTAAAGCCACTTGATGTTTTATTAACAACACCACTGTCTATACCACCACCAATACCCCCACCACCGTCAATACCACCCACCACCACTGATACCACCTTCACCAATACCAACACCGGCAATACCACCACCACCAATACCCCCACGAAGACCACCACTATCAATATCACCACCACCAATACCACCAGCAATACCACCACCAATTCCACCACCGCCAATACCCCCCCCACCACCATCAATACCACCACCACCTCCAATACCACCACCACGAATACCACCACCACCTATACCACTACCACCAATTCAATACCACTTCCAATACCACCACTACCAAGACCACCACCAATACCACCACTGTCACCACCACCACCAATACCACTACCCCCAGTACCACCACCACCAATAACACCATGACTACCACCACCGCCAATACCACCACCATCATCAACATTACCAATACCTCTTTTTTTTTTTTTTTTAACATCATTTTTATTGCATCACCAATATAAAAGTACAGACAAGATATTCAGCAAAATGATTTTGACATGGACCAGTTCAGTTGAATACATTTGTTTTTCGTCCGGGGCGCTCTCCCCGCTTGCGATGTGGGTAGCTTCATCTCCGTCTTGGTCTCATACATCTTACATTGTCTGACCGCTTCATTGTGCACATAACCCTGGAATGCTTTTGTGATTTACGCCCCTCCCCCTCCCCAAATTGCGGTACCCCAACATCCCTCCAAACCAGCTTCCTACCCGCCCTCCCCCGTGGTCGCGCTGCGCTTGAGTAACCATGTATCAGTGCCCGGTGTGTTGCAGGAGGAAGCAAACAATCGCTAAGGTGTGTTCTCCTGTATAGAGTTAGGGTCTGCTCCGGCTAGTTCGCTCTCGCCTTCCTGCCCCTCATCGTCCACATCCCTGAGCGCCTGCACCATCATCTCCCATGCAGTCGCCCTTTCCAGTGCTTTCTCATCATTCGACCTCCAGGCCATCTGGTATCGTAGGGTACTATCACACGCGGCCCATCTCAGACACTCCCCATACCATCTTTTATACGTGGGCCCCACTCTGGACTTCCAATTTCGTGTGATCTCCCGCTTGGCCAGGATAAGCCCTAAATCTATAAATTTACTCGACATCGTATTTCTAGGTGTGTGTGGGAACCAGTGAAGGATGCCAACTGCCTTAGTGTATTGGATATCCCTGTCCGTCGCCCCGTTAAGGGCCCGTCCAACTTCCTGCCAGTAGTCGCCTAAAGAGGGGCAATCCCACAGCATATGACAGAAATCCGCCCCCGCTGTGTTACATCTGGGGCAAGCAGCGTCGGTCGCCCCAAAGTACTGTTGGATTTTCCCGGGCGTAAGGTATGCCCTGTGGATAACATAGAAGTGGATTAATTGGAGCCTGGCATTCCTCGAGCTCTTCCGCGCCCTCCTCAGCAGTTGGCCCCAGGTCGTGTCTGGTATCTCCACCTGGAGGTCCAGCTCCCACTTGGCCTTCAGGGCTGCCAGAGGTTGCAAGGCCTCCCGCTGCATCCGCGAGTACAGGCATGTGACGGCCTTAAAGGTTCCCGCCGCCATCATGGCGTACTGGCAGGCCATTGAGGTACCCGGTTCCTGCAGCCCTTCTCCCCAGTGGGCTCGCATGGCGCCCGTGACTGCCGCGTGCAGCAGATAGTCACCCCTCGGTAGGTCAAATCTCTCTTGCAGGTCCCGGAACGGCATCAACACCCCATCTTCGTAGAGGTCACCCAGCACGTGTACTCCCGCCTCCTCCCACCCGAGCAAGCGTGACCAGTCACCTCCATGTGGGAGGGCAGTGACCATTCCCAACGGTATTTCGGGGGCGTACATAAGGCGGACACCCGCCCGCTTACGGGCCCGGTCCCAACATAGACGGAAAGTCTGCTCCTCGACCGTCAGGTCTCCCACTCGGAGTTTCTGGTGCAGCGTGATATAAGCCAGAACGTGTCGCGGGGTGCCTTCGACTCTCGCGTCCTCTGGACCTCTATAAACTCTTGCCACCTCCTGAGTAAAAGTCTGCAGCTGGGCAGCGAGGTAATATCCCTCGAAGTCCGGCACTGCCATACCTCCCTCATCTTTGGGGCGTAGCAGCGTGTCGAGCGCTATGCGTCTCCTACCCGTGCCCCACAGGAACGCTATAATCAGTGACCTCAGGCGTTTGAAAACCGAACTCGGGATCCATACCGGCAGTGTCCTAAAATAGTACAAAAGCCTGGGCAGGGCTATCATTTTAAGCAGGGAAATTCTACCAGCCAGCGAGAGCGGCAGAGTCGCCCAGAAATCCATAGATCCACGCAGGGCGTTAATACAGCGAGTTACGTTGCCATCCAGCAGGTCGGACGGGGTGTGGTAAACATAAACCCCTAGATAATGTAGGCAGCGCGGCTCCCACCGGAGTTCCTGAGCAGTGAGTGGGCACGGCTCTCCCGGCCTCAGGGGAAACAGACAGGATTTAGGCCAGTTGACCCTCAGGCCCGATAACCTACCGAACTGCTCCAGTAGCCTCCGCGCCCCCTGAAGTTCGGCGCCGGCATTGGCCAAAAACATCAACAAGTCATCCGCGTAAAGGGAGATGAGGTGCGGCCTCCCCCTAAAAGGCAGACCTGCGTAGTGGCGGCCCAGTCTGGCTACCGCAGCGAAGGGTTCCATTGCTAACGCAAACAGCAGCGGGGACAGGGAACAACCCTGTCTAGTGCCACGTCTGATCGGGTATTGTCTCGAGATCAGCGCACCCACCCGGACCCTCGCCACCGCCTCAGTATAGAGGACCTTGGTCCACTGTATATATCCGTCTCCCAACCCGAAGCGGCGCATCACCTCATACAGGTATCCCCATTCGAGGCTGTCAAATGCCTTCTCAATGTCGATGGACAGGACAAATGGGGAGATGGCGTCTGGCCAGTCCACACCCATCAGTCTCGTGAGTCTGCGGATATTATGAGTGGTGTTGCGTGTCGGTATGAAACCGCACTGGTCACCATGAACCAGGCTCGTCATGTGCACCAGCAATCTGTTGGCCAGAATTTTACTGAGGATTTTGTAATCCGTCGTCAACATAGATAACGGACGGTACGAGGACAGCGCCGCACCCTCTCTGCCCGGCTTCAAGAGTGGGATCATAAGGGCCTCGCACATAGAGCCCGGGAGTCGGCCCCTCTCCTGCGCCTCATTGTATACCTCGCGCAGCCGTGGAGCAAGATGCTCTAGGTATTTGCCGTAAAATTCGATCGGTAGACCGTCAAGGCCCGGGGTCTTGTTTCTAGCCATCTGTTTTACAGCGCAACCTATTTCTCCGAGGGAGATTGGCCGCCCTAACTCTTCTGCCTCCGAGTCCTCCACTCGCGGCAACTCTAGCCCGTCCAAGAACTCCTCAAGCTCCTCCGTCCCTCCCGTATCACCACTCAGATAGAGCCCCTCATAATAAGCTCGGAACTTGTTCAGGATCCCGGGTTGGGTGTGGCAAGGCTCCTCCCCTGGCTCCTGTATCCTCATGATCGGCCCTCCCCCCCGGATAGGGTTAGCAAGCCAAGCCAACATCGCCCCCGCCTTATCACCTTCCGCATGCGCCCTCGTCACGTATGCCTTGTGGTCGAAGCTACGCAGCCGCTCTAGCTCTACCGCCAGCCCCTCCCACGCCCCGCTAAGCCCCTCCTGCAGTTCTGGGTGATTCGGGCGCCTCTTCTCAAGATCCCTCAGCCGTGTCTCAGCCTTGTCTAAGTCGTCCAACAAAGTCTTCCGTGCCCCTGCCGTGTGCCCAATACAGTGTCCCCGCACCACCACCTTGAAAGCATCCCATTCAACCGCCCTCGTGGAAGCCGAACCACTGTTCTCCTCAAAATACCTCTCGATACGGTCACTCAGGGCCTCCCTGAACAACAAGTCGTCCAGGGTGTCAGGTTGCAGGCGCCATGTTGGCACGCAGTTAACAGTCACCATCCATTCCAGAGACATCAACAAGGGGTTGTGGTCCGATATCGTCCTTGCCAAGTATTCCGCCCCTCCCACCGCAGGGAGCACACATTCCGAACAAAGAAATGCATCCAGCCTCACATGTAAATCATGCAGGTGCGAGTGAAAGGAGTAATCCCTAGTGGTGGGGTGCAACGCCCTCCATGCATCCGTGAGGGCCCAGCTCTCCTGCCATTCTAATCTACGCTTGGCGATCCTATGTGCTGGGGACGCGCGTAGCGGGGGATGGGACCTATCTAGTAGCACATCCTCAACCGAGTTGAAGTCCCCCCCCCAGGAGGACCGGCCCCGCCAAGTAACCCGCCAATTTGCCCGAGACGTTAGACAAGAAAGCGGGCAGGTCTACATTAGGAGCATACACATTGCAGAGCGATATCATCCTGCCTCTCAGCCTTCCCTCCACCGCCACATATCTGCCCTCTGGGTCTATCGATGACTTCGAGACTTGGAAGGGGACCCCCGCCCGTATCCAAATCAATGTCCCCCTCGCAAATGCTGAAAATGACGTGTAGAATAACTGCCCCCTCCAGCGCCTTTGTAGAGCCGCCCCTTCCTGCTTATTTAGGTGCGTCTCCTGCAGGAACGCTATGTGAACCCCCCTACGCTTGAGGTACGCCTGAACCTTATGTCTGCGCGTCATGGACTGCATGCCCCGCACATTCCAGGTCACACATTTCAACGCTCCAGTACTAGCCATTCCCCCCTACACAACCGGACCATACAACAAAGAACAGTGTTCGCCTAATTCCCGCGACCACGGGCCCTCCCCCCCACCCTCTCCAAACAGGAAGCCAAACCCCTCCAACAACTACAACCCCTTGAGCAACCCCAACTGCTCGCAACTCCCACCCCCCCAGGACAGGCCCCCCCGCAACTGGAAGTACCCCCATCCAAACCAACACTCCCGATCACCCCTCAAGGAAAGGTGGTAATATTCGCAGTCCCCACTGCGATGACCTTAGGGGCCAGTAAGGCGCGGCTCAATGCTATAGAACCTCCAACAAATCGGCCCCGCGCGCTCCACCCCACAATCCCCACATTACAGATCCCCAGAACCTCAATCAATGTCTTTCCACTGCTGCGGGTCCATCGCCCCGGTGTCCAACCAACGAGTCCATTCCGCCAAACCAGTTCAACACGCCTCCAGTATCTCTCCCGAGGTCTGCGGCGTCACAATAGGGCCCCGGGCTCCACCAAATTCCGATTGTCCTGTCTCTGAGCCCGTTCCCGGGGCCTCCGAATCCGTGCCCTTCCCAGACTGAGTCCTGGCGGCTCTAGATAAGTCCACCACCGCCTGTAGGGCCGCCTGCCTCTCCGCCTCCGTCTGCGACATCGAGGGTTTCCCGGTCCTCCTGCGATTCTTTCTGATCCGTTGGGACTGTCTGATCGGCTTTTCCATCTTGGCCTCTTCCTCCCTGGCCTTAGCACCGTCCGTTCCTGCCTTATAAGTATCCCACCAGTCCCATGCATCCGCAGAAGTCGTAAAGAATAAAGACTTTTCGTCCACCACCACTCTTAGCTTGGCTGGAAACAACAGGGAGTACTTGATGCCTTCCTGGCGGAGCTCGCGCTTGAGGGACAAGAAGTTTGCCCGAAGTCGCTGAGTCTCAAACGTGTAGTCCGGGAACATGGTGACTCTGTTGTTTTCCACTTGAAAGGGCCCTGCCTCTCTCGCCCTCTGTAAAAGCCAGTCTCTGTCCCGGTAATGGAGCAACTTGAACACCACCGGGCGAGGAGGAAGGCCCAAGGCTGGCGGACGCGCCGGAACTCTATGTGCCCGCTCCAGGGAGAAGAAGGGGGACAGGCCTTCAGGTGCCACCTCCGTCCGCAGCCAGTTATCCAAGTAGCCCACCATGTCGTCGCCTTCAATTTTCTCCGGCAGGCCCACTAGGCGTACGTTGTTGCGCCTGTTCCTGTTTTCTGCATCCTCGGCCCTCCTTTCCAGTACCTTCAGACGGTCCATCACGTCGGCCATCTGGGCCTTCATCGTTGCCTGGGCCGGGGCTAAGTCCTTAACCGTGGTCTCCACGGATTTCACCCTGTCCTTAAGTTTGACGTGGTCGGCCTTCAGGAGGCCCAGGCCCGCTGCCACCTGGGCTATATCTTGCTGTAGGGCATCCTTTGTGGTGGCGATGGCTTCCAGGATGCGATCCTGCATCCGCTGTAGCGCCGCCTGGTCTCTCTCTGCTCCTTCCGCCGCCTCAGTGTCGGTCGCGCCATCCCCCTTCCCCTTCGGTTTCCCCATCTGGGCCGGGATGGGCGGTGGTCCTCGAATATGTTCTTGGTCGCCCTCCGAGTGTCGCCGGGCACCGTCCTCCGGCCGGGTTCTCAGGTCCAGAAATGTCACCAAGAGGCAGGAAGCACCGAGCGGTCGTGGCTCGGCCAGCGCCAGTTGCGCCTGAGATCCGGGGTACTCGTCGTCGAGTCACTGTCGCACCGTTGTCGCCCCAATCAGAAGACGGTCCTCAACCACCGCCCAAGGGCGCGCCCAAAGTTCTACCAACACCTGGGGAGAGGCGCGACACGGCCGCCAGCACCCCTAGCGTGTCCGGGAGCGGTCTTCAGTGGGTCTCCGGGCAGATGTCTCCGTCACAAGCGATCTCATGCCATCGCCGCCATTTTGGGGTCCGCGACTTCTCGGCCGAGTTCAGCTTTCGAAGTTAAGTTACTGCTGCGGGAAGGCTCGGTGTCGTCTTCCGCGGGTCCCGGACCCTCCGCAGTACCGTCCAGTACCGGATAATGTCCTTTATCTCGGGGTTCGAATGAATTTTCAGGATATTTTCCGGGATCGGGCACGGAGCTCCGAGCTCACGCTGCCTACCTCCTCGGCATCCAAGCCACGCCCCCAACATTACCAATACCTCCACCATCAATACCACCAATACCACCTCCGCCAATACCACCACTGCTACCATCCCAAATACCACCACCGCCACTACCACTACCACTACCAATAACCCCACCACCATCAGTACCACCACCAATTCCAATACCACCATGAATAACCCTAATGCCACCTCCAATACCACCACCACCTTTACCAATACCACTACCGCCACCAGTACCACCAATGCAATACCACCACCACCAATACTGAATACGGCAAGCAGCATCTAAAGAAAGGGGCGTGGCTATCATTAAAGTGTTCTCACATTTGTGAGAGTTTGAGCTATTGCCATTATAAATGAAAATGCCTTTTATTTATGCGTTGGTTTTTAAAATACATAAATAAAAGACATTGTCATTTACAAAGCCAATAGCTTAAACACTTGCAAATGCGAGACCTATTACATTGCAAATGCTTGTTTCCTGTAGCAAGACTGACTCCCTCCCATAGAAAAACACTGGTTACGTTATAACAGTTTATATTGCTTAATTAAGTTTAGGAGCAGGAGAAACATGATTCAATGACTTGTTTGAATACTTATTTATTATCTAACTTCATGGTAAAGTCGAATGTTATATTCGTATTTTAGAATTAACACGTTTAGAAAGTTGTAATTTTTCTGTATAAGCCAAATGTGCCCTTTGCCAGTGTCCAGTGTCACCTGGCGGCTCCCTTAGAGTCCTGTGTATTGCTCCCAGACAGTGAACAAATGGCCTTGGCTGTCGGGAGAGGTGTGCCGCTCCTGAGCAGGATGGCCAGGAGGCTGTATATAGATCCTGCCTGAGGTTCAAAGGGTAGCCTGGGGCTCTACCCAGCCTATTGCTGACTTTAGAGAGTGTAGAGCGTCTACTCTGTCACTGGCAGATGCAGCTTATTCCTAGGCCTTCTGTCCTTTGTCTGTTAGTCTGGCTTGCACCAAACCTAGTGGAGGTTGAGGACCTTACCAGAACTGAATCAAGGGGGGCAAGGGATTGCTAAACTCCTGTAGGCTGGCAGTGGGAGGAAAAGTTGACTCCGCAGACCTCTCAAAACACTCCTGGACTTGTGTGGATCAGAAGGTGGTCTGCCCCCCTTTCTGAAGACTTTGAAGCATGACTTGACCCGCTTGCCTTGAATCCAGTGCCCCAGAAGTAAATTCAGGGCCCCAGAAGTGAATCCAGTACCCCATAAGTGACTCAAAGGGTCAGTTGACTGTCCTGTTTGAGCTACAGGAACACAACAAGCTTCCAGAGGCCTCTTCCCTGCAAACTGCCTAGCTGACTAGTTCCAACTGGACCTGCCCTATAACCTGCTGCTGGCCTCTATTCGAATGAGTAGTAATCCCCAAGTGGTGCTCTTAAGCCTGGACCCTCGGCTGGCGTTAGAGTCTACTCCTCCTATCTCAAAAGTGTAAGATCTTTTTGCCAACTTTCTGCCTGGAGAACTTTTGGCGACCAGGACAGTTGTTGAATACCCCGAATCACCGGTCTGTCTCGGCTTGTTGATTTTCTGCCCTGAAGGAAATCTGACTTCTAGAAACGTTTTTAAGACTGAAGGGAGATGGCTTCATCCAGGACCGAAGCCAAGCAGCAACCTGCCAATTTCGAGGCCTTCCTGACCACAGACTTTGCCCACTCGGAGCTTTCCCTCCTTTGCTGACGACCAAGCCTGCTCTTAATCAGCCTCTCATCATTGAGCCCTGCTTCGGGTCCAGCTTGCTGCTTGCTTTGTCAACGACTCATCGATGACCACTTTTTCTCTAGAAATGTTTCTGAATCGAGAAGGTAAGCTTTTCACCGGCACAAACCATGGTCCCTTCATCCGGCCCGCGCTCAATCTGTCGGCCAAAATTTTTGGCTTTGACCCATTCTAGTGCGACCAGATATCTGCGGTGAGAACTTTGTGCTTTTTGGTGTTATTTTAACTTCAAATTTTAAATTTCATGTTTTGCATTCTACTTATTGAATTTGTCATTTTGGTGTCATTTTGTTCCTTAAAATTTACCCAGATTTTCCAAATTGGTTTGGGATTTTTTGTTATTTTACCGTATTACTTTTTGAGTACTGCATAAATACTTTGCCACATTTCCTTCATGTTAAACCTAACTGCTTTTGTTGTAGGCTACTAAAAGGTTAAGGGCAGGTTAATTTATTGACTTTTGTGGTTCATTCACCCTGACCAGGATTGAGGGCATTATTTAAAGCGAGTTCTCACCCCCTCAACTAATACCCTCATTTCTTGTAACACTTCTCTCGAGCTTGGAAAGTGCAGATTAATCCTTCCATCGGTATACAACGGTTAGCACGCATTTTTTATAACGCGGTGCTGTTACCACGCTACTTTTACCACACAAGTCGTTACAACGACTTGCGCTGGAGGGCGCTCCAGGATAGTAAATAGTTTAATTTACTATCCAAATCCTTCCCTAGAGTCCACTGGGACTGGAGTTGGAATAGTAAATTAAAAAATTTACTATCCAGCGCCCCTCCACGCAAGTCGTTGTAACGACTTGCGTGGTAAAAGTAGCGTTGTAACGGTACGCGTTGTAAAAGTACACGTGGTACCGTCATACATCCCTTCCATCCCATGAAGAGGGTCACATACTGCATAACGGATATCATAACACTTCATCATGGGAAGAGGTAACCACGTTAACCTGTTAAATTAGGCTTGTAACTCTTCCCTTCTGGAAAATGTGAACATATAACTTCTCTATTGTGGTGAAAAGGGGCAGATAATGTTGTCAACTTGTAATTTTCCTCTAAATACTTGCAAAGTTGATCACAAAGCCCCCATCTCGGAAAATGGGTTACTTAATGTCCTGCTCTGAGGAATGGGATCACAAAACCCTCTAGCTTGGGACATGGGGACACAGTACCTCTGAATCCGGTGAAATATGCACCTGTGACTTGTCTATCCATGATAGTAAGAACTAAGTAACAGTTCCTGCGGTAATGAGAAAATTTAACATACAAACCTACATCCAGCAAAATAGGCTTGTGTGACAGTATTCATGGGAAATTTGTAAAAGTAAGCCCATCCACAACTCTTGACATTCCATTTATGTGCGATCTTTATGGTCTGGTCTGACAGCACAGCTGTTGCCAGACAATTTATCAGCATCACTAGAGATGGGCTTTAGCTCCGCCCACATGTTGGGATCCAGGAGTATATGTTTTGATTGGACAAACAGTGTGTGCTTCCACAAAAACATGATTCTCTCCACGCAGCTGTGACCATTTTGGTTATTTATCCAGCTGCTTATACTTGAACTAACTTTAAGGGACACACATGACATTGGAATGCTATTAGGTGTCTTAGATAACTAGATAATTTGTTGTTTTTAGATCTCGTGTGGCGTACTGCTCACATGAGCAGTCAAGCTCGCGAGATTTTATGTTTTAGAGTGTACTTCACTAGTGACGGTTTAGCCCCACCCCTCTTCTCCTAAACGGTGGCCACCCATTGGAGAAGAGGTCCTAATGACGTTCTCCTTTCTCGCTAAGCCCCATCTTTTTCAGACTGGCTTACTTGACTGCCTGCTGGCGTAAAAGCTTTCTTATCTTCTTTATGGGGCCAACAGTTGGCCCCATAAAGAAGATAAGAAAGCTTTTACGCCAGCAGGAAGTCAAGAGAGAAAAGTGTACGTCATGGCGTCTGCGATACTTGTCCCAAACTGAGGCAGAGAAAAGAACAAACAGAGGTGGCGGGTTGTACAGTCTGGCCCGGCGCCTGGCAGTGGGAACCTGTGCCCGCATATAGACTTGGGCGCTGCGGTGGGGCCAGCAATAACAGCGGAGGGCGGTCTTAGTTCATTCTTCGCAGAACGCACATCACCGGGGCCTTTCGCCTCCCCGTGCTGTACTTACCAGCTGGACGCCAAGCAGACAGACACACAGGGAGAGCAGGCACAGCCGGGCTCGGGGCACACATTCCGCAACTCCCTGGACTTCAGAGACGCCGGAGAGCCTGTCTCCTTCCCTGCCTTGGCGGCCCCTCGGTCCTGCTCTGCCTTCGCTCCTTCATTAGACTTGGAGGGGGTCGCTTTCTTCCTCTGTTTAAGGTCGTTAGACATTGTGAAAAGCTGCAGACAGAACGGAGTGGTGGGGTGCAAGGAATGGCGTGTCTGGGAGATGCCTCTTATCCCAGGTCTCAGGGTGGTTGAGCGCCCAGGCCTGCCTCGCGTCCGCACGCTGCAGACCGAGGGGTAAAGGTGGGCGTCTGCTGGAGGGTGTTGATGTGGCACGCATTCCTCGCGGCCGCTGCAAACCCAGCAGGAAGTTTCCTGAAGTTTGGACTCCAGAAGTGGGGGCGGGGGAGAATGGGGTGGGTGCGTGCGCCTGGTGCTGGGTAGTGTACGGGACTCCAAGAGGCACAACTTTACACACAAATGTTTTCAGTTTCCATTGGGGTTTCCTTTTAAAAAGGGTCTTTTTTTTAAAGCCACTTAAAACAAATCATACCTAACAAAGTATTACGCTCTCTAGCTTAACTTCTAACTGATTATGCTTTTGGCAGCAAAGAAAGGATTTGAAATATTTTATATAGTTAGGATTGCCATCCGGCTGGTGTTCTACCAGCATCACTAGTATTTAATGCCCGTACAAAAATAATCAAAATCGCTGACACCCGGTATTTATAGGCGAATATTTCGGGGTGATGGACTGGCTCTGGCCGGGAATATTGGGCTAGGCTGCTGCTTTGTGACATGGATGGGTGACAAGTATAGAAGGGAAGGGCGTGCATCACTAAACCGGGGAAGGGTGTTTAGAGAGTGCAGGATGGTTGAACCCCGTCCTACTGCTTTATGCGTGCTGGGTTGGAGATGTGCGGAGCTCAGCTTAGAAATGCACCTTCCGCCCCCAACATTAGGTATTTGCATTTTTAGCCCTGAGGTTTTCAGAAACAACTTGTCGTGTGTTTTAAAAGAGGGTTTTAGTGCATATGCAAATAATATTTTTCTGCCCCTCTGCGATTATTTTGCCACGATGTTCTTTGTGTGTGCTAAATAAATCATTTGCCCTAAATAGATACATGTGATTTGTCACTTGTGCGTTACTTCCACTGTTGTTGTTGGGGATCGATGATCTTTCACGGATTGGCAGCTCGGAAGGCATATCTACAAATTAAATATTTTAAGTTACGGCCACCAATTGATCCGATCTGGGTTTTTTTTCAAGGTGCGTGGGTATGTTGGCAAAAGTCAGGCTACGCTTCACATTAGCTGATCGTGGTGAAATCAAATCGGCAAGTTCCCACCCACAGCCTGTGAATCCTGCTGAAAGTATGCAGTGGCTGAGCTAACTAAGTGTGTGTGGCTCTGTGTGTGGGGGGGGGGGGCTGTGTGTGGGTGGGGCTCTGTGTGTGTGGGTGGGGCTCTGTGTGTGTGGGTGGGGCTCTGTGTGGGGGGTTCTGTGTTTGGGGGCTCTGTGTGTGTGCGGCTCTGTGTGTGTGTGCGGCTCTGTGTGTGTGTGTGCGGCTCTGTGTGTGTGTTGCGCTCTGTGTGTGTTGCGCTCTGTGTGTGTTGCGCTCTGTGTGTGTTGCGCTCTGTGTGTGTTGCGCTCTGTGTGTGTTGCGCTCTGTGTGTGTTGCGCTCTGTGTGCGTTGCGCTCTGTGTGCGTTGCGCTCTGTGTGCGTTGCGCTCTGTGTGCGTTGCGCTCTGTGTGTGTTGCGCTCTGTGTGTGTGTGGCTCTGGTGTGTGTGTGTGTAGCTCTTTGTGTGTCTGTGTATAGCTCTGTTTGTGGTTGTGTGTGTGGCTCTGTGTTTGGGGGGTCTGTGTGGGGGGGCTCTGTGTGTGTGTGTGTAGCTCTGTGTGTGGGGGGCCTCTGTGTGTGTGTGTGGGGGCCTCTGTGTGTGTGGGGGGGCTCTGTGTGTGGGGGGCCTCTGTGTTTGTGTGGGGGGCCTCTGTGTGTGTGGGGGGGCTCTTTGTGTGGGGGGGCTCTTTGTGTGGGGGGGCTCTGTGGGCGGGGCTCTGTGTGGGGGGGGCTCTGTGTGTGGTTCTGTGTGTGTGGGGGGGCTCTGTGTGTGTGTGGGGGGCTCTGTGTGTGTGGGGGCTCTCTGTGTGTTGGGGCTGTGTGTGTGGGGCTGTGTGTGTGGTTCTGTGTGTGTGTGTGTGGGTGGCTGTGTGGGGGGGGGGCTCTGTGTGTGGGGGCTCTGTGTGTGGGGGCTCTGTTTGTGGGGGGGCTCTGTTTGTGGGGGGCTCTGTTTGTGGGGGGGCTCTGTGTGTGGGGGGGCTCTGTGTGTGTGGGGGCTCTTTGTGTGTTGGGGGGGCTCTGTGTGTGGTTCTGTGTGTGTGTGGGGGGCTCTGTGAGTGTGGGGGGGCTCTGTGAGTGTGGGGGGGCTCTGTGAGTGTGGGGGGGCTCTGTGAGTGTGGGGGGCTCTGTGAGTGTGGGGGGGCTCTGTGAGTGTGTGGGGGCTCTGTGAGTGTGTGGGGGCTCTCTGTGTGTTGGGGGCTCTCTGTGTGTGGGGCTGTGTGTGTGGTTCTGTGTGTGGGGGGCTCTGTGTGTGTGGGGGGGGCTCTGTGTGTGTGGGGGGCTGTGTGTGTGGGGGGGGGGCTCTGTGTGTGGGGGCTCTTTGTGTGTTGGGGGGCTCTGTGTGTGGGGCTGTGTGTGGTTCTGTGTGTGTGTGGTGGGCTCAGTGTGTGGTTCTGTGTGTGTGTGGGGGGGGGCTCTGTGTGTGGGGGGGCTCTGTGTGTGGGGGGGCTCTGTGTGTGGGGGGGCTCTGTGTGTGGGGGGGCTCTGTGTGTGGGGGGGCTCTGTGTGTGTGGGGGGGCTCTGTGTGTGTGGGGGGGCTCTCTGTGTGTGTGGGGGGGCTGTGTGTGTGTGTGGCTCTGTGTGTGTGTGGCTCTGTGTGTGTGTGTGTGTGTGGGTCTGTGTGTGTGGGTTTGTGTGTTTGTGTGTGGCATTTGCGAGAGATTAACCCCTTCCGTGCTCCCTCCCCAGTGCTGCCAACTGCCCACGCAGGATCGCCCACTCATCAGAACGCCCGCACCGCTGCAGAATTGCTGCTGCAGTTATGGCGCTATGCTATTGGCATTGTAAATGACAATGCCATTTATTTATCTGTTTTCAAAACCAACACTAAGTAAACATTTTTTCATTTACAATGCCAATAGCTCTAACTTTTGAAAAGGCGATACTGTTGCATTGTAAATGCTTGTTCTGTGGCAGCAGCACAGATGGACGGACGACAGTCATTAACCCACATGGATTTTTAGGTTTCGCTGGACAGAACAACTGTCACTTTTTTTCTTTAAAACCTACACCAATATAATTTGACAATTCTTTGGTTCCACACAAATACGTATCTATTGCCATGCTATTTATTTGTAATGCAGTACATTAACATACAGCATTCCTTTGTTTGTTTTTTGTTTTATTTTTGAATTTTCAAAAGTTTAGCTTACTGGAGAGAGTGGCCTTCCTGCCTACACCTCTTCCTCTCCTACAACTGGGCAGAGTCTAGTGCTTTTGTTATGAATGCTCAGTTCTGGTACATATCTGAGGCCTGTCTTGTCCCTGCTCTCCCTCGCTGACATCTCTCGCAGGTGCGAGTGCCATGTTGTAACCGCCGCTCTCTGAATTCCTTTTCAGCTCTCACTTGCCTTTGCTCCGACTGCAACAAAAACAACTTCACGTGCGAGACGGACGGCGCGTGCATGGTGTCCATCTCGAACTTCGAGGGGGTGGAGCACCACCTGCGGCAGTGCATCCCCTCCAAGGAGCTACTGCCGCCCGGCAAGCCCTTCTTCTGCCAGACCACCAAGGAGCTGCGCAACACGCACTGCTGCTACAGCGACATGTGCAACAAGATTGACCTCGTGGTGCCCAGTGGTGAGTAGGCGCGCGGTCCTAAACCTGTAATTACTGCGACCCTCGTTTAAATTCACCTGTTTACTCCTGCATTGCCTTCTTCCTAGCACTAGCCTGGGTTGCTGTGGTAAAAGCCCCACGTATGTTATCAGTATTAGAATAGCGATTGAATGGAATCCTGCGTTGCTTTATGGAGTCAACATTCTTCATAGCAGTTGGCTAGGAGGCGAACACTTTTTTCAGATTGCATGAAATTCAAGCCATACAGCACCCCTGAAGATGCTAAACAGGCTTTGTGTCATAGCCAGAACTGTTGTTTATTGCGTGTGAGAAGCGGAAGACTATGGAGAAGCAGGACTGGAGGCACCGCCGGTTTTTGACCGGCCTTTGGGTCTTATTTGCTCTTTCGGTTGAGTGTACCTAAAAAGTCTTGTCGTAGGTGTATGGCTAAGCATTGAGCAGTGTTAGTTTTTCTGTGCCGGAATAGTCCGTCCGCAGTCGCTTCCAAGTAAGTACACGTGCCCATAGACTCCGCCTGGGGCAATTGTGCACAAACGGTGGTTTGCGCAGCTCTTTCAGTGTTAACAAAGACAGCCGCCCAATTACAAATGAGAATGGTGATGGGCTACTGAGTCGGGTACTCATTTTCAAGATGTGTACAATACGTCTTTGGTTTTAACTGTTGTAAGTTCCAACCCAGAAGATTACCGAAGCAGTCTGTTGGCACCAATGAGGCAAGAGGCCGCAAGGAAGGAGGGGTGTCAGTACACTGATTAAACTGCTATGAGTCTCTTTCAGCTGGGCACAGACTTGCTTCATACCTGCTGCCCCTACCTTACCAACGTCTCGCCTAACTAGCTGGCTTTACACTATTCAAGCTTGTCCGTCAGTGCCGTCCCTAGGGTGGCAGAACCTTTTATACACATGACTAGCATACCATAATGGTTGTTACCCTAATACTCGAGCTTCACACCCAGACAGTGGCCTGCACGTTCTCTTGAACGGAGGCGTTTTGCTGGTGTAATTGTGAACATTGTTGAGGATTGACCGAACTTTACCCCTAATATTCTAACGGATTACACAAAAGCTTTCTTCTAAAAATAGAGCCCACGCCTCCCTCCCCCGAAATCTTTCAAGCCACCAGATTGACTCGAATATACATAAATGTGGTCCATTTTGAAATATGTTCATTTTAGCACTTTGAAGAGCTTTAGCTGTTAGTGTTCTATCTGCATTACCTCTCCTTTTGTAATACCACAGGCCGTTTGAAGAATATGACTCCAGCTATGTGGGGCCCAGTGGAGCTGGTGGCAGTCATCGCAGGGCCAGTGTTTCTGCTCTGCGTCATCCTGATCGTGGTGGTGTTCCTGTTCCAGCACCACCAGCGTGTGTATCACAACCGCCAGCGGCTGGACATGGAGGATCCATCTTGCGAGATGTACCTGTCTAAGGATAAAACATTACAGGATCTGGTCTACGACCTGTCCACCTCAGGATCTGGCTCAGGTAAGCTTCTCGCTCTGCAAGAATCTCTCTGACACCCGCAGACTGAGTGGGTGTTATTGCGAATCGTGTGTTTTATTGCATGGACCCATGAGCCTTGTGATTTGGCATGTAATGTCTTTCTTTTGAAGTATCTGTTACCAAGAAGACCCGAATTTTAACAGTTTTGTTCACACACAATCCTACCCCTTCTCTCACATTGGCACTCCTCTTACACTGCACTTGTACTGGACACAGCTAATCCTGCCCTTCGAGAGAGACACCTCTCACCATGCAAGCATTGTCACACGTGGCAGAAGGGTGTAGGTTCTGGTGGCTCAGTGGACTAATATGTCCCCTGCAGGGGCCTGTGTTCGACCTCATGGTTACAGGTTCAAATCCCGGTGGGTCCACTTAGACTTTCATCCATATGAGGTCGATAAAATGAGTACCATTGAGTTGGGTAACAATAGACATCTGTTATTCAGCGACAGGATACCTACGGGTGAACATGCATTTGCAAATACACGTGTTATGTTACAAATTGGGAAATTACTGGTCTCCCAGGGGCACAGTGTTTAGGACAGTCATTGCAGGTCCCAAAAGACCAAGCTCCCAGCTCTCCTCTGTATAAGATGGGGCGAGAGTAGGTGTTGGGAGAGCAGGGCGATGGCGTCTGCGGGCCCTGTAGCATAATGTCGAGTTCAGAGAGGAAAGGGGAGCCACTGTAGAGAAATCCGCATCACAGAGTAAGATACCTTCGGGGGAAAAGACGGCCATGCTGCCTGGAGGCCGATTTGCTGTAGAGAGAAGGCTGCCATTTGAGGGAGACAGTGCACTGTAGTCAATGTTCCGCCTGGAAGAGAGAGAACTCTCTTACAGGGAGGACGCTGCAGGAACGGAAAGAGAGGCCCTTAAGCAGAGGGACAAACGATAGGCATCAGAATTACTGCTGGAAACAGACTCCTAGAAGGGTGAACCAACACACACAATAGAGTGCTGCAGAAGGCAGGTGTGCTGCAGTTAGGGACTGCTTCAAAGGATTGGCCTTGCAAGAAAGGTACTGATACAAGAGACAGGTACTGCAGAGTACATTCAGTTAAAAGGGATAGATGCACTTCAAGGAAGAAACTCAGAATTCAGATGCCCTGTAGAAAATAGACTCCTGGGAATCTGAGTTGCTGGGGGAACAAGAGAAAGTGCAAGAAGGGGCTGGGAGAGGACAGCACAAGAAGAGTTGATGCGGGGAGAGCACAGAGATATAAACATTATGACGAGCGTTTGTAAAGGGATATTCTGCATTTTTTATTTTATTTTTTTTACTTTGAAAGTTTTATATAGCGCGAACAAGATCTTTGCAGATATCAGAGCGCTTTACAAGGACACGGGGGTGATAGAGTAATACAATGTAATAGTTGAGGTAGTTAGGTACAAGGTGCTTAGTTACATAGGTAGGTCAAAATCATGAGGTAGGTCACAGGTGAGGTAGTGTCGGTACACAGTGCATAATCAAACAGTTGCGCCAATAATATAAAGTACAAAAATAAGGAGCATATACTTGCTTAAGCGTGTTTAAAATTTTTGGAGCTAGCATAAAGGTGGGCATAGTTGAGGTGGGTGAGTGCAGGATGTATAGTCCCACAGGTGCATCAGTAGTACAAGAGTAGGGATCGTTGAGGTGGTGTAGGTACAGTGTGCAAAGTCAAACAGGTGCGTCAGCAATATAACAATATACAAAGAGGGAACGTATACAATCAAGTAAGTCAATAATACAAATAATACAAATAGACCAAGGGGGTCAGGCAGGTCTTACAGAGCAGATTCATGGGAAGTACAGAATAGATCATGTGCATTTAGCCATGAGGATCGCTTTTACTTCTTTCTTAAAAAGTTTGTTGGAGGAGATGAGCCTGGTTTCAGGTGGGAGTGAGTTCCATATCCTGGGTGCCATTCCTGAAAAGGAGCGTTTATAGGTTTTTTCCTTCCGAAATCTTCGAGGCTTCAGCAGAAGATTGTTTGTGCTTCTAGTAGTTCTAGAGCATGGGTACTCACAAACTTTCTCTCGGGGGCCGAATTTACAGTGTGGTTTGTGGCCGAGGGCCGCACCAGTGGGGGCGGGGTCATTTGGTTCGGGGTCATTGGGGGTGGGGCTAGAGAAGGGTAAAAAAAAAATGGTGCCGTTTCAAAACATTACAAGACAATGCTGTATTTCCGAAGCAGATGTAACTACATGCAGCTCATGTTTATAATATTTTTTTATTAGCAGACAAGGGCAATCTTAAGTGGGATTGAATAGCAAAGTAATGGGTAAGCCTGCAAATGAAAAACAGGAAGCTTTCCTAAAGCCAGTGGTTTATGCAGGAAATGTGTCACTCAATAGGGATTTGAAATAAATGGCATGCACACACACATATATACCAGCGCACGTTCATCCATAGGTATCTTAGTGCTGAATAACAGATGTTTATTGCTACCCAACTCATTTTATCGACCTCAGATGGATGAAAGGCAGGACCTGCCGGGATTTGAACCTGTGACCATGAGCTAGAACACAGGCACCTGCAGTGGACGCATTAGTCCACTGAGCCACCAGACCCCGTGTGCACAGTGTGAGAGATATGGAGAGAGGAGAGATGGGGGAGAGAGAGGGGGGGGAGAGGTGTGAGAGAGGGAGGGATATGGAGAAAGGAGAGAGGAGAGAGAGAGTGATATGGAGAGAGGAGAGTGAGAGGAGAGAGGGAGGCATATGAAGAGAGGAGAGAGGGGGAGAGCGGTGTGAGAGGGAGGGATATGGAGAGAGAGAGAGAGAGAGAGGGAGGGATATGGAGAGAGGAGAGAGGGGGGTGAGAAAGGTGTGAGAGAGGGAGGGATTTGGAGAGGAGAGAGGAAAGAGAGGTGTGAGAGGGAGGGATATGGAGAGAGGGGGAGAGAGAGGTGTGAGAGTGGGAGGAATATGGAGAGAGGAGAGAGGGAAGAGAGGTGTGAGAGAGGGAGGGATATGGAGAGAGGGAGGGATATGGAGAGAGGAGAGAGGGGGAGAGGTGTGAGAGAGGGAGGGATATGGAGAGAGGGGAGAGAGAGGGAGGGATATGGAGAGAGGAGAGAGGAGAGAGGGAGGGATATGGAGAGAGGAGAGAGAGAGGTGTGAGAGGGAGGGATATGGAGAGAGGGGAGAGAGGTGTGAGGGGGAGGGATATGGGGAGAGAGAGAGGTGTGAGAGAGGGAGGGATATGGAGAGAGGAGAGAGGGGAGAGAGGTGTGAGAGAGGGAGGGATATGGAGAGAGGAGAGAGGAGAGAGGGGAGAGAGAGGTGTGAGAGGGAGGGATATGGAGAGAGGAGAGAGGGGAGAGAGGTGTGAGAGGGAGGGATATGGAGAGAGGAGAGAGGTGTGAGAGGGAGGGATATGGAGAGAGGGGAGAGAGAGAGGTGTGAGAGAGGGAGGGATATGGAGAGAGGAGAGAGGTGTGAGAGGGAGGGATATGGAGAGAGGAGAGAGGGGAGAGAGGTGTGAGAGGGAGGGATATGGAGAGGGGATAGAGAGAGGTGTGAGAGAGGGAGGGATATGGGGAGAGGAGAGAGGGGAGAGAGAGAGGTGTGAGAGAGGGAGGGATATGGAGAGAGGAAAAGAGGGGGGAGACTTCAACAGACTGCATTGTTTACAGAAGGTGTAACATGAGCCACTCCCTCACTTATTTATCTAGGGAGCCATCCAAAATGCTGTGCCCACGCCCTTTTTAGGTCTCGCCTGTTGCCGATGCGCATGCGCATCGAGCAAAGCGAGACTATTGCGAGTTATCCACTCTTTAGACACACTGCAAGGAATCGTGGCGATTCCTTGCAGTGCCCGTGAGTTTTAAGGTCAATGCGCATGCGCATTAAGCTTATGCGCATGCGCATTGACCTTAAAACTCACGGGCGCGTGCACGTCCGTCTTTGTTTACCCCTCCGCCCCCTCCCGCCGTGTCGCATTTCTCCTCCCCCTCCCCTCTCTTCCTTCCGTCGTGTCGCACCTCTCCCCTCTCCGCCCCCTCCCCTGCCCGCCCCCTCCCGCCGTGTCGCATTTCTCCTCCCCCTCCCCTCTCTTCCTTCCGTCCTGCCGTGTCGCACCTCGCCTGCACGTTTTCGGCAAGGAACTTTGCCAGCGCTTGTTTAGTTAATAGCAACAATGAGCGGTAAACATTTGTCTTTTCATCGCGTAGAAGGGCTTGGAAAGCATTAACTGTTTCTCCGTGAACTCCTGACATAATTAAATGGTAAATTATCTCTTTTAGCTATGCAAAGATGGAAATGTATTATTTGCATTAAAATGAACAAGACTCATTAAATGCAACGATGCCCATACTGAAAACATGAATGGCAACCTTTTAGCTTTGCCAACACTTGTTGCTGATGTGGAGAGGGGAAGCAGCACAAGTGTGAGAGAGCAAGAAAACACATGCACTCCCACGAACTGCTGAAAGAAAAATTAAAAGCAGTTCCCCGATTGTAAGCAGTGAAAAGATGCAATTAATCATATTGGACTCACTGTAAAACAGCTATGCTGCAGAGGAGGGACAAAGGCAAGAAGTAGAGCCATCGAGTAATAAGAAAGCATATGATATCAAGAAGAAAGGGAACCAATCATGAGCTATGGGATAATCGAAAGGCCACAAAATGATGTATTTCCAGTAGCACATCATTCATGTAACATCACTCCACATTACGTAGGACACTAAGCAAGTAGGTATCCAACACAACACAGTCTCATACAACAGAACGCATTGCAAGAGAAAATTGAAAATGGGCACCAAAACTGAAAAATATGCACTTAAGTGGTGACCAAGGCACACATATATACATTCTCCATCGTTGTCCATGTCCATTGCCCATCAGATATAAGGGTCTTGACACAGACCTTCAGTCTTACTGGTCAAGATCACTTTTCATTAAAGGAAACATATTCACTTAATAGATGCACATTCTCCCCTCTCTTCCTTCCGTCGTGTCGCACCTCTCCCCTCTCCGCCCCCTCCCCTGCCCGCCCCCTCCCGCCGTGTCGCATTTCTCCTCCCCCTCCCCTCTCTTCCTTCCGTCCTGCCGTGTCGCACCTCGCCTGCACGTTTTCGGCAAGGAACTTTGCCAGCGCTTGTTTAGTTAACGCTGCCGCATAAAATAAGGCCTTCCCTGCCGCATAATTCCAGAGGATCATATTTGTATATATAATTTAAACCAATACACGTTTCAGGTTTTGAACCCTGATTATAACACTATCTGGTACTAAATTTAAAGGCGCAGGCGAAACCGCATCTCTCTCCACTTCCCGTCCTCAGACCCAAAACAAACACATACCAGGGCGCCCGCGGCGCTCCTGCCTCTTAAAGGGGAGGCCTGGCCGTGACCTCACCCCGCTATCAGCAGGGAGCTTCAAGCGTGTCAGCGGCAGGCCTCGGCTGCTTAATATTTAACGGCCAAGCCTCGCCAGAGTGTGGTTTTCATTAGCACAGAAAGTCTGTCTGTGGATTACTTTCAAATAATTAACTTTTTCAAACTTGCGTATCTTTTGTAACTTCGGCGTATCCTGTAGTGTCTACAGGAACTTTATCTGCGCAAATAAAATTAGATGTTTATCTGTTCAGGCTCTTTGTATAGTCTCGCTTGGTGGAATACATAAATGAATAAATAAATAAATAAATCCTAATCTAGTGGCTGAATTGTGTATTATACCAGTGTGTTAGAATCCTGCTGTGATCACTTGGCTAAATTGTGTGATCCTCGGCATATCTCTGTGTCACGAATCTCTTTTCGCAAATGAGATCACTTTGAATGAGGGTGACAACAAAGTACTAAATAGGTCGGGCTTTTATAATGAGAGTGCCACGTTATTAACTTTGCCAATGCTTGTTAGTAAAGCTTTTTTATTTTTAAAAGGGGGGGAAGAAAGGGGGGAAGAATTAAATCCCTGTAGGAAAAGCAAACTCATACCATAAGGTACTTCAAAGCTGTATATTGGATTCATTATTTTCCGTCTTTATAAATGACTTTGTTTATTTTTCAAATTCTTTTCACTCAAGGAACTGTCAACAGAATTTAAAAGGAATAGGAAAGCATCGGGAACAATTGCCACAGCCACATTTTCTCTCCCCAGGCCTTAGAACTGAAGCAAATGCTCTTCCACTTGGTCCTCTGCAGTAGCCAAGGAAGCAGATTTATCACCTTCCAGGAGAAGAAAAATCTCCCTTTTCAGTCATTCTCAGTAAATCTTCGGCCCCAAACACCAGCTGAGTGCAGCAGCCAGACCCTTCCTCAGCGCCAATAAAGCCTTTGTGTGCCTGTACTGTCATGTAATATGTTTAACCTAGAGGGGTCTGGGCTATATTAACGTCCAAACTAGGCCACCATGTATTTTTAAAAGCTTGAATGAGCGTTTGATCTCGACTGGTGGACTGTGGGGAGAATGTCGTCACTTCACCTGAAAAGAAGACCCAGCTGCCTGGTTTAAAGGGGGGCGGGGGGGGGGGTCTGTCTTTATGATGCATTTACAAGATTAAACGTCCATGTGATGTGGCAAGTGCAGTAAAGTGATAA
The DNA here is from genome assembly GCF_964263255.1 of Lissotriton vulgaris. Taxonomy (NCBI): domain Eukaryota; kingdom Metazoa; phylum Chordata; class Amphibia; order Caudata; family Salamandridae; genus Lissotriton; species Lissotriton vulgaris. Next base: position 1,132,305,746 of record NC_141685.1, on the reverse strand, counting down.
CAAAACGTGACCAGGTCCTTTATTGTGAAAGTGAGTAAAATTAAGCAAGTCTCATAGGAAATATTATTTTCAAATTTGCATGGATTAGTATACCAAACGAAGCAGCAATATATGTCAAAATAAGACGTACATACAAAGTGACCTGGGCTGCACATCCTGGAAGTAGTGAGGCTCACCCACACTCACCCTCACTCACCCTCACTCACCCTCACTCACCCTCACTCACCCTCACTCACCCTCACTCACCCTCACTCACCCTCACTCACCCTCACTCACCCTCACTCACCCTCACTCACCCTCACTCACCCTCACTCACCCTCACTCACTCACTCACCCTCACTCACTCACCCTCACTCACTCACCCTCACTCACTCACCCTCACTCACTCACCCTCACTCACTCACCCTCACTCACTCACCCTCACTCACTCACCCTCACTCACTCACCCTCACTCACTCACCCTCACTCACTCACCCTCAACACCTCACCCTCACTCACCCTCACTCACCCTCACTCACCCTCAACCCCTCACCCTCACTCACCCTCAACCCCTCACCCTCACTCACCCTCAACCCCTCACCCTCACTCACCCTCAATCCCTCACCCTCACTCACCCTCAACCCCTCACCCTCACTCACCCTCAATCCCTCACCCTCACTCACCCTCACTCACCCTCACTCACCCTCACTCACCCTCACTCACCCTCACTCACCCTCACTCACCCTCAACCCCTCACTCACCCTCAACCCCTCACTCACCCTCAACCCCTCACTCACCCTCAACCCCTCACTCACCCTCAACCCCTCACCCTCACTCACCCTCAACCCCTCACCCTCACTCACCCTCAACCCCTCACCCTCACTCACCCTCAACCCCTCACCCTCACTCACCCTCAACCCCTCACCCTCACTCACCCTCACTCACCCTCACTCACCCTCACCCTCAACCCCTCAGCCTCACCCTCACCCTCACTCACCCTCAACCCCTCACCCTCACTCACCCTCACTCACCCTCAACCTCATGCTAAAGATTTACAAAAAAAACCATTAACAATTCTAAAAGCACTAACTCTAATGCTGCGAGACCTATTGCATTTCTAATGCTTGTTATTTTTTGGGGAAGGCCAGCCAGGGATTAGCCTTTCTGTGCAAAACCACTCCGAGGTGACAATCCTTCGAGCTTGCTGCTTTCCCATGCCGGCAAAGACGGTTCTAGGGGCCAGGTGACCAAAGAGAACTAGCAGCGCTACCTAAAAATAGGTATAGCCTGCTAAAGAGAGCTAAAACGCCCACAAAGCAACACTTGTTTCGGCTTACCTTTATCAGACCATTTGGAACCCATCCTAAGTAATGAGAGAATAAAAGATACATCTACATTCCTGAAAGAAATTTGAGTACAGGGCAGGGACACAGCGTTATTTAAAAATGGATTGAAGAGGAATCCCGGGACCTTGCAGAGAAAAGTTTGTAACAAAAAAAAGCATCAAATCAGCTGAGTTGCCAGGGGTGACAGCTCCACCTCAACTTCAAAAGGACTTTGACGGAGAAGAACGACAATCTTGTAAGAACAGACTTTGGTACCGACTCAGGATTAAGGGGCAAAAGAGATTCATTTACAACTATTTGAACAGTGCAATGCCATGAATATTCAGTATGTAAAATAATTAATACGTATTTATTTTAGCAGATACTACACTGACATTTTTATCTACCCAAATGAAAAGCTCACGATTTACAGAAGCGTTTGCAGAATAGGAACAACTGCCCATCCTGCCCTATCACCACTCTAACAAAAAAGCCATAAAAAGTTAAAAACAATTCTTGGATGGTGGAGGGAGGGGTTGGTTAAGCCCCTTTTAATACACTCTGCACTTTACATTCTATGAGTCGAACGAAGGCCTCTGGCCGAAAATCGCCAGTCGTTTTTTTCCTGATGCACTCTTATTTGCTCTCAGTTCAATTGAGAAGCAAAACAATGAAAAAAGAATAAAAACTTTGACGAAGCTATTAACACCGGCTGGAATGAGTGTGCATTGTCTCGGTGGCTGCGGTGTTTACCTCGGCATCCCCGTGAGGTGGGAGACGCCTCCATGCTCACAATTTGTTTTCAAAACACCGCTAATGAAAGTGGGTGTGGGTGGGGAGGTGGAAACAAGGGGACCGAGGAGGGAAACAAGGAATATGCGGGGTCACAGAAGATGCGGGCTTAGACGCATGGCGGGCGGCAAGACTCAGGACACGTACCTGCAGGTTAGGAAGACAAATTGTGAGCATGGAGGTGTCTGTTTTGAGGCACGAGCCAGGCCATTGCGACCTCCGTAGAAAGACCTTTCACACAGGCGAGGGCTGGCTTGTGCCTCAAAACAGACACCCCCATGCTCACAATTTGTTTTGCTAACACCGCCAATGATAGTGGGTGTGGGTGGGGAGCCGGAAACAAGGGGACCGAGGAGGGGGTCAGAAGCATGGCGGGCGGCAAGAATCAGAACACGTACCTGCGAGTAAAGGAACTGAATATTCTCCGACTAGAAAGGCTGCTGCAAAGATTCTCCGGGGCTGCAAGAACGTCGTCACCATGGATCCAGGAAGCTTCCGAAAGGTCCTTTAAAAGTCAGCTGTAAAAGCGCTAGTTACAGCTGACTTTTAAAGGACCTGTGGTTCGTGCCGGCCGGGTGCCGTATGTGACGTCACAGAGGCAGGCCAATTAGAGACAAGCAGTAGGCAGAGACGATGGCCGCAGGAGCAAGTAGTGTAGTGAATAGGTATTGTATACGTATTCACTACGTATGTTCTGGCCATCTTTTCGGTTTACTAACTTCCTGGGAAAAACGTTGGTATAATGGAAAGAAGGTCCGCGGGCCGCCAAGGAAGGCCAGGCGGGCCGCCACTGGCCCGCGGGCCGTACTTTGAGTACCCCTGTTCTAGAGCCACCCGAAATTGTCAGCTTTTGAGTGAGGTAGGCTGGTGAGTTCATGTGTACAGCCTTGTGTGTCATGCAGGCGATTTTCAGATGTATTCTGGCTTCAAAAGGTAGCCAGTTCAGGGATTTGAAGTCAGGGGAAATATGCGAATGTTTTTTTGAGCCAGTGATGAGTCTCTCTGCAGCATTAAGGGACGCTCTTAGGGGTGCCGTTGTAGTTAGGGGGAGCCCGCAGAGGGCGGTGCTACCGTATTCTATGTGCGGGATGACTATAGATTGTACTGCAGTTTGGAAGTCTTTGACAGGAAGGAAGGGTTTAAGTTTTCTCAAGGTATTGATTTGGGAGTTCGCTCCTTTGGTTGCCTTGCTGATGTGCTGCTGCATGTTGAGATTGGCGTTGAGTGTTATGCCTAAAGATTTTGCTGAGTCTACGACGGTAGGTTGTACATTTAGAGCCGTTGAGTGCTTAAGCCATGTTTGAGCCGTGGAGATTTTTGCGGGAGGTGAGATCAGGAGGAACTCAGTCTTCAGCGCATTGAGTTTGAGGCGATTCTCGGCAAGCCAGGATTGGGTGTTTCTGATCGTGGTGTTCAGAAGCATGATGTCCTTGGGAGATTGTATTTTGAGATAAAGTTGGGTGTCGTCGGCATACATGTGAAAGTGAACATTGGATGTCTGTAGCAAAGTAGTGGGAGGTTCCATAACTAGGTTGAACAGTGTTGGGGAGAGGGAGGATCCTTGAGGGACGCCTAGCGATACAGGTACCGGAGAGGACAACAGGTTGTTACTTTTGAATCTTTGTGACCGGTTGTGTAGAAAGGAGGTGAACCACTTGAGAACAGTCCCAGATAGGCCTATTCTTGTGTTTAACAGATCGAGTAAGTTCTCATGTTTAACTGTATTGAATGCTGAAGAGAGATCCAGAAGGATGAGGAGGCAGGTATCGTTTTGGTCTAGGATTTGGAGGGCGTCGTCCACTATGTGAGTCATGGCAGTTTCGGTACTGTGCCTTGCTCGGAAGCATGACTGATGAGCGTTGAGGAGATCAAACTTATCTATGTGTTTAGTCAGTTGTAGCTGTACGCATTTTTCCAACAGTTTAGCGAGGGTGGGAATATTTGTAATAGGGCGGTAATTGTTTAGATCAGTGGGGTCTGCTGTTGTTTTTTTTAGTAGCGGTGTGACTTGCCCGACTTTGAGGGCGTTGGGGATGGATCCTTGTTGTAGAGAGCTATTGATAATCTTAGTCCAGAGTGGGAGGAGCAAAGGGGTAAAGTCTTTTACAGCGTTAGCAGGAAGGGGGTCAGTGAGGTGATTGGATGGTTTCAGGGTGCTGAGCAATCTGCCAATTTCTTCTTCGGAGTAGGTGCCAAAGGATGACCAAGTAGCAATATTCTTTGGTTCAGGCACTGCTGTGTGTCGGGGGTTGGAGTAAAGGATTGCGTCATTGAGGAGATGGCTTCTTATGTTGTCAGTTTTTTGAATAAAGAAAGCAGAGAAGTCTTCGCAGGAAGGTGTAACGCCCGTGGTGCTGAGTGTCTGGGATTGTTCTTTGGATTGTGTTCTGATTAACTCAAACAATTTTCTTGGGCGGTTTTTTGCTTGGGCGAGCTGGAGGCTGAAGAAATCTCTTTTTGCGCGTTTTATTTTCCTGAAGTAGGCGTTTCTCTGTTTCTTTAGACTTTTTAGGTGCACTGCAGAAGGGGCTGACCTCCAAGTGCGCTCTGCCATTCGCATGGCCCGTCTATCCTCATTGAGGCTCCCGTCATACCATGGGTTGGAAATCTTGGACGAAACTCTTTTCAGTTGCATGGGTGCCGCCTCATTGATTATTGTGGACATAGCATTGAGATAGTGGTCAGTCAGGAGTTGAACGTCCGTAGCGCCAGAAGGGGGAAGTAGGAGATTACAGCTGTTAGGCGGTAAGGAGTTTGGGTTGAGTTTCTTCAATTCTCTATTCCAAGCTTTGGGCTTAGAGGGTTGAACTGGGTTTAATTTAATTTTTTCATTGATGAGGCAGGAAACAATATGATTATCTGACCAGTCACAAGGTTGGATTGACTCAAGTTGAATAGCGTCCTCTTTGGAGATGATAAGGTCAAGGATAGAACCTCTCTCATGGGTCGGGCTATTGCATATTTGGGTGAGATCAAGTGCGTTGAGGAAGCTTTTGAGGCTGTTTACCCCTGTGTCACTGTTGTCATTCCAGTGGAGATTGTAGTCGCCAAGGAAAATTTGGGTGTTCTGCCGTCTTGAGTTGGCTGATATTGTATCCATGAGTTGTTGGACGAAGGAGAGCTTGTCCCCAGGTGGGTGGTATATAATGTGTAGTGAGCATACCGGTTTGCTTTCGCTGATGACATCAAGGCAGAGGTATTCACAGGAAGTAAGAGAGGGGGCGGACGCTTTAGAGACTGAGAGGTTGCTTCTGTAGATACAGGCGATTCCACCGCCTGTCTTTTTGGTCCTGTCAAGTCTAATGATACAGTAGTTGGGGGGGACTAGGATATCCAAGATAGGTGTAGAGGAATCAGACAGCCATGTTTCAGTCAGAATGGCTAGATCCGGTTCCAGAGAAATGATGAGGTCGGCGACCTCCGCGGAATGTCTTTGTGCCGATCTGCAGTTGAGAAGTATGCATTTAAGGCTAGGGGTGCAAAGGGTGGAGGACGGTTCTATAGTGAGGGGTACATTAGTGAGGTTTTTGGGGACGGGACGTCTGTTATCCTTTTGGTGCTTGAGGGGGTTAGAGATAATCGTTGGGATGGGCATGTGGTTGGTGGCTAGGCGATTTTGGGGAGCCGGGACGTAAGAGTGGAGAAGGGTGTGTACGTCATGGTCTGAGATCGTATTGGTAGTGCGTCTGGGCCGATTGGTGGTATTGCGAGAGGGGGTAGAGGTCCAGTGTGGGGTGAGTTGTGTGATAAGGCGAGTAGGAGGTGAGGAGGAAGTGTTGTTAGGTGTAGAGGGAGTATTACGCTTGGTGGTAATGTGATTGCGATTGGTATTGCAATTGGTGGTATTGCGAGGGGGGATAGAGGTCCGGAGTGTGGAGTGTTGTGTGGTAGGGCGAGTAGGAGGTGGGGGGAAGTGTTATTAGGTGTAAGGGTGGTGGTGGGAGGAGGGTGTCTGGGGTATGTGATGAGCAACTCTTTGATGGAGTGTAGTTCTTCTTTCATTTGGAGGAGGGTGGACATAATCATGTCCAGCGTGGTGATGGGCACGGGGTTGGGGGGGGGGGGTACTGGCGGTGAACAGGCGAATAGGTTGCTGGATACGGGGGGGAATCGGGGTGGGGAGGTGGAGCTGGAGAAGGGGTTGGATGTGTTAGCGACAGGATAGGTGTTAGGGTTGGTGTTGGCGTTATTGGGAAGGGCATCAGTGCTGGGGGGGGGAAGGGTAAATGGGGGCGATGTGGAGGCTGGCTGTTGTGGGGGAGGAGGTGGGATAGTGGGGAGTGAGCCAGGGGGGTGAGAGGTTGAAGGAGGGGTGAAGGCTAGGCGTGACAGGAGTGCTAAGTGTGGGGGGGAGATAGGCGGAGAGAGAGTCATGTTGTGTGGGGTGCTGTTGGGGGAGGAGGGGTGTTCTGAGAAGATTGGTGCGGAGGAAGGGACGGGAGTGCAAAGTGTGGGGGGGATATGGGAAGATGAGCGGAGGTACGAGGGTTGGTAGGGGGATGGGGCAGCGGGTGGTGTATGAGGGGGCGAGATCTATGTCTGTGATTGAGGGTCGGGGAGGGGTAGCTGCAACGGGTGGGTAATTGACTGTGGTGCTGGGTGTGAAGGTGAGGTGAGTGTCGTTCTGGTGCTGAGCTGGGTTAGCAGAGTTAAGGGTGGGTGCTGTGACGTCAGGGGAGGTAGGACAAGAGGTGATATGCGTGTAAGTCCGAGGGTTGGAAAGGTGCTCTTTGAGAGTGGGGAACAGGTTGTCAAGTAGTTCCAGGTTCCTGTCTGTCGCTTGAATTAGGACAATCCCGTTATTGTAAATAGTGATGGTGGTTCTGCCTGGGAAGAGTTGGGATGGTGTGATGGCGAGTGTTAGGCCATGGGCGGATTGACATTGTAATGGGGCGACTGGAAGTGGCAAGGGATGTATTATTATGAAATATTTCCTGGAAGGTGAAAGTGTGGTGGCACTGGAGAGAGCATATAAAGGCAACGGTAGAACAGCCAGAGTTAAGGGAACGAGAGAGCAGGCAGCAGAAGCGGAGAGCATGATAAACATAAATAAAAGGCTGCAGTTGTAAGCACTACCAAAAGAGAGCGACAACAGATAGCTCAGTTAAAAAAGCCACCCCATTGCAAGCTCAGACCCTCACGGAATGGCGAGGTGCTATATGACTCGATGCAGCGTCCCAGCGGGGGTGAGCTTCAGTTATCTGGGACCCCCAGAGTGCCGCTACAATGTAGGTGGCAAGGAGTTCCTAATATGATGGAAAGGTAGATCTGCCCTGGGCACCCTCTTCCCCCGTCCACCATGCCTGGCACTAAAGTTGCAGGCCTGCAGAGTGGGACGTGGCTCAGCAGGAGGAATACAGTCAGGGGGCTCCGGCTACTGTTCTCTTTAGGCAAAGAAAGTATGGGGAAGTGACCAGTTGGAGCAGCATCACTACAGATTGCTGATGGATGCCCACGCCAGCGTGGCACAAAACGCTGCATCCTATGACTGTCATGTCGAAAAGACGTCCTAAAAAACTGAAAGAGGCAGCGTCATCAAGCTGGGTGCAGTATCCATCTTGAATGAGGGAAATAACCTCCACTAGCAATAGAGAAAGCAATGCCACTGTAAACCTGACATCATCACGCTGTACGCAGCCCCGACATCCATCTTCCAATTAGGGAAGCTTTTATGTTAAATTTTTCCCACTGCACTCGGGCCTCTTACATCCAATGAGTTGGGATCTGGTACTATACCAGGCACCTCCCAGTAAAGGTGGGATCTACCTGACGGTAATGGAAAAATGTCAAGTTAACATTGTGGAATCTGCTCTATTGTTTAATAGGGTAGCAAGATAGCAAAAGAGGAAGGTGATCTGGAATAGAAGTACCTTTCATGTGAAACATTTCTTGAGCGATATTGCAGTGTTTACGAAGTCTGAGCCCGCTGCACTGCGCCTCTCTGCTGAGGTCTAGCAGAATTTACCTGTGGTGTGGTTTGCTGGAAATCCTCTTTACTGGAATGTTACAGGTTCACCACTGGTTGCTTCCTCCTTAAATTTCACAGACTCGACTCTGTTGTCTAAACAGGGGTGTTGCTGGTCCATTCTTGATTATGTGTATAGGTTTCGAGATTGCGTTCTAGTCCCTCTTTATGGGTTGCATATGTATGATTTGATTATGCTTCGGGGTCACGCTGCTGCCCCACCTTTTTGAATCTGTCTCTTGTGTGCACATGTTGACCTCTAGTTCCTGCCTCTGGGTTGCGCATTTTCATCTATCCCTTCTAACTTTGAGCCACACATGCTTACCTTTCAGTTGTCACTGGGTCTCATAGGCTCTTCTTTCTGCATTCCCTCCCCGGGTCTTGCCGGCTTGCCTTTTACCTGCACCGAACAGCCTCTCGCAAATTTCACCTCTCAGTCATCGCTGCCTTGATCTCAAAGGTCCTTCTTTCCATATATCCCTCATTATAGGTTTGCCACTCTTTGTGCAGAGGACGGTCGCTCGAACCATTGTTCTTCAGGAGATTATCGGCAAAGGTCGCTTCGGCGAGGTATGGCGGGGAAAGTGGCGAGGCGGAGATGTGGCTGTCAAGATATTTTCTTCGCGCGAGGAACGGTCCTGGTTCAGGGAAGCAGAAATTTACCAGACTGTCATGCTTCGCCACGAGAATATCCTGGGCTTTATTGCAGCAGATAATAAAGGTAACAACTTGTGTAACTAGTGGTTTGCTGCTGAATTTTCTGTATCTGCTCCACCCACGTATGGTTTTTGTGTTTTTCAGTTGGTTTATGTCTTTACTGTTCACTCTATCCATGTGTGCATGCCTATGCATCCTAACTATATCGTATTTTCTCTAGCCATCTGTTAATCCGTCCATTCGGCTTTATGAACTCGCATACCCACTAATGATCGCATCATACTTAGCTTCTGTTTATTTAATTTACCACAAAGAAACCAGACAAAGTGCTTGGAATGGTTTCTTTTAGAGCACAAGACTAATCTCAGTTATCAGTAACATCCAAAAATCACTGGATTAACCACTAGCCTTGGGTTCCGGAGCAGGGTACTGCCTGGCGTAAAATACTTCAACGCGTCTAAAGGCAGTGGTTTTCAGATGTTTTAATGCCGCCCCACCCATCCCAAGTGAAAAATAAAATCATTGTTCCCCCCCCCCACCCCAATATTTTTACAATTATCGTATCGAATTCGCAATGTTTAAATATGTCTAGACCTACTTGAACATTGAAGTTGAGTTCCGTTACTGTTTTAAAAACGCCATCAAACACATAATTGCCAAACATACTATTCTGGTCAGGCAGGCCTTACTAACATGTAAAAGTATCCACAAAGTTATTATTCGAAATAGGGATGGGGGGTTTTAAGAACATTTGAAATAATTTCCCTTTAAACACCTTTTCCAAGCTAGGATATAAATGATAAATGACAAAATATGTTTGTAATGGAATATTACAGAGGGGCTTACTGCTGCTCATGTTTTTTACGCTAAAAACAAACAAGCATAAACCTTCTTTTGGCCAGAGCTTGGCATCCCTCCTGGAATTGCTTGAGGCCCCATAGAGGGACTCCGCCCTCCCCCAGGGTTTGAAGACCCCTGTCATAAGGCTAGAAAGCACTATGTAGATGCAATTTAAGTACAGTACGTCATTCCCAACCCTCTTCGTGCCTCCCTCTCTGCACCATTCATTCCTCTGTTTATACAGCACTATGTGGCTTTTACCCATCCACTTCATCTCTTAAACCTTTCTATTTGTGCCATTAACTCCACCTCTTTTCTTGCACACTGTCTGTGCCGTCAGTCCCGATGCCTCCATACGTCATTGATCCTTCCAGCTTTACACTTAATGACACACTATCTATGCTTTTTACCCCTATTTCTCTGATCAATCACCCCATTGTCTTTGCTCCTGTTTTCACCCTTCCCATTTTACTTACTCTTGTGGCCTCATAGGCCTGAGAACATCCTAACCGCTTCTCCTCTTTGTTAGATAACGGCACATGGACACAGCTGTGGCTGGTCTCGGACTACCACGAGTATGGCTCCCTCTTCGATTACCTGAACAGATACTCAGTGACCATAGAGGGAATGATTAAGCTTGCTCTGTCTGCAGCCAGTGGCTTGGCACACCTGCACATGGAAATTGTGGGCACTCAAGGTAAGATGCACGCACTGGGTGGCATTTGTTTGATGTTTTCCATCTTGGTGGTTTGATCATGCACATATCCAGTGATGGCGTTTGTATTCTGAGTTGAGTTGAATCTGATAAGCTGGCTGAACATACTATAGAGATTTTCATGTACCGTCAGCATTATTGTGCATGGTTGTTCATTTTGCCTGTGGCCAGGCAGTGACCTCAAGTAATTGTGTGTTGATGTGAAAGCCATTGTGCAGTGTAGATTAATCTGTGTCACGAGACCTTGTGCATTGTTGTGGGAGCGGGCACTCACGTGAATGTCTAATTTGACACTAAAAAAGTGATGACAAAATATGAAATTTTTAATGTGTCTCTCTGGACATTAATTATGACCTTTCATTTGTCAGTAGGAGCATGGTAGTAGCCCTTTAATTTTTTCACATTTCATGCTAAACCAGTCGTAACCAGAGTCTTGCACAAGGCTGATTTCTGGACTCCTGGGTGTTTGTCCTGGTTAAAGTGTGTAGTTTCTGCAATTATTTATTTCTGCTTGGGACACCTGTGGTTTTGTATGTTATTTTAGAGGCACTGACATGCCTTCTCCCAATTCTGTTGCAATGATGAAATATGTTCCCTTGTTCTCTGAAGTTGCATTTTTTCTTGTTCTAAACAGACATTGCAGTGCACGTGTTTCCTCTTTTCTCTGTTCTATGGAGGTAGAGGGGGTTGTTTTTCCTTGATTCAAGGGTGTAGTACAAAATTTGTGTTTGTGCATGTGTTGCTGTAGATCAGATATAAATGAAGGAGGCCCCCTTAACTGTCGGTTCCGGGACAGGGGAGAATAGGTCAACAAGCAAAGAAGTCCCACAATTGACCCTGATTGGGTAGTATGATCTTATAGGTGCCCAACGTTATGCCTTTACAGATACCAATCACACATTGTTGTACGTGAAGCTTAAGTCTCTATGAGTTTATAAAACGGCCAACAGTTAGATATAAACAATACTTTTGTGTAGGTTTTGTCAACTTATAGAGAAGGACAAGACATTAAGGTTTAAAAAAATATAACAATGTATATTTATTTCAGAATAAAAGGGTCATTCGCAAAACACAAGTAATTAAAAACAATTGGTACAATAGCTAGTTTAAAAATATGGTTAAAAAAATTCAGTGGAGTAAGCAACAAACACATAATTCATACATTAGTATAATAAACACAACAGATTTATCAAAAAAATTTCACAAGAACAGGGGTCGACGCAGCGTTTCGGTTTTGGGAAACGATTAAGAACCTTCTTCAGGACCAAGTTCTTTAGTGTACAAAACTTAACTCCCGTTAGATCCGAGGAGAATTTCTGCCCAATGGTATTTTAGGGTTTCAACTGGGCTGCATGTTGCCAGGTCTGCATATAGTTTGCTGATTCCTTGTAGTATCCTTCTGGAAGTTGCATACGGTAGAAGTAGGAGCCACCGATATGTGAAGTTCGAAGGGCCAGATTTTCAATTTCTGGATCCCCGATCAAACACAACCTTTTCGTATGGTGCTGTGTTGATGAGCGCTGCTTTATGATACTGCGCTGCTCTTTACTCTTAATACTGAAATTCGGCCTCCCTGCTCCTACTGCTAGCGTCCTTCCGGGGTCTGTGATAGAGTGATATTGGCCAGAAATTGAAAATCTGGCCCTTCGAACTTCACATATCGGTGGCTCCTACTTCTACCGTATGCAACTTCCAGAAGGATACTACAAGGAATCAGCAAACTATATGCAGACCTGGCAACATGCAGCCCAGTTGAAACCCTAAAATACCATTGGGCAGAAATTCTCCTCGGATCTAACGGGAGTTAAGTTTTGTACACTAAAGAACTTGGTCCTGAAGAAGGTTCTTAATCGTTTCCCAAAACCGAAACGCTGCGTCGACCCCTGTTCTTGTGAAATTTTTTTGATAAATCTGTTGTGTTTATTATACTAATGTATGAATTATGTGTTTGTTGCTTACTCCACTGAATTTTTTTAACCATATTTTTAAACTAGCTATTGTACCAATTGTTTTTAATTACTTGTGTTTTGCGAATGACCCTTTTATTCTGAAATAAATATACATTGTTATATTTTTTTAAACCTTAATGTCTTGTCCTTCTCTATAAGTTGACAAAACCTACACAAAAGTATTGTTTATATCTAACTGTTGGCCGTTTTATAAACTCATAGAGACTTAAGCTTCACGTACAACAATGTGTGATTGGTATCTGTAAAGGCATAACGTTGGGCACCTATAAGATCATACTACCCAATCAGGGTCAATTGTGGGACTTCTTTGCTTGTTGCTGTAGATCAGCACATTTCTTCCATCCCTCCACAATACTGCGGTCTATCATAAGATTATCTAGCAGGCAGAAACCTTTCACAAAGTTGACATGCACGCCCTCTATGAGGAGCAAAAGTTGTCGAGACGCTTTCCAAGTCAGAAGTGTGGCTCAGGGGTTAGAGGCGGCAGACCCGGAAGCTGAGATCGGCCCTGGACCAGGGTTCAATTCCCCGCCTCGGCGGGTCTTGGGCTCAAAACATTCCACGGACTCGATAATTCTCACTTCGGTGCCTTCTCGACTCACGGGTTCACACTCTGCGACTCTGGGCAATAGCTTGCTTAATCTCCACAACGGCCCCTCGCGGCGGGATGCCTGGCTTTCACCTTGTGGATACCCTGCCGGGGTTATCTCACAGGGGAATACCAGGACGGGTTCCCTAAGCAAGCGCCGGGAAACCCTTTGTGGGTAGCTGTGCGCTATATAAGCTCAAATACATTTACATTTTATAGCAGACAGTCATTTCTGTCCATGCTTAAGAGCATGCTCTAGTCTGCCCAGGAAACATTCAAGTAACCCATAAAGGCTAGTGTAACGCCCAGGATGGGGAAGTATAAGCCTTTACCAAGGGACCCTGTCAACATCAGGAGCTATGTTCCAGCCGACGCTGGTTGTCGGGCCTCTGCTCAAACCACATGTGACGACCTGCCTCCTGATAAGGAGAGCATAAAGCTGTACGTAGCCGGTCAAAGTGTAGCCATAGGAGAGATTAACCACTGGTACCATATCCATAATTTCCTTTGGGCTCCTCTCCCACTACAATAGATCTGCGTGAGAGGAAATGCAGGAGCTGGTGAAGCATCTCCAAGAGGCATTCAGGAAAAGCAGTGAGGGATATAGTTTCAGTGGACAAGACCATCTCCAACACGAACATACGTTGCACCTTGGATGCTGCGGGCACAGTCTTCCGGGGGATTAATACCAGCATCATTCTCGGATGCCATGCCATGCCATGCCTTGCTCCATTTCTTGGGGTTTAAGCCGGAAGTTCAATAGCATCTCCTCAACCCGCCATTTGATGGGAAACGCCTATTTTGAGCCTAAGATTGATGAGATGCTAGAGAAGCTAACGGACACCAACATCACAACATCAATGGGTGCCCCTTTGAAACACTTACTACCCTATCACACATCACCTGCTGGAGGGGAGATTCCAAGATTTCCTCTCTTACTGTTAGGAAATCACTCAAAGCAGTGGGTACTCGGTGGTTCCCCACAGCTACTACATAGAGCTTCTCACAAACCCCTCCTAACATCCCACCCTACGCTCATACTCCCTACAGAGAACATCGCAACCTTTTGGAGTAAGATGTCTATGTGCTACTTCCCAAGGGAGGCATAGAAAGAGTGTCCCACACCACTGAGGCAAGTTCATTTACTCTCTTTACTTCCTCATCCCCATGAATGTTGGCTCCCTCGGGCCCCACAATCTATTTATCCTGTCAAATTCTTTTTACATGACAACCCTGCCAGATGTCATCTCTCTGCTTCAAATGCAACTACATGGCAATGCTTTACCTGAAGGACTCCTATTTTCCCATCCCCATTCATCTCTCCCTCCAGTGATATCGCTTCTTTGTGGAAGTGGTCTTCATTACCAATTCAAAGTGTTCCCTTTTGTGGTTGCCACCGCTCCAAGGGTCTAAACAAAGTGCCTAGCAGTTGTAGCTGCTCATCTAAGGAGGTGGAGCATCCATGTTTTCCCTTAACTTGACTATCGTTTGGTGAAGGTCACAGGCATGCAATAATGCCTAGGTCACACCCAAGCTGCTTCTCCCAGCTTCACAGCCTGGGGATTAATTGTAATGCTACTGAATCTCACCTACAACCCTTCCAGGTCCAGAGGTTCTTGAGGTCCATATTTAGGGAGTTGCACACAAAACCTACCCCAGCCAGCAGAGTGTTGGCATTCTAGCACCTCCTACTTCCTTGTCAGCCTAATTGTCAAATCAAAGTAAAATTATCTTGCATCTCCTAGGGATGGTAGTCTTCTTTGTCATCATGGTACCCCATGCCAGGCTCCACATACGCACTTTGCAATAATCCCTATCTGGTTAATTGTCACACACTGAGGATCTCTGGGCAGATCTAGTGTTGATAAACTCCAGCTCCTATGGCTTTTTACAGTGGTAGAACAGCTACTACCTGTTGCAGGTCAGGGCTTTCTCCGACCCCATTCTGCTACTCACCATTACCACAGATATCTCCCTCTCCCTCTCCCTCTCTCCCTCTCCCTCTCTCCCTCTCCCTCTCCCTCTCCCTCTCTCCCTCTCCCTTTCCCTCTCCCTCCCTCTCTCCCTCTCTCCCTCTCTCCCTCACCCCCCTCCCTCTCCCTCTCCCTCTCCCCCTCCCCCTCTCCCCCTCCCTCTCCATCCCCTCCCCCTCCCCTCCCCCTTTCCCTCTCCCCCTCTCCCCCTTCCCCTCCCCCTCTCTCCCCCTCTCCCCTCTCCCTCTTCCTCTCCCCCTCTCTCTCTCTCCCCCTCCCCCCTCTCTCTCCCTCCCCCCTCCTCTCTCCCTCCCCCCTCTCTCTCTCTCCCTCCCCCTCTCTCTCTCTCTCTCCCTCCCCCCTCTCTCTCTCCCTCCCCCCTCTCTCTCACCCCTCTCTCTCCCCCTCTCTCCCTCCCCCTCCCTCTCTCTCTCTCTCCCTCTCTCCCCCCTCTCTCTCTCTCTCCCTCCCCCTCTCTCTCTCTCCCCCCTCTCTCTCTCTCTCTCTCTCTCCCTCTCTCGCTCTCTCTCTCCCCCTCTCTCGCTCTCTCTCCCCTCTCTCTCTCTCTCTCTCTCTCTCTCTCTCTCTCTCTCTCTCTCTCCCTCCCCCGCTCTCTCTCTCTCCCCCCCCCGCTCTCTCTCTCTCCCCCTCTCTCTCTCCCCCTCTCTCTCTCCCCCTCTCTCTCTCCCCCTCTCTCTCTCCCCCTCTCTCTCTCCCCCCCCTCTCTCCCCCCCCCTCTCTCCCTCTCTCTCTCTCTCTCTCTCTCTCTCTCTCTCTCTCTCTCTCTCTCTCTCTCTCTCTCTCTATTCCGGGTTTCGGTCAGGATGACCCTCGGCTCCTGGGCCTGATGGCCTCCTGCATCCTGCTGGTGCAACATGCCAGGTGGCATATGCAGGCTCTACAGTGGGACCTGAAGTTCCAGTGGGCTCAGCATCAGGGCAACCTGTCCGATCACATCCAGATCTCAGAGGGCACTGTCCGACAATTGCAGTGGTGGCTCACAAATTGCGATTGGGTCCAGGGCAGATTCCTCTCCCTTCCCCAACCCCGGAGCACACTGTGGTGACGGATGCGTCCCTCCTGGGATGGGGTGGCCACATGGGAGAGGCGGAGATCAGAGGTCTCTGGTCTCCGGTGGAGTGCCGGCTCCATATCAACCTGTTGGAGCTTTGGGCGATCTGACTTGCACTTTAAGCATTCCTTCCCTCTGTCCGGGGAAGTGTAGTGCAGATGTTCACGGACAACACCACCGCCATGTGGTACTGCAACAAACAGGGCGGGTGGGGTCGTGGACCCTATGTCAGGAGGCTCTCCGCCTCTGGACATGGCTGGAACATCAAGTTATTACCTTGGTGGTTCAACACCTGGCAGGTTCTCTAAACCCCGGAGCGGACAAACTCAGCCGGTGCATGATGGGCCACGAATGGCGTCTGAACTTGGACGTGGTGCAAGATCTCTTTCTGTAGTGGGGAGAGCCTTGGTTAGATCTATTCGCCACCGAAGATAACGTGCAATGTCATCAATTCTGTGCGTTAAATTTCCAGGGCGGCACTCGCTCGGCGACGCTTTTCGTCACAAGTGGAGCTGCAAGTCTGTTGTACGCCTTCCCGCCTATACCACTTCTGCCCAGAGTGCTGAAGAAGATTTGGCGTGACCGGGCCCAAGACATCCTTGTGGCTCCGGATTCGCCACGAAGATACTGGTATCCCGAGCTATTCAGCATGACGATCGCTCCCCTGATCCGACTGCCTCTTCGGGAGGATCTTCTGTCGCAGCAGCAGGGGACGGTCCTTCACCCGAACCTGCCCAGCCTCTACCTCCTTGCATGGAGATTGAACGGCGACAGTTGACCGCTTTCGACCTTCCTCCCGAAGTCTGTGACATTATTCTGGCAGCCAGGCGTCTCTCCACTAAGACTGTATACGCCTGCAGGTGGTACAAATTTGTGGCATGGTGCACAGCAAAGGCTGTGGATCCCCTTTCTGCCCCTCTTTCTGTGGTCCTTCTGTTCCTTCTCTCTTTGGCCCAGCAGGGTTCTGCTCTGGGGACTATCAAGGGTTATCTCTCTGCCATTTCCGCCTTTCTACGGCTTCCCGATCAGCCTATTCTTTTTAAGTTCCCAGTTGTTAATAGTTTCCTGAAAGGCATTACACACACGTTTCCTCCCGTACCTTTCATAATGCCTCAATGGGACTTAAATCTAGTCTTGACCTATCTGATGTGCGCTCCCTTTGAGCCACTTCATAATTGTCCCTTACGTCTTCTCATTCTAAAGACCGCTTTCCTGGTAGCTATCATCTCTGCCAGAAGAGTGAGTGAGTGCCAGGCTCTTTTTTCTAAACCTCCTTTTCTTTCTGTTCATCTGGACAAAGTGGTTTTAAGGACTCGTCCTTCTTTCTTGTCAAAGTTGTCACGCCCTTCCACATCAGGCAGACCATCACTTTGCCCACCTTCTTTCCGCCTCTGCATCCTTCAAAAGAAGAAGAGAAGCTCCACCTTTTGGACCCAAAATGTGCGCTCTCGTTCTATCTGAAACGCACACAACAGTTCCGGGTGGAGGACCAACTTTTCGTGGGCTACGTGGGTGCCAAAAAAGGTTGGGCCGTGCACAAACGGACCATCTCTCGGTGGGTCGTTCTGTGCATCAAAGCCTGTTACTCATTAGCTAAGAAGGAGCCTCCTGTGGGGCTGTATGCCCATTCTACCCGGGCAACAGCAGCCACTACTGCTTTGGGACGCGGCGTTCCCTTGCAGGACATCTGTCAGGCAGTTATGTGGGCCTTGCTGCACACTTTTACCTAGCACTACCGCCTGGACAGCCAAGTCTGGAGAGACTGCTTCTTTGGCTGTTCTGTTGTCTGTGACTTTCTGGTGTGATCTTGTTTGCAGACCCACCACTGAGGTTGGTATTGCTGGGATATCTATTCTACGGTAAGGAATCTATCACTAACGTGTCTTTCAGATGCACAAGTTACTACTTGTGTAACAATATATCTGTATCTGTAAGAGTCATTAGTGAGTGATAGATTCCTTACCGCCCCACCCATCCTCCCCGTTCTGCGAACTGATTTCTAGGGTTAAGGTAATTCCTTTCAGGGCCCTAGTTTCATGGCACCAATGGTCAGTTTCTTGCATGGCTCTGCGCTCCTGGCGCGAAAAGTCGTGTACAGAACTGACGTCAGCTCGCATAGGTGGCGCCTAAGTAATCTCCGTGACATCATCTCGGCACATACAACGCCAGCGACGGACGCAGAGCCGCACAACGCCGCCTTCCGACGCGCAGGGGTACTGCTGACAAAACTTTCCAGATCCAGTCTGACGCCTGGGGATATTCTAAGGTAAGGAATCTATCACTAACTAATGTCTCTTACAGATATATCGTTACACAAGTAGTAACTTGTGCATTAACTGGTCAGGATTATTTGATGATGCTTTTCCATCTCTCCCACTGCTTCTGTATGTGGTACGGAAGATGCAACAAACCTCTCTATTGCTTATTCTAGTGGCCCTCACGTGGGCTAGGCAGTCTGGTACTCAAAACTCGTCCAGATGTCCATCAGCCCCAATGAGAAGTGTCTCTAACAGGCAGGACCTTCTCACACACAGTCCAGGGCATTGTTTCTTACCTTGTCCATCTACAAATATCAGGCCTTGCTTACACTTCTTTATTGCTACATCTAGCTTCCATGACCATATACATGCAAACAGGGAACACTCCTCCCTTTTTTGCTTCCCCATAGTCAAAGAATTTATGGAAGGCCTCGAGTATCATCCCTCCCAAAGTCCCTCCTGCTACTTTGTGGAACCACCGTGTTGTCTGTTCATCCCCATCTGTCTGCTCTTTGAGCCTTTGCATTTCTTGCGCTTTGCACCTTTTTTGGTGCAAAGTGTCTTTCCTCATGGCCAGGCGCATTACTGAGCTGTAGACCCTTACTCTCCAATGTAGTTTAGTTCCTATATTCCCAATAGGCTCTGCACATTGGAATAATATATCCTATAGATTAAACGTAGGACTGAGGTCGACTAGGTCTCTATCGAATATACTAAACTTAATAGTGAGTGCCAGCTAGCTCAAAGGTCACTAGAAACTTTCTCGAATTCACAAGAAGGGATTAGTTTCTGACAACCGCATAAACATGACAACTTTGTTTCCCAAGAATAAGGAATATATCTCGAGTCACGGAATCAATAGATAAGTATTTCACTCAGTGAATCGTTCATGCTTCGTTTCAACAGAGTTTGTAGAGAAATAGAGAGACGGGCGTTTTCAATAAAAAGGTTTATTGAACAGTCTTCTTTCTCATGCAAGAGAAGTGAACTGCTACAATCGTTAAGCAGACTGCAAATTATAATGTGTACATTGAGAATAGTATTATAAAATAATACTGTAAAAGCATTGTATGGTTTCTAAGCTATATACTAATACATAAATAACATTGACTAAAAATACTCAAATACGCCTACCTCAATGTACCTAACCTAAGTCTAGTACGCGGGAAGAAGTAAGTATTGTGCAGCATAGGTTTAGTTGTTTTTGCCAAGAATCTACCAAAGGTTTCTCTAGGTTTCAATCAGCTCCATACCTTGGTTTAGAATGAAGGAAGTCTGGTATCTCTGTCTCAGGACTCGATTTCCCAACACCCCGCAAGGGGAGCTTGGAAACACAGGAGCTGGATTCTCGGCGAGAGAAAGACAGCCTCTTGATCAGTACGTCAGCTGGAGGGTCGGCTTTCTTCGGCACTTGCTGTAGCGAGCTGCGTCAGGCAAGTAGATAGTCGAACTGCTCTGAACCACCGTAGTTTGCTATAGCAAGTGAAGGTATATTTATACCTTGGAGGTGTTTAGGAATATCATAGATTGACGTAAAGTCGGTATAATAACGTCAGGAAAGAACCCCTAGGGAATAGTTGTTCTTTGCAAAGTACATGAGTTCTTGGACAAATCAATATTCAAGCAAGGGAAAGTTCCCTAACTGCTTAAGCCGATTTTCCAAGAAATCGTTGTGACGTTTGGTACGGGTGGAAGTAGCCATGCCTGTATTTGGTCTACATGGGCTATAGCTAAATAAGGGATTGATTTCTATGCCTATATAAGGGCAATATGAATTGTACCTATATAAGGGCATGAATCGGGAAAATTCACTCTGAGCTCTAAACACCACACAACACCCACTCCACTTTATTATGTACGACATTACTAAGTTCCAAACACATTAAAACATATCTAAACATGATGTGTTAAAACCCACCCAAAAATACATAAAGATACATTGGTACTAGTTGTACACGAAAAAGCATTTGTGCTGTACGCATTTAAAGCAATGTTTCATTCAAAGCATATAATTTGATATCTTGAAATGCTATCCGAATGAATCACGAGAATACATTATGAAATGGCTCTTATTTACAGAAGAAAGTCGAGACCATTCCATGGCAGACTAAAAAACTATGAATGTGGACAAGGTCAAATATTGTCTCCTGGAAGCTTTTCAAAGAATTACAGTTCTCAATGAATAGTTCTACTATGAGCAGATTACTTTGTGCCCAAAAAATAAAAATACAAATTTGGAAAAACAAAAAGGCTTGATCATAGAAAAAATAGAGTTCCAAAGTTAGAAATATGTTTTGAAAAAATTTAGGCCGAATTCAGAGTCAACGCAAGTAAATCTTTATTGTTTGATTAATTAAAATCTTACAATACTTCCATTACAAAAACTCAGAGTCTCTCAGAACACTGTGTGCCAATTCAAAAGTCAGTGTTATTGTTCGGAAAAAACATCAAAACTTCTAAGTCTGAAAAGAATTAGTCTACCATTGTAGGTGAAAGTTGGATTACCTCTTTAAGAAGATTAATTGCACAAAGATGAGAAGCATCGCCTTCAGCGTTGGTCGCGTTAGCAATGTTCAAGTTGGATACCTGTGTGCCGCTCTCCTCTCGTACCTCACTGTCAGCATTTTGCGTCTGTGAGATCTCAATGAATGCCGTCATCAGAATTGGTAGCCGCTGGGGACAACACTGCGCGTGGGCCTTTAGCGGGTCCAGCAAGGCATCGACATCCGTTGGCATGACTGATGGGAGTGTGAGACAGATGTCTAACACGCATTCTTCTCCACATAGCCGGCATCGTAGAACAGGTAAGATGCAATCTTGCCAGATTGGTCTGAATGACATAAACCATGTAGTAGTTAATCCCAAAATTTGGACTATGCGCTCACGACACTTCATCACCAGAAGAGTGTTTTCCACGGTGATCTGGGTATCGCTGGTGATTTGGCTTGCCATATCGGAGCAAAAGGAGCAAAATGGACCTTTCTCCTGCTACTCCTGCAAATTCATCGGCACCGTCTACAACTCCGCTACAATCACACCTCAGATTCCCGACCCCAACCACCTACAATGCATCCTGCTCAACACCCGTTCGGTCCACAGGCACGCCATTGACCTATGGAACCTACTAGACACCATCTCTCCAGACGTCGCCTTCCTAACAGAAACATGGATGAACGCCTCCTCCGCCCCAGACATCACCATCGCCATTCCTGAAGACTATAAGATCACACGAAAGGACCGTACCGGCCACACAGGAGGAGGAATCGCTATCGTCCATAAAAAATCAATCCGCATCTCAACCAGCTCTGACGCCAACCTCGCCAACTCCGAACACCTTCACTTCCAGATCCACATCGACCCCAAGACCACACTCAGAGGCACCCTCCTCTACAGACCACCAGGACCCCGCGCAAAATTCAGTGAAGACATCACGGACTTCATTACTCCACACGCGCTCCCCTCCAAAGACTACATCCTTCTGGGAGACCTCAACTTTCACCTTGAAAAGTTCAACGACCGCAACACCACCACCCTCTTGGACAACCTCGCCAACCTCGGACTGAAACAACTGGTCACTTCCCCCACCCACATCGCAGGTCACACACTCGACCCCATCTTCACCTCCAGCAATCATGTCTCCTTCAGCCACACTACGGATCTCCTCTGGACTGACCACAGCTGCGTTCACTTCACCTACAACAAGCCAAAACCCATCAACCACCTCCAACCAACTCTGCAAAGAAACTGGAACAAAATCACCATCGACCAGATCTCCTCATCGCTCCTTCTAAACACCCCAGCCCACTCTTCTAACCCAGACCAAGCCGCCGCCAACTTCACCCTATGGTTATCCAACACCGCCGACACCTTAGCACCACTGAAAAAACGTCAAAGCAAACCTGGCAGCAAGAAGGCCTCATGGTTCAACGATGATCTTAAGAAGTCCAAGAAACTCTGCCGCTCCCTTGAAAAGGCCTGGAAAAAAGACCCAACCACTAGCACCAAGGACGCCTTCAAAAACGCCACCCGCACACACCACCAACTAATTCGAAAGGCCAAGAAAACAGCTTTCAAGGATCGACTTGACAACAACGCCCACAACAGCAAGGAACTTTTCAACATCGTCAAGGAATTTACCAATCCCTCGGCCAACTCCAACGACATCACCCCCTCTCAAGCCCTCTGCGACTCCCTAGCCTCATTCTTCCACAACAAAATTGCAGACATCCACAACAGCTTCGACAACCAACCCGGAGACCAACCCACCCAACCATATGCTGAACATTCTCCCCCCCTGAACACCCTCAACGACTGGAACACAATCTCCACTGAGGACACCATTCGCCTGATGAACTCCATCCACTCAGGATCCCCCACAGACCCATGTCCTCACCACATCTTCAACAAAGCAGACTCCGTCATAGCACCGCACCTCCGAGATGTCATCAACTGCTCCTTCAACTCCGCCACCTTCCCGGAAAGCTGGAAACACGCTGAACTCACCGCCCTTCTGAAAAAACCCACAGCGGACCCCACCGAACTCAAAAATTACCGCCCCATCTCGCTCCTTCCATTCCCGGCCAAAGTCATCGAGAAAGCTGTCAACAACCAGCTCGCCACTTTCCTCGAAGCCAACAAATCCCTCGACTCCTCACAATCTGGCTTCCGAGCAAAACACAGCACTGAGACCGCCCTCATCGCAGCAACAGACGACATTCGAACTCTACTGGACAATGGAGACACAATCGCCCTCATCCTCCTCGACCTCTCTGCAGCCTTCGACACAGTCTGCCACAGCACCCTTTTACAACGCCTCAGAAACATCGGAATACAAGGAAAAGCACTTGAATGGATCACCTCGTTCCTCACCGGAAGAACCCAGAGAGTCCGCCTTCCACCATTCAAGTCTGAGGCCACTGAAGTCATCTGTGGCGTACCACAAGGATCCTCACTCAGTCCCACCCTCTTCAACGTACACATGACCCCCCCGCGGCCATCGCCCGCCAACACAACCTCAACATCATCTCCTACGCGGATGACACTCAACTGATCCTTTCTCTCACCAATGACCCCAGCACCGCCAAAACTAACCTACACGAAGGAATGAAAGAAGTTGCCGAATGGATGAAACACAGCCGTCTGAAACTGAACTCAGATAAAACAGAAGTCCTCATCTTAGGTACATCCCCCTCTGCATGGGACGACTCTTGGTGGCCGGAAGCCCTTGGAAAAGCACCCATCCCGACAGACCACGCACGGAACCTAGGCGTTATCCTGGATTCTTCACTCTCAATGAACAGACAAGTCAACGCCGTATCCTCATCCTGCTTCAACATTCTCCGCATGCTCCAAAAAACATTTCGCTGGATCCCCACCGAAACCAGAAAAACAGTCACCCATGCTCTTGTCACGAGCCGACTGGACTACGGAAACACCCTCTACGCAGGTACTACCGCTAAACTCCAGAAGAAATTCCAACGAATCCAAAACGCCTCAGCCAGGATCATATTAGACATCCCGCGCAACGAACACATCTCTGGCCACCTGAAAGACCTTCACTGGCTACCCGTCAATAAGAGGATCACTTTCCGACTGCTAACCCACGCACACAAATCTCTCTACGACATCGGACCAGAATGCCTCAACTCACGACTGTCCTTCTACACCCCCTCCCGCCAACTACGTTCTTCCAGCCAAGCCTTCGCCACTGTACCTCGCATCAACAAGACCACCATGGGAGGCAGATCCTTCTCACACCTGGCTGCTAAAACATGGAACTCACTCCCCACTTACCTTCGCCTTACCCAGAACCACCTAGCATTCAGAAAGCAACTTAAAACGTGGATATTTGACAAGTAATCCTCCTCCCCTCCCTAAGCGCCTTGAGACCCTCTGGGTATGTAGTGCGCTATATAAATTCTTTGACTTGACTTGACTTGACAATAGTATCCCTGCTGCGAGTCCCAAAACGAGAGGCAGTCCGCCAAACACAGAGTGCACGAAGTTTGGAAAAATTCCTAGGACTGCTTCAAAGGGTGCTAACAGTCCTGAAAAAATAGACTTAAATACATGTACAATACCACTCGTATCAGACATGTTTAAGAGCCGACCTAACATTTCTGAGAAATGTTCAGGGCAGTTTGTAGTTAATAGGGTGTGTATCTCTGCAGAAGTCCTTGCGACTTGCTGATCATAGGTTTCTTTGGCCAAGGTCAATGGCACAGTTCTTTGTAGAAGAATGGCTTTCATTCTGCTCAAAGTATCAATTCGTATAGAAGAGATGTTCAATGAAGGCCATAACGGCGACTCCCGGCCTGACTTAGTTTTTGGAAACAATACTTGCATACAGCAAGTGACCCTGGCTGACAGTTACGAGATAGGCTACACCTGGCAACATGCCACAGCAGCTGTGATCATTCGACATATTGTAGCTTCAATTAGAAAGCTGCCTAAAAATTGGATCAATCACTGCAGCTGGTGAACCTTACAGGTGGCAGGATAAATTGTTAGGGGAACCATCACAGGCCTGTGTAAGTTTATACCATGACATAGGAGAGAACCGCTTAGTGCGTTTTCACAATTATTACCACTAAGAAACACTTCTTTCCTCCCACTCCAACATCTGTGTGTATAAGGTAATTCCCAGGATGTCTTGATGTATTTTTTACCCAATCTTTCATATAGGGCTGCTGGTATACATTTTAAGCAATACTGAAAGTGGAAAAATGTAACGGGCATAGTGATTGTACCATGTATTATCCATTAAATAGCTGGTTTTTCAGCGACTGTAAATGGGAATCTTTCCAGTTTTTCAATGCTCTGCACCGTATAGTCTGCTCCCCTCTGCGCCAATTTGATTTGTGTATCTGTGAGATTAAATTCAGAAAACAATAACGTTGTGTTGATTAAACGCCAAGGCACATAGCCTGAACGAAGGTTTTGTAAAGTCCAGCCTAATAGCATTATAGAACGCAATTGTGACTGACCATGTTGCATCATGACCAAGTCCTGTTCCATTATGTCTATGGCAGAGGATACTATGCTGTCCAAAGAATATATTCTGGATAACTGAGTCGTTAACCCATTGTCAACTACAGAGAGAGATTTCTCTGAATTAAGACGATAAATTTCTCGTATACGTTCTGCAGTCTCTGCTTGCAAAATCTTCCACACTTCATTATATAGAGCATAGATACCGGCGTATATAAAATGTTTATGACGCGGTTTTTTAGGTCCTTGTAAGAAGTCCCTCAGGTCAGCGCCATCTTTAAGTGAAGATAAGTGTTGTTTTACTTCCTTCAGTGTAGACTTGTGTAGCCACTCAAGGCACAGTTTCCCTACACTGTATGATGTTTCTATCCCTGGATGCTGTCTCTGAACATATCTTGGATCTGGCCTAGTGAATGTGAACCCTTGTGTCTTATTCAGGAATCTATATTGACAGTTGTTTGTGTCTGTGGGCCAGATTAACCATTTTTTCCAATCAGGATCTGTTCTGTTGTGAAGCGGAATAAATTTGCTTTGTATTTGTCAACATTCTTTTCATTCCTATCTTATTAACATTTTTAAAGTAAAATGATTCTGGATTTGAAACATGATACCCTGAAAAATATGGAAACTTGCCAAAAAATGTTTTTGAGCTACCCCTGGGTGGAATAGGGCAATGTTCCCATTGCTTATAAGTTAATACATTTCTAGAATTTGCAGATGTATGCAAGAAATGATGACCATAGTGATTATAACAGTACATTTGCTCATAATCTGATGAACCTTCCAAGTATTCATCATTTCTAAGTCTGACATCATATTAGTAACCGTATCAAAGTCTCAATCATCAGAAAAGGTACTAGATGAAACAAAGTTCCTCAAGGAAATCTTGAATAGGTGTTGAATCTTCAACAGCTCTGCCGGACCAACAATGTCATATTCAGTTCTGTCCCAAGCTATACCACCTGGTATAGGAACGGCTGTGATGTTCACTGATGACAAGTCTCTTTGTTTACGATGAGATGATTTGTGTGGCTTGAGGAGTAAGTTGATGTTCTTACTTGCTGTGTCCTTTTTAACATATCTTCCATTTATCAGCATTCCCAAAGAAAATACAAGAGTCCACCAAAGTAGAAGAAAAAGTACACCCAACACAATCCAAAGTTCAATCCATGGTGAAACCAGATAAGTCTTTTCCAGTGGATGAAAAAGTTCTGTTGCTTGTTCTTTCAAAGTTCTTTTTACTGGCGTTGTTTCAGGTTCGCTGGGATCCACGGAAAACGTATTAAAGTTAATGAAATAGCCAGAGGCAGTTCTGTCAATTGTAGGGATTGCATCAGGATTTGGTAAAATCGCTGGAACCACTTGATCACTTGTTACATTTGTATAGTCAGTTGCTATTTCATTTTAGACAGGCGTTTCTTGATGAACTGTTATTTGGGTCTCAAGAGGTACAAGTTCCATGGCTTTGTTGCATAGTCCTTCTTTTTGCACTGCAGATTCTTCAAAGGTGATGTGTCTCTCAGTTTGAACCTCTTGGATAGTAGCCAGATTCAGGCATCTGCTACATCTTTGGAGTCCACTTGGCCTACTACTTATGATCGGCCACATGATGTGGTTTGACCAGGTTGATGGACACAAACCTGTACTCCATTTTTACCAGCAAGAGGCGGCAGTAAGACTGTTCTCGATCCGTGGATGGCTAGGACAGGTACTGGTTGTCTGAAAGAAGGCCCAAATTCCTTCTTGTCCGCGATCTTTTCTCTGACTAGATCCCCAGTCTTTGGAATCCAGGCAGGTCTTGCTGGGACGGATGGTTTCTGTTCAGTGGTCGTTGGCTTCTGGAGTATGTTACTTGGTCTGGATCTTATTTCATTTAAGTCCTGCAAAACAGCCAAACGATCTTTGATATCAAAGGGTTTTTGTTCCACCACTGAAGTGTGACAATCGAGGTCCTGCACAAACATTTTAGTTCCAAAAAGGATTTCATATGGAGTGATACCCCCTAGAGAACTTCTTGGCAGATTGTTAAGACTACGTTGGACACTTATTAGATGTTTGACCCACCCGTCACCCGAGCCTAGTACCCTAGCTGGCATAGATTGCTTTATGTCCCGTTTTTTTCTCTCCACTACCGAATTTCCCTCAGGATGGAATGGACTAGAATACCGCAATGCAACGCCCATGCTGGCCATGGCCTCTTTGTAAGCTTGAGAGCTAAACGTAGGACCCTAGTCTGAATGTAGCCTGCCGACTGTGTATGTGCCGATAAAGACTCGCAAATCTTTTATAACAGTTTGGGCAACAGCCGAGCGCTGAGGCCCTATCCAAATGAATCTTGTCTTAATATTTATGGGACCCCATCTGTCCATAGGGACGTCTGCGTGTAGAAAGTCTCATGCTTTCTAACAATGGTGTCTGTACTGGGCTGGCTGTACTGTAGTCCGGTATCTGGCTGCGTTCTCTGCTGCAATCTTTGTTGCAGTCATGGCAATTAATTGCAAATGTGTGAATGTGACAATTCATCCCTTGCCATCTGTACGTCTCTTTTAATTCTAGTAAAGATTTAGAGATCCCCTGATGTATCAGACCCTCTCCCAAATGTGCTTCGTGTATCAAAGCCACTCTACGTTTCCTGTTTGGAATTACTCTATCCCCCAGTCCAGGAATTCGAGCAAAAGGAACAGCGTTTGCGTCAATTATGTATGAATATTTGAGTGGATAGTTTTGAGGTAACGCTGCACCGCTGCCTTTGCTTGCCGCATTGCCCGCTAGAATTATTTTGCCGTCTATTTTCGTTTTTGAACGAGTGATTGCAGCTACGGAAGCCGTTTGCACAGCTGCCTTCGCAGCTTCATCAGCCAATGAATTCCCTGCAACGTGAACGCCATCACGTTGATGACTCAGTGTATGGATCGCGTGAGTTTGTTTGTAGTTCTTGTTGTAACCGAACTACTTGTTCCCAAAGCAACTTATGCTTGATTGTGCCACCTTTTGCATCTTTGAAACCGTTTTCAGTCCAGTTCTGCAAGTATTCATTATAAGATTGAACGCAATAATATGAATCGCACACTGAGTGTGAGGAATTCGGAATCAGTATTTTCAAGCGCCATCTTAAATGCTTGTAGTTCAGCTCACTGAGCTGTACAATCTCCTAGAGATTGAGTTTTAGTGACCACTATAAGCTTGTTTACCCCCAATCGCGGTCTGTGCTGATCTGGCAGTATAAATGATACATTCCTACTGCTCTAGAGGCATAATTTCAGTAGGCAGAGGACATTCATGTTCATATTGTAGAAATTCTTGTGTTTTCCAATAAGGGTCAAAAACGTATTCAACGTCTGTTGCAGCAAGAGAATTAACCCATTGTATCCATCTCGGATGTAAAGCCTTTGCCACTGCCTCTAAGGCAGGTAAAGGAGTAACAATCATTATGTGCTTACCCTGTGCGAGGGCTCTCTTTTGCTACTGCAGTTTGAACCGCTGTCAGAATTTTTTCTTAGAGGTGAAATTCATTTCTGCTTGTGTGTACAAGTGTGATTTGTAAGCTATTGGTACTTTGTCTCTTTTATTAAAGGTTAAGTATGTAAATCTGCATCTTCCTGGGATGACTTGGATCACTAAGTTGTGTACGTTTACGCATGTTTGCAAATGTTTTGTTGCCAACATGTCCGTTTGGACTGAACGCAAAATTTCTGTGTGTTTTTTAGTCCAATTAATTTGTTTGAAATCTGGTTTTGATTAATTCGTAGAGAGGTTTAACCCTTTCTGAGTAATTTAGAATGTAAGTTCTTCTGAAATTCAGGAAACCTATAATCAACTAAGTTTTTCAGCGTTTTTGGAGATTGGAGCAGCGCACATTTCTCTAGAAAGTTTGCTGCCAGACTTTTGCCTTCACTTGATAATTCATATCCTAGGAAAAGGATGTTTAAATGGGTAATTCTCGAGTTCTTGAAATTGAATTTGTACCCTTCAGAGGCGAATCCCAATATTATGGTGTTCACCTTGTTCAAGTGCCTATCCAATTCATCGTCTGTTAGATAGATGTCATCGACATATGATAATGCCTCATCATCATAAGTTTATAGTAACTCTGTTACTCTGGCTGAAAATAACCCTGGACTATTCTTGAATCCCTGGGGGAGACGACAGAATTGACCTGTGTCCCCATAATTTAGAAAGCGGTCAAGTACCTACTTTCTGGTGCAATGTTTTGACAAAAGAAACCGTTAGAAATATCTAATGTGGTTTTGTATTTTTTACGCACAATGTTATTCATTAGTGCTGCACTATGTGCATTTTGTACTGCAAAAGTTTTGCAACAAGAGTTTAAATGTCTGTAATCCAAAACTAGACGATATGTATTGTCTTGTTTGGAGGCAGGAAACAAAGGATTGCTCATGGATGAGGTGCATGTTTCGATCACCCCTTGGTATTCAAGTTGATCTAATATCTCCCTGACCTGTTTTTTAGCTTCTTGCGTATCTGGGTACTGCCTTTGTGCAGTTGGTTGAGTTTTTAACTGGATTTTATGTTGAGGAGAATCCTCATCCCATCCTACATGATTTTTATATAATGCAGGAGCCTGGGCTACTGCCCATTTCCTGGCATAGGTATATTTTTTATGAATTGGAATATGATTGGAGAAAGCTGGCATAATGCTGTCTTCACCATTTGGGCACTCCCTGACAAATTCAGGTGACCAGTCTTGTTCAGCTAAAAGAATGTCATAACCCTGAGAGAGCGTCTCCTAAAAGAGTGCTCTTATTTTTCTAGTTATGTCCCCCTCCATCCGCATTGGTACTTCATATAACTTATGTGGGACACTAACCCTGGTATCTGCAGTTTCAACTTGGATGTATTCATTCAAGTCCACTGTCTCCAGATGATCCTTCAAGTTCTTGCGAGCTATGGTGACTTCTGCTGCGCTGTCCAACATCGCCTGAGCGCATTCCCTGTTCTTGAATTGTGTCCTCAAGATCCTCAACATGTCTGATTTTTAGACCTGCTAACTTCTATTTGGTAAATTGAGTTTTCTTATTTTTTGGAACGTGTTGATCATCTTTGAACTTCATGCGCTCTTCCTTTTGTTCTGACCGTCTTCTTCTTTCGGATTTCTGTGAGTAATTCTGAAAGCTACGAGAGGAACGTGTATCAGGTTTTCTCAAATTATCCCTATTCCTTAGGTTGTACCTCTTTTCAGAGTGCTCCTTTTGAGGAGACCTACCTTTTGGATTGAGAACGCTTCTCTTTAGAAGTTTGTTTAGTGTTCTCCCACTTCTTTTTAGGAGGAGTAGGAGTGTTTTTAATAAAGACCTTTAACTGTGTAATTCTACTAAATGTATATTACCTAGTTATTCATCGTCTGACATTGCTTCAATGTCAGGGTTAGGTCTATAGTTGGCTAAAGCTAGCCATGTTGCTCCTGGTCTACCTAGTGGCCCAAGCCTGGTAATGTGATGTGTATGTTTTAGGGCGCCTTTAAACAAGAGCGCATGCTCTTGGTATGTTAGAGGAATTTCAACATCCTCGAAAGGAATGTATACCTCTGGAGCTTCATCTTCTTTGTAGAAGTGAAACACTTTTGATACTGGATTTGCTTCAGGGAAGATTATCCATGAATAGAATACCTCTGTCTGATGATATTCATGTGCCTCTATCAGAAAAACTACCCTACCACCTCTTGCTGATAGGCCATTTCTTATAAGTTTCATAGTGATGGCTTTTCTTAAAGTTTCTGGGATGATTATAGCATCCGCGTCGGTCCCTTGGAAACCTGTAATGTCAAAAGCTGCTGGATTTACTGCAGCTCCACCGGTTACGGTGTTGTCGCCATTAACCAACATTGTTTAATGAAAGTTGCAGAGCAAGTTTCAAGGAAGCAAAGATAAGGTGCACAGTATTTTGAACTGCTGTATCCTTCAACGTTGAGCAAACTAAAAACGAATACATTGGATTTTCGTCCTACTCAGCTATGGCGGATATTTTATCCCTTTACCCACTGCAGACGTCTGTTGGAGTATTTTACGGAAAAACTGGGGTCTCTGAGGAAAGCACGACTGAGTTACTTTATCTAGCGTTAAATGAGTGCCTTCCCTATGTTGGGCGCCATGTAGTGTAGTTCCTATATTCCCAATAGGCTCTGCGCATTGAAATAATATATCCTATAGATTAGACTTAGGACTGAGGTCGACTAGGTCGCTATCGAATATACTAAACTTAATAGTAAGTGCCAGCTAGCTCAGAGGTCACTAGAAACTTTCTCGAATTCACAAGAAGGAATCAGTTTCTGACAACCGCATAAACATGGCAACTTTGTTTCCCAAGAATAAGAAATATATCTCTAGAGTCGCGGATCAATAGATAAGTATTTCACTCAGTCAATCGTGCATGCTTTGTTTCAACAGAGTATGCAGAGAAATAGAGACGGCCGTTTTCAATAAAAAGGTTTATCTTTCTCATGCAAGAGAAGTGAACTGCTACAATCGTTAAGCAGACTGCCAAGTATAATATGTACAGCGAGAATAGTATTATAAAATAATACTGCAAAAGCATTGTATGGTTTCTAAGCCATATACAAATACTTACATAAATAACATTGACTAAATATACTCAACTGGTGCTTCTAAATACGCCTACCCCAATGTACCTAACCTAAGTTTAGTACGCGGGAAGAAGTAAGTATTGTGTAGCATATGTTTATTTGTTTTTGCCAAGAATCTACCAAATGTTTCTCTAGGTTCTAATCGGCTCCATACTTAGGTTTAGAATGAAGGAGGTCTGGAATCTCTGTCTCAGGACTCGATTTCCCAACACCCCGCAAGGGGAGCTTGGAAACACCGGAGCTGGATTCTCGGCGAGAGAAAGACAGCCTCTTGATCAGTACGTCAGGTGGAGGGTCGGCTTCCTTCAGCACTTGCTATAGCGAGCTGCGTCGGGCAAGTAGATAGTCTAACTGCTCCGAACCACTTAGTTTGCTATAGCAAGTGAAGGTATATTTATACCGTGAATGTGTTTAGGAATATCATAGATTGACGTAAAGTCAGGCATAATAACGTTGTGACGTTTGGTACGGGTGGAAGTAGCCATGCCTGTATTTGGCCTACATGGGCTATGTCTAAATAAGGGATAGATTTCTATGCCTATATAAGGGCAATGTGAATTGTACCTATATAAGGGCATGAATCTGGAAAATTCACTTGGAGCTCTAAACGCCACACAACACCACGACCCTTTCATTCATGTTCTCATAAGCGGGGTCATTTTTCGAACAAACCCAAAGTTCCTTCTTAAGGTGGTTTCCCCTTTCCACCTCAACCAGACTATAGAGTTGCCATTTTTTTCCCTCCTCCAGATTAGGTATCCGCGAGCGCCATTCATACCCTATATATTAAACGTGCTCTCATGTATTACATTAATAGGACCACACCCTTCTGCTGGCTTGACCAGTTTGTAGCTTTTGTAAATCCGCTCAAAGGCCTGTCGATTCAGGCATCGAAAAATCTTGAAAATGCTACTAGGCCTGCAGGCCTAGTAACTTAAATAATCTACTCAACCTAATTATAATGCTATTGACCCATAAAATGGTTTCAAATTATGTGATCCTGGGCAAATGGGCAAATATTTTAATTCACTGGGCTGCTATTTTCTTCTTTAAAACATATGAGAGTACCTTTAAATATGCAAGTTCAGCGGGGGGGGCCCTAGATTGCGCACGACCTAGATGGCCGCACGCCTGTGAGGCTCCAGCCCTGCCGAACCAAACAACATTCATCATGCCTATCCTGTAATGACATCCAGCTTTCTAATCTACTCTACGTGATTCCGGAATTCGTGCTGATTCAAAAGACACAACTTTTATGGCTCTACCCTGCAGTACAGCGGAGACCTTCATGATGCGGTTGGGAACGGAGGGCACAGAACTGCGTCTGGACCTGCATTGCGGCCCGCCTGGGCAGGAAACGCCGTGGCTTGCTGGGCCTGAGACCTGGCACATGGGCCCCTGCGGGGGAGGAGCGCATCTTATCGGAGTGCGGGAGGGGTCGGCACTGCACGCCGCGCATCACTTGCACACTCCAGCAGACCCCATTGACCTGTGACGTGTGAATGCTGCTGGTGCATGGAGGCACCGAAACCCGTTCAGCCTGATCGGCGTGTCAATCGAACACCGGAGGCTGCCTGAAGGTCCGTGCTGCATGCACGCACCCACCATGACACCCTCCCGGCTCCGAAACGCTACCGGGCTTGGAGTGCTCAGCGGATTGTTCTTGTGGCTCCCAGCTGCTCAGCTCTAGTCACCGCCGGACTGCTCGCCATTTTGTAGCTGCTACCGTGGATTCACTGTCGGACCTGCAGAGGTGAGGTGTGCCGCTCGCAACTCGGAGGGGACTGGCGACTGCGGCCCCCGGGGCTCCCCAGCGATACTCTGCTGCCCATTGCTCCCCCTCCCAGGGTACATAGGCGCTGCACGCATTCGCGCCGCTTGTGCTGCCTTGCCCACGCCACACCAGACCTCCTGACAACTGGCATAACACTGACTGAGAAGGCACTAAGGTGGAAACACGTGGAGGTTGCCTGAGCGGGACGTGAGGGACCCTTCCCGGCCGTCTTCGTGATTTACTGTTGACATTGCTTGGGATGCCAGGACCATTACCACTGACGCCCTGACACTGCGCTCCCCACCTCCTTTGGTGTGCTACTGCGGGTTGTTCCACCTAGACGCAATATCCACTACAAGGAGCGCTGCCTGCCCTGTGATCCCAGTGACCTGTGGCACGGTATTGCCGGACTACCTTCTCTTAGGGCAAGGACTGCAGCCCATTTCAAAGCCCCTCCTCCCATCCTGTCTGTATCCTCGTACCATGGGGGGCACCGATGCCAAGCAGGCCAAACTCCCATTTGAGGCGCGCAAACCCCCCAAATCGCGGGCTGAGGAGTTTGAAGACTCCGACGCAACGGATGCACATGAAGAAGACCATTCTACTGGTAATGAAACAGAGCCTCACCTCTATAGACGCTAAAATAGACACAATGAATATGTGCATGGACTCTGTGGTTACCAAACTTGGCCAACATAAACATCGTCTGAAGGAAGCCGAGACCAGAATATCTGACCTGGAGGACTGAGCCACAGCGAACAAGGCTCACATGTCACAAATGGATAAATTGCTGATGGTGATGGCCGATTAAAAACGAGGATTTGGAGGCGTGTTCCCGGAGGATTAACGTCTGAATCCTAGGCCTGGCGGAATCCACGCAGATCTGGCGTATGGAAGATTTTATAGAGCGTCTGGTCATAGATCTATTTGGTAAGGACTCCTTTTCGGCGCACCTCACAGTGGAGAGAGCACATAGAACTTTGGCGACACGCCCGCCACCAGGTACACCACCACGACCAGTAATTGCCCGGTTTTTAAATTACCGAGATGGGGACACGCTCCTACGCCTGATTTGCGAAAAACAGCAAGTTTGCTATGAGAATACGACGTTGTCCTTTTTCCCAGACTTTACGCAAACGGTGCAGGATACTGAGAGGAAATTTGCCACAGTCAAAAAGAGAGTTACAGGCGCAGCAGATTCCCTACGCCATGCTGTATCCGGCGAAGTTGAAAATAACGCATCATGGATCACAACTTTTTTTTCTGAACCCACAGCAGGCTGAGGACTATCTTTGTCGCCACCGGGGAATCTGAGGCTTGCGACCAGTCCAGATCCTCATCGCCCAAGCCGGTTCCTGACTGACATGTATGCTTCACATTGACTGCAGAGGGACTTTATTACTACTGAACTGCTCCCGATGTCAGGAATCACACTGGTGATGTATATGAGGATTTACAATTTGTAGATGTTTGGTTTGGCTACTTGCCTCCGTCCCACTGTAACAGCCCGCCGGCTGGTGGAGTGGTGGGTGGGTGAGAGTATGGAGGGAAGTGGGCGGGTCGTGAGCCCCTAGCGTGTCCCAGAGTGGGCAAAACCCCTGAAGCTATATATATATTTTTTTCAATTTTTTTCCCCCCTTTTTTTTAAAGGGAGTATAGATAATTATACTATGTTACTTTCTTAGGAGGGAGAGGGTTTTGTACCCAGCAGGCTGGGGAAGCCGGTGTGGGGTTTGAGTTTGATTGCACAGCGACTTGTTCAGTTTTTTGGGGGCGTCTTTGCATGGTCTTGTTATAATTGTTACATATGGTTAAATGGCTGAAGGCACACAGGACATTATTAGTATTATTGTAGCTTCATGGAATGTCCAAGGTCTTAACGACCCTAGAAAGAAGCGACAGATCCTGGGTTATCTTGACCGGCATCGCATCACAGTAGCTATGTTACAGGAGACGCACCTGGGTCCCTGCCCCACCCCCCACTTTGCCTCGCGATGAGCCTCGCATCGCAGATTTGCATCGTATTCTACATACTCCCGGGGTGTGGCTATATTAGTGAAGACAGGAGTAGCTTTGTCCTTGGTGGATCGGAAACTGATGTAGAAGGCAGGTATTGCCTGCTCTGTGGCAGGTTCTACTCTCACGATGTCAGCTTTGTCAACTACTATGGGCCAAACACAGACGATCCGCAGGCCCTTCTTCGCCTTTGAGGCAGAATACAAGAGATAGGAATCACCTACATTATTTTGAGTGGGGATTTTAATACTGTTATGCATCCCCACATGGATCACTCCCATGACTCCCCTGCACATTACACAACCACACAGCGGACACTGCGAGATATTATTGATGAGAATTACTTGCTGAATTCCTGGAGACATACACATCCTACACAACGGGAGGGTACACACTTCTCAGCATTCCACTCATCCTGGGCCAGATTGGATTATTTATTTATTTCCACTGGGATGGCTCACTGGTTAGGACGAGCAACACACTTGGCTTGGACTTATTCAGATCACTCTCCAGTCGTCATCGAATTACACGCACCCCTCAATCACTCCCCATATAACAATTGGCGCCTTAATCCGCTACACTTACAAGACGCAGCGTTCCCGACTGAGCTGGAGCAGGAGCAGGACGTACGGGACTTTTTTGATTGCAACCTTGACTCAGTTCCCAGTATCACAATGGTTTGGGAGGCGTTCAAGGTAACGGTTAGGGGCTGGTGTTTATCTAAGGGCGGGGGGCTTCCTTAAGTCACTGCGTAATGGCCTATTCACATTCGAGAGGGAACTCAAGCATTTGGAAGGGTAGCTAACCTCTGATGCTGCTGGGAACGATCTCAATCAATCAAAGACATTTGTAGAGCGCACTACTTACCCGGAGGGTCTCAAGGCGCTTGGGGGGGGGGGGGGGGGGGGGTGCTGCTACTGCTCGAACAGCCAGATCTTGAGCTTCTTCCTGAAGGAGAGGTGGTCTTGGGTCAGGCGCAGGTCGGGAGGGAGGGAGTTCCAGGTCTTGGCGGCCAGGTAGGAGAAGGACCTTCCTCCTGTTGTCGCTCTTCGGATGCGGGGGACTTGGTTGGTCGATCGGAGGTGGCGTTTGGGAGCGTAGAAGTTGAGGCGGTTGTTGAGGTAGCTCGGGCCTTGGTCGGGTAGGGCTTTGTGTGCGTGGGTGAGGAGACGGAAGGTGATTCTCTTGTTGACGGGGAGCCAGTGCAGGTCTCTCAGATGTCCGGAGATGTGGCTGCGTCGGGGGATGTCGAGGATGAGTCTGGCTGAGGCGTTCTGGATCCGCTGGAGTCTCTTCTGG
This sequence comes from Lissotriton vulgaris, assembly GCF_964263255.1. Classification (NCBI taxonomy): domain Eukaryota; kingdom Metazoa; phylum Chordata; class Amphibia; order Caudata; family Salamandridae; genus Lissotriton; species Lissotriton vulgaris. The sequence goes on along the minus strand of NC_141685.1, from coordinate 1,132,268,931 downwards.
AGCTTGGCGGTGGTTCCGGCGTAGAGGGCGTTGCCGTAGTCCAGTCGGCTGGTGACGAGGGCCTGGGTGACCGTCTTCCTGGTCTCGGTGGGGATCCACCGGAAGATCTTCCGTAGCATGCGCAGGATGTTAAAACAAGACGCGGAGACGGCGTTGACTTGTTCGGTCATGGAGAGGGAGGAGTCCAGGATGAAGCCCAGGTTGCGTGCGTGGTCTGTCGGTTTGGGTGCGGTGCCCAGGGCGAGGGCCACCAGGAGTCGTCCCAGGCGGAGGGCGAGGAGTCCAGGATGAGGACTTCCGTCTTGTCTGAGTTAAGTTTCAGGCGGCTGGTCGTCATCCACTCGGATAAGTCTTTCATCCCTTCGTGAAGGTCGGTTCTGGCGGCGGCGGGGTCGTTGGTCAGGGAGAGGATCAGCTGGGTGTCATCAGCGTAGGAGATGATGTTGAGGTTGTGTTGGCGTGCGATGGCCGCGAGGGGGCTCATGTAGACGTTGAAGAAGGTGGGGCTCAGCGAGGATCCTTGAGGGACGCCGCAGATGACTTCGGTGGCCTCTGACTTGTACGGTGGTAGACGGACTCTCTGTGTTCTTCCGTCGAGGAAGGAGATGATCCATTCCAGTGCCTTCTCCTGGATTCCGACGTTGCTGAGGCGCTGCACTAGGGTGCGGTGGCAGACAGTGTCGAATGCCGCGGAGAGGTCTAGGAGGATGAGGGCCGCTGTTTCTCCGTTGTCCATCAGGGCTCGGATGTCATCAGTGGCAGCGATGAGGGCGGTCTCGGTGCTGTGGTTGGCTCGGAAGCCAGACTGTGAGGGGTCGAGGGATCCATTCGTCTCGAGGAAGGCGGCCAGCTGTTTGTTGACGGTCTTCTCGATGACTTTGGCTGGAAACTGGAGGAGCGAGATGGGGCGGTAATTCTTGAGTTCGGTGGGGTCCGCTGTAGGTTTCTTGAGTAGGGCGCTGAGTTCGGCGTGCTTCCAGCTCTCCGGGAAGGTGGCGGTGTCGAAGGAGGTGTTGATGATGTCCCGCAGGTGGGGTGCGATGACAGCGTCGGCCTTGTTGAAGACGTGGTGAGGGCAGGGGTCGGTTGGAGATCCGGAGTGGATCGAGTTCATCATGGGGACGGTGTCTTCGGTGCTGATCGGAGTCCAGGCGTGGAGGGTGGTGGTGGGGGGCGGTGGTTCGGTCGTGGCGTGCGTTGTTTGAGTGCTGAAGCTGTTGTGTATGTCCGCGATCTTGTTGTGGAAGTAGGAGGCGAGGGAGTTGCAGAGGTCTTGCGATGGGGTGATGTCGTTGTTTCCGGCGTTGGGGTTGGAGAGCTCTTTCACGATGTTGAAGAGTTCCTTGCAGTTGTGTGCGTTGTTGTCCAGCCGGTCCTTGAATGCAGTTTTCTTGGTGGTGCGGATCAGTTGGTGGTGCTTCCGGGTGGCAAGCTTGAGGGTGGTCATGGTGTCCGGTGTTGGTTTCCTTCTCCAGGTTTTCTCGAGGGCTCGGCAGTTCTTCTTGGAGCTCTTGAGTTCGTCGGTGAACCATGGGGCCTTCTTGCTGCCGGGTCTGCTGGGCCGGGTCCTCAGTGGGGCGAGTTCGTCCGCGCAGTTGCTGATCCACTTCGTGCGGTTGTCGGCGGCCTGGCTGGGGTTCGCTGAGCTGGCGGGAGGGTGCTGGCTCAGGGAAGCGGCGAGCTGGTCGGCTGTGATCTTGTTCCAGCTTCTTCGAGCAACCTGTTGCTGGTGGTGGTGGTGGATCGTCGTTCTTTTGAAGGTGAAGTGGACGCAGCTGTGTTCCGTCCAGTGGAGTCCGGTGGCGTGGCTGAAGGCGATGTCTTTGCTGGATGAGAAGACGGCGTCGAGTGTGTGTCCGGCGAGGTGGGTGGGGGTGGACACCAGCTGCTTGAGACCGAGGTTGGCGAGGTTGTCTAGCAGGGTGATGGTGTTGCGGTCGTTGTTGTTCTCCAGGTGGAAGAAGCCACAAAGCCACTATGCGTAGTAAGCTTTCGGAATATGAGAATCTAGTTGAAAGGGAGTGCAAGTTTAGGGGGAAACCTCATGTAGCAAGGATATATGGTGAGGGGGATCGCTCAGGGAAGGCCCTTGCGGCTGCGTTCAGGTCACTTCGGTTCTCCAACTATGTGACGGAACTGCAAGATGCGCATGGAGAAATGCACAGAAACGTCCTGGACCAACTGCTCACGCTTAGAGATTATTATAGCACACTATATTCCTCTCACAGAGGCACCCCCCTTGACTTGCCATCCAACTTTGAGGACACTGCCCTAGACTGGTTAGGGGACACTCAACAGAAATTTCTCAACCTAGATCTGGGACTGGACGAGAGCACTGAAGCCAATATGCAGATGCAATCTGGTCGGGCCCTTGGGTCCGACGGATTGCCTATTAAATTTGATAAAACATACGCCTCCATTCTAGCCCCTATCCTGAAGGAAGTATTCTACGCAGCGCTCGAGGAAGGTAGCTTGCCTCTGACAATGCGGGAAGCGCTTATTGCTTCCATATTAAAACCGGGAAAGCCCTCCCATAGCTGCGACTCATACCGGCCCCTCTCCCTTTTGAACTGCGATACTAAAATACTGGCTAAGGTTATGGCGACCCGGCGTGACCTATTAATGCAGCGCTTGGCACTTCCTGACCAGGCGGGCTTTATCCCGAACAGAGCCACATCGCATAATCTCCGCACCCTGGTCCGGTGTTACAGGATATTGATCCTGGGTGCTCAGCGGTTGCGGTATTCCTTGACGCTACCAAATCGTTCGACTCCCTAGAATGGGACTGCTTGCTTGGTATGCTGGAGTACATGGGAATGCCTGTCACTTTCCTCCAGTGGATTCAGCTACTGTATACCTTCCAGTGGCCTCTGTGCTTCTGAATGTGGCCAAGTCCTCCACCCTTCACTATATCCAGGGGCACCCAGCAGGGCTGTCCCCTGTCCTCCATCCTCTTCGCCCTGGACATCGAGCCCTTAGCTGCTAAGCTTCGTCAACACCATAATCGCAGAGCGTAAATCTATCCAGCTAGGCAGCTACTTATCTCATTATATGCGGACAACATGACCCTGTATATACATAAACCCCAGGATAACCTCAATCCTGTCCTTCGGGAAATTACTACATTTGGGGCAATATCGGGTGTGCAAATTAACTGGTCCAAATCAGCAGTTCTCCCTCTCACTGATAATATCCCTCAGCACCAACTGGTCTATCCCTTGGTCTGGGAAGAGGAAGATGTGAAATATTTAGGTATTCATGTTACTAGAGATCGTGACGCACTCATGCGGCTCAATTATGGAACAGCAGTAGACAAAATCACGGACACCATCACTAAGTGGCTGCGTCTCCCACTTTCCATGGCGGGAAGGATCTCTTTAATCAAAATGGTCTTATTGCCCAAATTGCTGTACCTTTTCATCAACCTACCGTACCACCCGGGGCCTTTTTTCTTGAAGACACTTAACTCACCGCTTACTAGGCTCATATGGGGCGGGAAGCAAGCGAGGCTTACACGGACTGTATTGATGCTACCGTATCGTCAAGGAGGTTATGAAGTTCCAAATTTTGAGTTTTATTATTACTGTGCACAGGCTCACTTTGCTATGTATTGGCTTCACCCACCTCCTTTCATGCCCCACCTAGTGGTGGAAGATGGATATATGGCTCCAACACCCCTGGCGTGCTACCTCTTCACTGCAGTGAAGGAACGAGAACGAGATCCATCCACTGTAGACTGCACTATAAGGGCATGGCAGCATATAGCCCTAAGGCTAGAGACACCTCTGCTGTACTCCCCTAAGGTGCCACTTTTGCAGAACCCGCTGCTGCCAGTCATTCTTGAGTGGGTTTGCCGGAAGATGCTGGATAAATTGAAATACAGCACTTGGGGAGACCTCTATGTGGAGGGACAATTTTGATCTAAGGAACAGTTTTTTGACACCAGCAAACCGACAATAATGGACAAGTTTATGTATACCCGTCTTAGGCAGAGTGTGAGAGCCCTGGTTCCTGACTTTCCGTTGGACTCTGTTACACTAGCCCCACTGCATGCCCTCTTACAAACAGACAGCCCTCGCCACGTCATATCCCTCCTTTATCAGCATGCGCGTAATACGCCCTTCCCTGGCCCGCTGCGTGCTAGACGGGAGTGGGACACAGACCATTACTTTAACTGACGAACAGCGGGAGACTAGCTGCGCCCAAATAGAAGCAGTAACTGCTAATAATAGGCTGCGCCTTATCCATTTCAAGTTTCTTCATCGCCTATACCATACCCCGGCCAAGCTGTACAGGATCCACCGTCGCGATAGTGATGCATGTGCCAGTTGCGGGCGGGGAAGGAGCAGGATTCCTCCATCTTGCGTGGGAGTGCCCCCAGGTGATGACATACTGGGCACAGACATTTCAAGGGCTATCGGCTATGGTAGGTGCCCAGTTAGCCCCTTGCCCGCTCGTGCCCCTCTTGGGCCTGCTTCCAGGGCCCCGCACGGTATACACTAAATTTCTAGCGATGGGGCTATTTTTGGCGAAACGTCAGGTGGCATGTCGGTGGGGAAGGGGTCATGCTCCCAAGTTCAAGGATTGGAGCCACACCATGACAACATGGCAGGACAACATGCATCGATATGCAGACATGCTTCCCATTAAATCTCGCCTTAAAGACATTTGGGGTCCACTCACCTCATACCTCCTGGCACAGGAAGCAAATCAGGTCGTAGGGGAAGGCACACCAGACTCTAGAACATTAGAGTGAGCATAGAGGATATCACTTTGTATGACTGGTCACTGGTGGTTGGCTTAGGTGCTAGTAATGGCAAGAACCTCATGAGTGTCTTTTGCGGGGGGATGGGAAGACGACGGGATGGTGTCAGGTAACTATGTATGGCGCACTGGTTTCAGAGATGGCTACGTTTTTTTTCTGCAAGCTATAATGTATACTTCAGCCTTTAAATATGACCATGTGTGATGATGTCGTAAACTAGTAATACCCGCTCTTTATAAATTGAACTGTGCTTCTTAGAAAGTTGGGGTAAGGATAAGCTTGTTTGGTTTCTTTGATACCGAGAGATTTTGTACTAATACCAGCAATGAAGACTGTATTCGTAATGTGCCTAATTATCTAACTGCATAGTAGAACTGTGCATAATTTGACAATAAAGGTTTTTGAAATAAAAAATATGCAACTTCAGCATGTCTGCTGTACAAAAAACAATTTTGTTAGATTTAATAGACTAAACCCTTTCTCCATATATAATAAAAATCTAGCCACAAATAGATACACATTGTCATCAGGGCGGAGGCAGGAATGTTTTTCAAATCATGTTTAAAAACGATCACTTTTAATAAATGCATACCTGAACCATGAAGTGGTAGCACACTCATTTGAAGTCAGTAGATTTTCCATTGAAATGGTCAAAAAATGTCCCACTGACGTGGGTTTAATGATGAAACTATAGTGAACACGAATGTTGTGAAAAGGTTTACTGAAATATGTCATTTGCACATCATCAAGTAAAATGTGCTTTTGTAATTCCCGATTTATTTTGAAATATATTTACTATTCATTTACAGGGTATTTAAATGTTGTGTTAAAAAAAGGCATCTTACATCCTTTTATTTCACAATGATTGTTAGACAGCTCACTTTTGCAGCGTGAATCTTCCTGGATTCACTATGCTGTGCATATTCCGTGGTCTTGTGTTTGGGTCCGGATTCGTAGTCTTTTCTCTTTTTTTTTTCGTCGCCCAAGTGGGCGTCGGCGTCACCCCTTCCTGGGTGTATTTCCGGTGACGTCGGCATGCTTCCTGCGGAAGCTCCCACCCTTGGGCGCCATCTTCAGATTTCTTTTTTCCGCGGTCGGGTCTGGATCGTTCCCGTTTGGGCTCCAGACATTTTTGGAGAAAGTACTAGATAAGATCGAAATTGGAGAAGATATCGAAAGAAGAAGACTACGAGGGACTTCGCCGAACACTACCCAGCGAAAGGCAGGAGAATTCATCGAGGACTTCGACGATCGTCGACGTTCGCGCCGCCAGGGAGGCCTAAACACTCGATGATGGACAACACGCTGTTCAAGTTCTGCCCTAACTGCCACCACAAGTTTGCACAGAAAGACCAGCACCCAGTTTGCAACCTTTGCCTACCGGTAGAAGACCGAAGCGAAGACTGCAACGCCTTCTCCGTCTTCGCCCAGAAGACCCTTTGTGTAAGGAGGAGCCAGAGGGTAGCGCACGCCACCCTCAAAGGAAAAGGCCCAACGCCATCGCTGTACGAGCTGGGGATGTCCTCGGAGGAAGAGGACAACGCTGCCGCCGAAGACGACAGCTACACGGTCGTTGAGACCGATTACACGAAGACATCTGATAAGGTAGGAGACTCGTCGTTCCCCAAGAGCACGAGAGACTCCGAGTCTCGAAAAAATGAGGGCAAGGCCCCGAAAGCGCCGACGCAGAGACACCTCTCGTCCGCGGCTACCCACAGGCCCAGCGGATCCTCTGAGAAGGAGTCCCTGGCGTCGAGAGCTGCTGAGCAGCAGAAGTCGCCGAAGATCGTCCCCGAAAAGGACCGATCGACGTCGAGGGAGAAAGACCCTAAAGCTTCGACGCCGTACAGGGACCCGAAACCCAGTTCGACGTCCAAGCTCTTGCAGCCGACCCAGGCGCCGAAGAGAGTGGCCGAACAATCCGGCACGGACAACGCGGCCGAGATGGAAAAGAAAAAACAGCGACTAGAAGCCGAAATGGAAAACATCTTGCAGCGGAAAAAGGATTTCGACGCCAAGATGAAAGCCTTCACGATTCCCCACAAGACCAAGCCACCCATGCGGGACGTGGTCGAGGAGGAAGAGGAACAGGTCGAGGAACATGAGCCTGGAACCGAAATGGTCGACGACCAGGATGAGGACGAGAATCCCTACGAGGCTTACAGCTATGAGGAGGAAGAGGACACCAGGTTGGACGCCGAGTCGGCCACCTTTGACCCACAGGAGGAGGATTACTTGGATGTCGACACCGAAAGCCCAGAAGAGCCGGTCGACACATACCCCTCGAGGCCATCGCCGCCAGACGACATCGGAGCTTACAACTCGGTGATAAGGTCGGCGGCAACGGCCTTCAAGCTCAAGCTCGACGAGGACAAGCAGAAAGCGGACTTTCTCCTCGAGACATTACTCCCCACGCAAACAAGGAGCCAGTATCTTCCGATGCTCGACAGCGTCTTGGCGCAGGGGATGGAAGCATTCAGGGAGCCCGCAACATGCAAGGCAGTCACTCCCAGAACCGAAAAAAAGTACAAACATTCATCGAAGGACCCAGCCTACATCCGAGGCGTGGTCTCAGCTGACTCGATCATCACAGCCACAGCAAGGAAGAGGGCTAATGTGGCCACCACTTCTGGACCTCCCCCTGATAAGGAGAGCAAAAGAATGGACTTAGTGGGCAGAAGGATCGAACGGAATGCCGCGACCCAATGGCGCATGGCTAATTCCAATGCCCTCATAAACAGGCACATGTACCAGATCATGGAGGAGCTAGGAAAACTGGTGAAAGACCTACCCCAAGAGGCCAGGCAGAACGCTGAGAAACTGGTGGAAGAAGGGAAGAATGCGGCAAATTGTTGCCTCAAGACGGCCCTGGATGGTGCAGACACCTCCAGCAGGCTCATGATGATGGGTGTCACGGAAAGAAGACACGCATGGCTCAGAATCTCGGGTTTTAACGGCGAGACGCTGTTCGGGACAACAGTTGACGAAAAACTCAGTCAACTGAAGAAAGACAATGAAACTGCACGATCCATGGGAGCTTTGAAGTTCAGAGGCAACAAAAGGGGCAGCCAGTCACGGAGGCCCGGCAGAAGAGGTGGAAACCAGCCAGGTACTTCACACCAGGCTTTCCAACAGACGCACCAGGCTGACTCGCAGGCGCAACAAAGTCAACAGAAGCAGTCCTGGCAGTACCAGTCAAGGGGCCAGTCCTTTCGAGGGAGAAGAAATGGACGTGGACAGCATAAAAGAGTTCGACGAGACAATGAGACCCATTCTGGACCTCAGGTTCCTGAACGCATTCATAAGAACACAAAAATTCAAAATGACCTCCCTGCAGGAGGTGCTACCGCAATTGCAGATTGGGGACTTCATGGTCATGATAGACCTCAAGGACGCCTACCTGCACATACCAATGAACGTAACGCACAAACATATGCTCAGGTTCACGGTCGGAGACAGCCACTACCAGTTCACGACACTAGCCTTCGGTCTAAAATCAGCACCGAGGGTCTTCACGAAGTGCCTCGCGGCAGTCGCAGCGCACCTACGAAGGAGGGGGATACACGTATATCCTTACCTGGACGACTGGCTAGTGAAAGCAGACTCGTAACAGAAATGCAAGAAGGACGCACATACAGTGACGAGAACACTGATGAACCTGGGGTTTTCCATCCATTGGAAAAAATCATCAATGGGGCCGGAACAAGTGAAGATCTTCTTGGGGGCACAGATCAACACCTTGCAGGGCAGAGTGTTCCCCAGCAACAAGAGAGCAGGGGCCCTGGTGAGGGAAGCTCGCCTCTACCGGAAGGGACAAGCTCGGACAGTGAGGACTGCGAGCAAGATCTTGGGGATGATGGCATCATGCATCCACCTGGTACCAAACGTACGCCTACACATGAGACCCATCCAAAAATGGCTCCAGGAACAATGGTCACAAGCTTCAGGGAGTTGGGAGGATCTAGTGGTTGTGACGCACGCAGTGCAGAAGGAAATGACATGGTGGACCATGGAGAACATAGCAAAGGGAAAGCCTCTTATACCCCCAACACCAACAGTGACCATCACCACAGACGCATCCATGATGGGATGGGGCGCTCACATGGAAGAGCTCAAAGTCAGGGCTCTGTGGACTCCAGCAGATGCGTCGAAGCACATCAATTATCTGGAATTGAAAACAATCTTCCTTGCATTGAAAGCCTTCCAAACAAGACTGTACAAGCAGAGAGTATTGCTGCAAACAGACAACACCACAGCGATGTTCTACATCAACAAGTAGGGTGGAACACAGTCAACAACGCTTTCGACACTGGGGCAGGAGATATGGAGATGGGCCATCCTCCTCGGGATAGACCTACTGGCCATACACCTACCAGAGAAGGAGAACATTCAGGCAGACTGGCTGAGCAGACCGACATCAACATCCCACGAGTGGGAGCTCAATGCCCAGGAGACGAAGTGGTTGTTCAACAAGTGGGGAACGCCATCAGTGGACCTGTTTGCAACACGCCAGAATGCCAAATGCCGAAGCTTCGCATCCAGACAACCAGAAGAGGGGTCCCTTGGGAATGCCCTATGGATAGATTGGTCCGGGACATTTGCTTACGCTTTTCCCCCGATACCACTGATACACAGAGTACTGAGCAAGTGCAGAGCGAGCAACATGACCCCGATACTGGTCGCACCACAGTGGGCCAGACAGACATGGTACTCGCAGATCATGGAGATGGCACAGAGTCCACCCCACAGATTCGGCAGAAGAAAAGACCTGCTCTCCATGCACAACGGAGAGGTACTGCACCCAGAGCCAGAGAGCCTGAGCCTGGTGGCGTGGCTCCTGAGGACATAGAATTCGCACACTTGAGACTGCCTGAGAGCACCCTCAGGGTCCTTCGGGAGGCACGAAGGCCCAGCACACGGAAGTGCTACGGGGCAAAGTGGAAGAGATTCACAATATGGTGCAGGAAGGAAAGACTTCACAATAAAATGAAGAAGACTCCACAGTGCTAAAATACCTCACGCACTTACTGGAGAAAAAACTCAGCTCGTCCTCCTTAAGAGTCCACTTGGCAGCGATAGTCGCCTATACAAGGGGTGAGATGGGCAGGAGCTTCTTCACCTCTCAGGTTGTGAAGAGATTCCTGGAAGGAGCGAAGAGGATCGCACCACCCAAGCGGTTACCACCACCGGCATGGAACTTGAACATAGTCCTGACGGAACTCATGAAGGAGCCCTTTGAACCGCTCCACAAGGCCTCACTAGAGATGCTGACCATGAAGACAGCTTTCTTGGTTGCGATAACGTCCCTACGACGAGTGAGCGAGCTTCAGGCGCTAACTCTGCAGGAACCGTACATACAAATACACAATGACAGGGTTGTGATGAGGACTGACCCACACTTCTTGCCAAAGGTGGTGTCCAGATTCCATATGAACCAGTCCATACAGATTCCGAGTTTTTTCCAAAAACCAACAAATAGTGCAGAGCGAGCCCTTCACACCCTAGACGCCAGAAGGGCGGTCATGCACTAAATCGAGAGGACAAAAGGACACCGGAAGACAAAGCAGTTCTTCGTGTCATTCGCCAACAGTTTCTTGGGAAAGGCTGTAACAAAGAACACTATTGCACGATGGATCGCGCAAACAATCCAACTCTGCCACAAGCGGGCAGGACAAGAGCTAGCAGAGGGACCACGTGCCCACTCCACTAGGAAAAGGTGCGACAATAGCCTTCCTGGCTAATATACCCATACAAGACATATGCCTGGCGGCAACATAGGCTTCAGTGCACACATTCACGAAGCACTACTGCATTGATGTTCAAATGAACAAAGAAGCACAAGTTGGACAAAAGGTGCTCCAGCACATATTCAAGAACCAAAGCTCATCTTCTACCCAGCCGCCACAGAAATGAGAAACCGCTACAAAATCTATGCACAGCATAGTGAATCCAGAAAGATTCACGCTGCAAAACGAATAGTTTCTTACCTGTCGGTGTAGTTTTGCAGCTTGATGATCTTTCTGGATTCACTAGCGAACCCACCCACCTCCGCCAGAAAGATGAGGCTGGAGAGAGAAAGAGGTGTTAAAAAAAAAAAAAAAAAAAACATAGAATAAAATGGATGACTTTTATACAAAGCGGTTAAAAGAAGTTTCACCTACATAGAACATTGCCATCACTTCGTAAACGAAAGAAACACGGAAAAAAGAATCCGAAGATGGCGCCCAAGGGTGGGAGCTTCCGCAGGAAGCATGCCGACGTCACCGGAAATACACCCAGGAAGGGGTGACGCCGACGCCCACTTGGGCGACGGAAAAAAAAAAAAAAAAAAAAGAGAAAAGACTACGAATCCGGACCCAACCACAAGACCGCGGAATATGCACAGCATAGTGAATCCAGAAAGCTCATCAAACTGCAAAACTACACCGACAGGTAAGAAACTATTCGTTCTCGAAAACCTGTAACTGTAATAAGAGAAAGAAAAGTAGACACTGTTTTCCAGGATAAGATTAGCAGCAATTAGTAAAAATCCAAACTGACATTTGACCTCTATCCTTGCACAGACCGCACATGTGTCAGGATAAAAACAAGATTAAAAGGCAGCTTTAGTGCTCATTCAGTTTCTGAATGAACAGAACACCTGTTCTATTCCAGCTTAAGTTCACTCCCTAGAATGGACAAGTAGGTCCTATAAATAACTCTGCCTGATAAAATCTGACTCGCCATAGCAAATGGGCAAGTAGATTTTTCGAGGCCTGCTTTTTCTTAGGCTGGTATTGCCAGATGTTTAGTCTAGACAAGTGTATCAAAACCTGCTGCCATAAATCTAAAAGAGCCATCATGGTTGCCACCAAGGCGCTCTACACACAAGAAAGCAGCATCTATGATCCTCCTTGGTAACATTCTGCTAGCTGACATATGTAAGGCAGCCACTTGGTAAACCCCACACACCTTTACGAAACACTATTTTGTGGACATTTTATCCCCCCCAGCCGGCTGTGGTTGACCAGACAGTTTTGAGGACCTTGTTTCAGACATCTGCATCATCCACATGCTTGCCACCCCTCTTGGGGGATACTGCTTTATGGTCTATGCTAAGCATGTGTTTCTACAGCAACACATGCTATGAACAGAAAATGTTACTTAACCTGTAACCATCTGTTCATAGCAAGTAGTGCTGTAGATTCATATACGTTCACCCTCATCGGACGTGTGTTGCTCTACTTGCAGATCTCTTCTATGCTTCCCTCAATTATTGCTTAACTTAACATCGCGCACCATGCTGTGTTAACTAGCCACTCCATAATTACACTCACCCGTTGTGTAGAAAGCAGTAAAATATGAAGTCGATGTCCACATGCTTTGCCCACTAAGGGTGGAGTCCCAGTGCATCTAATTCCTAAAAAGTTCTTTCAAAAGTAAGAGCCCAGCACTAAAAGGCAGGAGTAAGCAGAGCATGTGAATCTACAGCACAATACACTACAGATGCATACAAGGTAAGTAACATTTATCCAGTATTGTGGTATCTTTCATAGATTCACATGCTTAGAATCCTCCCCGCCGACAAGGTGGGAGTTTCGCGGTATAATAAAATATATACATAATAGTCATAAAAACATTATACAATAGGCTATTATGGACAGCAAAGTCACTACATTAGCCTATCTTAGTCCTTTTGTAAAAAGAACTACATTTGGAACACAGCCAAACAGCCTGAGGCACCTCTTAGAACACTCCACAGAGAGGCAAACCCCCAGATTTTCTACCGCACGTTGTGTGACAGGGAGTCACCCTGAGCTCTGCTCAGTTTTCTTCACCTTTGGTTGAACTTTGTGAGTAGCTATGTCTGATTCTTCTAAGAAAAGCTTATTTTTGCCTTGTTCTTCATGTGGGAAGAAGAGACTACATTTTGAAGATCCCCACAAGGAATGTATTACTATATTTATCCAGCACACAAGGTTAAAGACTGCAGAATTTGTAGAACCTTTCCTGCCAAGACTTTTGAAGACAGAGAAGGAAGATTATTGGTTTGGCTGGAGAAGTTGAAGGCCACATCTGAGGTAGTTTCAGGAGATGATGGCAGTGTTAGTCCTCCTGTGTCTACCCCTCTAACCAAGAAGAGGGATAGACCTGATGATCCCCTGAGCGACAGAGTAAGACCTTGAAGAAGCCTCACTCTGAGACTGGTCACTCTTCCTCAAGAGAAGCTTTCATTCTCTTCAGAGGAGAAATCCTGAGAAAAAGGAAAGATTTTGGTGAAAGCTGCCTCAAAACAGCAGAAAACCCATTCTGAATCGATCAGGATCCCGTCGACATTGAAAAAAGCACAGTTGACGACGAAATCTCCTCAGATGGTGAGTGCTTCCTCTTCGCCGACGAAGATCATCGCTTCGTCGACGATTGCTCCGGCGACGACAGCATCGCCGGCGATGATATCATTGCCTGCTTCGTCGTCGTCGACGGGTCACTTGCCGTCGACGATGACTCCACTCCCGTCGACTGGTCCACCATCGACGACAATACAACTCCCGTCGACGAGTCCACCGTCAACGACAGCAGCGGCTTTGACAACGACAACATCATCTATGATGGTTTTTCCGTCGATGATGATGACGACGCCGACAGTAGCTTCTGTTTTCGCTATCTCAGCTGGTACTGACTCACTGTCTATCTATATCTCGTCAACTCTGAAGCGTAAAAGACCTGCATCTTTACAGATTACACCAGTTTTAACGTAAAAAATGTTGTCGACATTCCAATCTTCAAGAAACTATTATCAGGACGTTTCTCACATTTCACCATTCCCTCCAAGTCACTATCTGGAGGAGTCAGATGATGGACTTTTTAGCCCAGCTCGTAGCCCTTCTCAACTCTGGATCAAATATCAGGATGAAGAGGATAAAGAAGAATAATATGAACCTGGTGAATCTCTGCGAGGTCCTCAAGGAACTTCATATCAGCAAGAACCTATGGTGCAAATGCCTATGGCCTTAATGCAAGATCTCACGGCTATGTTAAGGGATTATAATACACGTTTTCCACCAGCAGCGCCTGTTCCAACACAACTTCCTACGCCTCCTGTTTTACAGATTGCAGGTCCTTGTGAACCTCAGGAAGTCTTACCTGCGCAACATTTCGTCCAGGATGATGATGATGATACTGTTTCAGAAAATGGGAAATTGCTAAATTCACCCCCGACTTTATAAATGGGATAAATACTTGATTCCTATGCCATCTTCACCAGTTCCTCAAGCTGTACATTCCCCTCCTGAAGATATTGGAGGTTTTCATGTGATTACGGAGAGGGCAGCAACCCGGTTTCACCTTCCGGTATCTGTGAAGCAAACAGATTGTTTTCTTTATGATTTTGAAGACCAGAGTAGGAAGTCTGCCCGTTCTATCCCCATAATTGATCATATCTGGGAAGAAGGAACAAAAATAATGAAAAATCTATTTTCAGTGCCTGCGATTCTTCCTAGAATCAATAAGAAATACAACGCACCAGATAATGCTCCTGCTTGCCTGTCCGGACATCCTAGACCAGATTCATTATTTCACAGGCTGCTCAACGTAAGTCTCGAAATCCATCCATTCCTGTGACAGCACCGCCAGATAAGGATGGGAGGTGCCTTGATAACATTGGCAATCGTTTCACCACCATGGCGGGTGCTTCAGTTCGCGCTACAAACTCACTGGCGATTATAGGGAGATATGACCCCCAGCTATGGTCGGACATTGCCCCATATCTCGATTACTTACCTGATGGCAAGAAAAATTCTCCTTGAAGGAGAAAGGGCTGCATCCGAAATAATTGATATTTCTATGGATCTAGCCTCCTTGGGCTTTCGTCAACTGGCTGGAGCAGCTGTCCTCAGATGTCAGGGATTGTTGAAATCTACCACCTTTCGCCCTAAAGTCCAAACAAAGATTTTGGGCAAGCCATTCGATGGTGATATGTTGTTTGGAAAACATTTAGATGAGGGTCTGCAAGACATCATAAAAGATACAGACACTGCCAGAACCCTTGACACCTTACAATATAGGAATACTCCTTTTCAGGGATCTAGAGGCAAAGGATAGTATTCCTTTCGAGGTGTCTATCAAAGATACCAATACCAAGGTAATTAGGGAAGATATAACTATCAACAACAGCAGCAGTCCTACAGAAACCCTCCAGCTGCCGCTTATAAACAGCAGAATAGAAGACGACCACCTCAAATCAGGAATTCTGCTAGAAAACAGTGACAACTTCTTAGCACTTGCAGCAGCTCTGCCACACCTTATTTACAGGAGTCGGAATGTATCCGGACATCTAAACAATTAGAAAAGGTTAACCACAGAAAAGTGGGTCTTGGATATTCTCAAATGTGGGCATACCCTGGAATTTGTCAGTATCCCTCCTCCTCACCCACCTGTAAAGAAACATCCTCCACATCTCACTCTTCTCAGGAAAGAAGCAAAAACCATGCTCTCGAAGCGAGCGATAGAAAGAGTCCCCCCTCTCAGGTGGGGAAAGGGTTTTATTCCCGCTTTTTTCTAATAAAGAAAAATTCAGGGGCATGGAGGCCTATCCTGGATTTAAGAAAGCTGAAAAAATATCTTCAAAAGAAATCGTTTCGCATGGTCAAGCTTCAAGAAATCCTTCAGCTTCTGGACCATGCAGATTTCATAACCACATTGGATCTCCAGGATGCATGCTTCCACATCCTCATTCACCCCAAACATCAGGAATTCCCTTGTTTCACTGTGACAGTTGCTCATTTTCAATTCAAAGTCCTCCCCTTGGGTCTACGTTCAGCACCGAGAGTCTTTACGAAATTACTGGCCCTGGTGGCGGCTCATCTCAGACTTCAAGGAATACAACTTTTTCCTTATCTGGATGACTGGCTAATAAAGGTTCCTTCTTTTCGGCAGGCTTCTTGAGCAATTTCCACATGCCTTCAACTATTTCAATCTCTGGGGCTGTCCCTCAACATTCAAAAATCAGTTCTTTGTCCTTCCCAAAGGAATAAATTTCTAGGAGCAGTCTTGGATACTATCCAAGCCAAGGCATTCTGGTCCAAAGAAAGGCAATCATGTCTGATTTCTCTGGCATCAGACCTCCAAAGAAGACCGTCAGTTTCTGTGAGAATCATCAAATCATTCTTGGGAATACTATCCTCAGCAATTCTGTTGGTACCTCACACCCGTCTAAGGATGAGGCCGATCCAAGGGGAGCTAGACAGCCATTGGCTACAGATCCCGGGGTCATTCGACGACGTAGTGAAAATAATTCCAATTATGCGGGAAGCGCTGCTTTGGTGGCTGCGCTCCAAGAATGCCTCAATCGGGCCAACTTTTTTTCCTTCTGTGCCGGAGTTCATCCTCACTACAGATGCCTCCCTTGAAGGGTGGAGCGCACACCTTCAAGATCTTTGCATACGAGAAAAGTGGTCCGCTGTAATGGCAAAAATGCATGTCAGTTTTTTAGAGCTTCGAGCCATTTTTCTGGCGTTGCAGTCCTTTCTCCCAAGGCTTCAAGGGTCAACAGTTCTCATCAGAACCGACAACACCACTTGCATGCATTACTTAAACAAGCAAGGAGCTACCCGTTCACACATACTATCTCAAGAAGTTCAAAGCATTTGGGAATGGCTGCTTTCTCACATCATCACGATAAAGGTGGAACATTTGCTGGGAATTTACAACACTCTAGCGGACACTCTGAGAAGGACTTCGAAGTCCTGTCACGAATGGGAGTTGGATCAATCTGTGATGGAACGCATTTTTCGGATGTGGGGCAGACCAAATCTGGATCTCTTTGCCTCCAAAAAGCAATCGGAGTGCCCATTATTTGCCAGTTGGGAACCGGAAAAGGGTTTGTGGCGGAATGCCTTCATGATGAGATTGACAGGGATCTTTGCTTACGCATGTCCACCCTTTCCGTTGCTCCCAAGACTTCTGCGCAAGCTCAAAATGGAACCATGCTGCATGATTCTCATTGCACCACGATGGCTGCGTCAGCATTGGTTCACGGAGCTTCTCCTACTGTCCAAGCGCAGACCTTACCGCCTTCCTGCAGTTCGGACCCTATTATCAATGAGCAAGGGCCAGATTCTTCATCCTCGTCCAGTCCAATTGCATCTTCATGCATGGTTTCTGGATTCACAGAATTCAAAGAGATAGATTTACCTCAGGAGTGTAGAGATATTCTTGCTAGGGCAAGAGCTTCTTCTACTTTAAAGACTTACGCTTTGAAATGGAAGTGATTCTGTTCTTGGTGCAGTGACAAAGATGTATCCTTTAAGATGTTCTCCAGATAAAGTTCTACCTTATCTTCTATCATTATCTAAGTCTGGTCTTATGTTTACGTCGGTTAAGTCGCATTTAGCGGCAATCTCGAATTACAGACGTTCTGCAGGAGCTGCATCCCTTTGCTCTAATGGCCTGATCAAACAATTTCTAAAGGGGCTTTCCAGAACTTTTCCACCTGTCAGAGCTCCTCCTCAAGAATGTAGGCTTAATCTGGTGTTACAGTAGCTAATGAAGCATCCATTTGAGCCTGTTCAGAAGGCTGACCTCAAGTACCTCTCCTGGAAAATGGCACTTTTAGTGGCACTCAACCTCTGCTCGGAGAGTCAGCGACATCCAGGCTTTTCACTATCAAACAACCTTATTTGAAATTCACTGATGTTTGTCCTTCTATATTTCACGTACTGTGTCCGAAATCCACTATTGCAAGGTGGATTGCATCTATTATCCAATTCTGCCATTCTAAAGCTGGACACCCTCTATCTATGAAACCCAAGGCTCACTCCACAAGGGCAGTGTCCTCATCTACTGCTCTTTTTGCCGGAGTACCTTTGGAGAAGATTTGCCGTGTTGCAACTTGGAAAAATGTGCACACCTTTACACGGCATTACTGTCTCGATCTAGCGACAAAAGCTGAATCAGCAGTGGGTCAAGCAGTGTTGCACAATCTTTTTAAATAAGGTAAGCCTCTGTAAGGAGGTGACTATATCAATACATGTGTGTGTGTGTGTATGTATATATATATATATATATATATATATATATACATACATACACACACACACACACACACACACACACACACACACACACACACACACACACACACACACACACACACACACACACACACACACACACACACACACACACACACACACACACACACACACACACACACACACACACACACACACACACACACACACACACACATACATACATACATACATACATACATACATACATACATACATACATACATACATACATACATACATACATACATACATACATACATACATACATACATACACATATACATACATACATACACTTACATATACCAAATCCTGTCCACGAGAAACTGTTACATCAAATATTTCCAGCAATGTTTCCAGGAACGGACCGCCACCCAGGATAAAGTTTTTCTAAGGTGCGTTTAATATATATATATATTTTCAAGTAACTCCAACACAATCCTCATACCACGAGGAAGAAAGAGCGCAGACCACCAAAGCTTCAGTTTCCAATTGCTTTATTGCTGTGCGAGGTGTAGTGGAAGCCATGACGCGTTTCGTCCCGCCTGGGGGGCTTGATCACATGACGCACTCATGGGGGCACAATTGGTTTAAATATTTGTAACATTTTTTTCTGCTGATACCACATGATGAGAATCTTTAAAGTGACAGTGCAAAAACAAACCAAAATAATATTTTTCAAGTGCAATATTAACAATTGACATGATGGGTCCCGGAAAACATGATGCATTTAGAATTCATTAAACATTGGTAGATCTTTTTGCTTCAATGCAAAATAAATATACACTTTTAAATATATATTATATCAGTTTCACTCCTTCCACCAGCCGTCGCTCCTCTCAATACCTCGGGTGCCTCCTTAACGCAATGGGAGCAATTCTGCTTTATTCTTAGGAATTCCCCCAAGGGGATGTTGTTAACTACACTGCGTGGGTGGCAGCTTCCTGCATGCAGGATAGTGTTCCCTGCTGTGGGTTTTCTATATAAGTCTGTCTGGATGCACCCATCCTGTATGTATACTCTTAGATCCAAATAAAACACCTCTTTCTTGCTGATATTGCTGGTGAATTTTAGATTTTGCTCATGTTAACTGTTAAGCTTGATATAACGGGCACCTCAAAACAGGCCGCAAAGCTGTGACGATTGTGGTGACTTAATTAATCTTGTGATGCTAACAAGAAAAAAGCCCATTCAGGGCTGAACAATAAGATCAGAATGAAATGTAAATTGAATATGGAATAACATTGCAAAGTGATTTATGCTTACATAATGCATGACATTAGAAAATTGAGATAAAATGACCACAATTGAAGGGCATTTAGACCTTATAAGATGGCCGCCACATTAATGAAAGGAATTGAATGTGCCGTATTTTATGTTTGTTTTTAATCATGTGACGGAATGTCACTGTTTAACTTTATTTAAACATATCAATTCTGTAATCAGTCGACACTGACGAAGGCGGTAAACGCCGAGTTTGTTTGACTTGATTTTGCAGCGCTGTAAATAAATATGGCATTTAAAACTATCTGATATGGCTTGGAGTGCCCTTAATTGAGAAGCGGTCCGAGGGATTGGCATCGTGTGTTGTGAAATAAATATATATATATATATATATATATATATATATATATATATATATATATATATATATATATATATATATATATATATATATATATATATATATATTTCAATAAAAAAAACATAGGTTTCACATTTGTTATAGTTAGGAATTAGCATTTAAAAAACCTTTGAAATTCATTAAAAAAAACATAGGTTTCACACCAGTTATAGTTAGCTAAACATTTTACTCCTACAAAACCATTGAAATTCCCACGTTATAGTTAGTTGGACTTACTATAACTCGCGCGCCCGCAATCCACTGCTGATGATGTCACATATTACATCATTCATGACATGGTCAGTGACATCACTGATGACATCACTGATGACATCTCAAATGACATCACTGATGACATCATCTATGTGATAATATAATGCACCTCCTCACACTCTAATCTAATCTTTGATACATCCAGTATTGAATACAGACTACCATTCCTGAAACCATTGACACATCAATACTAGTTACTACATACACAGTCACTGAGTCCTAAGTTTACACACACATCCACCCATACAATCACTCATACATACAGTAACTCATCAATACAACACTATCATATGCACTCATACACCTATACAGACACTGACACACTACCACTCAACCATGGACTTACTTACAAACCTAGTTAGTCATGCAAAGAATCAATCGCACTCCCATTTCCTCTTCTATACAGTTATACACACAACACCTTACTTATTCAAACATCTACTAACACATACTTACTTTCTTTTACAATCACTGATACAAGTACACATTGGTCCATACAGTCACTTACGCAAACACAGACTCTCATGTATAGTCATTGATATATGCCAACTCTCAAATGCACTGTGTTTTACATATGTACTTACTTGGACATGTAACACTGAGATATCCATTCACTCACCAACACATCCATGCACACAGTCAACTGTCCATACAGCTATTTCCACATGCACTCTTGAACCCATACACCAAGTGAATCAACTGCTCACACATCTATGCACAGAGTCACACACCTCCCAGCCACTCCCACACACACACTCACCCTCACATACAAATACTAGGGCAACCAATCAATAACCCATATAGCCACTTATATAGCTACTAATCAACACATGCAGCACCTTACACAACTACAGACATAATGATGCACACATACAGACAGTTTAGTCACTAACCCATGCATTCAGTAAGACACATTTAATCACTCTCATACAGACAGTCACGCACCTACTAAATCCTTCATCCAGACACTTATACACCCACTCATTCTTGAATATGTAAAACATATTTAAACTTTACAGTAACACACAAATGATGTATAGAACTTTACAGAAACACAAAGACACGGGATGATGTCATCAGTGATGTCATTTGAGATGTCATCAGTGATGTCACTGACCATGTCATGAATGATGTAATATGTGACATCATCAGCAGTGGATTGCGGGCGCACAAGTTATAGTGAGTCCAACTAACTATAACGTGGGAATTTCAATGGTTTTGTATGAGTAAAATGTTCAGCTAACTATAACTGGTGTGAAACCTATGTTTTTTTTAATGAATTTCAAAGGTTTTCTAAATGCTAATTCCTAACTATAACTAATGTGAAAACTGTTTTTTTAGTGAATTTCAATGGTTTTTTAAATGCTAATTCCTAACTATAACGATTGAAATTCAGTGAAAAAAACAGGTTTTACAAAGGTTTTTTAAAAGCTAATTCCTTTCTATATCGAGTTTGTAACCTACGATTTTTTTATTTTTTTATTTGCTGTTTTGTGAAAGTATTAATTATTAATTTATTTTTGAAGAATATTTTTCCAATGTTTTTTTTTTAAAAATTTTTTCTGGGGCGCTCAGGGTGCGCGCACCGGTAAGCTCTCCGGAGAGCGCACTGAGAGCGCTATTTCTGCGTTCGTTAAAAAAAATATGTATGAAAAGTATATAATAACGCAAGACATTTAATACCATACTTATAAAAGCAGTATTTTTGATTTACGAAATGAAAATGAATTTACATTTCCGTAAAGCTATCAAAACGTCACTCAGGCGCGCCACGGAAACGCCTTCGGAAGCGCCTACGTTCGCGCCGTGTAAGCGCTCCGGTGCGTGCAGCGTAAGCGCGTCAAGTCATGTGACCTTAAAATAACTCTTTTCATTGGTTTCTAACAGTTTTTTTTTTTACAAAGAATGAAATCCCCACCCATTTCCTTAACTTCTTCTTTCACTTTTGTGACTGCAAGACCTGACTTTTTGCTCTTGGATCTTTGTTGGATTACCATGGCTGCCAGAACATCCAGCAGTGATGATGACAGAGAGACATTTATTGATGAAGAGGTTCCTCCGCCCCGGGTAAAAGAACACTTCATATGGAAGTATTTTTCCATTCCAATGATAAAAAAAAAGTAAATGCTCCAAAGGTGGAGTGCCGGATTTGTCATACAGTCCTCTCACGGGGTGACCCCACCAAAAAATATTCATTTGGGAACTCCACCATGATTCGCCACGTCGAGAGGAGGCACCCCCAAAACTTTACCCGGGAGAGTGTCAGAGCTCTGGCACAAGAGGCTCCCAGGGATGGTGCCTCTACTTTAACCGGAGGACCAACTACATCGGTGAGGGGGCGACCAGAAGAGCTGATCCCTAACCTTCAGCCTGCATTTAATGAAGCTGTAATGGGGAAGACCTAGGATTTAGCGCTCCTGAGGCGGAAGCCGGGAGCTAGCCTGTTAATAGCTGTTTTTTAAGAATTATATTGACGTGTTTTAAAATTTGCACAACTTGACTTTTAAATTGCACCTGATACTCATACCCAGTCCGGAGGCTCTAGCATTATCCACCTTGCGCCTCGCTTGCTCAGGGACCCTCAGCTCCCACTTAGCCGAGTTGGGTATTGGATTCACGGGACCCACAGGGGCCGATCCAACTTAGCGGCCATCTTAGGTGAGGAACAGCTTGCCGCGCTAGTGGTTGCGAGGTAGGGCGAGTTCACGCGGCGCTGAAGCGCATAAATTGAGCAGAGTTGAACGCCCGGGTAAGACCTAGGATTTAGCGCTCCTGAGGCGGAAGCCGGGAGCTAGCCTGTTAATAGCTGTTTTTTAAGAATTATATTGACGTGTTTTAAAATTTGCACAACTTGACTTTTAAATTGCACCTGATACTCATACCCAGTCCGGAGGCTCTAGCATTATCCACCTTGCGCCTCGCTTGCTCAGGGACCCTCAGCTCCCACTTAGCCGAGTTGGGTATTGGATTCACGGGACCCACAGGGGCCGATCCAACTTAGCGGCCATCTTAGGTGAGGAACAGCTTGCCGCGCTAGTGGTTGCGAGGTAGGGCGAGTTCACGCGGCGCTGAAGCGCATAAATTGATACAGTCACCCTACGCGCTAGCGTACGCGTTTGTGGACGCGCCTTCCCGCGCCAAAGGAGCGCCTAAGGAGAGCCCGTCTGTGCCCGTCCGTGCCAGGACGGGCTAGGATTGGGCTAGGATTGGGCTAGGACCTTTTCCCATGGATCCTATCCTTCGTTCCAGTATAAGGTACAGCGGAGATTTCCTCAGATCACTTAGAGGAAGGGCTCGGGAGAGCTGTCCTGGGGATATTTTCCTTGAGGAGGTAACGGTCCCATGCCCCCACTGTAATTCCCCCAACCTTAGGAGCTGCAACTCAGATAGTTTTTCTCTCGCCCTGATTAATTGTCGCTCCCTTCCAAAGCATGCCATTGAAATAAACTTGCTCCTGGAGGAACGTGACGTGGATGTTCTATTCCTAACAGAAACATGGCTGACTGATGACTCAGACCCATATTTAGTGCAAGCGCTACCACCGAATTACTCCATTGCCAGACAGGACCGTGTGCCTGGTAGAGGAGGAGGGGTGGCGATTGTTTATAAAAACAACCTCAGATGTAGAACCTCGGAGAGTCCACTTATGGACTGTGAAAGCATTGGTTTCTCTATTTCCTTTTCTCCGACCTGCACCTTTTCTGGGATCCTGGTTTATAGACCCCCAGGAGATTCCCATGATTTTTGCAACAATCTTTTGGATAAGATCTCCCTCCTTATTAGTAGCACCCCCAATTTTACCATCTTGGGCGACCTTAATGTCCACTTAGATGAAGCCAATGCCAGATCATCACAATGCCTGGTGGAGACCCTGAGATTGGTGCACCTGGAACAAATAGTGGACAGTCCTACTCATACAGGTGGACATTTATTAGACCACATCTTTACTAATCTTGGAAATATAGTATGCACTCAGCCTACTTTTGTACCATGGTCAGACCATGCACTACTGTCCTTTCTGTGGTCCCCAGTAACACAGACTCACAAGGCTTCCATTCAAAAAAAGGTTAGTCGAGTATGGTCTAGACTACCCACTGAAAAATGGGAGACAGCCCTCAAAAGCTGCTCTCCTGCACCCCATGAGGACCCGGTTGCAGCTAATGAAGCCTTTGATCAGTGGATCAACTCCACACTAGATCCCATCCTCCCAAAAAAAAGAGCTACGGCATAGAGAGGGTCCCAATAAACAACCATGGTACTCTAGGGAACTCAAGGAACACAAACAATTGTGTAAACGTGCGGAAAGGAGGTGGCGAAGGAATTACGCAGCTGCTGCGAAAAATGAATATAGGTCAATCCTGAGATCCTATAAAACTTTAATACAAACTACACAAGCCGCATACTATCAGAGCAAAATTACGGAAGCAGCTAATGCCCCCAGGGAAATTTTTAAAATCTTTCAATCCCTGGCAACTACACCTAGGACTATTAGTCCTATTGAGAATCCACAGAAACATTGCGATGAGCTAGCTATCTTTTTTGCATCTAAGGTGTCTAACATCTATTCCGGCTTTGCAGCGGTGACAGACATCCCAGATAATTGGAAGAGAGAAAAAAAGGAGGACTTGGATAAGGACCCCAATCCATCAGTAGTTCTCAAAGCCTTCCCTCCACTGGACTTGGCTGAAGTGGACAGTCTCCTTAGTAAGCTTAAATCTGGCTCCCCGGTAGACGCTGCCCCCCCGGCAGTTCTTAAACAGGTATCAGGGACAGTATGCCCTGTGATAACGCAGGTCATTAACGCGTCACTGGCCTCCGGTGTAGTGCCCCCCAAATGGAAGAAAGCGAAGGTCAGAGCTTTGATTAAGAAACCTAGCTTAGACTCTGAAGACCTGGCCAACTATAGGCCGATTTCACTTTTACCAACTATCAGCAAAATAGCTGAAAAATATGTGAACCGGGTCCTTTCTTCCTTCATTGAATCTACGGAAGGACTGCACCCTACCCAGACCGGGTTCAGAGCAAAACAGGGAACGGAGACAGCCCTGGTGGCAGTAGTGGAAGCAGTTAGAGGTATAGTGGATACAGGAGGCTGTGCTGCGGTGGTCCTGTTGGACCTCAGCGCAGCCTTCGATACAGTAAACCACTCTCTTCTGCTGCACCGGCTGCATCTTACAGGAGTCTCTGGATTGGCCATTAAATGGCTCCATTCTTTTTTATCCGACAGAAGCTTTTCTGTCTTTGAGGGAGAGGTGTCATCCAGCCAGCTGCAACTGAATCACGGCGTTCCCCAGGGTTCCTCCCTCAGCCCAACTCTGTTTAATATCTATATGAGACCTTTGGCTGAGGTGGTTCTTCCCTGGGGAATCCAACTTGTTACCTACGCCGACGACACGCAGCTGGTGGTTTCCTTGGTGAGGAACGATGTTTCAAATCTGGGGATCAACAATCTGACCCCATGTCTCACCAAGGTTCTGGAATGGATGACGTCTTCCTTTTTAAAGCTAAATGGAGCCAAAACAGACATCATGCTCCTAGGTTACAAGGCCCCAATTAATCTTGATCCTTGGTGGCCTCAGTGCCTAGGACCTCCCCCACCACCTAAGACTCACATAAAGAGCTTAGGGATCTGGTTAGACTCCTCTCTAGGATTTCAACACCAAGCAAAAAAGGTAGCCGGAACCTGTTATGGGCTGCTGAGAGCCTTAAAAAAAGTGCTTGACCTTCTGCCCTTCGAAGCCAGAAGATTGCTGGTCCAGTCATTGATTATGTCACGGCTGGACTATGCAAATGCCGTCTATATGGGGGCCCCGGTCGGCACCATAAAAATTCTGCAATCGGTACAGAATTGTGCTGCTCGACTACTTATGAAAGTCCCAAAAAGATGTTCAGCAAAAGCCGCACTTCAATCTTTGCACTGGCTATCCATCAAGGGAAGGATAACTTTTAAGACCATGTGCATGGCGCATAAATCCATCTATGGTGCTGGCCCACCTATCCTGGATCCCCTTTTTCGTCGCCACCATTCAGTGAGATCTCTGAGATCCAACCAGCGGAATTTGCTGGTAGTTCCCAGGATAAAGCTGGCCCGGATGGGTGGCCGTCGACTCTCGGTGCATGCAGCTAAAGAATGGAACGCACTCCCAGATGCCATTAGGCATGAGTCAAACCATCTTGCTTTCAGGAAGCGCTTAAAGACGCACCTTTTCCAATAGTGTCTTTACCTTCCTTTGTCTTACAGCGCTGGGATGCCCATGGGTAGCCATGCGCTATAAAAGAAAGTATTCATTCATAAAAGAAAGTATTCATTCATTAAATGCAAAAAATGTGATCCGCTACTTTGTTATGGGGAACAAAGTGTTATGCTCATGGTTCGAGCAATAGACAACCACCGCCGCCAACCCCAGTCCTAATTTTGATTATTTTTTTTGCTCCTGTTGAGCAGTTTCCCATTCCCTGTTTTTGTTCCTGTTGAAAAAAAAGGAAAAAAGAAGGGAAAAAAAGTTCTTTTCAGAACTACCTCCAATTCTCATCAAAGAGCTGTATTCTTAAACAAGCATTTACAATGCAACGGTCTCGCCTTTGCAA
Source organism: Lissotriton vulgaris (assembly GCF_964263255.1). Lineage (NCBI taxonomy): Eukaryota > Metazoa > Chordata > Amphibia > Caudata > Salamandridae > Lissotriton > Lissotriton vulgaris. Next base: position 1,132,242,629 of record NC_141685.1, on the reverse strand, counting down.
AAGTTAGCGCTTTTGGCATTGTAAATGACAAATGTTTTATTTATGTGTTGGTTTTGGAAACAGATAAATAAATGGCATTGTCATGAGCAGTAGAGAGTGAGTAGTAGAGAGTGAGTAGTAGAGAGAGTAGTAGAGTGAGTAGTAGTGAGTAGTAGAGAGTGAGTAGAGAGTAGTAAGTGAGTAGTAGAGTGTGTAGTAGAGAGTAGTGAGTGTGTAGTAGAGAGTAGTGAGTGTGTAGTAGAGAGTGTGTAGTAGAGAGTAGTGAGTGTGTAGTAGAGTAGTGAGTGTGTAGTAGTGAGTGTAGTAGAGAGTAGTGACTGTAGTAGAGTGAGTAGTAGAGAGTAGAGAGTAGTGAGTAGTAGAGTGTGTAGTAGAGTAGTGAGTGTGTAGTAGAGTGTGTAGTAGAGTAGTGAGTGTGTACTAGAGTGTGTACTAGAGTGTGTACTAGAGTGTGTACTAGAGTGTGTAGTAGAGAGTGTGTAGTAGAGAGTGTGTAGGAGAGTGTGTGTAGTAGAGAGTAGTGAGTGTGTAGTAGAGAGTGTAATACAGAATGTGAAGTAGAGAGATTGAAGTAGAGAGATTGAGGTAGAGAGATTGAGGTAGAGAGATTGAAGTAGAGAGATTGAGGTAGAGAGATTGAAGTAGAGAGATTGAAGTAGAGAGATTGAAGTAGAGAGATTGAAGTAGAGAGATTGAAGTAGAGAGATTGAAGTAGAGAGATTGAAGTAGAGAGATTGAAGTAGAGAGTGGAGTAGAGAGTGGAGAGTCTGTAGTAGAGTGTAGTAGAAAGTAGTGAGTGTGTAGTAGAGTAGTAGAGAATGTGTAGTAGAGTAGTAGAGAGTAGTAGAGGGAGTGTAGTAGAGTGTGTAGTAGAGCGTGTGTGTAGCAGAGTGTGTAGCAGAGTGTGTAGCAGAGTGTGTAGCAGAGTGTGTAGCAGAGTGTGTAGCAGAGTGTGTAGTGTAGAGTGTGTAGTGTAGAGTGTGTAGTGTAGAGTGTGTAGTAGAGTGTGTAGTAAGTAGTGACTAGTAGAGAGTGTCTAGTATAGAGTGTGTCGAAGAGAGTAGTGGCTGTAGTAGTGAGTGTGTAGTGAGTGTAGTAGAGAGTAGTGACTGTAGTAGAGAGTGTGTAGTAGTGTGTAGTAGAGAGTAGTGACTGTAGTAGAGTGTGTAGTACAGTGTGTAGTAGAGAGTAGCAACTGTAGTAGAGAGTGTGTAGTAGAGTGTGTAGTAGAGTGTGTAGTAGAGTGTGTAGTAGAGTGTGTAGTAGAGTGTGTAGTAGAGTGTGTAGTAGAGTGTAGAGTGCGTAGCAGAGAGTAGTGACTGTAGTAGAGAGTGTGTAGTAGAGTGTGTAGTAGAGTGTGTAGTAGAGTGTGTAGCAGAGAGTAGTGACTGTAGTAGAGAGTGTGTAGCAGAATGTGTAGTAGAGAGTAGTGACTGTAGTAGGGAGTGTGTAGTAGAGAGTAGTGACTGTAGTAGAGAGTGTGTAGTAGAGAGTGTGCAGTGATTTGAGTTTTACATCAAATTAAAAACGGGAACGGAACAAACTCATCCTATACATTATTGTGGTAGGTGCCCACGCATATAGGGTTAAATGATGCGTTAGATGCCACAGGTCCCACCAACACGCTTCCTTTATGATAGGAGAATGCCCAACATCGCGGAGATTTGCTCTCTGCTCTTCCCGGATATTTGTATTTTCAAATGTATAATGTTATCCTGCTAAACGAAGACGATGCTCAAACTATAAAAGAAGAGGGTTTCACAGATATGTTAGTCCTTCCGGGCAAACGAAATGACCCAAAGAAAGATCAAGTGACAGTTTAGAGCTCCAAGTGAGTCTTAATAAAATCAGTGTCTGGAACGCATAGCATCAAAAAACGAGCGGGGCATCAAACTGCAGTGTCATTCAATCAAAGCTTCAAGGCTTCTGAGCGCTAGCCGAGAATTATTTTTTGTGAAGCACTATTCACTGTGGAAGGTGCCCCTGCTATCCCAGATGTGAGAAGTCAGTCTGATATGAAAATAAGCAGTATTTGGAATGAATGTATTTGGCAGGGGGAAGGTGGGGCGGCGCAAGACCGTACTGACGAGTGAACAGGAGCCATTTTGTACCGAGTGATTCTGCCTGTGTGCATGTAGACAAACCAGGCAGCAGGATGAGCATGTGATTCGGTAAAATAAAAACGGGGCTTGATGTTAGGAGGGGGGAGCTGGAAGCTGCAGGTCCCCGGAACAGAAGGAGGAAGGGTAGCTGCATCCCCTGTGTGACAACAGGAGCCAGGCATTACCGGGGGTACAGGATAAAAAAATTGAAGAACCACACCTCTTAGTCCAGAAGTTGTGATATACCACTTCATGTGATTTCATTTGGGGCAGTGGGCGCCTTACATCATATCTGCCACGCCAATCATTTGCTTAAAATTATACCACATGTAACAGGAGGAAATAAACGGTCAGACTCCAAAAATCGGCCCTAATCACAATAGTATTATTTCACCTGCGTGAATATAAGTCTTTGAAATTCTGGCCAGTGGTAATACACACAAGTAATATAAAATTGTTGTTCCAAAGAGAATTAAATGGAAATAAAACAAGTACCAGACCCATTGACGCCTGCACCTTAAAAGTGAAACTGACTGAAGCAAGCGCCCGGGCCACGTTGAAAAAAAAGCCACACACATTAGATGCAGTCAAGGCGCGCTCACGAGGTCAGAAGGCACTCCACATGAACAACTACCAGACACATTGACGCCTGCACTTTCAAAGTGAAATGAAACAAAGTGAAACTGACTAAAGGAAGCGCACGGCCCATTAGATGCAGTCAAGGCGCGCTCACGAGGTCAAATCTCCAAAGGAGAAGCTCGTGACAGCCTGACTACAGCAGAAAAAGCTCGTAACAGTCTGATGTCCTCACCATTCCCAGAAAAGTGGCAACATAAGTTGTCTCGCATAGACAGCAAAAGCTTCGCTTTTGCTTTCGTCTAGGCGAGACCTAAAAAATGAAAAAGAGTAACTGAAGTGAAGTGCAATGAGGGAAGAGAGGAAAATGAGTGAGAAAGCAAAGAAAGGGACGAGAGGGGAAGGGAAGTGAAGTAGGGGGACTGAAAGAAGGTGAGTGTGGGGAACGAGAGTGAGGAGAAGGAGAGTGAACATGGGGAATGTGGATAAGTGAAGAAAATGTAGTAAAAACGGTGGTGTGGAAGGGTAAGAAAAGAGCAGTGATTGTTAGGAAAGAGTGGAGATACAGACTGGATAAAGACAATTGAGTGTGAGACAAGGTGAGTAAGGCAGTGAAGAAACAGAGAGTGAAAGAAAAAGTTAGAGTAGAAGACTGAAGGCCACATTTATGAGGCCATGCGTCACTTTCACGCCGCCGGTGCGTCACTTTTTGTGACGTACCAGTGGTGTAAAAAATGCACCTTGTTGAGTCATATTTACAAAGTGACGCATCTAGGTAAATGCGTCACTTTGTAAACCCCCACGCCACATTATACCTGCGCCAGGTGTAATGTATGCAAAGGGGGCGTATTGACGCAAGAAAGGGTCTTAGAAGTGACGCAGTGAAATCTGAGATTTCACTGCGTCACTTTTACGACACCGTTGCGTCAATCTTGCGCCTGCCTCACAGAAGGCGTAAGACTGACACAGGCCCTTTCACATGGTGCTGGCCCCATGTGAAAGGATGCATTGCTAGAGTTGCGTCACTTTTGTGACACACTCCAGCAATGCATCACTTTTGCGCTTACAGATACGTCAGAAATACTGACGTATCTGTAACTCCTTGCGACATAATGCGTCATACATTAAATAAGACGCATGAGTAGAAGACTGAAGGCCTCATTTATGAGGCCATCCATCACTTTTACGCCACCGGTGCGTCACTTTTTGTGATGCACCAGTGGTGTGAAAAATGCACCTTGTTGAGTCATATTTACAAAGTGGCGCATCTTTGTAAATGCGTCACTTTGTAAACCCCCACGCCACATTATACCTGCGCCTGGTGTAATGTATGCAAAGGGGGCGTATTGACGCAAGAAAGGGTCGTGGAAGTGACGCAGTGAAATCCATGAGATTTCACTGCGTCACTTTTCTTGCGCCTGCCTCACAGCAGGCGTAAGATTGACGCAGGCCCTTTCACATGGGACTAGCCCAATTTGAAAGGATACATTGCTGGAGTTGCATCATTTTTGTGACACACTCCAGAAATGCATCACTTTCCTCTAAACATTCTACTTTATTTTTTTACTCTATTTTTAGGTCTCGCCTAGACGAAAGCAAAGCAAAGCGAAGCTTTGCTGTCTAGGGCGAGACAACTTATGTTGTTACTTTTGGGGGAATGTGGACAGCAGAGTTCCACGCGCTTTTTCTGGCCGAGATTTAACCTCTGGAGCGCGCACGTCGCCGTGCCTCATATTCCCATTCGCAAACAAAGCCACACTCACGCATGCGCACATACACAGCCATACACACACTGCATACACACACGCACCCCCCCTTAAACACACACGCTGCATACACACACGCACCCCCCCTTAAACAGACACACGCGCGTACACCCCCACCCTCAACCCCACTCACCGGGCTCCTCTTCCCTTACGCATGGGAAGGCACTGTGGATCTCTGTGCCAGAAGAAGCGCTGTTTGAAATCACCGCCGCCTCCCACAGCGGCATTGTAGGGAAATTCAAAGTTGTCTCCCCGTAAACACCGCCGCAGCCCGGGAACTTCGGGAGCCTCAGAAAACCGAGCGCAGCTCCTCTGTCAGACGAGGAGCTGCGCTGGGATTGGTGCCGGTGGGGCCGTTGCCTGGAAACTGAAGAGTCGTCGACGCTGGGCGGGAGGGGCTTCTCCGCTCCTCACCCGGGCAGCGCCTGCAAGGATCTAACACCCCGGAGACCCACGGAGCCTCGCACAAGTGCCTACACAAGCAGCGGCCGGGAAATGCTCGGAGAAGATAATGAGCAGGGAGTCTCGTTGGACAATGGAAGTCGCGAGGTCGCTGGACGTTTTCCATAGAAGCAGCCAGAGTTCAACAGGAGGACGTCAGGAGAACCGAGCGGATGCCTCAGCAGGTGACTTCCAGGGCGCCAGCACCAGGGCCGGAGAAGACACGAAAGCTTCATCCGGGAGAGGCACTTGGTACAACGCTACCCTGGCTTTCGAAGACAGTCGTAGCCTCAGGCAAATGACGAACAACACATTGGGAAAGGTTGGGTGGTGGAAGCTGACCAGGGAGGTTTTCACAAACTGTTGAGAATGGACACTTTTGGCAATCGTGGTAGCACATGTGCCATAATGTCTGCAGTGACACCGTGCACTGGATCCCAGTACTGTGCTATGCAGGAGCAATGCCACGCTAGTTGTAAAAATCCGACCCGTTCCGCCTGCAGCACGCACATGTCCAACAGCAGTATCATCACGGCTGTTCTGTAATATCCTCCCGAGCTTACGACAAGCACAATCAGTGAGGTTGTGGTCTGCATAGTGGTGTATAGACGTGTGACCAAGCGCGATACGTACTCTGCCGGGGCCGAGGAACAGCTTTAGTGTTTGTACTGGGAAAACCGCTGGTGTGTGTGGTGTAATTTCAGCGGCTTGCAGTTTAGCTTTTACATGTTGCTTATTGCGACGTCTTTGGCTCATGCTGACTGCCTTAAAATCACAACCCTACCACTACCGCCATGATGGCCTTCCACTTCTCACACAGCATGTATCAAAAACCTCCATGCCGCGCCGGAGCGTCTTGTGACGCACCCGTATGCCAAAACTGCAGTACGTCCACTCACAAATGTAAACAGACCCATGGGGTGGCGGGACGATGTTCCACCACACAGAGTCTCAAGCGACAAGATCCGCTGTCTGAAGCTGACTGACATTGTCAATTCACATCACGGTTGCGAGACAAGCAGAGGCGTTTGCTATGCACAAATAGGTCGAGCGCGTGCATCACCTGTTGTCTTTGTTCTGTTTTTTCTATGTAGGAAAAGGGCAGGATTTTGAACAAAATATAAATAGTTCAGCAGCTGTCGTGGCTATTTTAATTGAATAACCAAAATAGTAATTTGAATTTCAGAAGTATCCAATTAGCATAAAAAGAACTTTGAATCAATTTAGGGCTGGCTCTCTGTCTATCTGTAATGGATAGAATAGTGCAGACGACTTTAATTTCTTGAGCTTAACTGCATGAATAAATACTCTCTGGGCTTGTGGAACAGCTTCAAATTTACGTGCACTTGTGTCTGCCCTGGCACAACCTATTAAGTCTGACATGAGAGGCCTCTCAAGCTGCCCTCAGAATAAGATAGGGACACATGCATTGGGCGCGCAGCCACGCCAAGATGTCATTTGGCACATATTAAGCAGGAAAAATGAATCTTCCTTCGCTGAATGCCATTGCTAACATTGCGGTATGTGTTCTGTGTCGGTTGCTGGGTACGCAAATTACCGCAGTTTAATCCCATTTTCAAAATCACTTCAACAGTTTTTGCTTTATTTATGCATAAAGATTTGTCACACAGTATTTACAGAACAATCACTTGGGGGTATAGGGGGAAAGGGATAGGTAAGGCAGCCCCCCACTCGTACAGTGTTTAAACAATTAGAGCCTCACCTATATATAAACACATCCACATCAAAAACCACCAGGAGTAGGGACCCCTCCTTGTTAATGTCCCCAGGGATTTGTCAATGACATAGATCCAAAGGTTAGGATGTGTGTAAATACCAAAAATCACACAGGACCACTCTTACTTCATCCACCAAAAAAGTGTGAAAGATAGAGAGAGTACCTCACGGTAGCACCACCCGAGGGGGTTCCCGGTTAGTAATTACCGGTATACCCACTTCTCATCATTGGCCACTCTCTCTATGTGAAAAGACAAAAGTGCACTAAGAAAGATAATAGTGCAGACGTGAGAATAGTGATGTGAAAAAACACAAATAGTGACAAACGTCTCACCACTAACACATAATTTGCAGTGTACAGAGAAGATGTACAGACCCCTAACCAAACACACAAATAATATATAAAAGTGTGGTAGGGTTATGCTTGCTTTACCGTTTTATTCTGATGCAGCAGAACCCCACTTCTTAAAAATGGTAAATATGTACCATAACTCTTTTCAATCTCAAGCCGACATGTTTCATCGCTGCTAATTTAGCGATTTCATCAGGGCAATGAGGGGTACAAAGTTCTCAGTCTTTTCATGAAGTTTATGGACCTGTGTGAGGAATAAAAAGGAGAGACGCAGAAAGTGCGTCATTCAAACCCCTACATATGGGGCATCACTGGAGCAGATTGTTACTGACACGCAATTTAAAGTAAATTTACCTTGAGGGTGCTACGTTAGCACATACCAGCACCACTCAAACGGGGGCACCGTGTTAAGCATCCACGTGTCCCAACATGTGACCGACAATAATCACAGCCACCTGTACACATGGGGAAACAAAGATTGCACACGTTCACCCTGATGTTTCCATAGATACAGGTTGCTGTCACGTTATAGCCAGTGTGGAATAAGCTACTCTAGTCTTAATAAACACGACCACTTGGTCCACCACCCATTCCAGGGGAGACATATCCGTATGCCAACAAGGGTTGTTAGAGGGAAGCTCCCGCTTAATGCTCTATTTGAAATTAGAACTTCAATTGTGCGTGCGCGGCCACCACATCACATATATTGAGGCATTTTACTCTTGGCGGTATAGACATGACACCCTTCCCAATAACATCAGCAGACATGAAACCCTTCTCAATAGCACACGCGGTCAGCCCCCCAGCCTCCTTACTGTCGCCGAGTCCCTCCGGCGCTTCCGACGATCCACGCATCCCTTCACTGCCGAGATGCGGAAGTAGCCGGTGGAGGGACGCGACTCCGCCCCCCACGTCAACGTGAGGTGCGGCCATCTTGGAATGGGTTCGAAACGAACCAGAACTGCAACAAAGTGGTTGGGCTGCAGCGATCTTCATGGCCCATGACTGCTATCAGAGTCTAGCCCTTTCTAAAAATGCAAGCAAGGGAACTTAATTGAGGCTGTCTTTTTAGATCAACCACCTCTAGACTGATTTAGAAATCGACAGTGAAGCATATAAAAATTCTGGCTTAGTTATGAAGTAGACAGGTGTTTGGTAATACAACTCTGTAGTTACCAGATACTTTATAGGCGCCTGATATTAATACCCAGTCCCCCTTTGATGGTATTAGATAAACCTTCGCAAGGTAGGCAATTGTGGGTTCTAGCACATAGACCGTAGTGTTTCAAAGGAAGTGCCTATTTGTGATACATATGTGAAGGAGATGGAGGTGGTGGAGGCGAGGGCAATTACACTCAGGTGCTATATCTAGAGCCATTATGTTGGTTTTGGCAGTGAGGAAAATGGAGGGGAGGCGAAAACAGAGCCCTATTATCGCCTGCTAACCCTATTCCATTCAATATTTTCATTAAGACCCTCATGGTCTGCCTTCTCCAGAAAAATCCATTTTGCTTCTTTCCTTGCTAGAATGCTTTCCAGGTTGTGACTGTCACCCACCACCTTCTCCAAAACAGTCCACCTCAGATTTTTGGGGTCATGTCCAGTGACACTGAAATGTTGTACCAAGCGGGTTGTTAACTTCTTAGCTTTTATAGTACTGAGATGCTCCTGTATTCTTATCTTGACCTTGCGCGTGGTGAGACCGATATAGTAAAGGCCACAACTGCACATGAGTCTGTAGATGACGTGTGTCGTGTTGCAGTTGCTAAACCTGTTAAGGAACCAGGTTTTGCCCCCCCGCAAAATTACACTTTTTGTTGGTGTGGTGAGCCCACAAACTGAGCAACTGCCGCATGGATAATGTCCAGAAGGAACAGTACTCGTTTTGGCCGTGTTGTGGTTACGGGTGTGTACCAATTTGTCTCGCAGGTTGGAGGCTCTTTTAAATGCAAAGCGTGGAATTGGCATTTTGTGGTCCCTTGTGTCAAGTATCGACCAATGTTTCTTTATTATCTGTCTTATTTTGGTAGAAAAGGGGTCAAAAGTGGTGACAACAGGGAGGCATGGTTGCTTCTCTTTGCTGTTACGCTCCAACAAAACATCACGTGGGGTGTTAAAAGCCCTCTTCTGTGCATGTTTAATCACTCTGGTAGGGTATTCCCGTTGTTTCAGTTTAGTGACCAACTCAGAGGATTGTTCCACAAAAGTCTCTGTGGACGAGCAGTTCCGCCTGTACCTCAAAAACTGGCCCACCGGGAGATTGTCCCGGAGGGATCTGGGATGGAAAGAGTGGTAGTGAAGGAGGGAATTCCTATCCGTACTTTTGTGGTGCACACTTGTGACCAATTGAGAATCGGACACTGTAATGTCAACATCAAGGTAAACCACCGAGTTGTTACTGATGGACCAGGTGAAGCGTAGACTCTCATCTACCTGGTTCAGCCATTGTAAAAAAGTATTGAGCCGGTCCTCTGTACCTGTCCAGATACAGAGGACGTCGTCAATATAGCGTCTCCACAGAGAGATGTTCCCTCTATATGGATTCGACTCATGGAGGATCACATTTTTCTCAACCTGGCCCACATAGATGCAGGCCAGGCTGGGAGCAAATGTAGCCCCCATTGACGTACCGGAGGTCTGTAGATATAATTGTCCCTGGTACTCAAAAAAATTTCTTGTAAGTGCCAGTTCGACACACTGCATGACGAATGTTTGTGGTGTGTCATAGAACCACTCCATTGCCCCCAGGGCCCGCGCTGCTGCCACCAGCGTAGCATCCTGGGGGATGCTGGTATACAGTGACTCGATGTCAATTGTAACCAGTAGTTGGTTAGCAGGGTCAAAAGATGTTTCCTTCAGGGTATTAAGGATGTCCGTGGTGTCTTGTACATAAGACTCCTGGGTTACCACCGCTTCCCTGAGAAAGAAGTCAGCGAACTGAGACAAAGGTTCCAGGATGGATTGGATCCCAGAAACAATGGGGCGCCCAGGAGGCGGACGTTGGGGCTTATGGATTTTAGGCAAGATGTAAAACGCCGGCACCCTAGGGTTGCTGTTGATAATAAAGTCCGCCTCCTTGGCTGAGATCCACTTTTTAGACACTGCATCTGATACCATGCTCTTGATAGTGTTGGCAAGGTCAGGCGTGGGATCACGCACCAAAGGCTGGTAATTTGTACGGACCCCCAGAAGCTTCAAAATTTCTGTTTCGTAGTCACTGGTGTTGAGTATGACTACGGCGCCGCCTTTGTCGGCTGGCTTGATGGTAATAGCCACATTTCTTTGTAGAGTGCCAATTGCCTGCCATTCCTCCTTGGTCAGGTTATGACCTGGTGAACGTACTGAGTTCTCTTCCAGCGATTCAATCTCTTGAATGACACGTTGTTCGAATACGGCCACTTCTGGTCCTAGGAGTGACAAGGGGGGGCAGAAATTAGAGGGTCTGCGCAAGTTGGTATCAAACAGAGAGAGAGGTGTATGTTCTTTCTCAGCAATGTCCTTTGATCATCCAATTTAAATCCTGGTATGAGGTCGTAACCGCAAGGGAAAATCTGTGGGATCCAGTTTGGTGTCTGTGGATTTAGTCTGCGCCTGAGCCCATCATGCATAGTTACACTAGCAGAACTGCCTGTGCTGTGGAAGGTGCAATCCACTCACGCTGAAAAAAGGTTAACCGTCATGCTATTTTTTTCCAGGTAAACCGGGTATCGCCCACCGGGATTTAAAATCCAAGAACGTCTTGGTAAAGAAGAACGGCATGTGTGCCATCGCCGACCTGGGCCTAGCTGTACGGCACGACTCTGTAACAGACACCATCGACATAGCGCCCAATCAGAGAGTGGGAACCAAACGGTACATACATTTTTTACATGTTGTGGCATTCTGTTGCATCACCCATTTACAGCTTCGTGATCTGGCTTCAATTCCACTAGTCGGTGAAGTAGCCTTCCTCTGAATTTATTGTTCTACCCCCTCCACCAGTAGCCTGGTCTAGACTGCGTATTCCTTTGTGGCTGTGCTCCACTTGTTTAAGCAGCACTAAGCCATCAACAGTCCCGGGGCTGCAGGCACCACACGTGTTGGTTTCTGACATATTGAACAATTTGTATAAGACTCAGTGTAAAAAATATCAAAGGTAGTTTGTCGACTACCAGTGTATTCAGGAGAGTAACTGGAGCTGGAGTAGCTGGGAGCCATAGGATCTGATTTCCCTACTTGAGAAAGACCTGAGAGGGTGAGAGCAGAAGCTAAGGCTGGTGCTTGCTAAGTGTCAAGAAGTGAGATTGAGGGCAAAACTATGGAGAGCTGTTACAGCAAAGTGGTTATGTCCCCTAGTGGTTATACTTGGTATTGTGCTAGTAAGTAAAAAAAAAAGAGGCTGCAGTGCCTAATGTGAGTGAGCAACCACCACCACCACCATTGAAGGAGACTTTGCTGTTGCAGGTATTCCACCTCCTAGAAATGTTAATTTGTTATTTTCAAGATTAATGATGGTCGATTAACGTCAGTCCTATTTTTTTTAAATTGGATTTTTATTTTTTCCAGGAGTTTCAAGATTGTTTAGATATTTTATTTTATTAAGTTTCAGTTTTTGTTCACAAGGGAAGACAGTGTATCCCTTCTTTTTGCCATTATATTTTACTGTAGACCAGTTTGTTTCTTTTTAATTAAATGTTCCTTTCCATGTCATTTGTTTTTTTCCAAAGTGTGAAGTCTTCCCCGCATTTGACATGCCTTCTTTTGTATTAAACTATTCCCTACTTGTAGTTTTGTTTTCTCAACAGTCCATAACTGTAAATAATAACCCCTATTGCACACATGTAGGTTTCTGTTGTATTTCTTTCCAGTGTAAACGTTTACTGGGTAAATTACCTTCACACTTTTGTATTCAGTGGTAAATTAATTGAGGAAAACATGTCACTATTAGAAGAAACCAGTTGAAAATCAGTACAGATATTCTTCAGTGTCCTACTCTGACCGAAGTAAAGTGGTTTTCTACAGACTATTTTTTTTCCAACCAAGAAAACAAAGGATGAAACTTCATTAGTTTAACGATGATCTAGCTCAGATGGCTGGACCCGGCATAGTATTTATTGGATTTAATAGCTTATCAAGAGTGTCAGTCACCCTGCCCATTAGAATTTTTTAGGCCTATGAGATAGATGAATGCAAGCCCATTAGAGAGAGGTGGACTGCAGCAATTGCCGTTTTAGAATCTGATTGACATTTTTATTTTCAGTTTCAAAGAGATCCAACATGAAAAAAATGAAAGTTTCCTTAACCATATCTAAAATAGAGAACTACTTTTGAGTTGGGAAGGATATCCTGCCCATCTCTGTCTGGAGTTGATGAAAAATGCTCTTTCAAGGAGCTGCTAGAAGTGACTCCAAAATCTGAATGAGGCATACAACAACATTTTAGGAAGAAACAAATAAAATTTGATAATTGACACTAAAACGAAAAAACGGACTGAATTTTGTAGAGCATTGTTCTTCAATGAGTGGCTGGTAAGCTAGCGGTAGACCTCCAGCTATCTATAAGTCGCTCTCCTGTGTGCGGCTTCGCCTGCTAAATTAGAAGATTTTGGTTGGTTGAATTATTGTACCTATACCAACATTGAAAAATATGTATTCAAGACGAAAGTTTGTATATTTACTGAAATCATAAGCTGATGATTAGAGAAAAATATATTTACAGCCGATAATTTAGTGATAAATCATGCAGCATTAGGAAGACTTCCTGTTGCATTTTACACATTTTTTACAGGCAACCGTGCCTAATGCTCTGCTGTGATGTGGTAAACTTGCATATGGTGGCCACTAATGTATAGGACACAAACTTTAGTTGCGTAATCTCTGTAAACTTGCTCAAAGACCTACATATCGAAAGGGTGGTGTGATGATTAGGGTGGTAAGAAGCAGCTGTGTGTTTTTTATACCAGAAGTAATGGAAATTCTTGTTAGATTATTTAAAGATGAACTGGTCTTGTGGAGCTTGTACAGTTCTATATGACACTCTCTAAAGAAAATGTTATAGTGGTTGAAGTGATGTTGTCCGATAACCAACCAGTGCAAGACTTGCCACTTATTTCAAAAGTTGAAGGAGTAACTACAGATCCAAGAACGTGAAACTCGATCTTTCAGCCATGGCAGGTTTTTATTTTTTTCAGTTGGTGTTCGTGACTGGGCAAACCCTGAGATAAATTAAGCTTCTTTATGTAGTGTTGTGGTCCTAGTAATTCCGCTAATGCTGACATTGTGACTTTCTCCTTTGTGCCCTTTAGATACATGGCTCCTGAAGTCCTGGACGAGACGATTAATATGAAACACTTTGATTCCTTTAAATGTGCCGACATCTATGCCCTTGGACTGGTTTACTGGGAGATTGCTCGCCGCTGCAATGCAGGAGGTAAATATAGTATGACTGAGCACACCTAAATTCATTTGAAATATGTTTTTATTAACATTTTTGCAACAAAATCAAATCACATCACATCACACTACACTTAATTGATCGTCAGTAGTAGTGCTGTCCAGTCGTAGGACGTACATCCTGTACTCAGAGGGGGTATCTGTCGTCACAGTCTACATATCTGCCCTGTACGGTGATGCCGGGGAGCACACCTACATTCATAACCCCTTTTGACATCATCCTAATCTTTTTATCCTTCATGCTATTCACCTTTGTAATTTCTACCAAGTAGCCCAAGTATAGAAAAGCTTACACAACTTGCTGCCTGCTTTCCAATGCGTCTCCGCAATAAATGGTGCTCTTTCTGTTGTATTCCCACTCATTTTCTACCCTACCCAAGGGGTCCACGAAGAATACCAGCTCCCATACTACGACTTGGTACCCTCTGACCCATCCATCGAAGAGATGAGGAAAGTGGTATGTGACCAGAGGCTGCGACCCAACATCCCTAACTGGTGGCAGAGCTATGAGGTATGATAACGCACAGCAGTTTTGGTTTAAATTCCATTTGATTAACTTCTTTTTGAACCTAAAAGACAATGAGCTGGAGTGTAACACTTGGGGATCAGTAGATTGACAGCAGTCCCATATCTCGACTGAAAATGACTGGAATGCGAGCAGGAACTGCAGGAGAACTCTTGGCCTTTCTAGAGGCTCATGCTAAGTGCTAGGTAAAATAATATTTTTTCCAGACCTTATAAAGATCATCATTGCTCGACACAAGACATTCATCCCACTGGATTTTCTTTAAAGCCATGTAAGTCACAAGAAGGCTTTCTTAAAAGTGTTTTTATGACTTTTTGAAATCTAATCAATAGTTCTTGCCTGTATTTTGAGGTTTTCGGTTGAATTGGTCATCAGTTTGCACGCATTCCTTTTAAAGAGGTATTCGTAAACCAAACTTTTTCAATTTTGAGCCACATTGGCCCGAGCCATCATAGTTTTTCCAGATATCTCCAATAAATATTGTGGCATGTTGTGCTCTAGATACACATGATCTGCATACTCCTGCCAACTAGTGTTGGGCTCTGACATGTGCAAATTGTTTTTCTTCGAAGAAGTCTTTCGAGTCACGAGGAATAGTGACTCCTATGACTAGTAATGTGCATTTGTTACTTGGCAGTTCGGGCTGCACTGTGCCCATGAGGCACAAGGTCAAGACTTATTTGCATATGGCTGGGTCTGAACTGGGGTGGCGAAGTGAGCTAAAGAATAATGATGGATGAAACCCAGATCTGTGACTTGGGGTGGGTGTCTGAAGGGTTTCATCGCTCCGTCCATCATCTCCTTGTGTTTGCTTTAGTAATGTGCATGGGCATCAGCTCCATTGTTAGCTTATTTTCTTTCCGCCATTGAGTTCGGATGTGTTCTCGGGCGAGCTCCGAATTGATGCCTTGCGGTGTTTGTTGTCAGGCTTACACGTGAATTCTCTCCTGTTGTGAAAATACTTTCTTTGTCCAGGTTTCTTCTATTGAGCTTCGATGGTCTTGCTTCCCTCGGCACCCCTTGTGGGGCCTTTTACCTTGTCTTTGCTTCTTAACGTCGACGATGACCAGACGGTGATGGAAAGGACTCCCTTCCAATACTGCCCTGAGTGTCACATACTTGGACCAACCACACCAGGTCTGCAACCTTTGTCTGTCTCCTGAACGTGATCTTCCAGCCTGCTTTGCCGTCTGTTGAAAGAAGACATTCCGGTATCAACATGATAGGAGACTTGCACACCGGAAAATGCAAAGCCAAGACTGAGATGACACCCCCAATATATTCGTGACCAGGATATCGAGGAACTGTCAGAGGCTGGTCTGTCCGCATTGAACACTCTACAGTTCAGCCCTGAACCCAACTCTCAGTCGGAGACTGGGGAACAGCCTCATCACGAGGTGCAGCATCTATCAAGGACTCCTGCCTTGAGTACAGGCTACCAATCTGAGTGCACACTAACACTGTGCCTAGGCGGGACAGGTGCCAAGCCCACAAGCCCCTCAACAGGTCTCTGGCCCACCACTGCCTGTGAGCCATGGTTGGCACCGACAGAAGTCCTTGGTGCAGATACAGCTCCCTCCTCAGCGCTGAAAACTACTCTCAAAGCCTGACCGTCTGGGAAGCCGGCAGCTCCGTCGGCACAGATTTTGACACTAAAACTGTCCTAGGCTCTGAAACCCACCTCTCCGCTTAAAAGCTTGCAGAGCCCTTCAGCATGTCATTCGGCTATAAAACCACCGTTGGCGGTGGGCTCCAACAATTTAGAGCATCCCATAATTCAGCGCCTCCAAGAACAGCTGGATGCACATTAAGAGTCTTCATTCACTCACAGACTGAAAAGATCTCGACCAAAGGCAGTAGACCATTCCAAGAAGAAGAAACTGACCTCTGACGAGCAGCTTGCTCTGGAGCCTACACATCCCAAGCACAGCAAAGGTTGGGACAGAGGAGCTAGCCTACTGCCAGAGAGTCGTCCTGTCCTCACCCACCGCCTCTTTCTCCACTTGCACCTACTCCACCATATATGTATCACGTCATCCTCCTTCTCCAGTGGAGTCACCACATTCCTCTGATTGGTTGAAGGTAGCCCCTTGTACCTCTTAGACCCCCCTACAAGGCCCTTTTTGACCCAGGGCCTAGGGATGATCTATAATGTGGTCCTTTGGGGGAACAAGAATCCTGACCTATATCTGTCCAAAACGTCCCCACGCGGCGACACCATTTCTTACCACGAAGTGATACATAGGTGCGCCACCTTTTACGAGGTTGAAAACTTAACAGTCAAAAGGCTGCTCATCACATAGCGCACCATGCAGTTTCTGCCCATGCTCAAAGGCATGCTTAAAACCGCACCAGACACCTTTAAGGAGCTCGTTAAAGCCAGAATTGTTACGCCAAGGGTAGAGGCAAAATCCAAGGCCTTCACCCACTGGGTCTCCCCCCACCCTGCTGTATGTGGGCACCATCACATCTGTAGACAGCTCCTGCTGGACTCCCTGGTGCTCCACACAGTGCGCTAACATGCAAGGGACTGGTGACTCGCCACCCTGCATAAAGAGAGCTAGGAGATCGATGCAGCAGGCAGGAGAGTCACTGCACAACCCACCAAGCATTGGAGGATTGCAAATTCAATATGAATGCTTTTCTGATACGATAGAGCCCTCTGGGATGAGATGGAAGAACGTCTTCAGCACCTCCCAGACCAATACCGACAGTGGGAACACCTTGACATGGCTGATACTGCGGCCAGGGGAATTGGTTCCAAAGCCCTCATCTGGTGCCATGCTTGACTTGGTATCTCTGGCTTCGAGCTGGAGTCCGCAGCATCTGTTAAACCTGCTGTTTGATGGCGAACATCTCTTTGGATGTAGGTAGATCAGATACTCAAGAACATTAAGACTAGACACAGACATGGCCAGTCCTATGGTTGCTTTCCAAACACCTTCCCTGCCCCTAGGCACATTTTGCAGGCCTCAGTACAGAGGGTGGGCTAAGGTAACCTCTCCTGACCCGTCTACCACTTACCAGCAGTAACGGTCAGCGAGGGTTACTCAGGGGGAGGTAACAGAACAACAGTACCAGGGAAGGGGTAAAGGAAGTGCGACCAAAGGGGCTGCCCCCGCAAAGCAGTGATTCTCTTGCTCTTTCCCCATCCCACTGCACCTGTCAGGGAAGATTACAGGGGTTTCAGCCCCAGCTGTAAGGAATCACCTCGGACAGTGGGTCCTCTCCATCATACGACTGAAATACTGTCTAAAGCTCACTGCATCCTCACCAAACATCCCTCCCCACAGACATACCCTCCCCACAGAACATCGGTGCCTGCTTCAAGAGAAGGTTCTAGCACTCCTTCTCAAAGGAGCAGTACAACCTGTATCTGAAAGAGACACGTTAGTGATAGATTCCTTACCTTAGAATAACCCCCAGGCGTCAGACTGGATCTGTAAAGTTTTGCTTAGCTGTACCCCTTCGCGTCAGTAGGTGGCGTCATGCGGCTCCGCGTCCGTCACTGGCATCGTATGCGCCGAGATGACGTCACGGAGACTACTTAGGCGCTACCCATTCGCGCTGACGTCAGTTCTTTCTTTTTCCGTGCCAGCAAGTGTAGATCTGGATATAGCATGTACCTTAGTCATTTTTAGGTCTCGCCTGTCGATGCGCATGCGCATCGAGCTTGCGAGACTATGGGGGCTTATCCACTCTTTAACCAACTTGCAAGGAATCGTGGCGATTCCTTGCAGTGCACGAGAAATTTAAGCTCAATGCGCATGCGCATTGAGCTTAAAAGCGCGTGCACATGCCCCCAGCCGCCTGCCTTGCCTACTCTCTCTCTCTCACAGCCTCCCCCAGCTCCGCCCCCTCACTTCTTCTTTTTTTTTTTTTTTGGAAAACCTTTATTTAACAGTATGTGCAGACCAATACGGACCTACAACCCTCAGGCCGGCCTCGACAATAAAGGGCACATCAGCAAGCAATTATACCACTCAGCAGCATATCAGTACGGGCACGAATAGACCAGGTTACATTATACACAATTGTGCCGCCAAGCGCCAGGATGATGAGGTTTAATTTTTTTATAAAGTTTTGAAATAAGTCCATAGCAACAGGTCTGGAAGGATCCGAATCAGAGCAATGCAGTTAGGACTATGGTGGGCAACGAGCATCAGAAGAGTCAGCAAGCATTATCCATAAGGTAATCAATCGCACTCAATGAAATCAGGATAGAAAAGAAGCATATCACATGATGATCCCCAAGCACTACCCACAAGTTCCCAACCCTCCCATCGACCCAAGAAATAAGAAAGGAAGAACAAGCGAGAAAGGTAAAGAGAAGAAAGGGAGAAGAGAAAAAGAGAAAAGAAAGATAGAAAAAGAAGGCCCATAGAAAAAAAAACCAACAAGGAATATACCTCCCACCCTACACGCATGCAGAGGCTACGGCCTACCCCCCCCAGCAGTGTGTCTGTCGCCCCAAAAGAGTACCCGAAATGTAGAAGAAGAGAAAGAGAAGAAAAAGAAAAAGAATGTCACGGTTGATTGGAGGAGGGCCAAGGATCTATTCAAAGCAAGCAAAATCGTTACCCGCGGTCACCCAACCCCAGGCCCCGACCTAGCACCCATGTTACGTGTACCTCCAAAAGTCACAAGTCCCAGTCCCAGCCATATACGTCTCAATGTACAACAAGAAAAACCCCCTTCCTCAGCCTTGGCCCCTTCGAATCCGCAGTCGAACAGAATCCAATTGCAGTACCGCCAACCTGGGCGGGATGGGCCACCATGGAGACCGTTGCAGAAGTCGAGGCGTAAGAGACAAGTCTAACTGGAGTGAAGCTCGATAGTAAAGGGCCAGAGAAAGCGCCACTGCCATGCCGTGGCTAGCACAACAGGGAGCAAGACGATGCATAAGTTCCAAAGTAGCGGCCGGCCGATGTGCAGGAAGCAAGTCCAGGAGGACGCTCAGAAACGTGGCACCAAAGGACAAAGGAGATGGGCAAAACGGCGTCTGAGACACAAGCTCCGGCCATACCAAGGGAGCAGTATTGTCTGACTCCTCCAGGGCGGAGCCGAAGAGTACCGCAGCGGGCACTGGGACACGTCCCCCCGTCGCTGTCACATACCTCAACTCGGGTGATCCACCGACCGTCAGCTGAGGATGTGGCTTAACATGCCGCACTGGAGAATCATCATGGCCAGCTGAAAAAGTCCCATCAAGCCGGTCCCCCAAACCAGTGGCAAAGTCGCGAAAGGCCAACCGCAGGTCTTCTAGTGCAGCCAGGATGTCGCGAAGCCCCAGCGGTGGATCAAGGATGGAGGGTGCTGTTGCGTCCGCCATCTTAGGCAAGCAACCATCGAGCGCCCCGGGAAGCAAGCCCCCTTCACCGGCCATCGGTATCCAAAAGGCGATGAGCTCTCTGCGGGGCCCTGGTGGTGCAGGAAATGTGGAGGCAGCCGGTCGTGGAGAGGCTCCAAGGACAGAAGAGTTTGCGGTGCAGGGAAACCCACCGGCAAGCCCAGGGTTTCCGATGCGGAAGATGGCGTCCGCTGCTGAAGGCTGCAACAAAGAAGCGATCCCGGCCCTCTCCCAGCTGGGCCGGGATACAATATACGGGAGCCGGATACAATGTTGCGAGCGGGGCGCGCTGGGCAGCCGAGCAAGGAAAGGGCTGCTGTGAGAATCCCAGCGCCACGCTCCAGGTCCGGTGCACCGGCTCCTCCCTCTCCGCAGCGGCCGCTGCTGTCGTTGTCGCCGCCGGCCGTCCCCACTAAACAATGGCCCGGCTGCGACCGTTTGGAAGGCCAGAAAGGAAACCGGGGCTCAACTCCGCCGGGGCAGCTCCGTTCACGACCGGAGTCACAGCAGCGTGGTCAGGAACGTGGCGCAGGTAAGCGTGGGGCTCGGAGGCACAGGATTCTTGCCAGGATATCGACGAAGGGCGCAAGGGTCGGCGGAGCCGAAGAGCTAGGCGGCCATCTCGGCTGCAGGCTAGGCTTCTCCGCCCCCTCACTTCTTGATTGCACGGCCGCTAGGCCGTGCCTCCCCTACTCTCCTCCCCCCTCCTCCTCCTACTCTCCTCCCCTGCCTGACGTGTCGCATGGATTTTCCCTCGCTCGCATTTCTCCTCCCCCCTCCCCAGCCGCCAGCACCTCCCTCTCTCTCTCTCTCGCCGCCGCTGCTTGTTATTCTTTCCCTCAGCTCGTGTATCAGCCCGCTTCATGGACGCAGCGATTTCTCTTGCAATCAAAAGCAAAGCTTGCCCCGGCTTGAAAACATGTCTGTAAATCTTCTTTTGAGGAATTATGCCCCTCTGCCGCCCCACCCCATTTCCGCCCGTCACTGCCTGTTATGTTCAATGCTTTGTGACTTTTCTCCTCCCCCCTCCCCAGCCGCCAGCACCTCCCCTCTCTCTCCCTGCAGTTTCACGGCCACCGCTTCGTGACTTTTCTCCTCCCCCCTCCCCAGCCGCCAGCACCTCCCCTCTCTCTCGCCGCCTGCCTTGCATGGATTTTCCCTCGCTCGCATTTCTCGAGTGTCCGTGCAGTTGTCCCCAGCCTGAAGAAACACGGTCTTTTGAAGAATTATGCCCCTCTGCCGCCCCACCCCCTTTCCGCCCGTCACTGCCTGTTATTTTCAATGCTTCGTGACTTAATATCCCATGCCGTGGTCCCCCCTCTCCGCGCCCATCGCTGCCTATTATTGTTCAGTGCTGCAGCACCCGTTGCAGTCACTTAAGATCCCCGTGCCTTCCCCTCCACCACCACCACTTCCCGCTCGTCGCTGCCTGTTAAGTTTAGTGCTTCGGCACTGGTCACCGTCACTAGCTGCTGCTCAACAAGTTAGTTAATTTTACACCTGTACTGTGACTCATGTGAGAGAACAATAATACTATTAAATCTTAAAACCACAGCAACGTTTCAAATCTCAGTATAACTTCTTAGGGGAAACCATTTCTAAGCATAGGGCATAAGTAACACATGCTTCCATAGCACAAGTATAGAATGGCGAAAATGGGCCATTACAAGTTTGGAAAGAGGAAAATGCCTGCGTTAGTAAGAAAGAATAATAGCACATGCGGTTTGTGTGTCTCTCAAAACGTATCCCTTAACTCATCTCTGTACCACACATTAGTCGTGTCAATTGAAGACAAAAACGACTGCAACTTTAGATCTGTTTGCGTTTATATTACTGGTGACAATGTGCAGGGCATCTGCTGTATTGATCCATAGTATCTACGTTATGCTGCTTCACAGCGTGTGGTCATTACATGCAGAGAAGGGAAATTGATCCATGACCTTTGCTTTCTCCGTTGCTCTTCTGCCTTCAGCCTTCTAACTATCAAACAAGCTTCCAGTTTGTTTGGTGGCAGCAGACATCCCAAACACTCTCATTAATACGTTGACCCTTGACCTGCAGTAATCCTTCGCAAAACTGCAAGTGGTAGCACATTAGATGTTTGCAAGTGTTTATAAATCCATTTTGAGTATTCCTTTGTTGAACATTTGTAATACATTCTCAAAACCCCACACTTTGGCATGCACATATTGATTTACAGGGATGCACTCAGCGCAACCACAGCATCACTCAGCGCAACCACAGCATCACTCAACGCAAACCACAGCATCACTCAGCGCTAACCACAGCATCACTCAGCGCAAACCACAGCCTCACTCAGCGCAAACCACAGCCTCACTCAGCGCAAACCACAGCCTCACTCAGCGCAAACCACAGCCTCACTCAGCGCAAACCACAGCCTCACTCAGCGCAAACCACAGCCTCGCTCAGCGCAAACCACAGCCTCGCTCAGCGCAAACCACAGCCTCGCTCAGCGCAAACCACAGCCTCGCACAGCGCAAACCACAGCCTCACTCAGCGCAAACCACAGCCTCACTCAGCGCAAACCACAGCCTCACTCAGCGCAAACCACAGCCTCACTCAGCGCAAACCACAGCCTCACTCAGCGCAAACCACAGCCTCACTCAGCGCAAACCACAGCCTCACTCAGCGCAAACCACAGCCTCACTCAGCGCAAACCACAGCCTCACTCAGCGCAACCACAGCCTCACTCAGCGCAACCACAGCCTCACTCAGCATCACCACAGCATCACTGGTTCAAATATGTTCTCTCAATGTTTCAAGCTTTATTACAAATGACAAAAAAGATGTTAATATTTCACTTCTGTTCTTGGATTTTCGTCACAATAAAATACACCGAACATAATTAACTAAAGATATTTAAAAAAGTTTAGGCTATTGCAATTAAAAAATAAAATCACTTTTATTTACAAATTGGTTATTTAAAAGCCATTGTTATTTGTAATATCAATACTTCTAAGTCACGTAAATACAAAACATGTTGCATTACAAATGCTAGAGGTGTCACATTTGCGAAAGTTATAACTATTGGCATTGTAAATGACAAAGCTATTTATTTAGCTATTTTAAAAACCAAGAAATAAATACAATATTTGTCATTTACAAGACCAATAGCTCCAACTTTTCTAATGCGAGACCTATTGCATTTCCAATGCTTGTTTTATTATCTTTTTGATACTTTTGTCTCGTGTTGGTTTTCTCTGGTGCGAGTAGGGATGCCTGGATTTAAGTCCTACGGGGCCTGCCGTCGCATTATGTCGGTGGCAGACCCCTACGATGTTTGCCTCTACTGCCTGGAAACTGATCAGGACTCCAGGGCCTGCCGGGATTGTCGAGCCATGGCCCCGAAGGCCTTGAGGGAGCCGCACCAGAAACTGCTGGAGGCCCGCCATTCGTCCCACCGCTGCTCCGGGTCAAGGGACCGTTCCCGGGACCGCTCGCGGGGCCGTAGTCATCGCTCCTCGGGCTCCAAGTCTTCGCCCTCGGATTCCGGTAAGCGACGACATAAAAAGAAGTCAAAGAAGCGTGTTCACTCTTCGACGTCCCCCCTGTTGGTCCTTGGATGCGGACGAGGAGGACAGGGGTTCTGACCTTGCAGCTCCCTGGGAGTCCTGCGGCCCACCCGCCTTACCCGGGTCCGTTGGCGACTCCCGAACAGGTGCAAGAGTTTCTTGCTGCCATGGACCGCCTTGTTAGGCCTCAGTCTCCTGCCGGCGTGCCTTCGGGCCCCGCGGTCCCGTGTCTAGATCCTGTTGGCCCGCCAGCGGATCCAGCTTAAGCGCCACAGGATCCTGCGCCATTGGTTCTGGCCCAGGCGCCACGAGGTCCAGAGCTGCAGGCTCCGGTCCAAGCGCCGCCCACGGCTCCGCTTCCAGCGCCACAGTGGGTGCCATTCGTTCCACCCCTGCCCCGGTTCCAGAACCATTTTGTTCCTACCTGGGATCCACATTGGGATGCAGGTCCGGTCCGGCCGACGCCGCTCACAGCGCCTTTTCTGATGGCACTCGCCTGTTTGGCGATAAGGCCTACAGTGCACTGGAGCGTTTTAAGGACTTGCAGGCCAGGCCAAGTTCTTGGGTCTTTCTGCAAAGAGCCCAGCCACTCCTGGTTTTCGTTCCTTTCGTAGCCACGGCAGAGGCGCCCAGGCACGTTCCGTCAGCAAGCCTATGCAGAACCAGCGTCCGCGCGGTCGCGGCTTCCGCAGGGGCAGGTCTGGGAATCAGCGTGGGGGTCAGTCCACCTCTGCCCCGGTGCTTCTACCTCCAAACCTTCCTAATTAAGCACCCCACTCCCGTGGGTGTCAGGATCCGCCACCACCTCCCCCACTGGTGCAATATCACATCGGACAAGTGGGTGTTGCAGATCATCCACAAGGGTTACTCCCTTCCTTTTCAGTCCACCCCTCCAGCCATGCCACCTCAGTACCACCACATGACGGGGGAACACTTGGCGCTTCTCCGGAAGGAAGTCACGACCCTCTTGGCCAAGGGGGCCATTGAGTGCGTTCCTGGGCCAGAAGTAGGGAGTGGTTGTTATTCCCACTACTTTCTGGTTCCCAAGAAGCACAAAGTGGGTCTGCATCCTATTTTGGACCTCCGGAAGGTCAATCGCTTCCTCCGGAAAGAGAAGTTTAAGATGCTGACTCTGGCTCAGGTCTTGGCTGCCCTCGACCCTGGAGACTGGATGGTAGCGTTGGACTTGCATGACGCATATTTTCACATCCCCGTCCTGCCGACCCACCGGCATTACCTGCTGTTCACGGTAGGCCAGGAGCATTTTCAGTTTACTGTGCTCCCCTTCGGCCTTACCAGCGCCCCTCGGGTGTTCACAAAAGTGATGGCGGTGGTCGCAGCTCATCTGCGAAGGTCAGGGGTGACAGGCTTCACCTACCTCGATGACTGGTTGTTGAAGGCGGGCTGGCCCCAGACAGTCGTTACCCACCTTCAGACTACGGCCGACCTCCTGCATTTGCTGGGGTTCTCCATCAACGTGCCGAAGTCGCACCTGAGCCCCTCTCAGAAGCTCCCCTTCATCAGAGCGGTTCTGGATTCAAAGCAGTTTCGGGTTTATCCACCTGAGCAGCAAGTCCGGGATATTCAGGCTATGATTCCGATCTTTCAGCCTCTATCCCGGGTTTCAGTCAGGAAGACCCTCCGGCTCCTGGGCTTGATGGCCTCCTGCATCCTGCTAGTGCAACATGCCAGATGGCATATGCGGGCTCTGCAGTGAGACCTGAAGTTCCAGTGGGCGCAGCATCAGGGCAACCTGTTCTATCATGTCCAGATACCGGAGGGTGCTGCACGACACTTGCAGTGGTGGCTCATGAATCGTGATTGGGTCAATGGCAGATCACGCTCCCTTCCCCAACCGGAGCACACAGTGGTGACGGATGCGTCTCTCCTGGGATGGGGAGGCCACTTGGGAGAGGCTGAGATCAGAGGCCTGTGGTCTCCGGCAGAGTTCCGGCTCCATATCCACCTTCTGGAGCTGAGGGCGATCCGACTTGCACTGAAGGCATTCCTTCTCTCTGTCCGGGGAAGTGTAGTGCAGGTGTTCACGGACAACACCACTGCCATGTGGTATTGCAACAAGCAGGGCGGGGTAGAGTCCTCGACGCTTTGTCAGGAGGCGCTGCGCCTCTGGACATGGCTGGAACATCAAGGCATCACCTTGGTTGTTCAACACCTGGCAGATTCTCTGAACGCCAGGATGGACAAGCTCAGCCATCGGTGCTTGATGGATCATGAATGGCGTCTGAACTCTGACGTGGCGCAAGGTCTCTTTCAGCAGTGGGGAGAGCCTTTGTTAGATCTATTTGCCACCGAAGAGAACGCGCAATGTCATCAGTTCTGTGGGTTGGAACTTCCAAGGCGGCACTCGCTCGGCAACGCTTTTCGTCGCGAGTGGAGCTGTGGTCTATTGTACGCCTTTCCGCCTATACCACTTCTGCCCAGAGTGCTGAAGATCAGGCGCGACCGGGCCCAAGTCATCCTTGTGGCTCCAGATTGGGCACGAAGATACTGGTATCCCGAGCTACTCAGCATGGCGATCGATCCCCTGATCCAACTGCCTCTTCGGGAGGATCTTCTGTCGCAGCAGCAGGGGACGGTCCTCCACCCAAACCTGTCCAGCCTCCACCTCCATGCATGGAGATTGAGTGGCGACAGTTGACCGCTTTCGACTTCCTCCCGAAGTCTGTGATGTCATTCTGGCAGCCAGGTGTCCCTCCACGAAACGGTATACGCCTGCAGGTGGAACAAGTTTGTGGCATGGTGCACAGATAAGTCTGTGGACCCCTTTCTGCCCCTCTTTCCGAAGTCCTTCTCTTCCTTCTTTCCTTGGCCCGGCAGGGCTCTGCTCTGGGCACTATCAAGGATTATCTTTCTGCCATCTCTGCCTTTCTACGGCTTCCTGATCAGCCTTCTCTTTTTAAGTCCCCGGTTGTTAACCGTTTCCTGAAAGGCATTGTACACACATTCCCTCGGGTCCCATTTATAATGCCTCAGTGGAACTTGAATCTTGTGTTGACTTATTTGATGTGCGCTCCCTTTGAGCCGCTTCACAGCTGTCCTTTACGTCTTCTCACCTTAAAGACTGCTTTCCTGGTTGCTCTCACCTCTGCCAGAAGAGTGAGTGAGCTCCAGGCTCTGTCTTCTAAACCTTCTTTCCTTTCTGTTCATCCGGACTAGGTGGTTTAATAGGCCCGTCCTTCTTCCTTGCCAGGATGTTACGCCCTGCCACGTCGGGCAGACCATCACTTTGCCCACCTTTTTTACACCTCCTTCTGAAGAAGAGGAGAGGCTCCATCGTCTGGACCCAAAACGTGCGCTCTCAGTCTATCTGACGCGCACACAGCAGTTCTGGGTGGATGACCAGCTCTTTGTTGGCTACGTGGGTGCCAAAAAAGGTCAGGCCGTTGTAACGACCGGATTCTCGGACCAGATAGGCTCCGCTCATCAGAGCCCCACCAACCCAGCCTGAACGTAATCACTTCCCTCCTTAGGACCGATTTACAAAAGGTATCTATGTCTCCTACCCAAGGATGGGGAATTAGCAATGTACATGCCTAAGTTTTCTACAATATCACACTCATGCCAGATAGTCTTGCGGCAACTCAGGCCCAGACCGTTCTACCCTGGGGCAGTTCTGATTATATACCATTACACACTGGCCACAACCAGTGCTCGCTCAAGCCACAATCCTGTGGGTATAGACACCAGTATCCCCCCTGGTGCTCGCTTCACAAGCCACAATCCTGTGGGTATAACGCCGCATCCCAACGACGATCACTTTCCTATGAATACCATTAGCTCTCCGTATTGGGGAATCTTTTGCTATTTACTAAGGGTATAATGCTACGATATTATGAGTCACAACGATATTATGAGTCACAACGATAACCGAATTAGATGATATGCAACTTATTCTCTACTTCAAGGGCTCCTCTCTCCCTCATTATTCAATCACGGCTTACCTGATCGGGAGTTGCGTCCGTTCGCGTAACAGTAACCGACTAGAAGAACAGGTTACCTTTTCATATAAGAATAAGAGGCACATGCCGGTTCACTAAGAACTGGGGTACTTTATTTATCATAACAACAATATCAATATAACACTATACTATAACATATAGCCTGCAAAGGAAAATGAAAGGTTAGAATGTGCACGCTACTAAGAAAGGGCCGACGTCACCTTATTAATATGAAGTCTGGACTCAGCAGTCATCTGGGTTCCCTTCTCGTCTGTGCCTTGGCTCGTCTTTAAGGTCACACCTCTGCAGTCACGGATACACGTCTGCACCGCTATGCTCTGTCTCATTCGCCTCCCTCCAAGTCACTGGAACCTTCCTCTCATCAGCTGCTTTCTCTCTGGCTGTTCTGCACTACTCCTCTCTCCTCTCAATCGCGGACCATCTTCACTTCTCGGCTTCAATCTTATAACTCAGTTTCAGCCACTCTGGTATTCGTTCTCTTAACTAACTGCTTCACTCTGAATGCTCTGATCTTAAAGGTCAAAGCTCACCAGCTGCTCCAGCTAAAATGACTTCAATCTTTCTAAGAGAGTATCAGCTTCTCGATCTGTCTCGGACTTTAAAATGGCGACTGTCTGCCCTGAAATAATTAATGGCATTGATGCTAACGGCTAGCTGCCGCCTACAGACTGCCTCCTGCTTTCACTAATATGGAAGCTTTTCCCTTCATGGAAAGTTACGGCCAGTAACCTGCCGCCCACCAAATTCTTGTACCTCCCCGTACCAAGGACACGTTCCCAGCCGGCCGGCCTGATGTTGTGTCTTCGGAATGGAGAAAAATACAGTCTTTCGATAAGGGCCAGCCTGAGCCGGTTCTCTCCAAGCGAACAACACCTCGTAACTAAAACATTACATTTGACCTAGAAGCATCTCAAGCTGCCGGGGCAGAAAGAAAGATGGAGCCTCTCCCGTTTGAGGCCTACAAGGCCCGAAATAAGCATAACTCCATCGAAGGTATACTAACACTCTTACAAAAGGATGGATTATCACTAATACTAATGAATCTATCCCCTAACATAAGTTTATAAGCCCTGATCTGAGGAAAAGGGTACGGAATTATATCAACACGCCTTGTGAATAGGCTCTATTTACGGTTCTAATCCTTCCACTAGAATGATAGTAGACTGAAGTCACCTCCAATCACCTTCCCTCAAGGAAGGGCCGAAAAAGTCGGTCAGAACAGCCGTGCACAAACGGACCATCTCTCAGTGGGCCGTTCTCTGCATCAAGGCCTGTTACTCCTTGGCTAAGAAGGAGCCTCCTGTGGGGCTGCGTGCCCATTCCACTAGGGCAACAGCAGCCACAACTGCCTTGGGACGCGGCGTTCCCTTGCAGGACATTTGTCAGGCAGCTACGTGGGCCTCGCTGCACACGTTTACCAAGCATTACTGCCTTGACAGTCAAGTCTTGGAGAGAATTCTTCACCGTGACTTTCTGGTGTAATCTTGTTCGCAGATCCACCACCAGGGTTGGTATTCCTGGGGTATCTATTCTAAGGTAAGGAATCTATCAATAACGTGTCTCTTTCAGATGCACAAGTTACTGCTTGTTTAACGATATATTTGTAAGAGACATTAGTTAGTGATAGATTCCAACCCACCCATCCTCCCCGTTCTGCAAACTGAGTACTAGGGTTAAGGTCATCCCTTTCAGGGCCCTAGGTTCATTGCACTAGTGGTCAGTATCTTGCATGGCTCTGCTTTCCTGGCGTGGAAGTAGTGTACAGAACTGATGACGTCAGCGCGCATAGGTGGCGCCAAAGTATTCTCCATGACGCCGTTTCGGCGCATACAATGCCAGTGACGGACGCGGAGCTGCAGGACGCCACCTACTGACGCGCAGGGGTACTGCTAAGCAAAACTTTCCAGATCCAGTCTGATGCCTGGGGGTTAGTCTAAGGTAAGGAATCTATCACTAAATAATGTCTCTTACAGATGTATCGTTACACAAGTAGTAACTTGTGCGTCACTACACCACTGCAGCAAAGGGGTGTGTTCCCTATACTTCCTCATTCCCAAGAAAGACCGGACACTGAGGCCTATCCTCGACCTCCGCCCTCTCAACAAGTATATCCTCTTTGAGCACTTCATATTGTCACCCTACAAGATGTCAAACCCCCCCCCCCCGCTGGAAAAATGGTAAGTACATGACCTCCATCGATCTGCAGAATATTTACTTCCACATACCTATCCACCAGGTTCATTGTCGACACCTGCTATTTGTGGTAAGCGGTCAGCAGTATCCGTTCTAGGTGCTGTCCTTCAGGGTCACTACGTCCCTCAGGGTGTTTACAAAACGTCTTGCCATGGTAGCCACTCATCACAGAAGAGGCATCCATGTGTTTCCTTTACTGGCCAACTGGCTGATCAAAGCGCAAGCGAGCAACAGTGTCTCTCCCACACTCAGATTGTCATAGACCTTCTGCACAGTTTAGGTTTCACCATCAATACAGTCAACTTCCACCCCAACCCCTTCAAATCCAAAACCTTCCAGGGTGCAGTTCTCAACACAGTCACCAGGAAAACTTACCCCAGCTGAGCTCAGGCCCATGCTTGCAACTACTGCTGCCTCTTTGTCAACCAGATCACCACTTAATGGACAGAACAGTGATGCACTTTCTTGCCATGATGACCTCTTGTATTGCCATAGTCCCCCCGCCCCCCTTGAAAGCTTACACATGCATCCTCTGCAAGGCTGCCTGATGGCACTATGGTCACAAGCAGAGGGTGGATGGGACGATCTGGGGTTGATTTGAGCCATCAACCATTTCGCTCTGCATTGGTTGAACAGCAACAACCTTTTGCAGGGCCCGTCCTTTTTAGACCCAGTTCCGCAGGTAACCATCAGTACATATGCTTCCCTTCTGACTTTGGGTGGGGGGGGACACATCTGCAGCATACTGCTTTCCATGGCATGTGAACATCCCACCAGTGGCACCTCCACATCAATTACTGGAACTACTAGTTATCCAGTTGGCAGTCAAGGCCTTCTTCCATCCGGTCTAGCAGAAGGTGGTCCTCAAGACAGACAATATGGCAGCCAAGTATTACCTGCCGAAACAGAAGGCACACACTTTATGCAGTTGTCAGCGCTGTATCAGAAAGTTTAGCTCTGGGCACTCCACCACAGGAAACATCTGCTAGTGGAGTACTTGTCGGGGGTGGACAAAGACTTTGCAGACCTGCTCAGCAGGATGCAGCATCAAGTCAATGAGTAGGAACTCCACCCTCAAGTCCTACTCCCATACTTCAGTTGGTGGGGGTTCCCAGACATTGATCGCTACGCTATCGCCCAGAGCGCAAAATGCTATTGCGTTGCCTCCAAGTCCCCACACCTAGTCAGTGGACAATGTATTACGGATGAATTTGCCAGGGATGTTTGCCTACTCTTTTCTGCCTCTCCAACTCCTTCCGTACATGGTTCGGAACCTTTGACAAACTTCTCTCACCCTTATCCTGGTGGCTCCCACATGAGCCAGACAACCCTGATTCACTGCCCTTCTTGAGTTATCAGTGGTACTTCACAAGAAACTGCCCAACTGGCCTGATCAAGGTACACAGAACCAAGGTGCTATTAGGCATCCGAACCCCAGGCAGCTCAATTTTGTGATCAGGTTCCCTGCAGATCGAATGTCTATCCTCAAAGAGGCACTTCACACCACCACAGGCACCTGATATGTGGTAGCGTGGAAAATGTATATTCACTATTTCCTTCTTAAACACATAGATCCATTCAAGCCAGCAGTACAAGATAACGTTTGCTACATCCTTTACCTTCAAAGTTCAGGTTTGGCTTACACTTCATTATTACTCCATTTATTTGCACTCTCAGTGTACTTGCAAAACAGAGAGCAATCTTCCTCTTCAGGGTCCCAGTAATCAAATATGTCATGAAAGGGCTCAAACCAGTCATTCCACCCAGGTTTCTCCCACCCCAGTCTGGAATCTCGCTATCGTACTTATTCAACTCATAGACCCTCCCTTTGAAACCCCCACACACATGCCCACTGCAATTTCTATGATGGAAAGTTACCTTTTGTATTTAAGGCATGTTAGCAAATTTCAGGCTGTTACTCAACAGGACTCCTTCCAGTTTCGTAATGACAGGGTTGCTCTTAGTACCAACCCAAAGTTTCTCTCAAAAGTGGTGTCCTTTTCCACCTCAAACAAACCATTGAGCTACCAGTTTTCTTTCCACAGCCACAGTTTGTGGCAGATGGGGCCCTCCATACGTGAATGTCAAATGTGCCCTCCTATGTCACTTTGATTACACCACACAAAGGTCACACCCTGTCCATAGGGGCATTGCCAGGTGGCTTGTCCAGTGTATTCGAACTTGCTACTCTAAAGCCAAAAGACAAATCCCTGTTCCCCCCCCCCCCCCCCCCCCCCTCCCCCAAGACCACACTCTACTGGGAAGAAGGGGGCCTCTGTGACCTTCCTTGGCAACATCCCCTTCGATTACATATGCAAGGCTGCTACTTGATCCACTACACTCACATTCACCAAACACTACTGTGTGGTCTTAGCACAAAAACAGTCACAAGTTGGCCGGGGTATACTACACGCTCTTTTTCAGTCCTCTGCAACATCCTCCAGCTAGCCACTGTTTATGGCCGCACTGCTTTACAGTCTATGCAGAGCATGTGCATCTCAGCTACACATGCTCCAACTTCATTTTTACCTTTATGCGCCAAATAATCCAATGATGGAGCCAATTCCCTTGTGCATTCAGTCATAGGAAAAGTCACTATACCTCGTGACTCGAAGGTCTTCTTAAAAAAAAAACAAGTTGGTCATGTCCGAGCCCAACACTAAATGGCAAGAATATGCAGAGCATGTGAATCTACAGCACTACATTCCATAAACAGATACTGACCAGGTTAGTAACATATTCCTTAATCACTATGAATTTAAATGGAAATCATTTACTCAGTGTATGTATAGAACATCTGGCACACCCACCCTTGTGGTGCAAAGCTGAACACGACTGGTTGGAACATCTGGACTTTTGACACTTATTTCAAGACCATGGCACTCTAAGCATGCTACTGTGTCACCTTTTCTGATCCTGTAAAGCTTTAAATTTAATGGAGAGCACCTTAAATTGGACTCTGTTTGTAACCGGCAGCCAATCCGGTTAGTACAACAATATAGACTAGTCTTTTACCTCTTGAGGCCGTAGACTACTGAATTGCGCAAGACAAGCAGGTGGTATATTTACTGTGTAACTAGCATCTCCTATTCATGAAACTGAATCAATTTTCTTTTTATTTACTTTTGGTTAACAGATGTTGGTGAACCTTTTTATGCCATGTTCTCATATGCTTCATACCTCCCCACTTATAGTCCTCATTTATCCCCATATATAAGCACTTCTGAAAACTTCAGGCTACTAGATTTTGGTGCCATGTGAAAATTTAACAAAGATGGTGGTGATGTAGAGGGCTCCACAGACTCAGGATTCAGAAGCCAGCAGACGCTTAGACTCTTGCCGAAGTGTATGCTCCATCGGAGGTCATACTCCCCTGGTGTAGTAGTAGGCCTCAGAAGTACTCCTTGCACCTTCTAGTTATTGAACAGTCTCTCCCTTTGTTTGAACATTGTTTGCTTTTGGCATAGATGATGAACATAGCCTAGGGTTGTAGGTGTTTTGAATTATTGGTGCTAATGGGAGTCTTGTGCTCAGGAAAAGGAATAAAGTCTTTGAGAGATGCCCCCTTTTCATCCTTCTGTGAATGCTTATTTCTCTTCTGCCCAATGCCTGGCCGCTGACTGCGGTGGAGCCCACAGTTCAGGACTCTCATTTTACCCTGGTCGACCCTGTGGACATTGGAAATCTCAAGGTGTTTCCCGGAACACTAGAGGTTCAGTTGTGCAGCCTTGGGCCTTCCTCTTAAACCTCCCCTTACCCCCTGAATAGTCCAGGGGAACACCTTTGGTGTCTCGAGGTCTAGGTTTGTAGGAGGCCTTTGCTTGGGGTCACAAGATGGGTTTGAAGGCAGCTAGCCACAGGCCACACCAGTCAGTTCAGGAATCTGTGTTGCTAGGTGACCGGATGTACAAGGGGAAGGCGAGTGTCGCCCAGCTTAGGAAACCTACACTAAACGATGGAAGGAATGTGGGACCGGGCCACCTACTAAGGACTGACCCATAACACACACACATATCCTGCTCTAAGTGCTAGCTAGGTAAGTGTCCCCAGTCACCGGTCCTGGGCATACCTTTGGCAGCGAGAGGCACTTTTCAGTCTTCCCAGGGGGGTGGGGTGGGGGATGCTACCCCGGCAGTCCCCTTGTATACTGCATGATATGGCAGGAGCACGTTGCCCATATGTTTCAGTGTTACTTGTGAAGTACTCCCTTTAAGCACTTAATATGTATGTTTAGTAAATAAATAGCCTTTCATGCTCTGGTTTGGTGTGACTTTACATACATCTCCTTTTAACAGAGCTAGGTGCTGTTAAAGAAAGTGCTGATAAAAAGTGGAGCAATGTCGGTCCACTGATGGGAAAACCGGACTTGGAGAAAAACAAGAGGCGTGTGGAGTCATAGCTTTGCAAAATCACAAATGGGGCTTCAGCTGCAACAGCGAGTGTCCTTTTGTCCAGCATTGCAGGGATGGCGGCTTAGTAGACTAAATACATCCAAAGCATAAATTGACACGGCGGGTCCAATCAGACTTTTATTCTTGCAATGCCAATGAAATGAGTACCATTTAGTTTGGTATCGATAAACCTCTAACTCAGCGACAAGAATGCACTCTGGTTGAATGTGCACTATACAAATGCATACCAGAAGTCTGCACCAGGGAGGTGAGGGTTTAGCGCCTTCACACTGTATGGTTAGTCATTGAATGGACTACAAGCTGCTTTATTTCCACTGAATTTTAACTAAAGCTGAATTTGAACTAAAATCCTAACTAAAATCCTTTTTAATTGCCGTACCTTTATTATCACTGCTTTCAGCACGATTCACTTTAAGCTGCGTCTCCGGTCCGCCGCAGCTTTTCGTGCCATTTTAGCGGAGGGACGCAACTCCTCCCCTAAGGGCTGCACTCACTTCCAGCTGGGAGGGTCCAGGTCTAGTGCTCATTCAGCCCCTACTTAACCAGCATGCTACGCCGGATGCGCAGCAAGCCCATCCGCGCTGGGGCCGCGCCGAGCACCAGAGATGCTGGCTGTTGCCTTACCTACTCAAGTTATGATTTACGGAGGTGAAATCTCCCCCCAACTAATAATACTGGAAATTTCACCCGCTTTCTCCTAGAATGTTCAGACACAAATAGGCCATTGAAATGCAATAACTGTGGTTTTAGATTAAATCGTAGCCTATCTATACACAAACAGCACTGTAACAACGGGCCACGTAGGTGCTACAGTTCCAAACTCAAACGAGTACCTCGGGCGCACTTCTAAACGTCAGATCGCTGCACAAACATAAATTAGACGTTCCTGAGCTAATTAATGCTCAGGGCTTAGACCTGCTCTTTATTACTGAAACGTGGCCGACCAGGCATTAGGCCCCGACTTTTGTACAGCGGTGCTTCCAGGCTACACAGTCATCAGACATGACAGGAAGCACAGAAAGGGTGATGGTCTGGCTATTATATATCAAGACATCTACTCAGCCTCATTTGAGACCATCCCCTCCTCAGAGTGAGCTACTATCTTATAGTTTCAAAATTGACAATTGTTTCTCTCTCTCAAAGGAATGTTGGTATATCGTCCTCCAGGGGAAAAAACAAATATGTTGCTTGCCTTTTTTAACACATTACTTGAAACCTGTGTGCTGGAGAACAACTTCACTATATTTGGTGATTTTAATTTTCATCTTGAGGTAGATATAGATCCAAACACGATTGCATTAATTGACACCATGACACTGACCGGGCTACGTCAAAGGCCCTACACATCTGGCCGGCCATACTCTGGATGGTATTTTTACTAACCATGACGCACTTGGGATCAAGCCAATCCTACCACAGAGCTGAACCAATCACAGTGCTATTATCTTTGAGCTCGAGAACCCGGTCAAGGGCCAATCAAGCCAATCCAACCAGTTAACTGGATCATATCGGAATTGGAAACAGGTTGACCGTAACCACTTTCACTTCCAGCTTACGCAAATATTTACAAAAGGCCCACGAGAACCTGAACAGGCCTCCACTCATTTTAAAGAATGACTCACAGCAATGGTCAACTTGATAGCCCCCCTTAAAAAGTCCTCAAGCAATAGGACTACTCCATCTGCCCCCTGGTCCACTGACACACTTAGACGTAAAAAACAGAAGTGCAGAAGACAGGAGAGATGTTGGAGAATTAATTATAATGAACATGGATTGGGAAAATATAAACTGCGATTAGCTGACTATAAAAAATGCATCCTGTCAGAAAGAGCTACCTATTTCTCTATGGAAATTAAGGAGGCAGAAAACTCCTCCAAAGAGCTCTTTCGGGTGGTAACTAAATTGTCTACACCCCCGATAGAAAGGGGAAGAAACCATTCTTAGGAATTTTGCAACATCCTGGCCCAGCACTTTCAAAATAAAGTAGAGAAAATCTTCACCACTTTTGGTAATGGGGCACATTCAAATAATTATAACTTCTCAAGTGTACCACATCCGAAATGGCCCAATCCTTGCAGAATTCAGGGAAGGAACTGTCGATGAGCTAATGATTCTTATTTCTAAAATAAGATTAGGCTCACCTTACGATCCGCGCCCACCTATGATATTCAAAAAAGCTCCGAAGGTACTTGGATCTAGATTAACTTCTATTTTTAACTCCATGTTTACAGAAGGTGTTTTTCCCTCTATATGGTAGAGAGCCTCGATTTTCCCCCTTTTGAAAAAAGCCAACCTTGATGCACTGGATCCAAGCAACTATAGGCCGATTTCTCGCCTCCCAGTTCCAGCCATACTGGCCGAAAAGGTTATTAACAACCAGCTTACTTTATATTTACAAGAGCATAACCTGCTGGATGAGGCACAATTTGGATTGAGGTCAGAGCACAGCACCGAAACAGCGCTGATAAAGGCCACTGATGAAATAAGAACAGTCATGGATACAGGGGCGCTGCAGCCCTTGTGCTGCTTGACTTGTCGGCGGCCTTAGACATAGTAGATCACAAAACCTTGCTAAAAATGTTTAATTCTTTTGGCATCTCTGAAAAGGCATTGGCATTGATAGCCTCCTTTCTAGAGGACAGGACACAATCAGTGGCCTTAGGGAACCGGACCGCTCCGTCCTTCACACTTCCTTGTGGAGTCCCACAGGGCTCTTCCTTAAGTCCCACACTTTTTAATGTTTATGTTTCGGAACTGGCATCCATTATTAGATCTTTTGGGATGGCATTAACATCGTACGCAGATGATACCCAAATTGTGGTAACCATTAGCAAAAATACATCACCAGCAGTAAACAGATTCAGGGACTGCATGACAGCAGTCAGCTCATGGATGAGCTTGCGCTGTCTCAAGTTAAATTCCGGGAAAACTGAGGTGATTCTGTAAGGTAAATTCACTCCTTCGTGGTCCCAGATTTGATGGCCAAATGACCTGGGAACAGCATCTATCCCAGTTCCCAAAGTAAAAAACCTGGGTGTGATTATAGACAAGAGACTGGACTTTGAAGCACAAGTCAACTCAGTTTCGTCATCAAGTTTATTCATGCTAAAAGCCATTAGGAAAATCCTACATCTGATTCCCACAGAAAGCAAGAAAACGGCATTCACATTCCTAGTCCTTTCCAGACTAGATTAATGTAATGGGTTATATCTTGGCCTGCCAATGAAGCAACTTCAAAGGCTCCAGATGATCCAAAACGCGGGTATTCCCAAATTCCAGTCAGTGGGAATCCATCGCTGCATTGGCTGCCAATAAAAAATCAGATCAAGTTTAAAACACTGTGTATTACATACAAGGCACTTCACGGGCCGGCCCTCAGTTCCTGAGAAGGCACTTCACGGGCCGGCCCTCAGTTCCTGAGACGTTCATTGAACTGGTACTCCCCAATTAGATGTCCGAGATCACAAGGAGCAAAAGTGATACTTTCTCAGAGAGTTTTTAAATCATACTGGGGTGGTAGAAGATTTGTGGCGGGAGCCACAAGGCTCTGGAACTCCCTCCCGTTTAACATCAGAAATCTTCCCTCTCTGACTTTATTCAGGAAAGCCATCAAGACTTTGCTGTTCATTGACTAATTCTTCTGCTTGCTTCTCGGTTTGCTAGCGCCAAGGCACCATTCGTAATCGTGCGCTGTATAAATGTATAACATAATATAACGAATAATACTTTAATAATTATCTGATAAGTGTTTTATAGCAAGGATTTTTTGTTGTTTTAAAATGTCTCCCTCCACAGGTTCGTATCCTAATTTCTTCTTGTTTCCTAACAGGCTCTAAGAGTGATGGGGAAGATGATGCGCGAGTGTTGGTATGCCAACGGCGCTGCGCGGCTGACGGCCCTGCGCATAAAGAAGACCCTCTCCCAGCTGAGCGTGCACGAGGACCTGAAGATCTGACGCCGATCTGCAGCGCCTTCGTCATCACGTGCACCTGTGCTGAGGCCTACCTCGTGCTTCTGCCTGAATCCGAGTTGGACAAGGGGGTGGGTAGGGTGACCCATGACCAGCAGGAAGAGCACACATTTTATTTTTTTAGGCCTGGTGACTGACCTTTTTATAATTTCCTAACAGCATGACGACTTGGAAATAGCTTTTCTTGGGTTATCTCCGTACTTGACTGTCTTTGAATTTCCGGATTGGATTCCCAGTGTTGTTCAGTCAATCCAGGCCGACTGGCGCTGACTCAGGCTACAATCCAGCCCGTAGGTGACATTCATAAACTAGCTGAAACCACTTCAGGTGCCCATATGCCAGGACCTGGTGGGTTCTTAAAGCCATGCCATCTAATCTGACGTTTTCCACTGACAGGCATGTGACGTGCAGGCAACAGCAAGCTTCCCTTCCACTGGTTATGAGCGCTCTGTTTGGTATTCGTGAAACGTGTCGTTCTTGCTTGGAAGCCTCAAAAACTCGAAACCTGGCAGGTGAATTATATGTAAGCCACGCGTCTAAGCATGCGTGTGGGTGTGCCCCCTCCCGCGACGTGTGTGCCTTTTGTGCATTTGTGGGTGCGCACATGTCATACGTGTTCGTGTGAACTTGTGTGCATGCTCTAGCTCCATCTCAGACTTGTGTGCTCGTTGTCACAACGGTGGTAAGTGATGGGAAGAGCTGCTCTACTGTCTTCTGAAAGTTGAGACCTGTTTTTCGGAGTGGGCAACATCCACTAATAACTCCTGGAAGAATGCTGTCTCCCTGTCATCGCAGTTGTCAACATAACCAGCTTGTAAACCGGAACAGCATTACAACGCTATCTTCTGAGGCGGGCGCTGTCCTGTCATCTTGTGGTCTGACGCTGCCACTTTTGGAAAGAGTCAACAGAGCCATATGGTGCCCCAACTTCTGAATAGCGTGCTTGGATTACCCACTTGATATGATGCTACCAGCTTGTGAAAGAGGAAAGGGACTTTGCTTATCAGTGGGTCCAAAGGGGGTGGGGTGGGGAGGGTGGGGCGGGGCGGTTAGGCAAGCCATTCTCTGCCGTACCGTACACTCTGGGTCTTCATATCCGTCACTTTACCTCAACTCTGTTAGGCTGTCTTTGATTTAGCTATCAGGTAATACCCATGCTTGCAGCTCCTCCTGCCATATTGCTGTTTGCCCCCCGAAGACTGACTGCCTTACTAGGGACAAACGTGATGGGCCAGGAACGTATCTCAACGGAAGAACTGGACCTGGCCATGTGTAGTGACACAGTACGGTCAAGGAGACGCTAGAGGCACTTGAAAGAAATCTGGGAGATAACTGATTAAGTCCATCCAATGGACTAGTCTTGCTGGGTGTTGGCTAAATGCGTATTGGATTTTGATGAATTTGTGTTGAGTATTGGCTAAACTATTTTTAATTTTTGGCTCAACAAATGTTAAAGTGGGAGAACGTGTTTGGGTATTGGTTAAAGACATGTTATTGACTGAAACATCGCGTATTGGCTACATAAGTTGTGGCAAGCTGCAAAAGTGCTTAATTTGATCTAAAGCTGTATTGTTTATTGAAGCTGTTTTGGGTACTGGAGAATGTGTTCTTGGTGTTAGCTAAACGTGTGGTAGGTAGTCGCTGAATAGGTGCTGGTTATTGGTTAACATATTCTGGCCTACACATAAATCCATGTTGAGTATGGCTTAACATGTTGGCTATGAGGAGCACGCAGTGGTTTTAGCTATGACTGAAAAACATGCAGGGTATTTGCTAAACGTGCTCTATTGAAGAAGCTCTTTTT
Source organism: Lissotriton vulgaris (assembly GCF_964263255.1). NCBI lineage: Eukaryota > Metazoa > Chordata > Amphibia > Caudata > Salamandridae > Lissotriton > Lissotriton vulgaris. The sequence continues at coordinate 1,132,203,456 of NC_141685.1, read as the reverse complement.
GGGTACTGGAGACATTTTTCTGGTTTCATTTGCACACATGTTGGGTGTTGGCTAAACACGTTAAGTATTTGACACAGTCTATTGAATAGCGACAAAACACGTGCTAGATAATGCAGGACAAGTGTTTGGTACTGGGCAGCACGTGAGTGGTATGCGTGACCTGTCTTTTCCTGTACTCAAGAAGTATTGGTGTTAATGTCTGATGGTGCAGTGCATGAATCTCGTTTTTTGTTAATATAATGTAATAATATTCAGGTGGGAATGACCTTTTGCTGCTTCTGCGGTGGAGTGGGGCAGTTTGAGGTTGGCACAGAACTCAGGATGTGAATACAGAAGTTTGGTTGGGTTGAAAGGGGGGGGGAGGGAACATTTTTGTTTAACGTCAACACTACAATAACTCTGAAGCCATAAATTTTAACTGGAGTGGTTTGATTATTTTTTTATGTTTTTGAGAGGGTCTGGATTTTAACTTTTTTTAATAAATATTTTAATTCTTTGTATAAAAAAACCAAAAAAGAACAAAAACACTGTAATTATTACCTCTCAGCCTATGGTTTGTAAAGAAATCAAAACCAAAAGCGCAGAACCGTACACCACATTTTGAGTGTCTGTACTCTCACCTGGAGCCCGTTCTTAGCTAAGTTGTAGCTGTGCACATTGTTTCATCGTTCACGTTTTTTAAAGTCTTGTCTCCACTTTGCTGTATGTCTGTTCAGGACTATTAGTGATGTGCGCAGGAGTTTGCCTCATTGTATGCAAAGCTTGGCCTAATCCTGCCTCTCAAGGACACTCTCCAGATATGCAGGACTGTGAATATTTTGGCCATTAGTGCATACTTCGGGCATTTGTGAATGTTTTGTTTATGCCCTCTGACTCCTGAACAGTTCAAGCCAGAAATTATGGCACAGATGCAGTATTTAGAGGTACTGGGCCACTTGGGGTGACTGTGGAAGAGAGCCACTCCAGCTGAAAATGCCAACTACAACACCCAGCCTGGTACTTTCTACCTGGACATGTTGCTTTACCTACAAATCCTTTTAATTGATTGCTTCTGTAACTTATTGTTACCTGAACACTGTACGGTGCTGCTGCGTCATAAAAAAACATAATGCAGTCTGGTATGCCAACTTATGAGTGTCTCATCTGTGTATATGACACTTTAGGTTCATACAGTGGTTCTGTGCACAACACAACAGAAACTGCATTATACTCTGAATCTGGAACTAGACATTCTGTCTAACAAGGGTGCCGATATGGTTGAGCGCCCGTTTGTTGACCATGTGCAACGTGCAAATGCCTAGCAAAGCTACTGACTGAGAAGCCAAACCAGGTTTGACTTGTGGTGGAGTGTGTTCCTTAATTTTTCAAAACCTTTGGTTGGGAGAAGGCAGTGATCCGAGCAGGATATGTAGGTGCCTGGGACACTCATCCCCGGTGCTGCTGCAGCCCACTGGGGATTTTTTTTATCGAGGGGGAAAGATCATGCTTTTTTTTCCAATGTGTATTGCAACCTCTACAGGAAAATGCATTCTTGATACTGCTGTCTTTTTTTGGTTTGTTTTTTGTACATTTTGTTACAATGGACTGTACATTAGCCACTTTGACACTTTACCTCCTCAGTATGCAAATGTAAATAAGTTGTAAAATAGAAAATCTTTTGTTAATATAAGAAAAAGGCTGTCAAATCTCTGCTGTACATTAAAAGTTTGTTCTAGTCACTATTTGTGTGGCATCTCTTGCTGTGATCGGACCTCTTCATTTAAAAGCTATATCATTTAACACAGAATTTGTAAACCGCACAGGAGCTGTGCATAGCAAAGTCAGTGGTATGATTTCAGTGATATTGTGTGGACAGTAATCATGATGACACACCAACAATAATGCATAACTTCAGCAAGAAACACAAGCAAATATGCACTTCACTACAACATTTTGAAGAGTCTGAGGAATGGAAAGCCACCTTTGCTTCTGTTACCAGGAGATAATTGTTAGGGCATGTCTTTCCGAGAAGACTGGTGAAAGTAAGTTCTGGAGAAAGAGTCCTAAAAGGTAAAAAGCCAGAAAACTGAGGTTTGTGGGAGACCAGAAGGTTTGGGTTGATGGACTATAAGTTGTGGGTATGAATGGGTGTCTGAGTAGTAGTCTGGGGGTAAGCCATTGACCTGTTCAATGGCGAAAGTCAATTTTTATTTATTGTATGTCACAAACAGCCAGTTTGCTGTGGAGGATAGTAATAGGTAGAGGTGTACCCATACAGGTTGTATAGTTTTTTGTAGCAACGTTAAGTGCTTTGTCCAGTGGGAAGAATTAATAATTGGGTAGTATTGCTGTAGATCATTTTGGTGTCTACCAACAAAATTATCATTGCTTTAAACTGGTATCTCGTTTATGTTCAATACGCTGTGCCAAACTGCAGCAGTTGCAATTAAAGGTTCTATCTGATAGAGACATCTAGCCGCAGATTCCTTAATTTAGAATATCCCCCCAGGCGCCAGGCTGGATCTGGAGATTTATCAGCAGCAGTACCTCTGCACGCCGGTGTACGGTGTCGCATGGCTCTGCCCTGACGTGGTCCACGTATATGACGTCAGTGGAGCCATATAAGTCCCTCCCGGCGCGCTGACGTCCGTTTTCTTGTTTTCCGCATCTGTGACGCGGATCCAGGATAAGCGGTTCCTCTGGTCTGTTTTAGTTTTTGGGCCTTACTGACGCCTTTTCGTGTCCGGGAACAGTGTACGATGCCTTCGGGCTTTAAATCGTTTGAGACCTGTACGCGGTAGATGTCGGCGACGGATCCGCACGCGATTTGTATGTGATGCTTGGGTGAGCACCACGACTCTTAGGAATGTGATGTCTGTTGAAAGCTGAAGCTGGGGGTCCCTGCGGGAACGTAGGATGAAATTGTTGTCTGCCCGGATGTCCTGTTTGGAGTCCAAGCGTCGCTGGTCTCCATCTCGAGCTGGGGCTCCTGTCAGGGGCAGGTCTCAGAGTCATTCCCGTTGACGTTGCTCGCCTTCCTTAGGTAAGCACAAGAAGCCACGGCAGTCGTCGGCCTCACGTGGTCGTGACGTCTGACACTGCTGTTCCCGATCTTTACTGGACCTGGCCCCGCAACAGTTGACCTCCGCCTACCCCCCATTTCCTGGCACTGGGGAGACTAGTACCCAGATGGAAGCCTAATACCAGCCTTTGCAGGCCATCTTTGGTCCAACTCCTCCCTTGCGTGCCTTCGGGCCCCACAGAGGCGGTAGGGACCCTGGTTGGGGGCTCGCCGGCGGGTTCGCCCTTGGCGCCAATTGAGTACCCTGACTCCGGTCTCAGAGTTGCTGCGACGTCTGGAGTCAGCCCGGTGGGGCTTCCCACTCACAGGTCGGGCCGCAGTCCACCTACAGCCTCCGGGCACAGCCCTGGGGGGGCTCCCTGCAATTACCTCTGATGCGGCCACAACAGGGGACATGTCCCCGAGTTGACGCCATCCCATTCCGCAGTCTCCCATCTCTGTGGATGTCAGGTCGACGCCAGCCTGACGCCGATCATTGGAGTCTCCGTTGGTGTTCGTCGAAGTCGATGCGACATCGTTAGATGCCAGAGACGGCCTTTCCTCCTCCTTTGCTAATGGTGGATGAGGCCCCTGGGGATTCATCCCCCCCCCCCAGTGTTGCCTATGTGTTCCTCGAAACATGTTGATGTGGAGCATCCGCAGGCCCTTGGGCATCCTCGGGCTACAGAGCCTTTGGCTTTTGGTGGAGGTGTTAGCCTGCAACCATCCCCTAATTATGATCTGCTATCGCCTTCCTAGAAAGGCCACAGAGGCTAGTGCAGCATTTGCACGAGTTAACAAAGCTGCTGACCTTTTACAGTTCCAGCCTCCCTTAGTCTCACTACCTTCCGAGCCCTTGTTAGATCTGCTTCACCAGGGGAACACGGATGTTGAGCCCTTGCTGCTGTTTGGCACGTCGTACAACATTCTTCTAGGGACCTGGATGAGGTCCACCTCGGGGGACCCTGTGGAACCTGTTATCGCACTTAGTCATCGCCCGGCTCCAGATGACCCTGTCTGTCCGTCCTTACACACTAGGGGTTAAGGGCTTGTTCTTAGGCAGCTTCAGCTTCGCTGCTGTCCTTCACGCCTCTGCTTCTCCCACCTACTAGGGAGTCTCCCTGGTTGGAGACATGTGGTAGACAACTGTTTGTGTCCGCGAGCTATGGCCTTCGGTCCTTGAACACGTCCTGCATGTTTGCATGGACTACTTTTGCCCTCTGGGACTCAGTTGAGCTCCTCCTTCCCTCTCTTTCGGAAGGACCTCGGGTTGACCTGACTCTGGTACTCCAAGGTGGTCGTGAGCTGCCAACATTTTCGATTCGATCAGCCATGGACACCACTGACTCGGTGAGTCGGGCTATGGCCAGGTCATTTGCTCTGTGTCGCCATGCTTGGCTGCGTGATGGCAGTTTTCCAGAAAATGTTCAGGAGCGTCTCTGAGATTTGCCCTTTGATGGGGCCCATCTTTTTGACAGACATACGGACTCAGCAGTCCAGCGTCTCATGTCTAGCTTCACGTAATTGACATTGTTTTAAGGCCACATTTGTGGTTTTGTTTGCATTGGTTGCAGCATTGTCACTTCTTTTCTTGTTTCTGTCTCTGGGTTGACTCTATTTCCCAGACAGACGGTACAGCTATACAGGTGTTTCTGACATTATTTTCGTCTCCTCTGCCTAAGAGCTAGTCTCAAGAGGTGTTCCTTTGCTTTTATAGGGATGTGTCATACCCTATGTGGGGTATTCGTTGGTTATTGTTTAGCCATTCTACCTTACCACGGGCAGTGTTCTTCCTGGGCGGTGTGTATAATGTTGAAAGAACGGTTCTTCCTGGATAGTGTAGGTCCTGCCTGCGGCTCCTGCGAGGTCCTCTTAGGATTGTTATCTTATTTACCTCTGGAGAATTTTCCAATAGTTCAAACTGTGGGCTTCTCGCAATGTGGTCTCTCCCCCCACTGTTGTGGGACTTCTTCTCTGGGACGACTTAAACGAGCAACGTAGTTTTCTTTGGAGCTTAGATGGTGGCATAGCTCTCTCTTGGTGCTACATGCTTGTCTTTAACGTTGGTCCGTAGTTCTCTCCTGCCTCTGAGGATGCGACATTCTCCAAAGTATTATTGGGGTTACGCCACGACAGGCTTGTCATGGCATGTTTACCTCCTCGTTTTTTTGTCTTTGTGGCTCTGTCAAGTGTTTTGCTGTGTTTCCGCCCTCTGTTGCCTATGTTGGCTGTCACGACCATCAGGCAGTGGCTCTTGTGAGCATGTTTTTCTGTTCCACTTCCATAACAGTTTCTATCTGCTTTGCGTTCTGACACGGTCTGTGGGTACACACTAGGTATGTTCATAGGCACTGGGTGCCTGCTGGGCCATCTTGCGCCACATCGTTGGCTGGATTCTCATCTCTGGTGTTGGGAAGCCCTTATGTCTTTGGTCTTCCCTCTTCTCTTTGCAAGGCAGTGGCTCAAGTCCCTCTGCTCCTGGTCTTAGCCGATGTTCTCCTTGGAAGTCTCTCTGTTTCGAGATGCTCATGGTGAACTATACAGTGTCTGTGTGTGTATATATGTGTGTATGTATATATATATGTTCGAGGCATATGAGCTGCATAGATGGCCACCTAGTGTTGGGCCCGGATGTTTTCAGTTTGTTTTGTTGTAGAAAAGTCTTTCGGAGTCACGGGATAGGTGACTCCTCCTTAGGATGATACTGCACATGGGCATCGGCTCCATCCCCAGATTTTTTTTTTCCGCCACCGGGCTCGGATGTGTTTCCAGCGCTCTGTCTGGGAACCGATTTCCTTCGGCGCACAATCCTCACCAAACTACAATACTAAGTTTTGAACGCTTTCCAGTGGACGCTAACCTTCAAACATCGAGGATCTTGATTCCGGTCGTCTTCGACGGCCTTCGGGCCTACCTAGGCCTCAACTCCAGCTCATGGAAAGGACGCCATTTAAGAAGTGTCTTCAATGTGGGTCGAAGTTTCCCCACACCGACCTGCATGAGGTGTGTTACCTCTGTATCTCTCCGGAGCATGAGGCGAAAGACTGTTCAGCTCGTGCTTCTTTCCTCTCCAAAAAGACTATCCGGGACCGAAGAGCGAGGAGAACAATGGCTCAAAGATCTTCAGCTCCGATTCCGGACGACATCTTCGAGCAATGCGTCAACGTCCCTGAACAGCACAACGTCGACAGCAGCTCCGAAGCAGACGATTCCGAAGTCGAGGACATCACTCCAGCGCAGCGGGTCGTAAGTAAGACCATCGACCCCGACCCCTCCTCGACACAGAAGGCCTCGGTCACACCCTCGCCCTCCAGCTCTGGTGCACACCGTCAAACTGCTACTACTGCCCCACCTTCTGGCCCAGCTAAGAAGCTAACCTCGCCTTCAGGCGACTCGAGCTCAAGTCGACCTTCACACGGTGCTGGTGCACACACACCGGCACCGAAAAAGACAACGGCCCGACATCCAAGCCATCGGCACCGAAGCACACCACTACTCCTTCGGCACCGAAACCCAGGCCGGAACCAAGCAAGCCCGCTTCGGATTCCAAGACACCACCGGAACCAAAAATATCATCGGATCCGAAAGGGTCATCGGATCCAAAAACCGTACCGGAACCGAAAAAACACTCGGAACCGAAAAAAGCTTCAGAGCCGAAAAAGACGGCTGCCTCCACAGTGAAAGACATTGCCAAGAAACCAAAACAGGCCATCTCGGTGCACGAGACTTCCTCCGCACCCAAAGATCAATCCCCTGCAGTGGATTTATCCTACCCAGACCCTGCTCAAAAGACTCTGGCTAAGGACCCAGTACTGGACACCTAGTTTTGGCTCCACAAAAGCGACCACTGGACACACCAGCTCCATCTCTGCATTCAAAGAAGGACATGGCTACCTCTCCCTTAAGACTACCTTCCCCTTCTCTGTCGCCTGTACCATCACCACCACCACAACATTCTCTAGCATCCCCTATCACACCACACAGGGATGATAGCTCTGATGATATGAGGGGTAACACACCTGATCCAACAACGCCCACAGGATCCCCAGACCCATGGGACAATTATACCACCCCAGATGTCCCAAATGTCCCTCAGGATGACATACCCCTCAAGGCCTTCCCCACCAGAAGACACTTTAGGGTTTAATGAATTAATTCACAGGGCTGCACATTATCATGGGGTAGATATTTATACAGACCCTGTTGAGGAAGACTTCCTGATGGATACATTCGATAATGCACAAAGGTCTTCATCCATCTTGCCCATGCTCAAAGGAGTGATCGAGCATGCTCCTGAAGTCTTCAAAGACCCAGTCAGAACTCGGGTCAATAACCCTCGGATAGAGAAAAAATATAAAGCTGCCCCATCAGACCCAGCATATATTAAAGGACCAGTACCACTAGACTCACTTGTAGTTTCCAACGCACGCAAGAGAGCAAACTCGCAAACATCCGGTGAGGCTGCACCACCAGATAGTCTAAGCTACTTGACGCATCAGGCAAAAGAACAGCGTCTCAAGCAGAAAACATGTGGCGTATCGCCAATACACAGGCACTGCTAGCCAGATATGATAGGGCACATTACGATGAGCTAGAGTCACTAATGAGGCAGGATAGAGCAAACGAGCTCATCCAGGAGGGGAAAAACATCGCAAACACCTCTATTAGGTGTACCCTTGATGCAGCAGACACGGCCTCTAGGGCAGTTAACACCAGCGTCTTGCTACGCAGACAAGCCTGGCTGCGCATATCTGGGTTCAAACCCGAGGTACAAAGCGCCATTCTTAACCAACCTTTTGACGAACAACACCTATTTAGACCCGAGGTAGATGTATCCGAGAAAATGAAAAAGATACAGACCCCGCCAAATCTATGGGAGCCCTGCAGTCGCAGGCTCCCAGACGTTTATTTCGTCACTCAAACTATCGAGGTGCCACCAGGGTATATACTTCAGACACAGCTTCTACCTTGTACAAAGCCATACACAGCCTACCTACAGTAAAGGCTACCAAAGGGGGGTACAGGGGTAACAACAACAAAGGCAGAGGCAAAAATAACAACTCACGCTCTGCCTCTACCCCTGCCCAATGTCTCCCTTCCCCTTCCCCCACCTCATTCCACTCCTGTCGGGGGAAGACTTCAAAAGTACCTGCCAGCCTGGGAAAACATCACATCAGACAGGTGGGTGCTCCAAATAATTCAATCTGGGTATTGTCTGGGACTAACATCTACCCCCCCAAACATACCACCTAAGCAACGTCCAATGTCACAGGAACATTTAACATTGCTCCGACAGGAGGTAATATCCCTCCTGCAGAAAAATGCAATAGAAATAGTTCCAGAGCATCAGAAAAACAAAGGAGTATATTCCCTATATTTCCTAATACCAAAGAAGGACGGATCTCTAAGACCCATCCTAGACCTCAGACCTCTAAACATTTACATACGGTCGGATCATTTTCATATGGTCACACTACAACAGGTCCTCCCATTACTGGTACTAAACGACTTCCTTGTCACTCTAGATCTCAAAGACGCCTACTTCCATATTCCCATCCATGCAGCACACAGAAAATATCTCAGATTTGTGCTAGACGGACAACACTACCAGTTCAAAGTGCTCCCATTTGGAGTCACAACAGCGCCATGGGTGTTCACCAAATGCCTAGCAGTAGTAGCAGCACACTTAAGAAGACAGCACATTCACTTCTTCCCATATCTGGGCGACTGGCTCATAAAAGCCAGCTCATACAAACAGTGTGTGCAAAACACTCAAGCTACTATTCAACTGCTTCACAACTTAGGATTCACGGTAAATCACGTCAAATCGCACCTGCACCCCTCGCACATACAACAATATCTCGGCGCTACAATAAACACCCAATTAACACTAGCCTATCCCTCTCCAGCCAGGATAACAAGTGTACAAACTCTCCTAACAAAATTCAAACCACAACACTCGCTACCAGCTCGAGTGTTCATGCAACTCATAGGAATGATGGCATCTTGCATATCTGTACTACCTCACGCAAGATTACAAATGCGTCTACTTCAAGAATGCCTAGCACGCCAATGGAACCAGGCTCAAGGTCACTTAACAGACCTAGTGTTGGTAGACGGTCGGACTCATCGTTCTCTGTAATGGTGGAACACCATAAACCTTTCCAAGGGACGCCCGTTTCTAGAGCCAGTTCCCCAAGTAGTCATGACAGCGGAAGCATCGCTCTCCGGCTGGGGAGCCCATCTACTGCATCACACCATGCAGGGCAGGTGGACACCGCAACAAAAATCACTCCATATCAATCCTGTTTCTAGCTCTGAAAGTATTTCAAACTCAAATGTCAAGCAAAGCTGTCTTAGTCTGCACAGACAATATGACAGCTATGTACTACATAAACAAACAAGGGGGGGGACACTCTCTGCAGCTCTCTGTTAGCACAGCAAATATGGAGATGGGCTATACCGCTAAAAATCTTCCTCTTAGCCCAACACGTCCCAGGAGTCCAAAACACTATCGCAGATCTGCTGTCGACAAACACAGCAGATCCACGAGTGGGAACTTCACCCACAAGTTCTTCATCCATTCTTCCAAATGTGAGGACAACCTCAGATAGACCTCTTTGTCACCCACAAAAACGCAAAATGCCCAAACTTTGCCGCCAGATACCCACACCCATTGTCCAAGGGCAATGCGATATGGATGAACTGGTCAAAACTATTTGCATACGCTTTTCCTCCTCTCCCACTACTTCCGTTAGTGGTGCGCAAACTGCAACAACATTCCCTGACACTCATTCTAGTCGCTCCAACTTGGGCCAGACAACCGTGATATACCACGCTGCTGCAAATGTCTGTGGTGCCACATCAAAAACTAAATCTATCTCCACGCCTATTAACGAAGAACCATGGAGAGATCAGACACCCGGACCCAGCTCAGCTCAACCTAGCGATCTGGCTCCGGAGGTCATAGTTTGGTTACCTCAACCTTCCTCCAGAATGTATGAACATCATTAAAGAAGCTAGACGTCCCACTATCAGAGCATTTTATGCCTCTAAGTGGAAACTCTTTGTCATATACTGCCAAAACAACCAAATAGATCCCTTAGACGTGTCTATCCAACACATCATAGGATATCTATTACACCTTCAAAAGTGTAACTTAGCCTATACGTCTATCAGACTGCACCTTGCTGCCATTGCAGCATACTTACAAAGCAGTCAACATCTGTCTCTTTTTAGAGTACCAGCTATTAAAGCTTTCATGGAAGGACTCTAAAGAATAATTCCTCCCAGAATGCCACCAGCACCAGTGTGGAACCTGAACATTGTTCTTACAAGATTAATGGGTCCTCCCTTTGAACCATTACATAAATGTTAATTGCAATTCTTAGCTTGGAAAGTAGCTTTCCTAGTAGCAATTACTTCTCTTAAAAGCAGGGGTCTCCAAACCGGTCCTGGAGGGCCGGATCCATACCAGATTTTTAAAATAACTACATGTATCTCAATGGGGATATCCGAAAAATCTGGCATGGATCCGGCCCTCCAGGACCGGTTTGGATACCCCTGCTTAAAAGGGTTAGTGAACTACAAGCATTTACCATTCAAGACCCCTTTTTGCAAATGCATCATAACAAAGTGGTTCTTCGTACTAATCCAACATTCCTGCCTAAAGTCATTTCACCATTCCATCTAAATCAATCCGTTGAGCTGCCCGTATTCTTCTCGCAGCCACAAACCGTCGCCGAAAGGGCTCTACACACTTTAGACGTTAAAAGAGCTCTGCTGTACTATATCGAAAGAACACAATCGTTTTTTAAAACAAAACAACTTTTTGTGTCTTTTTTTTTAGCCGCCACATAAAGGCAACCCTATATCGAAATCGGGGATCGCCAGATGGATAGTTTAAAGCATACAAATTTGTTACCAAAAAGCAAAACGCACGTTAACAATTCCTCCAAAAGCCCACTCAACAAGAAAGATAGGGGCTTCAATGGCATTCTTAGGGAACATCCCCTTAGATGACATATGCAGAGCAGCTACGTGGCTTACACTGCACACATTCACAAAGCATTATTGTGTAGATGTGCAAACTAAACAGCAAGCCACTGTGGGCCAGGCTGTATTAAAAACACTGTTTCAAACGACTGCAACAGATACGGGTAGTCGTCGCTAGGTGTGGGTACTGCTATACAATCTATGCATAGTGTGTAATCTGCAGCTCATATGCCTCGAACGGAAAATGCTACTTACCAGTATGCATCTGTTCTTGGCATGTAGAGCTGCAGAGTTACACACGCCCACCCGCGTCCCCGGCTGCCGTTATCTGTTCCAGTATTATCTTAATTAGATACAAATCACATGGACATCACTACTTCTTGTACAGCTCCATCACTTCCCTAATGGCGAAAAACAATCTGGGGATGGAGCTGATGTTCATGCGCAGTATCATCCTAAGGAAGAGTCACCTATCCCGTGACTCCGAAAGGCTTTTCTACAACAAAACAAACTGCAAACATTCGGGCCCAACACTAGGTGGCCATCTATGCATAGTGTGTAACTCTGCAGCTCTATATGCCAAGAACAGATGCATACTGGTAAGAAGCATTTTATATATATATATATATATATATATATATATATATATATATATATATATATATATATATATATATATATATATATATCCAACCATGTCCCACACGAAGGGCGCACTTCTCACAGCTGGTGCGCGTGACAAGGCTGGACAGGCCCTGTATCCAATGATTCACCAAAGTTAAAAGCATGCAGCACTCTCCCAGATTGATGAAATGTAATGGTTTATTTTACAATAGCAGAGCCATTCCTCCTTCTTCACCTACGCGTTTCACCCTGCTGGGTTTGATCACGGTGCAACAAAATCTATTGTAAAATAAACCGGTACATTTCATCAATCTCGGAGAGTGCTGCGTGTTTTTAACTTTCGTGAATCATATATATATGTTCGAGGCATATGAGCTGCAGATCCTACATTTAGCAATAGATCGCCACCTGGTGTTGGGCTCGGATGATTGCAGGCTGTTGTCTTCTTGGAAGAAGTCTTTTGTAGTCACGAGATACACGGGCTACATGCAGGCCCGGCAGCAAGAGAGCCTCCTGGTTCAACGACAACCTCAAGAACTCCAAGAAGAATTGCCGCACCCTCGAGAAAGCCTGGCGAAAAAACCCGACTACAGACAACATGACCGCCCTCAAGCACGCCACCCGCAAACACCACCAGCTGATCCACACCACCAAGAAGACAGCATTCAAGGAACGACTCAACAACGCACACAACAGCAAGGAACTCTTCAGCGTAGTCAAAGAGCACTCCAACCCCAGCGCCGTAAACAACAACATCACTCCCTCACAAGACCTCTGCGACTCATTCGCCTCGTTCTTCCACCGCAAGATCGCCGACATACACAACAGCTTCGGCGCACAGACCACGCACCCAACCACCGAACCGACGCCTCCACCACCACCCTCCGCGCCTGGACCCCGGTCAGCACCGACGACCCCATCCACACGATGAACACCATCCACTCCGGATCACCAACCGACCCATGCCCCCACCACATCTTCAACAAGGCCGACTCTGTCATCGCACCCCAACTCCGGGACATCATCAACCGCTCCATCAGCACCGCCACCTTCCTGGAGAGCTGGAAGCATGCCGAACTCAGCGCCCTCCTGAAGAAACCATCAGCAGACCCCACCGACCTCAAGAACAACAGACAGCTTGCCGCCTTCCTCGAGACGAACGGATCCCTCGAGCACTCGCAGTCCGGCTTCCGAGCCAACCACAGCACCGAGACCACCCTCATTTTTTTTTTTTTTTTTTTTTTAAATATATTTTTATTGCAGGAATCAGTAAATCAATACAGTAACGACCAGCATCATATTATTATCAACGTATACAAGATATAGCCCACCGCCCCTCTTCCATAACATTGCTGTACAGCCAAGCAGCCCATATCCCTGGGGTTGGGCGGCGGATGTAGCTGGGGTCAGTAGGATGCTGGAGCTGGTCCGGATAACACACTGTCCGTCATCTGCTTTTCTAAACAAACCCCAAACCCCAAAAAGAAACCCCCCCCTCAAACTTCCAATGACTGTGAAACTCCCCCCCCCCCCCCCCCCACCATCAGCGCCATGTAGCTCATCAACATAGGATCCACTGCATGACCCACGGGGAAGGTGATAGTGCTGTCAATGCTAATGTTTAATGGGACTCGGGTCGAGTTGCTTCCTCACTTTCGGAGTCGCTGGGGGTACAATAATCCCTGAGGGCCTGCACCAGCGTCTCCCATTCTAACGCGGCCTCCTGCGCCTTCTCATTGTTCTGCCTCCAAGCCAGCTGATATCGCAGCGCGCTCTCACCGCCGCCCACTTCAAAAGTTCACTGTGCCATCTGCTGCCCGTAGGACCAGCTCGTGCCTTCCAATTCCTGGTCACCTCTCGCTTAGCAAGTAGGAGCCCCAGGTCAATAAATTTACTGGTGATTTTATTCCGGGGGGTATGGGGGAACCAGTGCAATAGCCCCACCGCCACATCGAATGATAAGCGCCTCCCCGTCACCTCCTCCAAAGTCGCCGCCACCTCCTGCCAGTAGGACGTCAATCCTGGACAGGCCCATAGCATGTGAAGGAGGTCCGCCTCTTGAGCCGGGCACCTAGGGCATTCCGCCGAAGCCGTGGCGAAATAACGCCTGATCTTCACCGGAGTCAAGTACGCCCTATGAAGAACATAATAGTGGACCAGTTGGAAACGGGCGCTACGTGTGCCCTTCCAGGCACGCCTCACCAGCTGGGACCAGGTCGTCTCCGGGATCTCCCTACCGATGTCCTCTTCCCATCGGGACTTCAGTGTGGCGAGAGGGACCAACCCCTCGGCAATCAACCTGCCGTAGAGGCAAGTGATCGCCTTCACCGTGCCCGCCGACATCATTACATACTGGCACACCTGAGACAATTGAGGTTCCTCTAGCCCATTTCGCCAGTGCGCCTGGATCACTCGCACAACGGCCGAGTGCAGCAAAAAGTCGCCCCGGGGGATCCCAAAGCGGTCAATGAGATCCTGAAAGGACAGGAGCACACCGTCCTCGTACAAATCCCCGACGAGCTGTAAACCAGATTCCTCCCAGTCCGCCAGTCGTGACCAATCTCCTCCGTGGGGGAGGGCCGTCAGCATCCCCAATGGTATTTCAGGTGCGTATGGTGTCCGCAGGTGACCTCTGTTATGAGCCCGATTCCAACAGAGTCGGATAGTCCGCTCCTCCATCGACAGGGCCCGTAGTACTAAACGTTGTCGCAGCGCGATAAAGGAGAGGACGTGTCTAGCTATACCCGTCCCTCTACCGTCCTCCGGGCCTCTGAACTCCCTGGCTATCTCCTGGGTATATGTCTGGAGCTGCGCTGCTAGGTAGTACTTCTCAAAGTCCGGCACAGCGAGCCCTCCCTCGTCCTTCGGCCTCATCAAGGTATTGAGGGCCACCCGCCGCCGGCCTATTCCCCAGAGGAACCCGACCACCATAGAACGCAAACGGCGAAACGTAGCCGGTGGGACCCAGATCGGCAGAGTCCGAAAGTAATACAATAGTCGGGGGAGCACCACCATTTTGAGCAGAGCGATGCGTCCCGCCACGGAGAGCGGCAGCGTGGCCCAAAAATCCATGCTACCCCGGAGCGCTCGTACGCAACGGGCAATGTTTCCATCTAAGAGGTCGGGCTGGTCGTGGTATACAAATACCCCAAGGTACTTAAAGCAGTCGGGCTCCCATCTGATCTCCTTACTTAGCGCAGGAGTGGGGACACCCCTACGCATCGGGAAGAGGCAAGTCTTAGACCAATTCACTCGGAGGCCCGAGACCTCCCCGAACTCCGTTAGCGCCAATTCCGCTCCCCGCAAGGCGTCGACCGGGTCCTCCAGGAAGAGCAACAGGTCGTCCGCATAGAGCGAGACATAATGTGGGCCCGCCGCTGTCCATAAGCCCGTATAGTGGGCTCCTGAGCGAAGATGCAGCGCTAGTGGCTCCACCGCCAGTGCAAAAAGAAGCGGGGATAGGGAGCACCCTTGCCGCGTGCCACGCTCCACCGGATATCGCGATGAAATCAAAGGGCCCGATCTAACCCTGGCCGAAGCGGAAGCGTAGAGGACCGCTGTCCACTTAATAAACCCCTCCCCGAGGCCGAATTTCCGTAGTACCGCGCATAGGTAGTCCCACTCCAGGCTATCAAAAGCCTTCTCCAGGTCCACCGATAAAACTACCGGGGACGGGGCATCCACGAATGGTTCCCCGAGCAAGCGGAACAACCTTCGGATGTTCATGGTCGTATTCCGCCGTGGGATGAAACCGGCTTGGTCTTCATGTACTAGGG
This sequence comes from Lissotriton vulgaris, assembly GCF_964263255.1. Taxonomy (NCBI): domain Eukaryota; kingdom Metazoa; phylum Chordata; class Amphibia; order Caudata; family Salamandridae; genus Lissotriton; species Lissotriton vulgaris. The sequence continues at coordinate 1,132,188,021 of NC_141685.1, read as the reverse complement.
AACTCATATGTCCTAACAGCCTCGAGGCCAAGATACTGCTCAGGATTTTGTAGTCCACCGTCGGCATTGAAAGGGGACGGTAGGACCCCGGGTCAGACGAGTCTCGGCCGGGTTTAAGGAGAGGAACCACCAACGCCTCACACATCGAGCCAGGGAGACGACCCAACCTCTTCGCTTCCCTATAGACCACCAGTAATCGAGGGGCCAAGAGGTCAGCATAAGCTGCATAGAACTCCACCGGCAGGCCATCTAGGCCCGGGGTCTTGTTCCTCGCCATCCGTTTGATGGCCCCGCGGATCTCCCCCAAGTCGATGTCAGAACCCAGGGTTTCCGCCACTTCCTGTTCCACTGTGCGGAGTTCCAGTGGGCTAAGATAGTTATCAAGCCGGTCTGGGTTACGCGCGGAGCGACTGCGGTATAAGCTTTCGTAGTAGTGCCGGAAGCAAGTAAGAATCTCCGGTTGGGTGCACACCTCGGTCCCATCCGCCCTACGCATATTAGTCGTCGTTTGGGACTGGCGCGTAGGGTTGGCCAACCACGCCAGCAACGCGCTTGACCTGTCGCCCTCCGCAATAGAACGGACCGTATAGGCCTTGTAATCGAAACAGCGGAGCCGCTCGACCTCCACCGCTACACTCTCCCTCGCCTCCACCGCTTGTGTTTGCAATTCCGGGTGTCCGGGGCGGCTGATTTCGAGCTCGCGGAGCGCTCGGTCCGCCGTGTCTAAGTCAGCCAGGATAACACGCCGCATGCCCACCTTCTTAGAGATACAGTAGCCCCTCACCACCACCTTGAAGGCGTCCCATTCGAACGCCCTAGTACTCGCGGAGCCGCCGTTGGACGCAAAATAATCCGTGATTCTCTCCCCTAGGTCCGCCTTGAAGACACTGTCCTCGAGGATCTCGGGGCGCATCTTCCAGGTGGGTACTGCCGGCGTTCCAGGGAACCAGCGAATGTCTAGCAGGAGGGGGTTATGGTCCGAAATGGTCCGCGATAAGTACTCCGATCGGACCGCTGCCGAGACTAATTCGGACGAACCAAGAAAGCCATCCAGTCTGACATGCAGCTCATGAAGGCTCGAAAAGTACGAATAATCTCTAGACGCGGGGTGATGCGCCCTCCAGATGTCCGTCAAACCCCAGCGGGTCTGCCAATCTTGACGGCCCTTAGCCGTCCGCCGGACCGGGGAATCGGGGAGCGGAGGATGCGAACGGTCTATGTCTACATCCACTACGGAGTTAAAGTCTCCCCCCAGCAGGAGGGGACCGGCGAGAAAGTGGGCCAGCGAGCCCGATAACCTGGAAAGGAAGGCAGTCTGGTCCACATTAGGAGCATACACACAGCAAACATTCAAGTCCCTCCCTCCCAGTGTGCCTGATATGGCCACGAAACGCCCCTCTGGGTCTAACACTGTCCTCGTGACCTGGAAGGGGACTCCTGCCCTGATCCATATTAGCGCCCCCCTGGCATAAGCAGAGTACGCCGTGGAAAAGACCTGCCCTCGCCATCTACGCTGAAGCGCCGCCCCTTCCGCCTTGTTCAGATGCGTTTCCTGCAACAGCGCCATTTGCACTCCCCTACGCACCAAATAAGCATGGACCTTGTGACGCCTGGACATAGTGTGAAGCCCCCTCACGTTCCAAGTAATACACTTCAAGTTAGCAACATCAGCCATTGTCCCAGATTGTTCTTGCACAGTCTCCCCGTTCGGGTCCCCACCAAGAAAAAACATCAATCCTCCCAGCGCTGACGGCGGCCATTTTCCCCAACCAAAACCAAACCACCCAAAAACCAACAATGCCCCCCCCCAACCACCCCAGAACAGGACCCAAATAGCACCATCTAGATCCCATCCAAACCTCTACAAAGAACAACCCCAAAATCCCCACTAGTCCTACGGTCGCCACCGTAGGAAGGCCTTATGGGCCAGGTGCGGGCTGAGCGGAGGCAGTGGGCCCTCGTCGCCCAGGCTACCAGGACTATATTAAGCCCCCTCCTGTGTCAAAATCTTCCGGGGCAAGAGCAGGAGCCCCCCAACCCTCCCTCCTCCGTTGTCAGCAATAAAGAACGGCAACCGCCTCCCCCCTGCCGGGCCCCCACCCAAAACAAGGCAGCCCATCCCGTTACCCTTGTCCGTCCAAAAGGTCCTCCACCGATTTCGGTGTGATCACCGGTGTGTGGGTACTGTCTGCCACTGAGTCTTCCGAGTCCGATGGTGCCCCCTGAGCACCCGGGTTTTCTTCCTCCTCCTCGATGCCTTCGCCTCTTGCTCCCGATAGTTCCGATAGAACTTCCAACACTCCCCTCCGCTCAGATGATGTCTCCGATGTCGAGGGCCCTCCAGTGCGGCCTCGGCGGTTCCTGACCCTTTTAGATCGCCTCCTCTGTTCCGGCTCCTCCGCCTGATGGGTCGAGGCGCTATAACTATCCTTCCCCGTCCGGTACAGTTCGAGCCAGTCACAGACCTCCTCTGGGGTGTCGAAGAACTGGGTTTTGTCGTCGACAATGACTCGGAGCCTTGCGGGAAACAGGAGTGAATATTGGATACCCTCACTCCTGAGTTCACGCTTAACCGCCAGGAAGGAGAATCGCTTGCGCTGCGTCTCGTAGGTATAGTCGGGGAAGATATTAACCTGACTGTTTGCAACCTGGAACGGGCCATTGTGTCTGGCGGCATTTAGGATCAGGTCTCTGTCCCGGAAATGTAGTAACCGCGCCACCACTGGCCTTGGAGCTCGTCCCTGCTGTGGGGGCCGCGCTGGAACTCTGTGGGCCCGTTCTAGAGTGTAAAAGGAGGACAGGCCCTCCGGGACCACCGTGTCTCGGAGCCAGGTCTCCAAGTACCGCACCATATCGCCTTCCTCGATCTTTTCCGGCAGGCCCACCACCCGAATGTTATTCCTCCTGTTTCGGCCTTCCGCATCTTCCGCCCTCCGTTCGAGGGTCTCGATTCGGGACATGGCATCCTTTATCGTCGCAGCCAGGGTTCTCTGCGCCGGTTCGATAGTCTTCACCGTGCTCTCCACCTCCTTGACCCGGTCCGAGAGTTTACCATGGTCTGCCCTAAGGAGGCCCAGGCCAGTCGCCACCTGGGCAATGTCCTGTTGTAGGGCCGACCGAGTTGCCTCTATCGCTTCCAGTACACGGTCGAATTGTTGCTGGAGTGGTGCGCCACCAGGTCGTTTAGGATCTCCATGCTCTTCCTTGTCCTGGGCCTCAGTGTCTGAGGTGGTCTGGTTGGATCCCTTGGCTCCTTTAGGTTTCCCCATGCTACCAGGGGCTCTCCGCGGAGGTCCCGGAGCAGGCGACTCCGTGTACAAGTGTCCAGCACGACCTTCCCGGGAGTTCGTTCTCAAGCCTGGTACGGGCGATCTCCTTCTCCAGAGCTTGTGGAGACTCCGCCGTTTCGGCTCACGCCACCGCCACGGCGTTCGAGGGCACCGATAAGGGGGCGGAGACAACCGTCGCCGAGTCGGGCAGGCCCGTTCACCCACTATAGCTCCGGGGCAAGGGCCACCAACTCCCCCGGTTGACCTGTGGCGCCAGAGTGTCGCATCATCCATGTAGTTGGGCTGGCCAGTAACTCGTAGCTAGTTGCGGAGTCGCGGCGCAGACCACCGCCTGGAACTGAGGGCACCCGCGCCCGGTGCCTTCTAGCGCGTGGGCATCCGCCCGGTCGTCTAACCGAGTGTGATCCCGCTGTAAGTGGTCCGGACCAACCACCGTCCAACGTCTAAGACCACTGAGGATGGTGAAGTCGGGTGCCAGACGACATCCGCGAGACCTCCTCAACTCCGTAGTGCCGATCAAGGGGACAAAGGGGTCCGGGCGCCATGTTGGGTCGCACTCCGCAACTCCGCAAGTTTCGGCACTTCCTCGAAGCCACCCCCGTCAAAACTCCACCAGGGCCCCCGGCAGGGTGTCGTCGCCTCGCTCAACCGAATGCGGGGTCTGGGGCGCCCCTCAGCCTCCGATGTTCAGGATAATTTCGGGCTCAGTCCCGGAGCCGAGCTCTCAGGCGACCATCGCCATCGGCGCCCAAGCCACGCCCCACCGAGACCACCCTCATCGCAGCCACTGACGACATCCGAGCCCTGCTCGACAACGGGGAAACAGCGGCCCTCATCCACCTGGACCTCTCCGCAGCATTCGATACTGTCTGCTACTGCACCCATGTGCAGCGCCTCAGCAACATCGGAATACAAGAGAAGGCACTAGAGTGGATCATCTCGTTCCTCACCGGAAGAACCCAGAGAGTCCGCCTCCCCCGTTCAGATCCAAGGCCACCGAAGTCATCTGCGGCGTACCACAAGGATCGTCACTCAGCCCCACCCTCTTCAACATCTACATGAGCCCCCACGCAGCCATCGCACGCCAACACAACCTCAACATCATCTCATACGCCGACGACACTCAGCTCATCCTCTCCCTCACCAACGACCCAGCCACCGCCAGAACCAACCTACACGAAGGGATGAAAGACGTAGCCGAGTGGATGATGAACAGCCGCCTGAAACTGAACTCAGACAAGACGTAAGTCCTCATCCTGGGATCATCACCCTCTGCCTGGGACGACTCCTGGTGGCCCCCTGCCCTGGTCAGCGCACCCAAACCAACGGACCACGCACGCAACCTGGGCTTCATCCTGGACTCCTCCCTCTCGATGACCAGACAAGTCAACGTCGTCTCATCATCATGTTTCAACATCCTACTCTTGCTCCGAAAGATCTTCTGATGGATCCCCACCGAAACCAGAAAGACGGTCACACAGGCACTCGTCACCAGAGGACCGGACTACGGAAACACCCTCTACACCGGAACCACAGCCAAACTTCAGAAAAGACTCCCAACGCGTCCAGAACGCCTCCGCACGACTCATCCTAGACATCCCCCGACACAGTCACATCTCCGGAAACCTGAGACCTGCACTGGCTCCCCGTCAGCAAGAGAATCACATTCCGACTCCTCACCCACGCACACAAGGCCCTCCACGACCTGGGCCCCAGGTACCTCAACAACCGCCTGACCTTCTACACTCCCACCCGACAGCTGCGATCGACCAGCCACGCCCTCGCCGCCGTTCCACGCATTCGAAGAGCCACCATGGGAGGAAGATCCTTCTCCTACCTGGCAGCCAAGACTTGGAACTCCCTCCCCATCCACCTCCGTCTGACCCAAGACCACCTCTCCTTCAGGAAGCAACTCAAGACCTGGCTGTTCAAGCAGTAGCGGACCCCCCTCCCCGAGCGCCTTGAGACCCTCCGGGTGAGTAGCGCGCTATACAAATTTCTTGATTGATTGATTGACTCCTCCCTTGGACAATACTGCGCATGGTCATAGACTCCATCCTCAATTTGTTTTTTTCCGCCACTGGGTTCGGGTGGAAGTTTTCCGCTCCGGCTAGAAAAAGACCGTTTCTGCTTTTTCGAAGCGAGAAAGAAACTTTAAACAAACTTCTTTCGACATCGAATAGACTTTCGACATCACCAGCTACATTCCGGTGCGTCGACGCGGGCCGTTGGGCCCATCGGCGCCGTGCGGCCTACGCCTCATGGACAGAACTCCATTCAAGAGATGCCCGGTATGTCGAGCAAAATTCCCTCATGGCGACCATCACGAGTTTGCAACCTCTGTCTCTTGCCAGAACACGAGTCGACCTGCACAGCCTGTGCCTCCTTCCGATCGAAGACCATTCGGGATCGGAGGGCCCGTCGACACGAAATGAGGAGATCAGCACCAGCACCGGAGGCCATCTTTGAAGAGATCGTCTAAGAAGACGTCTCCGAGGACGAATATCCAATCGAAGATATCTCTGAGGACGAGGCTCCACTCGGCACAGAGGAGGACTCGCCTGATCACCAGATAATATCGGGGGCAGAGGATTCGGACGATTCGATCCCGTCTCGACAACCCGTGAGTACATCTGCCCCTGCACGACAGACATTACCCAAACAGAAGGCAACGGTCAGCACTCCGCCCATGGGGCCCAGTCGAGACCGACATTTACCCTCTAATGCCCCGCCTTCGGGCCCGGCTCCGAGGAAAGAGAATACGCCTTCCGGTGCCTCGGCACCGAAGAAACACCATGTGCCAGTTACACCTCCTCCATTGGCACCAAAACATCCTTCGACACCGAAGGACTTGTCGGCACCGAAGATAAAACACCCTTCGGCGCCCAAAGACAAGGACACTTCGGCACCCGTACTATCGGTGCCGAAGCCAAAACCTGTACCAAACCCGAAAGCTTCGACTCCGAAACCTTCCGGTTCAAAAAACAAAGAGGGGAAGCCAATTTCCGGCGCCACGGGACCAGCAAAACCTGTCTCCACGCCGAAACCTCTAATATCTGTACCAAAGACCCCAGATAAGGATAAACAACCTTCGGTACCGAAAACATTGCCAAAAGACTCAGCTACTCCTCATTAAGGCTAAAAAGCACTAAACAACCTCTATCGGCTCTGAGAAAATCGACGCCGAAGAAGATTATAGAAGAGGAAGGTCTGTTTAGACCAGATCCTAGACAGAAAAAGGTCTATATTAATCCAAAAACTGGACATGTGGAAGCAATCCCTTATAAAAAGAGACCAGCAGACACACCACTTACACCTGTGGTTCCTGCCAAAAAGGTCTGTGCAACTTCTCCGATGCACCCTTCCTCTCCTTCATCTTCTTCCTCTCCTGTTACTCCATACGTGGAACCTATAAATTCTCCTATTCGCTCTCCTGCATCATCACACCACACGGATGAGGAGTATGATTTGGGTGGGGGGGATGATGTTCCAGAGCCACATACATACCCTTTAGATGATGATGTTAACACAGAATACCCTAAGGATGATGATGCATATAATGTTGCACCAAATAATGCACCAGACATCCCTGATCCTCAGTACTACCCAACAAAACCTTCCCCTACAGAGGACAGTATTGGTTTTAATCATTTATTAAACAGAGCTGCACTTTACCATGGGGTTCCTATGCACTCTGATGCCATTGAGGAGGACTTTTTGTTAGACACTTTCGAACAGTCACAAAGGTCTACCCAAATATTACCAATGATTAGGGGAGTCATTAAACATGCTCCAGAGATTTTTAAAGATCCAGTAAGGTGTAGGGTGTTAAATCCTAGAATAGAGAAAAAGTATAGGCCAGCACCAGCTGATCCAGTATACATCAAGGACCATCTGCCATTAGACTCCTTGGTAGTGTGAAATGCACTCAAGAGGGCCAATTCTCAAACTTCTAGGGACACACCCCCGCCTGACAAAGAGTATAAATTATTTATGCGTAAGGAAAACGAATTGCTGCACAAGCAACAAACATATGGCGCATAGTAAACACACAGGCTTTACTCTCACGCTACAACAGGGCTCATTACGATCAACTAAAAAAGTTAATGGAGCACCTACCAGATCAACACAAGGATCTGGCAGCAGAACTTTTACAAGAAGGCAAATTAATTTCAAATGCCTCAATTAAATGTGCACTAGATATAGCTGACACAGCATCCAGAGCAGTGAACACTAGTGTTATCCTCAGGTGTCACGCATGGTTACGCATCTCGGGTTTTAAACCAGAAGTACAAACTACCATCCTAAACCAGCCCTTTAATCAGAACCAATTGTTCGGGCCGGAGGTAGATATTACATTAGAAAAGATGAAGAAGGACACAGACACCGCTAAGTCTATGGGTGCATTACAATCCACCCACACTAGAGGTTCCTTTCACGGCTCCTCTTATAGAGGAGGCTCCAAGCAGACCGGCGCAGACCCAACATCATCTTTTAAAACACACACGCAGACCTCCTCTAATAAAGGATTTTTTAGAGGAGGATACAGAGGCAATAACAACAAGGGAAGAGGTAGAGGTAGTAACAACAACTGCTCCTCTTCTACTCCTAAACAGTGACTTCCCTCTGCCTCCCCTACAGCATTCCACTCCTGTGGGGGGCAGACTTTCACAGGTCCTACCTGTCAGGAACTCCATCACAACAGACAGGTGGGTAAGACAAATTATCTAACATGGATACTGCCTAGAACTCGCAGCAACCCCCCCAAACATACCACCCAGGCAGCGCCCAATGTCTGCAGAACACATAACTCTGCTTTAACAGGAAGTTCTAGCACTTCGACAAAAAGATGCTATTCAAGTAGTTCCGTTAGAGGAACAGGAGTTTACTCCCTTGTACTTCCTAATTCCAAAGAAGGACGGGACTTTAAGACCAATTCTCGACCTCAGGCCACTCAACCAAAACATACAATCAGATCATTTTCACATGATCACTTTACAACAGGTACTCCCATTACTGCAACAGGGAGATTTTCTGTCCACACTAGACCTAAAGGACGCCTATTTTCACATTCCAATACATCCTGCGCACAGGAAGTATTTAAGGTTTGTCATACAAGGACAACACTATCCGTTCAAAGTCCTTCCATTCGGGGTTACAACAGCACCACGAGTGTTTACAAAGTGCTTAGCAGTAGTGGCAGCACATCTCAGAAGACAACAAATACATGTCTTCCCCTACCTAGACGACTGGCTCATAAAAGCAAGATCGTACAACCAGTGTGCACAGCACACAAAACAAACAATTCAAACACTGCACAACTTAGGGTTTACGATAAACTACACCAAGTCGCACCTAGAGCCTTCGCACGTTCATCAATATCTAGGAGCTACTATAAACACATCGGTAGCTCTAGCGTATCCCAGTCAAGCCAGGATTCAAAGTATTCAGAACTTAGTCTCCCTTTTTCAATTCCAGCACTCTCTACAAGCCAGAGTGTTCATGAAACTAATAGGAATTATGGCATCTTGCATCTTCATAGTTCCCCACGCAAGACTGCAAATGCGCCCACTACAAGAATGTCTAGCACAACAGTGGAATCAGGCTCAAGGTCAGCTCACAGACCTGGTGTTGGTAGACAGCCGTACATATCGCTCTCTGCAAAAATTTGACAAAGGGACGGCCGTTCCTAGATCCAGTTCCACAAATAGTGCTCACGACAGATGCATCCCTCACAGGATGGGGAGCCCATCTCCTGCATTATACCACACAAGGTCAGTGGAACAATCAACAGAAACAGTTCCACATCAACCACTTAGAGCTGCTAGCAATTTTCCTAGTACTCAAAACCTTTCAGGTACAAGTCCAAAACAAAGCTGTCCTAGTCCGAACGGACAATATGACAGCCATGTACTATATACAAAAACAGGGGGGGGACACACTCTCTGCAACTGTCCCAACTTACACAGAACATTTGGAGATGGGCCATCCCTCAAAACATACATCTGACAGTAGAACACCTTCCAGGGATCCACAACCAGATAGCTGATCTGTTAAGTCGTCAATCACAACAGATTCACGAATGGGAGTTGCACCCACAAGTACTTCAACCATTCTTTCAAATGTGGGGGCATCCACAAATAGACCTGTTTGCCACCCACGAGAACTCACAATGCCCAACCTTCGCCGCCAGGTTTCCACACCCACGGTCGGAGGGGCATGCAATATGAATGAATTGGTCAGGCAGGTTTGCGTACGCTTTTCCGCCTCTCCCACTCATTCCACTAGTAGTACGCAAGCTCAGACAACAGTCCCTCAAACTGATACTAGTGGTCCCTACATGGGCACGTCAACCGTGGTTCACCACGCTACTAGATCTCTCATTGGTTCCACATCAGAAATTACGGCTCACGCCATCCCTGTTAACACAGAACCATGGAGAAATAAGACACCCAGAACCAAGCCAACTGAATTTGGCGATCTGGCTTCTGAAGTCCTAGAGTTTGGTTACTTAAACTTACCACCAGACTGTATGAATATAATTAAAGAAGCTAGAAGACCCACTACCAGAGCATGCTATGCTGCTAAGTGGAAACGATTTGCAATATACTGTAACAACAATCACATTGATCCTTTGGACGTTTCTATCCAAAATATCATTTGCTACCTTCTACATTTACAAAAGTCCAATTTGGCTTACTCTTCCATATGCCTGCATCTAGCAGCTAATGCAGCGTATTTACAAAATAGACAACATCTATCTCTATTTAGATTTCCTGCAATAAAAGCATTTAGGGAAGGATTAAAAAGAATAATCCCACCCAGCTTACCACCTGCTCCAGTATGGAACCTAAATGTGGTCCTTACAAGACTCATGGGACCCCCTTTTGAGCCGTTACATAAATGTGAACTGCAATTTCTAACATGGAAAACTGCTTTCCTTGTTGCCATTACCTCTCTCAGAAGAGTTAGTGAAATCCAAGCATTCACAATAGAAGAACCATTTTTTCAAATACATCCTAACAAAGTGGTTTTTAGAACCAATCCAAAATTCCTACCAAAAGTTATTACCCTTTTCACCTAAACCAATCAGAGTTACCAGTGTTTTTTCAAAAACCGGACTCTGTTGCAGAAAGAGCTTTGCACACCTTAGATGTTAGAAGAGCTCTACTATATTACACAGACAGGACTAAATCCTTCAGAAAGACAAAACAACTATTTGTATCTTTCTCTCCCCCACACAAAGGCAATCCTATCTCTAAAGGAGGTATTGCTAGATGGATTGTAAAGTGTATTCAAATATGCTATCACAAGGCTAAACGTACACTAACAGTTCCTCCTATAGCACACTCCACTCGTAAACTAGGAGCCTCTATGGCTTTCTTAGGAAACATACCATTAGAGGATATATGCAAGGCAGCAACATGGTCTACAATACACACCGTCACTAAACACTATTGTGTTGATGTGCAAGCCAAGCAGCAAGCTGCAGTAGGCCAAGCTGTCCTTAAAACACTCTTTCAGTATGCTGCAACAGATACAAGCGACCACCGCTAGGGGAGACACTGCTGCACAATCGTTGCTAAATGTAGGATCTGCAGCTCATATAATTCGAACGGAAAATGCTACTTACCAGTATGCATCTGTTCTTGGCATGTAGACCTGCAGAATCCTACATGCCCTCCCGCCTCCCCGGGACTTGTATCTGTTCCAGTACTCATCTTACTTAGATGCACACGCATGGACATCCTTTCTCTTTACTTCTACTAACTCCATCATTTCCCATCATGGTGAAAAACAATCTGAGGATGGAGTCGATGACCATGCACAGTATTGTCCAAGGGAGGAGTCCCCTATCTCGTGACTACAAAAGACTTCGTCCAAGAAGACAACAACCGAGCCCAACACCATATATATATATATATCGAATTCCTGGTGCAATATTCCTTTTTGAAGAACCAGAGTCGAAGCCCAAGTATAGTTTAAAGTGCTAAAGATTTATTTGGCAGAAAAACAACCCCTACGCGTTTCGAGGTACGCCTACCTCTTGCTCACGGGTGGAGTGCAAGTCAACGCGCCAAACTTTTAAAGTGACAGGTCCAGTGTTTACACAAATCACGTGATGGTAGAGATGAAGACAGACTATTCATGTTACATTGTTACTGCCGCTTTGCATAAATTCAAACGCATCCTGATAAATGACAAATAATATGTTCAGCATATTAGCATTGCGCAAACTCATATAAACAAAAATGGATGCAATGAATTTCGTAAAAGCAAACATATGGCTTTTTGGACCAATCCAATTGTGGCTCAAAATTTGAGAAAACCGTCAAACTTAGTTACGGACATGTAAAGGCATTGTAGCCGCCACAGGAAAGACGTACTGGTTGTGATAAATATTGCACATAGCAAACAAAAGGTCACGCAATATTGAATCCATATTGCGCGGTTTTGCAAAAGTCGATAAAGCCCAAGTGGGCATACGCCAATAAATGTATTGTTAAGTACGTATTTGACAGACTCATCATGAGGCCCCAGTGGGCAGGCATCCAACATCCGTAACAAAGAGACAACAGGTATATTTTTAGCATGTATGTCTTCAACATCAACACTTATTCTACTGTGCATGTGCATGTAAAATAAAACTCAGTTAAAAGTTAGCAGTGAACACCAAGGAGGCGGTGTCAGAATAAAAAACACTTATATACTCATATGCAAGCATTGTGCACAGTTACAGTCAGATCAATACCAGATTCAATCTCGGAGGTGGATGGCCAATTCTTCCCCGAGGTTGTGACCCCCAGGTTGGATTGTGCTGTATTTTATTATATATTTGGACTCTAGTTTTCTTAAATCAAGCCACCTATTGCCGCCTCTTTCTATATTCTCAACACAGTCAAGTACCACAAAATTTAGCAGATTGGGATTCTGATTATGTTCTAGGGCAAAGTGCCTCGCTACTGGGTACTGTTGATTAAGATTCTTTATGGCCCTGAGATGTTCCAGGACCCTGAGTTTGACTTGTTTTGTCATAAACACCCAATATAAAATTTTTGACAGGGACACTGTAATGCATAAATAGCATATTCGGTAGAGCAGCTGAGGTGTTTGGTGATTATATGTTCCTCCTGATCAGGTGAAAGTTTTATCGATTTACAGTTCTTACTGGTTTTACACGCTTTGCACCTTTTGCAAGGAAAAAATCCTTGTATCGCATTCTGTTTAGGGCAATCCTTGATAAGTGTGGTGCTAAGCATGTCTTTCAAAGACTTGGCTTTTTTGTATGTAACTGACTGGGAGTTTTTTGTTACTTCCTGCAGATCTTTATCTAATCTAAGAACATCCCAGAATGTTTTTAACCCACGTCTAACTTCCCAAGATTGACAGTTATAAGTGGTTATGAAACGAATAGTTTCTTCTTGTTTACGCTGTTTGGGTATTAGGAGATCACTCCTCTCCATCTGGGCTACTTTTACTTCTGCCTGTTTAATAGTCTTCTTAGAATAGCCTCTGTCAGAGAACCTTTTCTTCATTAGCTCTTTTTCTCTCTCATAACTTTCAATTGTGCTGCAATTCCTTTTGGCCCTAATGAGTTCTCCCAATGGTATGCTGCGTATGAGGGAGGCCGGGTGGCAGCTGTCTGCGTTAAGGAGACTATTTCCTGTAGTTTTTTTGCGAAATAGTGAGCTGGTAAGTGCCCCATCCTTAACTGTCAGACTCACGTCCAAGAACTCAAGATGTGTTTGGCTCATTTGGCTTGTAAATTTGAGATTGAGATTATTATTATTAATAATAGACTCAAACTCTTGTGCTTGATTGAGTGTGCCGTTCCAGACACAGAAGATGTCGTCTATGTATCTTATCCATAGGACGGCGTGGGTACTGAAGTGGGAGATGTTGCTCACCACTAGCTCCTCCCACCAGCCCAGGTATAACCCCGCGAAACTGGGGGCGAAGCAAGTACCCATCGCCGTCCCACGGATCTGTTTGTACATACGTTTGTTGAAGATAAAGAAATTATTACTGAGGCATAGCCACATCATTTCGAGTAACATGTTGGTGTGTATAAGATGTGAGATGGAACGATTTTTTAAGAAGTGTTTGCATGCATCGATACCCAGACATTGTGGTATGCTTGTATACAAGCTGACCACATCAAAGCTAATTAGCCAGTATTCTGGTTGCGTAAGCATTGCGGCGAGATTCTAGTAAGCGGTCTGAAAAGTCTACCCAAGCTGCGGATTAGACAGTTCATGTGAGACAGGCGCGTGCATAATGCCAGCCACGTCACACACCACCATTTGTCTGTGCCTCGGCATCAGACTTCAAAGGCTGCAGTCCCCCCCCCCCCCCCATCAGACTTCAAAGGAATCCGCTCCTATTCCCCCCCCCAACACGCAATGCAGAGAGCTTGTTAGCTCACGTAACGCGGCAAACCAAAGACATTTTCACAGCGCCTCCAGCGGTAATCGCACATGCCCAATGTCATTCTTTCAGCACTGCTCTATCTGCACGCTGGTGCATGCATAGAAAGCAAGATATCGCTTTAGCGTTTTTTGTTAGCCCAGGTATTATCGCGTGCACTCCATTTACAAGCAATACAGAATTCTTGGAGCGTGCAGAGTTGTTTTGCATCTTTGAGGGTCCTTCACATGTTCAAACTAACAAACTGCTGGTGCGTGACATGCTTTGCTGAACAGATGTTCCTGCCACGGAGACACATTCCCTCTAACCCTTTGTTTAATGTCTTGGAGAGAGTCTTATCGTCTAATCTACTCTACTATCATCTGTTCCTGCTACATTCAATTCTACCACACAAGTGTAAAGCTTGGTGGACAACATGCAGCGGGTTAAAGAAAAAAAAAAAACATTTCACAGGGGCTTGTTTGTTGGTTTGTGCGGCATGTGCATGCACTACGTCGGTTTCTTCCTTACAGAACCAAACACAGCATAGCATATTACACATCCCTTTTACACAATAAGCGACCATCAGCGCTGCATAGTTTTTTCACAGAACATTTCTTTCACCTCCATTATTAGGCAACCTTTGATTATAGCAGGACAAGAAATGCATTTCCTTGCAAACATTTCATTTACGGGAGATTTGAATTTACGCGCACAGCATACCTAAGCGTGTCCTCCTTTATTACGCCCAAATAAACAACAAATTGGCACAGGCACCTACTGCAAACTAAATCTGCCTAACGCTTTATTGCAAGCGCCATTTGCTTACTTCTATATGTGATCTCGCGATACTTTCTTTATAATTAGCTCCTAATTTTGATTTGCACTCACTTACAAAACATCCAAAACATGCATGCACATTTTCCATTTTTGGGATTGCGGTGCATTGTCCTGCTTTATCTGCACGCTCACTGCGCATATAAAGCAACATATCCCTTTAGTGTTTTTTTAGGTCTCGCTATTCGATGCGCATGCGCATCGAGCTTGCGAGACTATGGGGGCTTAAACAGTGTTTAACTAACTTGCAAGGAATCGTGGCGATTCCTTGCAGTGCCCGTGACTTTTAAGCTCAATGCGCATGCGCATTGAGCTTAAAAGCGCGTGCACATGCCCCCAGCCGCCTGCCTTGCCCACTCTCTCTCTCACAGCCTCCCCCAGCTCCGCCCCCTCACTTCTTGGTTGCACGGCCGCTAGGCCGTGCCTCCCCTACTCTCCTCCCCCCTCCTCCTCCTACTCTCCTCCCCCCTCCTCCTCCTACTCTCCTCCCCTGCCTGCCATGCAGCTTTATGAAGTTCACAGTGTACGACCTTAACGAATATTTCGATGGTACCATGCCTTTTCTCCTATGGTTTATATTTTCGCACTTCAAATACCACAGCTAGGGGAAACCAATCAAGCCTTACATAACTCACGGAGGAGCAAACTTTAAATGAGGTTATCTTGAACACAAATGCTCACTAAAGTCACAATTTTTTACGCATGTCCTGAAGCAAATAACGTTGACTTATAGTTTTCAAAGTTGTGCCTGTTTCTGCTGCGGAGGGCGTCTCGAAGTTGGGTTTAGTTTACATACTGTTGCTTTGCGCTGCAGCCATGAGAGCCTGTAACCCCCAGTGAGGCGCTGCCCTCTGTTTCTGCGAGGCTCTGGTCTGGCTACTCTCCTCCCCCCTCCTCCTCCTACTCTCCTCCACTGCCTGCCGTGTCGCACCTCTCCCCGCTCCGCCCCCTCCCCTGCCCGCCGTGTCGCAGAGATGGAAAGGTTGATTTTGAAAGGAGGGTCTGCAATACTCTGCTTTGGTTTGCCTTTTGCAAGACTACACTGGAAGTTACATCGGCCTAGGTACTTCTGAAGAAAAACGCGAACTATTCCAGTACTTCACTGTCTGTCACAACAAACAGGAGCATTATTTCATTTCAGCAGCAAACCATGTGACTGAGAAAATGGTGGCTTCTCCCTCGTGGTTCCATGGGTTGAGCATTCCTCAGCACTGCAGTGTTTTTACTTTGACCAGTCGGACCGCTCCTGCCCTACTGGACAAAGTACACACACTAAGATTTGCCAAGGCTGTGTCATGAATGATTGTAAGGTGTGCCATTGTTTTTATTTTAATTTTATTGGATGTGCCTGTTTCTGCTGCGGAGGGCGTCTCGAAGTTGGGTTTAGTTTACATACTGTTGCTTTGCGCTGCAGCCATGAGAGCCTGTAACCCCCAGTGAGGCGCTGCCCTCTGTTTCTGCGAGGCTCTGGTCTGGGCAGGATACTCCCCCTGATGTGACATGATCCCAGGGCACATGGGACATAGCTCCAGCTTCAGCAACGTCTCCGTTGCAGAGGTCAGCGGGGTTGTGGGTGTTCTATTCCCGCCGCTTCTAACGTAACACAGCCTTCTTCGTTTGCACGAGTCCTGGATTCATTTCACGAACCTGCTTTGAGCATTAAGACAAGTCACTTAACATATGCACACTGCCCAATTAACTGGGAATTACATCACCAAAAAGCGTGCTCTTTAGCTATATGTCGGCCAAAGGGCATGCCAACCACTTAGTATGGACGTATAAGCCATTCGGCACTCACGAAACGAATACAACAAACAGGGCAGCAAGATACGGAGGCCCCTTCACCAAAGACAAAACTCTCAGAAACCAGCACTGACAAGGTCTAAAACCTCAAACTTCCCTCACAAACAGAACGGGTAAAGTCAAAGCAGCAGCAGTGCATGCTTCAGTCACACACAGCAAGTCAGCACGGGCAGTATAAGTGCAAACTTAATTTACACACACGGCAGCACGAGCAACAGGAGAAAAGGCTCCCCCCTCACACACAGAACAGGTACAGCACAGCACACAATCCATGCATCAGCAGCGCTAGATGAATTTGTACAATGCTGGTATTACACAAACAGCAGGAATGAAAGTTTCGTCCACTTACACAGAATTGGCAGAGCAGGAGCTCAGCAGCAGTGCAAGCAATCCTTACTCTGAGAATAAACAAGCAGCAGTAGCAGGGTATTTTTTTTCTTAACCACAAAATCGTCATAATAAGGACAGCATTACTGCAATCTTCGCCACACACACACAACATGTGCAATAGTAATGCAAGCTACCCTCACACATTCACAATCTTAACAGCAGCAGTGAAAGCTTCCCTCACTCACATGTTGGCAACAGTAGTACAAGCTTACCTCACTCACAGAATAGGTAAGCAAGGACAACATCAATGCAAGCATCACTCACTCAGAAAATACACACAGCATGGACAAATGCAATGCAAGCTTCCATCGCTCACAGATAGGCACAACAGGGCAGCAGCATTGGAAGATTACCACACTCACTGAGTAAGTACAGCGCAGGCAGCTGCAGTACAAACTTACTCAAAAAGTATAGAAAAGACATCTTCGAAAGCTCCTGAATATGTCATAATTTAGCAGAACCTCCTCCTCTAATGCACTATAGCTGCAAAACATGGGTAGCAGGACAAAGATCTACAGCTTATCACTGTTTATGTGCCAGGAAACCTCCTGCTGCTCACAATTTTGACAGCACCATATAGTGTTAATGAACAAGCCCGTTAACTTCTGTAAAACCTTACTGGTAGAGACTCCAGCTGTAGATTAATTACCGTATGTTTTTCTCCGGGAATCAGACTTGTATCTGAAAAATCTTGAACAGCAACTCTGCCTGCTGGTAGATGGTGCTGACCGGCTCCACACCGATGGTGTCCAAACCATTTGTGACGTGCGCAGTGCCTATACAGGCATCACCCCAGCTAGGTGACCTCCGTTTTTGTGTGACCGTTTCCACACCAGAAGCACAGACAAAACAAACAATACTTCAGAAAAGGTTGCAGATAGTGGATTAATTTGTTAGCGAGCCCAGCCACAAACCTGTACCAATGGCAGGCATGTAAGTCTTTTCCAAAGGACGCTTGGCTGCCAAGATGACCTCACAGACCGCAAGAGGACCGCAAATGCTATAGGTGTCACATTTGCAAAAGTTAAAACTATTGACATTGTAACTGACAAAGCTATTAATTTTGCTACTTTCAAAACCAACACATAAATAAAAAAGTGTCATTTACAATATCAATAGCTCAAACTTTCCTAATGCGAGACCTATTGCATTTCCAATGCTTGTTTTAGGCTAGGTAACGCACCAATCCAAAGACATTTTCACTGTGCCTTCTTTTGGTAATCTGATATACCCGATGTTATTCTTTAAGCACTGCTCGATCTGCACGCTGCGTGTGCGCTCATACAATTTCTTGTACTGTATCAGGCCCTTTCATTCGAAGTTACCACTACCCATTATACCGCGCCAGGAATTTTTTTTGCTTTCCCATTACCCTGTTGGCGCCTCTTTTACTACTAATCAATTCACATTTGTTTACAGAAACACGCCTTCCATACTACATATACCACTTACGTTTTAGCATGCCATTATCACTACATAATTTCCAAAACTCAACTTTCAGAAACACTCGCACATCCACTTCCCTATTGTTACCACATATTTCGCCTTACAACAATCTACTAGCATCGCGTGCCCAGCATTCATTTACCTACTCGCCAAATTACTATTACTGCGGTCCTTCGCATTCCCTGCCAACTCCTTTGCCCACAGCGTACCTTCATTATTACTCCATGCTTTCGCATTGTAAAAACTAGAAAGACATTTTTCCCATATGCACACATTTTGCTACACATGCCATTTGCCTTACTGTTTATTATGCTACAATATTTTTTTATTTGTTAAAGTCGTTTAGCAAAGTTAACGGAGAACATGCAAAATCATCATGGGCCATAGCCTCGTGTAGTTATTCATGGTCTGGAGGGGAAGGATCGTTTTACATATATGCTGTTATTCAGCCAACCACTCGTAAGACCACTTCCCTTTTGGTGTTATCAGAAGTCATGGTCATTTGAGTGAAATATAGATGTGCTCTAACATGGGTTGGATGTTTTGCATGTTTCCTGTTCATCATGCACGCATTGTAGATGGATGTGTGTGCAGAGAGTGACGATCAAGGCAATTCCAAGATAAGGAGGGTGTACCGTGGGTTGAAGTGTGGCTTCATTTGATCGGATAGTTCTTCCATTGTTGTTTCTGGGTACTGCGATCAGTAGCTCATCCTAAATAGTTATTCTTGCATGACCTGTTGCCTGTCTGTGTTGTGTGGTTCTGGCTGTGTTGTCTGTCTAAGCTCATTAATTACTGTGTCCTAATTTTAGTCTGTGGTGATGTCGTCAATCGGCAAGGCATTTGTCCTTTTGTGTGAATCTGTGCCATGTCTTCTAATCTATTTTCCAATTTTGATTTTATTCGACTTAGTCATTAATCCCAATAGGTAAAGTTCTGGGCTGCAGATCATGGGTTTACCCGCGATTTCCAGGACCAAGTTAACCACAGTATTCCAGAATTTAGCTAATTCTTGTGCAGGTCGTGAACATAAGAGGTCTGCATATCCACTGCTGCATCACCGACAATTGCCTGTCCCAGCAGCACACATTCTATGCAGTCACGGAGGCATTAAGTATACTCTGTGAAGTATTTTAAACCTTTGTTTTTCTGAGTACATTTGTAGGGAATTTTGCGTCTGTCAGTATATTTAAATACCTTCAGCTGTTACCTATTATACATATCAATTAGCCCGTCAATGGAGCAATAGTAAGCCAACACCATGACCCAAACCTCAACCCCAAAATTACCGCTTAGCAGCTCTAGTCATTACGCCACCTATCTTTTTATCTATCAAGTTCAAGTTCAGTGATTTGTGTAGCGCACTACACACCCAGAGGGTCTCAAGGCACTTGGGGGAGGGTGTGTGCATTACTATGCAAAGGATGCCTCTGTTGTGTGTGTGTGCATTACTATGCAAAGGATGCCTCTGTTGTGTTTTGTCCCTATGTTTCGTTGATTTCAATCTGTTGCAAATAAGGCTACTGTTTCATAAGTCTTTATTTCGATTATCAAATCATAAAAGACAGAAATATCAAAGACAGAATAAGAAAATTTGATAAAAACCATCTTAACAATCATCATTTAAAAAGTATTAAACAGTATAGTAAATACTTTATAAATATAATACCTCATAAAACATTTTCCATATTAAAATACATTTGGATTCCTAGTTCGAATAACCCATGCCCACCCAAGGTATTTTGCGACACCAACCGCTACCAGCTCAGAAGTGTTGGTACGAAATATCCTCATGGCTTCGGTGCTCCCTTTAATTTCTAGCCTACAGCAAATAGGCCTGATAGATTTCTACTGCTTTCTGATCTGCACAGTGCACCATAATGTATAATAAATATATGCAGACATTTTATTGCATTACCTAATACACATAAAACAGTACTAGGTTTAAAAAAAGGCTACTGTGTCTCTGATGTTCTGCTTGACGCGTCATAATGTTGCTGTGGGAGGAGGGTATGCAACATTTATTTGCGTTGCCTAAAACACGTAAAACAGTATTCTGTTTATTTTTTTATTTAAATACCTACAGCTGTTATCGATTTCACATATCAATTAGCCCATCAAAGACGCTATAGTAAGCCAACGCCGTGACTCAAACCTTGTTTATTGTGCATCTCAAAAACATTAACTGGCGCATTTATTTATTTCTCTCACCTCTGAACCTTGTTCAAGTGTACTCTGGATAGGTACAGGCTTGTACCCTATCAACTTCTGAATCGGACCCCTCTGGTGGTCTCTCCTACCTCTGCATTTTTTAATTAAAATATTCAGGCCCGGCTGGGTACTGAAAAACTTTCTGATATAGTACTGATTCGAGTCTATATTCCATTGTATTGTTTTGAATGTTTAATCCTAAGGACCGTTGTTCTCCTTAATAATTGATTGCCCATGGTCCCTAGGTACCTATTGGGTTCCCTTGTTTCTTTGAAAAGCATTTATAGTGTCAGGTACAGCAAGAAAGAAAAATAGTTTAAAAAAATGTGTCACATATATTTTACTATCTGGTGGATTTTCATGTTTATCAATCGACGATTTTTTTCTGTTTTGTCATCTGTCCTAAGAAATCTCTCCTGCCACGGGAGTCTCTGCCTCACCATCAGAAAACGTAATGAAAATTCTGAACATAGGTGAAATAACTTCATAGACCACCAACCACATTTGTCACCGTTTGGTTACAACTAATGCAAATTCTTCTTTTCATTACCCACCCACCCCCCCCCCCGCCAACAAAACTCCTCGTATTTACAGAATTCGTTTACTGCACCGAAACCTTCTTCATAAAGTAAATGAGGCATCCGTGACGACCATACTGTTCTAAGTTGCTTTTTATTAGGTCTCGCTTAAAGCATTGCTTGAGCCCTCACTCTATCTATTGCCCTCACTCTATCTATCGCCCTCACTCTATCTATCGCCCTCCCTCTATCTATATATTTATCACCCTCCCTCTATCTATCTATCGCCCTCCCTCTATCTATCTATCTATCACCCTCACTCTATCTATCGCCCTCACTCTATCATCACTATGCGCTACCACAGCATCACTGAACGCCACAGCATCAATCTGAGCAACCATTCAACAACAACTGGTTCAAATATGTTCTCTCAATGTTTCAAGCTTTATTACAAATGTCACAAAAAGATGTTAATATTTCACTTCTGTTCTTGGATTTTCGTCACAATAAAATACACTGAACATAATCT
Source organism: Lissotriton vulgaris (assembly GCF_964263255.1). Classification (NCBI taxonomy): domain Eukaryota; kingdom Metazoa; phylum Chordata; class Amphibia; order Caudata; family Salamandridae; genus Lissotriton; species Lissotriton vulgaris. Next base: position 1,132,166,590 of record NC_141685.1, on the reverse strand, counting down.
TCACAAAAGTTATTTACAAAAGATTAAGCTATTGCCATTATAAATTACAATTATTTTTATTTAAGTATTAATTATTTAAAAAAATTAAAAGCCATTGTTATTTGTAATAGCAATACATCTAAGTCACTTAAATACAACACATATTGCATTACAAATGCTATAAGTGTCACATTTGCGAAAGTTATAACCATTGGCATTGTAAATGAAAAAGCTATTAATTTCGCTATTTTCAAAACCAACACATAAATAACAAATTTGTCATTTACAATATCAATAGCTCAAACTTTCCTAATGCGAGACCTATTGCATTGCAAATGCTTGTTTGACATATGTTATGTCGTGCTATGGTTCACATCGGTGCTCTAGGTAGCTATTGTGCATGCTGCTGTATGTGCCTTGGGCATGCCTTTCGAATTTCACTTGTCTTTCGAAACAAAACAACAACAAAAAGATGTGTGTGTGTGTGTGTGTATATATATTCACTGAAAAAACCATAGGTTATAGACCATATATAGTTAGGAATTAGCATTTACAAAACCTTATTTTACTCACACAAAACCATTGAAATTCGCATATATAGTTAGTTGCACTAACTATATATCGCGCACCCGCAATCCACTGCTGATCATGTCACATATTACATCATTCATGACATGGTCATTGACATCACTGATGACATCACTGATGACATCTCAAATGACATCACTGATGACATCTCATTTGACATTACTGATCACATCACTGATGACATCATTCATGTGATAATACGATGAACCTCTTCAGACTCTAATATAACCTTAGATACACTCAGTGTAAACAGACACTCACAGACTGTCACTCATCCATGGAGTTACTCACACACCTAGTCAGTCATGCAAAGAATCAATCACACCTCAATTTCCTCAACTATACAGTTATACACACCTTACTTATTCAAACATATACTAACACATATTTACTCTCTTATACAATCCCTGATACAAGTTCACAATGATCCATACAGCCACTCACACATTCACTGGCTCTTATGCACAGTTATTTATATATGTCAACTCTCACATGTACTGTGTTTTACATATGTACTTACTTTGACATGTAGCACTGAGATATCCATTCACTCACCAATACACTCATGCACACAGTCAACCGCCCATACAGCTGTTTCCACATGCACTTTTGAACCCATACATCTAATGAATCAACTGCTCACACATCTATGCACAGAGTCATACACCTCCCAGCCACCCACACACACTCAGTCTCCCATACAAATACTTGGGCAACCAATCAATAACCCATATCGTTACTCATATAGCTACTGATCAACACATGCAGCAGTTTACAGAACAACAGACATAATGATGCACAAATTAAGACAGTTTAGTCACTAACACATGCACTCAGTGAGACACATTTAATCACTCACTCATACAGTCAGTCATGCACCTACTAAATCCTTCATCCAGACACTTATACATCCACTCATTCTTCCATATGTAAGACATATTTTAACTTTACAGAAACATACAGTCACTGGATGTTGTCATCAGTGATGTCATTTGAGATGTCATCAGTCATGTCATCAGTGATGTCACTGACCATGTCATGAATGATGTAATATGTGACATGATCAGCAGTGGATTGCGGGTGCGCGATATAGTTAGTGCAACTAACTATATATGCGAATTTCAATGGTTTTGTGTGAGTAAAATAAGGTTTTGTAAATGCTAATTCCTAACTATATATGGTCTATAAGCTATGGTTTTTTCAGTGAATTTTCAAGGTTTTGTAAATGCTAATTCCTAACTATATATGGTCTATAACCTATGGTTTTTTCAGTGAATTTCAATGGTTTTTTTAATAGCAAATATCAAAAGCTGTAAAATGTATTCTTCTTTTAAAGGAAAAATATATTTTATATGTATTTAATATAATTTTTTTATGTATATAAGTTTTTTGAGGGAACGAATTTATCAACTATCATGCTGAAGAAGAGTGTGGGAAAAAAAAACAAAGAGGAGGACTAAGAGGAAAGAACAATCAGTTCAAAAATACAATTGCTTTAAAGCATGAAGTGCTTTTCCACACATTTACATTTAAATAACCCATATTAGAACATACAAAATATCTACAGAGGAGACGGTGTACATTGAACTTTAGACTCTTCATTGGTACCTACATGTTGGTACTTACATCACCCACACAACACAACAGCTCTATTCAGAGCTACCCTACCTCAAAGCACTCTAAAATATTATTTTACTATTTCCCTTGGTTTTTCCCTTGTTACGCTTTCCGGAACGCTACCCGGTGCGCGGAACGGGCGCTAACCGTGCGAAAATTTGAAAAAAAAAAGGGTTTTTTTTTTTTACATATATGGGCCTCCTCAGCCACCCTCAGAAAACCTAGGGGGTCAGGATATGTCTCCCGTGCCCCCTTATACCCATTCCCAACATTGTTTATCCTCCATCTTGTGACTAAATTCGTCTGAAACACAAGATGGCGGACTCCCGTTACGCTACCGGTGAGCTACCCGGTTCGTGTACCGGGTAGCGCTTCCACTGCGAAAAATCGAGAAAAAAAAATATTTTATTTTTTTGCCCCGGGGGGCCCTTTAATAGCCCCCACATCAATCCTAGGGGGTCAGGAGGGGTCTACCTTGCCCCTTTCATTCATTTCCCCCTTCGTTTATTTCCACCTCTTGTCTCTCGATCCTACCGAGAGACAAGATGGCGGCCGCTCCGGACTGTTTAGAATGTTGAGTCACCGGAGAGCCAATCCGCTTCTCCCCAAAAAGTTCCGTTACGCGTCTGGTACGCGAACCGGGGCGCTAACCGGGACGCTGTCACAGATATATATATTTTTTTAACGTTAATTTCTCAAAATCCACCGGAGCACATATCTTGAGACCTAGCAAAGGCACATCGGGCAAACAGTCTCTACAATTTTGCCAAGTTTCATAGAAATCCATTCAGCCGTTCGAGCTAAAAGTGAGTCCAACCGCCCTATGGAAAACTCAATGTTAAAAACAAATTTTGGGACCCCCTTTTTTTCTCGGCCCCCGCATGATGAAACCCCCCCAAACTTTCAGGGGACGCTCAGAAACAAAATGTGCCATTTTCCTGAAAATTTCAGCCAATTCCGTCCATCAACGCCAAAGTTATTCAACATAGAATTTTCAGAAATCCCTATTCAAAAAAATCCTAACTATATATACCTACTGGCGACCGCCAGTAGGATATATATATATATATATATATATATATATATAACATTTCTATGGCAAAATGAAACCCCTCATTTTGTTCCTCTGCAAATTAATTGTTTTAAGTGTAAACACTTTATTCCAATCAAGATGACTTCAGGTGTGCCATACTTTTGTCATAAGTAAGACTGTTAGCGCTCTAGTTGTTCTTTAGAGCACTCTGGGACATTCTGTCACTGGGCTACAGTTGGGCTACATCTGGCTGATATTTGGGCTACATTTGTTTTTTTTTGTCTCTGGTGGCCATCTTTGGGCTACATCGGGCTACATTTGGGCTCTAACATATATATAGCCCAATGTAGCCCAATATATATTTTTCAAAGTTAATTTTCGTTAAAACCACTGGAGCACATATCTTGAGACATAGCAAAGGCACATCGGGCTACCAGTCCCTACAATTTTGCCAAGTTTTCTGGAAATCCATTCAGCCGTTCGAGCTAAAAGTGAGTCCAACCCCCTTATGGAAAACTCAATGTTAAAAACATGTTTTGGGACCCCCCTTTTTTCTCCGCCCCCGCTTGACGACCCCCCCCCCCCCCCCCCAAACTTTCATGGGACGCTCAGAAACAAAATGTGCCATTTTCCTTAAAATTTCAGCCAATTCCGTCCATCAACGCCAAAGTTATTCAACATAGAATTTTCAGAAATCCCTATTTAAAAAAAATCCTAACTATATATACCTACTGGCGACCGCCAGTACATACATACATAGATATGCATATATATATATATATATATATATATATATATACATATCTATGTATGTATACATATCCTATATGCATACTAACTGCGAAAGAGTACACATACATGGTTTTTCCCTGCTGTAGTATCTTGGGTTTCGTTTCTTGCCCCCAATTTTCTCTCCCTTTCTCTTGCTCTTTCTTTCTTTCTCTCTCTCTCTCTCTCTCTCTCTCTCTCTCTCTCTCTCTCTCTCTCTCTCTCTCTCTCTCTCTCTCTCTCTCTCTCTCTCTCTCTCTCCCCCCTCTCTCTCTCTCTCTCTCTCCCCCCTCTCTCTCTCTCTCTCTCTCCCCCCTCTCTCTCTCTCTCTCTCCTCTCTCTCTCTCTCTCTCTCCTCTCTCTCTCTCTTTGGCTTCTGCCGGTATCCTTTGACCAATGTACCTTTGTGTATAGCTGGTTAGTATGACTACCAGGTGATACATTCAGTGTCTTTCTGCTGTCGCTGCTCCATTTCATGGATTTTGCATTTGTGTGGTGTGGCTCCCACGGTTTACACTGTCTGCATATGTGTATCCCTATTGTCCACAATCATGTATCTCCTTGTAGTCATGGTTTTGTGTATCTCTACGTGGGTGATATCTGTCTCTAAACTTGTTACTCTTGGCATCCACTGTTGTGCATGCTAATTTTGTATGCTCTGGCTGTTTTGCTATTTTTTCCTTCCTCTGGGACTGCACACCGTTCTGTTTCTAATCCTTCTTACAGAAGCTTATGGATTTTCCTCCACTATGCACTGGCCATTCTGGTTTCTGTGATTTCCCTTTGTCCCTTACTGGATGGTGAGAGTCTTGTGCTGTCCTCTGACCGACTGTGATGCCATTGCCTTACCTTGTTCATGCTCCTTTTCAGAGCTTTAGGAGTCTAGTGTCAGCCGCGCTTTCACTTGCTGTCTCCATCTGTTTAGTCAATCTTTATGGATGGATCAGTTCTCTTTGGAACTTATTGGGGTTCAGTCGCAGACCCTTCTCTGATGGGGTATAGCTTTGGTATCCATTCTAATTAAGGAATCTGCGGCTAGATGTCTCTAAAGCAGCCATTACACAATTTGCTAACTCTGGCCACTGACATAGCTTTCCATGCCAATACTGGTGCACCTGAAGATTATGATTCTCTGCGACAGTTTCTGCAACATATGCGTTGAACTGGGCACATATGCCCTCAGAGTTATTAAAGCAGTCAAAAATGAGGCAGCACTTTTGAAACTCAGAAGAAAACTTCCCTTTATGGAAGGGATCTAAAGCTTGTGCAGAGTACCACAGTAAGGCTACATTGACTTCAAATGCCATGGTTCGTGAAGGGCTATTTCTCATGCTTTGAAAAAATAAGGGTTCCTTAATTGTTCCTCAACAGTTCTTTGCTTACCAAGTGGCAAGCACTCTAACATGGAACATGTTGCAGTGCCAGAGTCACTAAAGGTGTCAACCAGCTTACTCTCAAGTAGGTGTTTCACATCTACACGAATTATGCTGAACACTTGGCAGACAAGGGTGTTTTCAGACTCTAGTTTTTTAGGGCTCACGCCTGCGTTGCAGTGCATAGCATTGCAGTGCATAGCATTTCTCGCGCAGCGAGAGATCTTTTGTATGGGGTTCTGAAAGCTGCCATTTGCTTTCGTGTGCTTTTTGAAGAAAAAAAAGCCAGCACGCAATTGGGCAAGGGCGGGCGCATGTCCTGCCTTTGCTCCGCCCATTGTCGTCGGTGGCCAGCACACGCAGCAGCGTGCGTTCGCTTTGCTGCCGCGCTCCCCAGCCCTTGCTCCTCTGTTGTGCACGCGCACCACTGGTTCATTCTGCTTTTCTCTTGCTTGTTTTGTTTTTGCAAAGGCATGATTTGCGGAGCGGAATCTCAGGAAAACTCACTTTGGTGGGTGTATTTTCTAACATAAATGTTGGTGCTGAAATTCCGTTGCATAATGTTTGGTGTAAGATATTTTTCCGCGGCTGAAGTTTTATGTGAGTGCTTGTTAAACGAGTGGACCTGTGCATTACTCGCTCGTGACTATGCGGTGCTGGACTCGGCTGCTAGCCCCTCGCTTACGGACTCTGGTGTACCTGTCAGCCCCTCCAGGCAGCAGCCGCGCACTCTGTTTGTCGATTACTCTCAGACCAGACATCAGCAGCTCCTGCAGTTAATGCTCGGGCGCACGAGGCAGAGGGGAGGCTGGGCAGAGTGAAGCCGAGGCTCATGCGACGGGCTGATCCTGATACACATACCCATAATTTGGAAACCTGCCTTTTATTCCATACGCTCTTCCCATACACTTCTGCACTGATATGTGCACATACACGTGTCCTATTTAGCTAACTTTACTTGTTTGCACACGTTGGTGAATTGGACAGAAACCGCCTTATTTGCAAATGTGCCCTCTCGTGCTCATACGATAGTACTACACCACACCCTCTTTCCTTCTTTTTCACACTTGCTCCACATTTCCGCACATCTCTCACATTATCCATATCAAGTTACCTGCACATGCCTTGCGTGCACAAATTTCTGTCATTCACACACATGGCCACGTGTGCACAGGGGCGTAGCTTTGTCAGTATGAGGAGGGGAGTGGTGCAGGATGCTCTTCAGATTTCCTATCAATCACTCTGTGTAAAATATACGTAAAGCAGGGGAGGAGGTCTTAAACAGTAGAAAGTGAGTGGAGTGCGGATTGTGAGGCGGTATTACAATATTTTGTAAAATAACCATTTTGTTACTTCTTTAAAATAGAAACTAAGATGTGTGTTTGAGTTTTAATCTGCATGTAAAAATCCCAAGTGAAATACGGCAAAAACATCGCCCTACCCGACTTAAAGCACTTGTATCCCACTATTTACGACAGAATACTTTTATTAGGGTGTAAAGCCCCCCCCCCCCCCCAAGCTTCGCCCCTGAATATTTTTCACCTGTGCACAGCATAGTTAGCTGGCATGTTCTTAATTTTCCCAATTGACTCTTCTTTTCACGCATGACCCTTGTGTCCTGAAGTGTCTCTCGTTTGCGCTCACATCCCTCACTGTAGCTCTCAACTCTTCCGTTTCGTAACTAGGGTACTTGTGATTGTTTAGGGGTATTGGACCAGCCAGGAAAGTGGACATTTTTGGCTATTTATGAAATCAAGTGAAACCCTCCTAAGGAGCCTCTTTTGAGCTAAGCCACACCCTCGTTTAGGTACACATCTCGCATCAGACATAGGTCTCTCATTTTAGACATGGTACTTCGTTTGCACAAACGTCCTTCATTTGTAAACATGCATTTCACTTTCGAGCTGACTTATCGTTTGCAAACATTCCTCTCAGTTGGACGCGCGTCCCCTCATTTGTAGCGTCTCTTTTGCACACTTATTTTAAATATAATTTTATTGCAAACTTGTATGTTGTACAAACCATGTCACCTCGCTTTCTTGCTGCCAGCATGCCTGTTGTATCAGCGTCCAATTATGATAACACACGGCCATTTACCCCACAACCCTGAGGTCGGGCGGCATCAATCAGAAGTCTGCTAGACGCCGTCCATTATATCAGCGGGTGCAACCTTATAAAAGGAAATTTTCGTGTCTGCATTTCTGTTTCTCCCTTCCAACGCCCTCCCCCCAACAAATCAACAATAATGAGCCCCAGGAATCAACATCAATTATCAGTCAACTACTGCGTGGCATTCCTTACCCTGTCTCCTTTCTATCCCCTCCCCTCCCTGATCAGGTAACAGTCTCGTGGCGCTGAGTGCATTATATATCAGTACCTAGCTAATAGTGGGCAGCCTCGTGAGCATGAAGAGAAGACAAAGGGCTTCATTCCACAATGATCCTAGTCGTATATTGCTCCCCTTGGTCATCCAATGCCACCAACGAGCCCCCCTTCTCCCAGCCCACCTACTGCTCCAATGCTCGGCAGCCAACCACCAATAGCCATACCACTCAATCCAGTCCTTCCCGTCATCACTCCACACGATAAATGCTACGCAGAGTCAGCCATTCCCCTCTTCCTATGTCCCCCCCCCCCAAACACCCACCCTCCCCATGGTCTCTTTTGCACACTTGCCCCCCATTTGCACACGTTCCTCCTTTCTGCGCTCTGACCTCATTTGCTATATATAATCATGATTCCATCCACTGATAATCGTTTTCTGAAATTCAGGGTGGGTTCATCATTGGTGCTCAGTATTCCTAGTCACACCACTTTCCCAGAAGTCTCTAATTTGTATCACGCATTTTGCATGCTTGCCCCAAGGTGCACGCATGCCCAATACGGATACGACTGAGCCTCGTGGTGCAGGCGGACGTGCAGCGTAACAGTGCACGCAGTACTGAAATGAAAGAAAAACCATTTTAAAAACCCGCCTTCTGACCCTATGTCTTCAGTGTCTCTCACAGACAGGACTGACATTTTACACCACAATGGATTCTGGGAATATAACCATTATTAAACTACGGATGCAGTGCTAATATCTGCAGATTTTATAGGAGAGCATGTGTCTCTTAAGATGCAGTTCCAGTTGTCTGTGTCGTATATTACTAATTGCTATATTGCCCACATGCACCCATGTGTCTCTATGTATGTATGTCTCACGGGGTGCGTGTGTTTCTCAGTGTGTGCATGCATGTGTGCCCATTTGTAGGCGGTTTCTATGTATGTCTGTATGCGGGGGTCAACAGGGGGTAAAAGACATTGTCATTTACAACAACATTACTTGATTAAGGCTTCACCAAGGGGAAAAAGAAACAATAACATTTTCAATGTAAATAGCTGAAAACAATGTCATAGCGAGACCTATTGCATTGTTAATGCTTGTTAAATATGTCCACTACAGCAGTCATGCTTTCCTGAAAAAAATGAAAGAATGCAGTAGAGTTTACTTTTTTCACATCACTCTCAATATGTGACTGAAGATCCTCACATTCCTTGCCTTTGGCATTATCACTCAGCAAAAGGTTTTATAAACGGTTGCCACTTCGATAATGTAGCATTCATGGGCTCTAGGACTGAGAATCACCAGCTAAGTGACACAGTTGGGATGACTCTTCCTTTGATGGCACACAAAGCACAAAATGAGAAATTTGTGTTTTAGTTTCCACGCATAACAAACAAGCATTTGCAATGCAATAGATCTCGCATTAGGAAAGTGTGAGCTATTGGTATTGTAAATGACAATTTTTTTTAATATGTTGGCTTTGAAAATATCTAAATTAATAGCATTGTTATTCACAAAGCCAATAGCTTACACTTTCCTAATGCGAGTCCTATTGGCAATGGCAATGCTTGTTGGTAGCAAACAAGGACAGTGCTGTTGTGGAGCTGAGTGATGATGTGGTTGGGCTGAGTGATGTGGTGGTGTCCCAGAGTGATGTGGTAGTGTCCCCGAGTGATGTGGTGGTGTCCCCGAGTGATGTGGTGGTGTCCCCGAGTGATGTGGTGGTGTCCCCGAGTGATGTGGTGGTGTCCCCGAGTGATGTGGTGGTGTCCCCGAGTGATGTGGTGGTGTCCCCGAGTGATGTGGTGGTGTTCCTGAGTGATGTGGTGGTGTTCCTGAGTGATGTGGTGGTGTTCCTGAGTGATGTGGTGGTGTCCCCGAGTGATGTGGTGGTGCCCCCGAGTGATGTGGTGGTGCCCCCGAGTGATGTGGTGGTGTCCCCGAGTGATGTGGTGGTGTCCCCGAATGATGTGGTGGTGTCCCCGAATGATGTGGTGGTGCCCCTGAGTGAAGTATCCTCTTAATAGGCCTGTAAACAAAACTCCCGTTATATATATAACATTGATTAACAAAGCATGGGATGTGTTATGAAGAGAGATGAGTAGGCACAGATCAATACTGCAATGATTTTCTCAGCCAAGAATGGAAGTATGTCTGCGAGATGGAGAGGATGGTAAATTGGATGGAGGAACAAGGTTGAAAGCGAGAGAGAGGGGAAGAAACCGAGGTAAGGAGAGAGAGAGAGAGAGCTGGATGAAGAACAGACCATGAAAACAAGTAAATAAAGGCTCACGAGAGCGAGGCAAGCAAGTTCCTTTGAAGTCTGATGGGGGAGCGGCTTCCTTTGAAGTCTGATGCGGGGGAGCAAATGGTGAGCGCGCGCCCAGCGCACATGCACTGGCCATAATCCGCATTCCAAAGCCCTCTGGCAGCCTTTCCTGGAGCCCCTACATAAGTCTCGCCGGAGCAATGCGCAAGCACATTGGCTCAGGTGAGACATAAAAAGTGCACCAGAATGGACTGAAAAGTCAATAGCATTCTTTATTAACTCGGAAGATTGTAAAGATGATTTCAGCATACCATCTAGCAAGTGGCAAGGATCTCTTACAGGGAAGCGCTTCAGCTCAGGTATCGATTTTAACAGGTCATCACTCAACTTTTTCATATAGGTAGCGGAATCATGGTAAATACAAATGATATCACTCCAATCTTTGTTGAACTTGGTAAGAACTTTTTGCAGCAGCATTCCAAGTGACACTACATTCCATGTTTTTTTTTCAAAAGTCTGGTGCCATGTTTTCACCAGTAACCCAGATGCTTTGTGGCTGCACTCTTTTCACATACACCTGTCACTATACCTTGCATTGAATGTTTAAAGCTTAGAGTGTTTGGCAATTCATCTACTATCAATACTGACTCACTAGAAAAGGGGGCTGATGTATCAAGGGGTTTTACCCATTCTCTGTAGGTAAATGTGATGGTACATATTGGGAAAGATTCTTATGAAACCTACATGTTTGAGGCATATGAGCTGCAGATCACACTGTGCATAGGACGCTATCTGGTGGTGGGCCTGGATGATTACACTTTGTTGTTGTCCTGGAAGAAGTCTTTGTAGTCATGAGATAGGTGACTCCTATGGACTATGGTGAGCATGGGTATCGACTCCATCTTCAGATCGTTTTTATCTGCAATCGGGCTCGGATGTGTTCGTCGTGCGATTGACCTTTCGACGAGCAATCCCTAACCCTATCGTCTGTATTGTTTTCGATCGCAATCCCTTTTCGACATGCATCGTTTAAAGCCTCTATCTTTCGATTCCGGTTGTCCACGTGGGCCTCTGGCCCTCCTGCGCCATCAGACCCTTGGCCGATGGAAAGGACACCTTTCAAAAAGTGCCCTCAGTGTGGACACAAATTCTCCCACACTGATCTGCACCAAGTCTGCATCCTCGGTTTGCTGCCACAACACGAAAGTCGACACTGCCAGGCCTGCACCTCCTTCAAGTTGAAGAAAACCATCAGGGATCGACAGGCTCAAAGGGCCTTGGCTCAAGCTTCAGCTCCTCCAGTCGACAACCTCGTCCCAGAGACTTCTGATCAAAAGGAGTTAGAAGACAGCGAAGAACAGTTGGTCATCAATTCCCAAGCCGAAGACCCCGATTCCGAAGATGGTCAGCAGGCCGATGACGAAGCAGACGATGACGACAGCATTCCACCAGGTCAACGGGTCGTAAGTACAGACGTCGACCCTACTGACGCCTTTCCTCCATGTCGGAAAAGGCTTGGTAACACCTTCACCCTCGGGCCTAGGTGGATGCCATTTTAACACTTCTCAAGCCCCGCTTTCTGGCCAGTCAAAAAAGACGAAACTAAAGCCTTCATGTGACTCGGGCTCGAGTCAACCTTCCCTCCACTCCGACCTTGTTCCGGTTCTGAAACAACTCCCACCGAAGAAAGCTTCCGAACTTAGCCAACCGTAACCGAAAAAATCTTCAGAACCCAAGCAACCCCTACTGAAGAAACACTCAGAACCAAAGCAGCCGGAACCGAAAAACCTTTCGGACCGGAAGCAACCGAAACAGAAAAAACATCCGGATCCTAAACAACCAGAACCAAAAAAACATCCGGAACCTAAACAACCGGTATCGAAAAAATCTTCGGAACCTAAACCTTCCGAACTGAAAAAAGATTCCGGTCCCCAACCAAAGAAAGGTTCCGATCAAAAGCAAAAGGAGCTGAAAAGACCTCCCAAAGCTACACCACACAAATGTTCGCACCCGAAAAAGTCAGTTCCCAAAAAGGACACTGCTGATGAAGAGCTTTTTTAACCCCGACCCATTCCGAAAGACTCTTCTACCAAACCCCAAAACAGGTCAAATAATACTGCAGCCTTAAAAGGGGAAATTGGACCCTCCATCTCCCGCTCCAGTTCCTCAGAAGAAAAATGCACAGACTTCTCCCATAAGGGACATCTCACCACCTCCATTGGTACCTTACACTGACCTTTCTCCTATAAAATCACCATTACCCCAAAACACTCCACCACCTTTAGATGAGGATGCAGATTTTGGGGACGGAGACAATGAAGAACCATTTGAAGACCCCAGGGATCCTAATTCACAATCGCATGACCCCTGGCAAGACTATGAAGCAACAGGTGCACCCAATGTGCCTCAGGAGGACATTTATCCCTCTAGACCATCCCCTCCAGACGACACCATAGGATTTTCACAACTACTACACAGGGCTGCTCAGTTTCATGGGGTAGATATGCACACTGACCCCGTAGATGATGACTTCCTTATGGACACAATCACACCTTCGCATAAGTCCACAATAACACTACCAATGCTCAAAGGGGTAATCAAACATGCCCCAGAGGTCTTTAAAGACCCTGTCAGAGCCAGAGTTATCAATCCTAGGATTGAGAAAAAATATAAGCCTGACCCAGCTTATATTAAAGGCCAGCCCCCTTTAGACTCATTAGTGGTTTCTAACGCCCCAGAGAGAGCCAACTCGCAAACCTCAGGGGATGCCCTACCCTCTGATAAAGAATCGAAATTAATAGATGCCTCTGGTAAGCGGATGGCATCTCAAGCAGCTGATGTTTGGAGGATTGCCAACACACGGGCATTACTGGCAAGATATAATAGGGCTCATTATGATGAGCTGGAGACCCTTTTGGAACATTTCCCTGATAAGTAAAAAACCAGGGCTAACAACCTAATTCAAGAAGGTAAAATCATCACAAACACCTCCATTTGCTGTGCTCTAGATGTTGCAGACGCAGCCTCTAGGGCAATAAATACTAGTGTGCTCTTACGCAGGCATGCTTGGCTGCGTATCTCCAGATTTAAACCAGAGATGCAAAACACTATTTTAAATCAGCCTTTTGATGAACAGCAGTTGGTTGGACCCAGTGTCAATACATCATTAGAAAAGATGAAGAAAGGCACTGATACCACAAAGTCAATGGGAGCCTTGCAAACCCAAACTGCTAGAGGGTCCTTTTGTCGCTCCTCGTACAGAGGCGCAGACACAAATTTCCACACTGACAACGCCTCCTCTTCTTTCAAAACTCCCACCCAGTCCTCACCCAGCAGAGGATATTACAGAGGAGGCTAAAGAGGCAGTAATACCAAAGGTAAAGGTAGAGGCACCAACACTCGTACTGCCTCCACTTCCAAACAGTGACTTGCCTCCCTTCCCCCCACACTATTCCACTCCGGTCGGGGGGAGTTTATCACTGTTCCTACCTGTCTGGAACTCCATCACAACAGACGGGTGGGTAAAACAAATAATAAATTCAGGTTATTGTCTGGAGCTCACTTCAACTCCTCCACAAATACCACCCAGACAGCATCCCATGTCACAAGAACATCTGACACTACTAAAACAGGAGGTCACTGCTCTCCTACAAAAGCATGCAATGGAACTAGTTCCACTGCATCACCAAAATACAGGAGTTTACACACTCTTTTTCCTCATACCAAAGATGGACGGTTCTCTCAGGCCCACACTAGACCTCAGACCACTGAACCTCTACATTCAATCAGACCATTTCCATATGGTCACTCTGCAACAAGCCCTTCCTTTGTTAACACAAGGCGATTTCCTTACCACTTTAGATCTCAAGGACGCCTACTTCCACATTCCCATTCACTGAGCTCACATGAAGTATCTTCTTTTTGTGGTGGACGGTCAGCATTACCAGTTCAAAGTCCTCCCATTCAGAGTCCCCACAGCCTCCCGAGTTTTTACAAAATGCCTCGCAGTAGTAGCGGCGCATTTAAGGAGGCAAAACATTCATGTTTTCCCCTATCTGGATGACTGGCTAATAAAAGCCAAGTCATACCACCAGTGCATACAGCTCACTTACCAAACTATTTAGCTCTCACACAAACTCGGGTTCACCATAAACAAGACAAAGTCACATCTCCAGCCGTCCCGTTGTCAACAGTACCTAGGTGCCACAATAGACACCTCCAAAGCACTTGCAACCCCCAATCCAGTCAGGATAAACAGCATGCAAGCTCTTATACAAAGATTCCAACCACATTACGCATTACCAACTCGAGTGTTCATGCAACTCATAGGAATGATGGCCTCTTCATCTTCGTAGTACCACATGCAAGACTCCAGAGGCGCCATTTACAGGAATACTTAACTCGCCAATGGAACCAGGCCAGGGTCAGCTATCAGATCTGGAGGTGGTAGACGGTCAAACACATCACTCTCTGCAGTGGCGGAACACCAAAAACCTTTCCAATGGTCGACCGTTCCTGGATCCGCTTCCACAAGTAGTGCTAACCACAGACTCATCGTTCGGCTGGGGAGCCCATTTATGAGAGCATACAGTACAAGGCAGGTGGTCACTTCAACAAAAGCTACTCCAAATCAACCATCTGGAGTTACTAGCTCTATTCCTAACCCGAAATCCTTCCAAAGTCATGTCCTGGCAAGGCTGTCTTAGTCCGGACGGACAACATTACAGCTATGTACAATCTACAAAAACAGGGGGGACACACTCCTTACAGCTCTCACAGCTAGCACAGAGCATATGGAGATGGGCCATTCCTCAAAACATTTTCTCCTAGCAGAACATCTACCAGGATTTCACAATCAAATTGCGGATCTGTTGAGTCATCAGAGACAACAAATCCACGAGTGGGAACTGCGTCTACAAGTTCTTCAGCCTTTCTTGCAAAAGTGGGGACATCCAGACATAGACCTGTTCGCCACACACTTGAACTCAAAATGCCCAAGCTTCGCTGCCAGGTACCCACACCCATTGTCCAAAGGCAATGCGATATGGATGAGTTGGTCAGGCATATTTGCATACACCTTTCTGCCTCTACCACTCATTCCATTAGTGGTACGCAAGATGCGATAGCACTCACAGACGCTCATCTTAATCGCACCAACTTGGGCAAGACAGCCGTGGTATACTACCCTGCTACAACTCTCAGTGGTACCACATCAAAATCGACACTTCTCTCCGCACCTCTTAACACAAAACCATGGAGAGATCATGCATCCGGACCCCATGCAGCTGAACTTAGCTATTTGGCTCCTGAGGTCCTAGAAGTCGGCTACCTAAACCTCCCACCTGATTGCATGGACGTCATCGAAGAAGCTAGACGTCCTACTACAGGAGCCTGCTATGCAGCCAAATGGAAGAGATTTGTTATCTACTGCACCAATAACAATATAGGTCCACTAGATGTTTCCATCCAGTATATTATATGCTATTTACTACAGCTTCACGTATGTCATTTAGCATATACATCCATCAGGTTACATCTAGCTGCTTAGCAGCTTACCTTCAAAACAGGCCACATCTGTCGCTTTTCAGAGTTCCTGCCATCAAAGCCTTCATGGAAGGCCTCAAAAGAATAATTCCTCCCACAGTACCACCCTCACTAGTATGGAATTTAAACATTGTTCTCACTAGACTCATGGGTCCTCCGTTCGAACCCCTACACAAATGTGAGCTACAATTTCTTGCATGGAAAGTCGCTTTTCTAGTGGCTATCGCATCACTCAGAAGAGTAAGTGAGCTCCAGGCACTAACAATTGAGTAACCATTCTTACAAATACATCAAAATAAAGTGGTTCTAAGAACTAATTCAACATTCCTACCAAAAGTAATTTCACTTTTCCACCTCAATCAATCTGTTGAATTGCCAGTATTCTTCTCCCGACTTACAACAGTGGCTGAAAAAGCTCTTCATACACTAGACCTTAAAAGAGCTCTTCTTTACTATATTGATAGGACAAAGTCCTTCCGTAAAACAATGTTACCAAAGAGGAGTTTTACCCAAAGCGTCACTGGGACCTGGGTGCCAAATGATACATATATAGGGGTCCCAGAGGAATAGCGTATCAAAGAGGGGTACGCAATTATTGATTTGAAACCTTTGTTTGCAAAGTTCATCATGTTTAATAAAGCAGAATTGTCAATTAATCGCAATATGCTATTGAATTAGTTCAAATATTTGACGTAAAAATTAATAAAGCCCCACATACAAGGGAGAGGGAGAAAAGATGAAGTGTGGAATGAAATGAGTAAAAGTGATTCACAGAAAAAGACACAATTTCATATTCAGAACAAAACATTCATAATTGATGTAAAGAAGGCTGTAACTTATTCAAGCCTAAAGTACCGTTAAACTAATACACAAAGCATTCTACGGTCACATTTGTAAATATTAAATCATGGGTAGTGCCGGATGACAAAACAAGTAGAGCCGTCGACGTTTCGACCCCTACATGGGAGGTTTACTTGAGCCCTTAGACGGGGTCTTCATCGGGACAGGGAAAGTGGTGACGGGGCCAGATAATTCTACAAGGTAAAGGAGGATTTATTAAATTCAAAATGAAAAAGTGAGTTTAAAATTAGTTATACACCAATAGAAGAAGGTTATTTACCATGGTGTATCAGGCCAGCCGGCTCCGATGTTCGAGAATCTGGAAGACCAACTTCTGTGTGGTCTGTGGCTCGTGGGTAGGCCAACTAGAGAGGAGCAGAATGGTATCAAGAATCAATAAGTGACAAGTGTCAGCTTCACTAACACATGAAAAATATTTAGGGGTATCTAACTCACATGTGGTCTTCTACTTAGAGCTGGAGTCCGTCCGTCTATGCAGAAGGAGTAGGTATTGGTTTAGACTTCAGTGTGGCCTTAACTGGAGGAACAAGAGAAGAGGGATATGGTTTAGGAAAAGGTCCAGCACCAGCACTACTTGGAGTGTGTTTTAATTAAATACCTGATCAAAGAAACTTACATTTGTCAGGTAGTCACATTGGATTTTAAAAAATCCTTCTTAATTGCTCTGGGCGTTAGTGTAGAACGTCATTCGTTAGGCGTCCACTAAGGGAGCAAAAGGGGAGGATGTTCTTAGTATACAATTGGACACGAAATCAGATCGTGTGTTAACATTCATAAAAACAGGCTTTGACCCAGGACTTACATTGGTCAGCCAGGGGTATCGAATGTAGCCGCCTCAGAGCCGTGGCATTAGATGCGCTTCATTTTCCGTCTGTGTCCGTAGTATCTGAAGGAGTTAAGTGAACCGGTGTTAATAAGGCTTATACTCAGAAAAACTCCTGGAAACTAAAAAATAAAGTAAAGCCGCCACTGCTATCTATAACTCACGTAACGTTCGGTCGCAGACGCGGTTTATCGTCTCCACAGTACTCGCTGCTGGATATACGCGAAGTGAAAATACTTCCGCGTTTGACTTGTTGGCTCACTCGCGCGATCATGTGATAGAGTAGGAAGTGAAAAAATACTACTCCGCAACTCGAGCAATAATAACGTTAGCTGTTGTTGCTGAAAATGAATACGCTGCAACGTACCAGGAGCACCCCTGAAGAAAATGAAGCGCATCTAATGCCACGACTCTGAGGCGGCTACATTCGATACCCCTGGCTGACCAATGTAAGTCCTGGGTCAAAGTCTGTTTTTATGAATGTTAACACACAATCTGATTTCGTGTCCAATTGTATACTAAGAACATTCTCCCCTTTTGCTCCCTTAGTGGACGCCGAACGAATGACGTTCTACACTAACGCCCAGAGCAATTAAGAAGGATTTTTGGAAATCCAACGTGACTGCCTGACAAATGGAATTTTCTTTGATCAGGTATTTAATTAGAACACACTCCAAGTAGTGCTGGTGCTGGACTTTTTCCTAAACCATATCCCTCTTGTTCCTCCAGTGAAGGCCACGCTGAAGTCTAAACCAATACCCACTCCTTCTGCATAGACGGACGGACTCCAGCTCTAAGTATAAGACCACATGTGAGTTAGATACCCCTAAATATTTTTCATGTGTTAGTGAAGCTGACACTTGTCACTTATTGATTCTTGATACCATTCTGCTCCTTCTAGTTGGCCTACCCACTAGCCACAGACCACACAGAAGTTGGTCTTCCAGATTCTCGAACATCGGAGACGGCTGGCCCGATACACCATGGTAAATAACCTTCTTCTATTGGTGTATAACTAATTTTAAAGTCACTTTTTCATTTTCAATTTCATAAATCCTCCTTTACCTTGTAGAATTATCTGGCCCCGTCACCACTTTCCCTGTCCTGATGAAGACCCTGTCTAAGGGCTCAAGTAAACCTCCCATGTAGGGGTCGAAACGTCGACGGCTCTACTTGTTTTGTCATCCGGCACTACCCATGATTTAAATATTTACAGATGTGACCGTAGAATGATTTGTGTATTAGTTTAACGGTACTTTTGGCTTGAATAAGTTACAGCCTTCTTTACATCAATTATGAATGTTTTGTTCTGAATATGAAATTGTGTCTTCTTCCGTAAAACAAAACAGCTTTTTGTGTCTTTCTCTCCACCACACAAAGGCAATCCCATTTCAAAACAGGTATTGCAAGGTGGATTGTAAAATGCATGCAAATGTGCTACTACAAAGCAAAACATACTTTATCCATTCCCCCTAGGGCTCATTCCACCCATAAAATAGGGGCCTCCATGACATTTTAGGAAACATTCCATTAGATGAAATCTGCAAAGCAGCTACATGGTCTACACCGCACATTCACAAAACATTATTGTGTAGATGTGCAAGCAAACAACAAGCTAGTGTGGGCCAGGCTGTACTCAAAACACTATTTCAGACACATGCAACAGATACTGGTGGTCGCCGCAAAGGGAGAGAACTGCTATGCAATCTATGCACAGTGTGTGATCTGCAGCTCATGTGCCTCGAACGGAAAATGCTACTTACCAGTATGCATCTGTTCTTGGCATGTAGAGCTGCAGAGTCACACACGCCCACCCACCTCCCTGGCTAACTTTATCTGTTCCAGTATTGTCTTACTTAGGTACACCATACATGGACATATTTTTCTGTTCTCACACAACTCCATAATTTCCCTTCATGGCGAAAAAAAATCTGAAGATGGAGTCCATGCCCATGCGCACTATAGTCCATAGGAGGAGTCACCTACCTTGTGACTACAAAGACTTCTTCCAGGACAACAACAAAGTGTAATCATCTAGGCCCACCAGCAGATGGCGACCTATGTACAGCGTGTGACTCTGCAGCTGTACATGCCAAGAACAGATGCATACTGGTAAGTAGCATTTTCATGTTCCTATCAGTGAAAGACTCAAACGTAGCCAAAAAATCAAATGATTTAGATATTTCCTGATTCGCAACAGTTTAAAAAATAAATAAACAACACCTAAAACATGCTTCTAACCCCTGTATCTTTAGAACAAAGACCACAAAACTAAAAAAAGGATGAAGAAATAATATTTTAGTGACATCCCTAAACAAAACTCAAGCAGAATAATGTAAGCCCAGTCTTTCTTACTTCTACCTTATATAACAAAATTACATTGTATTGGCCCATTCAGGAAGAAATAAAAATAAAAATGACTTGTTCTCCTTTTCCTTGTTTTGAATGGCATTTAGTTTGTGGTTGTGCATGGGCTTTTTCAGTGTTCATATGTTTACATTGGTGAGGGCTATTTCTATCGGTGGGGTTTTATCAGTTATTATAGGTATAAACCTAAAACCGGACAGCCTAAGTATGTAGATGGGTGCAGTTAAGGAAAAAGAATGTAAAACCTCCATCTTGGATGTGCTCAGCATGAGGAGCCATAGTGCCATCCAGTGTTGAATAGCTTAAGACAATCAGATTTACTTGTATGGAGGAGGAGTGAGAAGGCTGGAAAACAGATGATTTAAGTGACGTCTCCATAAAGATTGTAAGAGAAATCAAATGAGATTGGGTACGGAGGAACTGAAGTAGATCCAGGAATGAACTCGAGGAGCAGCCACTCGTTATGAAGACGGTGAGAATAACATGGATTCCCAAGTTACAGAAAAAGAGCAATCAAATAAAATTTGTGGAGAACATTTGTTAGCTACACAGTTGATATCTAAAGTGCTTCGAGGGGATGGGAATCACGGGAATGCAGCGGAGAGGTGATGGATTATGATGATGGGCCAACATGATGCGGTTGGATACATGTGAGAATGTCGTTCCTGTTGAGTGAAGACCAGGAATCCCCTGATAGAAGAGAATGTTACAGGAGCAATGAAAATGTAGGCAGTTAAGGACACTTAAAAAATATATTTTTAGAAGTAAAAGCTGGCATTGTGTGATTTAAGTGATCCGCAGTAGGAGATTGTTTTCGTAGTGGTAGTACAACTGCATAACTAAAATGCAGAGAATAGCTACTGGATGTGAAGTGGTTGAATAAAAAGGTTTGGAGGATGAGAACTTTAGAGAGGAGCTTCTGAGATGGCCAGTTCTGATTGAGCGCCTGATGGATTGGAAGATTTGAGTGTAGGGAATAAAATCTGTGGGTGAAGTGGTGATAAAGTCTAAGGGCTGTACTGGATTTAGGGTGATGGGGGGGTGGAGGTGCAGCTGTGAGTGGTATAGCAACGGGATTTCTAACATTGGAAAAATTGTTGAAGAGATGAAAGTTGCAAAATCTTAATCTGAGAGTGAAGGTTGGGTGATATTTGCGCCTGGAGTGGAGAGTTAAGTTGTTGATTGTGCATGCAAGTAGTGCTTGGTGGGGTCGAAATGAAGTGATGAGGTTTTGAAAGTATGCTGATTTGGATTCATCTAGGGAAGAAGACAGTAGGACCAATGTTTGTTTATAAGCATCTAGGTTTGCAAAAGAGAGCTCATATTTTGGTTTTCTAGGCGCAAATATCAGTCTAGATCCAAGATTCTTGGAGTGAAGCAGCAGGGAAGAATGTGCAGAGAATGTTGCTGTTCAAAAGTATGTTTAAAGGCCTTGTTAAATTGTTCAAATTATGGCTTTTGTTCAGGCATAGTGAGACATAATCTGAAAACGGTTTCATTTTGGATTTCGGGTGGAGGCGATGAGGTTGTAAAAGGGGATATTTGACTAGAATGTGTGCAGTAGCATGGTCAGAAGGAGATGGATCAGCGATAAATTAACCATCTTTTAGTTTGCTGGATATCAGTACTAAATATAGGGTGGCGGTTCTGATAGAGTGTATGTTAGGGAATAGATGTTTTTATAGCATAGCAGCTGAGAAAACAATATGTTGTCAAGTTGAACAATGGGATTTAGGCTACAGTGCCCATGAATGAGTCTTGGGTTCAAATTATTCAATGACATTATAGAGATAATTGAAGAATTAACCAATATTAGCTGATGGGTGATAGTGGGCCACAATTTTGGCTCTAAAGATGGGTAATGGCTGAAGTGAATTGCTATTCAAAAGAGGATGTATGAGTGATTGATTATGAAAATGCCTCCTCCGACGCCTTTGCATTTGTTGTATGGTGCATGATCAATGTGAAGAGCTAATGCAGTGAGGACTGTGAGAGTCACATTAGTCAATAATGACTGACGTCTCAGTACAAACCGATTGGTTCATGTTGTAGGTCAAGCTAACAGAACTTATTAAGGTCAGGTCAATGGTTCGTTTTACATTTGCCAGGTAGGAAATTCAGAGTGCGGACCTGCTCCTGAAGTAATTCCTCAGTTATCATCTTTGCAGTCAAAGTTTAGGATAAGCCCAAGAAGAAACCTAAGAAGTCCAGTGGGACATCGCCCTCTTCCCACCACTCTTGTTCTCCAAAAAAAAAGACACAAGGTTGTCACCATGCCTCTAGGTGTCTCTCCCACTCCACTGAAGATCAGAGGCAATCTTTGGTCCCTGTGCATCCAGAGTTTCTGGGTCAACGACATTGCAGCAGGCCAAAGCCTTTCTAGAGGCCATGCTGCTAATCTTTGGCTCGGTTCAGGCTCCCTCTTGCATGTCTTTGGGCCCCAAGAATCGGCAGGGGTTGTCTACCCTCTGCACCTTGTGTGCCCCTTCAACCCATTTTGGGGTCTGCACCTACATCTGTGCTAATTTGGGTTCAGCACTGAGGTCTGCGCTGGTCCCACGGACACCAGCGCCAAAGGCGTCTGAGTAGAAGCCACAATCCATTTTGACCTCCGACTCCAAACCAAAACCATCTTGATCAAGGCCATTCTCAGATCCCGATGTGGCACAGCCAAAACTCAATCCCTCGGACTCCGATATTCTTCCTGTACTGCGCACAGACCATACACCAGCTTTTTGTCTTAGTCCGGTCAGAGCCAGCTATATGGAGATTAAAGTGAAGGCAATGGAGAAAAGTTTGCTGCCATTCTCACCCCCAACCTATCTCTTATGGTGTAGACAAATGGTACATGGATCTACAGGATGAAAGTGGGGTAGACAATTCAAATGATACTGGGTTGGTGTCCCGGCCCCCTCCTGGAAGAAAGTACATCTTTTGACAGTGTGATATGGAGAGCTGCTTTGGTCCTGGACTTCCACCTCCCCACAATGGAGGTAAAAACAAATGTCCTCACTGAGGTCTTTCCGCCTAGCCAGGCACTGACCAAACAACTTCTGTCCCACAACGAGGCCCTCATGGACATCCCATTGAGCACTTGGCCAAAGCTGTGATCTGGCCCGCTGGTTAATCAACAGGATTGCCTGTCGCCATAGACCAGCTCAGTTGTCCCGACTTTATAATTTAATATCCAGCACCTGAGAGTTTGGTGATGCAGGTGTCCGCAAGCAAAGTTAATCCGAACGCCTTTCTAAAGACTCCTAAGACCGTGAATCCCAATGCATGGAAACTTTTGAGAAGAGAATGGTCTCCTCAGTCAACCTTGCTTTGAAATCAGTGTACTCTGGCAGCCTTTTTGGACACTACACCCATGCACTTTTAGACCTGGTTGGAGAGATCTTAACCGGCAGACCCGGAAGACATATGGGCTTTGTGAGAAGTTGGCCTGGTATATGATGTCCACTATTCTAGTGGGCACCCTGTATCAGTCCAACAACCCTTTTATGGTGATGGTTGTAAAGTCAACCTTATAGACCAGCTATCCTAGTGGTAGCATGGACAAAGCAGTCTTAGGCTAAAACTTCAGAGAGCATGTGAAGCCAGCTGTTTTACCTATATAATCTCTTGAATATCAAATGAAAGGACACCACACAAGGTATATATCAAATATATATGTATTTATTACTAACACAAACCCTCTGCACTCTTTATGAGGTCAGAGTTCGAAATACAGCACAAGTTACTCAATAAGCATATTATAAGTAGCACAAATACAATGTTGCCCTAGGGGCCTCAAGAACCATATACTAAGTAAGTGGTATAAGAACCACTTCACGAAAGGTGAATAGGCCTAGGGCCTAGAGAATCGCTGGGGCTACACTGGACAGCCAAAGGTTAGAAAGTAGGAGTCCCACAGGATGCGTGTGCAGTTTCTAAACACACACGCAAGTTACCATAGACTTATAGACTTATAATGGGAACGTAAAAGTTACAAAGTAATTGTTTTCGGACTCTTCCGGATGGACTACGGGAAAGCCCTGTTAAACTAGGACACTTGGATAGTTAATACCCACGGGAGCACCGGAGTACTTGAGTTACCTCATCCAGGAAAGCCGGGTGCATAGGTGTTCTTTCATGTCAGGTTTCGTCGCTGAATCCTATGGAGAGCTGCAATAAAGTGCTGCAGGCGACCAGGAGGAAAGTGTCCGGGTGGATTCAAGGGTGGATCATAGTCGATAAGAACCTGAAAGCAGAGGGGACAGAGTCTGGGTCACTAGCCAGTGACCAGGAAGGAACCAGGCGATGTCGAGATGCAATCAGATGAAGAGGTGAAGCTTGTCTCTGCAGCCACGAGGACCAGGAGGCGTCGACGATGACCAGGAGCTGGAGTCGAGTTGTCCCACAACGGATCTAGCTGTTGGCAGTGTCGGTATCCGGATTGGACCCAACAAACCTTGGCAAATGCAATCCACGCTGGATGGGAAGATTGGCTTCTGTTCAGACCAGCAAGGTCTGGGGAGCTTCTCCTTCGCAGGGAAGCTGGAGCAAGCCTGGAGCAACCATGCAAGCGGTGTAGTTTCACAAAGAAGTCTTCAGAGAGGCCACTAGCCAACGGGCTAGCAACCGCAAAGACGCGTTGAGCTGAAATGCAGGCGCAGGCCCCACGTGTGGAGTGTGGAGGGCTGAGCTTCGGTGCATATGCTGCTTGGGTCTGGGGTTTCTCAAACCCCAATGCACAGCTTCGAGGGTACCTCAGGAGCTGCACAGGTAGCAAAAATCAGGTAGTACAGGATGTCTGGTCCCACGTCTCTCGTGTCCGCCACAGGTCTCCGCTTTGCTGTGGATGTGGATCGGAGTCAGAGAAGTCTGGAAGTCCAGTTCCTGCGTCGCTAAGTCTTCGGGTTCCAGTGGGAGCGTTGACAAAGCAAACCGGCAAGTTACTGATGGTGCCTGTTTGCACAGGGTGCTCACTCCTTGACCCCAAGGGAGATGTCTTCAGTCTTCCAGTCGAATTGGAATGTCGAAGGTCCAAGAGTTTGTTTCAGAGTTTCTTTCCAGGATAATCTAATGTCTCTCGACACAGCTCCTTCCTAACTTTATACCAAACTAAGGGACTGGATTACCTGGTAGGTCCCTCCTATGGGTGGAACCTGAGAAGGGGGTGGTTACACCCCTTTCTCTTTGTCCAGTTGCGCGCCAGAGCTGGGGCTGGAGTGCCCCAGCAACTGGTTTGAACCGGGCTTTGCATGGAGCACCTTGTGTGCCCCAGGCAGTGTCTGGAAAAGCATCTTTCCTTTGAACCCACCCTGCCCCAATCCACTACAGGCTGTCTGGGGAGGTGCTTGACAGGAAACCTATTGTCCAGGCCTCCCCTGCCAGAGTTTCGTCCAGCAGCAGGAGGTCAGTCTCGTGTCTGTGGCAGCAGCATCCATTTTGTGATGCTGAGGCTCTGTTTAACTTTAACCGGGTAAAGCAGTAACTACATGTCTTCTCCCTCTAGAAGGGTGGAATGCTACCCCCGCCGCCAGGACTGGCGGGGGGGGGGGGGTAGTATTCCAAAGTGTTTGACACCTTACACAACATGTTTTGATAAAGCCAAACCAAAGTTAGCATAAACCGCGAGGATTATAATGCACTTAAGAGTATATGGTATGGCTATATCATAGAACAGCTATAAGAACATGGTTCCGAAAGCTGCAGACAGGCTCAGCTCATGCAAGAGCATCATCTCACATAAAACCAAGCACTCTGCCTTCAGGATTATCAAGGCCTGCCATAGGAGTGACCTATAGGTATATATGTGTCTATATATAAGGGTAGATATAGGAATACTATATCTAAGCAAGGGGTGATTACACCACCTTGCCCAAGCTGAGTGTTCAGCCACTGGTGTCAGTTTGGATGGCCAGCCAGGGGTGGCATAATTCATGCTGCAGCCCCTGGTAGTCCTTGGATGCACCTATGCCCTGGGTACCTATGGTACACTATACAGGGGCTCACAAGGTGGCCCAATATCCAATTAGATATGTACCTAAAGTACATGGAGTCCATTTTACAGAGAGAGCAGATAGCCTGGGGCCCTGAATAGCAGGATCCCAGGCCAACTAAGTCAAAAACCAGCTAAACACTAGGCAAAAAGTTGAGGTAACCATATAGTCAGATATCCACCCTCCTACAGGCTTCATTGGCCCAAACTGTCTAAAATGTCCAGAATGCGACCATGTTTGTTATCCACTTGGCCCTGGACACCACAGATTGTCTAAGAAGGGCTATTGGCACACCGCATGGATGAGATCCGCAGGCTTTTCAGGTATCATCCAGGCTTCTTTAATGCACGTGCCCTTCCATAGTACCCTCCCAATTGGTTAAGAGGCGGACTTTGCCCTGTAGCGTTTTAAGGAGAGCTAAGAGACTGCACACTCCTTGGGCCATTCGGCTCCAGTTTGGCGATTTCCCCTTTTTCAGGAATATGCTAGGGGCTTGGTATATCTGCAGCATCAGGCCCGCTGCTTGCAAAATAGGTCTCCCCGTACTTTTGATATAGGGACTGTGGACCCAACAGACAACAATCATGCCATCAGGAACAGTGTAGGTCCCAACCCCCCACCTTTTTCTCAACTAGCACAACACCTTGTTAGTCTACAATCAAGAAGAATACAGCACACCCTATAGTTTTTTTCTCTACTCCTTAAGACAAAAACTTTTTTTTGTTATTGCCATCCATATAGTCCACAAGACAAAATCATATATCATACATGTAGCTCAGGAACTGTATGTCTCAGATCCTGTATTCTCTTAAGGCAACAGAGTCCATAACAATCAATATCTTCATATATGCAAGATTCCTTTCTTGGTGATCTTTCCAAAGCAAACAAAGCAACAGCCAACACGTGTTTCGTCTTCCCTTACAATTTGTCAAGGCACGGGGTAAGTAGTGATAGCAATAGTCAAGCTCATACAACCAGTCCACAAAATACGTATTCTGATACCAAAACAAACTCCGTTGGTTTCAGATCGCAATAACCAAACAACGTACAGCGTAAACCTTTCAATCGTGTTCGCTCTGATGATGCTAATTTGTTGTGGTTCTCTTGCTAAAAACGAGAACTCCAGAATTGTGGAGTTAGTCAAATACTTTTGATAGTTCTGAAGATAATATGATTGGTGATCCTCTTAAAAGTGTTTGTGTTTTACTTTTCACAAGCACAACGATGAAAAACACAGGGACCCTAATAAGACCTAGTAGCACAATGTAGTGTGCTCTGTATATGCACAGAGTAGTTGGATGCCGTGACCCTAGTACGTCCTAACGGTACGCGAAAAAGAGTCCCAATCGCTATTCCTCCAACTATGTCCTCATCGTCATGTCAAAAGAGCAATGCATACAACAGGTGGGTACTTCAGATTGTCCAACGGGGCTACACACTACCATTCCTTCTTGACCCACAGCATCTCCCACCTACATCAGCCCAGCTCTCCCAGGATTATCTTTCTGTTTAGCTTTGGGAAGTGCAGATTAATTTGACCAAAGGAGCCATAGAGAGGCTGTGGTCCTTAGAATTAGGGATTGAATGTTATTCCTGCTACTTCTTAGTGCCGAAGGGGGAACTGAGGTATTCCTCCTACTTTAAATCTTCACTCTCTTAATGCCTTTCTGCATGCTGGTGCAGGTTCTTTCTGCCCTGGATCCAGGAGACTGGATGAGGACGTTGGTCCTGCAGGACACCTGTTTTCACATACACGCTCTGCAGGACTGAAGGTAATAACTGTGGTCCAGGTACTCCTGTCAGGCTCACCACTGCCCCTTTGGTGTTCACAAAGGCGATGGTGGTGGTTTTGGACCATCGTCGTTGGTTGGGGTACCAGTTTTCCCTTACCTTGGCAACTGGCTGTTGAATGCTGGCTCACCAGTCGGTTGCAAACCTCTTGACATCCTTTAGGTTCTCCATCAACCGGTTGAAGTCACACCAGACTCCTTTGCCAAGGTTGCCTGCCATCGGAGCCCTCTTGGATGCAACATGTTTTTGGGCCATTCCTCCTGATAGAGTCTAGGACCTTCTGACTATGATCTCAATGTTTTAGCCTCGGTCTTTGATGTCAGTGAGGATTGCTGTGAGGCTTCAGGTATGCTTGCATCCTGCTGGCCGACCATGCCCAACTGCATATGCGGACTCTGTAGTGGGATTGAAGTCTGAGTGGGCCCTGTGCAGGGAAAAACCTTTCATATTCTGTCTAGATGTTGGAGGAGACACTGAAAGATCTGCAGTTGTGGTTGCTCAATGCTCAACTCACAAATGGGTCAGCAGCAGACCCCTCTCCCATCCAGAATTGACGGTGGTGATGGATGCTTCACTACTGAAATGAGGAGGCCATCTGGGAGAGGAGAAGAGCAGAGGGCTTTGGTCTCTGGCAGAGTTCCAATACTACATAAATCTGTGGGAGCTGCGGGCAAATCTCTTGGGGTTGAAGGCATTTCTGTTGACAGTCAAGGGCAGGCTGGTTCAGGTTCTCACAGGCAACACCACCACAATGTAGTACTGCAACAGGTAGGGTGGGCTTGGGTCCCGTGCCAGGAGGCTCTGTGCCTCTGTAACTGGTCATTTGTCCAGTGGCACACCACTTGGCAGGATGTTTAAACGCCAGGGCAGACCAGATCAGCTGCTGACTCCTAGTGCATCACAAAAAGAGAGTACACCTGGAGGTTGGCACATGGTGTCTTCCAGCAATGGGGAGATCCTCTGGCTAGATATCGTCACTGCTGAAAATGTGCAGTGTTAACACCTTTTGCGTGCTGGAGTTCCCAAAAAGGCTCTCTGAGACTCATTCTGCATACAGTGGAGCATGGAACTCTTGTACGCCTGGCACCTGCTACCTCTCCCTCCTCGAGTTCTGAAGATCAGTAGCAACCAGGCCCAAGTCATCCAAGTGGTTCCGGATTAGGCCAGGAGAGTGTGGTATTTGGAACTTCCTGACCTGAGCTTATGTTCTGTGATCTCTTCAGAAGGATTTCCTGTCGCAGCAGCAGAGCAGAGTCTTGCACCCAGGTCTGCGCAAACTGCTTAAGGCGGATAATCGACTCTTTATGGTGTTATCTTGTGCAAAGAAGGGCAAGGCGGTGCCGAAATGGGCCATCTCCCGGTGGATAGCTCTCTGTATTTAGGTCTGCTACTTATTTGCTAAGAAGCAGCCTCCAGAAGGTCTGAGGGTTCATTCCACCAGAATTAATGCTGTTACCCCTGCATTGGCACGCAGGAGTGCCTGTCCTGTATGTGTAAGTGAGGCTCCTTACAGGAAGTGTATTTCGCCCACTCAGTCCAGCAGGACTTTTTTTTTTATCTGAGCCATTCTACATACCTGCCACCTTGGAAGGTACTTCTTTGGTATCTATTCACAAGGTGAGAAATCTACGGTTCTAAGTATCCATCAGAAGAACAAATTACTTAACTTCGGGAACGCTTTCTGGTGTATACTCTTTTAAATGCAGATTCATCATTGCCCTACCGCCTCCCTTTTCTATGGAGTAATCCGCTTTTCCTTTTAAAAAGGTTTCAATTTAGTTATCTGCACATTGGTCTTTCCAGTCTGCTGTTGAGCTTCGTGTCTGAGAGTGCAGACAAGCATATGAAAGAAACTGCCATCAATGTGCACAGTAGACGCTTATATGTGGAGGTGTTTGTCACTTCTGATGCAGAATGATGTTGGTGCGGAACCGCACTGTGCTACCTCCTGGAGTGCAGGTGCACTGCTTTTCAAGTTTCTCGTTCCAGTATACTGCCTGGGATAGTCACAAGGTAAGGAATCTGTGATTAGATTGAGTATCCACCAGAAAGTGTGTTACCAAAGGTAAGTAACGTGTTCTGGTATTCTAGAATGTAAAGTATCCTGGAACTGTCTCTTGAGACCACACCAAATAATATGATGAAAGTAGCTCAAGTGTCACCAAGCAATTCTTCAGTGGATTAGTACAGTTAGTAACAATCTAAAATGGATGGTCCTGAAAGGTTTGCCCAATGACGAAGCCAGTAGTGGCTCTGTTGTTGGTAAAACTGTCATCCCTGACCTCTAAATGAGGCAGGCCTTTATAATAGGTTCTGCCCACCTTTAGGTGCCCCCCTAAAATCACATGGGTTCGAGTATAGGGTCCCCAGCATAATAGATTGCAACAATAAATATCATTACTGTAAAGGCTTCTGTCAGGTAAGAAAAGTTTTTTCTTCCTTTTTTTTACATAGCAGTTGTAATTCAGTGTAATGACCCACCTTTTCCATTACTCCAGCAGTAGGCATTGTGACATCAGAATTCATCTGTAATAACTTAATAGAGTAGAATTAGTAATTATAGTATGTGTGGCTGTAGATAGACATTCTTTGCTCACTCCTGCCATCAGTGTTGGGGCCGTACATTAAAAGTTTTTCTTCGAAGAAGCTTTTATTCCCAGGAGGTTGTGTGACTCCATTTAGTGCACAAAGAACATGGATACTGATACCAACATAGATTGTTTCCCCCACACCTCACCCTCAGGTTCGTATGTGCCTAGTTACCTCTCCGAGACTGATGCACTGATTGTGATTCCGAGCCCAGGTACAATGCTTCGACTTCGGTGACCGGGAATAGTCATTCTACCCTTGACCGCTACTGATTGACTCAATGCCAGTTAGCGGGTACTCTTGTCTTCGATTGCCTCTCCTCTGCAGTCACAGAGGCCTTTGTCTCTGAAAATGTTGGCAAATGGAATGCTCACTTTTCCAGTTCTGGCCACAGTGCAATTCCAAGTAAGCGGGCGTTCCGGAAGCCTGGCAGCTCTTTCGATACTGAGCATAAGACTTATCTTCGATAGCCACCCAGTGAGAAGAGGTAACCGCTTCAGTATCATTGTTGATGGGACCACGATCCAAAAAGACCCTGAGGGTTGTAAGTAGCACCTGAGCCACTGGGCAATGTTCCGCCCAACATCCCTACAATGAGGCAGAGCACCGCTCCTGTAGGAGTCTGGCATTGAGCTTATAGCTGCTCAAGACAAATGCCTCAGCCTCTGGTCCACTGCGGCCCTTGGGTTCCTGTGGACATTGAGGCAAAGCTTTGGAGATGAGCCCTCATCCACGTAAGAGCTTCAAGCCATGCCCCTGCACAACACCCTCTTACCCAAATGGTACTGAGCCTCCACCCTTAGGCCTGAAATTGGCACTGAGGGCCACCTAAACACGACACCTAGTCCAAGCCCAGGACTCTGACCTCTGAGGATTCCATCTTCAAAAGACTTGCCAAAGAACTAGAGACAGTGTTTCTCTTTCACTTCAAAATAAGCAACATTTCTGCCAACCCACCTCTGCACATTGTCTGTGATTCCCAAGAAACAAAGGATACATTTTGAGGCGAAAGTTTGCCTCAAGGCACTTTCACATCAAGTGCTCAAAAAGTGCAAACATTTAGCAACAAGCCTTCCTTTCTGGTGCGGCCCGTGCAGGTAACAGAGGAGGGGTGGGGTGAGAGGGATTCGACATATGACAACTATGGAAACTTGAATAATAAAAAAAAAGAATCCCTCGACATATGTTGAATCCCCAGCGCTCTTACTTGTACGGGACGCGCCTGCTTCCTCTACAACCAAGCACGCACCACCACCACAGTCAAGTCTTGCCACTGTTTCCATATGACTCCTCAGAAGGGTCAGTGCATTCTTTTTCTGGTTCAGGCAACCTGTATGGCGGGGAGACTGATACGACCAGCCCACTGGTTCAGAGGGTAGGAATAACTCATGGAATGACTACAGTGTGGCTCCCCATCTCGACAATCAAGATCTAGAGCCTACCTGACCACAACAGCTCCACTGGATGCTACTTTGGCATACCATGCTTTCATTTAGAGAATGATTCGCCACCATAAAGTCACTATGCACGCCGTAGAGGATGAAGATGACTTTTTGGTGGAGAATCTAAAATGGAATTCAGTGTGCTATTCTTGCTTCTGCTCAACTTTGCCCCTGAGAATTTTAAAGATGCATTCTGCACCAGAGTTGTCCTACCATATGTGGAGAAGTACAAGCCTTTTCCCAGTTCCCCTGGTGGTAGAAAATGCCAGAATTACACCTCGCCCAACATGCCACTGTGCCAAAGCGCCTTCACTCAGCATCACTTTGCTCTCTTACAAAAAGTTGTTCACGCGCTCCTTCATAGCTAGGTTAAGCCTAGAAAGAAACACTGCCCTGTTTACATGCACACGTTTCTTAAGTTGCCTTCTTTTCTACACAATGTCTTTTGACACACATTTGCTTGCGTGACAGTGCAGGATACGTTTCTCTGAAACTATATTGCTTACAATTTCACTTTCTAAGAACACGATCACAACACCTTGAACATTTAGTACAAGGCCTATACTTGTTAATCGTCCATAAAGCAACATAGCTATCACAAGAGAATAAACAATGTCAGACTGGCTGAAGCCTTGACACGGAAGCATGGATACTGTTATTATAAATACACATGCATTTCCGTGTTCAAATCAGAAGAGCTCTCTGCTGTCGTCATGAGGTCGATGTGTCGGAGTCTCAGCCCAGTTGATTCTTGTTTACCCTCTGCAAGGAGGGATGTCCAACTTGTGACCAAGACTAGGACCTACATAGCAAAAAACACAGTTGATGGACAGAATGCAGAACAATGTCTTACATTCACCCCAGTACAAGGATCTTTGCATAAATCCATCGTTTTTTTTTGCACTCCACACCACCCTAGGTCAGACACTGGCTATATGCAAATCAGCCTTGACCCTGTGCCTCATGGGAACAGTCCAGCCCGAACTACCAAGCCATGTCTTTCCTAGACCGGAATCAAGCATCCAAGGACCGGTTTCTGGCTACCAGCCTTCTTCAGCCTGGATAGCTTGACTCCAGTGATGTGGAGAGCCTGGGGCTCACGTCTGAGCATACTCAGCCCACTCGGGTGAAAATTGCAAAAAACACAGTTGATGGACAGAATGCAGAACAATGTCTTATATTCACCCCAGTACAAGGATCTGGGCCTAAATCCATCGGTTTTTTTGCACTCCACACCACCCTAGGTCAGACACTGGCTATATGCAAATCAGCCTTGACCCTGTGCCTCATGGGAACAGTCCAGCCCGAACTACCAAGCCATGTCTTTCCTAGACCGGAATCAAGCATCCAAGGACCGGTTTCTGGCTACCAGCCTTCTTCAGCCTGGATAGCTTGACTCCAGTGATGTGGAGAGCCTGGGGCTCACGTCTGAGCATACTCAGCCCACTCGGGTGAAAATTGCAAAAAACACAGTTGATGGACAGAATGCAGAACAATGTCTTATATTCACCCCAGTACAAGGATCTGGGCCTAAATCCATCGTTTTTTTTGTTTGTTTTTTTGGGTCCTACATACACACCTTCAGGTAATGAGGAGTTAGGTCATCCAGTGGGGGATTCTTGGCAGAACACCTGCCTTAGGGAGCGTGTAGTAGGAGTACACTATGCCCAATACTTAAATGCCAGCATATATACAGAATCGTTTATTCTTTATCAGTGTTCTATTACTGCTAATCACTTTTATCTGTGGTCTATTAATGATTGTAGCGCTTTTCTTTTATACAGGAATCACAATGGTTCAATAAATATTGAAATGCCCCTTTGTGTAATGCTTGTGCACCTTTCTGAGAATGCACGAGTGACTGAGCAAAAAGGTTCTAGATCTATTACCATGATTTCTTGGGGGGGGGGGGGGGGGGGGGGGGGGGGAGGGTGGTCAGGTCAGGTTTGTCATGTTCGGAGGTTGCCCCAACCATTTGTTACCATACTAGTTTTAGGGAGACTTATGGGCACTGTGAGCTAGGAGAACTATAGGCCAACGTATCCTGAGGAAATGCGTAGAATCAGTCTGGCACCATCCTAACGTTTGTTGTTCAACAAGCGATCAGTTTATACTGAGAAAGAGGAAACTGTACGACATCGCGCAACCAACATTGGTAGATTGGGTTCTTATTAAATGGATCAACTGATTAGTTCTCTTTTGCATACCCAGAGATCCCTACACACCTCCTAACCAGAGATGTCCGTGGTGGTAGGGACTATCTTCAACTAAGTAAGTAAGACCTATGTATTGGCTGTAGGTTGATCAAGCTTGACCTTTTCAAATTATTTTTTCCATTGTGTTATCCTCTCTGCATTAATTTCAATGTCGGAAACAGAAGAACTTTACATTGCTGAGAGCTGCAGCCATGCAGTGCTGAGAACTGCAGACATGCAGTTACTCAGACTGCTACAACATGGTCTCACACTTATCGGTGGAGGTGTGATTGAGGCTCATGAAGCATATAGGACAGAGGCATTCTATTCATGAGTTACATTACCAGCAACAGATGACAACAAGGCTATGCCATTACTGCACACAAGATAAAGTTCCAAATAACTACACACCATAGGAAGAAATATAGATACCTTTACACAGAAATTGATTTGATGGCATCCTACCACATACAACAGATGGCATTAGACTAGGTCCCCATAGCAATGAGGTAGTAACATGGCCAGTCTTAGCCAGATACACACCACATCCTGAGGTTGATATTTTGACAACAGCACAAGTGTGTAGATTATGTAACATAATTGTGTGTATTATTATACAGATGGTTTGTTATGCGAACATTGACATTAAATCCTGCAAGGACTTCACAACCACATTTGGTTACACCAAGCATCAGCCCACAAACATTAAATTCAGGGATGGGTTAGGATTTCATCAGACGGGAGGAGAATCTGTTCTGGATTGTAATAAAAGCAAGTCAGCTTGAGGCAGTGCTCACCCATACGGGACGTCAGGAGAAAGACATGATTTTAACTATATGATCAGCAATGGGGATGGCTCCCCCTGAGGAAGACTGGAGCACTTGGATTACTGTTTTTGCTGCAATATATACCGAAACACATAGTACCCCTTCATTAGCTGTTTTGCTAGAAGTGCTTAAACAGATCCAGATTGAGTACAGGGCAGCCTCTCCCCTGGATATGGGGAGGAAGCTGATAGGCAATTTTACCATAGTATCCACCATTATGCTAAGTAACATAAAAGGTAAAGGAGCAGTATTGGCTATTCGCCAGCGTCTAAGGGATTTGGCTCCAGTACAACAGTAGCTCGAATTATCTAAAATCCAGATCTATACAACACTAGATAGAGATACTTTGAGAGCCAAACCTGGTAAACCACAACTAAATAGTCATTCTGAAAAGGATAACTCTAAGCAAGCACCCAAGTCTTCTATGAAGTAGAAGTGGGATAATAAGAAAATCAAAGACCATCTTAAATCACAAGGTGGATCACTTCAAAGGAAGCTACTGAAAAGAGATATATCCTGCGTAACCGTTATCAGATTAGACCGCCTGAGAGGTAGACGGTCAGAGTGCAGATCAGATGAGTATGTGAAACAGAAGAAGGACCCCCAACGCTCATTTGATTACATAATTAAACAGCAAGATAAACCTAAAACATCTAAACCTCAATTCAAAAAGAAGGTAGCTGGTCTTAAGGTGAAGCATACCATGCATGTTGAGGACTCTGCTTCTGAACAGGGAGTGGACTCTGCCCATGCTGGACAGCGCAGCAGAGGTCACAATAGTTCGCAGGAACCTGATGGATTATCTGGCGGCAGTAGCGCCAAGTGTTTATATTCAGGTGAGTGTTCTGCATTGCCTATGGGAGATGCAACTCCAGAGGGAGGACGACGTACAAAGACCCACCACAGCAACACCGCGTAAGATGCATTCATCCAGGGACTAAAACCTTCTCACCTCAAATTGTGAATATTCTTTTATACTACAAGGAAGGTATCTGGAATGTAATGTACTACCAATAGACAGTATGACATCTGAGTATTAAAAACTAGCCTTGAGAAAGCCCTGGCTTAATTTTGCCATATGGGGCGAAACACGTGTCGGCTGTCCCCTCTTCTTAAACATCCTGCCATTAAACATGTTTAAAAAAAAAGAGTGTAATGATTTTAAGAATGGATAAAAGGATATAAAATATCTTCCTGCACTAAACTCTAACTGGAATACTGTGTTGTGTCACAAAATAAAGGAGTGAACCTAATGAAAAACCAGACCGATTGAAGGCAGGAACATATGCTGTTGGACAGGCCTCGTGGAAGGCCCGCTCCCTCCCCGCATGACGGGGACCGGACCCCTGCTCTCCCTGTATTCCCGACAAGACCCATCCCGGCAACCCGCTGGGGCAACCCACGACCCGTCCACAACGGAACTCCAACCCCCGAACACCCCAGTATCGGCTGGCCCGGGCCCCCGTCAGCACCACTGCCCCGGCCCAGCCGCCATCTTTGGACACTACATAACAAGGCCGCGTGGCCTCGGCTCGACCCCAACCCTGGGCCTGGCCAGGCCCCGACATCGAGGCACCACCATCCACCTAGGGGGTGAAGAGACCACTTGGCAGGTCAATGGGAGAAGGAGTGTCAACGGCTCCCCTCCGCCAGGTGTCGATCGCCCCCGGCCTCCCCGGGCGCTGGCTCCACCCCCCTGCTGGGTGTCTGGACTCCCTCGTCCCGGACCTCCCGACCTCAAAGTGCGAGGGTCCGGACATCAAAGGAGACCAGACCTATAACTGGGGCAGCTCCAGAGCAGGAAGCCAGTTGTATCTTGGAGTCGAGAGACACCGTGAAGAACTCATCCTTGGAGGCCTGCTGGCGCTGCCGCGGCCTTATCTTGTGAAATCATCTCCGAAGCCTGCTGGCGCTGCCATGGCCTTTCCTCGTGAACCATCATCTTGGCCTGCTGGCGCTGCCGCGGCCCTTCTCGTCGTGCACCATCCTCGTAGCCTGCTGGCGCTGCCGCGGCCCTCCTCGTTGTGAACAATCATCCTAGCCTGCTGGCGCTGCCGCGGCCCTCCTCGTTGTGAATCATCATCCTAGCCTGCTGGCGCTGCCGCGGCCCTCCTCATTGTGAACCATCATCCTAGCCTGCAGGTGCTGCCGCGGCCCTCCTCGCTGTGAACCATCGTCCTAGCCTGCCGGCGCTGCCGCGGCTCATCGTTGCGGACCCCAAGCTCGAGGATTGTGAGCTCCCCTCTTGCCGCATCTGTACCGGTCCGGTACTAAGACTGTCCCGCTACCCCTTTCCCCTACAGAGACTAGAATTGGGAAGATCCTCGTGTCCTGACCCCCCCCTGTATCGCTATTACCTTGCCTCAAGATTCGTATATAAAGTGTGTTGAACTCATCCTTGTGTGGTGTCCATCTGTGGGGGGGTAGTTACTTGTCTGTACGATCGCCGGAGACGACCCTCTCCGGAGGCCTCTCCCCCTGCTCTCGGCCGACCCTCCGGGTCCCCGTCTAACATTGGTGGCCAGCGGCGCGATCCGAACCAACGCATAATCGTACAGAGAGTAACTCACGACACACAACCACCATGACAACGAAAGAGAGCGGAACAACGGAAAAATTCCAGATGGAAAAACTAGAAGAATACAGCCACAGAGAACTAAAACAATTCTGCATAGAACTGGGCATTGCTACCACAGGACTGAGCACGAAAGAGGACTTCAAACATGCCCTGGAATCTTGGGCAGAGACGGGTACGGCCGTACCCCAAAACCAAAGCCTCGAGACAACCGAAACAAGCACTGCGCCGACAGAAGAAAGAAGACCGGGTCTCTCGCCAGAGGAGGCCCGAGAACGGGAAAAGAGCAGGCTCCACGAATTGGAACTAGCCCGACTTCGATTAGATGGAGAACTCGAATTGGCGGAACAAAAAATAAGTTTGGAACATTTACGGCTCCAAGAGGAGCGAGAAGAAAAGCAAAGGCAGAGAGAGTTAGAAGAGAAAAAGCTAGCCTACGAGCATGAGCGCAGCTTGAAGGAACTAGAGATTCGGAGGCAGAACAAAGATCTCGGGGTCCCCGGGCACCCGAGCCCCCCTGTCACTACGGACCCCAAGGTCCATATCCCCAAGGATGTCGTCAGAGAATATTACCGGAACGATGATATCCAGCAATGGTTCAAAGCCTACGAGGTAGCCATGACCTCCCACCGGATTCCCCGGAGCGACTGGGGAGCCGGGTTATGGGGGAGGTTTGTCAACGAAGGGCGAGACGCCCTACTGCAACTCCCGGACCATCAGATGACGTCCTACGACCACATGAAAGCCGCTCTCCTCACTCGATACGGACTCACACCCGAGATGTACCGCCAGAGGTTCCGCGACTGCAAACGGATCCCGGGTACGACTTGGGTGGAGTACGTGAACTACTTTAGCCGAGCCTTCGAGGGGTGGATCAAGGGCAGCAAGGTGACTACTTACGAGCAACTCTTTGACCTTATTGTCTGGGAGCACCTCTCTAACAACTGCTTCGTCGAGCTCAGGCAGCACCTCCTTGACAGTAAACTGACTGAACCACGGCAACTCGCCGTCGAGGCTGACCGATGGGAAAGCACCCAAGTTTCCAGAAACGGGCCCAGCGACCAGAACAGAACCGCCCAAGGGTTCCATCGCCCCCGAGGGGGAGGAGGAGGCCAGGGTCGGGGCAGAGACACCGTCCCAGTGGCTCCCGCCAGCAACACCCCGCCCCCGGCCGGCAGGGGGAACCCCCCGATGCGACCAGGTTTCCGCGCCAACGTTACCTGCCACCGATGCCAGCGACCCGGCCACTACGCCAATGATCCTAACTGCCCGAAGAACCAGAGCCCTATGCCCCGCCAGGTCGCTGCCGCAGCCCTGGGAGAAGAGCAAACCCCAGAGGACACTGAAGAGTACGAGCCAGACCAGCCCGAATGGGAACCAGCCGCCATGTCCCTGGTCTACCTAGGGGAAAGAGACTTGATTCCGCGGGCACCCCTTCCCGCCAACAAGCAGAAGTACAGCCAGTGGGTCAACATTAATGGGCACCGGGCTGAAGCCCTCCGCGACACCGGGGCCAGTGTGACCGCAGTCCGCTGCCATCTGGTGACCCTGGACCAGATCTTGCCAAATATCCTTTGCCCCGTACGGTCGGCCGACAACTCAGAAAGTCTATGTCGGATGGCCTGCGTCCCCTTCCAGTGGGGAGGAGTATCCAGAATGCTGAAAGTAACTGTCCGCGATGATGCCCCCGTGGACTGCCTCCTGGGGAACGACCTCGAAAGTTCCCCCTGGTCAGCCGTCGAGAGAAGAGAACACCTGGGGATGCTGGGCCTCCCTGAATGGGTCTGCGTAACGACCCGGTCCATGGCCGCCCGCGCCATCCCCAGTCCCGAAGAACCCGAATGGCCAGAGCCTCCGCCCTCGGTCATCCAAGAGGGAGCCACCCTGGAAGCCAGTTCGCCGGAACCCAGCGAAGAAGGACTCGATCGGCTCCAGGACCTTCCCGAACTGGCCCAGTGGCGTCAAGAGGGTGGCCCCACCCAGGAACAATTCCGACAGGAGCAGAGAACCTGTCCTTCCCTCGAGGGACTCCGGCAGCAAGCCCTCGCCCAGAGCACAGGAGACACCTCGGGGGCCCACTGGATTTATTGGGACAATGACCTGCTCTACAGTGAGCAAAAGATTGCTGAGCTAGGGGCCAGCCGGGTGCTGGTGGTCCCCCTCCGCTTCAGAGACTTCCTCTTGAACCTAGCACACGATGTGCCCCTTGCCGGACACCTGGGGCAAGACAAAACGTACAGCCGCCTGGTGACCCACTTCTACTGGCCCAAAATGCGGAACGATGTATCCAACAACTGCCGGGCCTGCCCAACCTGCCAGGCCAGCGGGAAGAGCGGCCAAAAGATCAAAGCCCCCTTGCAGCCTTTCCCCATCGTCACCACCCCGTTTGAACGTGTGGGAATAGACATTGTGGGGCCCCTGGACCCCCGAACAGCCCAAGGGCACCGGTTCATCCTAGTCCTGGTGGACCATGCCACCCGCTATCCCGAGGCCATCCCTCTTCGGACCGTGACGGCGCCCGTGGTAGGCCGAGCCCTGATGGGAATCTTCTCTCGGGTGGGCTTCCCCCGGGAGGTCGTCAGCGACAGGGGCACAAACTTTATCTCTAAATACATGAAGTCTCTCTGGCAACAGTGTGGGGTCACCTACAAATTCCCGACCCCTTATCACCCGCAAGGAAATGGACTGGTCGAGCGGTTTAACCGCACCCTCAAGGGGATGATCATGGGCCTAGAAGAACCGCTACGTCGCCAATGGGATGTGCTACTCCCGTGCCTCCTGTTCGCCTACCGAGAAGTCCCCCAGAAATCCCTGGGCTTCAGCCCATTCGAACTCCTGTATGGACACCCCGTCCGGGGTCCCCTCAGCCTAGTCAAAGAAGGGTGGGAGGTGGCCCCCCGGAAGACTCCTCCGGATGTATACAAATA
The DNA here is from genome assembly GCF_964263255.1 of Lissotriton vulgaris. NCBI lineage: Eukaryota > Metazoa > Chordata > Amphibia > Caudata > Salamandridae > Lissotriton > Lissotriton vulgaris. The sequence goes on along the minus strand of NC_141685.1, from coordinate 1,132,126,712 downwards.
CCTCCTGACCCTCCGCAACCAGACCCGGCGATTCAGGGAACTCGCCAAGGCCAACCTTGAAGCCAGTCAGGAGGACATGAAGAAATGGTATGATCAGCATGCCTCCTCCATCGAGTTCGAGCCGGGACAACAAGTCTGGGTGATGTCCCCGGTTGAACCCTGCGCCCTACAGGACAAATGGACAGGGCCCTTCAAGGTGATAGAACGCAAGGGTCCTGTCACCTACCTGATCGACATGGAGTCCCCCTGGAATCCCCTACGGGTCCTCCACGCCAACAGACTCAAACCCCACTTCGTACGCTCGGAACTCAGCCTCCTGATGGCTACCGACAGTGGGACGGAAGAAGACTCCGAGCCCCTTCCTGACCTACTGAGGACACTCGAGCAGGACGGCTCGGTGGAAGGGGTCAGACTCTCCCATGCCTTATCCCCAGAGCAACGCCAGGACTGTCGAGATCTCCTGCTTCAATTCGCAGACCTGTTTTCTCTCATCCCCGGGGTCACCCCCTGGTGCCTTCACGACGTGGACACCGGGGATAACCCCCCTATTCGACACAGGGCGTACCGAGTGCCAGATCGAGTGCGCACATGCATCCAGAACTAAGTCTCCAAAATGCTGGCTCTAGGAGTGATCGAGCCGTCTGACAGCCCCTGGGCCAGCCCAGTTGTACTGGTCCCCAAGGCTGCCGCCCCGGGCGTGGCCCCCGAGCTCCGGTTCTGTGTGGACTATCGGGGCCTGAACGCCGTGACCAGAACCAACGCTCACCCCATCCCCCGGGCGGATGAGCTGATTGACCGCATGGGGGCCGCCCGCTACCTGAGCATCTTCGATCTAACAGCAGGCTACTGGCAGATCGGCCTCACCCCGGGGCCCAAGAGCGATCCGCCTTCTCTACCCCGGATGGCCACTACCACTTCAAGGTGATGCCATTCGGCATGAAAAATGCCCCAGCTACCTTCCAGAGACTCGTGAACCAAGTACTGGCGGGCCTCGAAGAATTCAGCGCCGCCTATCTAGACGACATTGCTGTATACAGTCGCCACTGGGCAGACCACCTCCACCACCTCCGGGAGGTCCTGCACGCCCTCCGGCAGGCCGGGCTCACCATCAAAGCCAGCAAATGCCAAATTGGCCAAGGGTCCGTGACCTACCTGGGACACCAAGTGGGGAGCGGTCTGGTGGCCCCCCTCCAGCTCAAGATCGCTGCCATCCAGGCCTGGCAACCACCTGTGACCCAAACCGAGGTCCGAGCTTTCCTGGGGCTCACCGGGTACTACCGGCGGTTTGTGAAGGACTATGGCAGCATTGTGGGGCCCCTCACAGAACTCACATCCAAAAAGAACCTCAAAACCGTCAACTGGACTCCGGACTGTCAAGCGGCCTTTGAGAAACTGAAGGCCGCCATGTGTACCGCCCCCGTGCTCCAGGCCTCCGACTACAGCCGGGAGTTCATAGTGCAGACGGACGCCTCAGATCATGGAATTGGGGCCGTCCTCTCTCAACTCAACACCGAGGGAGTCGATCAGCCAGTGGCCTTCATCAGCCGACGCCTGCTGGCCCGAGAACAGCGCTGGAGCACCATCGAGCGCGAGGCCTTCGCCGTGGTATGGGCCCTCAAGAAGCTCCGGCCATATCTCTTCGGTACCCACTTCCGGGTGCAAACAGATCACCGACCCCTGCAATGGCTGATGCAGATGCGGGGGGAGAACCCAAAACTGTTGCGATGGTCCATCTCCCTGCACGGGATGGATTTCACTGTGGAGCATCGTCCAGGCCAGGACCACGCCAACGCAGATGGCCTGTCACGCTTCTTCCGCCTCGGCGAGGAGAGTACCCAAGAGGATGGGTGACTCTCCCTGCCTTCAGCTGGGGGGGACGCATGTCGTGGAAGGCCCGCTCCCTCCCCGCATGACGGGGACCGGACCCCTGCTCTCCCTGTATTCCCGACAAGACCCATCCCGGCAACCCGCTGGGGCAACCCACGACCCGTCCACAACGGAACTCCAACCCCCGAACACCCCAGTATCGGCTGGCCCGGGCCCCTGTCAGCACCACTGCCCTGGCCCAGCCGCCATCTTTGGACACTACATAACAAGGCCGCGTGGCCTCGGCTCGACCCCAACCCTGGGCCTGGCCAGGCCCCGACATCGAGGCACCACCATCCACCTAGGGGGTGAAGAGACCACTTGGCAGGTCAATGGGAGAAGGAGTGTCAACGGCTCCCCTCCGCCAGGTGTCGATCGCCCCCGGCCTCCCCGGGCGCTGGCTCCACCCCCCTGCTGGGTGTCTGGACTTCCTCATCCCGAAACTCCCGACCTCCAAGTGCGAGGGTCCGGACATCAAAGGAGACCAGACCTATAACTGGGGCAGCTCCAGAGCAGGAAGCCAGTTGTATCTTGGAGTCGAGAGACACCGTGAAGAACTCATCCTTGGAGGCCTGCTGGCGCTGCCGCGGCCTTATCTTGTGAAACCATCTCCGAAGCCTGCTGGCGCTGCCGCGGCCTTTCCTCGTGAACCATCATCTTGGCCTGCTGGCGCTGCCGCGGCCCTTCTCGTCGTGCACCATCCTCGTAGCCTGCTGGCACTGCCGAGGCCCTCCTCGTTGTGAACAATCATCCTAGCCTGCTGGCGCTGCCGCGGCCCTCCTCGTTGTGAACCATCATCCTAGCCTGCTGGCGCTGCCGCGGCCCTCCTCGTTGTGACCCATCATCCTTGCCTGCTGGTGCTGCCGCGGCCCTCCTCGCTGTGAACCATCGTCCTAGCCTGCCGGCGCTGCCGCGGCTCATCGTTGCGGACCCCAAGCTCGAGGATTGTGAGCTCCCCTCTTGCCGCATCTGTACCGGTCCGGTACTAAGACTGTCCCGCTACCCCTTTCCCCTACAGAGACTAGAATTGGGAGGATCCTCGTGACCTGACCCCCCCCTGTATCGCTATTACCTTGCCTCAAGATTCGTATATAAAGTGTGTTGAACTCATCCTTGTGTGGTGTCCATCTGTAGGGGGGTAGTTACTTGTCTGTACGATCGCCGGAGACGGCTCTCACCGGAGGCCTCTCCCCCTGCTCTCGGCCGACTCTCCGGGTCCCCGTCTAACATATGCTTATACCCCTACTAACTTCCTCCAAAGTCCCATAGGATTTCATATCCAACACCAGGATCTCTGGACTGACTTTTCCTTTGAACTGTACAAATCTCAGATATGTGCTAGAACACAAATACACAAAACTGTAGAATCATGCATAATCAAAAACAATTAACTTCTTATTCAGTTTTTTTTTAAATTTTAACATACAATATTTTATTCAGTACAAAAAAACACTTGATCGAATTCATCAGTAAAAGCTGTCTGAAAATGCAATCAGTATAATGGCACAAGTGATACTTATTTATAGTGATAGTGTGAACAAAGTGCAAAAGTGACAAGATTAGTGTATTCTACAAGGAAGTGATAATCCTACATAATAAACAGATATTTACGTATACCAACTTTTGACAAAGTCCAATTTCAAAGAATAGCCTAAGTATCTCCAGCTAAAGAGTTTATTCACAATCATTTGGGGCTGGAAGACCTATAGAACATTGGACAGTTAAAACCATCGACGTTTTGACCCTATCTGAAGCATTGATGAGCGATGGTCAGTACAGGTCTTCTTCAGGACAAAAAAGGAACAGACAGCCTGAAAGGAAAGGATTAAAATACTTAATGTGTTCAGAGCGCTTTTGATAGAAAAAAACGGCCTGAATTGCTGAAAGGACTCACCAAATCTGTAACTATGATCGGTGTCCAAGGGAGTTTGAGTCGCTGTCAAATAGCCTTAAGGAGGTGAAAAGGCCTGATTAGTATGCCATTCTCCCCCAAGACCTGCATAAAACAATCAACGGCTATTGTGAACAACCATACCTGGCTTAGGATGAATCCCGGTATGGGTAAGGTGGAAACAACCGCCATTATGGCCAGGGACTGCAGGAGGACCCCCACCCTTCCGTTAACCAACATAACATTATTAACAGGACGTGAGAGGGCTTTCTTTGGAAGGCGGGGGATCTTTCGACCCCCCGGCAGTATTTATTAAAACATACAAAATAAATCATAATTGAAATAAACAATATTTACACAATTACGCAGAAAATGGTGCAATTGATATATACAGGTATTCAGATGGCTAACCTTAACATATTTCTAGTACAAGGTATTTAAACTAACATATCAATCACATTATACCAGCTTTATTTTCTGCGTACCTATTTGGGCCTACGCAAGGTCAATAACTGGTGTCAGATCCTTATCACTCAACCACGCCCTCCTGAAAGGAGTGCGCATGCGCAGGGGACCTGTTTACCGTGAGGTTACACGCCCTCCCCGGTTACCCCTGTACGCCCTATTAACCACACCATCCTGTTCGAGTGCGCACGCGCATAGGGCCCGTTTACCGTGGGGGCACACCCCCTCCCCCGTTACCCCCGTCAACCCTATTAACCACACCCTTCTGTCGAAGTACGCATGCGCAGAGGGCCCGGTTACCGTGAGGGTACTTTGGCCCCCCAGTTACCCCGTACGCTTCATTAACTCCATTAAAGGGGGCCCTTGCATCTCTGCGCCGTTTACTGGTGTCATCGTGCACGTGCAGGGTGGTCAACCAGCCTAGAGAAAGTGTGACTGTCTCCCCCGCACCCATGTACCCAACAGGCTATACCTGCCCCTGGAGTTCTATGAGAGACTACTTGTCTCTCCCTTTGGGCGACCCCATTTGAGAATGGCGCCGCCCACTTAGGACCTTAAATTAACTACTCACCAATCATGACCTTACCGCCTGACCAAGGCATAGCAATAAATACGACGATTGATGACCTGAAAACGGGAGAAAGTTCTAAGGAACAAAACGTATTAATCAGACACTTTGTCATACATAAACACTTGTAACAAAATCGTGAAAACCTTCATTACACACAATAACAATCATCTGCTTCAGAGGATGGTGGGTGGGAAAATTATTTACAGCCTCCTAGAGGCTGGAAGAGGCAGGCCGTGGTGCGCAGGAGTCAAAAGAGGCCGACTCCCGCGCTGCACGGCCTTTTAACCCTTCGTAGGCCAAGCTGGATCTAACCGGCCTGGCCTTTGTTCCCTTCAGGACCCGGAAGTGACTCAATCACTTCCGGGTCCCCAGGGGACCCGGGGCGAGTGTGGGCCGGTGCGCCCCGCCATAAGTGCGGTGGGGCCGATGTCGGCCCACCTTTCCATATGGCCAGGGAGTGCCGGAGGACCCCCACCGTTCGGTAAACCAACATAACATTATTACCAGGACGTGAGAGGGCTTTCTTTGAAAGGCGGGGGATCTTTCGACCCCCCCGGCCGTATTTATTAAAACATACAAAATAAATCAAAATTGAAATAAACAATATTTACACAATTACGCAGAAAATGTTACAATTGATATGTACAGGTATTCAGATGGCTAACCTTAACTTATTTCTAGTACAAGGTATTTCCTATCCAAAAACTAACATATCAATCACATTATACCAGCTTTATTTTCTGCGTACCTATTTGGGCCTACGCAAGGTCAATAACTGGTGTCAGATCCTTATCACTAAACCACGACCTCCTGAAAGGAGTGCGCATGCGCAGGGGACCCGTTTACCGTGTGGTTACACGCCCTCCCCGGTTACCCCCGTACGCCCTATTAACCACGCCCTCCTGTTGGAATGCACACACGCAGAGGGCCCGTTTACCGTGGGGGCACACCCCATCCCCGGTTACCTCCGTACGCCCTAATAACCACGCCCTTCAGTCGAAGTGCGCATGCGCAGAGGGCCCGGTTACCGTGAGGGTACTTTGGCCCCCCGGTTACCCCTGTATGCTCCATTAACTCCATTAAAAGGGGCCCTTGCATTTCTGCTCTGTTTACTGGCGTAATTGTGCACATGCGGGGTGGCCAACCAGCCTAGAGAAAGCATGACTGTCTCCCCCGCACCCATGTACCCAACAGGCTGTACCTGCCCCTGGAGTTCTATGAGAGACCAGTTGTGTCTCCCTTTGGGCGACCCCATTCGAGAATGGCGCAGCCCACTTAGGACCTTAAATTAACTGCTCACCAATCATGACTTTACCGCCACAGGCCAGCGTAGTTGACCGACTATCTGCCCCCCCACCCTCCTACACTGAAAGGTCATTCCCTAACCTTAAATTCTCACATCTAGCCATTATATGTTTAATCCAACTATCGGGCCCTACCAACTCCTTGCAAGATCATACCTTTCGTAGGCAAGAAAAATTCTCTGCACTGGTGTCAACCCCAGACGTGTACAAACAGACGCCGTCTTTCAAGAAGCACAACTCCCCTGATGCACCCCTGGGCTATGGTCTGCAAGTAGCAAGCCTCCCTATTGTTGTTACTAGGTGTTAGCTTCCATGGGCACAATGTCTTCACAGACTACCTTCTCAACTTCGGGAGATCTGGAATGTGCACGCCAGGGTGTACCCCGAGTACAGACATGTCGACCCCCTTCTACCCAGGCGTTTTGGTGTACCTGTTCATTCAGCCCCCCCCCCAAAATGTGTGCTAATTATGCTAGGGCTGACTGATCCAGGGAAATTAGACGTGCCGCCATAGGCCACAAGATGGGCTTAATTGAATGGCATTACGCTGCGCCCGACAAGACACGGCGCTCATGACGCTGACACCCACTGACAGCGCAACTGACAAGGCTATCCGGGGAACCACAGGCCCCCAAAAGCTCCCACTGGCGTATTGTGAAGTCTGTTAACCACCCACACCTGGCCACTACGCTCTGGGAAATGTTCAGTGTATGTCTACTTCCTTACTATGGAATGCCCCAAACGCGCTGCGTCTACAAAATGGCAACTGGGAGCTTGGTCCCCCGTAAAGGCAGAGTCCAGCTCCCCGACAAGGGATGCTGAGGTGTTGCATAGGCCTATTTCTCCTGGGTTTGGCCAGGCTGGCCAGGCACATCCCTGTGCACTGCCCCATTACTACCGCTGGCACCATCAATTGGTGACCCATGAATATACTATGTCGACCACGGTGGCCCTGCGAGCACAGGCGCAGTTACTGGAGAAATGCTGTTTCCTGATAAGGAACATACTGTCATATTATGTGAAACAACATCCTGCTGCATTACTGCAGCCAGCCAAATCTATGGTTAACACACCCATAAACAATCAACAATCAACCCAGTGTTGGCACCTCCTGAGTCCTTGATTGATCGCCCATCACACTTGACGTTGTTGCTTGCCATTCTGTGCCTGACGTACGCGCCCTTTGGCTGTCCACCCGTTGCAGTTGTTGCGGTGTGGAGCACTTCCCAGATATCCGCCATGGACCCAGTCATACATAAATGCAAAAGACAAACACAAACGATTAGTGTTTCTGGCTTCCTGGCGATAACTGCAGTACACATGTTATGTTATGTTATAAAATATTTTATTACGCGCTCTGCTACTACAAAGTATCCTGGCGCGATATGTAGGCACTAAACTGACCCAGTCCAAAAAGAAAGAAGCAGAGAACTAGATACTAAGATTAAAAAGATGGGTTTTTAGCCCTTTCTTAAATCCTGCCAATGTGGTTGCTGATCGCAGAGAGAGCGGCAAGGCATTCCAGGCCCGTGCTGTTTGGACTGAAATTGACTGACCGCCCAGTCTCGCATATCTGATTTTAGGCATAGACATCAGACGAAGATTGGCCGATCGGAGAGCACGATGAGGCGTGTAAAAGGAAAACCTCTTGTGCAAATATTGTGGGCCTTGCTGATGCAGGGCCCGAAAGGCCAGAACCAATGATTTAAACATAATGCGATGCGCCACAGGGAGCCAGTGGAGCTCACGAAGATGGGCACGCGCACTAGTTCTTCGAGGAAGATGGAACAGAAGTCGTACGGCCGCGTTCTGAATAATCTGCATTCGCTTGACAAGGTATTTGGGGAGACCACTATAGAGAGCATTGGCATAGTCAAGCCTTGACAGAATCAGAGCACGCAAAACAGTCTCCTTCGCCTCCCTATGGAGAAGTGGAAGGAATCGCTTGAGTGACTTTAAGGTGGCAAAACAGGTTGCAGTAAGTTTTTTTAGATGGGCTTCAAACTTAAGATCCTGTCCAAACCAGACCCCCAGGTTTTTAGCCTGGCCTCCATGGTAGCTAGGGCATGCAAAATCTGTCGGCCAAATAAGCTCTCTAAAATTGGCCGGAAAATTGCCATAGAATAGTAGCTCAGACTTGTCCTCGTTGCATTTAAGCTGGGCTGAGACAAGCCAACGGAAGACATTGGTCAAACAGGAACAGACTGTCTGAGCGTCTAAGCAGTCCTTAGGCCAGGTGAACAACAGCTGCGTGTCGTCAGCGTATGACATTATTTTGGCTCCCCACTGCTCAGCCAGATAGATCAGCGGAGTCATGTAAACGTTGAACAGCAGTGGGCTCAACGTCGAGCCCTGTGGTACCCCGGTGGTGAGCTTCTTGGGTGATGAGGAAAAAGGAGGCAACCATACCTGCTGCGACCGCTCAGACAAAAATGAGGACAGCCAGGCCAGAACCGCGGTGCACAGACAAAATATCGACTCCAAAATATCGACTGGACATAATATCGAGTTTTAAATATAGACTGGACAAAATATCGACTGGACATAATATCGACTACAAAAATATCGTTTTTCAGGTAAGTGAAGTAATATCGACTGTATAAAATATAGATAGCAAAAATATTGAATTTTTAATAATATATAATATTTTATAGTGTATTTTTATGTAATAATATGTGTGAAAAGTGTGTATTAATGTTATAAAATATTTTATTAAATGAATTTTGTTTTTTTAATAATTGCGTAATGTAATTCTGTAGCGGGTTGTGGGTTTATAGGGGAATAGGGTGGGAAGTAATTTAATAATAATTAACATATGTTTGTAAATATTTATAAGTAATAATTAATTGATAATTAATTAATAGTAATTAGTTAATTAATTAATATAATTTTGTACATATTTTGTATTAGTAATTAATTGGTAATTAATTAATTGTAATTAGTTAATTACATTAATTAGAGTACATTTGAATATATATAATTTTGTGTTATTGTTAAGTAATTAATTGGGAAAAAATAATATTAATTATTAAAATAATTGCAGCTAATGTGCTAATATATTTACTTTATTGTTATTGTTAATTAATAATTATTTGGTAATTAAATAATATTGATAAATTTTGGGTAAAGGAGTATTTTTAGGGTTCAGGGTCAGTTTTCAGTTTTTGGGTAAAGGGGCATTTTTAGGGTTCAGGGTCAGTTTTTAGTTTTTGGGTAAAGGGGCATTTTTAGGGTTCAGGGTCAGTTTTCAGTTTTTGGGTAAAGGGGCATTTTTAGGGTTCAGGGTCAGTTTTTAGTTTTTGGGTAAAGGGGCATTTTTAGGGTTCAGGGTCAGTTTTCAGTTTTTGGGTAAAGGGGCATTTTTAGGGTTCAGGGTCAGTTTTTAGTTTTTGGGTAAAGGGGCATTTTTAGGGTTCAGGGTCAGTTTTCAGTTTTTGGGTAAAGGGGCATTTTTAGGGTTCAAGGTCAGTTTTCAGTTTTTGGGTAAAGGGGCATTTTTAGGGTTCAGGGTCAGTTTTCAGTTTTTGGGTAAAGGGGCATTTTTAGGGTTCAGGGTCAGTTTTCAGTTTTTGGGTAAAGGGGCATTTTTAGGGTTCAGGGTCAGTTTTTAGTTTTTGGGTAAAGGGGTATTTTTAGGGTTCAGGGTCAGTTTTGGGTTTTTGGGTAAAGGGGTATATTTTAGGGTTCAGGGTCAACAAATAAGATTGTAAAAAATTATTTTTATTATTTAATTATTATAATTTAATTTAAGTATTTTTAAGTATATTTTAGTAATTAAAATTTAATATTAATTTAATTTAACACTGTTTTTAATAAAGTCGATATTTTTTACATCTATATTATTGTTAACGATATTTTGTACTCGATATTTTTGTACTTACCTGTTTGTAGATACAAACTCGATATTTTGACTGTCGATATTTTGTCCACGATATTTTGGCAAGTCGATATTTTGTCCCTCGATATTATTTCAGTGATCCCAGAACCGCACCCGACAGCCCCACCTCTGCCAGCCTAGTCAGCAGCTGGGCATGGGGCACCGTGTCGAAGGCGGCAGATAAGTCTAGCAAAACCAAGACCGCTCTGCCGCCTCCGTCAAGACACTCCCTAATGGCCTCTGAGACTTCCACCAGAGCCGTTTCAGTACTGAAAGCAGCCCTGAACCCTGATTGAGCCGGGTGCAGGGCATGAGAGGACTCGATGAAAGCATTCAATTGCCTAAAAACTACTTTTTCGGTCACTTTCGCTAGTGCCGGGAGCAGAGATATCGGACGATAGCTAGAGGTAGACAGGGGGTCCAGGCTGGGTTTCTTCAGCAGGGGAAGAAGCTTCGCCTGTTTCCAACAAAGAGGCACTGAGGCAGAAGCCAGAGACATGTTAACAACCTGGGTAACCTCCTGATACACCAGACTAGCCACTCCCCCCAGAACCCTAGCAGGGCACGGGTCAGAGGGTGAGCCAGACTTTAGCGACTCCAAAATGGCCAGCACGTCAGCTTGCTGAGCAGGCTCAAAGGTGGAAAATTGACTAACATGTTGCTCCGCATCCATAGCAATATTAGGTGGTGAAGGCAGAGGAGGACTATCAGAGTTTAAGAGCTCCTCTTGAATTTTTTTGATCTTATTATCAAAGAAACATGAAAGTTCCTCACACCACAAGTCGGAGGCCGGGAGAGCTGGGGAGACAGCGCATGGAGAGAGGAAGCTCTGAACAATGGCAAAGACTTCTCTGGCATTGTTATCCGCCTTCTCAATCCTTCCTGAAATGTAGCTACTTTTAGCGGCCTTGATTTCAGCATAATAAACTTTCTGCGCCTTCCGCAGCTTGCTCTTAAGTTCAGGGCAGAACTCAAGGCGCCAAGCTCGCTCCAGCTTTTTGCACCCTAATTTAAGTTCTCTAAGCGTATGAGAGAACCAGGGTTTGGAGGGAGACGACCTCGACCGCCTGCTACCACTCTTGTTAGTATGTAGAGCGGCACTTTGGTCAACCCAAGCATTGAATGATTCCACCGCAGAATCCAAATTCAATGGCAGGGTCGGCCGGTGGGACGTGAGAGAGTCCGAAAAGGTAAACAGATTTATTCTCTGGGCATGAGAATGAGAGGCAGAAAAATTCTTCGGCCCTTTTGAATTTATGGGCCAGGTGAACAGAATTAAGGCATGGTCTGACCAAGTGACCCACCTAGGGGGTAGCATAGAGATCTCAAAGTTGGAGCAGACCAGGTCCAACCAATGGCCAGCCGCATGGGTGGGGAAGGTCACCCATTGTGTAAGATGCGCAAGCGAGAAGACTTCTGCCAAGCCGATCGATTCTGGTAGGTCCATCGCGTCCATATGAATATTAAAGTCCCCCAGAATAAGATATCGAGAGAATTTAAGGGCGCGGGGGACGATAACCTCCTCAATATTACCAGCAAAACAGCCCGCATAGCTAGGTGGGCGGTAAAGCAAAGTACCTCCCAGGGTGAAGTGGGGGGAGAGGATCACAGCGAAGTGTAACATTTCGGTTTCGCCAAGTAGTTCGGGCGGTTCACTCACCAAAGTCCAGTGGTCTCGGTAAATTACAGCCAGACCGCCACCTCTACCCTTCGGACGGTCCATCCTGGTGATCTTGAAGCCGCGTGGTATAGCAAGTTCAACCACCGGCATGCATGACTCAGAAAGCCAAGTTTCGGTGAGGAAAAGGAGATCAAGCTCCTTCTCATCAAGCAGCTCAAATATATCAGCTGCGTGTTTGACCATTGATCTAGCATTGATCAGGCCGGATTTAATCGTCTCTAGGTTGGTCCTGGGCGCAATGGTCGGAGATTGAAGGCTAGAAAAGCAGAACCCACATGTCGGGCAACGGCGATGCATATCCTTTAGCACCTCCCAAGAATTGGCGGCATCGCAGCTGAAGGTATTGAGGGCACACAGCTCCTCAGAGGAGTACCTCAGAGAGCCAGCCTGAGAACAGCGAGGGAGATGCAAGGGGCCCCGGCCTGGGGCCCGTCCGGGACACGGACGGGCACAGACGGGCCCTCCTTTGGCGCTCCTTCGGCGCGCAAGCGGCGCGCCCGCAACGCGCGACCGCTGCGCGCTCGGCGCATTGCTACATTAAGTAGGGGTGGGCGAGGCAGGAGACTAGAGAGACTAGAGCGCCAACCCCGGTGCAATGCGGTCCCGCCTCACTTCCGGGAACCGCTGGGGCCTAGCGCTGAGGGCGGCGCTGGACAAACTGTGCAAATAACGCTATATGAAAAAGTGCAGCGTGCAGTGGACTCAGGCGGGGAGGTAGGCAAGATAAAAACAGTCAATAAACAGCTCGCGCAAAGGCGACAATACAGTAAGAAGAAACAATTTGATTTTTAAAAAAGCGAACGAGTGATTAAAAAAAGCGGCAAAAGCAGGTAACTGTAAAAACGGCAGAGATAACAGTGCAGGAAGGGCGGATAGTACTCACATAGCGTCGCACTGACCTCCCCTCTCCAAATAAGTAGGGGTGGGCGAGGCAGGAGACTAGAGAGACTAGAGCGCCAACCCCGGTGCAATGCGGTCCCGCCTCACTTCCGGGAACCGCTGGGGCCGAGTGCTGAGGGCGGCGCTGGACAAACTGTGCAAATAACGCTATATGAAAAAGTGCAGCGTGCAGTGGACTCAGGCGGGGAGGTAGGCAAGATAAAAACAGTCAATACACAGCTCGCGCAAAGGCGACAATACAGTAAGAAGAAACAATTTGATTTTTAAAAAAGCGAACGAGTGATTAAAAAAAGCGGCAAAAGCAGGTAACTGTAAAAACGGCAGAGATAACAGTGCAGGAAGGGCGGATAGTACTCACATAGCGTCACACTGACCTCCCCTCTCCAAATAAGTAGGGGTGGGCGAGGCAGGAGACTAGAGAGACTAGAGCGCCAACCCCGGTGCAATGCGGTCCCGCCTCACTTCCGGGAACCGCTGGGGCCGAGCGCTGAGGGCGGCGCTGGACAAACTGTGCAAATAACGCTATATGAAAAAGTGCAGCGTGCAGTGGACTCAGGCGGGGAGGTAGGCAAGATAAAAACAGTCAATACACAGCTCGCGCAAAGGCGACAATACAGTAAGAAGAAACAATTTGATTTTTAAAAAAGCGAACGAGTGATTAAAAAAAGCGGCAAAAGCAGGTAACTGTAAAAACGGCAGAGATAACAGTGCAGGAAGGGCGGATAGTACTCACATAGCCTGTATTACATTGCCCTCACATGCTAAATCTTAACTATGATTAGCGCCAGATGCATTCCCCATTAACACTTCCAACTGTAATTGTTTAGCATAGCATCAGTCTGTATCCCATGTGGAGTATTTGAATTAATGTTATGGAGAGGGTGCCTGGTGATATGACCTTCATTACAGAATAATACACAGTGTGACGTGGAGTGACGTGTGCAGTTTCGTCCAGTCAGACCATTGTTGGGACGTTTTGACCAGTAAGGACATTGTTCGGTGACTGCATGGCGCTGTGAATTAATTAGCAATCTACTGGTGAACCTATGTCCCTATTTCTCCTCCCAACAGTGTCCCTGAGATTAGAAATCCAAGCATCACAGTGAGGGAATTAATCCTATCATTGCGAAAAACACTCAGAGCCCCTATGAACTTACCACTGTCCCATCAGTTCTGCCCTGCAATTGGATGGGATACAGGATTTCTCAGTGGCATAGCCACACTTGCCCACCCCTAACCTTACTTACAATGTCTGTTTTACTATCAAAGCCTTTAGGCATAGGATCTCAGATCAAAAGGGGGCACCGTCTTTACCAGTTCAGCAGCAAAGACGTTAAGCATAGGATTAGCACATTGCTATCCGTGCCTAGCTGTAAAATTGGCCCTAAAAGCCCTTTACCAGTCCAGTTATAGCTTTGGCTTTTGGTAAACTACCATCAAAACCAACCTGACATGATCAAAAGCAACCCCTGACATGTGTTCCCCTCTCATTAGAGCCCTCAGAGAAGTATAGCTCTGCCCTTACCCAAGGGAGCACCCAGTTAAAGTCTAAACAAGACCCGTTCAGAAATAAAGTGCATAAATTATTCAATAAAGAAGCAGGGAACACTGGGTAGTACTCAAAGTACAGCTCCCGTAGAGAGCACTCAGTATCAGCGGCAACCAGTACCGCTCTGGCTTTTGGTAAAATTACTTTCCAAGGCAACCCGACATGATTAAAAGTAACTCCTGGCATGTGTTTCACACTAATTAGGGCCCTCAGAAAGGTATAATTCCATCCCTACCCAAGGGCACACCCAGTTTAAGTCCAAACAAAACACATTCAGAAATACAGTGCTGCATAGACATGCAATAAAACAAAAGCAGAGGACTCTGGGTAGTTCTCTAGTTTAGGTGGAAAGCAGCTCCCGTATAGAGCACCCTCAGCATCAGCAGTACACTAAATTTGCTCACCTCCGGTGCCTTGCTGAGCTTTGCGTTTCGAACTCCTCATAATAATACATGAAACAGAATCTTTTACGCACTACTGGTTCCCCAAAGTGAATTCATTACTAAGCCCACCACGGTGTTATTTGCCTTCAAAATGATATAGTCAAGTCCCTTGCTTGGCTTTCTGCTTTGAGTTGCAAAGGAACTTGGTTAACGTCTGTGCGTAGCATAGTGTGCCTCGCAACCTGGGAAACTGGCTTTCACACTATTGTCAAGCCCTACACTTAAATACACGTTACTCACAAGGAGGACCCCAAGAAAGAGGGCATTAGCATGGAGAAGTTACGTGGGCCCGCCACAATCCAAACAGACCCTTAACAAAACACACCCTTAAGAGCAGAGCAGCAGTTGCGCTGCATGAGGAACATTTTTTAATTCAGGCTTCAGGCAGAAATTCTATTAAAGAAACGCCATTCACGAGCCCTGGGCAAGAGGTTACTCATTGAATATTCTATACAATAAAGAGGTAGCTAGCTACGTCTGGTAATCTACTAATACCACTGAATACCTCACAGTGGGAACATAAAATGAGGTAACTCACAAGCCCACAAGAAGAAAACCTTTCACTTTAGCTTTTCACCCGCGGCATCATTGAACATTCACAGATTTCCCAAAACCAGTGCTGCTTGTAATTTCCTGCAATGATTGAACTGCACAAGACGGTCTATCATTCACAGTAAGGACTGAATTAAATCCTGCAGAGCCCAGGCTTCCGGGAGCATCTATGGTCGATGCCACCAGTATATCCAGGATAAGGACAACGCTGACCTATTTTAACTGTTACAGGTGAAAAGACTGACACATTTTCACCTAGTCCACAAAATAGCTTTCATATTGAAAAAAGTATCAATGCAAGACACGAATTTGTAGCATTGTTGGCCTAGAAAGGCAATCACGAAGGAATTGGCTTGCATAGTGTAACGTAACACTCACAAAGTATAAAATATTTTTTTTTTAAATTGCTGGAATAAACTTTCCTACATTCTGTCGATGTCCTTGAATCTAGCCGGCCCTATGACTCCTAGAGGGGGTTGGAGCACTACTACCTCCCCTGTTTGTCCCCTAACTGACATCTGGCACCGCAGTACATCTAGCCACATAGTAACAGGCCCTTCTCCCAAGCTTGGCTGGTCACCCTTTATTGTTGCTTAATGCTATATTTGATCGTTCAACTAGCAAACAAGAGAAGCGACCAATGGCCCCTTGTAGCAATATTAACTATGACAATAATTAAACAATGCCATCATAACATTTGCCCCATTACGCTGCCAAATGTGATTCTAGTATTTCCCTGCCGCGACCTTGTGATTGAATTACCAACTGCGGGTATGAAAAGCATCCACCGTTTCGTTCACTATAAAAAAAACATTGTTATGTTGCTGTCCCTATTTTTCACAAGTACATTTCGAGAGGTCAAACCTGCTGGATGCAAAAGCAAGTTAAATACTGGAACATTAAGGTGTTGGGTGAAGAAAGTGACAAAATCCGAATGTTATGGCACATCTTAACAGGTGGAATTTAGCCCACCTGATGTGCAGTTTAAGGAAACCCAATCAGTAAATAAAAATGACAGGTTCGGTTTTTAAAGCAGGAGCAATAACATACTCGCCTGCCAGCCTAAAGCAATCGACGACCCACAGCGACAGTGCACTTTAAAGTCTTACATTCGTTTGGCAAACTTGCACTTTGCTAAAACTTTCAAATAGGCCATGGTGACGTTTCTAAGCTAAATGGATTTTTATACCCAATACCTTCGTCACGGGCATGGACATTTACCTCCTAGTATGATGCACCACCTGTTTCAATGTTAGTCTCCTAATCACCTCCTAATTTAGCATGTAATTACGGTCTGAAAACTGCATTCCATTAAGAAGGACATCATCAAAAACCTGAACAATACATACAGGGACAGGGGTGTGAGAAGATGAATAATGGGAACCTCCGCAAAATAAAGCGTGTAATATTTTAAATGCATAAAATAAATCGTGAAATGTGAACTTGAACGGATGCAGAAGTAGGTGAGATGCAAGGGGTGTTGCGCTTACACCATGCCATGCAAGCTGCAGCAGTTTAAACGCAACTACTAAAGAGGGCGGACTCACAGAGACTACCTTCGTTGCCATCAGATCCTCTTTCGAGTCAGAAAACAAAACTACGCAGATTATTTTTAGAAAATAGACTGACCTTTGGGATTTGCTACCGGTTAAAGCGTTGAAAGAGGATACCTCCCTTCCTGCACAGGGAGAGTTGGAACGCAATTCGATTGCTCCGCTTTGCCTAGGGTATTTCCTGCTTCCCTTAAGGGCTCCATCCCTAAGACCCTTTATGAGGGTAATTGCACACATGTGGCCGAGGCCCAGCTTTAAGATCGAAAGCAGAAGTAGGCGCACTTGTAATCATCAGGTGACAAGAGAAGGGAAGGAGAAAGAGAATTGGAGACAGGAACCGGGAGACAGGGTGAGGGAAAGGAACAGAGAGTGAGGTAGACAATAGGCGACAGGGACACATGCAGAAAGAAGGGAGGAAGTGATGGACAGGGGGACATGGAGAGGTACAAGCGCTGGGAAACAGGGATGGAAGACGAGATGGGGGGAGGGTCAAGGTGAGAGAGAGAGAGAGAGAGAGAGAGGAAGGGCAAAGGGCACGTCCTATTACTGGAGGGGTCAGGGGTGCTCTTCTGAGGGTTGTGGCGGCAGCAGGTGGTGCGTGGGCGGGCCATGTGACAGTGGGGAGGCAGAATCACCGATGGCAAGGGTGGGTACTGAGCATGTGAGTGCAGATGCGGTGGGAACGCGACAGATCAGGTGGACCCGGGGAACCTTATTTGCTAAGGGTGGTCGCCCTGGGAGAGGCGCGCTTCCTGTCCGCTGGAGCTCGGCTCTGGAGACAGGCCTGTGTATGTCGGGGGTCTGCCTCGAAGGGCGTGGTGTATGCTCAGGAAGCAGGAGGTGGTCTGCTGGTGGTGGTGTGAGGGAAAGGAGGCAGGCGGAGGGAAGTTTAGCAGTAAGTCAGCGGACGGAGGCATGTTACAGACGTACTGAAGGGAGCTCCTCGGGCACAGCACGGCAGCAGCGCCTCCTCCCCTGACACATCACAGGCCGTCAGTGTGCAGCCCGAACCGGCGGGAGGTAGATGGTCAGGACTCCGGAGCCCGTAGTCCCGGTAAGGAAGGAGCAGGTACTGCAGGATTGGGACTGGTACCGGGTGGAGAGAAGGGCCGCTGTCGCGCACACTAAACTTGCTGTCAGCTGCCTGTATCTTAGCCCTTGAAGTGAAGGTGCTCTCTGGATCGGTGACCCTGTTTGTCGACTCCCATCCCTGTCCCCCCGCACTTGCCATGTCTGATATCAGTGGTGCGTCAGCTTTTTCAATATACCTCTTTTTGTAACGTCAACCCAGGGATGTATTCTTGGCGAGGCTTCGAAGAAGTTTTAGTTCGTCTCACATCTTTGTGCTGAGTCAGGTAGTTGGTATGCCGTGTGCAGTGCACTACAAGTGGCACAAGAGCTGCCCTCTCACCCCAGTTACAAGTGGGGCCGGAGACACGGACAGCGGGAGGGGGGCAAGAACAGACAGCGGGAGGGGGGCGGGAAAGGACAGCGGTAGGGGGGGGCGCGAACGCTGCTGCGCAGCGGATCGCCAGGCGAAACCTAAAAAGGCGCTACGAATCCTCAAACGCTCCCTCGCACTCTTGTGACCTCTGGTCTCCTCTCAGTGCTCTCCACAGCCCAGCACCCTCGATGCATCCGAGCACCCACGGATTTGCACTGTCCACACCGACAGCTTCTTGTCTTTGAAGCGCCTCGCCTCAGCTCCCCTGCCCTCGACGCCGCCTCAGTCGATAAAGAGACCGTTCTGAAGTCGTTTGATCGAACCTGCAACAGGGGACAAAACGAAAATTAATTACAGCCTCCTAGAGGCTGGAAGGGGCAGGCCGTGGCGCGCAGGAGTCAAAAGGGGCCGACTCCCGCGCTGCACGGCCTTTTAACCCTTCGCAGGTCAAGCCGGATCTAACCGGCCTGGCCTTTGTTCCCTTCGTGACCTGGAAGTGACTCAATCACTTCCGGATCACCAGGGGACCCGGGGCGAGTGTAGGCCGGTGCTCCCCGCCATAAGTGCGGTACAAAAGGGGATGGTGATGGACGGAGCATCCGAATCAATCAAACACTCACACCCAGTCAAAAGATCTGGGTTTAATCCATCACCGTTCTTTAGCCCACTCTGCCACCCCAGTTCAGACATGGCTATATGCAAATCAGCCTGACCCTGTGCCTCATGGGAACAGTCCAGCCCGGACTGCCAAGCCATGCCCTCCCTGGACCAGAAACAAGCTTCTGAGGACCGGTTTCTGGTCCTCTGGCATTCCAGCCGTCTTCAGCCCAGCTTGCTTGAATCCAGTGGCAAAGTGAGCAAGGGACTCACGTCTGAACATACCCTGCCACACTTATGGCGGCCAAAAGTGGTACAAAAGGGGGTGGTAATGGACGGAGCATTTGAACCAATCAAACACCCACACCCAGTCAAAAGATCTGGGTTTAATCCATCACCGTTCTTTAGTCCACTCTGCCACCCCAGTTCAGACATGGCGACATGGCTATATGCAAATCAGTCTGACCCTGTGCCTCATGGGAACAGTCCAGCCCGAACTGCCAAGCCATGTCTTCCCTGGACCGGAAACAAGCTTCCGAGGACCGGTTTCTGGCATTCCAGCCGTCTTCAGCCCGGCTTGCTTGAATCCAGTGGCAAAGTGAGCAAGGGACTCGAGTCTGAGCATACCCTGCCACACTTATGGCGGCCAAAAGCGGTACAAAAGGGGGTGGTGATGGACGGAGCATTTGAATCAATCAAACACATGCTCTACTGGGCAAATATAACCGGGTTATCTTTGTAGATATGCCGCATGCTTTAAATGTGCCACAACTCCTTATAGCCAAACAAATTCTTTCAAATGTGCCACACCTTCATAGTTACCGCAGCTAAAAACACAGAGCTACGAGCGCCAATACACACAACGCTTAAAGCATTAGCTACCCAACGTAGCTCACCAAGGATGGGTCGTACTGTCGCTGACACTTCTCGGCTGCCCTCCGATTACGTACACCGCTTAAAAAAGGCGCCACAAATCCTCAAACGCTCCCTCGCACTCTTGTGACCTCTGGTCTCCTCTCAGTGTTCTCCACTGCCCAGCGCCCTCGAGGCATCCGAGCACCCATGGGATTCGCACTGTCCACACCGACAGCTTCTTGTCTTCGAAGCGCCTCGCCTTAGCTCCCCTGCTCTCGACACCGCCTCAGTCGATAAAGAGACCGTTCCGAAGTCGTTTGATCGAACCTGCAACAGGGGACAAAACGAAAATTAATTACAGCCTCCTAGAGGCTGGAAGGGGCAGGCCGTGGCGCGCAGGAGTTAAAGAAGGCCGACTACCGCTCTGCACTGCCTTTTAACCCTTCGCAGGTCAAGCCGGATCTAACCGGCCTGGCCTTTGTTCCCTTCATGACCCAGAAGTGACTCAATCACTTCCGGGTCACCAGGAGACCCGGGGCGAGTGTGGGCCGGTGCGCCCCACCATAAGTGCGGCGGGGCCGATGTCAGCCCCGCCTTTCCATGATGTAGTGTATGAATGGAGTTGAGCCGGGACTCCTTTCTGTTCTGTGTGATTGTGTATTCAAAACGCAGTTGATTCTCCAAATATTTTAATTTAACTGTTGGCAAAAATCAGGAAAAAGGAGTTAATCCTAGCAATAGGCTTGAGAATGAATAGTCCTGCCCCAGTTGACAAGGAAACGGACATACCTTAAATCCTCGAGCTTGAAAAACAAATCTGTAATGCCCTGAAAGTCGTTGCGTATATAATGCACGCTGCCTCTGATCCTTGATGTGAGGCGCTTTACCAGTGATCATTTATGGATCGCCAGCGAAGGCTATGAATTAAAACAAAGATAACCGCAGTCTAGAGTTACAGATTGCAAATGGAAAAGGAAGGACGAATCTTCTGTGATGCCCAGCCAGTGAATTTACCTTAATCAAACTTAATCAGCGCTTGCAGGTGACCGGAGGTTGTGAAAGAGGCCGCTCAAAATGCCTGCTTATATCTGGAACCATACGTTCAAAGTATGTCCGTAGCGAGCCAGCACGAGGATGTGCGGCAGCTACAACCAGCAGCCGTCGGTGTAGCTGATGGAAATAAGGCTATGCGCTTCATAGTTGTTAAAGAAACACTATCGGGCACATGCATCATCGTTTGTTTTTGCGATTCTTTATTCGCGAAAAATAAGGAATCGCAAATAACGAATCGCAAAAAGGAATGCATCAATTTTTTCACATTTTTTTTGCGATTCGGTAAAATTCGAAATTTTTACAGAATTGCAGGAAAAATGCGAATTCTTAATTGCGAATTTGCATTTTGCGAATTCGCAAATTGCGAAAAATCGCACATGATGCATCTCATTATAATCACAGCCAGGAAGCTCAGAGAGCAATTAGACCCACCTAAGGCCAGTTTGAACTGTAGGAGTGGCTTTTGGCAGTTTGAACTCAGCCTGAAGCAGCAGTAAGAGGCTTTCTGTGTGGTGTGCTTTGAGAAATGTAGCAAAAAAGAGCCCAATATCTGGGTTCAGGGACCTGTCTTGTGTGGTGGCTAACTTCCAGATACTATCTTAAGTGTAGCCCAACAAGAAAGAAAAAATGTCTTTCTTATAGTCCCCTCACTCACCGGAGTTTCCTCACGGTGACATGCTTCATCATCGGGGTCCTCCCAGTTCTCTACGAAAAGGGGCGTGCTACGACTTGCGAGCTACGTAGGAGCACTGAGTAGTGAAGGACTATGTGTGGTGTAAGAAATGTGAAGTGGAGTGGATGGGTGTGTGTGTGTTTAAAAATACTGTGCTAGTGGGCCTCAATGTTTTATTCTGCTCCTAGACCAGTATGTTAAAAATGGGGTTATACTGTGTACCAACCAATAATGTAGTTGGGTTCAGTATTTGGTCAACATGTTTCACGCTACCCCCAGCGTTTCTTCAGGACCATACAGGGACCAGCCCTGTATTGTACCACTCCTAAAAAACCTAAAGTTAGGAATTTATTAGTGCAACATATATTTACAGTGATTAACGTTGTCCCTATTCGGTACACACGTGGTTCTACATACATACGCTTGACTTTTAAGGCGAATGTATAGTTCAATGGTGAACCTGTAAAAGAATGAATAAAGAACAATTAAAAAACACCTCGCCCCTATCTCTGCCGAGATCGGGGACTTTTTTTCGTCCTTCACAAACATGCACGTTTTTGATACATGCACATATATGCATACAGACTATATGGTGTGGTTTCACCATATTGGTGCGTGCATACTTTCAGATCCGGTGTCTGTTCGCCAGATGCCCAACAAGTGAACTTAACGTGGAAAAAGACAAACGGAAGTGACTATACATAAAACAGTGGACACACATTTAACACACAACCGAAGGAAACGTTTGAATATTTACTTTTGTTGGCGCTTAATAGCACATCATGGTCTCTTAGGGGGGCGGTATTGCCTCGGTGGAAAACAATGCTAGAAGGATTTTTAGGGTTGTAGAAGACGTGGTTAGTGATCGAGCGTCTTTTACATATATCATTTAGTTAGAGGTCTAGTACTCGCTACCCTCTCTTGGCGGTTAGGTCAGATACACTTACTTCCTAATCAGCAACCCGCGCCGTGTTACCTATCAGCTTCCCCTCGGACCGCATCTTGCAATGTGGTCCGCGGGTTTGGTTTTTGTTTGTTTCGATTTCCGGGTTGGAACTAGACCGTCGCGCTCAGGCGGCCATCTTAGATGGATGCAAACGAGCGTCACATGCGTCTTTCTTCCATGCCGTTTGTTACTCGCCCTTATTATCGAACCGGCTTTTTAGAAAACACAATGTTTGGGGTAATGTTATAATAAAAACAAAGAATAAAAATGAAACAATGGGCATTCTTCACAAATAGGGATTGAAGAAAACGTGGACCAAAAAGTTACCACAGGATTAGTTGATATGGTTTATGATATATAACAAATAAACCAAGGATGGAGTGAAAAAATGGAGTTTGAGAAGTATTATTTTAATCATCTTTTTCTATAATGGTTTTAGGGGCATTATAGTTCTAGGATGTTATTTTTCATGAAAGTTATTTTTCAGCTCTAGGATTCAGGTACATTAGTTTCAGGATGTTATATTTCAACGATTGAAGACACCCCAAGGTATGTCGTCATTCAACCCACTTATATCTGTCTGTAATCTGAAAACCCAGCGTTGCTCTCGTTCGTGAAGAGTTTTTTCAATGTTGTCTTTATTTACCACACACTCAAGGACTACCCATCTCATGTCATTTGGTGTGTGATTCTTCTCAATAAAGTGGTTAGTCATGCGTGTGGTGGATTTCTTACAACGTATGTTGCTTCTATGCTCAACAATTCGAGTGCTGACCTTTCTTGTGGTCATGCCCACATAATGTAAATTGTACGTGCAATTTACATTATGTGGGCATGACCACAAGAAAGGTCAGCACTCGAATTGTTGAGCATAGAAGCAACATACGTTGTAAGAAATCCACCACACGCATGACTAACCACTTTATTGAGAAGAATCACACACCAAATGACATGAGATGGGTAGTCCTTGAGTGTGTGGTAAATAAAGACAACATTGAAAAAACTCTTCACGAACGAGAGCAACGCTGGGTTTTCAGATTACAGACAGATATAAGTGGGTTGAATGACGACATACCTTGGGGTGTCTTCAATCGTTGAAATATAACATCCTGAAACTAATGTACCTGAATCCTAGAGCTGAAAAATAACTTTCATGAAAAATAACATCCTAGAACTATAATGCCCCTAAAACCATTATAGAAAAAGATGATTAAAATAATACTTCTCAAACTCCATTTTTTCACTCCATCCTTGGTTTATTTGTTATATATCATAAACCATATCAACTAATCCTGTGGTAACTTTTTGGTCCACGTTTTCTTCAATCCCTATTTGTGAAGAATGCCCATTGTTTCATTTTTATTCTTTGTTTTTATTATAACATTACCCCAAACATTGTGTTTTCTAAAAAGCCGGTTCGATAATAAGGGCGAGTAACAAACGGCATGGAAGAAAGACGCATGTGACGCTCGTTTGCATCCATCTAAGATGGCCGCCTGAGCGCGACGGTCTAGTTCCAACCCGGAAATCGAAACAAACAAAAACCAAACCCGCGGACCACATTGCAAGATGCGGTCCGAGGGGAAGCTGATAGGTAACACGGCGCGGGTTGCTGATTAGGAAGTAAGTGTATCTGACCTAACCGCCAAGAGAGGGTAGCGAGTACTAGACCTCTAACTAAATGATATATGTAAAAGACGCTCGATCACTAACCACGTCTTCTACAACCCTAAAAATCCTTCTAGCATTGTTTTCCACCGAGGCAATACCGCCCCCCTAAGAGACCATGATGTGCTATTAAGCGCCAACAAAAGTAAATATTCAAACGTTTCCTTCGGTTGTGTGTTAAATGTGTGTCCACTGTTTTATGTATAGTCACTTCCGTTTGTCTTTTTCCACGTTAAGTTCACTTGTTGGGCATCTGGCGAACAGACACCGGATCTGAAAGTATGCACGCACCAATATGGTGAAACCACACCATATAGTCTGTATGCATATATGTGCATGTATCAAAAACGTGCATGTTTGTGAAGGACGAAAAAAAGTCCCCGATCTCGGCAGAGATAGGGGCGAGGTGTTTTTTAATTGTTCTTTATTCATTCTTTTACAGGTTCACCATTGAACTATACATTCGCCTTAAAAGTCAAGCGTATGTATGTAGAACCACGTGTGTACCGAATAGGGACAACGTTAATCACTGTAAATATATGTTGCACTAATAAATTCCTAACTTTAGGTTTTTTAGGAGTGGTACAATACAGGGCTGGTCCCTGTATGGTCCTGAAGAAACGCTGGGGGTAGCGTGAAACATGTTGACCAAATACTGAACCCAACTACATTATTGGTTGGTACACAGTATAACCCCATTTTTAACATACTGGTCTAGGAGCAGAATAAAACATTGAGGCCCACTAGCACAGTATTTTTAAACACACACACACCCATCCACTCCACTTCACATTTCTTACACCACACATAGTCCTTCACTACTCAGTGCTCCTACGTAGCTCGCAAGTCGTAGCACGCCCCTTTTCGTAGAGAACTGGGAGGACCCCGATGATGAAGCATGTCACCGTGAGGAAACTCCGGTGAGTGAGGGGACTATAAGAAAGACATTTTTTCTTTCTTGTTGGGCTACACTTAAGATAGTATCTGGAAGTTAGCCACCACACAAGACAGGTCCCTGAACCCAGATATTGGGCTCTTTTTTGCTACATTAATCTCTTTAGGAGGATGACCTGTTCTTAAGTACCTCCTTCTCCCCCTTTCTTTGTACGTGCTTTGAGAAATGGCAGAAAATCTTTCAGAGGAGCAACATGCCAGGAAGAGGAAAGTGAAATTCAGTGACCAGGAGCTAGAGATATTAATTGAAGAGGTCACTGTGCGCCAGGAGCAGCTTTTTGGAAAGCAGTCCCTGAAGGTTCCTGAAGGGGTAAAAAGAAACTTTGGCTGGCTATACAAGCAAAAGTAAATGCAATGGGTGTTGCACACAGAGACATCAATAACCTTCAGAAGCGCTGGTATGACCTGCGCAGTCGTGCCAAAGAAAAAATTGCTACCCGCATCAAGTCTGCCAAAAGAACTGGTGGTGGGACTCCCAGGGACAGACCTAACACCCCTCTTGAGGACCTGGTAGAAGGAACCCTTTTCACTGAAGCGGTCATTGGAGTCATAGACATTGATACTTCTGAGCAACCAGGAACCTCTCAAGGTAATGATACAAATGTCACTTTTTAATGTAAAGTTGGTGTGCGCTTCACACTTCTAGCAGTGTAATACCTCTATTTAATATTCCCCTGCTTGAGTTGTGCATATCACAGGATGTGTGTACTTTCAATGCTTCTTGTAGTGGTAGAATCAATGCATCATGGTACTTGTAGTTCTGTAAAATGAAAATTTACTTACATATGTAATTTTTTCAAAAAAATACATGCCCAACAATTATGTATTTAAAATAAGTGACTGGCCATGACACATTTGTTTTCAATATTGAAAATATTTATTTTAATGACACATGAAGTGCGCTTCTTTAGTAGTAACACACTATTTGCACTCTTTTACACCTTAGATGCAGACCTGGACACTCATTTCATTGACTTTGCTGAGTCATTTACTCAGGAAATGCTGGACTCTGCTGGAATAAATTCTGAAACATCATCACCCACAGTACAGGCAAGAAATCCATGACACAGAGTGTGCCAAATTCAAGAGTCTGACAGTGATGACAATACAAATGTCCATGTTGCTGTCCATGTTGATGTCCAAAACTCAGTTCAAACCCCTGCTCCTGTATAAAGACAACTTGGCAGGCGACATAGGATCCAGCAAGTTTACAGGTGGAGCGCAGATCAACCTTAGATGATGACAAAAGTGCCAGTGTTGTTGGGTTGAAGCTGCTGAAAGTGCAACGTCTGCAAGGAAAAGACATAAGGGTGATGAAGGGGAAATTAAATCACATCAGTCTTGACATCAGTGCCATTAGCAGTAGTCTTACTGAAATGACAAAGGTCATAAAAAAGGCACATATGGTGTCATCTGAAAAACTAGACCGCATGGCAGTAGCCATAGAATCAATGTGTGCAACAATGCAGGCACAACAAATTGCAAATTGCAATAGGTTTAACAGGTCATGTTTAAGTATGCAGGCATGTAGTAGGACACTGAATCGGATGTGCAGCAGCACTGCTCAGCTTATCAAACATACACTTGAAATGCAGAAGGACATGACACAGTGCTGTGGGGACCTATCCAGAGGAATGAATGCACTCCAAAGTATTGCAAATGACATGCAACTTGTTAAACCAACAGGATTGTCAGTGGAAGGGTCGGTTAGTGATGTTCCTTCAAAAATGATTGGTGAAGGGAGTTGAAGTCAAATTGGAGAACGCCGTAGCAATAGAAAAGTAGACAAAGCAAGCAGCATACCCATGGCCAATGCTAATCTAACATCTAAGGCTTTAGGGGTGCGAGGAAGAAAAAAATGACATGTTTGCAATGGCCTGTTTTTTCAATGACATCATAAGAATTAATGCTTTATAGAAAGTGGAGGAAGTAAATGCATATCAATTTACTTTGTAAAGCAATCATTATGGTGTCAAGAGCTCCATGACTTACATTTTAATGTGAAGTTAATAAACATAAGATGTAAGCACACTGCAAACATTGTAAGCGTGATACCTCTGCTAAAAATATTGTTGTGTGATCTCTGCCCTCCTTCTCCTACCCTCTGCTGCATCTGGTCCATGAATTCTTGCTTGGGGTTATTGAGGTTGGTTGTCAATGTTGGGTAATACATCCTCAAAATCAAGTTCAAGGCCTCTCTTGGTAGCTATGTTGTGAAGCATGGCACATGTTGCAACAATCTTACAGCAAACATCTGGTCTATATCCTCCTAGGGGACCTCAACTTCCACCTGGAGAACAACAACGACAACAACACCACCACCCTGCTGGACAACCTCGCCAACCTCGGACTCAAGCAACTGGTGAACACCCCCACCCACTACGCCAGACACACGCTTGACCCAGTCTTCTCCTCCAGCAAGTACATCTCCTTCAGCCACTCCACCGGACTCCACTGGACAGACCACAGCTGTGTCCACTTCAGCTACAGAAGGACCACGACTCACCACCACCCGCAACAGGCTCTCCGCAGGAGCTGGAACAAGATCACCACCGACCAGCTCACCACATCTCTGAACCAGAACCCTCCCGCCAGATCAACGGACCCCGACCAAGCAGCCAACAACCTCACACAGTGGATCTCCAACTGCGCTGACGACCTCGCACCCCTGAAAAACCATCCCAACAGACCCGGAAGCAAGAAAGCCCCCTGGTTCAACGACGATCTCAAGAACTCCAAGAAGAACTGCCGCACCCTCGAGAAAGCCTGGCGAAAAAACCCGACTACAGACAACATGACCGCCCTCAAGCACGCCACCCGCAAACACCACCAGCTGATCCACACCACCAAGAAGTCAGCAAACAAGGATTGACTAGACAACAACGCACACAACAGCAAGGAACTCTTCAGCATCGTCAAAGAGCTCTCCAACCCCAGCGCCGGAACCAACGACATCACTCCCTCACAAGACCTCTGCGACTCACTCGCCTCGTTCTTCCACAGCAAGATCGCAGACATACACAACAGCTTCGGCGAACAGATCACGCAACCAACCACAGAACCAACGCCCCCCACCACCACCCTCCGCGCCTGGACCCCGGTCAGCACTGAAGACACCATCCATACGATGAACACCATCCACTCCGGATCACCAACTGACCCATGCCCCCACCACGTCTTCAACAAAGCCGACTCCGTCATCGCACCCCAACTCCGGGACATCATCAACTGCTCCTTCAACACCTCCACCTTCCCGGAGAGCTGGAAGCATGCCGAACTCAGCGCCCTCCTGAAGAAACCATCAGCAGACTCCACAGACCTCAAGAACTACCGCCACATCTCGCTCCTCCTGTACCCCGCCAAAGTCATCGAGAAGACCATCAACAAACAGCTGGTTCTGCCCAGCCTGCTGTAGAGACAAAGCACCAATATTCCACAGTGTGCGCTGCCGTAAAGGGGGGCATGCAGTATGGAGAATTCCATCCTGAGAAAACCTACAAGCAGTCACTTGGTGCCTGCTCTGCGCAGTTAGCTGAACTCGGGGGTCTAATTTTAGCACTGGTGAATACAGATTCCACACACTGATAGTGTGTGATTTGTATTATTGTGTCCAGTCGTATAATGAGTATCAACACCACTGGAGACAGAATGGATTCAGAGATTCAAAAGGGTGCACAATATGCTTTAGGAACAAGTAGCTAAGCTGAAAGACTGCTTGCCACTGACTCATGTAATACATGGTAAACACCCCTTACTACGCATCCATCACCCAAATGTTGTTACAACATGGTTGTTACAACGACCGCGTTGTAACAACACATACCATTACCCCACAAGTCGTTACAACGACTTGCGGAGGGGGGAGAAGGTGTTGGATTTAAAATTCAACACCTTCCCTACTGTCCGCACAGACTGGAGTTGGAATAGTAAATTATACTATTCCAACGTCCAGCGCCCCCTAATAGTATGAGTTGTTACAACGCGGACGTTGTAACGTCCGCATTGTAAGAACATGTGGGTGGGCGAAAGCGGGGAAAAAAGGCATATTCGTAATCCATACATTGAGTGACCAACATGTTGGTGTACACGTAGTGAATTCCATGGCTGATGAAGCCACAAAAGCAACAGTGCAAACTGCTGCTGTCTCTGCAATTGCTCGTTCAAATACAAGAATAGATGCAGACATGATGGCTGTCAGTGCTGCGCGCAATGATACTCACCTGCCAAAAGGCTTTCGACTCAAGTACTACTACAAGTCAGATGCACAAAATGTACAGTTTGCTCACATTCCTGGAGTGAGGAATAGAGTAATACCAAATTCAGATCGCAGGTTGAGTTTAATTCTAGCTACACATGAGGGTCTTGCATCCGCACACGTAGGAGTGGCTGCTACAATTTCATTATTGCAGCAGCGTTATTGTTAGACAGGTCTCTATAAACAGACCAGGGACTATGTACTCAATTTCAATTTTAAAGCTTTATTCGATTTTCACCTTTTATAAAAATCATATAAGCATTTCATACAAAAAGTATCACATTACAAATACACATAATAAATAATTTAAAAAAGTATTAAATCAGTTGAGGTGATTAATCGATTAGTCATTGGTGCATAGAGAGTTCCGTTGTTTCAAAACACTTTTTAAAAACATCGACATAGTCCTAATACACAGAGGGTTTCCTAGTTGTTGCAGATTCAAATAAGCTGGTCTACATTGCCGCCATGCCCCACCTCTCAAATATTGTTTCAACCATCTAGCACGCTCTTTCTTATACAGTTTGCATAGTAGTACAAGATGGAAGGTGGACTGGACGGATACATTGTCACATGGACAGGGGGCCAGAATTCTATTCCAGTCATTTTTGTTGGGGTATGAAACCAAGTGATGAAAAATGTTGAACCTGAATCTAGTCAGGACAAAGCGTTCAAACCCCAAAGTCACAATGGTTAAATATGGTTGTATTTTATACGTAGTCAGTAACGGCTGATGTTCGAGCACAGATCTTTTACTGACTTCACTCCCAAGCCTTAGGATGTTGAAATGCTCCATACATAAGTTTTTTAAGGCTTTCTTGGGGGTTTTCCCAATTAGTTCAGGTTTATAGTACCATTCTGGCCTTTCAATGTCCGTGAGAGTTTTCCTCACTTATTCAAGCCATTTGATACTTTTTACATTGTCCAGGGCCATGACATCATTAATTACTTCTCGATTTAGGCCCAATTCTGGTGTCACCCAGATTCTCCTCCAAAGCAAAATTGGCTGGGTTTTAATCAAGTCTGTTAGGTATTCCATTCCAAGTTCCATGTGGCAGTTGAAGACTGATGTACTTTTCGGAAGGGAAAGGAGGTATCGGAAAAAATTATTTTCAGTAATTTGGAGGGCTGTAACATCCTGGTATCCCCATATACCTGCTCCGTATAGAGCAATGCTTCTACACTTGGCCACATATATGCTGAGCATTATTTCTGGTTGTTTTTTCCCCAATTTACTAGCAAAGTGCTTTACTGCCGCAACCGAGCGTTTAAATGCTAAGGATCTATTTTTCACCTCGGGGCACCAAGCCCCTGTTGACTCGATTGTGACTCCTAGGTATGGGAATGTTTTTGTAGCTTGTAGTTGAAGGCCTGCCACACTGAGTTGCTTACATCGTGCTCCACCTTTGCCGGATCCCATCACAAAGGATTTATTAGTGTTTAGTTTAAGACCCCTATCCTCCATGTAGTCTGTGTATTTCTTTAAAGCTTTTTGGGCGCCAACCTTTGTTCTTGCCATCAATACAGCGTCGTCCGCATACAAAAGGGAGTTGATCTGCCTATTCCCCACCTTTGGAGAGTCGATGCCGCTGGCACCCAATTCCTTCTCCAAGCTGTTAGTATATAATGAGAAAAGGAATGGGGCCAGCACACATCCTTGCCTCACCCCCTTCTGTATGCGGAAAGACCTAGTGCATTCCCCCACAAGGCCAAACCTTACTCTGGCAGTAGCATTCGTGTATAATTGTCTCAAAAAGAGAACAATAGCTGGGTCCACTTTCATCCCCTCTAATGTTTCCCATAATTTATTGTGTATTACGCAATCAAACGCCGACGAAAGGTCGACGAAAATTGCGTAGAAACATCCCTCTTTAGCTCTAGTGTATTTCCCCTGTAATAGGACAAAATTTAAAACTTGCTCCTATGTGCCCATGCCTGGTCGAAATCCATATTGTACTGGTGTCAGCATATTCTTTTCTTCTGCCCAATCCTGCAGTTTAGTCAAAACCACTCTTCCTGCAATTTTCACTAATGAGTCTAAGAGTGATATCGGTCTGTAATTTGATGGGCTTTCCCTATCACCCTTTTTGTGTATAGGGATAATTAGTGATTCTGCCCATGTTTTAACAAAACCTTTTACACAGCAAGCCTCCATTACTCGTAGACAGACAGGTGCCCAAAGATCTATGTTCATTTTGTAGAGATCACTTGGGATCCCATCTTGTCCCGGGGCTTCGTTATTCTGAGTGGATTTTATAGCTGTCACAACCTCCTCTAAATTAAACTCTAGCGGGATAGGGGAGTGATTACACTGTGATTGGGGCTCATCTTAGGCGTTACAATATACATTTGAGAAAAACTCCACCCATGAATTTTCACCAATGGCGATTTCCATTTTAGCTGCCACTTTGTTGTTAATAAATGGGGAGTTAACTACTTGCCAGAATAACTTTGGATCTCTACTCTCCGCCGCATTCATTAGATCTCTCCATGCTTTTTCCTTAATGGCCTTCTTTCTTTGCACTCTTGCTAAATTAAAAGCCTTTCTAAGTATTCTAATCATGGCATAGTCCCTTGTTATTTCTTTTAAGGCCATTTTAAGGACTTTATGTGTCTTGCTACATTGGGTGTCAAACCATCCCTTGATAGTATTGTTTTTTCTTGAGCACGTCCTAGTCAAGACTCCCTGTACACTCCTGGTGATATTGCTGAAGGCTTCCAAGATTTCACCATTTGCAGGGTTATCCTGTAAGCATACAAGGAATGAAGGGAGTGCATCTTTCACGATTTTTTGCAAGGTTTTTTCGGGGTCTACCATACTCCATTTTAAGGCAATGCCATTTTGGCGTGCAACCGCTAGATTTTGTGTCCAAGCCAGGGTCTCAGTTAGTGAGGGAGTTTTTGTTCCCGGTGTACTGAGAAGAATTTTAACGGTAGGTGGTCACTCAGACCCATAGCAAGGGTCTCAAAGTTCACCACCCGACCCCCATACCTATTGGGCCGGATAATGAAATCAATAATTGAGTGGAGTCCCCTTGCCAGAAAGGTCGGGGTAAACTTTACCTTAGGGTAGCATAACCTATTTGCGAACCCGAGGTCAAACTTGGCCATGATGTCGTTTAGGATTTCCCCTTTAATATGATGTTGAAAATGGCTGCTATCCCCTTGTTCCCCCTCCCCATATTCCTGGAAGCCACATGTTTCCACTGTACATAGACTTACATTAAAGTCACCTACCCAAACCCACATTAAGTCCTTCCCTTGTAAGGGTTTTACCTCACTCATTTCTTTTGCCACTTTCAGTAGTTCTACCCTGAAATGGTCACTTTCAATATTATTATAAAAGTTGACCACTATTAACACATTTCTACAGTTTAGGTGAATGGTGACCAATTGAAAGTAGGGTGAGGTTGATCTACCTGAGCTAATACTAGTATTTAGACGGTTTGACACATACACACATAATCCCCCTTTGTGCCTACAGTGGCTGGAGGGTACTTCAGGGACATGAAAAGTCTTAAAGCCATCTATGTGCACTTCCATTAAAGCCCAGGTTTCCTGGACACAGAATATGTCTATATTACTAACAAACTCTCCCCATGATGTTTCTGACACTTTATTAGCAATCCTGCACACATTCCACGTTACTACACTTATTTGACGTTCATTTATACTGATGTCTTTCATTCTAAGTATATTTTTATCTTTGGTTATTGTGTGCGGAATCACCTTTCCCACATCCTCCTTCCTTGTCGCCCCATCTATTATGTTGCCATTTCCCTTGCCTCTGTTATGATTTTCAATTTTACTGCTTTGATTCGTCACTATTTCGCTAGCTATGGTTGTATTTAACCTGCTACCTGCTGTCTGTCCCAATATAGGTCTTCTAGGCACAACATCATTTTCCCTCCCCTGCTTGCTGCTTGACTTCGTTGTAGAATTATTAAGTCAATCATTTAGGTTTAAACCTGAAAATGGTTCAAAGAGGTTATGTATCGGGACATTCCAATAGTGAATTGGATTTGTAGGGTGATGGTTGTAATCAAAGCAGTGGTCAGGTCTGTTGGGATATTGACGCAAGATGGAGAATGGCGGGTCATTAAAACTTTGTCTTCTTAGAGTGGGGTGCTGTTTATGGTTCCCAAAAACGTGGGAGTTGGGATAGCCCCATTTTGAGGGGTGGGTGCGGGGCTTCATCATGGCTTGGGGATAAAAGTAACTCAAGTTGCGAGTGGATACCCTTCCCTCCTTTCTTCCCGTATACCAGTCAGAAATATGGGTGACAACTCTGCGATCCCTGAAATTTATTATGACCACATCACCTTCTATATCTTTTGGTCTCACACCCACCCAATCACATCGTCTAACAGACACTATATCCCCATTTAAGTGTGGTGGGAGTGGTCTATTAGTAAGCATGGGCGGAAAATCCGTTTCGCTTGCGGATTTTCGGTAAATATGCAAACCGCGAGATTTGCAAATTTCCCGCAAAATCCGCAAATCCGCGAGCAGCGGATTTGCTCGCACTGTTCACGTGAGTTCGCGGCTTCCCAGTTCAACCTCGCGCCCCGCGAATAAGCGCTAAATTGCAGAAATACGATTTTAGCAAAACTGAAACTACTTACCAGGTTCAAAAGTTCAAGCTCATCATTAGTAGCCATTTCTTGTAGTGCTTCCTGAGGGGCCCCTCCAGAGTACAGTTGCCTACTTGCAACTATTATGTGACCCTGCTCTGACCCTCAGAATAGTTACACAAAGGTCCTGAATTACAGCTAAGGCAGACAAGCAGGAGCCAGGCTGGAAGTTCAAATCCAGTGACACATTAATCAGCCCCTAATTCATTATTGTCAGTTGGGGCAGGGCAGGTGTTGTAACTAATTTTGCAACAATGAAAGCACTTAGCAAGTGCAAAAGATCACTAATCAGGAAGCACTAAGGAAGCAGGTGCCAGCTAAAAAAATATTCTGACACATTAATCAGCCCCAAATTAATTCAGGTCACTTGAGGCAGGGAAGGTGTGCTTTGCTTTGCCGAAAATAATGTACACTGGACAACCAGAGGGTGCGGTGATGAAACAGAGGGTGGCATGGGTGGGCCAGAGGGTGGCATGAGTAGTCAGAGAGTGGCAGTGGTGACAGAGAGTGGCAGTGATGAAGAAGAGTGTCCCAAACAGGCTGGACACGTAGAAACAACAAGTTCGCAAAACTTGCGACCCGACAGGTAAGTTCGCGTTTGCGAAATTGTACAAAACCCTCGCGAACTGGCAGAAACCCGCGCGAACACAAAAAAAAATCCGCAAATTCGCAAGAATTTGCGGATTTTGCGGATTGCGAGTTCGCAAATCTGCAAAATTCGCGAACGCGAGATTCGCAAAATTCGCCCATGCTTATCTATTAGTCCGTAGCCAGTGTATAACCTTATTCTTTAAACTGGTATCTGGCTCTGTGCTGCCTGCTAGTACCCTGGGGATCCCAGTCAAGATAATGACATAATTCATTGACTCTGGGGGAAGATCAACATTACCCTTGTACTTTGTTTTAACCTGACCATGTAATGGTACATTTGTTCTCCTCACATCTGTGACTACGGGAACCTTCATGGGCATGGTCTTAGCTTTTCCATTCTGTGATCCTTGTATGTCCACTGGTCTCGAGCTTTTGTTATTGTGCGCGAGAGTTCTTTTGGAGTGATCCTTGCTTTGGGTCACTATGTTCTGTGTAGATTGTATCTCCGAGTGGCAGTTTCCTTAGAATTATTTTGTCCTATGGCTTCATTGGGTGTCTGGGCGGCTAAAATATGGTCCATAGTTTCTCCCAACCTTTTGACCCTTTCTAAGAGGGGGAGCATAAAAGATCGAAAGAGACATTCAATGTCCTCAATAAGCCCTCTATGCGTCTGTCCTTCTGGTGGCACAGCGACCTTGTTGATTTTCTCTGGGGGGTTCTTTATTAACAATGGTGTTTTTATACTTATAGACTTTTTCCTACCCCCTGCGTTCCTCCTTTTTTTCCTTGGTGGTGAGCGGCAAACTTCAAGGCTTCTCTTTTTCTGTATCTTCCCTTCAAGTGAATTAGCTGTTTGTAGTGGTTGTACCCCTCCTTGTGGGCCCTCCTCCAAAGACAAAATAAGTGCAGGAGAAAAATGGCATGGTACAGATGACGAATCTTTATCCAAGTCTATTGGGGAATTCAAGTCAATCAATCCCTCAGGTCCCGGTAATGACTGAATGGTGTTAGTGACATTTGTAAGCTCCTTGTTATTTATCTGGGGAGGGCCTTCTTTAAAGATCATGGGGATATCATTAGTATTAAATAGGTCTATGTCTGACTCTTCCACAGTGGTTGTATTATTATTTGGTAGTGGGCCCAGTGCCTCAATTCTTGCTGGTGCTAAGGGTTTCTGCTTTAAGAGTTCAATGGAGAGGCGGCGCTCTGCTCTCCTTTCTGCCAACTCTATTTCTCTATCTAAATCCCTTTTTGCCCGCGCAAAGTATTTATCTAGAGGTCCCAATATGCTGACTCCAATGGTCGTGGGTAGTGAGGAGTTCAGCTCATCTGCTGTCATGTTGCAATCCCTGTAAAGTGTACTATTACAATCGCAAATACACGGCAGTCCTGCAGTATCCCTGCACTGCTAAGGGTCCTTGATATATAATGTAGAATAAGTCCTGGCAACTCACAATGCCAGGCGCAATGGTCTGTTACCTGGTCAATAGAGGTGATCCGGCGTTAGAGGGTGGGCCCGGCCCGGCCACGTCCGGCCCCGGACGGCCACAGACGGCCCGCCCTTTGCCCGGGCTTGGCCCCGCGCTTGGACCCGCTCGCATCCCGCTATGCGGAGGGGTTGATGGTGTTTTATGCGCCTCCGGGCGCCTTCCTGGTCATCAGAGGGAGCACCCCCGCAAAGGCTCTTGGGGGTTGAAGTCCCCCCGCTCGGCGGCCGCTCTGGTGGAGGAAGGCGGCGGCGGGGGGGACTCGGCTCTAACCTCTGGCGTCTCCTGGTCACGTTCCGGTACCTGGCTGCACCTGACATGGCGAAAACAAACTCCTCTGGCAGGTCGGCTCCTTTCCGTGTGGGCTCCCACCACACTCCGGGGCCGCTACTGTCTTATGCGCCTCCGGGCGCCTTCCTGGTCGTCAGAGGAAGCACCCGCGCAAAGGCTCTTGGGGGTTGAAGTCCCCCCGCTCGGCGGCCGCTCTGGTGGAGGAAGGCGGCGGCGGGGGGGGCTCGGCTCTAACCTCTGGCGTCTCCTGGTCATGTTCCGGTACCTGGCTGCACCTGACACGGCGAAAACAAACTCCTCTGGCAGGTCGGCTCCTTTCCGTGTGGGCTCCCACTATGTACTCAAATGTAACCTCTGCGAGGAGGAGCCTAGCGACGAACGAAGATGGCCGCATAAGCTCTCGGCTCCGATGACCTCCGCCTGTCGCTTGAAGATCCCGAAATATATCCTGCTTTTGCGCCTCACCCCCGTGCGGGGTAATCTTTGCTGACACTGGCCGTGTGGTCCCGAGAACTTTCCAACCCTGATTGGCGGAGTTGTGTTGTGTGAAAGATCTTGGCCTAGAGTCGCCTGTAAGCCGGGACCTCGATTAATGACCCAGCCGGGTTACAGTGCAACAGCGGCGGCTGGGTGCCCCAGACGCGGTCCGGATGATTAACCTGGAGTGTTTCCCAACCCTATATTGGTGAGGTGCCTGCGGTCCTGTACACACTGCGGAGGTGTACGTATCCTGAAGGTGGCTGCGAGGCCGGGGGTCCCCTTTCCGGCGGTTGGCCACCTCGCCGGGCTGGTGCCGCCGCCCGAGAGGCCCCGTCACTGCTCAGAAGTGCGCCTCCAATCCCCGCCTGCCCGACCCGCACTTCGGTCCCCGGGATAATCGGGTGCTCTGAATTCAAATGTCTGGAGCTGACTGTGTGGAGGCGGTGCGGGGTAATAAAGAGCCGTCTTTGAGGACCGTGATGGCCGCCATTAGGGAGCTACGATCCTTCATGGCCTCTACCCTCCAGAAGACGATTGTGGATGTCATTGAAACTGCCCGATCGTGCAAGGACCCTGACCTGCATGATGCCCCTAAGCTGGCTGTTTTGACTACGCTATTCCCGGTACCTACGAATCGAGAATCTCTTCATGTTGCAGCCTCGCAATTGTCACCTGGAACACAATGTGCTAGTGGGCCTGTTGTCCCGGAGAGACGCCCGCCATTATCGGCGCATCCATCCACGGACGTGTCTCTGGTTTTCTCTTTTCCTGAGCCAACGGCTAATACGACCCGGCGGATGATGCGAACATTACTCGATTGTTTTGACTTTGCCCAGAGTTTGAGATCGACATGGTCGTATTTTGGCTGGAAGACGGCAAGTGTCATGGCGGCTGTGGATCGTGACAGACTGAGGTGCTTGATCGGACTCCTTATGCAGGTTCACAGACTGGCTGGGACTTTGATTTTTCTGGGATACGTGCTGGTGCAGTTGGCTGAACTCACTGTAAACATTCCAAGGGGTCAAGGGTGAGACTGCTGTAGATCTCGACTTTAGGGGTGTGTGAAGTTTGGGGGATCCGCCATTTTGTTGCTTACGGGTGGTGGGGCGGTGTTGGACGCCTTACCTGGGTTTTATTTTCAATAAATTGCTTATATAATTGCTGGGCTTAGGACTGGGGCTGTGCGTCGCAGGGGGTGTAAGGGGACCAAGAGCAAATGTGATTTTTCTCCTCCTCCGTCTTTTTTCCTTTTCTTATTTTTTCCTTTTTCTATCTTTATATATTTCCCTTTTCTTGCTATATTTAGGGTTTTTGGAAGCTGGGCGATAGGCACGCTGCTAGGGGGGTAGGCCGTAGCCATCTGCAGGGGTGCAGGGTGGGGGGAGGGATGGGGTATTATTGTTTTTCCGTTTCTTGTTTCTATGGCCTTCTTTTTCTTCATTAGTTTAACTGGATAGTCTGCTCCTTTTCCTTCTTTCTGGGTTCTGGGATCGGTACAGTAAATTACCTGATTTTGAATTCTCGACGTTTGACCGTGGGTTTCGCTTATAAGTGTTCCTCGTTATGCCTCTCCATGTACGGGCAAAAGCCTGGTCTGCTTAGTGTTTGCTCGCATGCGTATACTGATTGCCCGCCTCAAAGATGCCGACAGATATGTTGGATTTGCTTGCTCACACGCCCGATTGTTTTCTATGATCTAGATTCTGTGACTGATCCCTCCTTTTCTTTCTCGTTTTCTGCTCTTTTTGTTATCATATTGAAATTCATTCCTTCTAACGGTAAATATCCTGTTATAAAACTTTAAAATTAACCTCATTCATCCTGTGCAAAGATTCGTGTGTACTGAAACAGTTCTGGTCTCTAATCCTGCTGCTGTGTCTCCGGGATGTTCGGCTGAATAGCTGTGTGCACCCTGTTTATAAATAAAGGTTTTCAAAAATAAAAAAAATAAAAAAATGTAACCTCTGCCAGGTATTAAGGGTTTCACCATGACATTTCCACCACAGACACCTCTACTGATTTCAGAAATTGCCTCTGGCTTGTGTTTATTTGGACCATTTCAGCCGTTTGTCTCAGATGGCGCTTACAAGTACATCTTGGTAGCAGTGGATTCCTGCGGAAAAGGCCACAGACGTTAGTTATTGCCGGAACAGTTATAAAGGATCTTCGAGTCTTTATTGGGACATAGGCACTTGGCACACTACATTCCGACCAAGGTCTGGCGCTGGCTTTCAGGGCTTACAAGGATGCCACGAGAAGTTTGGGTGCGATCCTGTGGTATTCCTCCCTGAACCGTCCAGAGCGAAATTCAGTCATGGAAAAAAAAATGGGACGTAAAGCAGTCTTTAACAGCTAGGAGGCTAGGCTTAGGTTGCAGATGGGCCCGTCATCCATATGGGGTAAAGAGGGCACTGAACAATTTGCCTAGAAAATACCTTGTTGGTCGGTTTCTCTATGAGATCCTGTTTGGGGTACAAATGTGGGTCCCACTCCTTGACAGTCCCAGCACAGCGGTGGCAGAAACACCATTCGACATACATGAATGGTTGGCTGTTGTACAGGAACTGAAAAGTTTCCAGGACGAACAATGCAATGTCCAAGTAAAACGTACCACCACTGGTAAAGTGAAGTAAGTGCCTGCAGTTCTTGGTTGGATCTCAAAGACTTGGGACTTGGTCAGGGAGAAAATTGTGGATAAGAAAGAATTCGAACCATCCTATTGAGCGTCTGTAACTGTCCTGGCCTTCGAAGGTACCAGAACTGTACTACTTCCCCCTCTTGCCAGCTGAAGAAACAAGAGATTCATCTCCATTGATCTGAGCAAACCACACTATGTGGCCCACTCTCAACAGTAGGCCTCGTGGGCTCCTGGGTAGTTACCTGTCTACTCTCAATACCTTACAGAAAGTTTCGACTGAAGCTTTAATTACGGATGAAGCATCTTCTCCCCAATGGGAGATTGACGTAACCAAAAATGAACTAACCTTTCTACCTGTTACTACAACCACTACTGTACAATCGATTAGCCCAGAAACATAGATTTCAATTTAGAATCCTGACACAAATGCTGTTTACATCAAAGGTACCACAGAACAAGTAATCTCCCAGTTCTATAAAACCCACAGAGCTGCCAAAAAATAGATCAGACAGATCCCCCTAATATAGGGGCATGGATTAGCAAATTTAGCGGCACAAATATGGGAATTTAGCGGCATTTTTGCGTCACTTTATTTTACTCATAATCACTTATTTTTTGCCTTAAATCAATGGAAACTGTTTTAGCATAGTATTCGGCTTTGAAATAGGCAGCCTGGAATATGGAACATAGGAAGCAGCCCACAGGTGAAGGCTGTTATCCCTAGGAAAGGCAATCCTCCATTTGCTTTAGTGTAGATTCTAAGAAGCCCATCAAAGATGGCTAGGTAGCATCCCATAGGAAATTGCATTCCGGAACTTACCTTAGTGAAATTAAATATTTGCATAAGGTCACACAATTTCAGCATGGAAGCTATGATTTTATCCGGATTTTCTGGCTTCACTCTGTACAAATCAGCAAGTAAGTGGGTATCTATTTCCCTTTCCTATGTTAAGACTTTGTTTTTAGTTTTAACCTCCTAGTGCATTCTTCTGTAGTTTTTTAAATTATAGCTCCAACTTGACCCGAAGGTATTGACGCGCTTCACATGTGCACCAGTCACACTACAAAATTACAACACAAACACATGCATTGTTTATGTACTAAAATACAGGTCTATAATGAGGTGCTGGAACAATTATACTTGAAAATAAGAGCTACTCATTAGCTGATTGCCATCCTATGTAGCCGATTTGAACCTCTCAGGATGATACATCAATGGTTTACGACTATCTTTAGATTTGAACTGAAAGCATTGCTAACTCTTAATATAGCAAAAACAACTCCAGCAATCACTGCAGTGAGTTTTTTTATATACTTAATCCTGAACTTGCCGTGATTGTGTTAGACCTGCCCCCAGGGGTTAACCTTTGTTCATTGTAATACAAACACTTAAAGTAAAAGATCTGCATTTTTAAGGGCTAGACTCATACTGGACCTCTAACTACATCAAAGCATGCTTGAGCATCCATCTTCATCCATTGCGTAGCTCTACTTCTCACGTTTTTACTTGTCATCGGTGTGTCCAGTAATACAGCTGCTTTTCACAGAAGCACTTCAGGCGACAAATGATGCCCTTTCTCTTCTGGTCTTGGAACTTTGCTTATTCTAGTAAACCAATGGCGGAGGTTTGCAGGATACTTATGGTTACAGGCCCTATCAAAGTGTTCTTGTATGTGGATCACCTAATACACATTCTCCCAGAAATTTTTATTCCAGCGTTAATTAGCTCATCCTGCAGCTGGAAATGTTGCTTGAAATGTTGTTTAGACCATTCCCGATCAATCCACGGGAATCACCAAAAGCTGATAACATGTGACCTCCACTATTGGAGTAGTTTCCAAGTTATGTGGGTTGCCTATAAATGAATCATTCTCTAAAGCCGTCAAACAGTTTACCAGAATAATATGGCAAAATACTGCAGAAAACAAATAGTGGAAGAAAGGTCTTTCACTGATACTAGCTCTTGCACTCCTTCAATTTCGCTGGCACTTTTGTAAAAATTGCGGCATTTTTACAAAAGTGCAGATTTCGCGGCAAACCGCAAAATCCTGGAGGGTCTGATCAGACTGCCTCTGGCTACTTCTTCGACTTTGGTGACATTTCCTTGATTTCATTTCATCCACCAGCACCACCACCTCTACTGTTTCAAATGAGACTGTATGTTTTCTATCTTTGGCTGAAAAAGACATACTTTGTTCCACCATGGCTACACCTTAGGATTACAATTGCTTTACTTTTGCTGGTCCTTTGGATTGGTTTTGTGACAGTCTTTTTCCTACTTCTAAACAGACAAGATCTCCCAGAACGTTCTGCTGTACAACTGGTGAACTTGGTTCTAAAACCACATTCGTCTTCACACAAAGAGACCTTTCCCTGGTGAACATTTTAGCGGTTCCCGTTCCTGATGGACTTGTTTGGGATAGGGTCTTGTATGATATGTATGACACTACAGACCTTTCACAAATTACATTGTCACGCCTAGTATTTTTTCTAATGATTGAGATATTGATACAGTGCATGAAATGCTATAAGATCTAGGGCAGTGATACTCAAAGTACGGCCCGGGGGCCGTCTGCGGCCCTCCTGACCTTCGGATGCGGCGCCCGGGTTAAAAGCAGCACCAAGCTGTTGTTTACTTCAGAGAGAGCTAACATTCAAAAAGATGTTAAATAAGTGGGGAAGGTTTTAGTTACAAGCCAACTGAAATAAAGGTAAATAATCTAATATAGTATCCTGCAACATTTTACTACCCACAAAGCTCCACTCCCATCCTTCCAGCATCAGGGTGGCCCTCTGGCTCACCACAGACCATACTTTGTGGCCCCTTGGAAAATGTTTGTGAGCATCTATGATCTAGGGTATTCTAATGTTTTTTTTTCATCAAATGAACTGTACAAAGACACATCTAACTATGATTAAATGTTTTGTTTCCAACATTATGGTCATCATTTTTAGCATTAAGCAAATACTTCAAGTGCTGTTTTTAATTACACACAATGGGAACAGTGCCCTACACCACCAAGGGGTAGTTCGAATCAAAAACATTTGCACAGAAGTTTGCTTATTTTTCTGGTTAAGATACAGTGGACCCTGTGTATTATTATTATAACCTTGCGCCATCACCTGCAAAGAAAAATATTCTAACAAACACCAAGCTGATTTATTCTGCTTCCTTTCCTTCCCAGCTGTCCACATAAGGGTTTGTTTTTTGGAGGGCCACTATTGATGTAAAATCATTCTGGGGGACAAAAGATTGGCAAGTTCAGAGAAATTAGGGTTTGTTTAGATCATGCCTTATACCACAACAGATGATTTTCCTGAACAAAAGTGTGCTACAAGCATCATGTCTTGGTTTAGCTAAAATGAAGGATTTGAACATGCCACCCATTCTCACATTTGCACGTTTTGAAAACTGGTAGCAGTTTACAAATACAAGGAGGAAACACTAGACACCATGCTACGCAATGGCACGTACAATTCATTAGACACCAGTTGGAGAGGATGGTTAGTGTGGCTGTTAGGTACTAATGGATATCAAGCATGGTTCCTGGATAAAACCGAGGGCTTTAAGATCAGCAGGCCTGACCTGCATTACACGCAAACAGAACATTCAAAGGTGGTGACAACTTACAGTGTTGGGAGGTTATGCCTTGATTGGCTAAAAACCTCAACATTGTCCTAGGTGAAAAAACATGTGTCTCTTCTTTCTGATGACCTCAAACTACATGATTCCTTGCAAGGTCCTCGAAAACCATCTAAAAAATGTTTCTTTTAGGCAATATACAATGAAATATGGAAAGTTTCTCAGCAGGAAACTGCTGAAAGACTGCTCGAGACTGACATGGCTAACTTAGAAACGGGTCTAGTAGTAGTTGACGATGGTATGACAACCTTGTCCTCTAGAATGTACTCCCTAGGTAACATACTGTCATTGGCAATAGACATTATACAGCAAGACATGCCAGCTTTACAACATGGGCAGTCGCAACTTAGATCCATCATGCTATTGAATTGACACTTCAGATACTTTGTTCTGGTCTTGTACCATGGCAACATATACATTTTTACACGCCTGTTTTCTCCTTACCAACTTACAAAACAGCAAATACTCATGGCACCCAAAGATGCAACATACACAGTGTTACACATAGATAAGTTACCTTTTACTGCTGCTGAAACGCCTTCTGTGGATTGGTTAATCCATGGATTCATTACTCCTTCGATTTCGACGTTCCACTTACAATACTGTCTACAAAACCATCAAGTGGACAGATATTTGCGCAAGGGGAAGGATATGTACATGAGTATTGGGAATTACCTTTTTAAACTCCATTGTCGGAATATGGAAACTAAAGTTTTTCTGAGCGGTTCCGACTGCAAGAATGCTTTAAGTGGCTCCTTAGTGTGCAAGGAAGTTTCGCTCCATGAGGCTTGTAAAATGTCTGTGATAAACTTATCTTGCTACTTGAAAGATTCTCCAGTTGCCATGATTCATCTCACTTTCAAATTACTCTCTAATGGGAGTTATTTGATCTTAAACGATCAAGGTTGGTGGAGTATGGGACTGGGCACAGCCTAACTTCTCACGGTTTCATCCATTGTCACCTGCTGTATACAAGTTCTGTTTCCACCTGCCCGTACAGTTAGGGAGGAGACGCTTTGGACTTCAATAAGCCTTTCGAACATGCACTTTGATGCCTGGAGCCGACTG
The DNA here is from genome assembly GCF_964263255.1 of Lissotriton vulgaris. NCBI lineage: Eukaryota > Metazoa > Chordata > Amphibia > Caudata > Salamandridae > Lissotriton > Lissotriton vulgaris. Next base: position 1,132,082,783 of record NC_141685.1, on the reverse strand, counting down.
AACGCCTTACTGTTTCAGAAAGATGTGGTCTCAACATCGACAACTGAGACGTATGATCTTCAAGTTGCAAGGCCCCCTTACAGTCGCTACTCCACACTAATTTCCCACAACATTTTGGAGAATTGGTACATCACATTTTTAACATGTCATGCTGCGGGGGTAGCACAATTTTTAAAAGCTTAGGCTCTGGTTTGGTTAGCACCTTCCAGTCATTCCATCATTCATTCACTCCGTGCTCAGAAGTGTATTTGGAGATCTTCCACTGGGCCTGATTGTTGGGACTGTTTTTTATTTTTCTGTTCCATAATAGATGTCCCATTTCGAGATCAAAGGGAATTGGCACTACCACATGTGCTCCTGTGCCCTGAACACATGGTACAATGTGTCGGTGCACCCTTGCTTCAGGAATTAAATGAGCATTGGTTCTTATTCTTTCGGTCTGAGTGGCTTCACTGCATGCAGTCCGTATTCCTCTGTCTGCTGTGCACTTTTGAGTGTGTCTAAGAACGCAATTGGTTCAGTCACTGGAAATGAAAGTAGTGGTGGACCCCTTATAGGCCCACTTGTTTCAGTGTCCTTTGCATTCGCCATTGCTTCTGAACACATTCTACAAGCCTTCCTGGTATGCTTCTGTGCCTGGTGAGTTGGATCTTGGCTCTGGTTCTGTGGAGTTCCTACTAGCTCTGGTCACTTCTTCAATGGCTGCTGTGAGAGTAGGATGGTAACACATTTGATTCATAAACCTGCTATGAGGTGCGTCTCTGGAATCATTGTCTGCAGTTGATGGTAACATAAATGTTTTGTCTATCTCTCGGAACCCATAAACAATTGGCTCTTCTGTTTGGTGGGAACTTTTAATTTGGGCTATTTTTTTGATGAGCACATTTTTATTGTTTTATTTGCAAAGCAACAGGCCACAGTCTCGATCCTTGAAAATCACATCAATTATAACTAGTAGCAGCACCAAATTGAGAGCATGCCCTTCGCACAAGGAATGAATAGTTGTTATACACATAATTCTGTTGTAGCTCATCCTCGTTCCCTGCTATCATTCCAGCCATTTACTCCAGACCGTGGTGTGCTTGGCAGGGCAGCCTATCACCACATGTACTGGTTTTTCCTGCTGAGCAAACCAATCCACTCTTCTTCTCCGTACCGACATTCTCAGTGACCTGGGGGCCTTCCAGCGGGTTGCAATGTCTCTCTTTGCTACCAGCAATGCGGTACCAAACATCGTCCTGTTGGCCCTGGAACCCCCAACACCTTTGTCTACCCCCAACAGGATCAACAGAGGGGAGCGGTCCAATGCCAGATCCAAGACCTTCAATAGTTCAGCCAAAACTGCCTCCCAGTAGCTCATTGTGATGGGGCAGGACTATACCATGTGAAAGAAATCTCCTGGTCAGCGGCCACACCCCGGATCAGCTCTAAGGCCTGCACAAAAATGCTTGGCAGGGGTACGGTATGCACAGACTGGGTAATATGTTTGTATCAATCAAATCCTGGAGTAAATGGTAAGGAGCCTAGGGGGCATTTTAGCATCCCGCCAATCTTCATCCTCCAAGGGTCCAAGCCAGGTCTCCCAATGGGTTCAGAGGGCCTGAAACGTTTCGGGGGCGTTTATGGACAAAATGCAGTAGATCTGGGAGACCTTACCCCCAGGCTCCCATCATTAATTTGGACTCTGTGGGGCTGAATTCTGGAGGCATATGCACTTGCAGCATAGCTGCAGGAATTTGTGAAACTGTGTTTTAGACTTATCTTGAAGGTCTTGAAAGGAAGCCAAGTGTGAGTCTGCCCAAACGTTGCCCATGAGATTGATTCCAATGGTGCCCCAATGAGCAAATTCCTCCAGTACCACCAACAGTCCCACACATGTGCCGTGCCATAACGGGTGTGCTAAGTGATTTTCATCCACCACTCCATGTGTCGCAGCACAGCCCTCCATCCATCGAATGTCAACCAAGTTACCTCCGGAAGTGCCCTAGGTATGGGGCAACCATAAAGCAGCTCTAAAACTCATGAAAATCCTAATTTGGCCAGTTCCAGTCAATATGCAGGGTTCTGACCACCCTCCATTAAGCCAATCGTTAATGATCAAGAAGTGAGATGCCAAATAGTATAAATATAAATTAGCCCTTCCAAGGCCCACTTTAATAGGTAGCAAGGTGACAAGTGGACAAGGCTAAGCGAGGTCTAAAATTGTGCCACAAAAAGGAAATGGCCAAAGAATCCATCTCTCTGAACCAATGGTAAGGGATACTATGGCAGAAATTTTGGAGAAGATCGAGGAATCGGGGTAATACCGTGCAATTCTTCCGATGACATTTAATGGCAAACTCTGCCATTTTTTAAGGTCTGCTTTGACCTTGCAGGTAAGAGGGGTAATGTTAAGGGACCAGATCAACGTCCGGTTGAGGGCCACAAAAAATACCCAGATCCCAAAAGCAAAGTCCATGTACGGGAATAGATGTTTGCCAGTCCATACAATCCCTAGAGGGGGCGAGAAGCATGAGAATCGATTTGGCTGGGTTGACTGTTGAACCTGAAACCTCTGCAAACAGCTGCAAGCTGCAGAGACATCGTGGGTCACTATCCTGTGGGTTCGAGAGATACAGCAACATGTCAGCTGCATAGAGCGCTATACGATCTTCGTGTCCCACACCGACCCCCCCCCCTATCCGCACGTCACACCGTATAAGTCAAGCCAATGGCTTTATGGCCAATACGAAAAGGAGTGGGTGCAGGGGGCAGCCCTGTATTGTTCCCTGCCTGATGGGGAAGGCATCAGAGATCACCCGATTGATTTGTACTCGGGTTGTTGGGTTCGAATAGAAGACCTGTACTAGTCCCCGAAAAGGGACGTAGATCCCACTGTTTTCAGAACGCAAGTCAGGTAGTCCCAATCAGTACTTTAAATGGGAAAAATAAGTGCAGGAACTCATTAAAATGAGCTAGAGGTGTAGTGAGGGGGCGGGGCTAGAGGCGGGCTAAGGGCAAGACATGATGAGACTTAATGACTTCTATATTAGTTGCAGCACAGACCAAAACACATAAGAAATGTTCTTATGTAAACAAAGCAGGTTAACTCATTGCACAAAATGAAAGAGAAGTGCGATAATATGTCAACATTTCCTTTTCTTTGCAATAGTTGCACCTTCTTAATGCCATACTATTAATTGCTATTGTTTGGTTAAATACTATATATTTTTTATCTTGTGAGTAGGAAAAAACTGAAAATACCCCCACTTCGAACCACGTCTCTTATGGCACAAAGCAAATTAAGCAAATAATCATGACCCTCCCCAGAAGATATCTCTTGTCTCTTCCATCGATCTATCCATTCATCCCTTCATCCTACCATTTACCTGCTGATGTCCACCAATTCACCTTTACATTCTGTCATCTATTCAGTTTTTCACCATTCCGTCTGTCCACTTTTCATACCTAAACCTATCCATCTATCTCCAAACCTATCCATTCTCCTTTCCCTCATCCATCTCCACAAATCCTTTCGCTCAGCCAGCCATCAACCTTTTCACTCCTTTATTCCATCCACCCTTTCACTAAATCCCTACTTTCACTTATCCATCATCCACCCTTTCATCCATCCTCCCTACCCTTCATTCATCCATGGAATCATGTCCTTTTATCCTATCATTCACCCTCTTTCACCCATCCATCATCCTTTCACTCACCCATCCATCTACTATATTCATCCATCCATCCATCTATACATCCACCCTTGCTCACTCATCCATCCATCCACTCACTCACCCACCCACCAACCCTCCCTTTTATGCTATTTATGAATCACTGTCGCCGAGCAGACATGTACACACAAAGTGCCACTCATTTTCTTTAAAATACGTCCTGAGAGTGTCCTGATTCTCTCTCTCTTTCTCTTACTTTTTTCTTGCAAAACAGGCATACAAATGCAGGCAAACACACAAACATAGCAGACACACAAAATACTCCGGTATGATTAAAGCCATGTTACATTCTTCTCCTACCATGGCTTTTTTAATTGCCCCCTGGCCGGAATGGCCGTAGCCTGATAGCCACTGCCAGGGGACTGCCATGATTCCTGTGTTGGCAAAAAATGTACAGGATAGTGTGAATGTGATTGACAGCACAGGGCCTGAACGGACCTTGCTGTGTCAAACACAGCGTGATGATGAGCACACAGACAAATGAGCCCTGCTAAATAGCTGAGCTGGGGCTCAGTTCGGGGCTACAGAGGCGATGCCTTGGCTGCCAGAGACATGTTCCACTCCTGCTCACCAGCACAGCCAATGAGCCTATCTTTTCATGAGTACCGGTACTGTCCTCGGCAGTAGAGAAGTGCCGGTACTCTGTACCGGCGAGTACCGGCCCATTTACAGCACTGGTCACAATACACTGTATCAAAGGCTTGCCTGAAATCTATCAGAAAGAAGGCCAGTGGAGATGAAAGCCTATGATGATGAGCCATTGCCACATGTTACCACCTCAAGCACTGCCTCATACTCCTAGCTGTTATGAAGCCACGTTGGTCTGGATGGATTAGAGACCAGAGAAGGTGTTGTAAGCAATTGGCCAACACGGTAGAAAGATTTTAAGCTCTCCATTAATAAGGGAAATAGGCTGGTAGTCGGCACAGGAGAGGGATGATGGGTGCACCCATTAATTGGACCGACATTTTTTTTTTTAACTATGTCAGTGTTTTGCTCCTCATATCCCGAGTATTTGTTGTGTCTTGAAGATGCCACACATTAAATCGCCCGACAGGCCGTCTAGAGGGATCCCGTGTACGGATGCACATAAGTGCAGGGGCATGATTGGAGATTTCCCGAGAGAGTATCTAAACCTGTGAAACTGATAAGACATCTGTAGCCGGTGTCAAAAGCATATCAATGGGTGCATGAGTGTGGTGTGCTGCTGATGTATGTGTGTATTGCCTCTGTCTAGGATTCCACATGCGCCACACATCACGTAAACCCAGAATGGTCACCCATTTGTCAAAGGAGTAAGCTGTTTGTTGGTGGACATCTGAAGGCGGACCAGTAGAATAAAGCCCTGGATCTAGACTGCATTAAAGTCCCCTGCCTATAATAGTGAGATCTGGGGGCAATAGTGCAATGACCTTAAGAAGTGTGGCTAGGAAGGGGTAGAGGCAAAGGATATTGAAAGGACTACCGTCGGTCGTGCCTGCAAGTCCCAGATACCAACCCTGGGGATCCATCAAGGTACTGGCCACCACCATCGGGAGGGAGCAACACTGCAGAACCACCACCCCCTGAGATCCCAATACATAATCTGCATGATAGACTGTCGAACCATTGTTGTGCAGCACAGCTAATCGTTGAATCTGGTCCAAAAGACCGTTTATCTTTGAAGACATTACACTTTAAGGGGCATGGTAGGACCTTGAATAGAAGTTGCGTGCTAGTTAGGGGCGCTCTTACCATGTGAGAAGGAATAAGCGCAGAACATGGTGTGTGCATGGTTAGATTTGCAATTGGCTTAAGTGACTGGATTATGATGGGACGCTGTGACAACCTAGAGAGGAAAGAAACCAAGAAGACATGCAAAAACACAAAACCATAAAACATTATGGTAAGATCTCCAGCTCCCCCTAACTCCCCTCACCCCATGCTTCTCCATCAAGAAGTATCTGTCACCCCATAAGTGAGTACCCAACTGATAACCAATTCCTCATAATTGATTAGATTAGTTCAACATCTGCCCCTGCACCAGCGGTCAGGTGCTATGTTTTAGGGTCTCGCCTAAATCAGGGCAGACCTGGGAACACACGGCCCTGCTCATGGTTCCCTTAAATGGGAGAGGGTGTTTGGCTCAATCGCTCTTCATTGCAGGATGAGGTGTGAAGATCGTCAAGGGAGGATTTGATTGCGGTGGTGGTGCTGAGGAACCAGAACCTGGCAAAAGAGAAGCAGTCTGCTCTTTGCGCCTCCTGCGACGAGGCCTGGTATGTTCACGCTTCTGGCGCCCAGTCATCCCTGCACCAACCCTGGACGCCTGGCTAGTCGGTGGTGGGAGAGAGTAGGTTGTACGTTGCATTTGTCTCTCTTCCATCAGTCATTCCCATGCTGATTCAGAAGTTTTGAACAAGTAAGTCTTATCTGCATAAATTTCTTTGAGGCATGCCAGGAACCAAAGCACATTGAACAGTTGTAGAGTCCGAAGCTTCCGCTTGACAGACTCGCAAGACTTGCACTTGGTCTGGAACTCTCGTGTGTAGTTAGGAAAGATTAGGATTTTTGAATTTTGATAAGGGAGATCCGCTTGTGCTTGAGCCTCATGCAGAATAGCGTCTCTGTCCTTAAAGTTTAAAAATCGTGCAATCAGAGGCCGGCGCAATGCTCCATGAGGGGGCTTCGGAGCAAGAGCTCTGTGGGCGCTTTCCACTGAGAACCAAGACAACAGTTTATCGGCTGACATCCATGACTTGAGCCATTCCTCCAAGAATTCTGCCATTCGATTATGTTCTGAGTCTTCGGGAAAACCCACAAAATGCTAATTGTTTTTCCTTGAGCCATTTTCTGCATCTTCCGCTTGGTAATGGACCTCGTTTGTACGAGTGTGGAGGCAAGCAACCTTGGTTTTAAGATCAGTGACTTCGAGGCGTTCTTCCACTTCCATGATGTGGCTGGTAGCATTACTTAGATCCTGGTGAAGAAGTACCACATCTACCCGCACCTCTCTGATCTTTTTTTCGACTGCTTCCTGTGAGGCCTTAATGGCATATAGATTTGTGTCCAAATTTCTTTCAGTTAGGCCTGTTTTATCAGGGCATCCCTCACGGTCACTCCAGCTGTGGTAGTAAACTGATCGATGTGTGTCTTAGATGGATGGGGGTAGGTGGCTCTGTCTTTCCCCCATGATTAACTCGGGCAGAGTAACATTACTGCAACAGGTACCTGGCCCGCTTGCCTCATCCACTGCAGCACAAGCAGCCAGGCTCTGAGTGGTCCTCTCCCCTGGCGTGTCAGATGCCAGGAGGTCATGAGGAGAGATCCAGCATACAACTATGAAGGGTGTCGCTGTACTGCAGGGGTTCAGATCCTCAACTCAAGCCCAGCCCACCTCAGTTGTCAATAGTTTGCAGGCAAAGAAGACTGATGTGGAAGGGAGGGAGCTCAGAGGGGAGGCCCTCCAAGCCAGGTGGTGAGAGAACCCGGGTCTAGCAGGCCCCACTAGGGTAAGTGTAAAGGGGAAAGCCCACACTGGCTCCAAACGTTCCAAGCTCGATACTATACTATTCAACTCAGTGCCCCACAGGAGAAATAAGAAAGGTGAGGTCTCCCACCACAAAGCACAAAAGACTCCCTCCACCAGTCGTCGCCTCACTGCAGCTAGACCCCATGCCCTTTCCAGGGGGCATTGCCTAGTTCAGTTGCAATGAGGGCCAGGAAGTGAAGTTTCATCCCCATCCAGCATCGTGCCCCCCCCCTCCCAGTCCAAGGCCCTTCACAATCCTTAGGTTGCGCCCCGATGGTCAGAAAAGGAGGGCCACACGCATGCTGAGCAGCAACCCAGGCCCTTCACATGGGGCTGCAGGCCTGGCAAGAGGCTGGTGCAGGAGTTGGCTCCCCCATCTCCAGCATCGATCAGGCAGCAGGTGCCCACAATGACACGGCGGCCCTGGGCCGCCACAGTTTGGGTCAGTTTGGCCGTCCAATTGTCTTAGGGGGGCCCAATTGGCACCCAGCAGCTTGGTCCAAATGTCCACTGAGGACTCAGCACTCACCACGCCAGCCAGGGAGCATCGCCTGAAGTAGGAGGCATAGTTGGAGTACACTATACCCAGTACTTATATGCCAGCAATATATATACACTCTTTTGGCACAATTGTGGAATCGTTTATACTTGTCACTTGTGCCCCTGACTTCAAGCTGGTATCGTAGCGCTGCTGTGCTAATATCTCTGTGATACTTGGAATTGCTTTCACCTGCTGTGTGCCTGTCTAGCGCTTTGCCTTATTAGCGCTATAGTGATTCAATTTGGCTGCTTTTAACATTGTATGCGCATTTGCCTAGAGCGCTCCGACCTGCTCCTCCCCCCGCCTCCATTTTGTTTGTTTATCATCCTCCTCGTGTGCCCGACCCACCTCCCAGCTGAGACGCCCTCCCACGAGCTTAATACAGCGCTGCTCTGCTGCAAACGCTGTGACTCGCTCCTCCTCACGGACAGAGTGGTCGCTCCTTGTGCCCCTGACTTCAAGCTGGTATCGTAGCGCTGCTGTGCTAATATCTCTGTGATACTTGGAATTGCTTTCACCTGCTGTGTGCCTGTCTAGCGCTTTGCCTTATTAGCGCTATAGTGATTCAATTTGGCTGCTTTTAACATTGTATGCGCATTTGCCTAGAGCGCTCCGACCTGCTCCTCCCCCCGCCTCCATTTTGTTTGTTTATCATCCTCCTCGTGTGCCCGACCCGCCTCCCAGCTGAGACGCCCTCCCACGAGCTTAATACAGCGCTGCTCTGCTGCAAACGCTGTGACTCGCTCCTCCTCACGGATAGAGTGGTCGCTCCTTGTGCCCCTGACTTCAAGCTGGTATCGTAGCGCTGCTGTGCTAATATCTCTGTGATACTTGGAATTGCTTTCACCTGCTGTGTGCCTGTCTAGCGCTTTGCCTTATTAGCGCTATAGTGATTCAATTTGGCTGCTTTTAACATTGTATGCGCATTTGCCTAGAGCGCTCCGACCTGCTCCTCCCCCGCCTCCATTTTGTTTGTTTATCATCCTCCTCGTGTGCCCGACCCGCCTCCCAGCTGAGACACCCTCCCACGAGCTTAATACAGCGCTGCTCTGCTGCAAACGCTGTGACTCGCTCCTCCTCACGGATAGAGTGGTCGCTCCTTGTGCCCCTGACTTCAAGCTGGTATCGTAGCGCTGCTGTGCTAATATCTCTGTGATACTTGGAATTGCTTTCACCTGCTGTGTGCCTGTCTAGCGCTTTGCCTTATTAGCGCTATAGTGATTCAATTTGGCTGCTTTTAACATTGTATGCGCATTTGCCTAGAGCGCTCCGACCTGCTCCTCCCCCCGCCTCCATTTTGTTTGTTTATCATCCTCCTCGTGTGCCCGACCCGCCTCCCAGCTGAGACGCCCTCGCCCCTCCCCCTCCACCATCCATATATGACAGGAGTTCCCGCGCGCAGCGTTCACGCGCAGCGACCGCGCCCAATCCGCGCCGAAGGTGCGCCAAAGGTAAGCCCGTCTACGCCCGTCCGCGCCTGGACCGCGCCCAGCGCCAGACCCCCTGCCCCTCGCGCTCCCCAGCCCTCCCGCATTACCTACGATGCCGCCACCCTCCTAGCCCTTAACCCCGGTCGCGCCCCCAACTGCGTCCAAGCCGCCCCTGGACACACCCATGGACCTTTCTCTTGCTACTCCTGCAAATTCATCTGCACCGACAACATCTCCGCTACGACCACACCTCAGATTCCCGACCCCAACCACCTACAATGCATCCTTCTCAACACCCGATCAGTCCACAGGCACGCCATTGACCTATGGAACCTACTAGACACCATTTCTCCGGACATCGCCTTCCTAACGGAAACCTGGATGAATGCTTCCTCCGCACCAGACATCACCATTGCCATCCCTGATGATTATAAGATCACACGCAAGGACCGCACCAGCCACACAGGAGGAGGAATCGCTATCGTCCATAAGAAATCAATCCGCATCTCAACCAGCTCTGACGCCAACCTCGCTAACTCCGAACACCTTCACTTCCAGATCCACATCGACCCCAAGACCACACTCAGAGGCACCCTCCTCTACAGACCACCAGGACCCCGCGCAAAATTCAGTGAAGACATCACGGACTTCATCACCCCACACTCGCTCACCTCCAAAGACTACATCCTTCTGGGAGACCTCAACTTTCACCTCGATAAGATCAACGACCACAACACCGCCACCCTCGTGGACAACCTCACCAACCTAGGACTTAAACAACTAGTCACTTCCCCCACCCACATCGCAGGCCACACACTCGACCCCATCTTCACCTCCAGCAACCATGTCTCCTTCAGCCACACTACGGACCTCCTCTGGACTGACCACAGCTGCGTTCACTTCACCTACAACAAACCAAAACCCAGCATCCACCTCCAACCTACCCTGAAAAGGAACTGGAACAAAATCACCACGGACCAAATCTCCGCATCGCTCCTTCAACACACCCCAGCCCCCTCTTCCAACGCTAACAAAGCCGCCGCTAACCTCACCCTATGGTTATCCAACACCGCTGACACCTTAGCACCACTGAAAAAACGTCAAAACAAACCTGGCAGCAAGAAGGCCTCATGGTTCAACGATGATCTCAAGAAATCCAAGAAACTCTGCCGCTCCCTTGAAAAGGCCTGGAAAAAAGATTCAACCACCAGCACCAAGGACGCCTTCAAAAACGCCACCCGCACTCACCACCAACTAATCCGAAAAGCCAAGAAAGCAGCATTCAAGGATCGACTCAACAACAACGCTCACAACATCAAGGAACTTTTCAACATCGTCAAGGAATTTTCCAATCCCTCGGCCAACTCCAACGACATCACCCCCTCTCAAACCCTATGCGACTCCCTAGCCTCTTTTTTCCACAACAAGATTGCAGACATCCACAACAGCTTTGACAACCAACCCGGAAACCAACCCACCCTACCTTCTGCTGTCCATCTCCCCCCCGTGAACACCCTTAACGACTGGAACCCAATCTCCACCGAGGACACCATCCGCCTGATGAACTCCATCCACTCAGGATCCCCCACAGACCCATGCCCTCACCACATCTTCAACAAAGCAGACTCTGTCATAGCACCGCACCTCCGAGACGTCATCAACTGCTCCTTCAACTCCGCTACCTTCCCAGAAGACTGGAAACACGCTGAACTCACCGCCCTTCTGAAAAAAACAACAGCGGACCCCACCGAACTCAAAAATTACCGCCCAATCTCGCTTCTTCCATTCCCGGCCAAAGTCATCGAGAAAGCCGTCAACAACCAGCTCGCCGCCTTCCTCGAAGCCAACAAATCCCTCGACCCCTCACAATCTGGCTTCCGAGCAAAACACAGCACTGAGACCGCCCTCATTGCAGCAACAGATGACATTCGAACTCTACTGGACAATGGAGACACAGTCGCCCTCATCCTCCTCGACCTCTCTGCAGCCTTCGACACAGTCTGCCACAGCACCCTCCTACAACGCCTCAATAACATCGGAATCCAAGGAAAAGCACTTGAATGGATCACCTCGTTCCTCACCGGAAGAACCCAGAGAGTCCGCCTTCCTCCATTCAAGTCCGAGGCCTCTGAAGTCATCTGCGGCGTACCTCAAGGATCCTCACTCAGTCCCACCCTCTTCAACGTATACATGAGCCCCCTTGCGGCCATCGCACGCCAACACAACCTCAACATCATCTCTTACGCGGACGACACTCAACTGATCCTCTCTCTCACCAATGACCCCAGCACCGCCAAAACTAGCCTGCACGAAGGAATGAAAGAAGTCGCCGAATGGATGAAACAAAGCCGTCTGAAACTGAACTCAGACAAAACAGAAGTCCTCATCCTAGGCACATCCCCCTCTGCTTGGGACGACTCCTGGTGGCCGGAAGCCCTCGGAAAAGCACCCATCCCGACAGACCACGCACGGAACCTTGGCGTCATCCTGGATTCCTCACTCTCGATGAGCAAACAAGTCAACGCCGTATCCTCTTCCTGCTTCAACATTCTTCGCATGCTCAGAAAAACATTTCGCTGGATCCCCTCCGAAACAAGGAAAACAGTCACCCACGCTCTGGTCACGAGCCGACTGGACTACGGAAACACCCTCTACGCAGGTACCACCGCTAAACTCCAGAAGAAACTCCAACTAATCCAAAACGCCTCAGCCAGGCTCATATTAGACATCCCACGCAACGAACACATCTCTGGTCACCTTAAAGACCTCCACTGGCTACCCGTCAATAAGAGGATCACTTTCCGACTGCTCACCCACGCACACAAATCACTTTACGACATCGGACCAGATTGCCTCAACTCTCGACTGTCCTTCTACACCCCCTCCCGCCAACTACGTTCTTCCAACCAAGCCCTCGCCACTGTACCTCGCATCAACAAGACCACCATGGGAGGCAGATCCTTTTCATACCTGGCTGCTAAAACATGGAACTCACTCCCCGCCTACCTTCGCCTCACCCAGAACCACCTAGCTTTCAGAAAACAGCTTAAAACGTGGATATTTGACAAATAATCCTCCTCCCCTTCCTAAGCGCCTTGAAACCCTCTGGGTATGTAGTGCGCTATACAAATTTTATGACTTGACTTGACTTATACTGCTAATCACTTTTATATGCTTCTGTCTATTAATCATTGCAGCACGTATCTTTTATAAAAGAATCACAAGGATTCGATAAATATTGAAACGTCCCTTTGTGTATTTCTTGTGTACCTTTCTAAGGAAGCACAAGTGACTGAGCTAAACGTTTCTAGAGCTGTTACCACAATTCTTTGAGGTGTCAGGCTTGTCATGTTCTGAGGTTCCCCAAACCATTTGTTACCTTACTAGGTTTAGGGGTACTTATGGTGGTACTGTGAGCTAGCAAGACCAAAGGGCAACATATATTGAGGGGGTGCAAAGAATCAGTCTGGCACCATCCCAACGTTTATGTTGTCCAACAAATAAACAATTCCTACTGAGAAAGTGGAAACCATATGAAAATTCCATAACCCAAACAACAAAAGGGTGTTTACTCAACATACTTCCTTGTTCCCAAAGGAGGACGGTACGCTCCAATCTATCCTGGATCTCAGACCCCTCATTCAGTACATCCTGGTGGAGCACTTCCCACTGCTCAAACAAGGGGACTCTGTGATGGTGTGAGATGTCAAGGACACCTACTTCCACATACCTGTCCACTCCACCTATCACCAGAACATCCAGTCAGTTTGTGTGTAAGTGAACAACATTACCAAATGTGTGTCAGTAGTGGCAGCTCATCTGCGCAGAGTGGACATCCAAGTCTTGCCTTATCTCAACAACTGGCTCATCAAGGGCAGCACCAGGCCGCAATGTCTAGCTCACCTTCAGGCAGCTCTAACCCTTCTCCACAGATTGGAGTTTACCTTAACTACATATAAAAACTGGGGCGTGGCCAAGCCAGCCAAAATGGCGGACATGCTCGCTTGAGGTTCCATGACCCGGCCTAGCAATTGCCTGTTATCCATGTTGGTGAGGGCCGCTAAACAGAGCCATTGAGACATGAAGCACCAGAGGAACCGGTGTCTGACCACCGCTGAGCCAAGGGAGCCCACTGCGGTGAGTCACGACAATCCCCCTGAGCATGCCCCCACAAAATGGCAGCACCCAGCAACAATAGAGATGCCTAATAAACTAACAAACAGCAGCCAAGGTGACTCGACCACCCCACACGCCTCCTGCTGGTGCGAAACTCACTGAGGTGGGAGAGTGAAGCTGAGCAAGAGGTTTAAACCTACCCGCTACGACACGATCGGTGTGCAACGCTGGTTGCTGAGAACCCTCTGCACTGCTGGACCGAGGTAGTGTGAATGCTGCAACCGGGCACCTGAGCGTGATAAGGCTGGCCCTCAGACTCGGCCCCTATAATGTAACCAGCACCGCAGCGCACCACTGCGGAGCGTGGCGAGACACTGGACGAAGGGAGGCTGGCCCAAATGACACAGACATCCCAGAAACACAGACCCTAACCATTTAGAACGACATCACTTACATGGGCGATTGCCCAAAACCTGAGGCGTCAGAAAGTTTCCGCTAGAGCGCACCTATGCCATATCCAGCAGCAGATAGAGAGGAAAAGAAGAGGAGGTGGGGTGGGGGGAGGGAAGCAGGTGAGAGGTGGTACAATGGGCACCTAACCTAGAAGCGCACTCAAAGCACACACAAGGCACCGATGAACAGAATAAGACTCCTTCCCGCCTACCGTAGCATAAGAACAGGAACGCACACAGGATATGCAATAAAGCAAATATAAAGACCTCAGTCTCGATTAAGGCACTTGCTAGGACACTCAATTGGGGAGGGGGGGCACTGTGGCATATTCCCCACAGAGGCTGGGTGTGCGGCCGTTGGCCCCTGGCTGGGGTCTACTGTTGGGATCCCCCAGCCACGACAGACACCCCGTGCAGCTCTTCAGGACCCAGAAATTGACGAGGACAAGATTTACCCAAACTTGACGAGCGAGCGAGACATAAGTGGGAATCCAGTGCATAGGGAAAACTTTTCTTGCCTGCCCCAGGGATCAGCCCAGACTGCGCACAGAGGCAGCACCCAGAAACAAGGAGAGCCTCAGTATAAATTCAGGCATGGACAAGGATCACCCTCATTGAGGGAAGAAATGCTGTAATGCTCAACAAAAAAGGGATATGCTGTTCCCCAAATCGGACAACGTGATAAAGGGAAGGAAGGAGGGAAATCCTCCTTGTCGGAACTAGAGTCCTCCCACACTCAGCAAGCTAGATGTCATGCTTCATCATATGGACTTGCTCCTCATCGGGTCGGCGCTGCAATACCCAACGGGCACCCATAAAGGGGCACTTTAGCGGAGATCTTTTGTTCCTGCCGTTTGGTGCGTGAGGGCCCTAAAAACAGTATAGATGTTGTGCAGGTGGGTGAAGTTAAAAAAGGTTGGATAATCCACAAAAACTCTTTATTCCGCTGGTAATCCACCTTCTTAAAAACAAACTGAGTGGCTGCTCTCTGGCCCAGTGGAGCTTAGCTCATCTACCTTCTGGTCAACATGTTTCATGCATCGTGGTAAATACTGATCCATTGCATTTCATCAGGACCTTGTGTTACAATACTATCTACACGTGGTGGTGGGCAATAAGGCTCCTACCTACCACACTTCTTGGAAGCGAGCGCGAAGTCCCGCCAATCCTAGTGGTTACCTAAATATGTTGCCGATACACCTCCCGCGCTTGCAGCCACCAGAAAACCAGAGCGCGGGAGGTGTACCGGCGTACCGCCTAATGAGGACAGGACACCACGAATGAGGTGTCCGTAAACCCCATAACCAAATGGAGTGAGTTTCTTCACATATTTAGGTAACCACTAGGATCTCTGCTAAAGTGCCCCTTTATGGGTGCCCGTCGGGTATGCAGCGCCGACCTGACAAGGAGGAAGTCCATATGATGAAGCATGGCACCTAGCTTGCTGGGTGTGTGAAGACTCTAGTTCCTACAAGGAGGATTTCCTTCCTTCTTTCCCTTTATCACGTTGTCCGATTGGGGGAACAGCAAATCCTTTTTTGTTGAGCATTGATTGGGCACGTACGCTGGACCCCGTTATCAAGCCCTTGAGTCCCCCTTTGTCGTTAAAGAAATGCTGTAACACATCCCCCATGGGTGACGACTACCTCCATCTCTGACACAACAACGCAATCTCTCCCCCCCCCCCAGGAACCAAGGGCACAAACTTGGGGCCCCTGGCTGCGAGCCCCCCCCCCCCCGGATCCCTCGGATGCAGCAGCTGGACCCTAGTTGCTCACTAAGACTCAGTAGCTCACAGAGGCAAAAACATCAACACAACCACACCCATCGCCCTACACCATAATCGAGGTGCAAAGCCAAGTAGCCTGACCCTGGGAGACCGGACTCAAACCCCACAGTATACACCAGGCATCAATCCCAGCCTCAACACAGCGAAGCACATCAGATCCCACGCTTCGCCACAAAGGCACAACTAAAGTAATGCAATGGTGGCAGGACACATTAATCCCAGTAAAATCATGGGAACATTGCGCTCCAACATGGGAACACAGGGGCCCACCCTGATGCAGAGTCTTCATTCAGCCACCAAATCCCAGCAAGAGGAACCAGAAACATCACTCACGCTCTCCGTGCCTGATAAGTTGGCAAAAGTATTAGCGGCCATTGTACATCCCAGAATCACCATGGAAGACAGATTTGGGGCCCTAGCCACGTGGTGACCACCGCAAACTAGCAAAGTTGTGGATGGGAAGAAGACACTTTCAACCTTGCAAGCCCTGGCAAAATTGCAACCAGAAACAATATGAGAACTACGAGATCAGACTACCTTGAAGGGCACTCATGAAAGCCGTGCAGCCAGACAAAGTGGGCCCATACGAGTCAAAGACAAACGCATCATGCTCTTTCCTGACTACTCCTGAGCAGTGCAACGGCAACGATGCTCGTTCCTGGAGATAAAACCTCGCCTCCGCCAACATGGGATCCAATGCTCATTGATATTCCCAGCGCACCTCAAGATAATCTGCAATAGAATCACCATGTTTTTTACAGATCCCGCTTAGGCCTGCGACTGGTTGGAGCAACATCATCACGGCCTCTCACGTCTGGCCCCAAAACGCACTGAACAATCACAAGAGCTCAGGAACAGACGTCGCCATGGCAAGAAAATTAAGCTATACTCCAAATCCTAATCCCTCTGTCCTGTAGTGGGGTCCTCCAATCTAGAGCAGATCATTGCAGAATGCAGAAAGACCCTACAGGTGGCGGACCTAGGACCAGCCTCAGTGTATACAGATGACAAAAGAGGCCAACACATCTTCCCCTTGTAAGAAGAGGGCAGTGACTCCGCCCTTATTGGTCCTGCAAACGGCCGACAAGCTTTTTTGAATTATGGTCATTTATGAACGCTCGCCAATATTACACATTCCACCTTCAGTGCGTCACTGTTTGAACCAGCTCACGACATTCATAATTTAGCATAACTAAGCTCTTTGCCCCACCACCTACATGGATCCTACAACGGCCACATGTACTAATGCTCAGGGGCAAAACCGGTCTGCCCCAACACGATTCTAATGAATTAGCACCATATTCCATTTGGATGTACCGCCTGTTGCGGCAGGTCCTTTGTATTGGGAATATCTCCCACTCCAGTTTACACCCTTACACTTGACCACCTCACTTACACTGAACACAACTACAAAGACAGGTGGGTGCCATAGACCATGGATTTTTGGAACAATCAGGAAGCACAAGAGGATGGCTTGACATCTCTGCCAATTTTGATAAGGCGACGATTTGCACACCTTCTTAAATCAGTTTTAATTATTTCCTTTTTTATGTCGATGTTTTGCATCAGTCCGCGTGCTCCCCGGAACACGTGGTCAGCCCTTTAGCACGCTGGGTAATATTGCAGAAAAATTGGGAGCGGAACTCCACTCCCATCTGGGTGCACAGCCTCAATTTCTTATTGCATAATAAAATGCGCAAGCTTCACCATGTTTTCCCAGTTGTTTATTTTTATAATTATAATCCAAAGGTAATAATTTTTTCAAATGTATCCATGTCACAAAGGAGACGCTTATGCTTTCACTACATTCTTTATGGAACAGGAATGACAATTCAGGCCTTCTCCTCCACCATGACCGTGTGCATAGGTTAATTCACGAGCGTCATTTTAAATCACCTAATGCATTTCGAGCCTCAACTCTGGCTCTTCGTCAGGGATTAAATTCTATAAATGAAAACACATCTGTTAGACTCTATATCTGACCCAGTTACATTCATTAATTGTTACACATACAGTGATTATTTACCCAAATCAACGTTTTCCCGCTAAATGATGCAATCTACTGTTGCCGTTTTTAATGAGTACCCCTGCTTTTCACCTTTCTCCCCTTCTTCTCTGTGACAGATACACGTTATCTACATTGTACTGCCCCACCTCACTGTCAAACCCATGTTCTTTTATGAAAAGCAACATAACAATCCCCATGTGTTGGAAAACGAGGCAGCATCTGTGAGGCCTGCACAAATAACATGACACATTTGTCCTTCACTGGGAACCAAACACCCTAGGGCAGCGCCTGACTCTCGGAGGGTAGCGTTGCAGAGCAGTCTGAGGCTTACTCAAGGGAGGTGGTGTGGGCTAGTAATCGCCATTTGCAGGTGCGCAAAAATAACACTTAATAATTGATTGTCCAGTCTGTACTTTGCTTTATAAAAGTAAGAGTACATTTATTAAACACACACACCACTCAATACTATACACCAATTTACAAATATACATAAGCTGTTGGAATTACTTTGTGACATTGCATAACATCTCCACCCCTCCCGCAAGGGGGGGGGGTCGTGTACCACCACTCCCATGTATGCACATCATCTTGCCCCCAATGCAATTAGTTGAACCTATCCTGGGGCAAGGGCCCTGCGCACTGGCACCATCCCAGTGGCGTCCCCCTGCCATTACCTCAACAAGCATTAAACAGGGATACACCTGCCTTGGTGACACATGACCCTGACCAAGCATCTCCTACTGACCCTAAAGTATACCCCTCTACATCTTAAGGGCTAACAGTCTGGGGTCTTCACCTAAGCGCAGCAGCAAGACTACATGTTTACGCACACTTTAGAATGACAGTACTCAGCACATTTCGATATCATTAAAAATGCATTGCAATTGCAGCCCCTAAAGGCATCACAGATGATCACAGGATTAAGTTGTAAATATCGTCAGACACCCTAGCAGGAGTGTCTAGCCACTTAAATCCACTTTGCTTGTGACATCACCGTACACCAGTACTTCACATTGAACATCAGTCCCTCTAAAAGAAATAACCATTAATAAATGCATTTCAGTGCAATTACGCCATTTCACCTCCAGGGGATGCCCTTCTCGAGACATCGCCAACTCAGCCCTTCAATCTTAGATGCACTTCTCAATGAACCCCCAGCTGTAGAACAAAAGTTCCAGCCTAGGAGGTGATTCAATCTTCGCTGAGAGTTGAGGGGTTATTCTTTTTAAATCCTCAAGAAACTTAGGGTGGGATTTAGCTTTGTGCTGGGGGTGAGACTGCGCTGCTCCAGCAGTTCCCCCCAGCACCTTTTCACACTCGAGGTTGACCCCTCTCCTCTGGGGGCCACCAAAACGCCAAAAACAATCCATCCCTCACGCCTCGCAAGGCATCATGCAGCGCTTCAAGCTCCTGCCGCTTTCTAGGGCCTCGGTGGGGGGCCCGGTCCCACCCGGACCCCCGGGTAAGGGTATGCAACGCGGGGAGCCCACACCTGGCCGCTCAGTGCTTTGGTCGGGGGCCCGGTCCCACCCGGGCCCTTGGCTCCTCCTTCCTTGTCCGGGGTCCCGGTCCCACCCGGGACCCCCGCAGGCTCTCCGCGTTGGAGGGCAGTCCCCGGGACCTGTCCCACCCCGGGGGCCTTTTCTAGACCGGCGGCAGAGCCTCACGCGCTTCGCCATCAGGGGGCCACAAGTCAAAGGTCGCTCACCTTCTGGGGGCCATATCTCAGCCCCTGGAGCCCCTGCCCCATTTTCACGTCTTCTTGCTCCTGGCTGTGCCCCCCAGCCACTGGGAGCATTCTCCTTCACCCTCCGGGCCTCCAAGAGGGTGCATTCTGCAGGGAGCGGTCTGCACTGGCTCCCTGCGCCAGCCTTTCGCCTGGCTCTCCTCCTGCGCCTCTCTTCTCCCTATGCAGAGGCCTCTTCTTCTGCGCACCAGTCCTGGGCTCTTCTTCTGGCGCTGTTAGGGGTCTGGGGGGCAGTCAGGGGTGTCCTCCATCCAACTGCCCATTGCACCAGGCTCCATCACCTTTCGTCTCCGCAGACCACACCCCAGAGAGAGGTTCTCTTCCTGTGCAAGTACTTTTTAAAAGTTGAATAGGGGGCTGGCAGAAAGTCTCTGTGGGTCCTATCAAACAGCGACACATCACTTCCCTGCCCCTGCTCCCTCCTTCTTGTCCAGCCTCTGGGTTTGTTCAAAATGGAGTCGTCCAGTGCCTCTGGCCACATGCTCTCTGAAACCCAACTCTTTCCTTCTTGGTGCAGCCTGGTGCCTGGCACCCAGTGACAGCTGCTAATGGATGAGCCTGTAGCCCCACCCATCTTCTTCTTTGTGGAGAGGCGGCTTAGCTTGTGGAAGAAAGGTTATCAATCCATCCAGCTGAGGTCAACCCTCAGCCTGGGTCTGGTCATGGCTGGCTCAGAGAAATATGACAGTTCTGTATGACCCAAAAGCAGTACATATGACTTTGGACTCTGCAGAATACTTATTTTCACCTACTCTACAATGGACTTTAGTGCGTGTCTGGAATCTGTAGGCTTTGTGGAAGTCATTTTAGCCATGGGCCCCACATCCCCATAGAGGAATAATGAAGTGAAAACACAGTAAAACACACTGACTTTCCCTGGCATGTTCCTTCCCAGGGTATAAATCCTATTCCATGCCACCACCCAATTTTGCATAAGTCCTGCCACACCATTCACTCTGTAGCTGTTCCTGTACTGCGCACGCTAGGAATCTCCCCTGCGCAGCTCCTACACGTGTGCACACGCATGTACACCCGTGTCTGCATGTAACCAGCACAGTGTCCCATACTCCAGCTGCTGCGCAGCGGCCTATTCAAGCCAGGCGGACACCAGTAAAATCCCCATGCAGTCTCCTTCATTATGAGTTCACTGTGGATGAGTCCCTGATTATGAGGCTCCCCCACAATAAAAGCTCAACAATTAGGTGCTCAAAAAGTGAAAAATCCCGGCGGCCCCTAGTGTTAGAACCACCTTCTAACACCATGGAATCATCCTCCTTGAGAATCCATACCTTACAAACAAAAAGTGCAAATGTCCTCCCCACGTCTTCGTTACTCGAAGGGATTCAACCTACTACCCGAACTCTCTGATTTTTACCCTTTTTCGTCCGTTGTCTCCTCCCCTCCCATTCACCTGTTCTGAATTAAACCTCTCTCACTGCATGGCCCTATAGCTATTCTCCTTCCTATCCGGATTGCTGCCTACAAATCCCACAATGCACTTAATATAACACCCTGTTCCTCACGGTATGCATTAAACAGTTGCTCTCCTGAATGCGTCTCCCATCCCCCTGAACCTCCCAAAGCACTTAAAATACTCAATAATGCTCCACCCACCCACTGGTGTCATATCCAACATCAATTGTGTAATATTACGAACATTCAAATATCAGCTTATTCAACAATGAAATAAACTACTGTGCAACAACAGAATAAACATCATTAAGGGCCAGATGTAGGTAATTTTGGCCGTTACCGATCGGTAAATGGGTGACAGGTATGTAGGGGGCATTATTTCACAGAATCGGTAAAATTACCGATTCGGTAATTTTACCGATTTTGTAAAATAAAAATTCGGTAATTTTACCGATTCTGAGGCACCCAGATGTAGGTGGGACTCTTAGGGTCCCAGAGGCCTTACCCAATCGGTATTTTACCATCAAATCCAATTTGATAGTAAAATACCGATTCCGGTGTGCATGCACATGTGTGCATGCACACCTATGCCATGTGACAGGCAGACCTGCCCTTAGGGCATGTATGCCTGCCACATGGCACCTGAGCCTGTTTTGGGGGTGCCAGAGAGTGTCAAAGTGACACCCCCTGCACCCTTGTGAAAATCGGTATTTACCGATTCGGTAAATACCGAATCGGTAATGCCCATTCATTGCTATGGGCTTCAAAGCCCATAGGAATGAATGGGCATTACCGATTCGGTATTTACCGAATCGGTAAATACCGAATTCTTCCGAATCGGTATTCCAGCACATCTGGAATACCTACATATCTACCCCTTAGATTTACCGATTTTTAATTACCGAATCGGGAAAATTCGGTAATTAAAAATCGGTAAATCTATTTCACCTACATCTGGCCCTAAGTTATTAAAAATGAGCCCATAAATACATCAAATGTCCAACTTCAATTGTCGGTCATATATATTTCATAAGATGCCGCTCTTGAAAAAGTTCTTCCGATTGTCTCTTTTGTGGCAGTTCTCAGTTTCATCAAATCTTTCATGATACTCCAATGGGTGCCACTCGTCAATCGGGCCGAAAGTAATACATTCAATTTTGAAAAGGCGACGATGTGCAAACCTTCTTAAATCAGTTTTAATTCATTCCTTTTTTATGTCGATGTTTTGCATCAGTCCGCGTGCTCCCCGGAACACGTGGTCAGCCCTTTACCACGCTGGGTAATATTGCAGAAAATTGGGAGCGTATGGTGGATTTTCAAGACTTTCGGAAGCCACAGTGCTTAACAGAAACAGGCCACTGCCTCCCCTCAAACTATCATCAGTTCCAAGGCCTCATGAATAAACCATTCTAAATTGCAATAAACCACAATTAATTTTAACAATGTTGCATAAATAGATTGGATCTGTCTACTGAGCCAGTGCCTATGTGAGATAAAGTGGCATTCAAGATGGCCCATCAGAGTAAAATGCCTACCTTTTCCACATAGAATTGAAAATCATATTGGTTAGTGTTCATAAGCATACAGAGATAAAATATATACAGGCAACAGATAAAATGTTTTCCCTACCTGTGCTTGTCTGTTTCCTTTAAGAATCATTTGTTCAAAGCCAAGTACACAGGAGGTGACTGAAATCTTCATATGATATAATTGACTACAGATAGAAATATTCATTTGAAGAAAAAAATAATTCAATCTTATAGACTGTCAACCAAACTTTGAGCCGGATAGCTTTACAGTTGAAATACGAAACATAAACGTAAATATCCCTCACCCCAAAGCCAATTGTTCAAACAGTAATGTAGAATGCTTTATATAGATTTACATTAAAACAATCAAGTATGGTAAAATCCTTTCAAAAATTATTACTTAGGAGCAGGAAGATGACCAAATTATTTGTGTAGAGAAGGTTTAATAGTACAAGAAGTATGTTTAATATACTTTAAATTTAAATACTTTGTACATCACTGCTAAAGTGTCTGGTTAACCAGTACTTTAGAAAACTTGTATAAATAATTACATGAAATATGTATTGGTGCATAGAAGAAACATAACTTTGCAGTGGTTTGCCTACCCCTTACTTGTCCATCTATCCAATTTGGAGTGGTGATTAATTTAATATTGTGTTGTGACTTGAACTACGCTTATAGCACTGACTACATTTCAGTATTTTCAAGCCAGAGAACAAGAGGTTAATGTGTGGGGAAGAGCTGAAGTGATCACCCACTCTGCCTGGTGTCAATAACATTGAAATGACTCTACATAACATTTCATAGCAGTTAATCTGACCTCCAGTTAAGTATTTATAATTGTAATTACATTCATATAGCGCTTACTACCCCTAAATGTCTCACAGGAAGAATGACTTAGATTGCTTTCAAGTAGATAAAGACACTAATGAAAACCCTTTCTTATGCAGAAGATGCATCTTTAACTCTGGATCAATATCTGCTCACTACCTCATTGCTCATTTTTAAAATAAACAACTAGAAGTTGGCCTGGTATATGATGCTCACTAGTTCTAGTGATCACCTTGTACCATCCCAAGCAACCCTTATGATGATTGGTTGTAAGTCAACCTTACAGACCAGCTATCCTAGTAGCGTGGACAAAGCAGTCTTAGGCTAAACTCTGTAAAGGCATGTGAAGCAAGCTGTTTTACCATACACAATCCCCTTGAATACCAAATGAAAGGACACCACACAGATATCTATTGAAAATATATATATATTTATTTACTACAAGTATCCCCTATACTCTTTATGAGCACAGAAGCAAATGCGTTAAAACAAAACACAGTTTAAATATACAAAAGTTGCACAATATGGATGAGCCCTAGGGGCCACCTAAACCATATACTAAAATAGTGGTATAAGAACCACCCAGCTGAAAGGAAGTAGGCCTAGGGGCTTGGGAATCGCTGGAGCTGTTCGGGACTAACAGTGAAGAAGTCGGGAAAGGCCCGCGGGACTCGGGTGCAGCGCTTAAAGTGCACGTATACACCAATGCAATGTCAATGGTGCGTAAAAGTTACAAAGTTAGTGTTTAAGGAACCTTCCGACTGACCTAGAAGGACAAAACTTTAGACCTAGGCACTAGAGGTGTATACCAGTGTAGGAACACCGGCGTTGCTGAGTTACCTCACCCACAGGAAGCGGGTGCACAGGTGCGAAGTAGTGTCGGGTTTCGTCACTCAGGTCGATGGTGCCTGAAGATGAAGATGCTGCAGGTGGGTTGTCGAGGAGAGTTCCGGTGGATCCAAGGGTGGATCTGAAGTGGTGAAGACCTGAAAGCAGAGGGGACAATGTTCAAAGTCACTAGCCAGTGACTACCGTGGAACCAGGATGGAACCAGGCGATGTCGGGTGCAAACAGGCGATGAGGTGTAGCTTGTCTCCGCAGCCACGTGGACACGAAGAAGTCGAGGACGTCCAGGAGTCGATCACGAGCTGTCCCACAAAGGCTCTAGCTGATGGCGGTGTTGGCAATTTGATTGGAGCAAACAGGCCTTGGCTAATGCAAGCCACGCAGGAAGTGAAGAAAGCTTATCACTTGGACCAGCAAGGTCAGAGCGGGTGCTCCTTTTTACAGAAGCGAGGGCAAGTCTGGAGCAACCAGACCCGCAGTGTTGATTTCGGGTTTTGTCGCCAAGATGGCCGCTAGCCACGTGGCAAGTGGCCGGGATGGCGCGTCGAGTGGCAAGATGCAAAAGGGCCCCACGCAGATCGTGGAGATTAAGCATGGGCGTAAAATCCGTTCCGCTTGCGGATTTCGCGGATTTTCGGTAAATTCGCAATCCGCGAACTCTCACGAATTTGCCGAAAATCCGCAAATTCGCACGCAGCGGATTTTTTTGCTTGGTGATACAATATTGCGGCGCGCGGCGTTCACTTACCGTCATTCAGCGTTTGCCGAGTTGTTTTTCTCGATATTTTGCAAGTGCTGCGCCATTTTGGATCTTACTGAGGGATCCCGCGGGAGTTTGGCGACCGCGATTACGACAGCGAGTACGCCGTGATCACATATCGCGGGAGTTCGCAATTGCGAACACGTAGATGCGGCGGGCAGCAAAAATCTCGCACTCGCAAAATTACAAAATTTGCAATTCTGCACAAGAAATCCACCAGCAAGCAGCATAAACCTTCTGAAAATTATGATTTTTATCAGAATAACTCCTCAGGTTGACATTTGCCTGCACTTTTTTGGATTTGAGGCCTTTTTGACTTTCTTTGGATCACTTTTGGATTAGAAATCAACTTTCACAAGTAAGTTTGTTTGGGGCATTACAGTTGCTGTTCTGCAGAAAAACGAGTTTTGCAAAACTGAAAGCACTCAGCAGGTGCAAAAGTTCAAACTTATCATTAGTAACCATTCCCATTAGTGCTTCCTGAGGGGCCCCTCCAGAGTATTTGCCTACGTTTGTTTGGGGCATTACAGTTGCTGTTCTTCAGAAAAACGAGTTTTGCAAAACTGAAAGCACTCAGCAGGTGCAAAAGTTCAAACTCATCATTAGTAACCATTCCCTGTAGTGCTTCCTGAGGGGCCCCTCCAGAGTTCAGTTGCCTACTTGCAACTATTCTATGACCCTGCTCTGACCCTCACAGCAGGCTCATAAAATAGCTACAAGTAGGCCACAAAGGTCCTGGGAAAAAAATTGCACTGCAACAGAAAGCAAATTACAGATAATGAAGCAGGTGCCAGACTGGAAGTTTAAATTCAGTGACACATTAATAAATCAACCCCAAATTAATTCATGTCAGTTGAAGCAGGGCAGGTGTGCTTGCTTTTCGCCCCCATAATCTACAGTGATGAACCAGAGGGTGGCAGTGATGTACCAGAGTGTGGCATGGGTGAACCAGAGGGTGGCAGGTTGATACAGAGGGTGCTGTGAACCTGTGATGATGAACCAGACGTAGAAACAACATAGTCGCGACCGTTGCGAGCCGACAAGTTTGCAATTGCGAACTGGTACAAAACCCTCGCGAACTGGCAGAAACCCTTGCAAACACAAAAAAACAAAAAATCCGCGAATTCGCGAAAGTTCGCAGATTTTGCGGATTGCGAATTCGCGAATTCGCGAATACACAAATTCACGAACGCCAGATTCGCAAAATTCGCCCATGCTTAGTGGAGATGCTGGGGGGCTGATCTTCGGTGCAAATGCTGCTCGGTGGTGGGGCTTCTCAAACCCCAAAGCACAGCATCAAGGGTGCCTCGGATGCTGCGCAGTCAGCTTCTCGGGGTTCTTTCGAGATGGCCGGTCCCACGTCTCTCGGTGCCTCCACGGGTCTCTTCTTTTCAGGGACAGTGGATCGGGCTCTGAGATGTCTGGGAGTCTGATTCTCGTCGGGCTCTGGGCTCGGGCTCGGGCTCCGGCAGGAGGCGGCGGCAAAGCAGACGTTGAGTTGCTGGATGGTGCCTGTGTTCCCAGGGTGGCCCCTCCTAGGCCACAAGGGAGATACTCTTCAGTCTTCTGTGCAGCAGAATGTCGTAGTCCAGTCTTCTTCTTTGTTTCAAGTTGATTTCAGGATGATCTGAAGTGCTATGGCACTGCTCCCACTCTTATTACCAATCTGAGGGGTGGATCACCTGCTAGGTCCCTCCTCTGGTTCGAACCAGGAAGGGGGGCGGTTACACCCCCTTTCCTTTGTCCAGCTCCGCGCCAGGACTGGGGCTGGAAAGCCCCAGCACCGGTTTGGACTGGCTTATGCACGAGGACACCTTGTGTGCCCCAGGCATGTCTGATTCTATTCAGCCCTGTCCTACCCAATACACAAAATCCTGTCTGGGGTGGTGCTCGCACCTCCCAAGGCAGGAAACCTTTTGTCCAAACCTCCCTCGCTGGAAGGACTCCCAGAAGCAGGAGGTCAGACTTGTGTCTGTGGTGGCAGCATCCATTTTGTGATGCTGAGGCTCGAGTTTAACTTTAACCGGGGTTCAGGTTATGTACATGTCGTGTCCCTCTAGAAGGGTGGAATGCTATCCCCATCAACAGGACTGTCGAGGGGATAGTATTCCAAATCGTATGACACCTTACTCGACATGTTTTGATAAAGCCAAACCAAAGTTAGCATATAACCGCGAGGATTATAATGCACTTAAGAGTATATGGTATGGCAATATCCCGGAACAGCTAAGGGAGTGGTTCCCGACAGCTGCAGACAGGCTCAGCTCATGCTAGAGCACCATCTCACATGAAACCACGCACTCTGCCTCCAGGATTGTTAAGGCCTGCCATAGGAGTGACTTATAGGTTACCATGTGTCCAGTTAGGTTAGATATAGATATACTGTACCTAAGTAAGAGGTGATTACACCAACTTACCCCAGCTGAGTGATCAGCCAGTTGTGTCAAATATGGAGGCCAGGCCAGGGGTGGCATAATACATGCTTTAGCCCCTGGTAGGCCTTGGCTACACCTATGCCCTGGGTACCTATGGTACACGGTTACAGGGGCCTATAAAGTGAACCAGTTCCAATTGTGTATGTACCTAAGGTACATGGAGTCCATTTTAAGGAGAGAGCAATTAGCCTGGGGCCCTGAATAGCAGGATCCCAGGCCAACTATGTCAAAAACCAGCTAAACGCCAGGCAAAAAGTTTGGGGGTAACCATAGTCAGATATCCACCTTCCTACAAATTGTACTTTAGTGTTACACACCCCTGAAGAATAGGTTAGAGTTGCTCGTGCATTTGTGTTGATTGAGTTACATTAGGTTTTAAGTAACTCATCCCCTAGACTAGATAGCTCAAGATATGACTGATTGATTGCTTTATAAATATATGTTTATTTCCATTATTTAAAGTTGTGTTTTATATTTGCTGACGGGTACTTTGTTAAGTGCTATGAGCTTTACTACTACACTGCTAAAGGAAAGGTCTGGGCCAGAATGTACATCCTACCTAATTACACTTTTGCATGCATGACTGGGTAGTAAAACAATAATTAGGCCAACAGGTCCCACGTGTAATGAGGCAAACATTCCACCATACAAGATAACTTCCAAAGCTGAAGGGAAGTGATCATTGCCCCAGTCCTTGTTGTCCTTTTAGCTGCTCCAAATTGTGAATTACACTTCAAGTAAGCACTGGATGGAGGAGGTATGCCACTGACAAGTGGAGGTATTGGAGGAGTTTTTGAGACAAAGGAAAGGGTGTGCCTGAAATAAAACTTCAATCAGAGAATGGGGTAACTATTAACCACCCTTTTGTATTGAATGGCCAAATCAAATTCATTTTCTCTATTGCCTTATTCTTGTTTGCAGCTCAAATGTGAGCACTTCTATATTTATGAGTGACAGGTCGCTTACAGTGTACGCAGGAGGATAAAAGAATATTTTTTCCACCAGGCATTTAGCAGAGGAGCCAACAACACCACGCTCGAGTGCAACATGCGTAGGAGGGAACATCACTTAATTTCAAAAGATAGTCTATTTTAAAACACATTTCTATGTTAAACATTACATGCGAACGTCACTGCATCTTTAATGTGGACTGATTTGTCAAGTTCTTCATGATTTTGATTTGAAAATAAACTTTTAAATGCAACTCAGCTCCCAAGTATTCATAAGGCAACGTGTAGCACGACACAAAAGTTACAACTAGGTAAATAAATAATTAAAGGTACAAATGTTCTACGCAGTCAAATGTGGTGGAATCTTTCAAAAGAAGGCAGTAGAACAGAAGCAATGTAAAACTGATTTAGAACGTTTGCATCCTATGAATAAATTATGCTTTATACGTCACAACAATAACTTCTAACCTTTGCTCTGGAGTGTTACATCAAACCTCACAAGCTGATCGACGCTAATAATAATATTTTACTGCAAGGTGAATTATGCCTCCGAAGTACACAGGGTTATCCACCACATCGAGAATAAATAAAAGTAACACACTAAAAGACACTGCATAAGTAAGACATGCTGCTCCACATCAACAGCCAGTGCAACATATTTTGCAGTCAGGTGAACACGTTTTTAAGGAAGCTAGCAAGGTCTAGTCCCTAGTGCAATCAAGTCCTGTCTTTCACATCTCTCAAGACTCAACCACATCTCCCTGAAATCGAAGGAGGTTCCGTGGCTCCCGCCTAAGGCACATGTCATCTTCAAGACAATCTGTATCACCTTACAACCTCCTAGCAAACCTTTGTGAGAAACTTGCCTCCTCCAGTTACCAACACCACTCAAGGAGCCACTAGCAGTATGCACCCACCCAGTGGCTTCACTTCAACTCGAGAACTACAGAGAGAGATGTGGGTAGTACACCAGCAGAGAACCGAAACTGGCAGAAACCAGGTATTTCATTTAACATAACACATAACCTTTACAGCAGAAATACACTAAAAGACACATGAGGCTACATCCCCTGGCCGCAAGCCCACGGCAAACTGGAGAATTTGAAAGGGAGGGAGAAAGGGTATACAAACATGCTCACTTCACTGATGTGCCGATGATGCTGCCACCCCGTGTTTTATAAAAGGGTAGAAATGTTCAGTCTTCTCTGGAAGTTGTGAGTGACAGCAGTCATGGGCAGGCGGAGGGAAAGAGATGAAAGGTGTGACTGTTGGTACTGTAGCACTCCTGCAAGAGAGATTCACAGGGAGGCAGTAATGGCACAGTCATGCCGGTGCCTTCTCTCAGTCCGGGAGTGGGAGAGGACCACCCAACCCCATGAAAGGGAAGAGGTGGCTGGCTGTGAAACCTGCTGCAGAGCGGGGGACTCTCGACGATACCAGGAGAGTCACCACCCCTCCGATGCACACATTTGGCATTACAGCGCTTAATCTGACCATTCCCTGCATCCCACCCAATGCAGTCCCCCCATCTTGAGGTTCTCACGGGAAGCTCGAGGCTGCACAGCCCCGAGTAGCGGTGCTCCTCAGTCAGCAGATTTGCATCTTTATCAAATTATCAGGACATTTGCAGACTGACTGGCTGCCCCAAACACAGCTTGTTTCATTTATGGGGCCAAAAGAAGCGACCACATCACACCGATGTTATCCACCCTCTGCTGGCTTCCCATCGAGGCTAAAGCTAGCTACAAGACTGCCTGTATCACCCACAAAGCCTTGTACTACTCCTCTCCTCGCTACCTGGCGAATAAACTGAAACTCTCTGGAGGCTCTAGACCATCACGTAATGCGGAAAATCTACTGCTTGAACCTCCCATTTTCAAGAAGGAAAGATCGATGGCCCAATCCTTTTCAGGCAACGCAGTGAGAATCTGGAACTCCCTTCCGCCTCAGCTCCGGACCACCACCTCCTCCCAGGCCTTCAAAACGGACCTCAAAGTTCTGCTCCTCCAAAAACACCTCCAAAAGTAATTCACGCCCTCTCTATTATCTGAAGGAAGACCTCCAATTATTGAAAATCTTATTCTCCATGACTATGAAAGTGCCTTCCCGGTGTGTTCTTGTGGTTGGAGTGTTTGCCATTTATTGCAGTATTATCCTTGTACCTGTGTTTGGTACTCTTTTGTAACATACACACGCCACTTTTCTCTTGTAACACACTGTTTGCTACCTCTCACATTTTGTTGGCTTTTGATACTTGCACAAGTGCCACCATTGCCTACGTAACGTTTGTTCTTGTGCCTGAGTGTCTAGCATATATTGCAGTATTATACCTCTAATTGTACTTTGTTTTCTCTTGTAACCTGCACACTTTTCCTCCTGTAATGCACTGTTTGCTACCTCATGTATTTTGTTTGCTCACAATTGTCACTTTTACCTCATGTAACTTAACGTCTGCTTTTGTAATATGCCCACTTGTAATTCTCTCCTCATGTATCATTACTGTTCCTATTGTGAAGCGCTCTGACACCTTCGGGTAAAGTCTGCGCTATATAAAAACGCATAAATAAATATGCGCCCGTGCCCCACGGCTGCAAAAGCGCAGAGTCATGAATTCCTGGAAGGCAGGGCAAGGATTGTGAGAACTTAGATTTTCGGAATTCTGTCGTAAAGTCTTTCCTTTAGGACACTTTAACAACCTACCCTGAGCATGTGTTTATCCCATAGTTTGCGCAGGGCAGCAGCGACTTGGCCAGGAAATCATTCCAATCTGCAGGTCTCGGCTCTGCACACTGGGATGGATGGGTTATTATGAGCAGGCAGGCAGCAGGCAGGCAAAGGACTTCACTGAGGACTCTCTAGGCCACGAAGCAAAGAAGGAATTATAGGGAAGATATGGCCTAGCAGCTCGAGCTGTTGCACTTGCAATGTGGGGACTCGGGAGCCAGGTTCAAGTCCCAGCCCCAGCGCTAGACTCAACATTGTGTGATGGGGGGAGGAGCCAAGCAGGCATCCGAAATGGCCGCATAGTCGCTCGGCTCCGCGAGCCCTTTCGCCCCACACGTCTATCCTGCCGAATATCCTGACCCACGGAGGCATACTTTGATACAGGAAAGAAAACGAGCACCTACCGTTTGCTTCCGGAGCTCCTGCGTGCCGCCGATCCTGGGAATTATCCCCGACTGCTCTGCGGCCCACGCGATGGTTAGACTGGGGCGTTGATTAGGCGGGGTCTCCGGCCGCAGCTGCAGCACCAACGGCCGTTGATGGCGGCGGGTAGCCTGCCGGTGGGGGCCGATGATATTAAGGACCGCTGCCAGCGGTGAAGACCCAATCCGCTTGTTGGAGGCCCTTGAGGGGCGGCGTTGTGGCGCAGGATCGGAGGGGGCGCTTGACTGCGGCCCCCTCTCCAAATTTGTTGCTCGGGCATAGCCAAGGATTGCCCCCGACATAGGCGGGCGACTCCCGGGGCCCTGCGGGACTTTTGTCTTTTGGTGGCTCTCCTTTCTGGACCCTGCCCCACAGTTCGTTTGCCCTGGGGACGCATCCCGCGGGGCCCTCACAGTTAGGCCTGGTCCCTGAATATGGTGAAGAGGGACGGGCCGACTGGATTATGATGGCGGCTGGTGCCCTTCTCCACGGTTCACGTCCAGGTTGGGCGGCTGTTGCAAGGATGGGGCCGGGATGCTCGCAACGCACGACGGAGTTCACACCCCGGGACGTGTTGGCTGCCCTAACAGTTTTGCACGAGACCATTGATTGCCATGTCCGAGACCTGGGTGCAAGGATGGACGCCATTGCTGTTTCGCCATTTATGGCTGCCACGGTCCTCATCCAGGGGTCGGCTGATGAACTTCCTGCTGTGTCCATGGAGGAGGTTTCGGATCCTCGGGGCACCTTGGGCCTCTTGAAGACCGGGCTCCCGTGCCCGCGCAGACCGTCTTGACTGCTCGTATGGATGTATCCTTGGGACACGTGTCCGGCTGGCGGCTGGGGGTGGAGAGCTGTTTTCCTTCTTGGACTGGCCTGGTTGTGTCGCGGCGGTGGCTGGACTGTTAGACTCTCCTCTCCTGGATGATGTTATTATTTGCCAGCTTTGGGAGGTTCATGGGACCGGCGTTGTTGTTGCCTGATCTTTGCTATTTAAATTTTGACAGATTTGGATTACTATGCTTTTTTATGGCTTCGCCCCGTCCGGGCTCATCCATACTGTTTGGACCCTCAGGACTGTGCTTTACATTGATTAACGAGAGGACTTCGGGCGGTACTACTGCCAGACAGGGTCAGGGATGAGGTGGCTTACAATCTATCTGTTTTATTGCTGACAGACGGTGCAGTGGGTATCTTCGTTCGATATTTCATTGTTCTTGGGCTCGGGATTTGTTATTCTTCCTTATGGTATTGTTTCCCTCACCGGGATTTCTGAAGTGTAGGGGTGAAGGGCGGGGCCGGGCGGTGCGATGAGGGCCCTCCTCCGCTTATTTTCTCTTCTTTTCTTTCTTTTCCCTATCTTCTATATTTTTGGTTCTATTAGGGCGACAGGCACGCGGCTGGGGGGTAGGCCATGGCCTTCTGCGGGTGTGCAGGGTGGGGGGTTGCGGGATGGGTGTTGGATTAGTATTTGTTTCTATGGCCCTTTAGTCTTTCCTCTCTTTTAGTGTCGTCGTCGCCCATGTTCCCTGCGGTGTGTTTGGTGTTGAGGGGCGGGGTTTAGACTTGTTACACGATGGGGTTGTGTTTCCACTTCTCCTGCTATGTATATTTTATCCCCTGATGCCCCCCCCGTATTGCTACTGTTCCAGATATCCTGAATCGCACAATATCGCGGGACTGGGTGCGACTGTGGGACACTTCTCCTTAGTTCTTTATTAGAAAATGAACCTTCTAAATCCTGATTCAAGCTGTTGTGTCCGCTTACAAACTATGTACTGTTATTTTATTATCCTGGGCTCCGAACTATTACAACTATGCATATTGCTTGCAATGTTTTGGTTTTGTCTAGCGGCCGGCCGTGATGGTTGTAGGCCCATACCTGTAATCACATGTGCTACAAATAAAGGTTCAAAAAAGAAAAAAAAAAAAAAAAAAACATTGTGAGAGGGGGATTCTTGAGAGCTCTGCTCATCAGAGACAGCTCCTCTAAGTGTCAAAGACAGACTCGGCAGGTATGCATCACCTGCCCTGTCTAACCGGCCACATTTTCCTCTTTCCCTTTTCCTTTCCTCGCCTCGTTTACACATCAATATAGCTCTTTCTCTCCATCCTTTCTGTCTCACATGGGACAGATAATGGTACATTGACATTTTTGTGGTTTTGTTCATTTAGAGAATGTGGGTGGGTGAAGAGTAAGCATGGGCGGATTTTGCGGATCCACGATCCGTGGATTTTGCGGATTTGCGGATCGTGGATCCGCAAAATCGGCGGATTTTGCGGATTTGCGGATCCGCGGATTTGGGGCGGGGCTTCCATGCGAGTGCTCATGCCTCTTGTGTGTTTAAAAGGTGTGAGAAAGATCAGTTCAGCAGATGAAGAGAAAGAAGCCCCTGGTCACAAGAACAGCATGGGTATTGTGCTCGTGAAAGTCAAGGATGCAAAGGCCTCTATCCAGCATCACAGCTGATGTTCCACGGTAGATTTGGGATGAAGGCACACCTGCCCAGCCTTGACGACGCTCATGATTGTTTTTGGGCTAATGAACGAGTCACTGAATTTGAGCTTCAACTAGTTTGAGCAACCATGTGTGTGTTACTATGCAATCGCCCCGAAGGGCGCAGGGGTCCCTGAGTGAGCTGTCCATCATAGTGGGTAAATGGCGGGAAGACGGTGCACACTGCGAGTGTGTGAGCGGGACCAAACGTGCGGGGCTTCAATGCGAGTTCACATGCCTCTTGTGTGTATAAAAGGTCAGAGAAAGATCAGTTCAGCAGATGAAGAGAAAGAAGCCCCTGGTCACAAGAACAGCACAGGTATTGCGCTAGTGAAAGTCAAGGATGCAAAGGCCTCTATCCAGCATCACAGCTGATGTTCCACGGTAGATTTGGGAAAGGAAATTACACCAGCCTGGCCTGTTGTAACTATTTTACGATGGCGCCGGCAAGCTGCCAGCGCCATCCTAAAATAGTTACTAAATTAGCTTCAACAGGAAGCTCTAATAGATAAAATCGAGCACCTGCTTTATTTTATCTATTAGACCTTCCTGTTGAAGCTAACTTAGTAACTATTTTAGGATGGCGCTGGCAGCTTGCCGGCGCCATCGTAAAATAGTTACAACAGGCCAGGCTTCAACTTTTGCCCCCGGATCCGCCGCTCGCGGATTTGCGAATTCTCGGTAAATTCGCGGGAGTTCGCGGATCGCGAATTTACCGAAAATTCGCAAAATCCGCGAGCGGAACGGATTTTGAGCTCATACTTAGTGAAGAGAAGAGTTTCCTTGAAATCCCCTTTTAGTTCCCAGCAGGAGGTACTTATCATGTTTATGAGATGGTGCCAGTAAGATACTTCAACACATGCAGTGAGTTTAGGCACATGTCTGGCTCTCAGTGCATACTGGTTTAACTCTTGGCTACTGTATTTAATGTAACTCACGGTTTGTAGAGTTGTCAGACTGGCAGATAGGGAGTCACTGTGAGAGAAGGATCAGGGCAGGGTCAGTTAGAAGCTCCTTCTTTCTCTAATGTGAATGTATTAATTTACATGCACCGCACACACTACAGCAAACGATTCCACAGATCCATAAAGTGATTTGCCAAAGATCACACCGTTAGACTAACTTGGGAATAATGGATTCAAACCCGGAGATTTTTAATGTCTGAAGGCCTCATTAATAGGGTGGTGGATCCGGGAAACATGTAAAAAAATACAAATATCATCTGTGCTAACTTTCACCATATAGAAGAAAAGGAGTTGCAGGATTTTACTTGTCAAGAGCAAAGCTTCCTGGCCGGTGGAAACTCTTAACATGACGGTCCATCCGCTAATGAGCTACCAAGTCACAGTGATTATCGGCCCGTCCTTATTCATAGTGGTATGACTGTCACTTGATTTCCCAGGGAAAACAAACAATGGTTCTGTGTGGCCATTGCGGTCAATCCAGCTGATAGACTAATGTCAATTTTAATGTGTCATGGGGAACGGTCGTGCCCAGCTATGCACAACTGTGCAAACAAAGGTGCGGGGGCCCACCTGGGCCGCTGCAGCCAGGGGCCAACCTATGCGCCATCCATCAGTCTCTGGAGTCTTTCGGGCACGACGACCTGAGCTGCACCAGGCGCCAGTGCCCGCAGCTGACAGATCCGACCACCAGGAACGGGCATCTTTATCAAAGGCCGGCCGGGGACTTCAAAAGTCAAAAACAATAGTTTGCACCCAAAACTCAGCAAAAAACAGATGCAAACAACAGATGCAGCAGCACCGTACCATGTTTACAATGCCACGTGCCATGCCCCAAAGACTTCTCACGCCCTGAGCTCACACTAAAAGTGCTGTGTTGAAGCGAAGCGAAGCTAGCCAACTCGCAGCGGAACCGAAAATTAAGTTAAAAAGAGCCCGCCTGGGCCTTACCTGGCTGGTGATGGTGAACTGACCGAGTGGAGTTCACAGTCCTTCCTCCGAGTCCTTATACTGCTTCTTCGGGACAGTCAACAGTAGTCCTGCCTCCTTGCCTCACCGACTGTAATGCAGTCTGCCTGGAGTGTAATGGCTGCCACAAATGCTGTTACACGCGTGCGGGAAGCAGTCACATCTGCGTCATCGAGCCTGACCCTGAGCCTGCGCAGACGGTCACGACTCGACTCCCCTTCGCTGACACACCCTTTCCCACTCGTCACAGGGTGGATCCCTGGGTCCCTCCCACCACGCCCTGTGAGGAGTGGGAAAGGGGTGTGGTGACACAGTGACGAGCTTTCCTCCACTCTCTGATGGACGTGAAGAGTTAGCGATCCCGGGCTTGCATTTTAAACACCCGGGGCTAACTTAAGCTCCACGCCATCAGGGGGTGGAGACTGGGCCTTCCAGCTATGTCTTTGACGAGCCGATGACGTCACAGCCTTCAGGGCTGTGAGGGTCTCGGCCCGGCAAACACATAGCAGGTTTTTTTGGGCCCGGCCGACAGGGAGCAAAGGAGCAATTAGTCACGTGACGTGACAGCGGACCGGAGTGCTGCGGTAATGGTTGGTGAGAGTGGGGGAAGACTGCTGCTGACCCAGGCAGTGCCCCGTGTTCGTTTTTGGGGAATATTTGATGCTTTTTTATTAAAATAAATGTTATCTCTAATCCCTTCTGAAATTTAAAAAATGTAGCCGGGGCAGAGCCCCGACGCCCCAATAGAAAAACCGCCACTGGATGGTGAACTCCTTTAGGATCTCAAATTGCCGTCCTTCCATATCTAAGAAGAAAGCGCGCTCCCCACACTCTTTCATGGGACCTTTCAATTGTATCACGGGTTTTCATATGTTGCCTCCACTTGGTAAGGCTAAATGAGACGCCAAATATTGGAGTGCTGTGTTTGAACAATTTGAGATCCTAAAGGAGTTCACCATCGCTAATTAAACAGTTTGAAGAAGACCCCAGCCAAAGTACTTGACTTTGTGGAAAACATTGTTTACAAGGAGTAAAAGATTGAAGATAGCCCAAAAAGATATGGACTATTTATACTCTTTGTGTTAGGTCTAGTGGAGCTTACTTGAGAGGAATGCGGAGTCTGTACATATAGCGAGCATCCTTTTAGAAAGAAAATTGGGCTACAATATTTGAATAAGGATATACCTTTTTATCAATGTATATATATGTGTTTGTATATGTTTATGTAAAAAGTAATGTGTAAATATATATGTTTCTTTGTTCGTTTGTTTTAAGTGGGCCTACAAATTATACAAGCCCCAATCCAATTATTTTTCAATTAAAGTGAAAAACTAATAAGGAAATCAATATTTAGTGTTTTCTCTCTGTGGAGGTGGGAAATTTTATTTAAACAAATACAAAAATTGATAGTGTTCAAGACAATATATTTGTCGCAGGGGGAGACAATTTAACTATCTCACCTATTACTATAGATTCTGCTACTAGTGTCCTAGGCATCATTTTGCTTTATGTGTGAAATGGCCTTGCAAGCGCCCGTGCGTAAAGCGCCAAGAAAATCCAAAGCAGGCATAGGCGCGTGTGTTGTTAAACCCCGCAGCGGGTGGCGCATAGTGCCCAGACCATTTCTATTTTGTGACAGAGACTTTAGCCTTTTTGAGACGGCCCACTTGGACGGGCTCGTCTGACTTCCTTTTGGCGTAAAAGGTTTCTTATCTTTATGGGGCCAACATGTCCAAGTGGGCCGTCTCAAAAAGAGAAAAGTCTACGTCACAGAATGCTCTTTCCCAATGGCTGGCCACCGTTTAGCATAAACGGTGATGCCAGCAAATGGGAAAGAGGGGCGGGGCTTAAAACCCGATACTGAAGCTGACCAAAAAACATAAAATCTCACCAGCGACACTGCGCATGCGCAGCCCACGCAGGTGAGCGCTAAATAGGTGCTCGGGCAAAACCAGAGAGCAGGCAAAGAAGCATAACATTTGACTCACTAAACAGTAGAAAGGGGCTGAAAAGAGAGGAAAGACTTTAAGGATTGTTGTTTAGTTTTGAAATACAGGAGTGTGGCAGCCAGACTCCACTGAATGCGCAATTATTTTTAATATAGTATTCCGAAACAAATATCTTACACAAGTAACACGTAATGATCAGAGACACATGACGAAGTCCTTTATGTGGATATTTTATTAACCAACACAAACTAAACTAGACATTCAACAAATGTCTATTAACCATGCACAACCCCTCACTTTAATCCCAGAACCATAGACAATAGCGACGAGGGTTAGAAAGCTCTAGGGTGCCATACTAACAGACGAGGACACTGATCAAAGGCTGCAAACTAACCTGAGTGCGTTTTGAAGCGGTGAGCAGCTGCAAGTTATGTGTCATTGTATTTAGTTTGTACCGTTATTCCCCCCACCCCTCCTTCCCTGCGGATGTTTTGACTGTGATTTAGCGGGTTTGCACAAACCCAGAATAAGAAGCTCCACCATTTTGTGTCTTCCCAATACTTCCAGGTTGGGTTTAGCGCCCCCGCCATAAACCCTTGTGTAATCCCCTGTGATCGTGGTTGGAGGTGGCAGCGGTAGGATTTAGCTGGAGGTAATCTCCGGGACTAGCCCTTAGTGTTCACTTAAAATGCTCTCATCCCACCCAGTGCATCGTCTAATCTCCCTGAACCCTGCCTGGTAACCATCTCTCCCGGCACCGCACCAGGGATTAGCCAAATCCCATAACTATATTATAGCACGAGGTGTCTCATTCAATCACCCTCATCCTCTGGGATCCACAGCACCAGCACTGTGCTGCCAGGAAATAGAACCATCCTGTCCACGCAACCCTGACGCCCCCTACTGTCACTCGCCATATGCCATGTCCACCATCTTGGAACTTTCATTTTGAAAGCCATTGCAACGAAGTTTTTACCCACTGTTCGTAAACAAAGTTGACAGCACCCAGATCATTAGGCTGATAAAATCCAGACCGTTTTCAATTACTATTTTAGGCAGCCGAGGACACACTTCTCTTAAAAGGTGGACAACAAGCACCTCACGTTTAAAGCGCGAGCTCGACCCGAAGGTATCAGAGCGCTTTACATGCGCTCCAGTCGCGTGACAGACGGACACATTCATTTTTATAAGGCACAGAATCTCGAGCGTCCCTGCTGAGACTCGAACCCGGTTTCACAGCTTCAAGGCCGATCGCTCTAGCTGTTAGCCACTCAATTTCACATGCTTTCTTGTTTCCTTTTGTGATGGGCAGAGCAGAGCTACCCCTTGAGCAGTGGCGCCTAGTAAAGACTTTCAATATTACGAGGCCCGAGGGCTGCTTCCCTTTCCCCACATGGTTTCTGGACAGCCCTGTATTTTACCCCCAGTGAGCCTGGCAATCATGCTAGCGCACCTGGGGTGTTGTTGTGGGTCCCGATGCCAGGGGAACACCCAGATTGTATAACCACTGTAAATGAGATTGTAAACTGCCCTCTCAACCATGGCTGTAAGCAGGGCCACTGCAATTATGAGGCAGAGGAACACTAAATTATGCGGCCGGGTTGATTAAATTATGCGGCCAGAACGGCCAAATTATGAGGATAAACTGGGATT
The DNA here is from genome assembly GCF_964263255.1 of Lissotriton vulgaris. NCBI lineage: Eukaryota > Metazoa > Chordata > Amphibia > Caudata > Salamandridae > Lissotriton > Lissotriton vulgaris. Next base: position 1,132,043,535 of record NC_141685.1, on the reverse strand, counting down.
ATTTTTGACACTATTACTAAATTATTTTGACATTTTTACACACGATACTACTTTCTGGACAAAGATTTCACATCATTAGTACTAGTTTAACAACCAAATAGAGGAAAGAGCAACTGAAAGATGACTACTTCACCTTTGCAAAGGGGCTTCAACTGCACATAAACCCACGTCTTTAGTAACTTTGATCTGTTTTAGCTAAAAACTGTTTTAAAAAATCTGCAGGTTATGCAGAAGATGATGGATTATGTGACAAATAAGGCAAATTCATAATTATGCGGAAACAAGTTTTGACTGCGGAATCGCATGATTCTAGTTGCCCTGGCTCTGTGGTGATTGGGGTGGCAGAGCAATACTATTTGACGGACACTGACCTACACCTTGCACAAGTTTACTGACCTTGTTTTTTTTAAGTTCAATTTTATTGAAACCAAAAACATAGCATAAATACAAAATGTAATACAGTCAATCAACGAGAGGCATAAGAGATATACAAATGAAATTTAAGGAGGTATAATAAAACGGAATCAATAAACACCTATAGCTCAATCATGAAAAAGAAATAGCAAGGAAGGGAAAAAGAAAACAAAATAAATGGGGGAATGGAGCATGACAATTCATAAAACGTAATATTGTATGCAAATAATGAATGTAAATAAAACAATGTGTGATAGACAGCAAGCAATAAATAAGCACAGAACTTGTAAATCGAAATAAAAAGAGAAATAAGCAAAATCATGGTGGTTTGTGAACATCATCAGATGGATTTTGGTAATTAACGATAACAGTTTGACGAGAGGGAGAGGTTTTGGAAAGGTAGGTAGTGAGAGGGATCCATAACATATCTCGTTTAACAGCCAATGAAACGGGGGTAACATAGTTGGTATCAAGTCTATGATGGAAACAAATAGCATTCCACCAAGCAGAATAACTAACTTTAGTGGAATCTTTCCAATTGGAGGTAATGAGATGAAATGCAACGGCTAAAAACAGGTCAAGCAACTTAAAGTGAGAAGGAGAAAGTGGTAAATCAGGGGATAGGGAACCCAAAAGGACATTGGGAAGGGAGAAAGGAAGTGTAAAACCAAAAATCTTATGTAAACGAGACCAGACCAGTTTCCAAAAGGAAGCAATGTTGGGGCAATGAAACAGCATGTGAAGTAAATCTGCATGTGGACAGGAGAAGGACCAACATTTAGGCGAGAGGTCTTGGGAAAAGGTGGCTAATTTTTGTGGAGTGAAAAGTAAACGATTATATAAAAAGTAAAGAGTCTGAGTGGTATTAGCAGCTCTGGACGTTTTGTGTATTTTTAACCACAGCCTATCCCATAAAGAGATAGGCCAGGATATTGATAAATCCCGTTCCCAGGCCAATTCAGTCTTTGATTTGAGTCGATGAGGCGAAGTCATAAGACATTTGTATAAAAGAGAAGCGGGTGGGGAAGAATCCAAAAGTGGGCGTATAGTAGAATAAGAGGAAGGTATCTCAGAGGAAGAAGGAAGAGATTGAAGAAACTGAAGAAGAGCAGGAAGTAACAGGTCGTATTGTTTCCTAAAGGAAGCGGGGAGGAAAAATTGAGTTTGAAGGTCTGTAAAAGAGAGAGGGGCGTTATGGGATAGAAGTTGGGAGATCCAAGATAGACCTTTGGATTGCCAAGATTTCCAATAAAAGGAACGATTCTTGATGCGCAGTAATTTATTATGCCAAATGGACTGATGAGATAAAGAAGTAAGAGAGGGATAGGAAGAGGGTAAGTGTACTGACCTTGTAACTCGGACCCTTTGCATTCATGATGCCTGACACGTATAGAGTAGGCCTATTGCCCATTTGGAAATCTGTGATTGGAAAATTTGCTGGTGCTTCCTGAAAGATAACTTTGGACACGTGGCCCATATGGTATAAAACTTGGGTGCCTAGTGGGAAGGAGAAACAGCTGCGTTTTAGGTAATAACTACATCCCTGGGGATGCTGGCATTTTCTAGATTTTCTGTGTACTTTAGTCTTCACGGTTCTATTTATCTACCTTCTTACTTTAAGAACTTTTCTTTTTATAAAGTAAAGCACTGACTGGAGTTTGACGTTATTGGCCAGTCCCCTGTGATGACGCAAGGGTCCCATGAAACATGTTTACAGACAGGAAACATTTGGAAAAATACACCCTCTGTAATAAGCGGACTAAGAAAATGTGTCAATCTGTAACCCTTTGTAAAGGCTTTTTTCACTCCAAAATCAAGACATGAGTATAAAAAAGTGGATGTGAACGATGTAACAGAAGATGGCCTCTTATCTACTCTTCAGTACCTCCAGGCAGGTTTAAAATAGTGAGATGTTTGTGGGACTAAAATAAAGTCCCACTTTTCACAGTGGAGCCGTGAAACCTGTAAGAAAATCTGAACAGAGGAAGAATTGTAGTAACTACTAATAATTAGACTCTGTGTTAAAAGGGAAGGTTTTGCTTGCAATCCTAGGTTTTTGTTTAACAACCAACTGCATTGTGGGAGTTGTAGCATTCTTGCACACCTCTTAAATCCAATGGTCTTACGTGTCAAATTTCGATATTTTGTAAGTGGAAAGCCAATGAATGGATACCCGGTTCTGTCATTTGCTTTTCCTACGGTGCCGAGCTACCATGAGTATGGCCCTGTCCCACGGTGGGCGGGCTATTTGGATTCCTGGTTCTGGTTTCATAACGACCAGGCTCTGGTTTTAGAAGGAGCTGGGTCTTGAGAGATAGTAGTGTGACTACGGGAGCCCAATATGTGTGTTTGTGCGTTGCTGGCACTAGAGGGCGTGTCCTGTGGGAGTTGGGTAGTTAATGGTATGAGGCGCCTTTCTATTTGGCCCATTATCTGTCTGACACCTTCAGTTAATCCTTGTTTTAGCCAACAACACATTGCATGCTGGGTCTCTGAGTCCATAACCACGTTAAAAACAAAATTACTGGCCCCAAAATGCAACGTGCTGTTGGACAGAGAGTGCGGCGTGACAGACGGTTTGGAGCACGACCTGGGTACACTTCGCACCTTTGTGTGGTTGGTGTCGGTGCTCCTGAATTTCGGCTCCATTGTAAGCGCTGTGAATGGGTCCATTGTATTCGACAATAGAGTCTGGTGGGCTTTCTAGAGAGGCTGAGAGTGACCAGTCACTGGTTTTAACCACCTTCTCTTCATTATTCTGTGTACGGTCATTTGTGTGTTAAACGTTATAGCTGCTAAACAATCAATAGCACATTGCATTTTGGGACTTGTAGTTTAATTGTTAATATTATAAACTTGTGCTCAGACTTTCAGTCAGCATACAAAGTGCTTTTGTCATGACATCGGGCTACATAAATGCAATTACAATACTTGGCAGTTATGCACAAGAGAACCTTGTTTATGGCAAATAAAGGGAACAAAAGTGCGTCATTTTACAGAAGAACTTTGAAATGCGACCAGTGATTGGGCCTGCGGCTGGGGCAGCTGCCAGCCGCAGAGACACGCAGCCTTTCCTTCGCCCCAGGCTGCTCATGGGGCGAACACTGATGCATTCATACTTCCCCAAAATTAAAAGCAGCTGCCGCCGAGCCGCCTATGCACATGGCATTGTTTCTGGGCCAGGGCATTCCAGGCCTGGGACGGAAACAGCTGGGAGACTTGACGGCCTGCAGTGAGCCAAGATCGTCAGCAGAGGGAGGTGCTGTCAAGAGAAAGCATTCCTTCTGTAAGCGAGATACTTACTACACGTACTCTGACGCGTCTCTCGCTCACGACACAGGTCACAAAGTGATACTGAGGGGTTCTACTACAACTTCGTCATTCGTAAAACGTGAATTTCTACCCATACATCTATTTAATAGATGTTTTATGTTCCAAATATTTTATTCGTTTTATAATAGAACATACAGGCAAACATGTACTGAGGGGGCATTGCGATAACTATATATGATGAGATGAGCAAACAAAGCAACAGTACATAGCCTATGCTATACAAGTTACATTCTTGAAAATGCTGTGACTATGAATACAGTCACACAGTCATCCCCTGAGCAGGGGCAGAGGAGACTACACATATAATTGGGTACAGAGCCATTGATACAGTGTATGTTTAGAAAGAATCGAGTGTATAGTGCCCACGTGATGTATACCATATGCTTGTATCACCTTAAAGGTCAAGAAAAAGAAGATTGAACTGAATTGTATAAAATGTATTTCATTTCCATAGTTACTAAAAACTACTGAAATATACAAGCTTCAATTAAAACCGTAAGAACATGATAAAATATAAGGTGCACATTTATAGTATCCATAAGCATTAAAAACTTTAAATGAGTTGGATTACTAACAGTTAAAAAAAAGCACTTTGGTGCTAGTGCAGATTGTTGCTGGTGTAAGGAATGCGGTAAGTGCAGCGTTTGTTGCCACACCAACCGCTGCAATCAGTGCAAAAAGGTACTTAACGGTGTTTCTAAGCTGGTAACCACAATGGGGGCTTCCCTGTTCTCCCTCAGTTAAAGCAGCCTCTGGTCTTTAGTTGGGTAGATGGTACTAGGATCGCCAGTGTATAAAGCTGCCAGCTATTCTTAATGACTAGCCCGACGTAGACCGATTACTGGTAGGTTTGCTCTGAATCCCAAATAAGGCGTAATCTTATGGTGACATTTTTTGCTCGACTAATGCATGAAATCTTACTAGTCTGCAATTTAGTTGTGGTGTTCTTGGATCAAAGCGTGCCAGAACTGCTTGCCTCCTTGAGCTAATTCCCCTGTGGTTGAAGGGGATTTCTAGCAGCTTTCTCCGTTCCTGTCCCATCTCCGTACAGGAGCATAGTAGATGGATGCTATCTCCCTGGCCCTTTTTGCACAGGCTGAAAGAAGTTGGGGATGATGCCGGCAGCCACAGCGGAAGGTTCTGAGTGCACAGGAACATCGACTCCTTCGGGAGTCAATTCTAGTACTATACAAGCCTATCAATAAATAAATAAATAAAGGCCAAGGTGAAATGTTAAGAATTTTGTTTTCCGTGATTTTGGATATCCCATGTTGAAGTATTTTTGAGGGGCTAAGATCTTATAGTTACCTAAAGTCATCGATGCATGAGATCTGGTCTCAAAAGGTGGCTTTCTCCGCCACCAATGACAGTTGTTTTAGGGATTTCCAGACCAGCTTTTTAAAGGCTAGGTAACGGATCTGCGGATCTGCGTGTTCCAGAGGACGGAGAGACCAGTGCTTGCCAGAGCCTCTGGAACTGGAAGGTAGCTTCTTGCAAGGGAATTCTCCCTCTGTTGGAGGTCTTTCCATAAGAGCTGGTTTAGAGTGTTTGGGGTCGATAATCTGATCTTATTCCAGCAGATGATGTATGCGCCATATCAGGCCCATGATTGTTTCAATAAGCCAAACTCCAGCCTTAGTTGCACCGGGGAGGTGTAGTTTGGGAGGCTGAACATGGTTCTGTATGCTTTGACAAGAGTTTTGTCCAGTAACTTGGCATCTCTGTCTCGCATTATTTCGCTGCCATAGGTTATAGTGGGTAGAATTTTTGCCTGTGCTACTTTCAGGAGGAGGCTTAGAGGTGGACTGGTTAGTTTTGATGTTAGATTTTTTAATGTTAGGGCTAGCACCAGTCCTTTTCTTTTAATCTCTTCTTGATGTTGTGTGAAGGATCCTTTCTTATCTATGTAAACGCCAAGGTACTTGTAATCCACCACTGGTTCTATTTGTGTGCCTCCCAGGTGCCAGGACCTTGCTCGTTTCCTCTTGTTATTAATGGTCATTGTCTTTGTGTTTGTTAAGATTAATTGTCAGTTTGTTTCCTCTGGCGTAGTCCTGCATTTCATTAAGAAGGTGTTGCATGCTAAGCAGAATTATGTTGTCAGTGTACAGGAGATTGGACAAAGTTGTGCCCCCAAGTCTGGGTGTGTGATAATTGTTTGAATTAGGTGTTTGTGGGAGATCTGCCATAAATAGATTGAATAAGGTAAGCGTTAGCACACAGCCCTGTTTCAGACCTTTGGTTGTTGTTACTCTTCTCGAAAGGTGGGTCCCTGTTCCCAGTTTCACCTGTATCCAGGTGTCTGTATGAAGGAATGGTAACATTTTTAAGAGGGTTTGTGGAATGCCACAGTGGGCTAGCTTCCCCCACAGTCTTGCCCTGTCAACATTATCGAAAGTGGCACTGAAGTCAATAAAACAAAGATGCTGTAGCATTTTCTTGGATATTGCTACATCAATAAGCAGAGAGATTGACAGGATGTTGGTTGTTGTACCTGTTTAGTTGCAGAAGCCTGTCTGGTTTAGTGGTATTATGTTGTTGGCATTAGCCCAGGCTGTGAGTTCTTCCAACACGGTTCCTGCAATGTATTTGGCCTCGTTGTCAATCAGTGCCACCAGTCGGTAATTACCAGTCAAGGCCTTGCTACCGCTTTTATGGATCAGGACAAATGTGAATCCTTTCCAAGAGCCTGGTATTATACCCAGTGATCTCACTTCTCAGGTGCTTCCGGCTTCGACTATTTTGCTGGAGCAAAAACAAGCTGTAATTCTCGCAAAGAGTAAACTAAATAAGTTGCAACAAGCCCATACGTACAGCGAAAGCCAATACAAATCTCTGAAGAGCGATATATCAGCGGCTAGAAAAGTCTACAGGAAGGCCAGATTCGCCTTACTAAGACAGGAAGAAGAGCTTCACTGGGCGGCAGCCTTTGAGATAATTAAAACCAAGGATCAAAGGAAATTTTGGAATTGGGTGGAATGAGGCGTCCAAAGCTGCCAAACCTCCGACTGCAACTAATATCGCCCCGCTGATTGGGAGAAGTATGGCAAAGAGCTGTATACAACATCGGGCGTCCCAATTGGCAGTTGGGGCGTCCAACTAACACCAGATCAGCAAGCCGAGGAGGAAGACACGCCCTGTCCTATCAAGATAGCAACAGAAGAAATAGCTGCGGTAATAAGGAAAATGCGCTCTGGTGGTGCTCCAGGCCCCAATGGAATCCCAACGCAGGTCTTTAAAGCCGCTGCACAAAAATGGGCTTTGCTGTTGACTCCGCTATTTGAAGATGCAATACTGGGACGTACCATCCCGCACACGTGGCAAGGATCACTTTTAGTACCTTTCCATAAAAAAGGTTCGCGCTCCGATCCCGATAACTATCGGATGATAGCTCTACTCGATGTGGACGGGAAAGTCTATGCAAGCATATTGTTGAAAGAACTCACAAAATGGGTGGAATCGAAAAATCTAATCCCCTTCAGCCAAACCGGCTTCCGAAAAGACTGCCACATCGAAGACAATCTGATTTCGATAGTCCACCTGATGGAGACTACCATAGCTGCAAAAGGCATGGGATTTATTGACTTCCGCAAAGCATTCAACAGTGTTAGCCGTCCCAAACTATGGGAAAAACTGTCAAAATGGGGAATCCCGCGGGCACTACTAAATGCGCTAATAGCCCTTCATACGGATACATGGGTCAAGGTCAGAGTAACATCAAAATGGACCACCTCCAATAAAATGTATACAAATTGAGGCCTTAAACAAGGGTGCACTCTCGCACCATTACTTTTCAATTTGTACCTCGCTGACCTTCCCGAATGGTTAACTGGATCAAGAGCCTTCCCCCCAGGAATTGGCCAAAGCAAAATCCAAATTCTGCAGTATGCGGATGACACGATTCTGTTAGACCAAACTCAGGTGGGCCTCCAAAGGCTGTTCAACTCTCTCGCCCAGTATTGTAAAAACAATATGCTCGAGATAAACGTAGGTAAAACCAAGGCGATGGCAGTCTCACCTACGAACACAAAAAAGCTCCTGTGGTTCATAGAGGGGAAACAACTGGAGACTGTCCCTACATATAAATATTTAGGCGTCTGGATTGACCACAAAGGTAGATGCTCGATGCATACAACTGAGATGCTGACAGTGGCTCGCCGTCTTGAGGGGGTCTTTATGAGAACAAAGAACGCTCTACTTTCTAAGGACTTTGTTCCATTAATAAAATTGATTAATGCAAAATTTCTGCCCACAATTGCCTTTGGAGCAATCATCTTCAAGGACAAACTGAATAACTGGCTTGATAGAGCGCAATCATCATGCTACCGCCGGGTCTTTCGATTGCCAAATTCGACTTCCCATGCCCAAATACGGAAAGAATTCTCTTTATCCTCCATGCGTTGGATTATGGCTGCAAGATTCGTTACATATTGCTTAAAAGCGAAACAAGCAAATTCTCATACGCTAAAGAGCTGTATATGGCTGGTCCTCAACAACCCCGCTACATCATGGAACAAATATCTAACGTTCTGCCTCAAATTGCTCGAAGCGGGGGACATATGGTCTTCTTCTCTGCTCAACGAATCAAAAGGAAATCTCTTAATCAAGCAAGCGAAAATTGTTTCAAACCAATCGGACACGCAACTGGTACTTAAGCTGTCTCACGGTACCTGGGCCGCCAAATTATACGCTCCGAAAACCCTCCCATCCTATCTTGCATCAGCAATGAAACCGTATATTAAACACCAGCTAATGAGATTTCGATTTGGTCTAATCCCGCTGAAAGCATACAAGTTTGGGCAAGGATATAAGACAGGAGCCTCCTCCCAATGTCGGTTTTGCAAACGGGGAGAGGAAAACCTAATTCACATTTTGTGCATTTGCCATCAATTGCGGCCACAAAGAATATTCTGGCTGAGACCAATCTGGCTCCATCTAGGTATTAGGACATGCCAAGAAGCACTTGAGGAATGCATGAGGGGGGATTCGCCCCAAATGGCGGCCCACTTTGTCAAATTCATTACCGAAAATAATTCCATGACTTTTCCCTCTGTGCAAGCCTGAATTTAATTCCTGCAAGTAATTGATTTTTGACTTTCCTTGTCTTTTTACTTTCCCTTCCCACCCATTCACTATTTTAGTTTTTAATAGCCTCGAGTGTTTTTACTACTGTCCTTTTGGAATTCTTGTATATTGCAATGATTTTAAATAATTGTGCAATAAAAACTTTACTTACTTACTTACTTCTCTGAATAGTGGTTGAAAAATGCTTGCCCACTCTGCCACCCTCTGTTTGAACAGGGCCGGTGGAATTCTGTTCGGACCTGGGGCCCCAGCTTTTATACCCTTTGCAATCTGCTGAATAATTAGGAGCACCTCTGCAGCATTTGTCTCCTCCTCCGGAAGTTGATCTATGTCGGAAGGTGTTTGTAGGACTCCCTCATTAGTTAGAGTGCCTTCCGAATGGACACCCAATAAGGCCCTGTTTTGGGAAATTGATAAGGAACCCACAATTCTGAGATTGAAATGATCATATAAGAAAGGGGCCCAGGTTTCCTCTAGTATGGGAAGAAGTGCTTCCATGCTGCAGGTGCGTAATTGTATTTACCATTTTCCAAAAGCAGGCGCTAGCGTTATGGTTTATGTTGTGGAGGAGCTTTGCCCAAATGTCATCTTCGTTATTTTTGTTGATGTCCCATTTCTGTTTCTTTAGCTTTGTTCGCAGTTGTCGCAAAGAACAGAGGAGACTTGTGTTCCCTGGGCCATGTCGCAGGGATCTCATTGAGCCATTTCTAGTTCTTTTGAGGCTCTTTATTTGGGCCCATTGTGCTGTTGTTAGCCCTTTTTCCTGTTTGGGTGCCAGAGGACAGTTCGTTTTAATTTGCGAGGCATGAAAAATGTGACTGTAAAATGTTCCCAAATTTATATATGACTCTTTGCTGACAATTGTGAGAGTGGAGAATTATTGCTGATCCTGACAGGGACTCAGCCCCGGAGTGGGGCTGGCTTAATGCAATTAGGTACAATTGCAGCTATGGAGGTTTCTTGTTGGCGATGATCACTGTCCCCCTGTCTCCCTTTCTAAAGCCAAGTATGAAAAGAAACAGCGAAAGATCGACAAAGATGTAATCCAAAATCGAGCAGGTTGATGCAGAATAATGACTCGGTACAGGGGGAGTCATTGGCAAATCTTCCATTTAAGGCCTTGAGGTTAAGATGTTCTAGGTTCTCTAGAAGGCGTCTGGAGTTTTTTTGTTGTGCTTTCCATGGATAGAGGCACATTGAGTTGGTATCTTACAGTTTGAGGATTGGAGGCCCGCTTTGTTGCCCTCTGACATGCCCAAGAGATATTGGTTCAAGTCCCCTGACAGAATCAGGTTGGGCATTTCAACACTACTTAAATAAGTTGTTTTTTGGCCAATTAGCATCACAGAATCAGTTACTTTATGTTTTGGATGGATGTATGCATTAATAATCCCTGCGTCTTCTTGTGCCCCTGGCAGACAGAGAGTACATTTAACTTCTGCGGCAACCTCTGTGGCAGGTCCAACTGTTGCTGCTGACACTATGGTAGTTGTAGATATATAGGTTGGCAGCCCTCCTGAAGGATGCCCATATTTCCCGCACTTTGTGGCTGGTGTGGTAAAGCATAGGAACCCTTGTAATTGTAGTGGTTCTATAGCACAAGTTACTTACCTTCGGTAACTATATATCTGTAAGAAACAGTATTTAATATTAGATTCCTTACCTTAAAGCATCCCCAGGCGTCAGACTGGATCCGGAAACTTTTGCGTAGCAGTACCCTTGCGCGTCGGTAGGCGTCGTCTGCGGCTCCGCGTCCGTCGTCGGCGTAGTTTGCGCCGGGATGACGTCGCCGAGTACTTAGACGCCGCCCTCGCGCTCTGACGTCAGTTTTTATACACAGCTTTTCCGTGCCAGAAACGCAGAGCCATGATAAAAACCAACACTGGTGACATGAAACTAGGGCCCTGAAAGGGGTTGACCTTAACCCTAGATATCGGTTCGCAGAACGGGGAGGATGGGTGGGGCAGTAAGGAATCTAATACTAACTACTGTTTCTTACAGATATATCGTTACCGAAGGTAAGTAACTTGTGCATCTGAAAGAAACAGGTTAGTATTAGATCCCTTACCTTAGAATAGATACCCCAGCAATACCAACCTCGGTGGTGGGTCTGCGAACCAATAATCACACCAGAAAGTCCTGGAGGACGGAACTGCCTAAGAAGCCATCCCTCCAGACATGGCTGTCCAGGCAGTAGTGTCTTGCGAACGTGAGCAGCAAGGCCCACGTAGATGCCTGACAGATGTCCTGCAAGGGGACTCCCTGGCCCAGGGCAGTAGTAGCCGCCGTGGCCCAAGTGGAATGGGCCCTCAGCCCAACAGGAGGCTCCTTCTTAGCCAAAGAGTAGCATGCCTTGATGCACAGCACGACCCACAGAGAGATGGTCCGTTTGTGCACCGCCTGTCCCTTCTTAGCGCCCACGTAACCAACAAAGAGTTGGTCATCCACCCGGAACTGGCGTGTGCGATCCAGATAGTAGGAGAGCGCACGTTTTGGGTCCAGACGGTGGAGCCGCTCTTCCTCGTTAGAAGGATGCGGAGGCGGAAAGAAGGTGGGCAAAGTGATGGACTGCCCGATGTGGAAGGCTGTGACTACCTTGGGCAAGAAAGAGGGTCTTGTCCGCAACACAACCTTGTCCGAATGGACAGAAAGGAAAAAAAGCTTGGAGGAAAGAGCCTGGAGCTCACTCACTCTCCTGGCAGAGGTGATGGCAACCAGGAAAGCAGTCTTAAGAGTAAGAAGACCGAGAGGACAGTTATGAAGCGGCTCAAAAGGAGCACACATCAGGTAAGTCAGAACCAGGTTCAAGTCCCACTGGGGCATCACGAAAGGAACAGGGGGGAACATATGAGTGATGCCCTTCAAGAACCTATTTACAATCGGGGACTTGAACAAAGAAGGCTGATCAGGTAGCCTTAAGAAGGTGGAAAGGGCAGAAAGGTAGCCCTTGATAGTGCCCAGAGCAGAGCCCTGCTGGGCAAGAGAAAGAAGGAAGAGGAGAACCTCAGAAAAGGGGGTGGGGAGTGGATCCACAGCCTTTGCTGTGTACCATGCCACAAATCTGTTCCACCTGCAGGCGTATACCAACTTTGTGGAGGGACCCCTGCTTGCCAGAATCACATTACAAACTTCAGGAGGCAAGTCAAATGGCCTCAACTGTCGCCGCTCAATCTCCAAGCATGAGGTGGAGACAGGACAGGTTCAGGTGGAGGGCCGTTCCCTGCTGCTGCGACAGAAGGTCCTCCTGAAGAGGCAGACGAATCGGGGGATCGACAGACATGCTGAGCATCTCGGGATACCAGTATCTTCGTGCCCAGTCCGGAGCCACGAGGATAACTAGGGCCCGGTCGCGTCTGATCTTCTTCAGCACTCTGGGCAGAAGTGGTATATGCGGAAAGGCGTACAACAGACCGCAGCTCCACTCGCGACGAAAAGCGTCTCCGATCGGGTGCCGCCTTGGAAATTCCAACGCGCAGTACTGATGACATTGCGCGTTCTCTTCTGTGGTGAATAGATCTAACCAAGGCTCTCCCCACTGATGAAAGAGGCCTTGCATCACGTCCGAGTTCAGACGCCATTCGTGATCCATCATGCACCGACGGTTGAGTTTGTCCACCCTGGCGTTCAGGGAACCTGCCAGGTTTTGAACCACCAGGGTCACGCCCTGATGTTCCAGCCACTGCCAGAGGCGCAGAGCCTGCTGGCATAGGGTCCACGACCCCACCCAGCCCTGTTTGTTGCAGTACCACATGGCGGTGGTGTTGTTCATGAACACCTGCACTACACTCCCCCGGACAGAGGGGAGGAATGCCTTCAGTGCAATTCGGATCGCCCGCAGCTCCAGAAGGTTGATGTGGATCCTCTGATCTCCGCCTCTCCCATGTGGCCCCCCTAGCCCTGGAGGGACGCGTCCATCACAACTATGTGCTCCGGTTGGGGTAGGGAGAGGGATCTGCCGCTGATCCAATCGCGGTCCGTGAGCCACCACTGCAACTGTCTTGCAGTGCCCTCCGAGATCAAGACATGGTCGGACAAGTTGCCCTGATGTTGGGCCCACTGAAACTTAAGGTCCCACTGCAGAGCCCGCATCCGCCACCTGGCGTGATGCACCAGAAGGATGCAGGAGGCCATCAGCCCCAGAAGCCGCAGCGTCAACCTGACCGAGATTCGGGATAACGGCTGAAAGATCGGAATCAGAACCTGAATATCCCGAACCCGCTGTTCGGGAGGATAAACCCGAAACTGCGCTGAGTCTAGGTCCGCTCCGATGAAGAGGAGCTTCTGAGAGGGACACAGGTGTGACTTCGGCACATTGATGGAGAACCCCAGAAGGTGCAGGAGGTCGGCCGTAGTCTGGAGGTGGCTGACGACTGTCTGGGGCGAGCCCGCCTTCAACAACCAGTCATCGAGGTAGGGGAAGACTGAAACCCCTAACCTGCGCAGATGAGCTGCGACCACCGCCATCACTTTCGTGAACACCCGTGGGGCGCTGGTAAGGCCGAAGGGGAGCACGGTAAACTGAAAGTGCTCGTGGCCTACCGTGAACCGCAGGTAACGCCGGTGGACCGGCAGGACGGGGATATGAAAATAAGCGTCCTGCAAGTCCAACGCTACCATCCAGTCTCCCGGGTCCAGGGCAGCTAAGACCTGAGCCAGTGTCAGCATCTTGAACTTCCCCTTCCGGAGGAAGTCGTTGACGTTCCGCAGGTCCAAGACAGGTCGCAGGCCCCCTTTGCCCTACTTGGGTACCAGAAAGTAGTAGGAGTAACAACCACACCCTACTTCTGGCCCAGGAACACTCTTGATGGCTCCCTTGGCCAAGAGGGCCGTAACTTCCTCTTGTAGAAGTTTCAAGTGATCCCCCGACACGCAGTGGTACTGCGGTGGCATGGCTGGAGGGGTCGCCTCGAAGGGGAGGGAGTAGCCCCTTCAGACGATTTGCAGCACCCACCTGTCCGATGTGACAGTGCGCCAGTGGAGGTGGTGATGGCGAACCCTGCCCCCCACTGGCGTCACATGGGCCTGAAAGCTAGGACTAGGAGGGTTTTGAGGCGGATGCTGCAGGGGCAGATGTAGACTGGCCTCGCCGTTGTCCCCGACCGCCGCCACGGCGGTTTCCACATCCGCCATCGTGCTGGATGGTAGTAGTCTGCGGCCCGTGGCTGGCAGGACGTGTGCGGGCGCCCATTCCTTGGCCACGAAAGGAGCGAAAGGCAGCCATTTGCTGGCGCGGGGCCGAGAGGCCCAAGGACTTGTCCGAAGCCCTGGAGTCCTTAAAGCGCTCAAGCGCATGGTCTGCCTTGTCGCCAAAGAGGCGACGGCCATCAAACGGCATGTCCATAAGGAAATTTTGCACATCAGCCGAAAAGTTGACGTACCTCAACCAGGCGTGGCGACGAATCGCCACCGTCGTTGCCATCGCTCTTCCCAGTGAGTCCGTGGTATCCAGCCCACACCGGATGGAATACCGTGCCGCATCTCGACCCTCCGCAAGGACTTGGGCGAGTTTAGTCCGGACCCCCTCCGGACATTGTTCCGCGACCGTATCCCACAGAGAGTGGGTGTAACGGCCTAAGAGGCACGTGGTGTTGACTGACCGCAACCCCAAACTCAGGGAGGAGAATACCTTTTTCCCGTATTGCTCATACCTCTTGGATTCCCGTTCGGGGGGAACTGTCGGGAATGCGGTCTGGGAGTTAGAGGCCTGGATGACCAGGCTCTCGGAGGTGGGGGTGGGTGGACAGGAAGCAAGGATCGCCCAGAGCCGGGCGATGGCGCCTAGCCACGTTCCTATCTACAGGCGGACCTGTAGCGGGCTTGGACCAAGTGCCCAGAAGAATGTCTGACAAGGCCTCATTAAACGGCAGCAGAGGCTCAGCCGAGCTTGCCTGCGGTTTAAGGACCTCAGTGAGGAGGTTAGTCTTCATGGCCGCGATGGGGAGCTCAAGGCCCAAGGCCTTGGCAGCCCTCGTCAGCACTACACTATAGGCAGCCCCCTCCTCCGTAGCCACGGTAGGAGGGGAGACAAAACCAGTGTCGGGCAAAGTGTCCAGACCACTGGCCTCCCCAAGCTCACCTGTCCAGTCCTGAGAAGACTGGCACTCATGTGCCAGAGGGTCCTCGGACCCCTCCCAATCCTCCTCGCCACCCATCTCCTGATACTCAGGGTCAAAGGATGGGGCCGTGTCATAGAAATAGAAATCTCCCATCGGCGTCGGCGCCGCTCCGACACCGGACCCGAATCGAGGGTAGGACCAGGGACGACGTCGTCCTGGGACGTCGCTGGAGGCGACACTCTGGGGGTCGGCGCTGGAGAGGTCTTGAGGCCGATCGGCGACGACCCGGGTCCGGAGCTGGATCCGGCGGGACCCTGCGGCGTCGGTACCGAAGTCTCCAACGGCGCCGGGGCCGAAGCACAAGGCCCGCGTGGAGACCCAGTCGGGGCCGCTTGGCCCGAAGGCGCAGCGGAACCCGAAGGAGGAGTGAGTGACCTCATGGCCGTGTGGAACGCCTCGATCTCCACCGGTGTCGCGTTCTGCCCAGGGACCGGTAGGTATGGAGCAGGCGGCGACGCCTGCGGCTCCGACGGAGCCGCGGGGGCGGTGTCGCCAGAACCCCCGGCTGTGTCGCGCGAGCGTTGGGGGGAGTCAGAAGAGCGATGACACCTCTTCGACTTCTTGTGCCTCTTACCTGAGGACTTCGAGCCCGAAGACTGGTGACAACTCCCGGAGCTATGATGACTCCGACCCCGCGACCGGTCCCTCGACCTCCTCGCGGACCGGGTACTCGAGCAGCGCGGGGCCGACTGCCGGAGCCCAAGTCGCTTGCGGTACCGCTCCCGTCTAGCTTTGGACGTCAGGGCCCGGCAGTTGGAGCAGGACTTGCCGTCGTGGTCTGGGCCCAGACAGTGAATGCACCGGCGATGGGGGTCGGTAACTGACATCAGTCGCTTGCAGTCGACGCAGGGTTTGAACCCAGGCATCCCTACCAGCACCGTCGGAGTCGATAGACTTCAGAAAATGATCAAAAAGGATCGAAAAAGTTAGTCACAAATCGACTAAGGGTACAACTTTTTCCGGATCTGCACTTGCTGGCGCGGAAAAAAGAAGAACTGACGTCAGCGCGAGGGCGGCATCTAAGTACTCCGGCGCTGTCATCCCGGCGACAATGACGCTGACGACGGACGCTGAGCCGCAGACGACGCCCACCGACACGCAAGGGTACTGCTACACAAAAGTTCCGGATCCAGTCTGACGCCTGGTGATATTCTAAGTTAAGGAATCTAATACTAACCTGTTTCTTTCAGATAGCCATGTTTCCTGCAGCAGGATTATATAGAACAAAATGGGGTATTGCAGGAATTCCGGGTCTGAGATTTTTGTTGCCAAGCCATTGACGTTCCATGAACAGAGGCGGACCTCCTTTTTTTTTTTTGCACTGATGCCTCCATCTGATTGCCAGTTTTGTCATTGGGTTTCTGGAAAAGTGGTTATATTTCTTGTAATCAGCTCTAGATTTGGATGACTGCATCGGGGAGCTGTTTCTGCCAGGGGAAGGCTTGCAGAGTGCGAGCCCTTAATTGCGGAGAATGCCCCAATGACCCTCTGAGTACAGAGACTTAGGCTGGGAATTAGAAAAGGCACTGGATACCCTGAGTTCAGATGAGGAGTGACATTAATGCCCACCAAAGCTTTGAAGGTATGGTACTCCTCGAGTATTTTAGAAGAGAGAACTGGGGGGTGGGGGGGGAGAGAAGAGGGATATCTGACTGAGGCCCAAGTATGAGTAAGTATTCAGGGTCGGGAACTTATCTGTGGCTACGCTGTGAACCTGTTGGCACCTATTTCTAAGTACTTATCTAAGGAAGCCATACCACGCTCGCGCTTTGGGGGTCTGACTGGAGTTTAGACTGGGGGCTATGTGCTCCCCTAATATATGAGACCCATGCCCACCAGGTCTGATGGGAAAGATGGTTAAATGATTTCCATTCTGAGAGGATAACTATCACTGCAGAGGTCAAATGTCAATAGTATTTGGGCTCAAAGAGGTCACAGAGGCCCAGGACCCTAGTGCTACCATGGGGAAGTTCAATGTTATGGGTATGCTAAATATAGCTGACAGATGGCTCTGGATCGGGGGCCAATATGAGTTTAGGAGTTGGCAGTTAAAGAAAATGTGTTGATGTGACCCTAGCTCTAGGTTGCAATTCCAGTAGGTATCATTCCCCTGCAAGTTTAACTCCTGCAGCCTGGATGGGGTGCAGTGCAGGAGGTTAATTGAAAGAATTAAGATTGTAGGAGAGAGGGGGCGATTTTGTTGCATAGGGAGTGTATGCTGATATTTTGAGCATTTTGTGCAGTGATGTAGTCAAACACGTCGGTATCTAAATCTTTGGCCCATTTTGAGTGTAGTATGGATTTTTGTGGTGGGTGGGGGTCAGAATGGGTTTTGTAGAATCTTGGTGCAATCTGACCTGAATAGTGCCATGCAGCAAGCCGAGCAGATAGGATCGTGTATTTAGTATGGTGGAGCTTGGACCGTCTTACGTTGATCTTTAGGGAGATGTAGAAGTTTAAGTTAGGGAGGTTATATGTTTTTGACAATTCTGAAAAGGGGAGGGGGTCATTGTTGTTATCCTATAGGCCCTGGATTAGCCTGATGCCTTTGGAAACTCACAAATAGGAAATATTAGCAGTGACTTCTGCTTTGATTTTAGGATTGTGTCACAGTGATGCCATTCTGGAATTATGTCTAGATACTGGCATATGTTTGTATACATGTTTTAAAGCATTCACAGTATCTGTAAACGTACGATGAAAATGAGGTGGGTTTAAACCTTGACAATGTAATGAAGGAAGATATGCTAAGGGAGAGCATAGGTCATGCTCTAGCTCCATCCAGAGCAGGGTATTGGGGGTGTCTGAGATTAGCCAGAATGCACCCTGTGCTGCCAGGAAGGCTGATTGGTAGAGGCTCCAGTTCGGAAGGTTGCAGCCTCCCTGAGGAAATCTATTTCTAATGCCCGTATTTGAAATCCTTGCTCTTTTACAATTCCAAAGAAATGTTGAAGTTATTTTTATCAAGGAGGGGGAAAGCTTCAGCAGTAACATGGACGCCACAAAGTTCACTATTGGTGGGATCATCAGCTTGAGAGTTTGAAGCCTTCCCCACCATGAGATGTGTTTAGGTGACCAGTAGGTGAGCAGGTCTTCGAATTTGGTGATTGTCTGGGATTTGTTGTATTGTAGTGTTTCAGATAGGTCACTGCAACACCAAATCCTCAGATACTGAAGGCATTTGGGCTGCCACTTGAGTCCTGAGTCGCCTAACTGTGAGGAAAAGCATACTCCACAACTGCATGGAGGAAAGGCCAGGAGACATTATCGAAGACCTTATCTGCGTCAAGTGCAATCACCACTGTCGGGACTGAGGAAAGGCGGGCCATCTTTTTTGTGTGGCACAATGTGCATGTGTTGTCTCTGGCAATTCGTACTTTGGCAAAGCCTGTTTGGGAATTGTGGATAAGGGTTGGGATGCATGTCTCTAACATTTAGGCTAGTATTTTGGCAAATATTTTGGCTTCCATATTTAATAGTGAGATGGGGCGGACATGTTTGGGGTCAGAATTGTCTTTGCTCTCTTTGGGAATCACGACAATCGTGGCATTGGAGGCCGTTCCAGACACCTTGCCTTGGGGAGCAAAGTGATCAAGAGGATTTTTAAGATGCCTGATGACAGAATTTGTGAATATTTTATAGAAGATGGTGGGGAAGCCATTAGGGCCTGCTGCCATCCCGGAACAAATTGATGTTATTACCTTGACAATCTCTTCTGTTTCTATTGGCTTGTTTCAGCACATTCTGTCTGAGTCATAGACTGAAGCACTAGGGAGTGAGT
The DNA here is from genome assembly GCF_964263255.1 of Lissotriton vulgaris. Taxonomy (NCBI): domain Eukaryota; kingdom Metazoa; phylum Chordata; class Amphibia; order Caudata; family Salamandridae; genus Lissotriton; species Lissotriton vulgaris. Next base: position 1,132,024,806 of record NC_141685.1, on the reverse strand, counting down.
GTAGAAATGCCAGGCACTTTGGTTTAATGCAGTTTGTGGAGTGTAAAGTTTTTCTTAAAAATCTTTAAACTCTTGAAGTATCTCTTTGGTTTAAATTTCTGAGTACCATCTTGGGTCGTAATATGTGTGATTTGGTTATTGAAATGTTTGAATTTGAGGGTGGTGGCAAGCGCTTTGCCCGTACTATTGCAAAACAGAAGTTGTTTTGATTTTGGGGCATGTACAAATAGATATGCCAGTTTACTGACAATGCAGTTATAGGTATATTTTAGTTCTTTGATATCCTTCAGTGGGACTTGTATTAGAGTGTCTACATGCTTCCTCCTTATTTTTGATTCCACTGCCTAGAATTTTGTAGGGTTCTTTAATTTTGCGATTTTTTGGGACATTTGTTTAATGATGTCATCTAATGGCACATTTGAACACATTCCTTAGAATCACAGGGGATGTGAAAGAGTGTTGGTTTTCACTGAAGAATTGTTTAATTTCATTCTTAAGGTCTTCAATATCTGGTTTGTTTTATATGATCTCAGTATTTGACTGCCAGATTTGGGTTTCCCCTTTATTAGGAAGGTTAAGAATGGACATTTAGATAGCACCGTGGTCTGAGATGAGGATGGGATGGATTTTTGCTTTGGAAATGGCCCTTAGAGGTGAAGCATCTACTAGGAGATAATCAGTGCGGGAGAAGCTTGAGTAAGGAGGGGAAAAGAATTGTATAGTCCTTACCCTCTGGGTTGTGTTGTCTTGTGTAGACTTGTGAGGGGCATAGGTTGAACATTTGTTTGTGTGCCCTGGGGTTCTAAATTTAAAGGCTGAGTGGCGATCTAAAATGGGATCCATTGGGAGATTAAAATCGCCTCCCAGTATCATTTTTGAGTCTCATTGAATGTCTGCTAATTTTTTATTGAGTGTGCGCCAAAATAGTGGGTCGGCTACGCAGGTAGCATATATGTTCATGACATAAAGGTCATGTTTGCCGTTGTTCAGTTTGGTAAGTAGCCATCTGTCATTAGTGTTGTGTTCTGATGTGATTACTGTTAGGCCAGATTTTTGGGAAAGTAGGGTGAGTCCTGCATTTTTATCCTGTAAGCTTCAGAACAACTCACGTTTGACACCCAGCCCTTCCTCAAAATAGGGCTTCTTTAAAACCTATTTTTGTTTCTTATAGGAGTACTATTTCGCCTGTTAGCTCTTTACAATAGTCAATGATTTGTTTCTTTTAACTGGGTGGTTCAACCTCTTGGTGTTCAGGGAGATAACCTTTAGTGAGGGCGTTGGTCATTGCTCTCAATCACTGGTAGGTTTCCTGGTTTAGGGTGCCTAAGAGAGGCCTTAGGGGACATTAGGCAGATCTTGGTATGTCCAATTATCCCACTGGAAGAGGGAACTAGGAGGGTGTAGGAAAGGGAGAGCTTTCAGGTTATTACCAAACAACTTTGGGAGCCCGAGCAGGCTCTGGGCAAGCCCAAAACCGGGCTAAAGCCCCTTCCCACCAGGGGATGCCTGTAAGAGACGTGGTGCATAGGGGGAGTCGTAGTGGAGCGCGGATGTAGCAGCTATGTCCGCAAGAAGGGCAGGGCTGGCCAGGGAAAGGCATCATGCAGGGATGGGTATATGTAGTGCAGGGTGGAGTGACATTGTGCTTGGCACTCTTGGCTTGAATACCTTAACCATGCAAATACATAAATAAAAAATGTAGCACGGTTTCTGGTAGGCCTGCAAGGTATAAATTGTACTTGACAACAAGAGCTTAAGTACAAAATCAGAATTGAAATTTGCCTAGCTTGGTAACGGTAAGTTTCAATTCTATTAAGGACATGGAGGCAAGGATTATGCTTTTCCTTCTTCGCTGTTTATTACCATACAAACTCACAGCAGCCCAGAAAAGCACCAAAACCAATGCTTACATATCCCGAACACAAAGGGAAAAAGCATTAACAAGAAAAAATTGCATATACTCTGTATAAACAACAACATATCCCATCAGTCCATGAGAGCAACACAATATTAGTCCTTTCACAATGTCCATAACATGAAGATAGTGTGTCCATCTTGTGCCATCTTCCTCTTTCTTCGCGCGAGTCACGCCGACATCTTACTGGTCCTGTTTCGAACCCTCATTGCCTAGCGGAAGAGACACAACAACATAACCGTCGTAAGACAAAACCTACACTTTAAAATCAACTCCACAGTAAATTGCAATACCATTTGAACAAAGCATAGTCCCATTTGAAATCAAAACCTGATTACTTACTGAAATACGGGTGGGATCTCAACCCAGAGACCTGGGAGGGATAATCCTCACCTCTGCATCCTTAATAGAATAGAAAATTACCGTTACCAAGCTAGGCACATTTCGATTCTATGTCAGGACCGGAGGCCTCAGATTATGCTAGTTCAAAGCTTACTTACCACCAAATGTGCAATATCCATCACCGGTTTGAAATAAAACCTCTTAACCCCTTCAGTGCTGATGACGAGCCCAGGCTCGTCATGCAGCACGGTGCTCGTGTGCTCATGACGAGCCTGGGCTCGTCATGAGCCGTGGAACGCTCACACGCGTGGCTAATTCCCCCGCTGTGCTGAGCGTTCCATTGCACGGGTGGGTTCATGACGAGCCCAGGCTCGTCATGAGCACATGAGCACCGTGCTGCATGACGAGCCTGGGCTCGTCATCAGCACCGCGGCGCCGTGCACGGCCCCCTTCCCCCCCGCACCGCTGGGTAATTAGCCCCACGGCGAAGGGGTTAAAGGTGGAATCCGAGGACCAATCTGCCGTACGTATCAAGTCCCCCAAACGAGCCCCTAAAGAAAAAGCTTTCAAGGTTATGGCTCCTCTAGCCGAGTGAGCACCAAACAGCTTAGTATCAATGCCTGCCTCCTGCAAGATCCACCGTACCCACCTGGCGATGGTGGGGGAGGATACTGCTTTGTGTGGTTTTCGTAAGGCAATGAGCAATTGTCTTTCGCCCGGAGGACGAAGCTCTGTAGTCACATCCTCGTATGTCTTTAGGCATTGACTCACAAAGAGCTTGGGGACGTCTATAAATGCTGGATAAGAGATTGTTCTTGACGCAGACTTCGTGCGGTGCCCCCTGTAAAGGTAACCCCTTCCGGTGAAAAAATTCTCGCCGAAATGTCTAAAGCTTGCACATCTGAAACCCTACGGCAAGACATCAAACACAAAAGAATAGCTAAATTGGCAGACAGTTCTTTCAAAGAAAGATATTTGTTGAGTTGCCATGAAAGAAAAAGGTTCAGAACGACGTTGACATCCCACAGGTCTGAATAGCGCGGTTCTGGGGGCAATGAAAGCCGAATGCCTCTTAGTAGTTTACACACAAAAGGATGCTCCCAGACCAGGACTCTCTCTTTTGGCTGGTGCGCCTCCGAAATTGCGGAACGCATTGCGTTAATGGTACGGTACGCTAGGCCGTCTGACGCCAACTCCGCTGCCAACTCCGCGAAATAATTCAGAATGTGAACGACGCCAGCAACCAGGGGATCCAGGTCCCGTCGAAGACACCAATGTACCCACCTGGTCCAAGCAGATCGATACCTCTTTGCGGTACTGACCTCCCAAGCCTTCGATAAAAAGGTCCTCAGCCGACTTTGAAAGGCCTGGGAGCAACCAATGTCACCGGAAAGCCGCCATGCCATGAGGCGGAGAGAATCCTGCATTATGAAATGATGCAGGTCCCCGTCCGGATTGAGAAGAAGACGAGGAAGCCGGGGGAGTAGGATTGGAGAATCCCAAGAAAGTTCCAGAAAAACTGGAAACCAAACTTAAGACCTTCAGACAGGCGTCACCACTACCACTTCCACACTCTGGCGGCGAAGCTGGGCCGCCACCCGCACAACCATCGAAAAAAGGGGAAATGTGTAAGCCTTCTCCTGACTCTAGTCCTGGAGAAAAGCATCCGTGGCTTCCGCAAGAGGATCCGGCCTCCAGCTGAAGAAGCGCTGGAGTTAATAATCCAAGCGGAACGCAAACAGGTCCACCGAGAACGGACCCCACAAGCCGTTCAACCATCGGAATACTTGAGCGTCCAGGTTCCATAGCTGGAGTCCCGCAGGTATCTCGAGTGCCAATCCGCCCCCTGATTGGCCCGGCCCCGTAAGTATTCAGCTGTCACGGATACGTGATGGGCCAGACAATAGTCCCAAAAGTCCTTCACCAGATCCGCTAGAGCTCGAGAACGTGGACTGCCCAGATGGTTGACATATCGAACCGCTGAGACGTTGTCCATTCGTAGGAGAACGCAAGACCTTGCTAATTCTCTGGTCCAACAGCAGTCTGCAAAAGACCCCGCCAAAAGCTCTAAACAGTTTATGTGTAACTCCTGTTCCTCTGATGACCAAGCGCTGCCTTTGGAGAAGTCTCCGCAGCGGGCGCCCCAGCCAGACCTGCTGGGGTCGGATTCTATCACTAGGTCCGGAGTCGACCCGAAGATTGCCCGCCATTCCAGGCCTCCATATGGGTAAGCCACCAGGACATTTCAAGAGGGGAACTCACTGGTCGTACGTCATACCCCTTCTGAGGTGATGGGCTTTGAGGCACTGAAGGGCTCGATAATGGAGGGGCCCCGGGAAGATTGCCTGAATGGAGGAGGAGAGGAGTCCCACCACTCTGGCAATCTGGCTCAGGGATGTGTGTGATCTGGAAATTGTCTGTCTCAGCACATGCCGAATTTTGGCCATCTTCCGGGACGGAAGACTTAGGGAGGCTTGTAGAGAATCCAGGACAAACCCCAGGAATACCACGTTTTGAGACGGAGAGTAGACAGATTTGTCCTTGTTCATTATGAAACCCAGACCTTGTAACAAGGAGACTGTCTGTTGAAGTTGCAGGTTCAACTTCTTGGGGCACTGGGCCATCAAGAGGATGTCGTCCAGAAAGACAATCAGCCAAATACCCTGGCTCCGCAGGACATCCACCACCGGATGCAACAGCTTGGTGAAGCACCAAGGAGCCGAGGAAAGTCCGAACGGAAAGGCAGTGAACTAAAAAACCTGGTCTTTCCAGAGGAATTGAAGAAAACAACGGTGAGGAGGATGAATGGGTACCACCAGGTACGCGTCCTTGAGGTCCAAAACGAACCATCCTATCATTCGGAAGCAGAATATCCCGAAGAAGATGGATTCCCTCCATCTTGAAAAGATGGTAGACCAACCACCCATTGAATTCTTTGAGATTGATCACGGGGCGCTTGCCTCTATTGGTTTTCTCCACAAGGAAGAGGTTGCTTAGGAACCCGGAGGGGTGCCGAGTTGACCGACAAATGGCCCCTTTGCGGAGAAGCGCTGAGACCTCTTTGTCGACCAACTGCGCATCGGCCAGTGAAAACGATTATAGAGTGCGGGGACCTTACCTGGCTGGGCCAGTTGTAGAACTCTATATGGAACCTGCGCACGGTCTGAAGGACCCATGCATCTGCCGTAATTGCTGCCCAAGCCTCTGGAAAGGCCACTAGCCGGCCGCCAATCCGAACCTGGCCTACAGTAATCACACTTACCTTTGGAACTATTGTTGCCGGCGTTGCTCCTGAAGCCACCTCGCCCTCTGAAGTGCTGACCTCTGGTAGGATAGAAGTTCGTGTAGTTGGCCGAGGAGTTGCACTGGCCTCTGCCGGAGCCTTGTCCTTTGTTGGCAACATTTTGACCACCACGGCCGGTCGCGTGACCCCTCCCACGACCAGCCCCTCGGGAAAAAACACTGTTGGAACACCCTCTTTATACTGGATTGGGCCTTATCCAGGGAAGTGAAAGACTAGGCGAATTTCCCTAACTCCTTAATGAAAGGGTCCCCAAAGAGACCCCCTGGAGCCACTGCTCCTGCCTCAGAAGAAGCCAAATCACCTAACTTAGGGTCCAATTTTATCAAGAGCGAACGTCGATGCTCAGTCGAGAGGGCGCAATTGGCGTTCCCTAAAAAGATGACCACCCTCTGCGCCCAATTTGACAGCACGTCGGGGGAGATGGCGGAACCTGATACCTTCGCTTCCTCCACCATGTCCAGGATCTTTGTGATGGAGCCTGTCTTGACATGAACGCCAGGAACGGTCAATGCCCTTGCAGGGATCTTATACGAATTTAGACATGAAAGTGGCCATTTCCCATCTAACTCTGGTGCCAAGGCGACCTTCCCTTCCAGAGTGGGACGTGGATACTTCCCCCGCAGACAGCTTCTCGCCTCCTTTTCTTATGGCTTGCGGAGGCGTCCCACCACAAACTTCGCCACCTTGTCCCCAGGCGTCCAAGCAGCCGACCGCGGATGGATTATTTCATCTGGGTCCAACATGCCTGAGCTAACCTGCGGTAACTCGGCGGCGGAGCTGGAAGGACGCCAAGAACGCACCGAGTCCTCGTATTCATCTGTGTCTGCTGGAGATATCCCCCCGGAGAGGAAGGAGCTGTCCCCATTGACACCGAAGGTTCCGGGCTGGTAGTGGCGCAGGGGTGGGATTGGTCGCCTTAGCTAGAAAAGCGTTGCATAGGCGCTCAAAGGCATCCCTGTACACACCCTGCATCCCCACGGGGCCCCCATCCCTGCAAGGCATCTTAGGGGTGGGTGGGCCCCTTTTTAAGGGGGACTGGTTATTCACTGGTGCCCCTAAATGCGCTTGCGCCAACTTTGCGCACTTCTCTACTATGCGGGTGGACAGGATTCTTCCATGGGGCACACTATCTCTGTGACGCAGCGGTAGATTGAGCTGTCCACAGCATTGAAGAACTCATCGTCATTTAAGTACTGATGAGTTTCCTCCTCCTCCTCATAGTAACCCTCTGCCATGACTGGGGACTCCTAACAGGTAAGTAACCCCAAAGTAGGTTGAGGGCAGCGCAGATAAACACAGCGCTAAATATGGGCAGGCCTTAGGCCAGCAATAACTTTGGGGCTGGTAAACCCAGGAAAAATTGAGGCAGCTCACAGCGCGCTGACCCTCTCTAGTAGACCGGGTCTTGCCCACCTCCCTGTGCGCTGCTAGACGCTGCAAGCAACTGCCTCTGCAGGCTGTCAAACCAACACACGGTTCAAACTGCTTAATGTGCATTAATTCGCCACACACGGGCGTTCAAACAAATGGGGGCCAAATACCACCCCAAATCAGGGAGTTCAAGGTGAGGCGGCGGGTTAGGCTCCAGCACCAATATCGCCTCAGCGCAGCTCCCGTCTCTTTGAGAAACCACGCTGAAGCGAACGAGGCGCAACGGCTCCCTCTAGCGGGCGAAAGCGCACCGCAGCACCATCTGGAGGATTGCGTGAGGGACAGCGAGCGTCCCGCGATCAACGGGAATCTGTGAAAAAAAAAAAGCATACAACGCAATGTCAGACACCACAGAGCCTCACCAAAGACATTAAAGGCATCCAATAAGCAAAATAACAAGCAGACAATGGTATAAAAACCTCGTTAAACACTACAAAGTCAGAGAGATGAGAAAAAGCACTTAACTGGCTGCGAAGCAGCGAAGAAAGAGGAAGATGACACAAGATGGACGCCCTATCTAAATGGTATGGACATTGTGAAACGACTAATATTGTGTTGCTCTTATGGACTGATGGGATATGTAGTTGTTTATACAGAGTATATGCAATTTTTTCTTGTTAATGCTTTTTCCCTTTGTTTTTGGGATATGTAAGCATTGGTTTTGGTGCTTTTCTGGGCTGCTGTGAGTTTGTATGATAATAAACAGCGAAGAAGGAAAAGCATAATCCTCGCCTCAGTGTCCTTAAAAGAATTGAAACTTACCGTTACCAAGCTAGGCAAATTTCGATTCTGATTTTGTACTTAAGCTCTTGTTGTCAAGCACAATTTATACCTTGCGGGCCTACCAGAAACCATGCTACATTTTTTCTTTATGCATTTGCATGGTTAAGGTATTCAAGCCAAGAGTGCCAAGCACAATGTCACTTCACCCTCCACTACACATACATATACCCATCCCAGCATGATTCCTTTACCTGGCCAGCCCTGCCCTTCTTGCCGGACATAGCTGCTACATCCGCGCTCCACTACGACTCCCCCTATGCACCACGTCTTTTACAGGCATCCCAAAGTTGTTTGGTAATAACCCGAAAGCTCTCCCTTTCCTTCACCCTCCTAGTTCCCCCTTCTAGTGGGATAATTGGACATACCAAGATCTGCCTAATGTCCCCTAAGGCCTCTCTTAGGCCCCCTAAACTAGGAAACCTACCAGTGATTCAGAGCAATGACCAATGCCCTCACTAAAGGTTATCTCCCTGAACACCAAGAGGTTGAACCACCCAGTTAAAAGAAACAAAATCATAGACTATTGTAAAGATGTTTAAATTTGTTTATACAGAGTATATGCAATGTTTTCTTGTTAATGCTTTTTCCCTTTGTTTTCGGGATATGTAAGCATTGGTTTTGGTGCTTTTCTGGGATGCTTGAGTTTGTATGTTAATAAACAGCAAAGAAGGAAAAGCATAATCTAAAGCCTCCAATCCTGACATAGAATTCAGTATGCGCTGAGTACAGGTAGAAGTCCAAGTTATATAAATCAAAGACACATATTCATGCATACCTGAAAAAGTACGTGAGTTGAGTTGTACAGATTATACGGAGAAGCAGCAAATTGGCAGATGTCACAGTTGAGATAGGATGTGTTGGTAGCCCAGTGAATGGCCTATGTCTGATTTAACCCTTGAGGTATCAGCTTTATAAACTAGACCTTGTGCACTCTAATGGGCTAGTCTTAATGGGGCATCATGAGGTAGGAGGCCCTGAGTCCTCCTAATGGCGAGTGATCTCGGCCCAGAATCCATGTACACATATACGCTTACCCACACAAAGTCAACGGGTTGATCTGTGTAATGTTCGATACATACTCAATTCCTAGGTCATCTTTGTGGTTGCTTAAGCCGTCATTGACAGTCCCTTTACACCCACAGTGTGATTGCTGCTCATGGTATGATCAAATGTTAAAGGAACCCCCGAGGCCAAATAACTAGCCTAGCACTTCATGTGTGGGCGAGTAAAAAAAACACTGAGCTTGGCAGAAGTGACTCAAACATCTTAACCCACAATTGCATAAAGAAGAACCTTGTTTGGGGTGAACAGATTCCTGTAAGAAATTCAGGGTGTGCCTTGTGCTTGGCTCTAGGGCTTAAACATGCTATCCACGCATATTGCATGAACAGTGACATGCTATGATTAGGCAGAATGTCTGAGGAAATATCACTGAAAACAGGTAACAAAGTGAGAGAGCTACATGGATGGCCCAATGCACTGCCTAGTTTTGAAAGTACCACTAGAGGTGTGGGCCAGCCATGCCAGGCTACACACCTACTAGCAGGCTAGTCTTGGTAGGCCAACATGTGGCGGTAGTGCTCTTAGGCCCTACTGTGGAGGGTAAACCCTCTTTAAGAGAAAGTCTGACAAAATATCGAAGTCACAATTATCGATATACAAAAATATCGGAACCAAAATATCGATGCCAAAAATATCGGAATCCTATCCCTAACAAGGTAAGTACAAATATATCGAGAAAAAAAATATATAATGACAAAAATATCGTTTTTTGTAAAATATCGTTTTTTTAATATAAAATAATTATGTAATATTAACAAAAATATACTTATAAATGTAATAAACATATTTAAAAATGTACTATAATAGTTAAAATTAATACATAATTTAATACAAATTAATATTAATAAATATATAATACATAATATTTTTTTCATTAATAATAACTCTAAATTAATTATTTTCATAACTTATAAAGAAATAATAATATAATAAATTACTAAAACATTTATATACATTAAATAATCATAAAAATAACAATTAATAACAACATAAAAGTAATACAAAACCAAAATACATTTTAGATAGCGTAGGAGTAAAAATTACTATTCCCACTCCAGAGAGTGCAACAGTAGGGAAAGTGTTGGATAGCGTAGGGGTAAAAATTACTATTCCCACTCCAGAGAGTGCAACAGTAGGGAAAGTGTTGGATAGCGTAGGGGTAACAATTACTATTCCAACTCCAGAGAGTGCAACAGTAGAGAAAGTGTTGGATAGCGTAGGGGTAAAAATTAGTATTCCCACTCCAGAGAGTGCAACAGTAGGAAAAGTGTTGGATAGCGTAGGGGTAACAATTACTATTCCAACTCCAGAGAGTGCAACAGTAGGGAAAGTGTTGGATAGCGTAGGGGTAACAATTACTATTCCCACTCCAGAGAGTGCAACAGTAGGGAAAGTGTTGGATAGCGTAGGGGTAACAATTACTATTCCCACTCCAGAGAGTGCAACAGTAGGGAAAGTGTTGGATTGCGTAGGGTTAAAAATTACTATTCCAACTCCAGAGAGTGCAACAGTAGGGAAAGTGTTGGATAGCGTAGGGGTAAAAATTACTATTCCCACTCCAGAGAGTGCAACAGTAGGGAAAGTGTTGGATAGCGTAGGGGTAACAATTACTATTCCAACTCCAGAGAGTGCAACAGTAGGGAAAGTGTTGGATAGCGTAGGGGTAAAAATTACTATTCCCACTCCAGAGAGTGCAACAGTAGGGAAAGTGTTGGATAACGTAGGGGTAACAATTACTATTCCAACTCCAGAGAATGCAACAGTACACCCATAACCCGCTACAGAACATATTTATCAATTATTCAATTAATTAAAATTAAATTAAAAAATCTCAATTAATTTATTAATAAATCCTACTAATTATTAATTATTTTAACATAATTAAATTACTTCCCACACTATTCCCCTATAAAACCATAACCCGCCACAGAACATATTTATCAATTAATCAATTAATTACAATTATTTAAATATTATTCTCAATTAATTAATTAATAATTCCTACTAATTAATAATTAATTTAACATAATTAAATTACTTCCCACCCTATTCCCCTACAAACCCATAACCCGCTACAGAACATGTTTATCAATTAATCAATTAGTTAAAAGTAATCAAAAATTATTCTCAATTAATTAATATTTCATACTAATTAATAATTAATTTAACATAATTAAATTACTTCCCACCCTATTCCCCTATAAACCCATAACCCGCTACAGAATATATTTATCAATTAATCAATTAATTAAAATTAATTAAATATTATTCTCAATTAATTAATTAATAATTCCTACTAATTAATAATTAATTTAACATAATTAAATTACTTCCCACCCTATTCCCCTATAAACCCATAACCCGCTACAGAACATATTTATCAAGTAATCAATTAATTAAAATTAATTAAAAATTATTCTCAATTAATTAATTATTAATTCCTAACTAATTAATAATTAATTTAACATAATTACATTACTTCCCACCCTATTCCCCTATAAACCCACAACCCACTACAGTACTAAAACACAACTAGTTAGCAAATCAAAAAGCCTTTTTCTAGATGTGCTGTCTGTCTGAATAGCCATCACTGTGGACAGCATGCCAGAATCATGGTAGATTAGAGACTGACCTAGTGTACTGAATGCATGATTGTAACTCTCCCCTGAGAATAGAGTTGAATACATCCAGTGTGTCTCGAATTCAGTATAAGTTCTTAACTATCCACAATGTAAGCATAGAACATTTAATTGTAAGACAGGCATCACCACTGTCGAGTGGACCATACAAGCATAGTTAAATTGTGTTAACAGAGAGCAGTCCATATAGTAGCCATGGAATTAGAAGCTGGTGCCAGGAGCCTTAAGAGACACAGTGACAGACACAATGCAGCTATACCAACATCTGCCAGTATTCTTATAACAAGATCATTCCAACTATCAACAAAAGGATATGTAGGTGATATGTAGGTGATGTCGATACTAGAGCGGTTGCATCTTTGGGGGTATCAAACAGAGCACTGACTCGCTGTGATCCCAGGAAGGGAGTCAGAGTCCATCCGTGATTCTGATTTGTTATGTAGGAAAGCCGCTAGCTCTGAAGGTTCTGAGAAAATTCTTATCTGGCCTTTAAACACGATTCAGAACTTTGAGGGGCCAGAGAATGAGAATCTCCATATCTGTGAGCCTTTTCCGCAGGGCCAGAATGCCTTTCCAACGAATGACAGTTTCTCTAGCATAGTCCTGCAAGATGGAGATTCTGAGATCCTCCCACTTGATCATTCTAATCTTCCTCATGTGCCAGGATTTGCTCCATGTGTTGGGGGTGCAGTAGTTTAAAGATCAGAGGTCTTTGAGAGGACATGCTTTTCGGTCTAAAAGTCAGATTCCTGTTGGCTCTTTCAATCGCAAAGTCTTTGTTGAAGGATATTTGCAGGACTTCTGGGATCCATGTAATTAAGAAATCAGCCACTGAGCAGGCTGAGTTTTCAATTCCTTCAGGCAATCTAAAGATGCAAAGGTTGCTGCTTCGGTTGCGGTCTTCCTGATCTGTAAGTTCTCTCTTCAGGAGGATATTGAGCATTCGAGGTTTTGTAGGTGTTTTGCTTGAGCATTCATGTAGTCTTACAGAGTGCTTATTCTTTTTTATTCAGTGTTAGAGATTCTTATTATTAGGTCTTTGGGGATCCCGTCCAGTTTGACCTGGAGCTGGTTCACTTTTATTTTAGTACTCTGAGCTATATTGTGTACTGTATTTAGTTTGTGAAGTATGGCCTCTAAAGTAGAGGACAACTTAGGATTTCCTTTTACTGGTGAATCCCGAATAGGGGGGGGGGGATTGTTTGGAGTGCTTTAGATTTGCCTTTGCATCTCTTTCCTTCATGTTGCCATCTCTGATGTCTGACCTATTGTGTCTATATGATGACAGTCCAATTTGTGGGGTTGTGATACAGTGGACTAGGCCCTTTAGTTGTACCCAGCCTTCGGAAGTTGCTCACCAGATTGGGTGTCATGGCGCAGGGAGGGCTATATACAGTCTCGCTCAATTCCTTGTGTGTATATAGTGTGCTACAATGTTACGGGGCTGCAGTGGCTGGAGTGATCCGCTGGGCCAGGAGAGAGAGGCACTGACCTAGTGTCACTGGTTTTCTAAGGTGGTATCAGGTGGTCAGGAAGGATGATCAGTTGCATACTACACAGCTCTTAGCAGGGGCCTAAACCCCTGGATAAAAGCTTCTGAGGTGTAGATCTTATGGCACTGGATTATATCAGTGATGTCAGGATCAGGCATTAGCTGCCATTTTGTGGAGTCAATATAAGCACTTTCGTTGCTACCGTCACTGAATCAAGAGGGATCTGAGGCCTAGTGATAATGACAACAGTTATAGTGGAGGGCCTCACCCTTCTGACTGGTGTTTGGCTCTGATGCATTCAGATGGCATTATGGACATTGAATATATAAGATAGGGACCCCCTGAAACTAGTGGCAAGTTCCTAGGTCAGAGCACAATATTTATAAAAATAGCAATTCCTAGGCAACTGTGGGGTCCTTAAGGATATCAGGTACAGTGGCACAAATAATGTGTGAGCCCAACAAATATAGACTAATGCAGTGTACAGGAAAAATTAACAATAAAAGCATTTACATAAATATTATTCATTTATTATAGGATATACATAGGCAGAAGTTTAAAAATACAAAACTCACAGGTGTTGTTACAATTAATCACAAAAATTTCAACATATAAAGTCCATATTATTTAGATCAATTTACATACATAAATAAAAACAAATACAGTCATAAAAACAACCAAGTGGTTTAATTAATAATCGCCTTCTTCGGGAGAACCACTTGAAGATTCTAAAAGAAAATAATATACATATTACATAAAAAGATATATCCGGTCTGTTACACTGCAATGATTCACATAAGCTACATCGAGTGAGAAGAGGCTAAGATCAGATTGTGAAGCAGGTAAGTGCCAAGGAAAGGGAGAGAATCCAATCACCAAGCTTTAAGGATATAGTGAAAATGTGAGAAAAAAAAAGAAATCATATAGAATAAAGGAACTTAAAAAGTCAGGTATAAAGTTAAGTATATGTGAAATCCCAAGGTTTTATTGTGATAGTGAAAATGTAGTAAAGATAAGAAATCGTATAGAATGCAAGAACCTGTAAGGTCAGGGATAAAGTTAAGTATATGTTAAAACCACAAGGTTTTATTGTGATTTGACCTATAAATCAACCAACCAGAGTGGATCGAAGTCAAGAAGTAACTGATGGGCCCTTACCTAGAAATTTGTGGGCAAATGCATTGAATACCAGGAAGCAGATAACTTTAAATATGGTGCCTGAATGGAACACGTTCTTTGAAAGAATAATAAAAACACATGAGAATGTTATTACTGTGGGGATGGACAAGTGAGATGATATGCAGTGACATAAATTAGCATATCCTACTATATTACCTATCGGCAAACTACTATTTGAAGAGCCGAGATTCATTCCCGGTCTGGTAGAGCAAGCTAATATTACTGATATGGAACACATGCGCAAAAAACGAGAAGTTTTTGGGATTTTCAGTTTGGCATCATACCCTAAAGGACATCAAACACAAAAGAATAGCTAAATTGGCAGACAGTTCTTTCAAAGAAAGATATTTGTTGGGTTGCCATGAAAGAAAAAGGTTCAGAACGACGTTGACATCCCACAGGTCTGAATAGCGCGGTTCTGGGGGCAATGAAAGCCGAATGCCTCTTAGTAGTTTACACACAAAAGGATGCTCCCAGACCAGGACTCTCTCTATCGGCTGGTGCGCCTCCGAAATCGCGGAACGCATTGCGTTAATGGTACGGTACGCTAGGCCGTCTGACGCCAACTCCGCTGCCAACTCCGCGAAATAATTCAGAATGTGAACGACGCCAGCAACCAGGGGATCCAGGTCCCGTCGAAGACACCAATGTACCCACCTGGTCCAAGCAGATCGATACCTCTTTGCGGTACTGACCTCCCAAGCCTTCGATAAAAAGGTCCTCAGCCGACTTTGAAAGGCCTGGGAGCAACCAATGTCACCGGAAAGCCGCCATGCCATGAGGCGGAGAGAATCCTGCATTATGAAATGATGCAGGTCCCCGTCCGGATTAAGAAGAAGACGAGGAAGCCGGGGGAGTAGGATTGGAGAATCCCAAGAAAGTTCCAGAAAAACTGGAAACCAAACTTAAGACCTTCAGACAGGCGTCACCACTACCACTTCCACACTCTGGCGGCGAAGCTGGGCCGCCACCCGCACAACCATCGAAAAAAGGGGAAATGTGTAAGCCTTCTCCTGACTCTAGTCCTGGAGAAAAGCATCCGTGGCTTCCGCAAGAGGATCCGGCCTCCAGCTGAAGAAGCGCTGGAGTTAATAATCCAAGCGGAACGCAAACAGGTCCACCGAGAACGGACCCCACAAGCCGTTCAACCATCGGAATACTTGAGCGTCCAGGTTCCATAGCTGGAGTCCCGCAGGTATCTCGAGTGCCAATCCGCCCCCTGATTGGCCCGGCCCCGTAAGTATTCAGCTGTCACGGATACGTGATGGGCCAGACAATAGTCCCAAAAGTCCTTCACCAGATCCGCTAGAGCTCGAGAACGTGGACTGCCCAGATGGTTGACATATCGAACCGCTGAGACGTTGTCCATTCGTAGGAGAACGCAAGACCTTGCTAATTCTCTGGTCCAACAGCAGTCTGCAAAAGACCCCGCCAAAAGCTCTAAACAGTTTATGTGTAACTCCTGTTCCTCTGATGACCAAGCGCTGCCTTTGGAGAAGTCTCCGCAGCGGGCGCCCCAGCCAGACCTGCTGGGGTCGGATTCTATCACTAGGTCCGGAGTCGACCCGAAGATTGCCCGCCATTCCAGACCTCCATATGGGTAAGCCACCAGGACATTTCAAGAGGGGAACTCACTGGTCGTACGTCATACCCCTTCTGAGGTGATGCGCTTTGAGGCACTGAAGGGCTCGATAATGGAGGGGCCCCGGGAAGATTGCCTGAATGGAGGAGGAGAGGAGTCCCACCACTCTGGCAATCTGGCTCAGGGATGTGTGTGATCTGGAAATTGTCTGTCTCAGCACATGCCGAATTTTGGCCATCTTCCGGGACGGAAGACTTAGGGAGGCTTGTAGAGAATCCAGGACAAACCCCAGGAATACCACGTTTTGAGACGGAGAGTAGACAGATTTGTCCTTGTTCATTATGAAACCCAGACCTTGTAACAAGGAGACTGTCTGTTGAAGTTGCAGGTTCAACTTCTTGGGGCACTGGGCCATCAAGAGGATGTCGTCCAGAAAGACAATCAGCCAAATACCCTGGCTCCGCAGGACATCCACCACCGGATGCAACAGCTTGGTGAAGCACCAAGGAGCCGAGGAAAGTCCGAACGGAAAGGCAGTAAACTAAAAAACCTGGTCTTTCCAGAGGAATTGAAGAAAACAACGGTGAGGAGGATGAATGGGTACCACCAGGTACGCGTCCTTGAGGTCCAAAACGAACCATCCTATCATTCGGAAGCAGAATATCCCGAAGAAGATGGATTCCCTCCATCTTGAAAAGATGGTAGACCAACCACCCATTGAATTCTTTGAGATTGATCACGGGGCGCTTGCCTCTATTGGTTTTCTCCACAAGGAAGAGGTTGCTTAGGAACCCGGAGGGGTGCCGAGTTGACCGACAAATGGCCCCTTTGCGGAGAAGCGCTGAGACCTCTTTGTCGACCAACTGCGCATCGGCCAGTGAAAACGATTATAGAGTGCGGGGACCTTACCTGGCTGGGCCAGTTGTAGAACTCTATATGGAACCTGCGCACGGTCTGAAGGACCCATGCATCTGCCGTAATTGCTGCCCAAGCCTCTGGAAAGGCCACTAGCCGGCCGCCAATCCGAACCTGGCCTACAGTAATCACACTTACCTTTGGAACTATTGTTGCCGGCGTTGCTCCTGAAGCCACCTCGCCCTCTGAAGCGCTGACCTCTGGTAGGATAGAAGTTCGTGTAGTTGGCCGAGGAGTTGCACTGGCCTCTGCCGGAGCCTTGTCCTTTGTTGGCAACATTTTGACCACCACGGCCGGTCGCGTGACCCCTCCCACGACCAGCCCCTCGGGAAAAAACACTGTTGGAACACCCTCTTTATACTGGATTGTGCCTTATCCAGGGAAGTGAAAGACTAGGCGAATTTCCCTAACTCCTTAATGAAAGGGTCCCCGAAGAGACCCCCTGGAGCCACTGCTCCTGCCTCAGAAGAAGCCAAATCACCTAACTTAGGGTCCAATTTTATCAAGAGCGAACGTCGACGCTCAGTCGAGAGGGCGCAATTGGCGTTCCCTAAAAAGATGACCACCCTCTGCGCCCAATTTGACAGCACGTCGGGGGAGATGGCGGAACCTGATACCTTCGCTTCCTCCACCATGTCCAGGATCTTTGTGATGGAGCCTGTCTTGACATGAACGCCAGGAACGGTCAATGCCCTTGCAGGGATCTTATACGAATTTAGACATGAAAGTGGCCATTTCCCATCTAACTCTGGTGCCAAGGCGACCTTCCCTTCCAGAGTGGGACGTGGATACTTCCCCCGCAGACAGCTTCTCGCCTCCTTTTCTTATGGCTTGCGGAGGCGTCCCACCACAAACTTCGCCACCTTGTCCCCAGGCGTCCAAGCAGCCGACCGCGGATGGATTATTTCATCTGGGTCCAACATGCCTGAGCTAACCTGCGGTAACTCGGCGGCGGAGCTGGAAGGACGCCAAGAACGCACCGAGTCCTCGTATTCATCTGTGTCTGCTGGAGATATCCCCCCGGAGAGGAAGGAGCTGTCCCCATTGACACCAAAGGTTCCGGGGCTGGTAGTGGCGCTGGGGTGGGATTGGTCGCCTTAGCTAGAAAAGCGTTGCATAGGCGCTCAAAGGCATCCCTGTACACACCCTGCATCCCCACGGGGCCCCCATCCCTGCAAGGCATCTTAGGGGTTGGTGGGTCCCTTTTTAAGGGGGACTGGTTATTCACTGGTGCCCCTAAATGCGCTTGCGCCAACTTTGCGCACTTCTCTACTATGCGGGTGGACAGGATTCTTCCATGGGGCACACTATCTCTGTGACGCAGCGGTAGATTGAGCTGTCCACAGCATTGAAGAACTCATCGTCATTTAAGTACTGATGAGTTTCCTCCTCCTCCTCATAGTAACCCTCTGCCATGACTGGGGACTCCTAACAGGTAAGTAACCCCAAAGTAGGTTGAGGGCAGCGCAGATAAACACAGCGCTAAATATGGGCAGGCCTTAGGCCAGCAATAACTTTGGGGCTGGTAAACCCAGGAAAAATTGAGGCAGCTCACAGCGCGCTGACCCTCTCTAGTAGACCGGGTCTTGCCCACCTCCCTGTGCGCTGCTAGACGCTGCAAGCAACTGCCTCTGCAGGCTGTCAAACCAACACACGGTTCAAACTGCTTAATGTGCATTAATTCGCCACACACGGGCGTTCAAACAAATGGGGGCCAAATACCACCCCAAATCAGGGAGTTCAAGGTGAGGCGGCGGGTTAGGCTCCAGCACCAATATCGCCTCAGCGCAGCTCTCGTCTCTTTGAGAAACCACGCTGAAGCGAACGAGGCGCAACGGCTCCCTCTAGCGGGCGAAAGCGCACCGCAGCACCATCTGGAGGATTGCGTGAGGGACGGCGAGCGTCCCGCGATCAACGGGAATCTGTGAAAAAAAAAAGCATACAACGCAATGTCAGACACCACAGAGCCTCACCAAAGACATTAAAGGCATCCAATAAGCAAAATAACAAGCAGACAATGGTATAAAAACCTCGTTAAACACTACAAAGTCAGAGAGATGAGAAAAAGCACTTAACTGGCTGCGAAGCAGCGAAGAAAGAGGAAGATGACACAAGATGGACGCCCTATCTAAATGGTATGGACATTGTGAAACGACTAATATTGTGTTGCTCTTATGGACTGATGGGATATGTAGTTGTTTATACAGAGTATATGCAATTTTTTCTTGTTAATGCTTTTTCCCTTTGTTTTTGGGATATGTAAGCATTGGTTTTGGTGCTTTTCTGGGCTGCTGTGAGTTTGTATGATAATAAACAGCGAAGAAGGAAAAGCATAATCCTCGCCTCAGTGTCCTTAAAAGAATTGAAACTTACCGTTACCAAGCTAGGCAAATTTCGATTCTGATTTTGTACTTAAGCTCTTGTTGTCAAGCACAATTTATACCTTGCGGGCCTACCAGAAACCATGCTACATTTTTTCTTTATGCATTTGCATGGTTAAGGTATTCAAGCCAAGAGTGCCAAGCACAATGTCACTTCACCCTCCACTACACATACATATACCCATCCCAGCATGATTCCTTTACCTGGCCAGCCCTGCCCTTCTTGCCGGACATAGCTGCTACATCCGCGCTCCACTACGACTCCCCCTATGCACCACGTCTTTTACAGGCATCCCAAAGTTGTTTGGTAATAACCCGAAAGCTCTCCCTTTCCTTCACCCTCCTAGTTCCCCCTTCTAGTGGGATAATTGGACATACCAAGATCTGCCTAATGTCCCCTAAGGCCTCTCTTAGGCCCCCTAAACTAGGAAACCTACCAGTGATTCAGAGCAATGACCAATGCCCTCACTAAAGGTTATCTCCCTGAACACCAAGAGGTTGAACCACCCAGTTAAAAGAAACAAAATCATAGACTATTGTAAAGATGTTTAAATTTGTTTATACAGAGTATATGCAATGTTTTCTTGTTAATGCTTTTCCCTTTGTTTTCGGGATATGTAAGCATTGGTTTTGGTGCTTTTCTGGGATGCTTGAGTTTGTATGTTAATAAACAGCAAAGAAGGAAAAGCATAATCTAAAGCCTCCAATCCTGACATAGAATTCAGTATGCGCTGAGTACAGGTAGAAGTCCAAGTTATATAAATCAAAGACACATATTCATGCATACCTGAAAAAGTACGTGAGTTGAGTTGTACAGATTATACGGAGAAGCAGCAAATTGGCAGATGTCACAGTTGAGATAGGATGTGTTGGTAGCCCAGTGAATGGCCTATGTCTGATTTAACCCTTGAGGTATCAGCTTTATAAACTAGACCTTGTGCACTCTAATGGGCTAGTCTTAATGGGGCATCATGAGGTAGGAGGCCCTGAGTCCTCCTAATGGCGAGTGATCTCGGCCCAGAATCCATGTACACATATACGCTTACCCACACAAAGTCAACGGGTTGATCTGTGTAATGTTCGATACATACTCAATTCCTAGGTCATCTTTGTGGTTGCTTAAGCCGTCATTGACAGTCCCTTTACACCCACATTGTGATTGCTGCTCATGGTACGATCAAATGTTAAAGGAACCCCCGAGGCCAAATAACTAGCCTAGCACTTCATGTGTGGGCGAGTAAAAAAAACACTGAGCTTGGCAGAAGTGACTCAAACATCTTAACCCACAATTGCATAAAGAAGAACCTTGTTTGGGGTGAACAGATTCCTGTAAGAAATTCAGGGTGTGCCTTGTGCTTGGCTCTAGGGCTTAAACATGCTATCCACGCATATTGCATGAACAGTGACATGCTATGATTAGGCAGAATGTCTGAGGAAATATCACTGAAAACAGGTAACAAAGTGAGAGAGCTACATGGATGGCCCAATGCACTGCCTAGTTTTGAAAGTACCACTAGAGGTGTGGGCCAGCCATGCCAGGCTACACACCTACTAGCAGGCTAGTCTTGGTAGGCCAACATGTGGCGGTAGTGCTCTTAGGCCCTACTGTGGAGGGTAAACCCTCTTTAAGAGAAAGTCTGACAAAATATCGAAGTCACAATTATCGATATACAAAAATATCGGAACCAAAATATCGATGCCAAAAATATCGGAATCCTATCCCTAACAAGGTAAGTACAAATATATCGAGAAAAAAAATATATAATGACAAAAATATCGTTTTTTGTAAAATATCGTTTTTTTTAATATAAAATAATTATGTAATATTAACAAAAATATACTTATAAATGTAATAAACATATTTAAAAATGTACTATAATAGTTAAAATTAATACATAATTTAATACAAATTAATATTAATAAATATATAATACATAATATTTTTTTCATTAATAATAACTCTAAATTAATTATTTTCATAACTTATAAAGAAATAATAATATAATAAATTACTAAAACATTTATATACATTAAATAATCATAAAAATAACAATTAATAACAACATAAAAGTAATACAAAACCAAAATACATTTTAGATAGCGTAGGAGTAAAAATTACTATTCACACTCCAGAGAGTGCAACAGTAGGGAAAGTGTTGGATAGCGTAGGGGTAAAAATTACTATTCCCACTCCAGAGAGTGCAACAGTAGGGAAAGTGTTGGATAGCGTAGGGGTAACAATTACTATTCCAACTCCAGAGAGTGCAACAGTAGAGAAAGTGTTGGATAGCGTAGGGGTAAAAATTAGTATTCCCACTCCAGAGAGTGCAACAGTAGGAAAAGTGTTGGATAGCGTAGGGGTAACAATTACTATTCCAACTCCAGAGAGTGCAACAGTAGGGAAAGTGTTGGATAGCGTAGGGGTAACAATTACTATTCCCACTCCAGAGAGTGCAACAGTAGGGAAAGTGTTGGATAGCGTAGGGGTAACAATTACTATTCCCACTCCAGAGAGTGCAACAGTAGGGAAAGTGTTGGATTGCGTAGGGTTAAAAATTACTATTCCAACTCCAGAGAGTGCAACAGTAGGGAAAGTGTTGGATAGCGTAGGGGTAAAAATTACTATTCCCACTCCAGAGAGTGCAACAGTAGGGAAAGTGTTGGATAGCGTAGGGGTAACAATTACTATTCCAACTCCAGAGAGTGCAACAGTAGGGAAAGTGTTGGATAGCGTAGGGGTAAAAATTACTATTCCCACTCCAGAGAGTGCAACAGTAGGGAAAGTGTTGGATAACGTAGGGGTAACAATTACTATTCCAACTCCAGAGAATGCAACAGTACACCCATAACCCGCTACAGAACATATTTATCAATTATTCAATTAATTAAAATTAAATTAAAAAATCTCAATTAATTTATTAATAAATCCTACTAATTATTAATTATTTTAACATAATTAAATTACTTCCCACACTATTCCCCTATAAAACCATAACCCGCCACAGAACATATTTATCAATTAATCAATTAATTACAATTATTTAAATATTATTCTCAATTAATTAATTAATAATTCCTACTAATTAATAATTAATTTAACATAATTAAATTACTTCCCACCCTATTCCCCTACAAACCCATAACCCGCTACAGAACATGTTTATCAATTAATCAATTAGTTAAAAGTAATCAAAAATTATTCTCAATTAATTAATATTTCATACTAATTAATAATTAATTTAACATAATTAAATTACTTCCCACCCTATTCCCCTATAAACCCATAACCCGCTACAGAATATATTTATCAATTAATCAATTAATTAAAATTAATTAAATATTATTCTCAATTAATTAATTAATAATTCCTACTAATTAATAATTAATTTAACATAATTAAATTACTTCCCACCCTATTCCCCTATAAACCCATAACCCGCTACAGAACATATTTATCAAGTAATCAATTAATTAAAATTAATTAAAAATTATTCTCAATTAATTAATTATTAATTCCTAACTAATTAATAATTAATTTAACATAATTACATTACTTCCCACCCTATTCCCCTATAAACCCACAACCCACTACAGTACTAAAACACAACTAGTTAGCAAATCAAAAAGCCTTTTTCTAGATGTGCTGTCTGTCTGAATAGCCATCACTGTGGACAGCATGCCAGAATCATGGTAGATTAGAGACTGACCTAGTGTACTGAATGCATGATTGTAACTCTCCCCTGAGAATAGAGTTGAATACATCCAGTGTGTCTCGAATTCAGTATAAGTTCTTAACTATCCACAATGTAAGCATAGAACATTTAATTGTAAGACAGGCATCACCACTGTCGAGTGGACCATACAAGCATAGTTAAATTGTGTTAACAGAGAGCAGTCCATATAGTAGCCATGGAATTAGAAGCTGGTGCCAGGAGCCTTAAGAGACACAGTGACAGACACAATGCAGCTATACCAACATCTGCCAGTATTCTTATAACAAGATCATTCCAACTATCAACAAAAGGATATGTAGGTGATATGTAGGTGATGTCGATACTAGAGCGGTTGCATCTTTGGGGGTATCAAACAGAGCACTGACTCGCTGTGATCCCAGGAAGGGAGTCAGAGTCCATCCGTGATTCTGATTTGTTATGTAGGAAAGCCGCTAGCTCTGAAGGTTCTGAGAAAATTCTTATCTGGCCTTTAAACACGATTCAGAACTTTGAGGGGCCAGAGAATGAGAATCTCCATATCTGTGAGCCTTTTCCGCAGGGCCAGAATGCCTTTCCAACGAATGACAGTTTCTCTAGCATAGTCCTGCAAGATGGAGATTCTGAGATCCTCCCACTTGATCATTCTAATCTTCCTCATGTGCCAGGATTTGCTCCATGTGTTGGGGGTGCAGTAGTTTAAAGATCAGAGGTCTTTGAGAGGACATGCTTTTCGGTCTAAAAGTCAGATTCCTGTTGGCTCTTTCAATCGCAAAGTCTTTGTTGAAGGATATTTGCAGGACTTCTGGGATCCATGTAATTAAGAAATCAGCCACTGAGCAGGCTGAGTTTTCAATTCCTTCAGGCAATCTAAAGATGCAAAGGTTGCTGCTTCGGTTGCGGTCTTCCTGATCTGTAAGTTCTCTCTTCAGGAGGATATTGAGCATTCGAGGTTTTGTAGGTGTTTTGCTTGAGCATTCATGTAGTCTTACAGAGTGCTTATTCTTTTTTATTCAGTGTTAGAGATTCTTATTATTAGGTCTTTGGGGATCCCGTCCAGTTTGACCTGGAGCTGGTTCACTTTTATTTTAGTACTCTGAGCTATATTGTGTACTGTATTTAGTTTGTGAAGTATGGCCTCTAAAGTAGAGGACAACTTAGGATTTCCTTTTACTGGTGAATCCCGAATAGGGGGGGGGGGGATTGTTTGGAGTGCTTTAGATTTGCCTTTGCATCTCTTTCCTTCATGTTGCCATCTCTGATGTCTGACATATTGTGTCTATATGATGACAGTCCAATTTGTGGGGTTGTGATACAGTGGACTAGGCCCTTTAGTTGTACCCAGCCTTCGGAAGTTGCTCACCAGATTGGGTGTCATGGCGCAGGGAGGGCTATATACAGTCTCGCTCAATTCCTTGTGTGTATATAGTGTGCTACAATGTTACGGGGCTGCAGTGGCTGGAGTGATCCGCTGGGCCAGGAGAGAGAGGCACTGACCTAGTGTCACTGGTTTTCTAAGGTGGTATCAGGTGGTCAGGAAGGATGATCAGTTGCATACTACACAGCTCTTAGCAGGGGCCTAAACCCCTGGATAAAAGCTTCTGAGGTGTAGATCTTATGGCACTGGATTATATCAGTGATGTCAGGATCAGGCATTAGCTGCCATTTTGTGGAGTCAATATAAGCACTTGCGTTGCTACCGTCACTGAATCAAGAGGGATCTGAGGCCTAGTGATAATGACAACAGTTATAGTGGAGGGCCTCACCCTTCTGACTGGTGTTTGGCTCTGATGCATTCAGATGGCATTATGGACATTGAATATATAAGATAGGGACCCCCTGAAACTAGTGGCAAGTTCCTAGGTCAGAGCACAATATTTATAAAAATAGCAATTCCTAGGCAACTGTGGGGTCCTTAAGGATATCAGGTACAGTGGCACAAATAATGTGTGAGCCCAACAAATATAGACTAATGCAGTGTACAGGAAAAATTAACAATAAAAGCATTTACATAAATATTATTCATTTATTATAGGATATACATAGGCAGAAGTTTAAAAATACAAAACTCACAGGTGTTGTTACAATTAATCACAAAAATTTCAACATATAAAGTCCATATTATTTAGATCAATTTACATACATAAATAAAAACAAATACAGTCATAAAAACAACCAAGTGGTTTAATTAATAATCGCCTTCTTCGGGAGAACCACTTGAAGATTCTAAAAGAAAATAATATACATATTACATAAAAAGATATATCCGGTCTGTTACACTGCAATGATTCACATAAGCTACATCGAGTGAGAAGAGGCTAAGATCAGATTGTGAAGCAGGTAAGTGCCAAGGAAAGGGAGAGAATCCAATCACCAAGCTTTAAGGATATAGTGAAAATGTGAGAAAAAAAAAGAAATCATATAGAATAAAGGAACTTAAAAAGTCAGGTATAAAGTTAAGTATATGTGAAATCCCAAGGTTTTATTGTGATAGTGAAAATGTAGTAAAGATAAGAAATCGTATAGAATGCAAGAACCTGTAAGGTCAGGGATAAAGTTAAGTATATGTTAAAACCACAAGGTTTTATTGTGATTTGACCTATAAATCAACCAACCAGAGTGGATCGAAGTCAAGAAGTAACTGATGGGCCCTTACCTAGAAATTTGTGGGCAAATGCATTGAATACCAGGAAGCAGATAACTTTAAATATGGTGCCTGAATGGAACACGTTCTTTGAAAGAATAATAAAAACACATGAGAATGTTATTACTGTGGGGATGGACAAGTGAGATGATATGCAGTGACATAAATTAGCATATCCTACTATATTACCTATCGGCAAACTACTATTTGAAGAGCCGAGATTCATTCCCGGTCTGGTAGAGCATGCTAATATTACTGATATGGAACACATGCGCAAAAAGCGAGAAGTTTTTGGGATTTTCAGTTTGGCATCATACCCTAAAGGTTTAAATAACGAGATACCGTGGGAGAATGCCATAAGATACAATATAAAATATACAATATAAAATAATCTGAAGTCTGCCATTTACTTCTATGCCTGAGTTTCCTCTTCCATCCTCGGTCTAGTGGTTTTCTATTCTATTTTCACTATATCCTTAAAGCTTGGATGTAGCTTATGTGAATCATTGCAGTGTAACAGACCGGATATATCTTTTTATGTAATATGTATATTATTTTCTTTTAGAATCTTCAAATGGTTCTCCCGAAGAAGGTGTTTGTTACGCCGAAACGCGCGTAGAGACTATTAATTAACCCACTTGGTTGTTTTTATGACTGTATTTGTTTTTATTTATGTATGTAAATTGATCTAAATAATATGGACTTTATATGTTGAAATTTTTGTGATTAATCGTAACAACACCTGTGAGTTTTGTATTTTTAAACTTATGCCTATGTATATCTTATAATAAAGGAATATTATTTATGTAAATACTTTTATTGTTAATTTTTCTTGTACACTGCATTAGTCTATATTTGTTGGGCTCACACATTATTTGTGCCACTGTACCTGATATCATTATGGACATTGAATACAACACTGAAAGAGAGAGAGAAAACTCTGTTTATTTAAACCATAGTCTTTAACCCTTTCGGCGCTATCACGCCCCTCGGGTGGGCTGTGCTCATGACGGAACGGTTCCGTCATGGCCCGCTCGATGCGCCTGCGCGGGGCTGATTTCGCGCCTGCGCGGCGCGTTTCATTAACCGGGCGGGGCCGTGACGGAACCGTTCCGTCACAAGCACAGCTCACCCGCGAGCCGTGACGGAACGGTTCTGTCACCCGCGCAGGTGAGCCGCACGCCCCCGCGACCGTTAGCGCTACGGCGGAATAGCCACCACAGCGAAGGTGTTAAACAATACACAAATAACAATAGGGATCCAAGTAATGGTCACAATATAAAGTCTATAACAAATATATTTTTTTTAAAATAGCACCCTCAAACAATCATAATTCATTAAACACAGTTTATAAGAACATCTAAATCAATAAAACTCTCATTAATGAGAGAGCACTAAAATACATTTAAAATCAATGCCCCTCCTTTAATTGCTCCCTTACGAAGGCTTTTTTTGCTTTCAGAAATGTTCCCATTGCAATTGCAATGTCTAGAGATGGCATTTCCGTCAGTAGACAAACTGCTTGGGCACGAGAGCTTACCTAATTTTTTTAAAATATGGGACGTAAGAACAATTTCCGTATTGCTAAAACCAATGTACAGTCAAGCAAATGTGCAAAATGTAATTTCTTATTCCTAGCCCACATTTACAAATACCATCTGTTTGAATCAATGCTGCCTTTATTTTTTCTTCCGTCTTCCAAGGATTAATACCAACTCGGACACTTAGAATTTCATGTCTTAACCCTTGATTAGGCAAGATATCCAAGTACGGGAACCAAGCTTCGTTTGCCCATGAGCTTTTTAGCCACTGGACTGATTTTTTCACTCTCATATAATCTAGGTCCAACGATCTTGAATATATCTGCCCTCGGTCTCTAAGCATTCTCTTTGTAAAATCTACTTCCAGGGATTGCTGCAAAAGTCTCACCTTAAGGCGCACTGCTATTTTCTGGAGATTTCCTCTTACGTCCTTTGCCCAACTAAGGCTACTAGATTGAATCTACTCTCTGCACCATTGTGATACCATCTGCACACCACCTGGGTTCTGGCGTTTCCAGAAACTTACTAAGGACATTTGGGTCTGTATGCTCCATGCTATTAACCCTAACTCCGTTCTTATAGCTTGGATCATTGTGCAGCTTGTTAATGACAATAGTATTTTTAAGGTCTTTC
The DNA here is from genome assembly GCF_964263255.1 of Lissotriton vulgaris. NCBI lineage: Eukaryota > Metazoa > Chordata > Amphibia > Caudata > Salamandridae > Lissotriton > Lissotriton vulgaris. Next base: position 1,131,997,252 of record NC_141685.1, on the reverse strand, counting down.
CTTCTTTACGATCCTACCCGCATTTACCACTCAGGTAAAGAACTTCTGCCCCATACAGTACTTGCGGGGGGATCATTGCTTCAAATGCTTTTAACATAGGTCTATGTGACATATCACCATAGTCTTTATTAAATTTTTTCAGCCCACAGACTGACGAGAAGGCTTTCGCCTTTTGGGCCTCCAGGTGAGTACACCATTTTAGCGCACAATCAAACCAGAGGCCCAAGTATCTATATTCTTGAACTATCTCCAGTTTGTCTTGACCTAAAACCAATTCAAATTCTTGCCTCTCTTCCCAAAGCATAAAACCTTTGTTTTTTCCATATTTACAGTTAAAAACATTCTATCACAGTAGTTCTTAAAAACATTTAATTTCCTTTGGAGTCCTAGCTCTGTTTGATCAAGGATCACAAAATCATCTGCACATAGAAGGAAATCAACCAATCAATCATGCATTTATAAAGCGCACTACATACCCGTGAGGGTTTCAAGGTGCTGGTGGGGTGGGGGTGGGGTTGGATGGTTGCTACTGATTGAAGAGCCAGGTCTTGAGAAGTCTTCTGAAGGCCAGCAGGTCCTGGGTCTGTCGTAGGCTGGCAGGGAGATCGTTCCAGGTCTCGGCGGCGAGGTAGGAGAAGGATCTGCCGCCGGCGGTGGTTTTACGGATACGAGGAACTGTGGCGAGGGCAAGGGAGGCAGAGCGGAGGTTGCGGATAAGGGTGTGGAAGCTGAGTCGGTTGTTGAGGTATGATGGTCCGGTGTTGTGTAGTGCTTTGTGTGCGTGGATGAGGAGTTTGAAGGTGATCCTCTTGTTGACTGGGAGCCAGTGCAGGCTTCTCAGGTGGGGTGTGATGTGGCTGCGTCGTAGGACGTCAAGGATCAGTCGTACTGAGGCGTTCAGGATTAGTTGTAGTCGTCGCAGGAGCTTGGCTGTTGTTCCTGAGTAGAGGGCGTTTCCGTAGTCGAGTCTGTTGGTGATGAGGGCCTGGGTGACGGTTTTTCTCGTGTTGGGAGGGATCCACTTGAAAATCCTGTGGAGCATTCGGAAGGTGTTGAAGCAGGACGCGGAGACGGCGTTGACTTCCTTCGTCATGGAGAGGGAAGAGTCGAGGATGAAACCCAGGTTGCGTGCGTGGTCTGTGGGTTCCAGGGGTGTGCCTAGCGACGTGGGCCACCAGGAGTCGTCCCAGGCTGATGGGGTGGGTCCGAGGATGAGGACCTCTGTTTTGTCTGAATTCAGCTTCAGTCTGCTGTCCTTCATCCAGTCGGTGTCGGCCTTCATTCCTCTGTGGAGGTTGGCTTTGGCGGTGGTGGGGTCTTCGATGAGGGATATGATCAGCTGGGTGTCGTCGGCGTAGGAGATGATGTTGAGGCTGTGTTGTCGTGCGACGTGGGCGAGTGGAGCCATGTAGATATTGAACAGCGTCGGGCTGAGGAAGGATCCCTGTGGGACCCCGCAGATGATCTCTGTGGTTCTTGAGCAGAAGGGAGGGAGGCGGACGCTCTGGGTTCTGCCCGAGAGGAAGGAAGTGGTCCTGGCCAGAGCCTTCTCTTGAATTCCGGCGTCGTGGAGGAGTGCTGATAGGGTGCGGTGGCAGACCGTGTCAAAGGCAGCTGACAGGTCCAGGAGAATGAGGGCGACTGTTTCTCCTTTGTCCATCAAGATCCTGATGTCGTCGGTGGAGGCAACGAGGGCGGTCTCGGTGCTGTGGTTGCTGCGGAAGCCTGATTGGAATGGGTCCAGGACGTTGTTGTCTTCAAGGCAACGGGTCAGCTGTTTGTTGACAATCTTCTCATTCACTTTTGCCAGGAACGGGAGCAGGGAGATTGGCCGGAAGTTCTTGAGGTCCTTGGGGTCCGCCTTGGGTTTCTTCAGAGGGGCGTTGATCTCGGCGTGCTTCCAGCTTTCCGGGAAGGTTGCTGTCTCGAAGGAGCTGTTGATTGTTTTCCGGAGGTGGGGGGAGATGGTTGTGCTAGCTTTGTTGAAGACGTGGTGAGGGCAGGGGTCCGATGGGGATCCGGAGTGGATGGAGTTCATGGTTTTGATGGTGTCTTCGTCGCTGACGTCAGACCAGGCGGTCAGGCGGCATGTGCGGGTGGGGATCGCAGGGGTGAAGAAGTCGGTGGTGGGTGTGGAGGTGTCGGAGTTGAAGCTGTTGTGGATGTCAGCGATCTTGCGGTGGAAGAAAGTGGCCAGGGAGTTGCACAGGTCTTGTGATGGTGGGATGTCGTTGGTGTTGGAGCTGGGGTTGGAGAGTTCTTTCACGATGCTGAAGAGCACTTTGGTGTTGTGTGCGTTGGTGTCTAAGCGGTCCTTGAAGGCGGTCCTCTTGGCGGTCCTGATGAGTTGGTGGTGTCTGCGGGTGACGCTCTTATGGGCTGTGTGGCGGTCTGGTGTTCGGTCGTGGAGCCATTTCTTCTCCAGCTTCCGACAGGTGCGCTTGGAGATCCGGAGGTCTTCGGTGAACCAGGCGGCTTTCATGTTGGTGTGGTTGGTAGTGGAGGTCTTGAGGGGGGCGAGGGTGTTGGCGCAGTCGTTGATCCATTGTTTGAGGTTGGTTGCGGCGGTGTCTGGGTCGGTGGGGTCGGCAGGTGGTCTTAGGGCGAGGGTGGTAGTCAGTTGGTCCTTGGTGACCTTGCCCCAGAAGCGGCGTGGTAGCTGTTGGGTGCGGTGATGTGTGGTGGGTTTCCTGAAGGTGAAGTGGACGCATCTGTGGTCGGTCCAGTGGGGTTCGGTGGTGTGGTTGGAGACGTAGGGGCTTGTGGAGAAGATTGGGTCCAGTGTGTGTCCAGCGGCGTGGGTGGGTGTTTTTATGAGTTGTTTGAGTCCGAGGTTGGCGAGGTTGTCGATCAGGGCGGTGGAGTTGACGTAGTTGTTGTTCTCGAGGTGAAATTTAAGGTCCCCGAGGAGGATGTAGTCTGTGGAGGCGAGGGCGTGGGTGCTGACAAGGTCAGCGATGGTGTCGCAGAACTGTGGTCATTGTCCGGGTGGTCTGTAGACAAGGGTTCCTCTGAGGGTGGTGTTGGGGTCGGTGTGGATCTGGAAGTGCATGTGCTCGTCGGTGGTGAGCGTGTCGTCGGTGTTGGTTGAGACTCTGAGGGTGTCCTGTGGATGATGGCAATTCCCCCTCCAATTCTGTTGGTGCGGTCTCTGCTGGAGATCTTGTAGCCCTGTGGGATGGCTATGGTGATGTCTGGTGCTGAGGTGGCGTTCAGCCAGGTCTCCATCAGGAAAGCGACGTTGGGAGTGGTGGAGTCTAGGAGGTCCCAGAGTTCGATGGCGTGCTTGCGAGCAGAGCGGGCGTTGAGGAGGATGCATCGGAGGTGGTTGGGTTCGCTGGTTGGTTGTTTGGTGGGTTGGATGTTGGTGAATCTGCAGTTCTGGCAGGCGAAGGGCCCGGTGTTGAGTGCGTGGAGGGTGCTGGAGTCGTAGTGCAGTCCGCTGTTGCGGGGGGCGCGGGGTCCAGGGGTTCTGGCACTGGGCGCGGTCCAGGCGCGGACGGGAGCAGATGGGCTTGCCTTTGGCGCACCTTCGGCACGCCAGCAGTGCGCCCGCTGCGCTTCCGCGCGGCGCCCTCCATAAGAGTCGAAGTGGGAGGGAGGAACAGCTGTGAGGCGGGAGCGGGGTGGCCAATGGGCGACTGGCGTGAGGCACAGAAGGCAAAAGGGGGCGGGCCGCAGGGGAGCAGCGGCGGGAAGTGGGGAGCGGGGGAGCACAAAGGGCGAGGGCGCAGAACGGGCTGCAACAGAGGGGCAACCAACAGTAAACAGGCAACAAATAAGAAATAAAAGAAATAACAGCAGAGACAGGTACCAGGCCACACCAGCGGCGAACACTTGGCAGCAGCAGCAGGGGCAGACACGGGCAAACACGGGCAACCAGGGGGAGCCGTGCGGCATGAGGAGTGACCAGAGGTCAGGTCACACTCACTGCCGCGCGGCGCCCTCCATAAGAGGCCAAGTGGGAGGGAGGTGCAGCTGGGAGGCAGGAGCGGGGTGGCCAATGGCCGACTGGCGCGGGGCACAGAAGGCAAAAGGGGGTGGGCCGCAGGGGAGCAGCGGCGGGAAGTGGGGAGCGGGGGGGCACAGAGGGCGAGGGCGCAGAATGGGCGGCAACAGGGGGGCAACCAACAGTAAACAGGCAACAAATAAGAAATAAAAGAATTAACAGCAGAGACAGGTACCAGGGCACACCAGCAGCGAACCCTTGGCAGCAGCAGAAGGGGCAGACATGGGCAGCCACGGCAACCAGGGGGAGCCATGCGGCGTGAGGAGTGACCACCAGAGGTTAGGTCACACTCACTGCCGCGCGGCGCCCTCCATAAGAGGCCAAGTGGGAGGGAGGAGCAGCTGGGAGGCGGGGAGCCGGGTGGCCAATGGGCGACTGGCTCGGGTCACAGAAGGCAAAAGGGGGCGGGCCGCAGGGGAGCAGCGGCGGGAAGTGGGGAGCGGGGGGGCACAGAGGGCGAGGGTGCAGAACTTGCGGCAACAGAGGGGCAACCAACAGTAAACAGGCAACAAATAAGAAATAAAAGAAATAACAGCAGAGACAGGTACCAGGGCACACTAGCGGCGAACCCTTGGCAACAGCAGCAGGGGCAGACTTAGGCAGTCACGGGCAACCAGGGGGAGCCGTGCGGCGTGAGGAGTGACCAGAGGTCAGGTCACACTCACTGCTGCGCGGCACCCTCCATAGGAGGCCAAGTGGGCGGGAGGAGCAACAGGGAGGCGGGAGCGGAGTGGCCAATGGGCGACTGGCACGGGGCACAGAAGGCAAAAGGGGGCGGGGCCGCAGGGGAGCAGCGGCGGGAAGTGGGGAGCGGGGGGGGCACAGAGGGCGGGGGTGCAGAACTTGCGGCAACAGAGGGGCAACCAACAGTAAACAGGCAACAAATAAGAAATAAAAGAAATAACAGCAGAGACAGGTACCAGGGCACACTAGCGGCGAACCCTTGGCAGCAGCAGCAGGGGCAGACTTAGGCAGTCACGGGCAACCAGGGGGAGCCGTGCGGCGTGAGGAGTGACCAGAGGTCAGGTCACACTCACTGCCACGCGGCGCCCTCCATAAGAGGCCAAGTGGGAGGGAGGAGCAGCTGGGAGGCGGGAGCGGGGTGGCCAATGGGCGACTGGCGTAGGGCACAGAAAGCAAAAGGGGGCAGGCCGCAGGGGAGCAGCGGCGGGCGGGAAGTGGGGAGCGGGGGGGCACAGAGGGCAGGGGCGCAGAACGGGCGGCAACAGAGGGTCAACCAACAGTAAACAGGCAACAAATAAGAAATAAAAGAAATAACAGCAGAGACAGGTACCAGGGCACACCAGCGGCGAACCCTGGGCAGCAGCAGCAGGGGCAGACACGGGCAGTCAAGGGCAACCAGGGGGAGCTGTGCGGCGTGAGGAGTGACCAGAGGTCAGGCAGGGCATTTTGTTTCCGCTCATTCTAGGGCTTGCACTTCTTTCTACTTCTAATACTGCAGGGAGAACTGCTAAGAAGATTGCAAATAACAAGGGGGCCAAAATGCACCCCTGTCTAAGGCCATTCCCTACAGTTATCTTATGAGTCAATGACCCTTGCATGTCTCTAATTACCTGGGCCCAATTCCCTCTATGTAGCTCTTTTAGAATCATCAATATGCCATCTGGGATTCCATATTTTGTCATGTCTTCCCAGAGGCAATTATGATCCACATGGTCAAAAGCTGCCCGAAAGTTGACAAAGGAACAATACAGCTTCCCATTTTGCTTTATCGATTTTCGGCCCAATGCTACAGGGCAAAGCAATGCTCTATAGTGGAATGGCCTTCTTTGAATCCCCCCTGTTCAACTGGAACAATTGATCCCTGTTCTGCCCAATCTTTTAACTTACCTAATATTATTTTAGCAAAGATCTTTTCACCAATATCAAGCAAGTTAATTAACCTATAATTCTTTGGGGCATAAACATACCCTTTCTTATGAATTGGCCTGATTATCGCTCCCTTCCAGTTTATTGGGATCATCCCAGATGCTAAGATTACTAAAAACATAAGCGAGAAGAATTCTGCCCACCAGGACAACTTTGATTTTATTATCAGGGCTGATTTATGCCTGCTGCTCTTGTTAGATTCAAGATCTTTATCGTGTTAGACACGTTTGCTACTGAAAAATCTGGTTTCAGATCTTCTACCAGGCCGCTCCAGTCCCATGATACCTGCTCTTCAATTTCTCTACCCGGGGTTTATAGTTCCTGCAAATATTCCTCCCAAGCGCCCTCTTCCACCACGCAGTTCATTGAGGCAACTGAAGGTTCTGTTGCTGATTCTACCAACTTCCAGAACTATTGTATGTTCTTAGATTCGATAGCCTCCAACAATTTTCCCCAACAGGTTTCCTTATGGGCTCTTTAAGTACTACGAATTACCATGGTGTAATCTCTCTTTAGCTTGACGAGGTTTTCGGCCCTGGTCTGGTCAAATATTTTACGCAGGCTATGCTCTTTTCTCCTTAATTCTCCTTTCTTATTTAGGCAGTTTGCATTGAACCATTTTTCATGTCGAGCCAGAGTGTTTTGTTTACTCTTAGTAACCCTTGCATCAGTTCTAAGTTCTACACAAAGGCTTTGTACCACTTGATTTATTTTCTCAACATACCAAGCCAAGCTTAGGCCACTCACACATCCTAGATCAATATTTTGTTGCAGCCTGAATAACCTTTCTATATATTCTTCTGTTAACTGTGTTGTTATACACCTTGGATAATCCATCTGTTGTATGATTACTTTATCGCAGGCAGTCTGATGGAGATTTGCCAGCTCTAGTTCCATAACATTTTGGTCACTGCCATCTATGTGGCTGAGCTTGAAGCCCTTTATTAATACAAAATTCCATGCTGGCAAAAAAACATAATCTATGGGGCAATTGTGTGTCCCCTGTTTAAATGTTTTCTTTGCTGGACAAACTTGGGCTGACCTACCGATTGAGCAAAAGAGACTTTTTGTTGCTAGGTAATTTCCCAACTTTACATCATGGATTAAACAGAGGCTTTCAGGAAACTTTGCTTGATTTGTTTCATGAGACTCCAAAAATTTCCATATACCAGATGTCTAGCTGCTTTGGGTTTAGATTGTGATTAAAATCTCCCACCAACAACAATATATCCGAACCATACTTTTTACACAATTAATCCATATTATTCTTAAAATGTCCCATTTCAACACCATATTCCTCCTTGGTGCCCCATTGCATATATACATTTAAAATCAACAAATGTTCATAATTTTTAACAGTGACCATTAGGGCTATCCTACATCCAAGTAAGCTGAAGTACATTCTTCACTAGTTTTGTGGATAATAATGCCATTAGGCCACCTGCTGAACGACTGGACCTTGGTTTTATTGCCGGGTGGTAGAGTTGGCGGAAGCCATCAACTACAGGGGTATTACCGCATAGCCAGGTCTCTTGGATACAAATGATCTCGTTGCTTTTTGCCTGGTCTTTTATAAGTTCTTGCTTTATTTGATTTCCTAGTCCATTTATATTCCAAGAGACCAGTTTTAGGCCATGTGGCAACCCCGTTACCTATTCTACGTCAGTAAGGTACCCTTTTTCATCAATTTCCTCTAAATATCGCTGGGAAGGCCCTGCGGGGCTTGTACTATAGCTCCAATTCTTCCAGGATTCCTCTATATCTGAATTATTTATTACTATATTAAGGTTTTCCAAGCCTAATCCTACTTCTCTTTCTAGAAATCTCACTTGCCTCTTTCCTAGTCCTGCATGGTGTTTTAGGAAGGCTTTCTTCTGCGGGCATTATGTTCTGTCTCTACTTCTTCTTTGGGTACTAGCCGAATCCCTTTTTTTAATATCTCTCTCTCTGCCTTCTCTATGGCAATTTTTACCAGGTCAGAATAAACTTGTACCCTGGTAAGCTCTTTTCCAACAATGGTTGATTGTAAGCCCACCTGTCGTAGTGCTTTTGATCCTATTCCTTTCAAGTTGGGACAGTGGGCGAATGAGTTAAAGAGATGGAACCTATTTAAATAGACCTCTTTTTCGTTTTTTCCCAACCCTTCCCTTTTTCATCTGTTCAAAATACAGCCAACTATTCCCTTTGTCCTCCATTCCTACCAATATGGGTGCCCTGAGTGGCTGTTGGGTATTATTTCTCACCCCTTCCTCTAATGTCTTACCCAGATATGGCCTCTCTTTGAGGGAGGTAGTAATACCAGGTGTTCTAGCTGTGTTGGGTGCTACATGCTTTATATACTTTATTGACTTTTCCTGGTAATATTGTTTACTACTACGAATCCCCTTTTTTGCTGTTTCTTTTGCTGGTTTCTCTGATCTCTCAGTTCGTACTTTTCTCGCTCTTTCTCGTAGGGTTTTAAAGGGTTTTGGTTTTAACTCTTGTTCGGCTAATCCTGATAGTTCCTCCATCTCCCTCCTTTTTTCCACAACTCTACCATTACCCTTTCGTTGATCACCTCTTCCTACGGGTCTCCCCTGTTTTAATAAGCCATGTCTAGTATAATCACCCTTCTTTTTACCAACATCGGCCATCTCGAGATATAAACTTCGTGGTTGGCAATTGGGGTTCTGCAGTCCCAACCTCCTCCCCACCACAACCGGGGCAAGAGGCTGGGGGTCAGGGACAGGTCTTAACATTGATGGCATTTGGCCCCTGATACCTTGTAGCTCCCCCTCAATCTTAGAGAGATGCAATGTTTGTGTTTTTAAAATATCAGGGTTTAACATTGTGACTTTCAAGAGCCCCTGGAGAGATTTTCGCAACATTATCATCAGTTCCAACATTGAAGAGGCTGGTGTTACTGAGGATTCTAAATTAAGCTCCAAAAATGGATAACAGTCATTACTGCCCATGGACACTGGATTCTGTCGCCATACAGTTCTTGTCTTTCTGTTCCCTTTGATAATGCAGCCAGGCTGGGACTTCTTCCTCATCTTGCCTTAAGTCCCCGCTATTTGTTTCCTGGGTGGCCTGGGAGACACACTGTGGTGATCGCCTCGGAGATGAGGATAGTCGAGGTGGCATTTTAGTCCCTTATAACCTGTTAAGGACTGTAGGGATTGGTTAACCAGATTCATGGAATCCATCATGTGTTCATCAAAAATTAAGAAGGAATCCCCTTTCCATGATTCCTCCCCTACTTCTTCTACTTCGGCAGCTGGAGACTTTGCAGGTGAAAAGACCCTTTTGAAATGCTTCCCCACAAAGTCTTTCAGGGAGTTTGATGGTGTACCCCCCTTTTGTCCCACTTGCGATGACTCCTTAGATATTTTCTCTTTTTTCTTCTGTACTCGCTTTGGTTTTGGTTTTGGTTTTGTCCCTGGGCACACTAAGCTTTCTCCTGAAACTTTTTGATCTGCAAGGGGCTCTTTTTGCTTCTGTATATGTACCAGTGTGTTTTTATTCTTTCTGGGAGCCATCTTTAGGCTCTTCAAATTATATATAACAACTTCTCCGGGACCAAATTCCTGTGCCCGACCTGGCGCAGCCCCCCGGTTTCCAAACTCAGTCCTTGGACAGGAGTGGCCACCAAATTATGCTATTGGAAGAAAGAAAAACGTTTTCACTTAACTCTGTTGTGCTTTATGTGTATACCTGTATCCGTCTTGCACTTGGGGAACCCTTCTTGAAGGCTGATATCTTCTTCCTGCCAAACTTGCTTTATTGCTTTAGCGAGATTATCAATGGCTTGTACTCATTAAGTATTGTACCCCTCGGGGGCAGCGTTTCCGTGCTGTTTTGTTTTTATTCACCGCCCTTGAAGAGAGACTAGACGTCCTCCTCATCGTCTTCTGTGCTCACCACTCCCTTCTATGACCTTATGCCTCGCAGGTAGCCGGATGATACCGGGTAAAGTGGTGCCGGTTTACCAATTACTGCAGACGCCCTAAAATTCGCACCTGCCCAAATACGGCCCGGATTCAGCGATTTGGCGTTTCAGCGGGTTTGGCGTCTGAAACGGCATCTCTTCCGGTTTCCTGAATTCAGCATCTCTCGACTCTCGACTAGCGTCCTCGCATAGCCCCACGGTCACGGGTCCCAGGTTATGCAGTACGCTACGCACAACAAAGGTAAAATGCAGCATCAGTTTGAGTGGAGTACAGCACTGGGTCGGATGAGAGTTCAGGGCGATGGAGCGTGCATCGGGTATGTGGAGAGGTTGGGTCTTGGCGCTGGGTCCTTACGGCCTCCGCTCTTGTCGAAATCGCGCAATAAATAGACCACGCAGTGTCAGTGTAAAAGGCCATTTATTAAACCAGGCTGCGTAATCTTACATAACAGTAAACAATAACAGTAATAACTTTGAACCCCCACACAACACTTCACTTCACACACGCTTCAGCCGTTCCATCTCATACCAGGCCCCTGCATACCTCATTCATCATCCAATCTCCTGTCATCCTATCAGATCCTCGTGACCTTCCAGTCATGCCTCTAGCTGCCATTCAAAACTCCCCCCCCCCCCAAGGGATGGGTGTGCCCGCTCTTGAACCCGCCTCTCCCTTCAAAGTACCGCCAACCAGGGAACCCCTTGTAGGGCCGTTCCCTGCCCCACCCCCCATCCCAAGGGTCACACATCCCGATCCATACCTCACTCCCTGCAACACCAAATCACCTTGTTCCACAACTTGCTCACCGCATCCCTCATCTTCATCATATAATAAGCGTTCCCCATACGAGACAGGTGCACACCGTCGTCCCTGAAAAGCAAAGGCTCCTCCAGACGAATGCCCGCATGTGAGATCACTTTAATATCTTTGTCACCGCAAAAAGGTCTCATTGCATGTGAGTTGTGGGCTTCAGCGGACCGGAATAACAAGCGGGGAGGCCAGATATAGTGAGCTATGGCTAGCTGGTTTTATTTTCTCCCAGTACAAGAGGTGATATGCAGTCTCTGGGGTAGGGGACACTTTCTCCTCGATGGTGTCCGGAATGAGTAGCACGTCAGACAGAAGAGTACTGTGGGTGTCCTCCCTCTGCTGGGCTGAGGTCGTCAGGACGATGCTCTCTCTGCTGGGCTGGGCCGTCTGGTCCCGTAGGATACACCGATGGGCCTCGGAGGTTTGGGAAGAGAGAAAGTATAGGGCCGTTAGTCCTTGACTCTCACGGATTACTGTATACTACCACCGACACCGGGATGTGAGGATACGGAGAGGCGAAGCTGAGGAAGGGGCGGACGGGGAGGTGGAAGAGACCGACAATAGGGGGGGAAGGGAATGATTAGGGTGTTCTAGGTGTGGGAGGGGGTGAACTATATATCTATATACAGTGTGACAGTGCTCAGGGGTGTGAGGTTTTATACAATATTTACAACTATATGTACAAGGGACACACGGAGAAGGATGACGGTTACTCACGTGGCCCGCCCAACTCTCCGATGAGTCGCGGCCGCTCTCCAGCCACCTCCTGAGGACTCCACCAGTCTTCAGACCAAACGTCGCCGTCGGCGTCTTCCTCCTCTTCCTCGACTCGACTCTCCGACTCCACTCCGCTCGCTCTCCGCTCCGGTTCCTCCCTTGCTGCCTCCTGCCACGAGTCCGCTGGTTGGAACCCCCTCCCTTGCGGACCGTCGGCTTTTCTGTCTTCCGGGTCAGAGCTGGGGGTGGAACTTCCGGGGTCAGGGCGAACTGCTTCCGGTGTCCCATGTGTTGTGATCGGTTCCTGTCGTACCTGCAGGGGATGAGAGAGGTGAGAAATCCTGGGGAGAGGGAACAAGGTGCAATCAGGGTTAGACACGCAGGATCCCGCGTGAGGATACTTCCCCGCTGAGGTAGGGACCGTGACCTTTCCACATCCCCTTTCCCTAGCTGTCTTTCTTGTAGGGGTAGTGGAGTAAGGGAATCGGGAGAGGTAATCTGCATTACCCTGTTCTGCCCCTTTCCTATGTTCAGTTTTAAACCTATAGGGTTGGAGGGAAAGGAACCATCTGAGGACGCGATCATTGTGGCCCCGATTGCGGGCCATCCATTCCAGGGGGGCATGGTCCGTGTATAAAACAAATTCACGTCCCTCAAGGTAATAGCAGAGACTGTCCACTGCCCATTTTATTGCCAGGGCCTCTTTCTCGACACAGGCATAGTTCATTTCCCTTGGGTAGAGTTTTCTGCTTAGGTACAATATAGGTCGTTCGTTCCCTTGTGGGTCTTTCTGGGACAGCGCGCTTTAAAAAACAAAGTCCCCAGACAGCGCGTATTAAACAACGTCGACCATCCCTCACCAGCTCCTAAACACCGTCGTTAATCGCTATAAGCATGCTCACAACGCGCAACACGTATAGTTTAAAGGTTGAAATAAGCAAGTGATTTAAACATGGTTCTATCACAAATGGTTACAATGTACACATTTCGTTTGTTTGTAGAAGTTCCCTGACGAAGGTGACTCAATTCACCGAAATGCATAGGAACAAAACAGGATTGTTGCTACATGCTATGAATCAATAATGTGATAGCATATGAACCAATTGGAAATACAATTTATTTTGAACAAAACTACTTTTTGCTTGGAACTTTATTTATTTATTTGTGAACAAAGCTTCAGCTGGATTTAACAGCAACAAACACTGGTGCCATGGGAGTTACACCTATGGGCTCATAGGTGCGCAACCAGATAGTCTTTCTGGGACAAGACAGCCCCCAACCCTTGGTCGGATGCATCTGTTTGTAAGATGAAAGGTTGGGTATAGTCTGGGCTAACAAGGACGGGTCTGGACACTAGGGCCTGTTTCAGTTGTTCAAATGCTCGTAACAACAGAAGAGAGGGATGGCGTAGTTCCTCCTCCGTTTTGGTTGTCTTTTTTAGTAAATCAGTCAAGGGAACAGCAGTTTGAGAAAAGTTAGGTATGAACCGTCTGTAGTAGCCCAGAAGTCCAAGAAAGGCCCTGAGTTCTTTCTTGGTTTTCGGGAAAGGGATTGACTGAATGGCTTTTATTTTGTTATCTTGAGGACGGATGAGGCCTTCGCCCAAGAGATAACCCAAATATTTGACGCTTTGAGCGGCCAATGTCGTTTTGGCAGGGTTAATGGTGAAGCCGCTGTTTCCCAGAGAGGACACAACCACCTGGAGATGGCACAGATGTTGTTCCCAGGTCTCACTATGTATTACTATGTCGTCCAGATATGCCCCCGCCTATTGGGAATGGGGCTGTAGGACCTGATTCATTGCCCTCTGAAAAGTTGCTGGGTCTCCGTGGAGCCCAAAAGGCATCACCCGAAATTGAAACAAGCCATCAGGTGTAGAGAAAGCAGTTTTTATTTTATCATCCTCTCTAAGGGGTATCTGCCAGTATCCCTTGCATAAATCAAGAGTGCTTATGTACTTTGCTGAGCCTATGCATTCCACCATCTCGTCCACCCGCGGGAGGGGATAGGCATCAAATCGGGAAACCTTGTTTACCTCATGAAAATCTATACAGAAACGAACCGAGCCGTCAGGCTTGGGAACCAGTACTATCGGCGAGTTCCAACTACTGACCGACGGCTCGATAATACCCATTTGCAGCATTTGTTCTGTCTCCTTTTTTATGATGGCTCGGCGGGCCTCCGGGACACGATAGGGCCGTTGTCTTACTGTTACTCCGGGATCAGTCTCAATGGCGTGTTCCACTAGGTTGGTGTGTCCGGGAAGGGAGGAGAAGACATTCTGTACTGGGGACAACACTCGTCTCAGATCCTGTTTTAATGCGATAGGCAGGTCCGGGTCTAGGCATCCCTCAAAGGGTAGATTGGTAACAACATGGTCACCCGACAGGACGGGGCGGGGACCCTCCCATTTCTTCAGGAGGTTGATGTGGTATATCTGGCGGACCCCTCGAGCAGGTTCAGTCTCTATTTCATAGGTAACAGGAGTCACCTGTCTGATGACGGAGAACGGGCCCTGCCACTGACCTAAGAGTTTGTGATCCGAGGATGGCAGGAGCAACAGCACCAAATCACCTGTCACAAAGGAGCGATTCTTGGCTCCTTTGTCATACTGTTGTTTCTGTGTATTTTGGCGTTTTCCAGGTTCTGCCGCACAATGTCTCTGATCTGGGCTAGGTGGGTTTTCAGATTGTCGACATACTCGGGTAAGGGTCTGGTACGATCAGGTTCTGCTTCCCAGGCTTCGCGAGCCGTATCCAACAATGTTCGTGGAGGTCTCCCATATAGTAACTCATACGGTGAGTAACCGGTGCTGCTTTGGGTTTTACACCGGATGGCGAATAGAGCAAGAGGTAACATCTCTTCCCACCTCCTGCTTTCCAAACCTAATAACTTTTTAAGGGTGGCTTTCAACGTGGCGTTGTAGCGTTCCACCAAACCATCGGTTTGTGGGTGGTACGCGGAGGTTCTTATTTGCTTAATGCCCAACTGAGAGCATACCTGGCGCATCAGGGAGGATACGAAAGGGGTCCCCTGATCCGTTAAGATCTCCCGGGGAAACCCAACACGAGCAAAGATAGACACCAGTGCTTTTGCTATGTTTTGGGTGGTTGGTTGTTTTAGGGCGACAGCCTCCGGGAAGCGCGTAGCATAGTCTACCAAGACTAAAGCATATCTACAGCCGCTCCTAGAAGGCAACATTGGACCTATAAGGTCCATCCCTACTCGAGTAAAGGGGACGTCGATAAGAGGAAGAGGACGGAGGGGTACCTTAGGGGGTCGGTACCGGCTGTTCTTTTGACAGATGGAGCATTCTGTACAGTACCGTTTGATTTGGCTATATACTCCGGGCCAGTAGAATTTCTCAAGGATTGCCTGTCCTGTCTTTTCTTCCCCGAAATGTCCACCCAAGAGATGGCTATGGGCCAAAAACAACACTTTGTCCCGAAACGGACCTGGGATGATTAGTTGTGGGTTTTGGTGAGGCTCGGCCTTCCGGTATAACAGTCCTTTAGAACGAAAGAAGTAAGGACCTACATGTAGCGGGTCCTCGTGGTCTAGGGCCCGTTCCCAGGTGTCCTGCAGTACGGGATCTTCCTGCTGTGCTGCGCGAAACTCGCGATCTGTTTCCCAGGGATGCAGTTCTTCTTGTACGGGGTATGCTCCAACATGACCTCTTCTTTCCTTTTTCTTTTGGTTTTTGGATTTGAAGGGTTTAGGCGAGGAGACTCTTGAGGGTTGGTTTTGTGCAAACGGTGCTTCCTTCCACCATTTTTCCAGGGAGCACGTAGTATCGTGCAGAAGGAGGGGGAGACCACTATAGTCGCTACCCAGAATTGCTTGCACTGGCAGGTTTGGTATCAGTCCCATATTCAGCAGACTTCCTTGGTCGGTAGTATTCTGTACTTTCACTCGGGCAGTGGGGTAGCTTTTGGTGTCTCCATGCACACATTTGATGGCCACAGTCCCCGTGATGGGGCCAACAGAATTTGGCATGTCCTGGGGACGTAAGACGCTGTGTCTACATCCGGTGTCAGCTAGTGCCATCAGAGGATGGTCGTTGATCTTTACCGGACATCTAAACGGCGGCAGAGTTGCTTCTGACGTAAGACACACATAGTTCCGGGATACAGCCACTTCCATGGGTTCCTCCTTTTGTGGACAATGACGAGCGATATGACCAAAACCTCCACAATGGTAACATTGAGGTCCGGGAGGGTTTGGTCTAGGCATTACGGGATACGGTACAAAAGGGACTGGATCTGGTTTTCTGGGGACTGGGGTTCTTTGGGGCCGGAGGTGACTACCATGTGGCCCCCAAAGAAGATGTTCGTCCTTTACTTTCTGCACTTCCTGGGCTTTACTGTATGCGCTGGCTATTTCTACAGCTCTGTCCAGAGTTAAGTGGGCATGTTGTCGTACCCACTTTTGGGTGGCCGGATGAAGGGAAGCGAGGAATTGTTCGAGATTGATCTTAGCAACTATGTCCTCTTTAGTGGACGTGGCGGGTTTCAACCAACGGGTTGTTAGGTCCTGAATACGGTAGGATAGGGCCCGCGGGGTTTCTTGTGGACCCTCTCGGACTTGTCATAGGCGTATCCTGTAGGAGTCCTCATCTATCCCTAAGCGTTCTAGGATGCAGGCCTTAATGTCAGTGTATGGGGTTTGCCCTTGTATGTTGGCCTGTTGGTAGGCTGATTGTAATTCTCCGGTCAACAGAGGTCCCAAGTAGTGTCCCCAGCGATCGACTGGCCAATTCGCTGCCTGTGCCAGACGTTCGAAGTTCGTAAAAAAGAAGTCGGGATCCTCGCCCGTCACGTATTTCTGTAGTACTACAGACGGTAGGGGAGCCACGGGTCTCTGTTGTCCCATGACATCCGTGAGTTTTCCAAGTGCCTGGTCTTGGGCTGTGCCTTGTCCCTTCAGTACATCGTGCAGTTGTCCGCGGTCATCCTCGGCGGTTTTCATGAATCGTTCCATCATTTGTCCAAGTTGTTCTTGGCATTCTGCCAGCTTCTTGACAGCGGCCTCCATGCCTCCGGGGGATCCCACTTCTGACACCACCTGTGAGTTGTGGGCTTCAGCGGATCGGAATAACAAGCGGGGAGGCCAGATATAGTGAGCTATGGCTAGCTGGTTTTATTTTCTCCCAGTACAAGAGGTGAGATGCAGTCTCTGGGATAGGGGAAACTTTCTCCTCGATGGTGTCCGGAATGAGTAGGACGTCAGACAGAAGAGTACTGTGGGTCGCCTCCCTCTGCTGGGCTGAGGTCGTCAGGACGATGCTCTCTCTGCTGGGCTGGGCCGTCTGGTCCCGTAGGATACACCGATGGGCCTCGGAGGTTTGGGAAGAGAGAAAGTACAGGGCCTTTAGTCCTTGACTCTCATGGATTACCGTTTACTACCACCGACACCGGGATGTGAGGATACGGAAAGGCGAAGCTGAGGAAGGGGCGGACGGGGAGGTGGAAGAGACCGACAATAGGGGGGGAAGGGAATGATTAGGGTGTTATAGGTGTGGGAGGGGGTGAACTATATATCTATATACAGTGTGACAGTGCTCAGGGGTTTTTAAGTTTTTTTACAATATTTACAACTATATGTACAAGGGACACACGGAGAAGGATGACGGTTACTCACATGGCCCGCCGCAACTCTCCAGTGAGTCGCGGCCGCTCTCCAGCCACCTCCTGAGGACTCCACCAGTCTTCAGACCAAACGTCGCCGTCGCCGTCTTCCTCCTCTTCCTCGACTCGACTCTCCGACTCCACTCCGCTCGCTCACCGCTCCGGTTCCTCCCTTGCTGCCTCCTGCCACGAGTCTGCTGGTTGGAACCCCCTCCCTTGCGGACCGTCGGCTTTTCTGTCTTCCGGGTCCAAGCTGGGGGTGGAACTTCCGGGGTCAGGGCGAACTGCTTCCGGTGTCCCGTGTGTTGTGATCAGTTCCTGTCATACCTGCAGGGGATGAGAGAGGGGAGAAATCCTGGTAAGAGGGAACAAGGTGCAATCGGGGTTAGACACGCAGGATCCCGCGCGAGGATACTTCCCCGCTGAGGTAGGGACCGTGACCTTGCCACATTGCACTATTGAGCTTCCTTCATGCTTTCTCAATCGCCCCATGTTTCATGGCCCCTCTCCAGACTTTCCTGGGCACCAATTCAGTCCAGGCAATGCAGGTCCCTGCAAACCTTGATTTCAATACCTCCAGGTCCCTCTGCATGAGCTGTAAAAGCGCCAAACCTGACAGCTGCACCAGATCGTTTTCCCCCAAATGCACAATCAATAGGTCCGGGCATCCCCTCTGCGGGACCATCTTAGCGAGCCAAGGCAATCGTGCCCCCCATCGCATACCACTTTTTCCCCACCATTGCACCTCATGTAAGTGTCCTTTCAGTCCCAGGTTACGGCCGTACACCTGCTGTTCTGCGTACTTGGACGCCCAGTGCACGAAGGAGTGCCCCACAATCCAGGTCACAGTCTTGTTCCCCGGTCCACCCACGCAACCTACGAGAGAAAGGTATGTTAAAACAAATCAACAAACCACGACCCCCACCCGCAGTCCACCCCACTGGACCCCCAGCTCACTTCCGAACATACCTCTCACAACAACGAGACCTCCATCTCCCAATCTGTCTGATCCTATCCCAGGACCACCCCAACCGGGCCGTAGCTGTCGTGGCCCCTATCCTAAAGGAGTGTGTCCCAAAACCAGAAGGCTCCAGCCGCAGACGTCGCAAAGCCATGCGCAACACCGCCAACAACAGGCCGGCCGACACCCGAGCTCCAGACTCCTGCCGGAAAATCTCCCCACTCAACACAGGCGAGGCCCCCACAAACAATCTCCACTCCGCCACCGGACACACCCCTCCCCCCCAGCTTCACACAGCCAAACCCACTTGCCCCGCCCCAACTGATCAGTCTTAGAGCGTCCAAGCCAGATCCCCAAGCGCCCGCCATCCACACGTATCTCCTCATAACGCCTGCAAGCACATGTTCTCGAGCCCAGCAACTCGGACACCCGAAAAGCCCCAAAAACATCCACACCACGCACAGCCGAAAAATCCTGGCTTCAAAAGGATTATAGAAACACACCGGCAACACCCCAACCAGCCGAACCAATAACTCAAACGTAATCGCCTCCCGCAACTCCCCCCCCCCAGCACCGCGCCCCCTGCCCCAACCTCTGAGCATCCTGCTCAAAACAACATCCTTTGTGGGATCCTACCCCAGAAACAAAGAACAATAAAAGGATATTCCTGCCAGTTTTCCAGAAATCATAGCCGCAGTCAAACCCTTATCAATGCACTTCAACACAAATTGCCAAACACCCTGCTCAACCACAGTCTGCTCCTCCAGACACGACTCCTGATCCCAATTCATGAAAGCACTAAACTCAGACCAAGCTAGCCGATACGTCCTCCTCGTAGTGTCAGCAACCGAACGCTCCGCCAGGCCAATCATCCTCACTCCCCCAAGGCCCAGATGCCGTCCGGCAGCTCGGTCTTGTACTGATCCGCTCCCAGTGCAAGCTCCCGGAACCGCTGCCACTGCGAACGAGACAAAGCATCCGCAATGTCATTATTCGCCCCAGGGACGTGCTTGGCCCTGAACACCACATTCAACTGCAGGCAACCCAACATGAATCTCCGCAGCAAACGCAGCACTCTCAGATCCCTGGCCCTCTGGCGGTTCACCAGATCCACCACCGTCATGTTGTCAACGTGGAACAGCACAGACCTGTTCCGGAACTCCTGCCCCCAGATCACCAGCGCCACCAGCTAAGTAAAGAACTCCAGAAAAGCAATGCTTCTCCCTTGATTCATCCAGTGAGCAGGCCAACTTTCAGCACACCACCGCCCATCCCAGAAGATGCCAAACCCCGCTGACCCAGCTGCATCACAGAAAATTCGACATTGCCAAACCGCCCTGTCGTCCTGAAAGTCCAATGACACCCCGTTGAAGTCCTTCAAGAACGTCAGCCATGTCCTCAAGTCAGCCCGCACCCCCATGGAAATCCTGACTCTGTGGTGTGGAAGCACTGCCCCCGACATGGCCATGCCGAGCCGCCTGCAGAACGTCCGCCCTGCCCTGACCACCCGGCACGCAAAGTTCAAGAAACCCAACAACTTCTGCACTGCCCTCAACGCGATCCTCTTCTCCCCGTTCGCCCATTCCAGCCATGCCAAGATCTCGGACACTTTGGCCACGGGGAGGCTGGCCTGCCACTGCAAAGAGTCCAACTCAATCCCCAGAAATGTCAGACAGCAGCTGGGACCCGCCGTCTTCTCAGGCGCCAACGGGACACCAAAATGAAAGGTGAGCTCCTGAAACCGCGACAGGGCCCTGCCGCAATCCCCGGAGTCTGCCTGGCCTACGAAGAGGAAGTCATCCAAATAGTGCGTGACCTCATGGCACCCACTAAAATGCACAACCGCCCACTGCAGGAACGTACTGAAGAGCTCAAACAGGGTGCAGGAGATGGCACACCCCATGGGCAACACTTTGTCCACGTAGATGGCCCCCCAAACTGCATGCCCAAGAGTGAGAAATCCGCCGGATGAATTGGCAGCAGCCGGAAGGCCGACTTGATGTCACATTTCGCCAATTCAGCCCCCTCACCACACGCTCTCACCAGACGGATCGTATTATCCACCGACCCGTAAAGCACCCGTGAATCTTCCTCCGCGATGAAATTGTTCACTGACTGGCCCTCGGGCCACGAGAGATGATGAATCATACGAAACTCTCCTTCCTCCTTCTTGGGCACCACCCCCAGCAGAGAAACGATCAGATCATCCAGAGGCCAGTCAGTAAACGGGCCTGCCACTCTCCCCTCAACAACTTCTTTCCT
The DNA here is from genome assembly GCF_964263255.1 of Lissotriton vulgaris. Taxonomy (NCBI): domain Eukaryota; kingdom Metazoa; phylum Chordata; class Amphibia; order Caudata; family Salamandridae; genus Lissotriton; species Lissotriton vulgaris. The sequence goes on along the minus strand of NC_141685.1, from coordinate 1,131,977,044 downwards.
CAGCTTGTCTGCCACCACGTCAGGTAGTTCCTTCGCAGATTTCAAATTGTCGGCCCACCTGCGCCCCCTGGGACCCTGGTAGCCTACCCAAAAGCCCTCCGTGAAAACCAAAAAAAGTCACAGGGCCGCCACCCTGTCCGGGTAACACGAAAGCCAAGGGGCCATCGCCTCCACCCTAACCGGTGTAGGCGCCCTTCGGTCCAGGCTGGCCCCTGCCCCTGGCGTTCCGTCATTGCTCAGAGGGGGTGACCAGTGATAAGCACTGCGTAAGGGCATGCTTCCCTCCACACTTAGAGCACTCATGCTTGAATCGACAGGGGTACCGCGAACAGTACCGCCTGTTGTAGCTCCAACAAGCCCCAGTGGTGTAGCCTCCCTGCTTGGCGGATTGGCCAGAAGTGATGGAGCTGGGAACCGCACTTACGCCCGCCCCGCCGTGGGCGGGACTCGACGGAAAAGACCGATCCTGCACGGGCAAGCCGCTAGCCGTGTGGGTAGAGGCAGCAGAATGCGTGGACGCCATCCACTGCATCCAGAGCTCCTGATCCACTTCCCCTCAATTCTTCTCTGGATTCGCACTAACTCTGGCCCTGAACTCCTCGTCTTAGCTTAACCACGCAAAACCCCCAAACTGTATCTGCACCTTACGGATAATATCCATATATTTCAATAGCGCAATTGCCCGATCCAAATATTTCTCACAATATATGCTGGCATAAATTTGAAACGCCGACGTCCAGTTCTCCATCGTGATCGGGACCCGGGGCCTCCTAGTTAGCTCCCACTCTTCCTCCTTTGAACCTTCCTTCGCCTGCACCTCCCTGTGTAAAAGCTTAAAAACGTCCACATACTCGTGCTTCCAAATCTTGGACCTGACCTTCTCTGACAAATGCGACCCCAAGGGCATCGCCAAGCCCATGTAGGGCAACTTCTTCAGCAGTTTCGTGTCACCCTTCTCTTCCAGACCGTACCCCTTGTCCGTCTGCACCCCGGCCGTAGCCACAAACTTACCATCCACCGCCTCACCATCCTCAGGTGGATCGCCTGTTGGCCACCTTGACTCCCGGACTGACCCCTCCCCCCCCCCACTGACCGACAAGCCTTCTTCCTACCCTCCTTAGGCCCCCCATCCCAGGCAGCCCACCAGGAACCCTCACCTGAGACAGTAGACGCCAAGTCCCGGGATCGTCCGCGCGGAGTCGCCACCTTGACTGCCGCCGCCTTGTCCTTGGTTTTCACCATCTTCGGGGCCTGCAAAACACCAACGTCTCTGTTGTCCACCTCACCCCTCGGGCCGTCACTGTCCTCCCTCACCTCCCCATCCTCAAGCTCATCACTCTTCGCACCATAATCCAATTCAAGCTCCGGCTCAAACTCTCCAGGCGCACTCAACGCATCTTTCACCGCCCTCTTCACACCTTTTTGCGATCCAACAGGCGCACCAGGCGTACCAGCCACACGCGACGCCATAGCCCGTGCCCGCGGTGGAGGGACAGCCGCCGCGGACTACCCTACTGCTTCTGGCCGGCGTCTCAAGGCCGTCTTGCGCCCTGCCAGGCACCCCCGAGCTCTGCCGAAAGCCGCCAGCTTTGTTCCCCGCCCGCCCCTCAGGTCGCTCCAGCCTGAGTGGGCCCCGGCATCATCGGGCCTCAAAGCCGTCCCGGCAGTCCCTGCACCCTGAACCTTGCCTTTAGGTCCTGCCCCTACTGACTTCCTGCTCTTTGCCCGCCTCATCTTTTCCTCCAATTCCGCCTCCCGTTCCTCCTCAGAGGTCGGGGTGGGCGGGCCCTCAAGCTCAGGCCCCCAAACAGCACCCACCCTGGACATCGTCTGTTCTGCCCACCTAGCCTCCTGAATCTGCGCCAGAAGCCTCTCCTCCCGTGCCCTGTCTTCCCAGGACATGGCCCCCCAAATTGGGAGGGACGGGGGTGGGCAGTAGCACCTGAAACCCCTGCCCGGTGGCATGAAAACTCCCTGCATGTGCCCCATGAGCAGCCCCCCCCCACCCCCAGCTGGGGCCCAGACAAAACCAGTTCCCCCCGGTTCTCCGCTGTCACAGCCTCTCCCCGCCCCGCCAGGGCAGGAGTATTGGCCCTCGAACTGGTGGAAAAGTCAATGGGGGCATCATCCCATTGCCCACCATCCACGTCTACTGCATCACCCACAGGAACCTGACCCTCTGCCTTCGACCCCCCCAGGACCCCTCCTTCAGGCAATAGGACCACTCCTGCAGACCCAGCGCCCCCAGCTGACAAGACACAGGGCTCACCTCCATCTGCCCCCTCAAAGCCCCCCTGGACAGTCTCAGGCCGCGTGGGGGGCACTCCCCTCCCTTAGTCACGGCCCCAGAAGCCCCCGGCATGAACTGGAGCGGGGGGAAGACTCGCGGGGCAGGCTCTTGCGTTTCCTGCCCTGCGCGAGTCCCTCGGTGCTTCGCCCCCCCTCTCTCAACTGCCGGCCCCTGCGCTGCTGGGTCGTCGTCCTGGCAGGCCAGGACCGCCGCCGCGACCCCGGGGACTGGCCCAACACACCTGGCTGAAGCAGGTCCTCTCGACCCGCGCGGGCCAGCAGCAGCAGGGCGCCCGCACCTCCTCGGCCGATACTCCCGACATCGCCGAATCCAACGCTTCTGGCGTGTACACTGTACCGCTACCGTCAGGCAGCCACGCAACGTCGAAGAAATGCCAAAAATCACCCCCGGCCTACTCTAACACTGTCCCTACACTAGCTCCGCACTCTCCCTTCGCTAAACCCTCCCGATGATGCCAGGTAACAGGAAGAGGAAGTTCCCTTCCTCCCCTGTGCCTTATAGCCCCCCTCCTAACTCCTCCCCTTCCCCTGACTAGCCTATCCCTGCGCAAAAGACCCCCGGGAAGACTAGTCTGCGACTGTGCTTCCCCTGGGGCCCGGCATCCTGCACACTTCCGGAAGGAATTCAGGGTGCGGCTGGATTCCCAATCCGGACAGTTTTGGTGCACCTTAATTGCCGCAGGAAGGTCGTAGGGTATGGGAGCACTAAAGGATAGGGCGGGCGCCGCCATCTTGGGTTGACCCGTTGTGGAGATGTTTGGTCTAAAAAAAAAACGGTGTTGGCGAAGTATGAGGGTCAGCAGTCACTCCCCCATCATCATTAAATGTTCCGCTGCAAGTACGTGTTCATATTGGTTTCTACATCTATTCATTCATCCGGCCCAGCTGCAGGCATGACGGAGGCTCTATGGAGCATAGGTTTGAGCACTTGAGCTGCCATATTCGCCTCGTGCCTAGCCAGGCCCCCTCTCCATCGATTTGTTAGATTAAAATAAAATTACACCAGCATGGTACAATTGTACGTGTGCATAAAGCACACATTTTGATTGGCGAATGCATATACAAAAGTGTGAGCGTGCAGGCACTTCCAAACATTTTGTAGGCGTTTGCCCACTCGAAAACAGTTGCAGTTTTACACCTGTTGGGGGTAGAAGTAAATATCAGAATTGGCAAGTGCAGGAAAAGAGGCTTCTCTAGAAGGAAAATATATCCCCGTTGGAGACCCGCGAAATATAAATATATCCTGTGCTAATACACTGATGCATTCATTGCATGTAAGCTTTCGGAAATGTTCTATTGCTACATTTCTGAACACATAAATGTTCCAGGCGTGAGTGCTCCTGCAAGGCTGTGATAATCTCACCTCCCCCAGGGTACACTTGAAATTCCATGTGAATTCCAAGGAGAGAAAAAACAAAAAATGTACGAGTACCATATTCCCTAATGATGTAATATCCAATGTTATAAGGGAATCCACCCCCAGTGCTGGCATAGCGCCTTCAGACACCGAAGAGCGCTTCGTTACGGTGCCCTTATTAAATGGTTTAGTTACGGTAACTCCTAATGACTTTAATTATAGGGTTGCCAAATGGTTCTCACAAGCCTCCCGTCTTGACTTTTAGTTAGTAGCCTAATGCATTCTGGTACTCGTAGTTTTGGTTTCCAACAGTAGTACGGTCAGGACTTTTGGAATAAAAACAGAAGGGCACAGCAGCTTTGAAAGACGGGTTCACTACACCAAAAGTGACTGCATTCACCTCCGGTGCGACACTCCCACGGTATCCCTGCTTCCCACCGAAGGCCCCAGGAACTCACAACTCTCACGGCATTCCACTGATTCGTTTGTTTTAATTATGCAAACTGCCAGAGAGGCATGACAATAGGATACAGGCCCGTCTGGCTGCTGGGCCTAATTATCAAGGTCATTTCCAGGGCAGAAAGGGAGAACAATAGACTATGGAGAGTTACTAAACCACCAACTCTCAGCCCAACCAAGAGGCTGCAAATGGACCATGGGGACAGGAAGATGCAGAGAGCGAGTGATGCGAATCATCGAAGATGGGGCCCCGGGTGTCCTTTCATTCTGATAGGGGACATTCCTTCAAGAGGTCCGTTGTGGACCATTAAAGACCTCTTGTCATGCTGGCTTAAGCCGGTATCAGAGCTCTTAGGTTTCCCCAACGCAGTGCCTGGGCAGGTCATCCAATCCGAGCCTTTTCATTGCATTCTGGGACTTGTAGTCAGTTTCTTAAGCGTGTTTGCTTCAGTTGTTTTAGATCCAAGCCGAGCGTGGCTCGCAAGAGTCAGAAGATGGGGCAGGGTAACCCTCTTACAGAAGCAAGAGAGGAAAGGGGTTTCCAAGGGGATATTGAAAACGGCTCAGAAGGAGCAGGCACATTCTACAAAAGTAAGGGAGATGCAGCAGGACATGACATGACATTTTTTACTGGCCAGAGAAATAAGAATCCCATTGCAGAGCGGGACAAAGCAAACTCTGTGATAGTTTACTAGCAAATCCTGCCCTACTGGTTCTTTCATAGAGCTGAGCATTCCCAGAGTTTGATAATGGATTTATGAACCCGAGAATCAGTTTTGCCATGGACAGATAGATTCCAATAAATTCCATGGTTGTGCTGGTGGTAGAAGCTGCAGGAACAACCCAGGTCGTTTTCATTGTAGTTTTTCCAGGACATCCAGGGTCCAGTTCTCAAGTTAAATGGTAGATCCGATCGTTGGCATTGGTGCAAATGTCGAATTTTTAGGGATGTTAAAAAGTTTCCAAAAGTGCACCTGCAAACCTGTGGCAATTGAATCTTTCCAGGTGTACTCCGGGAAAACAATGGCCTCATATTTGTGAATTCCATTTTCTACATGTGTTTACATGTGCATATTTCCTCATCTGCCGGGCAAGTGTGAATGCAAATGCCATTTGTTTTCTCCACGAGCGAAACTATTTTTATCACAGAAAACACCTTGCACTGCACAGCCACCAATGTTCAGGATGTTCCGGATCCCTCTGCACGGTTGGAAGGGGTCAGAGAGGAAACTTGTATATTTCTGAATGCACAGAAAATCACAGGGCATTTCAACCCTAGGTTTACGCATACAAGTGTTTGGGTGAGTAAATCCTGTTACAAGTGCAACACTCACATTTATGGATTCAACAAAATGTGGGTTACGCCTCTAAAAAACGATTTTTGTGTGCTAAAACAAACTCATAACATGAGGTTACAGACGTGACACATTTCTTGCAAATGATAGATGCAACCGAGACTTCTTACAGCGACAAGAGGGCAATTTAGTGTTGAACCCAGCACTATGCAAAAAAAACATATTATAGCCAAGGCTACTTGAATTATGGGATCGTTCGGCCGCTGAGTTTTTTGTAGAATTATAGAAATGCCACATATGTGACATAATTCATTTTCTGCTGCATAATCTACCGGTTTTAACCAAAAATAAATGTGTTTCTAGCTCAAACTGTTCACGGCCATTTGCAAAGGTTGACTGGTGCCCATTCTGTTCAATATTGCTATATTTGGATGTAAAACTGGTACTAATCAGGCGCAGAAAAGGTTAACAAGTGTAAAAACGACAAAATAATGAAGTAATACTACTGCAAAATGTGGTGCATTACACCGCATAATTTGCCTGTTCTTGCTGCATAATTTACTCAACCCTGCTGAATAATTTGGCCCTCCCCTGCTGCATAATTCCAGAGGCCCGTAATAAAGCACAATGCACAATGGGCAAACGTGTCATGGCTGCAAAACTGGTTGTTCCACATTTTTCATAAGGACAAACTACAGTTTATTGCAAAGCATGACGTACTATCATTTACGTCTTTTGTCGGTTTATTTCTCCAAAAGTCACTGCTCGTAAAAGAGGGTTTGTTATCTCTGTTTTAACGGTTCCAGTAAGGGCATATAAAGAACAACTACTCCAAGTATTGCATAATCTGGCCAGTTGTAAATGTTACTCCTGGACCACTATCTCCTCCAGCACAGGAAGCTGAAAAGAGCACCAGATTAGCAATTCTGGTTAACCGGGTAAATGATAATCATGTAATAGAAATAAAAAAAAGTTTAACTGAATGAAACGTTTCACGGTTCTCAGTCAAAATGACAGTAAGAATAATAAGGCAAAAATATCAGTAGTAAATTGAAGAAGTACCAAAGTTTTTATATACAATTATGCACATTTTCTATACAATTATCAGCCGATGGAACGTGTAACTTTTTTTGCAAGCCCAGAAAGGCATGGATGGCTGTTCTTGCCAGGATTCAAACCCGCAGATCAGCCTGGACCTCAGGAGCGCGCACTATCTTAAGTGTACACCTGCGGTGATCCATCAGCACATATAAGTCAGGCCAGCTTTGTTTGAGGCAGTGTTGCCCCTGGAGAAGACCCCCTAAAATTCACCATCTCTTTCCTGAAGATACCTTTGTTTATTTCTGCTGAAGTGAGAATTCTAGTGACGCGTGTACCAGGGGCGGCTTTAGGCATGTGCAAGCTGTGCACCTGCACAGGGCCACCAAACACCAGGGGCCACCACGCCAATATATATCCTTAATATAATAATCCTCTGAGGATGGATAAATATTTGCTTGGCAGCCCCTTGCAGGGATTTGGCGGCCTCTGGCTCTGTTCCACTTCCGAACACCCTGACCCCCCTCTTCCGGGGCCCCCTACCTATGCTCCCTGCCCAGGGCCGCCATGAGCCTAGAGCCGCCCCTGCGTGTACCCTTGGTGCTACCTTTCTCACACAAAAATGCAGCAGGAGTATCAGCGAGGCTGCTTTTCCAATGAAAGCAGACCTCACATTCAGATGCCTGTGGGTAGATGCAGCAGTGAAGGCTTATTAAAAGCCATCCTTGCTGCTGACATCAATGCAGATCCACTTCCCTTCTGAGATAAGGAAGCCACACGTGTGGTTACATACACGACATACTATAGACAGGACAGCTATACACATTGAACACCCTAACATTTCTGTATTGTTGGGAGTTCGATAACTCCCTGCCGTCATCTTCTTCTGTCTCCGATAAACTCCCTGTAAATATATCATAAACTGAAACAAATATATATGTTCCATTTCAATGTCATACTTCTCGAATTTGCTTAAACAATGAAGTGACTGTTAGATTTACTCTTACTAAAAATGTTTGTGCTGCCACAGCAAGCACGTAACATAAAACATTTCCCCTAAATGTATGCCACACATACTTCAAACAAATCACTGGATACTTTATTAAATGCTCCTGTGCAGCCTGCATGTTGCAGAGTCCTAAGGGCATAGCAAAGTAGCCATTATAACATTGTCACGTGTTGAAAACTGTCTTCTGTTTATCCTCATTGCTGTATTTCAGCAGATTAATACACCCCTAATTTTGATCATGGTGAGAATGTCAACTGTATGAGCCTTCTCAAAAACGCTGAACTCAAAGAGAGTGCTTGAAATATTTGTTTTGTATCATACATAGATAAATAACAGAACAAACCCCACCCAACTGTAAAAAGGAATGTGGTCAAGCCTAAAGTCACAAATAATTGCACTCAAAGAGAGTAGATCATTATTTTTATTTTGGTGGTGTTAAATACTCTAAAGTCTGTGCAGTGTCGAAGTTCTGTGTTTTTGTAAGAGACAAAGGATATAGAGAACTTTCCCAGCTAAGTCAAATAAATGATCAATCTCTTTACAGGTTGTGGTTAAATATTTCCTGGACCATCATTGCACATATACAGTCTCGCAAAATCCTAGAAGAAGAAGGACATGTACAGAGCAATTATATTTCCAATGAGCTGGTAAGAACTATGGGCCTGATTAGGTTGGTGGTCGGACTTCAGTCGGTGGGGAGCTTCATCATAATTGCCTATGGCGGTGCCTGGTGTAGGGATTCAAGATCCCTCTGGCGGTCCGTCGGATACGTGGCACTCGGTCTCTGGTGCTTGTTCAGAAAAAGGCATACCCATTCCAGACTCTCTGAAGAAACAAGAGGCGATCTCAGGCATAACTTTGTAGCAAATGAAATGCAAGAGGGACTGGTATCCATATTTTATTTAAAAAAGAAATCTAAAGTATCCTACTAGCTAATGCTCAGACCCTCAACACTTGACCCAGAGTGTAGACAGCTTCATGAGCCCCAGTCATTTATGGGTGCACTTCTGTAAGTAGGCGTTCCATTTTTTGGCCAGTAACTACTAGAAAGAAGGGAATTTTGTATCTCTCATACTTGTTACTGCAATGTGCTTTACAAGCAGTGTCCACATTGGACAAATACACACCACCGGGATAGGTGCCATGTTGTCCCGGGGTTTTCTGATGCAGATCTCTGAGGATCAAGCTTGACCACATCCAGAGATTCTGCAAAGTGCCTGCAGCTACAAGCAATCTCCCCCTTCTCCAGGGTACCAGGGAATTCAAGACAGAAGAATGACAACCCCCACTCCCCACATCACAGTCTAAGAGAAGACCACAATGAGAGAGAGGGAGAGAGAAGAGAAAGTAAAAAAGAAAAGATAGGAACAGAATGACAAACAGAGAAAGCAGGTATAAAAAGAATAAAGAGAGAGGAAGTGTAGAATGGTGAATGAAAAAGAAGGCATGAGGTGGAATCAAGATTAGACAGAGTTGGTATTCCTAAACCCTGCATATGGCAACACTGATGGTGGGCTCCTAAGAAAACAATTGTTCCCCTTTCCCTTTTTTTTCACAAATTAAGCATTGTCCTCTGCATTAATGTGAACCACGACCAAGTCGTCACTGTGTAGTTACAGTTAGGTCAGAACTTCCTTAAGAAGAGTGTTTTTTGTTTTGCTAATAAGTGTGGCGCCATGTAATGCGTCTTCACAAAACTTTCCTCCAAAAAAAAGTTCACCCATCTCGGCTCCTTCCTGGAGTTTTCGGGTGCTCTGTAAAGCGAGGGCTGAGAAAAAGGGGGCAGTCCTAAAACACATTTTTGCCATGCATTTTTCCTGGATTTTGAGAAGTGATATAGAAAACACTGCTGAACAAAAAAGATACACAATTTGGCAGAAAGCTAGATTTATACTCAGAAAGCGTGCTTTTTTTGTGACATTTTTTGAGAAATGAAAGGTCAAAACATAGTGATATCTCATGATGGTGTGGTATCGCAAGTTAAAAAATTAAACGACTTCGATTGGCTGAGAGTTTTTTTTGCCATACTGCTCTACAGGGCAATCCAATTGGCTGGCTGAAACATCAACAGAAATGTTGGGACCGCCATTTCAGGTCTTGGGGATGCAGTCCCTGTGTTCTCAGATTCTTAAAAAAATTATATACAAGAGGGCACAGTAGGGGTATCTTGACCTCCTGACCCTTATAGTGATGTGTCAGAGGGATCCACTACAGGACCAAAATAAATAAAAAGTTTGTGCTGCATGCACCACTGTACTCCCATGGGGCCCAGCGAGGCATCTCTGCAAGGTCCCAGGGCGGCCCTTTTGTGTAGTCCTGCAGGAGTACCCGAGACAATGCAATTGTTAAAAAGTTAAGCCTGCACTGTCCCACAGTACTTTAAATATTGCTTGTGTAGCGGTACCACAGGAGCAGGCCCTGGCCATCAGCTGCGTGCAGCTTGTGATTGACCACTTGCAGACAGGCCCGCGTCCTGCCCTGACTGCGCATGTTCGAAATTTTTGCTCAATGAGGAAGTTGGGGGAATATGGAAAAAAAATAAATTCACTGAAAAAACAAAACTTTAAAGTGACATTATGGTTGGGTATGGTAACAAAATCTTACGTTTTGTTAAAAAAGCCTTAGCAATTCACTGAAAAAAACAAAGGTTAAAGTGCTGCTATTTTTACGTGTTGAAAAAATATAAAAACAAACATTTTAAAGCCTAAAAAAACACTGAAATTCACCAGTTATAGTTTACTATGCTAACTATAACATGCTCCCCCGCTATACCCTGCTTATAACCTCACATCACTCATGACATAATAAATAACACCACTGATGAGTTCACTGATGACATTTTAAATTAGATCATTGATGACATCACTGATCACATTTTTTCAGTGAATTTCTAGATTTTTAAAAAAAATGTAAGTTAAAATCGTATTACCTTACCTAACTATATCACTTTAACCTATGTGTTTTTTCAATGAATACACACACACACACACTGTAGACATATTTCAATAGCTGTATAGTCACATAGGTAAACAGACACATGAGGTGTTGTTATAAAGACACTTATATATACATAGCTACAAACAGTCACCAAGATGAATATATAGGCACACACCAGAAGACACATTAGGACATACTGAGTCTTAGAGTGTTGCCCCAAGTTTTTCCCAATGTACCCCTGGATGTATTGCCTTCCCTGTAGATCAGGGCCAGCTAACATGCCTGATGTCCATGTGCTCTACTTAGAAGTGTGTGCTTTTTCCCTATCAGTGCAGCCTTTATCTGTCCTGGCTTCGTTGACACAGAGGAGGAGAGGAAGAGGATATTAATGCTGAGCCCAGTGTAAAGCTGCAGCAGCAGATATACAGAGTCCTTGGTTCACTAGCAGGTGAAGTAGTACCACATTTGTAAAAGAATATGCGCTGGGGCCCAAAGTTTTGCTCAGAAGCCCGTGGCTGTGTTTATCGAAAGTGTTTTTTTAGGTTTCGGCTAAAATGCGCGAAGCGCGTTCTCTCCGAGAACTATTGTTAGCGAGTGTGCTTCCCAGGAGACACTCCTGGCCGCGCGCATCGCCTTCAAACTGTCACGCGCACGAGCGCTGCGGCCTGGCGCTGTCTCCTGGGAAGCACACACGCATGCGCATACACACACACAAGCGCCCACGCACATACATACAGAGACACCCACCTCCCTCCGCAGACATACACACACACGCGCGCGCACACACACGAGTGCACCCCCCCTCTCCCCCGCCGTCGCACACATGCATACACACACAACGAGGGAACCGAGCCCCCCCCAGCCTTTTGTAAGTTACCAGATCAATTCTGAGGGACTCCGCTCTCCTTCTGGCGTCGCGAGACGCTTTCACTCCGCCTTCTCTTCCGGTTACGTACGCAGCCCCGCCCCCGTCACAGGCGACTTTGCCTGACTTCCCGTCCTACCTGCGCTCACTGAGTTCGGGAACTCCTGCCTCGCCTGCTTGCCCCTTCTAGCGTGCGGCTTCACGTCATCTCTCTGTGGACCTTTTATGTTGGAATCGTCCCTTTAATACCTGCACTGTCCCGGCAGCCGGTGGCTCTGTCCACCTCGTCTGCGTCTTCCCTCGAGTCCACCAAAACATTTGTGTACTTGACCCCCATGATCCCTCGTCGTCCTTGGAGAGCTTCTCTTTACCTCGCCCCGAGCTTTTAACTTCAGGCACTCATGGTCTTTAACACAACAGCACTTTGCATGCTGATATTTCTGGGCCTCTACTTGCAACAATAACATAGAAACTCCAAGTCCCAGAATGCAAGCTGCTGTTGGGTAAAACACCAGCACTGACTGAAGGCGTGACACCTATGAAAGATCACGCCAGCTGTGCTTCACACCCGACTCAAGGCGGTTTGAAGTTGTGCTTAATTTGTGAGGTGCCCAAAGCTCTTCTCAGCTGTTCGTAGCCAACTCAATTAAACGTCAGCACGCCGAATGCCAACACCTCTGAACCATTACCCGCCGATATTCTGCCTTTGTTATGCCTCTGTTTTAGCCCACTTAATCTGTCTTGAATCCATTACCTACCACTCGCGTACCCTTCATCTAACTATTGCAGGTTGCAGCATTCTCACGTTGTGGCAGTTTGTCCGCCTTTCAGATCCGCCCCTGCGTATGTTCGTATCAAATGGGGGAAATAAGCACTCCGGCTGAAATTAAGCACAGGTTAGATGACTGCGTGCCAGTCAGTGTGCTTCTCTGCAGTGCACCGGGAGCAGCACTGCAGCTTTGTATTCAATGTAACAATGCATAGAGACAGCCCCAGTTTTTCAGCGCTATCATTTTTACTTATTTGTTGTACAGATAGAGACAGTACAGCATCTCTTTCACTCTCTGCATTTATTTTTAAATACCGAAAATGGTTCTTCTTTTGAATGCTTCTAAATGTGGTAAATCATGGCTATCCGGTGATTCACTATACAGGCTGACCGATCGGAAAGTTAAAGGAGAAAGTTTCCTAATGAAGTTTAAATAGGTTCAGGTGTGACTCTACTTAAGCTGTTCTATAATGCTCATGTTTCTTTGATGAGCGTGTTGTATTGTATACGACTTCATATAGTGCTAAAAACTGTTAGGCATTGACAAATAAAGGTACATTTATTGGCTAAATAAATGTGGACACAAAAAAAAAAATGCCATTTGCAATGCCAATAGCTCTAACTTTAACAAAGCCGAGACCATTGCATTGTAAAGTAGTGAGTGCAGAGTAGTGAGTGCAGAGTAGTGAGTGCAGAGTAGTGAGTGCAGAGTAGTGAGTGTGCAGACTGCAGAGTAGTGAGTGCAGAGTAGTGAGTGCAAAGTAGTGAGTGCAGAGTAGTGAGTGCAGAGTAGTGAGTGCAGAGTAGTGAGTGTGCAGACTGCAAAGTAGTGAGTGCAGAGTAGTGAGTGCAAAGTAGTGAGTGCAGAGTAGTGAGTGCAGAGTAGTGAGTGCAGAGTAGTGAGTGTGCAGACTGCAAAGTAGTGAGTGCAGAGTAGTGAGTGCAGAGTAGTGAGTGCAGAGTAGTGAGTGCAGAGTAGTGAGTGCAGAGTAGTGAGTTCAGAGTGTAAAGTAGTGAGTGCAGAGTGCAGAGTAGTGAGTGCAGAGTAGTGAGTGCAGAGTAGTGAGTGCAGAGTAGTGAGTGTGCAGACTGCAAAGTAGTGAGTGCAGAGTAGTGAGTGCAGAGTAGTGAGTGTGCAGAGTAGTGAGTGCAGAGTAGTGAGTGCAGAGTAGTGAGTGTGCAGAGTAGTGAGTGCAGAGTAGTGAGTGCAGAGTAGTGAGTGCAGAGTAGTGAGTGTGCAGAGTAGTGAGTGCAGAGTAGTGAGTGCAGAGTAGTGAGTGCAGAGTAGTGAGTGTGCAGACTGCAAAGTAGTGAGTGCAGAGTAGTGAGTGCAGAGTAGTGAGTGCAGAGTAGTGAGTGCAGAGTAGTGAGTGTGCAGACTGCAAAGTAGTGAGTGCAGAGTAGTGAGTGCAGAGTAGTGAGTGCAGAGTAGTGAGTGTGCAGAGTAGTGAGTGTGCAGAGTAGTGAGTGTGCAGAGTAGTGAGTGCAGAGTAGAGAGTGTGCAGACTATTGAGTGCAGAGTTTGAGTGCAGAGTAGTGAGTGCAGAGTGCAGAGTAGTGAGTGCAGAGTAGTGAGTGCAGAGTAGTGAGTGCAGAATGCAGAGTAGTGAGTCCAGAGTAGTGAGTGCAGAATGCAGAGTAGTGAGTGCAGAGTGAGTGTGCAGAGCAGTGAGTGCAGGTGCAGAGTGGTGTGTGCTGTTGAGTGCAGAGTGCTGTTATTTATGATTTAAGGAAAAAAAAAGAAATGTCATGAGCAATGATGCCAAAACCATTGCATTGTAAATGCTTGTTTTAATAGCCTGTGTAGCTCATGTCTGCTTCATCCAATGCCAGATACTCACTGTCCCTTTATTTCACTCTGTCGTAGCTTTGCCTGGGGGTCAGTAGAGACAGCGAGGGGCAGTGGTGGAGGGCCTGGTGGCACCAGTGCCCCATCTATAATTAACCTGGATCCCCCTTGTGCCCTAACACCCGGCGACGGCTGCAGCCAGCAACAGCAAACACTGGCATCGCAACCTGGGAAGAGCGAGGTTGCGCCTGTTTGCATTTCACGTTTTACTTAATCTTGACGTCGCTAAGAGTATTTGATTTTTCCATGACGTGTTTCAGTGGTTTTTTTGATGCCACATATTACTCATGAATCGTGCAGAATGTGAAAAGAGGTGTCTCTATCTGTGGGTGTGATTTCTGGCTGTAGGTGGGTGTTTAGAATGGTCCACGATTGAGAACTGTAAAGTTCAGGCCAAAGGAAGAGTGAATTTCTCACAGTGCCTGTCAGGGGGTCATACAGGGGTTCAGAATAAATGTTCATCCAGGCCTTGACCTCTCTGCAGGGGGCATATAACAGTGGTCAGATGTGTCCTTTGTAAATGTGATTCTATGAGAAAGTGTGTAAAGGAGATACACAGCTGTAAAAAATATAGACATGGCAAAAGTTAAGGAACAGGCAGTTTTTACAGGAGAGTGGAGTGTTGTCCTTGGTGGAGGTGTGGTGCAAGGGAGTATGTGCAGGAGAGAGTGAAAATGGAGTGCTGAAGAGTAAGGAGATGAGGAGTGAAATACACGATTGAAGGGTGTCTAAAAGATCCCAGGAGAAAAAGGATGTAAGTGTTTAACCTAGAGGCTGCAGAAGAAAGTGGCATGACGAGCAGAGCTGCATTGATTGAGATACTCTGAAGACCACTAACCCTTCTACAGACCTTAGTAATGTTTAATTCAGTCTGCTTGAATATATATATATATATATATATATATATATATATATATATATATATATATATATATATATATATATATATATATATATATATATATATATATATATATCCAAAGACCACTCTTCTCGCCGCTATCCTCACGGCGCCCAAGTTTCCCCGGGAAAAGAGAGACGGACACCAAATGTTTTGTTTTACCGCAGCCGCAGGTAAAATTTAATCAGCATATTTTTTATCAGTGCATGTTCCGAACAGGAACCCAAACGCGTTTCGGCGTTCTCAGATGCCTTGCTCGCTGGTGAACTGTGCAAGTATCCCCGCCCCTTAATAAAATGAGGCTAATCCCGTGGTCAGTGACCGGTACAACAACAAACATGGAAAACATACTCGTATATAACACAGATATGTCAACTTCCCCTCAGCGGAGAGCACATTGTAAACCGCAATTGTTAAAAACAAAAGAATAATTTATGTCTCTTGTTTCCTGCATTTCCGAATTGATACATGCGCATTCAAGTCTACACATTTTTTTCATTATGCAAACCCTTGCATCAACCTAAATCCCTTATATCGGATTTTAAAGAGGCATTGCTATTAACAATTGTTTTGATCAAATTGAACTGTGACATTTACCATCTGTTATGTTTAAGCACCTAAAGAGTCACACAGCCATGATAGTGCAAGTGATTTAAAACTTTAAATTTCGCAGTGCAGTTGGCTTTATGGAGCCTCTCAGCCGAGAGTTATCCTATCTGATAAAGCCCGCTGCTTTAAGTTGGATCTGGGAAAAAGGGGGTTGGGGGACAGAAGCGATAGCTAGACTTAAATTCTTGGTGGAAGTAAATTATATCTGCACAAATACAAAGAGCAGTGTTACACATTATATACAGTGGGATGACAGGTATAGTCCACCTCTGGACTTCAATACTATGAGAATAGCACGACAGCTATATATAAAATTCACTCTCTCTGCGGTATGCCGGTCTGCACCTGATCACAAGTGGTGCAAGGTGGAGGCAAACTAGCCATTAGGAAATGAAACAAGCATTAGAAATGCAATAGGTCTCGCAGCATTAGAGTTAGTGCTTTTAGAATTGTTTATGGGTTTTTTTGTAAATCTTTAGCATGAGGTTGAGGGTGAGTGAGGGTGAGTGAGGGTGAGGGGTTGAGGGTGAGTGAGGGTGAGGCTGAGGTGTTGAGGGTGAGGGTGAGTGAGGGTGAGTGAGGGGTTGAGGGTGAGGGGTTGAGGGTGAGTGAGGGTGAGTGAGGGTGAGTGAGGGTGAGTGAGGGTGAGTGAGGGTGAGTGAGGGTGAGGGGGTGAGTGAGGGTGAGTGAGGGTGAGTGAGGGTGAGGTTTGAGGGGGAGTGTTCGAGGTTGAGGGTGAGGGGGTGAGGGGTTGAGGGTGAGTGAGGGTGAGGTGTTGAGGGTGAGTGAGGGTGAGTTTTTATGGGTGGGTGAGGGTGAGGCTGAGGGGTTGAGGGTGAGTGAGGGTGATTGAGGGGTTGGGGTTGAGGGTGAGTGAGGGTGGGTGAGGGTGAGTGAGGGTGAGTGAGGGTGAGTGAGGGTGAGTGAGGGTGAGTGAGTGAGGGTGAGTGAGTGAGGGTGAGTGAGTGAGGGTGAGTGAGTGAGGGTGAGTGAGTGAGGGTGAGTGAGGGTGAGTGAGGGTGAGTGAGTGAGGGTGAGTGAGGGTGAGTGAGGGTGAGTGAGGGTGAGTGAGGGTGAGTGAGGGTGAGTGAGGGTGAGTGAGTGAGGGTGAGGGGGTGAGGGGTTGGGGGTGGGTGAGGGTGAGGGGTTGAGGGTGAGTGAGGGTGAGGTGTGCAGTTGTTTTCAGCACTTTAACAGACACCGCATCAAAAAAGGGTAGACTTTTAACAGAGAGGCTAACTGGTACCAAATTTACCTCATTTTGATGTAAACGATACGTAGATAAAACCAAGCATTCCTGTTCAAATGATTCCAAATAGTTGCCCTCCGACGCAGAAGCATGTAAGGCAGTAGATGAATGACAGGTGGGATGAACCAGAGGAGGACTCTTGAGCTGGGGTGGGGGAGAGGGTGGAACATGGGACAATGACTGTCAGAGGCTAAGCCTGAAATCTCGAGAGGAGTTGGGAAAACGTGTTTTGTGAACAAAGTGCATGGATTAGCATTTATGGCCAGAAGTAGTGATCACATAATGCTCCACTTGAACGAAAGGCTGCCCTGGTAATCGGCAGCAGCTATGGCCTATAATACACTGGCAACTCTACCTTTAAGAGCACAAGATACAACGCATTCGCTAAGCTAATAGGTCTAACCTTGGAGACCAATTGGCTTTGTCAATGGATTTTAGCCAGGCTGAACGGCACCATGAAATGTGCAGCATGGCTAAATAAAAAAAAATACCTTGATGTGACCAGTTGCATCATTTAGTTGCTGTGCCCGCACACTTGCATGCCTACAAAATGACGCAGATAGTTTCAGTTTTTTTTTTCCGTTGTTCTTTTTATTACTGATCCGAGCTGGATCAACAAGTTAAAAGAAAATACGTATGCAAGTGTTTTGTGATTTTTTGAAGTGCAGGTGGCGGGAGCTGGTGTGGCAACACAGAGTGCAGGTGAGGGGAAGCAATGGGGGGTGGGCAAGAGAAGCAACAAGTGACAACAAAGGAGGGCAAGGTGGGGAAGCAACATGAAGGGCCGGGTGACAAACACAGAAAGCCGTGGTGGGAAAGAGAAGCAGGGGGCAAGTAAGCAATGTGGAGTAGATGGGGGAGAAGCACACGAGCAAAAGCTCAACGGGGAGGACACAAGAGTGTGTGCAAAAACATGGAGGCGGGGCAGGGAGAAGCACACAGGTAACAGATAACTACAAAGACTGCAGAGGGATAGAGGTACATGACGGAGACAGGTGGAAAACACGTACACTCTCATGGAGTGCTCAACCAAAAAGAAAAAAATAGTGCTTGAAAAGCAATTGGGGTGGGGGCAAAAAATCCAATCAAAAGAGATGGTAAAGAGACTTGGCTTCATGAGAGGGACAAAGACACAAATGACAAGCTGGGACACAAAGACGCTGAAAAACGAGGGTGACAGGAATGCCAACAAGTGGTAACCAACGGGCAGGCTTCAATCCGATATGTATTTTCATAGCAAACCAACAATAAGTCTTTTGCAACCAGAAAGCTACGATGTCTGGCAGGCACGACCAAAAACCGGAATATGATTGGAAAAAAAAAAAAAAAAATAAGTCTGTAACAAATGCAATACCGGTTGCTCATTTGCAACGGGCCATGGGGAAACTGGTCGGGTTTCGACATTCAAGGTGCTTAGGAAAAGAGCAGCCAGGGAACATAGAACCATCTCAATTCTTTCGCGCTCACAAACAGGCAGAGAAACACACGCAGAACCGGAGCTTGGCCCGTCTCAGCATTTATCACACAAATGCAGCAAACGGTATCAACTTCTTGTCATAGACGGAATAACAGAGAGTTACCAGAAGCCAGAAGGTACACATGATTGGTGGAAATGTTGGAGCCCGTTTCGGCCGCCGTCCTCGGATGGAGTACCGCGAGCTAGTGGGATCTCCGTCTGTCCTTCTCCAAATAGACACGGAAGCGGAGAAGGACACAGAGAGAAGGCAGGTGGTGACGGAGGAAAGCGCCAGGGTGGACAAGAGGAATGGAACGAGATGGGGCACACGGAAGAGGAGAGGGAGAAGATTAGCGGGAAAAAGAAAGGGGCAGAGTATTAAACACTGAAAGTAGCAAGAGAAAGAGGAAGGAAGGGCAAAGAAAACAAGTAGTGAGGGGGCGGAGCTGGGGGAGGGTGCGAGAGAGTAGGCAAGGCTAGCGGCAGGCAGGGGAGGAGAGGAGGAGGGGGGAGGTGGGGGAGGGCGGGTTTGGAATGACGAGCTCGCGAGGCGGTGTTGGCGGGGAGGGGGCGGAGCGGGGGAGAGGGTGTGTGTGAAACGAGACGGAGGGGAGAGAGGGGAGGGGGAGGAGAAAGAGAAATGCGACACGGCGGGAGGGGGCGGAGCGGGGGAGAGGGTGTGTGTGTGTTGTTAGGAGACGGACGTGCACGCGCACGCGCTTTTAAGGTCAATGCGCATGCGCATAAGCTCAATGCGCATGCGCATTGACCTTAAAAGTCACGGGCACTGCAAGGAATCGCCACGATTCCTTGCAAGTTAGATAAAGAGTCGATGAGCCCCTATAGTCTCGCTTGCTCGATGCGCATGCGCATCGACAGGCGAGACCTAAAAACCCAGTAAGGACATGAGCTGAGGAGGACGAGGAACGAGCAGCCAGCCTTCGAGGTGAGGAGACAGAACTCGGAGTGGAGTTGAAGGCACTCCTGAAGAGAAGTCCGTCCCGGCCACATAAACTACAGAGACTAAGGAGCAGGGCACTACGTACTGAATTGACCTAGCAATGAGGTGGAGAAATGGCCTGATCCTTTGTTTTTAACATCTTTAAATGTATTAAGAAAGCTTCATAACAGATATGAGAACTTCCTATTTTGATTGCTGTATGCTACTTGAACATTTTAAATACTTACCGTGCAATCCAAGACACTGAATGGCATGATGTGTATTAAGACGAACTGGGCTGCGAGACAGCGAGACACAAGCGCAATAGTATTTCTTCCGTGTAAGTGAATAGAGAATTTACATAATTAATGCAATGAATATGGTGACACAGGTTGATAAAGGTTGGTAATGCCAAAACGTGTCTCTGTTAAAAGGGGGTATCCAATAAAGATTGAAAGTTCAATCCCACCAGGAATGCAAGGAATCTTTGTGACCAAGGGAGTAAATCCTGAAACGCGTAGAGTGTTGCCGGTTTTGCCATTATGTGCAATAAATACTGATTGCCGCAAAAGTCCTTTGTTGTGTCGGTGAATGCTGTATTGTGGACAACGCTAAACACCTTCTGGGTTGGATATATATATATATATATATATATATATATATATATATATATATATATATATATATATATATATATATATATATATATATATATATATATATATATATATATATGAATGATCATTTGTCCAACCAACACCCTCCTCTCCCTACTACCATAATAACACTAACGCACAACACACACACTGCACACCACCACACTTTTTAACTCCTGCAACAAACCAGTCTAAGACAAACACGTTTATCTCTACTTCATTCCCTCCTACACACAACATACACTCTACTCATAAACACATCACTACCCCCTCCACCTTACAACCTCCTCTCACAAACAATACTATACAACCAAATCCATTGCATGTAACAAATACACCAGCACCCCTTTTCACTACTCCTCAAAAACAAAACATATCACACACAACAGCACAACAAGATCTTCAAAGCGCAACACCTCAAAATATTTACCATCACAAAATACAAACATACACCCACCTTTCAAACCACACAAAGGAACAAGCAGATACAGAAACACAGCAACTCTCTTCAATTTAGAATCTTACTACATGACCCACATGCTGCACCACCACCCCAGACTCATACACCTTTCGCCATAAACACACGCAAACAACATATGCGACGTGCCACACCTCACAACTTTGCTTCCCCATGTCTACTGCACAACAATGTTACACCACGAAAACAACACAGCACACCAACTCACTCTCAAACACCATCTCCACCACATACACCTGCAGACCCATCAAAATGCCTTCTTAGCATGCCGGATGAGGAACTTGATACAGAACAGCTACACTATTGCTATCCTAATACAGTTAATGCCTGCACTAAAGACACACCTGCTACAAACACACACAATACTGTTCACTCTACTACAAAACAAAGTCTCACTATCACCAAAGGCCATTCTCTATTCTGTCTACTAATAAATGCTCGATCCCTCTCTAAAAACAAACATCACATCTACGACCTTCTCACAGATGCAAAAACAAGACATACTATTCATAAATGAATCATGGTTGGGAGATGTTATGGCTCCAGTCCTGCATGAAGCCGTTCCTCTAGGCTATCAAACAATCACCCAAAATCATATAGGCAAAAAAGAGTTGGGCTAGGGGCGTGGCTTGACGGGCGATGATGGCGGTCGCAGCTTAGTTGAGCTCCCGCCGGCCCGAACTTACTTTGGACATTTATCCTGGCCCCCGAGCCCGCAGAAGATCCCTGGCGAGTCTTGCTGACTCCGGAGTGTGTCCTGTTCTCTCCGGTGACGGGATCCCGCGATTCTGTCTCCGCCGGGACCCTGAAGAGCCGACGGCGGAGTGTGGCCTGGTGGCTGGCCGCGAGCCGGGGACCTCGATTTTGGTGACGCCGTGCGGCGGCTGTCGGAGCGCGGCTGAGGGTGCCATCTGTGGTGCGGATCCCGGACGTCCCTGCAGCGCCTGGACCCTGAGCCCGTGGTTGGTGCCGGGTGGGCGCCGTTGGTCCGTGAGTGGGCCCTGATTCCCCCGGTGCCGGGTTCTAGTGGCTCCATTCCCTCAGGGACCCCGTGGCGCTGACGGCGGTCGGCGGCCTGGTAGCTGGCTGTGGGCCGGGGACCTCGATTTTGGGACAGCCGAGAGGTGGCAGTGGGCGCGCCGCTGCGAGTGGCGTCAACAGCGCAGACTTTGGCCGAATACCTCACCCGGTGGCCACTGGTGAGTGGGGACATTGCTGCATTCCCAGGCCACCGTTGCGTGGGGACACTGCTGTATTCTTGGGCCACTGTTGCATGAAGACACTGCTGCAGCCTGGGGGCACCGCTACATGAGGATACTGCTGAAGGTGCTCTGCCCCCTCTGGATCCTGGAGGTACCTGTGGGCATCGTGGGGACCTGTCTGGTCCGGAGCCTTGTGTGTCGTGCCACTGGAGTCGTATTGACCCGCCGCCCCTCCTGCGCGGGCACCGGACCCGCCGTCCGAACGTGGTCCTGAGCTTCTTGTTGTGGACTCACTGCCCCGGGCCTGCTGAACCTACCCGTCCGGTCCAGTGTGCTGATCCGCTGTGTCCGTGAGCGGCCATGACCAGGGGTGGCGGAGGGGGCCCACCCAAGCAGGGCCCCATGGACAAGTTTGCCGGGCCCAGTGGTGGCGCCGGGGCGTCTGGCGGAGGTGGCGGATCAGGGCCGGACAACGCTGCGATCCTGGCGGCCATTACCCAATCCCGGGACATGCTGGACGCCAAAATAGGGGCGGTGGGAGCGGACGTTACACTGCTTCGCCAGGACCTCCGAAACGCAGTGGCGAGGATCACGGAGACTGAGTCTCGAGTATCGGTGACCGAAACGGACATTGGCGCCCTAAAGAAACGAATGGCGGAGGTGGAGTGCGTCCAGAGGACGCTTGCGGCCCGCGTGGAGGATGCCGAAGGGCGCGCACGGAGAAATAACCTCCGCTTCATTGGCTTTCCGGAGCGGTGCGAGAAAGATGGCATGGAGCATTTCCTGACTCACTGGCTGGAGAGCTGGGTCCCCGAGGGGACACTGTCGGCGTGTTTTGTGATTGAACGGGCGCACAGGGCCCTGACTCAGCGGCCGCCTGATGGGGAACGTCCTCGGCCGGTCATTGCTCGGCTGCTGAACTATCATGACCGAGATGCCATACTGCGGGAGGCGAGGACCAAGGGCTCGCTTACATATGAGAATCATGCCATAATGATCTTCCCGGACTACACGAAAATGGTTCAGCAGCAGCGACAATCCTTTGTGGCCGCCAAGGCTAAGTTGCGGGGCCTGAAGCTTCAATACTCTCTCCTGTACCCGGCCCGCCTGCGGGTAGTACACCAGTCCCGGACACACTTCTTCGATACACCCGAGGAGGTTTTTCGTTGGACCGATGAGACGGTGCGACTTCGGCCCCATGCCCAGCCGGGGCTGGATCCTGGCGGGTCCCAGAGATCATCACCGGAGCGGACGGACCGCACCAACCGGAAAGGACGGCATCGAAGGTCCAGGTCTAAGAAACGGTCAGCTTCCGCCAGTGCGACGCAGACGAACGGCACACTTGACTCTGAACACTCTGATGCTGGCAGTTGAACCCTGGTGGTGCCTGGCTGCTGGTGTTGCCCGAAATGGACCGACTGGTGAGACTGTTCCATGTGACTTTGCCTGAACTTCTCTGTATGCTTCTAAAACACTCTGAGGCTCTGGGTAGAGCCACTGCGGGGCTCGGGTGGCGGCTTCTATGGGCCTTAGACCCTCACGAGTAGTGGGTGTTGTTGTTGGGGGGGTGGTGAGTGAGTGTTGATGGGGGTGTTGGGATCCATTGGTATGGTGGGCCTTGGGTTCTCTGTTCTGGACCCAGGTCTCTCCATGCCGCGACAGATACTTCACTGTTTTCTGAGGTATTGGGGTGGGGGGTGTGGGGTGCAGGGGGGGGTTGTTTTATTGTTGGGGGTTGGGGAGGTCGGGGCCGGGGGTGGCCAGGTTGGTTTTGGGGTACTGGGTGTTCGGGTTGGGAGGGTGGGACCACACGTGTCTTTGGCTTTTGATTTTGTTGCTTTGTGGGGTGCGCCAGGGTGGGGCGGGGGGCCGGATGCTGGACACTGTCTTAATTATGGCTGATACTGCGACTGTACCTCCTCAAAAGACCCTGCGTGTTGTGACGTGGAATGTGAGGGGTATTCTGGACAAAATCAAGCGTGGGGCGGTGCTGCGTTGGGGGAAAAGAGAGATGATAGATGTGCTGCTGCTTCAAGAGACTCACATGCTGGGCTCTAAGGCCCTTAGCCTCCAGAGGTTCGGGTTTCAGCAGGTGTACCATGCGGGTTTTACGAGGGGTTCTAGGGGGGTGGCTATCTTAGTACACCGCAGGTTGGCTTATGTGCATGACAAGCAGTGGATTGATCCTCAGGGCCGATATATTTTCATCAAAGGCCGGTTGGGTACTGAACAGGTGGTTTTTGGTAGCGTATATGCCCCCCCCCCCTCTGCAGTGGGCTTTGTCTGAGCGGCTATTCGCGCTGTGGGATGAGATTCCGGAGGTCCTCACTATGGTGGGGGGTGACTGGAACGAGGTTATGGATGTAGGCCTGGATCGTCTGAGGCGGGTGCCTGTGGTGTCGGATCCCCCCCCCACTATTGCTCCCACCAAATTGCGTGCGACTGCGAGTGGCCTGGGCTGGGTTGATGTATGGCGGCACTTTCATCCTGCTGTGCGTGAATTCACATATGTGTCGGCGGTGCATGGGTCCTTCTCGAGACTGGACTATCTGTTTGTGCCGGGTGCCTGTCTGAGTCGGGTCAAGGATGCTATGATACTTCCCAGAGGCCTGTCTGATCACTCCCCCGTCCTAGCTACCATGACCCTCCCCTCCACGAGACAGCCGTTTCGATGGCGGATGTCCTCTTGGCAGTTGCAGCGGCCTGAGTATGTGCATCACCTGCGTGAGGCGATTGATCATTTCTGGCGCGAGAACTTGGTTGGAGATGTGAGTGCAGTGGTGGTGTGGGAGGCGCTGAAACCCACGCTTCGGGGCGTGGATATAGCCTGGTGCGTGGCTGCTCGACGAAAACATCGGGAGGCCATTGTGACCGCCGCGGCCCGCGTGGAGGAGCTGGAGCAGCGTGGCCGGCTTGGGAGCGACGAGGGCATTGTGAGGCAGCTCTTGCAGGCCCAGCAAGCATACGCCTCTGTTCTTTATGAGGAAGCCCGGCAGGCGTGGCTCGCCACGCGCAGCAGGGTGTATCAGTGGGGCGACAAGTCCTGTACTATGCTGCATAGATTGTGCCAGGCGACCTTCCAGCCCCTAGTGTTGCCGGGCCTTACCGCAGATGACGGTTCGGTCATGACCGACCCGGACTTGCTGGCGGCTAGCTTTGCCCGTTATTACGAGGCGCAATACGCTCCTCGGGATCATTTAGAGGCGAGCGAGATCTCCGCGTATCTTGACGACCTACTACCGCAAGCCATCCCCGATGAGACCAGAACCGCACTGGACGCCCCGCTTACGGCTGAGGAGCTCGGAGAGGCCCTTGGTCAACTGAATGCGGGTAAGGCGCCCGGCCCGAGTGGCTACCCAAGTGAATTCTACAAAAAGTTTCACGTCCAGCTGGGGCCCCACTATCGCTGTGCTCTGGAGGAGGCGCGGGCTCGGGGAGAGCTGCCACCAGATTGGCGACATGCGGAAATCGTGGTATTTTTGAAGCCGGGCAGGGCGCCGGACCGGCATGACTCGTACAGGCCGATTTCCCTCCTCAACATTGAGGCCAAGGTTCTGGCTAAGGCCTTGGCAAACCGTCTCCTGCCCCACGTTGCTGCCCTAGTTCACCCCGATCAGGCTGGATTCATGCCTCGCAGGGCCACTCGACATAATATTCGGCGGGCGCAGGCAGCGGTGGATGCTATGGGTGCTAGAGATGAGCAGGCGGCACTCCTCCTAGCGGACATGGACCGGGCCTTTGATTCGGTGAGCTGGGCATATCTGTTCACACTGTTGGCCCGCCTCAACCTGGGGCCGGTCTTCCTGTCGTACATTCGTCTCCTCTACACCAACGTTACGGCCTCGGTCCGCGTGGCCGGTGCTACCTCTGGGCGCTTCCAGGTGGGTCGTGGTACTCGGCAGGGTTGCCCGCTGTCCCCGTACCTGTTTGCCCTCGCCATGGAACCTCTGGCGTCGCGAATACGAGCGGATGACCGGTTGCGCGGTTTGAGGATCTGGTGGATAGGATTGCACTGTATGCGGATGACGTCCTTACGGAACTACGGCGATCAGGTCCCCGAGTTCTGGAAATCATGCGGGAGTTTGGCGGGGTCTCGGGCCTTCACCTTAACCTGAATAAATCGACCCTGTGGGTGCTGGGCGGTGGTGTGGTTGCTGACCCCTGGGCTGCTGAGTTGCGAGTGGCCTCGGATGGCCTAAAGTATCTGGGAGTTTTTCTCTCGGAGTCGCGGGCCGTGGCCTGGGCGCGTGGAGTCTTGCCGGTGTGGGAGCGGGTTCAGGCTGATGTTAAGACATGGGCTAGAATGCCGCTTACTATCTTTGGGAGATCGGCCATCTTCAAGATGGTGGCGCTTCCGCGGCTCCTGTACCAAATCCAGAACTTCCCATACCCCATTGGCCTGGAGTGGTTCCGTCAGGTTAACTCAGTACTGGGCCGCTTCCTGTGGGGTGGTGGTGCGGCCAGAGTGGCGTTGAAGACGTGCTTTCTGTCCACATACAGTGGTGGCCTGGCCACCTCGGACCTCCTCTCTTACTACCAGGCTTCCCACCTGCTGGTCCTAAATGATTGGTGGTATGGTGATAGGAGAGACCCGGCTTATGCCCTGGAACGGTTGCTCATGGGCGACCACACGCTCCACACAATTCTTTATTCCGCTCGCTTACGCCGTGCATTGCCATCGGTCACCGGAGTGGTCTTTGCGGTGTGGCGACAGTCATTGCGCCGCATGGGATGGTGGGGCAGGTTGACGGCTGAGACGCCGCTTTGGCATAATGGTTTGCTCCCGGAGCTGGCGGCCCTAACCGGGTTTGAGGGTTGGGAGACCATCGGGATTACTCAGCTGGGCCAGGTTGTGTCGGGCACCACCCTCAAATCCTTCGAGGAGCTCCGTGCAGAGTTCCACATGCCTCAGTCCCAGTTCTTCCGCTACCTCCAGCTGCGGCATGCCCTCGCCCGAGCATCGCCGGTCTCGACTCCCTGCCGGAATTTAGTCCAGTAGAGGCCAAGGTATTTATGGGGGACCTGGGGGACAGGAAGGTCTCTAGGATCTACCAGACACTTGTAATTCATTGCTCCTCCACCCTACACTCCCTTCGGGAGGCGTGGGAAGTGGATGTGGGCCCCCTTGATGACGACGATTGGAGGGAGGCACTGGAATCCCCACGTGGAACCGCCATTGCGATCCGGCTTCGGCTAATCCAATTCAAATATCTGCATCGTGCCTATTATACCCGTGAGCGGTTGTGGAAGGCTGGGTTGATTGCGTCCTCGGAATGCCTGCGCTGTGGAGTGGTGCCTGCCTCTCTGGTGCATACGGTGTGGTCGTGTGGCCGATTGACTGGGTTCTGGAGGGGCGTGTGGAGTTGTCTGGCTGAGGTCCTGGGCTGGGATCTTCCCCGTACTCACCGGCTGGGCCTCTTGCATATCATGGAAGGGATTGGTGGTAATGTTTATAAGCGCCACTTGTTGCTATTGGGGCTGGTCGTGGCTAAGCGGGACTTGGCCCGAGCGTGGAAGTCGGTGAGGGCTCCCCCCTTGTCGGCGTGGAAGGCTGGGCTGGATTATTTCATGGGTCTGGAGGGGCCGATCTTTGAGGCGAGGGGGTGTCCGCGCAAACACTACAAAATTTGGAAGCGTTGGGCCGACTACCGTGGTCTGTCCTTGGACCCCCCGGCGGTGCAGGAGGAGGACATCTGATCGCAGTGACAATCTTGGCCCGCAGCAGTAACGCCCTGGTGGAATTACACCCACATATGACTCTTCCCTGTTGCTATATATACACGTGTGGTAGGGGGGGTTGGGGGGGGGGGTTCTTAGAATGGGGGGGAGGTAGCGTTTGGGGTTAGGGTAGGGTTTCAGGGAATCTCTATACTAAGCCTATTCTGACTCTGCTCTATTACTTGCTGCCTGTGTAATTGCTGTATTGATTTTGTTGTGGTGTTCTCGATGTGTGGAGATGCCACATTTGTGATGATCATTTGCTTAATAAAATTGGTTGTGAAAAAAAAAAAAAAGAGTTGGGCTAGCTGTTGTGTTCAGGCAAACATTACATATCACTAACGTTGATGCCATCTCCATAAAGAATTGTGAGGCTCTTCTAACAAGATGAAATAATACACCGTCTTCAACCTGTAACTTCCTGCTCTTTTACAGACCTCCACCTAGCAAGGCGACATTCCCAGAAGCACTTCTAGACACAGTTTCCAACTTATGCATTCTGGGTGACCTCAACATTTGGTTTGACAAACCCAATATGACCCATCCAAAAATAATAATCACTGGCCTAGAGGCACTGAACCTGCATCACTTTGTCCACAAACCCACACACATCGCTGGACATATCCTAGATGTCATTTTTACTAATACTGAATTAGTTACCTTTCAAACTATAACTCGAATCACAAGGTCAGACCACCACTTGCTTGCTTTCCACCATAAAACAACACTAAGGGACTCACCTAAAACTAGCTTACATCCATCCACCTGTCGGCCGTAGAACAAAGTCAATTTTGGACACTTAGAAACACAACTAACATCAAGTACAAATCTTGAAACAATAACTTCAGTTCAAAATCTATATGAGTGGCTTCAGGAAGCTTTTGACATCCTGATACCACTCAAAACCAAACAACAGCACAAAAGAAAAAAAGCGCCTTGGAGAAACTTAAAAATAAAAGACATAAAACAACAAATTAGAAAGCTGCAACGTACCTGGCTCAAAACAAACACCAAACAAAACAAACTTCACCTACAAAAAAATTAACAGATTATGCAAATCAGCTATCAAAAAAGCTAAGAAAAGGTACTATTCAGGCAGAATTCAAAATGCTAAATGTGCAAATAAAGAATTCTATAAAATACTCAATGAATTTCGCAAACCAAATTGCCTAGAAGGAACTCATCCTGTTACTCAAGATTTCACAGACAAACTGGCAAATCATTACACAGACAAATCAGATACATTGGACTCGTACTTAAAACAGAAACAAAGCACCAGCACTAACCCTGTACAAAACAACAATTCAAGACTACTCTAACCCAGCCTCTCTGTTCCTTCCAACACATCTCATACGATGAATTTATGGACCTGGTCAAAGCAAGCAGGCCTGCCGGCAGCCCTTCTGACCCCTGTCCACCACAAACTTTCAAGACAATTTTTTTAACAACCTCTGCTGCCACTCCAGTAAGAAGAATCATCAACGATTCCTTAACTACTGGAATATTTCCAGAAGAACTCAAAAAATCACACATACGCCCTTTACTGAAGAAAACAAACTTGGACCCGCTGAACCCTGACAACTACAGACCCATTACAAATGGACCTTTCCTGGGCAAACTTATAGAAAGAGCAGCGTTTGCCCAGATGTCACAAGTCATTGAAGAGAATGACATACTCTCAGACTTCCAAATAGGATTCCACCTGGGAGGGAGGCCCTGAATCTGCCCTCCTTGCCATTTGGGATGAACTGAAGAATACAGTTGACTGCAGCGTGGTTGCTGCGCTACTTGTCTTGGAGCTCTCGGCTTCCTTTGACACAGTTGACCATGACACTCTGAAACAAAGACTCTATGAATCCGGTATAGAGGGAACTGCTCTAGACTGGATTGCATCCTACCTTCAAAACAGAACTAATGTCATCCATACCCCACCTTTCTCATCCAAACCATACTTCACAAAAGCAGGGGTCCCTCAAGGTTCTATCATCCCGCCCAATCTTTTCAACATCTACATGAAATCATCACTGGTACTGATCAATCAATTTCATCTCACGTGCTATAACTATGCAGATGACACGCAAATACTCCTTCAATTGGAATGCCTCAAAGACATTGAAAAAATCCCAATTTTCAGTTGTCTCAGAGCAGTGGACCAGTGGATGACTTGGAGCCATCTCAAATTGAATGCTTCAAAAACGGAAATACTCAAGTGTGGCGATTGGAAACATTACAACCCGCTTGCCGCCTGGCCTGATGAACTGGAATCACCAACTAAAGTATTGAAGGAAGTAAGAAACCTCGGAATGGTAAGTGCTGCAGGGGGAATTTTCAGTCCAAGTGGAGACGCGGGGTGTTGGACACGCCGTGAAGGTTAAAAAGTGCCAATTTCCTGCTTGAATATGCTCCCAGGTGCCTCCTCCAGTCCCCAAACACCACTTCAACCCCACAAACCAGGAAACAAATGTGGCGGAGGCAGGAGTGCGAATGCAACCCGCCCTACGTATCACCGCCTTGCTGTGTCCTGATGCAGGAGGTGGGCCACGGACGTCCCGATACCTCGGAGTCCCAACAATTCTGCAGCAGCAGCTGCCAGCCTTGTCCGTGGCCAGCTTACGGAGTCGGTCCTCTGTATCACGGTGCCGGCTGCCGTGAATAATATCCAAGCAAACTCTCTTCCGAGGAAAAGAGCAGAGGCCACACGGGGGACGGGGGGACATGTTTCACTATACTAATTCAACACTAATGCTCTATGTGTCCGGAAGTAGTGTTCTAATCACAGAAAAAGCGCTTTGACGCCTCGTCAGGGGTAGTAAGCGCTATATGAATGCAATTAAAATACAATACTATATATATATACATATATATACATATATATATATATATATATATATATACAATTCTGCTTGGTCTATAATGTTTTTCTTTTTAACCAGCAACTATACCGCCAATTACAGGGAGTAGCAATGGGGGCCAGCTTCTCTCCAAGCTTTGCATGTTTGCGCATGGGGGCTTGGGAGGAGCTGGTCCTTGGCTATGAATACCAGCACAATATTCGTAATAACTTGGTGGCATGGTTTCGTTTTATCGACGATTTGCTGGTGATTTGGAGGGGTAGTCAGGATGAGGCATTGAAATTCATTCATGACATCAATGACAATAAATTAAATTTGAAATTTACAGCCACCCTCAGTCAGGAGAAGGTCACATTCCTTGACACTGAGTTATATATCAACAACGGACATCTTGAATCCAGAATTTTCCGTAAAGCGTCTGCTGGTAATAGCATTCTACATGCTGCAAGTGCACATCCGGCACATTTGGTTTCCAGCATCCCCTATGGGGAAATGCTACGACTACGACAAGTTTGTAGCAATTCTGTTGATTTAGAGAGGGCTCAAGGAGAAAGCAAGATGCGCTTTCTTGAGCGAGGATATTCGAGCCAATTAATTGAGAGGGCCAAACAGAAATCTATGACATTATCTAGGGAAGAACTTTTGGTGAAGAAATCTGACCGACAGGCAATATCTACTAGTGACACACAAGATGTAGGGAAGAAGGGAGCTAGTTGTTTCCGGATAATAACAGGATACAACAAACCGCACCGTCAAGTGCGTAGGATTATTGACAAACACTGGCCGTTGGTGATGAAGGACAATATTATTGGTAAAAGTGTCCCTAATAGAGTATCCCTCACCTTCAGCAAAGCTCTCTCCTTACGTGATCATATAGTAGTAACAAACCCTGAACCCTTTGTGAAATCTTCATGGTGGCAGGAAAACAAAGGCTTTTACAGATGCAAGACCTGTAAAGACTGCCTCCACGGAGAGAACACCAAAACTTTCAAAGATGGTTTCTCAGATATTCAACATCCGATCACACAGGTCCTTACCTGCAAAACGGAATTTGCAGTTTATATTCTACAATGTCCCTGTCAACTCAGGTATGTGGGCAGCACCAAACATGCTGTTCACAAACGCATCCTCCAGCACCTGCGTGCAATCACAAATGGCGATAACACCTACCCAGTGGTGCGCCATTTTAGGGATTTCCATCAGAATGATAACACCAGCCTAAAATATTGGGTGATTGACGCAGTCATGAATAGCAGAAGAGGAGGGGACAGGGACGCCAGATTAAGAAGGCTCGAAACTAAATATATCCTTTTGCTCAATACAAAGACCCCTGTAGGTCTTAATGTTACAGAAGACCTATACACGTGCTTGCCATAAGATTTCATCTATTTGTTAAAGGTCTCCTCCCTGTGGGTTGCACGTGTAGGAAACACCCGGCTGGGTGATACCACATGTGCACCAAGGGAAGGCTGCAACTAGATATACATCAGAAAATATAACTGAACTTTGCTGCTACTTATATTGAAATGAAATTTGATTTTAATTTCACCACTGAAGGGCACTTTATACAGATAGGGACTGTGTGGACCCTTATATCCAATCAGTCCTCTGTGATTTAAATTTAGGGATTTTTTATTGTTATCACAGTGTATGGACTATGAAGTCTGTTTTTGCCTATATTATTTATGGTAAGATTGTGAATTATGTGGGTTGTTGAAATGTCTAAATGATCTAGAAATAACAGGTTTTTATGCGATACAAACTCAATATGTTTTGTATTAATTGACTATACCAGGCGTATATTTTATATCTAAGATTTACTGGTCAAGGTATTAACATTGTGTATGAATTTGGACTCGGGCTGTGGATTGGAGATAGTAGCGTATTTTGCACATGAAGATGGGGGATATTATGCCCAACTTGCTATATTTTGCACAGTTTGCGATATTTGCACAAGAAGTCAGCACTGAAAGCAATATTTGCACATCTTTAGTAAAGCATATGCACTTTAAATTATTCCCTTACCATGAGTTCAGTCAATTAACCATTTTATGCAATATTTTAGAGCAGAAGGTACAAACTGCTTTTTAAAGTCATGTAGCATATAAAAACCTGAAATGTAATCTATTAGAGAAAATGTATTTTACTGAGACTCTTTTCTCTACCAACCCACAAGGTTTTACATCTTTTTATGTCATATTAGCAAATGTATTTAATTATGGTATTTTACAGAAATTTAAATGTAGTAACTGATTTCGGTTGCTGTATTTCAACTATGAAACTGACGTAGTATGTCTTTCATGTCCATACTTAAAACGCACAGGTGGTGTCAATTTTGTTAACACTTGCACTTTAAAAGAGCTGTCCGTTCAAAGAAGCGTTGTCATGTGAACAAGGCTCAGTTGAGCCGAAACGTCTTTGACTTTTTCTGCAATAAACTTCAGCACCTAACTGGTCCGTGTCTGTGTGCTTCTTGCTGGCTGGCTGGCGAGATTCCAGAGCGCATCAGGAAAGCGGAACAAGTGATATATATATATATATATATATATATATATATATATATATATATATATATATATATATATATATATATATATATATATATATATATATATATATATATTACTTACTGGCAGTCGCCATTAGGTAGTTATAGTTAGGACCTATTATCCATAGGAAAACCGCAACATTCTATTGGCAATAACTTTGGCGTCGATTGATGAATCTTCTTGAAATGTTCCAAACTTTTGGCCAGCTAAGTTCTCCCCATGCAATTTCCCATAGGACCTTCAGACACGGCTACAGCTCGAAAGGCTGAATAGAATTACACCAAATTTGGCGGAGAGGTAGTCCTCAGTTCCAACTTGTGCCTTTTGCTTATATGGTGTCAATCTGTCAGTAGTTTGTGAGAAAATTGGGGTTAAAGTCATTTATATATCTATGGCCACTGTGGATCCGTGGATTGTGCGAGGATTGGCATCATAGCATAAGCGCAATCTCCCGATCACGCGCTCAATGCTAATTGGCTGTCAAGCAGTTGTAAACATTCAAAACCAGGAACTGTTGGCAGCCATTTTGTGCCTCGGTAGAAGCGAGGGTGAAGAAGTCTGTGAAATATGTTGCCAAAACGTGAACAAGGGCAGGGTAGACAGACCCTGACCCCCTAGGCCTGCTCAGGGGGTCTTATAAGGACCAGTAGGGCAAAACAAGTAAGATAGTATATATTTTTTTTAAAGTCGCGGGATGCGCGTAGGATCAGCGCATTTCGCCACCGAAAAAAAAGAAGCATGTATTTTTGAGAGATACATCAAGCTTATATGTTTAGATCTTGGGTGGCTCTAAAAAGAGTCCTTGTGTTTATAGAGAGATTTTAGTACCTACATGTAAGTACCGATGCAGAGTCTAAAGTTCATGAGGAAGACTCTGTTTCCTTCATCTGTAAAATGTACACCATCTCTCCTATAGATGCCATGCATATTGAAACGCAGATTGTTGTGGTATATGGACCCCATTCTATAGTCTCGGAGAAAAGCAGAAACAGATTTATTCACATGTTTCCTAGCTTTCTCAATCTGTGGACAAAATTGATTGACCAGTTCCATTTCTGCCTTTGGCATATGTAAGAATAGACAAAGGCAGTTGGGGGAAAAGTGACATCAGTTCTCCAAAGATGTCCTTCATAAGCATTTCCAGACCAACCCCAGTCAAAGTGCCTAGGTCATTGCTGCCACAGTGCACAATTACGAGGTCAGGATGTTGGAGATGCAAAAACGATTTCACCAATGGCATCAATTGGTGCCACTTTAACCCTCTCAGTCCAATCCATTTAATGTCTACATTTGGTAAACCTAGGTCTTTGAGAATTCCTTTGTGTTCTGCATACCTTTACCTTTGTAGAAAAAGGGGGGCCCCTGCCTTATAGGATAAACCCTAGCAAGGTCAAATGTTTTTTAGAAAAAAGGAATGTGTACACCGGGTTATGTGTGCTGTTAATTGATGAGTAACGTAGACATTTGATAATAACTCATTTTCCACCCATAGAAATCTGATTGATGTTGTTTATTCTTTATATTTCTCTGATATTTTTTCTTTATAGTTATGTTACTATTTTTTCTTTTTTCTCCTTATTTTTTCTTTTTTATATATATATACACTTTGTGCTTTTTTAGTTTACAAAAGACATTTTTACATACAAAACATTGGGATAATTTCACATAAAATCTATATCTTTTAAAACAACATCTTTTCTGTTTGAAACTTAATGTAAACGCAGAATTAGTTCCTTCAACGCGTTTCGGCGGTCGCCTTCCTCAGGAAATCTGCCTTGTTCTTTACTATAATACCCGTGGCTTATTTGTAAGGACGTCGTGGCTTCCAATATATTTATCTTTCCAAATGTGACATGGAACCGGGCCTTTGTTACTCAAAAGTTGGAAATCTTTAGCTGTACGTGGTTGTCTTTCCGTCTTGTATCCAAATTTACAACACTGCTACTATTTAGTAAAAACGGATGTCTGGGTAAAAGGTAGTTGCCTGTAAATCTGCAAGACACTCCGTTAATTCAATTCCTTCTTGTCGTTTTAGCCGGTTTTGGAGTCCTGTTGCCCTTAAAACTGTAAAGGTCTGTGCTCCAATTAGCCGTGATATTAGACCTGAAGTTAAAAAAAGTTGTTTATCTTTTTTTGTTTGGCCAGCTTAACTGAGTTTGCTTCTTACTAGCTCCCGATTTTACTTCTTTGAAATTCACCGTCTGATATTTTTAAGAATGGGGTACGGTAGTACATCGAGGACCCCATTCTTAAAAATATCAGACGGTGAATTTCAAAGAAGTAAAATCGGGAGCTAGTAAGAAGCAAACTCAGTTAAGCTGGCCAAACAAAAAAAGATAAACAACTTTTTTTAACTTCAGGTCTAATATCACGGCTAATTGGAGCACAGACCTTTACAGTTTTAAGGGCAACAGGACTCCAAAACCGGCTAAAACGACAAGAAGGAATTGAATTAACGGAGTGTCTTGCAGATTTACAGGCAACTACCTTTTACCCAGACATCCGTTTTTACTAAATAGTAGCAGTGTTGTAAATTTGGATACAAGACGGAAAGACAACCACGTACAGCTAAAGATTTCCAACTTTTGAGTAACAAAGGCCCGGTTCCATGTCACATTTGGAAAGATAAATATATTGGAAGCCACGACGTCCTTACAAATAAGCCACGGGTATTATAGTAAAGAACAAGGCAGATTTCCTGAGGAAGGCGACCGCCGAAACGCGTTGAAGGAACTAATTCTGCATTTACATTAAGTTTCAAACAGAAAAGATGTTGTTTTAAAAGA
Organism: Lissotriton vulgaris; assembly: GCF_964263255.1. Lineage (NCBI taxonomy): Eukaryota > Metazoa > Chordata > Amphibia > Caudata > Salamandridae > Lissotriton > Lissotriton vulgaris. The sequence goes on along the minus strand of NC_141685.1, from coordinate 1,131,941,760 downwards.
TATAGATTTTATGTGAAATTATCCCAATGTTTTGTATGTAAAAATGTCTTTTGTAAACTAAAAAAGCACAAAGTGTATATATATATAAAAAAGAAAAAATAAGGAGAAAAAAGAAAAAATAGTAACATAACTATAAAGAAAAAATATCAGAGAAATATAAAGAATAAATAACATCAATCAGATTTCTATGGGTGGAAAATGAGTTATTATCAAATGTCTACGTTACTCATCAATTAACAGCACACATAACCCGGTGTACACATTCCTTTTTTCTAAAAAACTGCATACCTTTACCTCCAGAAAATAAAGCTGTGTCCCACGATCCATACTCTAAGCTTGTTGAAGGGAAGTGTGGATGCACTCAGATGGTCCCTGTAAATGAAGTGGCAGTTTGAAAACTAAGATTTTTCTAAAATGGTGGATAAGATGCAGTGTTGAAAAAAGAAAAGAAATGATTGGTTGTTTGACAACATGCTACTCTGAAAACTAGGGTGCATGTTTCTGTTTTTTAAAAGCATGATTCTTATTGGTTATCAGAAAGTGATTGAAAAGAACATTACGTAGGATAAGCTGGTATATTGAGAAGTCAAGCACACTTGCTGTTTTCATTTGCAACAATGTGATGAACTTTTGACCTGTGTGCTCAGTTAATGGTTTTATGAAGTGTTTCTGTGGTAACAGGCAGAAGGCAGAATGGAGTTAGGGTTCAAATGTATGTCGTTTGGAAAGGATTGACATGTCTAACCAATAGAAATGTGTGTTTGGTTTTGAATTAATGTGGGAAGCAATGTGATTTCATGTGAAGGTGTATATGTGTTGAAAATGAGAGGGAAACTCTGCCATTCTATGGTTCTGGTGAGAGGTGTTGAAAACGGAGATTCTGAATAAGAAAATCTGCTGTGTGACTGACATACTTCTAATTCTACAAAACAATTCGAAAGGTGAGTTATTAATTTGTGAGGGAATGTATGTGGTGCATTTTGTTTTTAATCAGAGTAATGTCTTTGTCCTGGTAAAGTGCAGGGAATACTTTTTTTTTCTAGAATTTTATTGTGACAAGACACCTAAGGGAGGTAAGCCAGAAAAATCTACTGAGACCCTAAGTGGATCTACACAACAGTTTGATAATCAGAAAAAGCGTGAACGTATAAATGTAGAAACAGTGAGCCCAATTTGGCGATGGGTACAGGCAAAAGGAGGAGTTAAATCTTTGATTTCTCGACTGTCAGAGATAGGTATTGTGGATGACATGTGTGGAGCACTCAGACTTTCAGTGGATGGGACTCCAGTAGAAGAATCAGAAAGCCCTTACCAACAGCAGGGGGAGAATCTGATGGGGGAGGAAGTGGAGGGCGGAGAGTATGGAGAGGTACATGAGAGTGGCCCTCAAACAATTGAAATGAAATCAGAAACTTCAATGCTTACTCTAATTCTGCAGTCTTTAAAAGAGCAAAGAGAAGAAACACGAGAGTTGTTTGCCCAAGTCAGGGCTCATAATCAAGGCATACAACAGACGATGAAGGAAGTGACCTCCAAGGTTGTGACTCTTACAAACAAAATAACGGATTTATAATCTAGAGTTGCCGAAGGCGAAGAAACAACTCTAAAAACCACAGGTAGGGTGCAACAACATGATGATATACTGGAGAAAATGCATTGGAAGATAGAGGATTTGGAAAATCGTCAAAGGAGACAGAATTTGAAATTATTTGGGATTCCAGAAGGGTCAGAAGGGTCGGGCTCTAGGACATATATTGTGAAGATTTTGCAAAAAGCTTTTCCGGACCTTGGGGACTGGGACTGGGATTGTCAGATCCAAAGAGCCCATAGACTTCCATTGGTACAGCATAGACAAGATGCACGTTTTCCACGCCCCTTTCTTATTTACTTTGGGAATGTTTGCTTCGGCAAGCAGTTTCTTTGAAAGCAGGTCCTAGAACACCTGTTATGGTTTAATCATTCACTATCTTTTTTCGATCAGATTTTTGTAAAGCCACATTGCACAGGCGTTGGCAACTCAGACAGCTAATAGATCCTTTTAAAAATAGTGGGGCACAAGAATATTTGCAGGAACCAGCACACCTGAAAATCTTACGAGAGGGACAATCATTATTTTTCATGTCTGAAAAGGAAGCAAAAGAAACACTTTATAAATGGCAGAAACAAGGGGCGGGAGGGTCCACAAAAAAAAACAATAGTGTGGCAGTATTAGCTTGAGCTTAAGCTAAGCTTGAGTTAGGGTTAAAACCATAAATATTTTTTTTTCCTTCTTTATTCAATTAAATGGTAAATTCTTATCTTACGGTTTGATTGATATGTGTTAGTTAACAATTGGTTGTGAACCTCTGGGGTTTCAATGGGGATTGGTTCTCACTGAGCTGCCTAAATCAACAGCAGCCGTGAAAGAGGATAATTCCACCTTCTAGTTGTAGGAGGGTGGGACAGCCTCGAGTGGAGGTTAAGAGGGTGGGAAGGGGAGAGGGAGAGGGGTGGTTAAAAAATAGAAAAGTCAACTGGAGGTTATCTAAAAATGAAGAAAATAACAAGGGAGTAGGAAAAAGCATTAGAAAGAAAGGGCTAACAGAAAAAGATTACAGATTTTTATTTTTTATGGCAGGGTTTAAATGTTTAGCATGGAATGTGGCAGGGTTAAATTGTAGGATTAAAAGACAATTAGTGGCAGAAGAATTGAAAATGTATAGACCACAGATAGTTATTTTGTCAGAAACGCACTTGGCATATAAAGATCGTGGGCTACTAAAACAATTGGGATTTGAGGTGATAGTGACTACAGAACAAAATGTCTCCATACGAGGGGTTGCTATTCTAAAGCATAAGGGGTTTACTGCTACGATCGGTAGGGTAAAGGCTGACAGAAGTTGGAGGTGGGCTATAGCTCAGTTAATAATTAGGGGATTTATGTACTGTATGGTCCTAATAATGAGATTCTTCTGTATTTGATGTGATAAATGTTGAATTGCTGAACTGGGAAGGGGAACGGGTGGTGATGGGCGATTTTTTTTTTTCCACAACAGATTTTATTGAGCAGTTAAAGCAGAGGAAAATTGTGGCTCTCCACAATCAGGAGAACACCACCAACAGTTATGGTACAGTTTATAATGCAAGCACAATTATCCGATCAATAAGAGGAGAAAGGCCCAAGAAGAACAACCCCTTATCCCGCCCCTACCCCACCAACTTCCACTACCCCACTACCCCCCAAACCCCCCCCAATTCCCCACCCACCCCACGCACGTGTGTAAAAAGTTGCAGGCAATTCTTGGGTGCGATGTGACAGGCATGCCACAGAACTCAGGCCTATACGACACATCTCATTCATACGTCCTCCTCCCGTTCTACTGGGGGATCCAATGACAGCCCCCTATAATCAGCCCACCGCTTCCAGATCTTAAAATGCTTACGGGGGCATCCCCTTGCCTCAAACACCGGTCTCTCGAGCCCCATGTAGTAATCCAGGCCAGCCTTCCATGCAGACAAGGGGGGGGCTCTTTCTCCCTTCCATGCCCTGGCCAGATCTCTCTTGGCCACAACAAGTCCCAACAACAGCAAGTGGCGCTTGTATATGTTCCCACCGATACCCTCCATGACATGAAGCAGCCCCAGTCAATGGGTGCGGGGAAGATCCCAACCCAGGACCTCGGACAGGCAGCCCCATACACCTCTCCAAAAACCAGACAGTCTAGCACACGACCACACCGTATGCAGCAGCGTACCCAGTGCAGCCCCACAGTGCAGACACTCCGGAGACTCAATCAGTCCCGCCTTCAACAATCGCTCTTGGGTGTAATAGGCCCTATGAAGATATTTAAATTGAATTAGTCGAAGCTGCATTGCGATAGCAGCCCCTCGCGGGGACTCCAGGGCCTCCCTCCAATCATCCTCATCCAGAGGACCCACATTCACCGCCCATGCCGCCCGGAGGGGAAGCAATGAGGAGGAACAATGAGTAACCAGTGTCTGGTAGATGTGAGAGACCTTCTTATCCCCATAAAGACCTTCGCCTCAACCGGGCTAAACTCAGGGAGAGATTCCAAGAGAGCGATACTGGGGGTCAGTGCATGACGCAGTTGTAAATAGCGGAAGAATTGAGATTGAGGCATGTGGAACTCCGCACTGAGCTCCTGAAACAATTTTTAGGGTAGTTCCGGACATTACTTGGCCCAGCAACGAGATCCCAATGGCCTCCCAGCCCTCAAACCCGGCCAGAGTAGAAAGCTCCGGGAGCAGGCCATTGTTCCACAGTGGCGTTTCTGCCGTCAGTTTGCCCCACCAGCCCATTCGGCGCAGCGCCTGTCTCCAGACAGCAAAAACCACTTTCGTGACAGACGGTAACGCCCGCCGCAGCTGGGCTGAGTATAAGATTGTGTGTAGCGTATTGTCCCCCATGAGCGAGCGCTCCAAAGCATAGGCCGGGTCCCCCCTATCGCCATACCACCATTCATTAAGAATAAGCAGCGGAGAGGCCTGGTAATAAGATAGCAGATCAGAGGTGGCCAGGCCACCACAATAAGTGGACAAGAAGCATGTCCGTAGTGCCACCCTGGCCGCTCCTCCAGCCCATAGGAAGCGGCCCAGCACCGAATTGACTTGACAGAACCACTGCGGGCTGACGGGGTAGGGGTAGTTCTGCAACTGATACAGCAGGCGTGGGAGCGCCACCATCTTGAAGATTGCGGACCTGCCGAATATGGTTAAAGGCATTCTGGACCACGTTTTGGTATCAGCCTGAACTCGCTCCCATACAGGCACAATATTGCGTTCCCAAGCAATTGTCGCCGATTCCGACAGGAACACCCCAAGGTACTTCAGCCCATCGGACGCCACCCGCAGTCCTGCCACCCAGGGGTCCGTTATGACTCTACCTCCCAGCACCCACAGAGTAGACTTGTGCAGGTTCAGCCGAAGGCCGGAAACCTCTCCGAAGATACGCATAATGTCCAGCACTCGGGGCCCGGAACGTTGCAAATCATGGGCGATTTTAATTGTGTTATGGATTATGGAATAGATACAACTAGACGGGTGCATTTCATAGAATGCGAAAAACAAGGGCTGCAATTAAAGAGTTAGGAGGCTTACAGTGCTTGAGGGATGTGTGGAGGACTTTGTATCCTTTGGTTCTAGGCTATACTTATTATTCAGCCCCACATAAACTCTATTCTAGGATAGACATGGCTTGGGTTACTGCTACTACCATATGGGAGATGGATATGGAAATATGCCCAAAAGTAACCTCAGATCATAATCCTATTCTTTTAATATTAAAAGTAGAGGATCAGACTAGGACACCCAGAAATTTCTCATTTCCCAGATATTTGTTATTAGACGTGGAGTATGTGTCAAAGACTAGAAATCAGCTAGAGGTTTTTTTTTAGGGAAAATGAAGGATCTGCTTCCCCTATAGTAATCTGGGACACCTGGAAGCCTGTTATTAGAGGCCACACCCAACAATATATTTTTCAGCAAAATAAAGACCAAAGTAATAAGGATAAAGAGATTATTTTGGCAATACGTACTGCAGAAGATCGACACGCGGAAGTAGCAATGAAAGAGGCTAATGATCTTGAAAGATTGGAAGAATTGGGATCCTCTTCAATAGACCTTAGGTCAAAGCTTAAAAATAAATTTAGAGAGAAAATTATGGTAAATTATAATAAATATAGTAGATCACAATATGAGTTTGGTGAAAAAATAGGTAAGATTCTCACTTATAAGGTAGCAGATGATAGGGCAAAGGCACACATTAAGGCAATTAAGGGAAGAGATGGTATTCTATATAAACATCCAAAGCAGATATTAGATCAGTTTGTTTCGTATTACCAAGCACTTTATACTCCTGCATCTGACCCTCAACAAGAGGATATTGTCAGCTATATTCAAAACAATTGTTTAAAAAGTATGAAGATGGAGCCCTTGGATTCATTAGATGAAAGTATCTCAGTGGAAGAATTGGAGAGGGCAATCAGTGGGCTGCCTTCTGGTAAGGCAGTAGGGGAGGACGCAATCCCCCTTGAATTTTATAAAATCTTTAAAAATGTCATGCTGAATCCTTTTAAAAAGGTTATAGAATTTATTGGCAATAATGGTAAAATTCCGAACTCTTGGAATAAGACTAAAATAATCTTTTTTTTAAAAAAGCATAAACCAACGGAGGATTGCGGGTCATATTGGCCGATTTAACTTTTAAACGTAGATGTAAACGTTTATGCGAAAATACTTGCTAATCGGCTATCCCCAATAATGCCCAATCTAGTTTCTTGCCATCAGCACGGGTTTATACAAGGGTGAGATACAACAGCACACATTAATTTGGCAGGGACTGCTTTTGATGTGGCAGAGACTACAACCACCCCACTCGGTATGATATTATTGGACGCGGAGAAGGCGTTTGACCGAGTGGGGTAGAAATTTTTATGGGCAATACTATCAGCTGTTGGGATTAAGGGCCAATTTAAAAAGATGATACTCGCTCTATATGATGAACCTTGTGCTAAACGTGTATATTTAGGGCTGCAATCATCTAGTTTTCCTATATTATTTGGCACTCGATAGGGCTGTCCCCTTTCACCGTTATTATTTGCTTTGTACATAGAGCCGTTGATACAAGCCCTTTCAAATAATTCATGCATAAGGGCTTATGAGGTGGGAAATAAATCGCTCAAAGTTATCGCTTATGCAGACGACATAGCCTTTTCTTTCAACAAAGCCAGCAGATGCACTAATAGCAATAACTCAAACAGCCCGCAAGTTCGGCCTAGTAGCAGGCTAGAAGCTAAATGAAAACAAGACTCAAGTCTTGTTAAATTATGAACCGACAGATCTCATACCGGGAGTCTGCTCAGTGGCTATATACTTGGGTATAAAAATAACTACGCAAATCGGTAGAATTTTCTCTTTGAATTATGAAGAACTACTGAAGGAACAGGTAAATCCCTGAAAATAGGCATAAACTACCTATAGGAATTATTGGTAGAATTCACATAATAAAAATGAAGGTATTACCCAAATTTCTTTATCTTTTTCGTGCTATACCTTTGCGGATCCCGAATTTATTTTTCAAGCGGTTAGATGGTATTTTAAGTAGTTTAATATGGGGATACAAGAAAGCGCGACGAGCGATAGAACAATTAAAATTACCCTTTTCGCAAGGGGGTCTAGAATTTCCAGACTTTAAGTTGTACTTCTGGGCCGCTTGCTTTAATCGTTTTTTCGGAGCCTTATTGACCCTGAGAATATACTTTTTTGCCATGAGCTCGCTTTAACTGATGAGGTCAATATGTTTTTATATTGGATAACCGACCCAAATTATTTTAAAAGAGTTACATTTAAGATTATTCGGGATACCATATCCATATGGCGTGCTGTTATGATTAAAAATAATATATCTATGTATCATGATAACTATCCACTATGGCATAATCCAGGCTTGCCAACAATATTTCAGGATGCAGTGGGCAGCAGTTGGGACAGGTGTGGGGTTAAAAGCCTGGTGGACCTATACGATTATAATGGCTTTATGTCTTTTGAGAAACTGCAGGTTGTATATAGGCTGCCTGATAGTATGCAGTTTAAATACTATCAGATACTGGATTACCTTTTAAGAGACATAAAACTGTTTAATACAACAGATTCAGAGGTATGGGGTTTTTTAATTGCAGGAGAATTAAAGAAATTGATTAGTAGGGTCTATCAATGGTTGAATAGCCATAGAACAGAGGAAGCTGGTAGACTAGCGGAACAATGGAGCAACGTGTTAGGGGAACCTATAACGGCAGGACTTATTTTAAAAGCTTTTATTACAATAGACAAGGCGGTTCATGCTGTGAATTTACGACTGCAACAACATCACACGTTATGTCTCCTGTATTATACTCCGGAAAGGATAGCTAGATGGTCTAAAGATAATATTACGACCAGCGAACGCTTAAGGTGCCCCAGGTGTAAATTATATGCTGCTGATATAATACATATGTTTGTAACTTGCCCAGAATGGGATATTTTTTGGTCAGATGTTCGGAGGGTCTTATCTCAGAAGTTGGGGATAGGGGTGTCTTTATCATTTAAGGAGATCATGATGGGTTATAGCCCGGAGCATTCTAAAAATAACAGCTTATTTTCCATACTGTTAGTTTCGGCTAGATTAACCATAGCCGGAGAATGGATCTCGCCACAGCCACCATCTGTTATGGATTGGTGGCGGTTGGTGAGACAAATCTATGATGTGGAGCAGGTGTTGGCTAACATAAGAGGCCCTAAGTCAACAAAAAAGTTTATGACAATTTGGGGGTCATGGTTTTTGACCGACTAAGTATTGTGCTAAACTGATTTAAGTTTGAAGGATGTAAATATAGTCAAAAAAGACTTTTTGTTCATTTTCTTTTTCTTATTTCTTTTGTACATATTGTTGAATGCTTTTGTACTAATCTCCAGTTGACCAATAAAATAAAAAAGAATTGTATTGTGAGTGTGTGTGTGCATTTAGGAATCACTCTGAGAGAAGCATTTTGGTAGTTCATGTTTTTCCAGACATGTAAATGGTTAAAAAATTATGGTGTTCTCACATTTTGGTAGAATTAGAAAATAGTCATTGGTTATGTGTTTCCAAAATGAGTTTAGTATTAATACTAAAATGCAGTTCTGAAATATATGGAATATATGCTTGATGTTTTTGCAGACAAATAAGTACATGTAGTGTTGCAATGAAACTTCCACCAGTATGATTTCCTACACTACCCAAACACGACTGCACTACTGTAAACCCTTAATCTACCTCCACCATGACTACTTATACTACCTATTCATCCCTTTATTACCCTAAACTTTAAATTTACCCCAGCAGAACCTCCTACACTTCCCAAACCCCCATTTATTTCCTAGAACACTACCCTACCACAACCCCCTACACTACAAAAACACCACTACACTACCTTAAAGCCTAAAACGCTATCCCTAGCATGATCTCTTATGGTACATGCACACCACTGCACTATGCTAGAACTCTACCCCACTATGACTACTTATACTACCTAATCACCATTTCACTACTCTAAAGCTTAAATCTATCACAGCAGGACCCCTTACACTACCCAAACACCACTATAGTATCTTACTACTGTATTGATAAGAAATATTGCTATTTGTCTAGAATCACACAGTGAGTCTGTGCATTTAGGAATCACTCTGAGAGAAGCATTTTGGTAGTTCATGTGTTTCCCGATATGTATTTGGTTAAAAACGTATTGTGTTCTCACATTTTGGTAGAATTAGAAAATAGTCATTGGTTATGTGTTTCAAAAATGAGTTTAGTGTTAAGAGTAAAATGCAGTTCTGAAATATATGGAATGCATACTGATGTTTTTGTAGACAAATAAGTGCATCTAGCTTTACAGTGACACTACACCCAGTATGATTTCCTACATTAACCTAACACTGCTGCAGTACTGTAAACCCCTAATCTATCTCCAGCATGACCACCTACAGTACCTAATCACCAATTTACTACCCTAAACCTTAAATCTACCCCAGCAGAACCTCCTATACTACCCAAACACCATTTTATTTCCTAGAACAGTACCCTATCACAACACCCTACACTACACAAACACCACTGAATTACCTTAAACCCTAAAACGCTATCCCTACCATGACCCTGTACACTATATTAACACCAACGCACTAACCTACAACACTACCCCAGTACGATATCCTCCACTACCCATTTACCAATGCACTACCCTAAACTCTAAAACACTATAACAGCACGACCCACTACAGTACCCAAACACCACTGCACTACCCTAAACCCTAAATCTACCCCCAGTAAAATCACGTACACTACCGAATCACCAGTATAGTACCCTAAACTCTAAAACACTACCCTAGCACGACCCCCTACACTAATGAAACACTATTACACTACCCTAAACCGTAGGTTTATGTCAGTACAACATCCTACACTACTGAAATACCACTGTACTACCCTATCACAGTACCTAAGCACGACTCCCTACACTAGAGAAACAACACTGTACTACTGTAAATTCTAAATCGGTACTGTTGCAAAATCATAGTGACTGTTTATGTACCATGTAGTAATCTATTTACTAAAGTAAAAGTGATCCAATTATGAATTCGCTCAGTGTCTTTCCTTATAGTATCGTGATCATTTAGTAAATATGCATGTAGTCATACAGTGCTTCACGTTCTAGTGTTATGGAGTGCTTCAAACAGCTATACATTATGTATGTAGTGCTCTTATTACCTTCACAGTTGTGCTTCAGGCCTACAGTTTTTTAGTCAGAATTTGTATGAAATGTGTTTGTATAGTAATAAAAATGTATAATTTGTTTACGTTTTTAAGAAATAATTATTTATGTTTATTTTTTACAGATACTGTATATCATCATTAAAATAAAGTTTTCATGCCGCAGAAAGAAAGAATAAGTAAAAGTCAGAAAAAGGATATTTATTTGAAAAAAACTCAACCACAGGTATTGGAAGACCAACATAATGTGACTAAAAAGACAACAATTTCTGGTAAGACTATAAAAGACTTCATAAAAATCATTACTAAATTCAGGAAAATAAAATGGAAATATGCAACGCAGTGAAAATGTTCGAAGCACAAAAAAAGTACAAAGAATAGGAAAGGCAAAAAAGGCAATGTAAAAACAAAGGATACAACTAATAGTAAAAGAAGAGAAAATCAATATAAAGAAATTCGCTGAAAATTATCTTACAACAGAGTTGTCCATAATTTAATAAAACACACAAAGAAATAAAGTAAGAGAACACAATTTTATAAAAAGAAGAAGCATATCAAATCCATTGTTGAAAAGGCTTTTGAAGTAAAGAGAACACTCTTCATTTTAGTATTGAAGAGAATTCGATCACTAGATAAACCAATCCATTTAATGAAGGCCAAAAGTAAGAGAAAAAGAGTAATTAATAAAACTAATTTTCGGATTTTTTTTAGGGCAATTGAAACATAGTTTCAGTTCTGGGCCTTTTTTTAATGAAGGAAGTTATTTACAGAGCAATAATTTGTTGCCTGCAGTTGACACCTGTGGTTGAGATTATGAGGTTAGAGATGGTTGTCCAATTGAGAAAGTGGTTTCCAGAAATGCAGAAGAAAGGATAGTTGATGAAGTTCCAGGCAGACGTCCTAAAGCCCCAGTGTACACTTGGGATTGTAGTAGTATTTGTAGTGTACAACAATAATCTATTGATAAATTACGCAATTGATTACAAGCATATTGTAAAAAAAAGTGTTAAACAAAAGATTACGTTGTTGCAAGGACTAGACCCTTACAGAGTCAGAAAACATACTGGTTTGCAAGGTCATTCTCTGGCTTGTCTTTCTAGGAAAGTATGTCAAAGTGTTTTTCACCATTTCAGAATGTTGGCAGTACATCATACTCAAATGGGGAAGTTAGTGAGAAGATTGTATTATGCAAAAAGTCCAGCAATAAAGTTAAATTAGTTGAACAGTGCTCTTTTGCGAGGATCAGTATCAGATATCAAAAATGTGATGATATTGAGTTTTGATACTTTGGTCCGGAAGAAGAGAGTGCAGAAACTGAGACATTAATATAAGAAAATGTTGTAGAGAATGTTGAACATACTTGTACAAAAAATGTTGAAAATGAAATTACAAAGTTTAAGGTGATTTCAGGTGAAAGGCCACATTTTTCTTGTATTTGTTGTCGCCGAACTCACGTCAACAATCAGACTAGGAGTGTTGATCTGTATTTAAAAAGTAAAAAAGAAAATAATGATACGTTGAAGGAATTTGCAACTTATTTGTTGGTAGAGAATTGTTTTGATTTGGGTTCTGATCAGTGTATTTGTAAATATTGTTATAACAAATAAGTTGAGAATAGAATGCCTGCTAGAGCTGTGCATAATAATTTAGAGTTAGTTGCTATTCCTCCAGAACTGACAGATCTCAATACCTATGAGTCTATTCTCATTCAATGTGTGCACCCGTTTCAGGCTATTGTTCGTATGGAGCCTAAAACAGGTAAATTGCCTCCTTCAGATTTACAAAGAGGATTAAAAGGAAGAGTGGTGTATTTACCGTTAGATTTAAAGAAAAATATTGAAACTATTGGTGTAGACATTGTAGAAAGTGAACCACTAGTTATTCTTGTTAATGGTGTGCCAACTAAGAATAAGAAAATCTGGCAGGAGTTAGTGGATGATAGGAAAGTGCAAAAGGCAACATTGTATTTGATAAAAAAACAATACATACGATAAGAATGTTTATATAGGAGAAGAAGAAATAGTTTTAGCAGATGATACTGAAACTTCAAGTGGACAAATTGAAAAATTGGATATGTTAAGATGTGAAGAAATTTATGAACATTACAGTGTGCATCCACTTAATTCAGAAGAAGTGATGGGAAACACTATTGATTTGTTCCAAATGAAAAAAGCTAAAGGAAGTCCCATGAGTATATGGGAAGAGAGCTTGGCAGCTCGTTGTTTTCCACAGTTGTTCCCAACTCGAAAAGGAGGACGATATGATGAATATCCTGTGCAGATTCCTACATCTGAATATCGGACAACAGGATTATATGCAGAAGATCCAAGATTTCGACAATGTATCCCTTATATATTTCATCTTTTGTTTGAAAGTGACTTGTCTGGACTTTCATATGCGGTCAACCATATTCTAAAATCTGGAATACATCTGCAAAATGTATCTGCAAAAGATTTTATGGATTAAGTGCACCAGAGAGATGATCATCTAGAATCTCAGCTCATTAATTTGATGACATGTCAGCGCGGGACTAATGAATATTGGTACCGTCGTCATGGAGAACTGAAATGTATGCTACAGAACTTAGGAACTCCAACATGGTTCCTTACCTTGAGCTGTGCTGAGTACGCTTGGGATGATTTACTAGAATTTCTTCGAGAGGCAAATTCGAATATAAAAAACATTGAATACAAGATACCTGGAGAATTGTGCTCTTTGGATCCTGTTAATGTATGCAGGTATTTCAATCATAGATTTGAAGCTATGATGTCTTTTATCTGCAATAAAAAAATTCTCCTCTTGGAGAAGTTCTGGATTTATTTTGGAGAAAGGAGTATCAAGCAAGAGGTGCTTCTCATATACATATGCTGTTATGGATTAAGGATGCTCCCAAATTTGGAACAGATGCGGATGATACTGTTTTCACCATCCCGCCGCTCTCGGTGGCGGTCACTCCCCATGCTCCCTGCTGACCTGTGACCTAGCTGAGCAGTGATCCTCTCTCACACCGTGCACAACTGCTGCCTGCTGCCTGCGGTATCGTTGTTTAACTGCTGCCTGCCTTACGATTGTGCTCTGTGCACAACTGCTGCCTGCTGCCTGTGATATCTTTGTTTAACTGCTGCCTGCCTTACAATCAAGCGCTGTGCCTCGCTAACATTGGTCCATTTAGTGTGTTATGCTTTTGTGCTCTCCTAGTCTGCATCGCTCGATAGTGTAATTTAGACCTTCATTTGTTTATTAATTTCGCTCGTCTCCCACAGCTTATCCCCACTTTGTGCCACATCCTGGTCCGGTTTCACTTTTGCGGCCATTTGGTGATTGTTGCGCCCTCTCCACCCTGCTCCCGCCTCCCAGCTGCTCCTCCCTCACTCCGCCCCCTCCACCATCCTCTTATGACAGATGCATTTGCGCGCAGCGTTGGCGCCCCATACGCGCTGAAGGTGCGCCAAAGGTAAGCCCGTCTACGCCCGTCCGCGCCTGGACCGCGCCCAGCGCCAGACCCCCTGGCCCCCGCAAACCGCACTCCTCCCGCATTACGTATGACGCCGCCACCCTCCTAGCCCTTTACCCCGGACACACACCACAATGCTACGAAGCTGCCCCAGGACGTACCCATGGACCCTTCGCCTGCCACTCCTGCAAGTTCACCTGCACCAAGACCCACACCAAATCCACTAACTCCAAACACAGTTCCGACTCTAACCACCTGAAGTGCATCCTGCTGAACACCCGCTCGATCCACAGACACGCCACTGAACTCTGGGACCTACTCGACACTGCTTCACCGGACATCGCCTTCCTCACAGAAACCTGGATGAACGCATCATCAGCACCCGACATCGCCATAGCCATCCCGGACGACTACAAAATCATCTGAAAAGACCGCACCAACCAAACTGGAGGAGGCATCGCCATCGTCCATAAGAACACCATCAGAATCACGACCAGCTTCGACGATAACCTTGCAACCGCCGAACACCTCCACTTCCAGATCCACACCGACCCCAGGACCACACTTAGAGGCACCCTCATCTACAGGCCACCAGGAACCCGTAAACAATTCAGCGAAGACATCACTGACTTCATCAGCCCACACGCCATCACCTCCGAGAACTACATTCTACTGGGAGACCTCAACTTCCACCTGGAAAAGAAAAAGAACAGCAACACCACCATCCTTCTGGACAACCTGGCCAATCTCGTACTCAAACAACTTGTTGACACCCCCACCCATGTAGCCGGACAAACGCTCAACCCAATCTTCACCTCCAGCAAGCACATCTCCTTCGATCACACCACAGCTCTCCATTGGACGGACCACAGCTGTGTTCACTTCAGCTACAAAACTACCTCGACCCACAAACCCCCACAACCTATTCAGCGAAGAAACTGGAACAAAATCACCACCGACCAACTCCTCACATCGCTCAAACAAAACCCTCCCACCCTCTCATCGGACCCAAACCAAGCTGCCACCAAACTCAAACAATGGATCACTCACAGCGTTGACGAATTAGCACCCTCGAAAAACCACCAAACCAAACAAGGTAACAAAAAGGCCACCTGGTTCAACGATGACCTTAAGAAATCCAAGAAACTATGCCGTACCCTCGAGAAAACATGGAGAAAAAACCCAACCACTGACAACCTAACCACCTTCAAGACAGCCACCCGCAAACACCACCAATTGATCCGAACCACCAAGAAATCAGCATTCAACGATCGACTCGACAACAATGCCCATAACAGCAAGGAACTATTCAACGTCGTCAAAGAATTTACCAACCCCACCGCAGCCCACATTACTCCCTCCCAAGACCTCTGCGATTCGTTATCCTCTTTCTTCTACAACAAAATAGCCGACATACATAACAGCTTTGAGAACATTTCCAATGAACAGTCCACTCCACCCACCTCCGAATCTAAACCGCCCTCCAACAACCTTAGCGCCTGGAACCCAATCACCACTGAAGACACCATCCGCCTAATGAACTCCATCCATTCAGGCTCGCCAACCGACCCCTGTCCCCACCACATCTTCAACAAAGCAGACTCCATCATCGCACCCCATCTCTGTGATGTCATCAACTGCTCCTTCAACTCCACTACCTTCCCAGAAGGCTGGAAACACGCCGAACTCAGCGCCCTCCTGAAGAAACCCACAGCAGACCCCTCTGAACTGAAGAACTACCGCCCCATCTCCCTCCTCCCATTCCCTGCCAAAGTCATTGAGAAAGCCGTTAATAGCCAGCTCGCCGCCTTCCTTGAATCCAACAACTCCCTCGACACCTCACAGTCCGGCTTCCGAGCCAAACACAGCACCGAAACAGCCCTCATTGCAGCGACAGACGACATCCGAACGCTTCTGGACAACGGAGAAACAGTTGCCCTCATCCTACTCGACCTCTCCGCCGCCTTCGACACTGTCTGCCATAGTACCCTCATACAACGCCTCAGCAACATCGGCATACAAGGAAAAGCCTTGGACTGGATCATCTCGTTCCTCGCCGGGAGAACCCAGAGAGTCTGACTCCCCCCATTCAAATCAGAGGCCACCGAAGTCATCTGCGGAGTACCACAAGGATCATCACTCAGTCCCACCCTCTTCAACGTTTACATGAGTCCCCTCGCATCCATCACGCGACAACACAACCTTAACATCATCTCATACGCTGACGACACCCAGCTGATCCTTTCCCTCACTAAAGACCCTAACACCGCCAAAACCAATCTTCACGAAGGCATGAAAGAAGTAGCCGAATGGATGAAAAACAGCCGCCTTAAACTTAACTCAGACAAAACGGAAGTCCTCATCCTAGGATCATCCCCCTCTGCCTGGGACAACTCATGGTGGCCATCGGCCCTGGGCACGGCACCCATACCCACAGACCACGCACGTAACCTAGGCTTCATCCTAGATTCCTCCCTCTCGATGACCAGACAAGTCAATGCCGTCTCATCCTCCTGCTTCAACGTACTTCGTATGCTCAAGAAAATCTTTCGTTGGATCCCCACCGAAACAAGAAAGACCGTCACCCACGCACTGGTCACTAGCCGACTGGACTATGGAAACACCCTCTACGCCGGAACCACAGCCAAATTACAGAAAAAACTCCAACGCATCCAAAACGCCTCAGCCAGACTCATATTGGACATCCCTCGCCAAGCTCATATTACCGGTCACCTGAAAGACCTCCACTGGCTTCCCGTCAACAAGAGAATAACGTTCCGTCTCCTCATCCACGCACACAAGGCCCTTTACAAACTAGGACCCGAATGCCTCAACACACGACTGTCCTTTTAAACACCCACCCGCCAACTAAGATCCTCCAATCAAGCCCTCGCCACAGTTCCGCGCATCCACAGATCCACCATGGGAGGAAGATCCTTCTCCTACTTGGCGGCCAAGACCTGGAATTCTCTCCCCACTCACCTCCACCTTACACAGAACCACATTTCCTTCAGAAAGGAACTTGAAACCTGGCTATTCGATAAATAATGCACCCTCTCCCCCAAGCGCCTTGAGACCCTCTGGGTGAGTAGTGCGCTATACAAATTCCTGAACTTGAACTTGAACTTTTGAGTGTTACTGAACAATATGCAACATGTGCTGTACCCAAAAGCACAGAAGAAAACAACTTAAGAGCACATGTCTTACGATTCCAAAGCCACAGATGTCGAAAATACTGTCGACGAAAGTACAAATGTAAGGACAAGTTCTACACCAAATGTCGTTTTGGATTTCCACGTCCTGTAATATCGAAAGGAAGAGTGAACAGTTTTATGTCATCTTTGCGACATACTATCACAAGAAAGTCTCCAAAAAATACCTACAACTTAAGAAGAAATGAAGAGTCAAAATACATAAATGATTAGAACCCAGTATTTGTGTCCAAGTGGAATGCTAACATGGATATTTCAATATATTGCGGACAATTCCATTGCTGTTGCTCGATATGTAACATCTTATATTACAAAATCAGAAAAGACAGAATTGAAAGAAATGCGGGAAGAGACTCTAAGTAAGAAATTATACAGTTTCAGTTTGAAGATGTTATCGCATCGAGAAATCGGAGCATATAAATGCTCAGATCGGTTATCATCTGCAAGTCTATACTCCAAATCTAGAAGAATCCTTTATGTGAGTCTAGGTCTTGCAGCAATGTGAAATTGAGTACTGAAATCTGTACAAGAAATTGAATATTTAGCAGAAAAAGATTCAGAAAGTTTCAGAACTGGAATTACTTGGAGATTTCCAGAGCTATGACGATTCCTTTAATGCTTATAAAGATAGCATACAATGCAGTGCTTTTGCAAATTATGTGAAAATGGTGAACAATGAAATTGATCAAGAAGCTACAATTGCAGCTGAGATTGCTAGAGACAGATCTCAAGACAGTCAAAGTTCTGCTGCGCTGAGTGAAGATCCACTAGGACAACCAATTGTTGAAAACGAAGCAGCAATCACCATGAATGAGGTGGAAACAGCAATGTATCAAGCTCAAGAAGATGTGACAAACTTAGGAAACTTGGAAGAAAAACTAAATGTTGAGCAAAAAGAAATATATGAGCAAGTGAGACAACAGATTGACCATGGATTACTTCATGAAAAGAAAGAGTGCTTATGTACGTCATTTAAACCTATCCAAATGTACGTGAGTGGACAAGCTGGAACAGTAAAAAGTTTTTTAATTAAAGTAATTACAACTTATCTACAGAAAACAACTGATTTGCATTTGTCTAGTGTTGTCACTGCTCCAACTGGGTTGGCAGCACACAACATTAAAGGAATTACTTTACATCATTTACTAATGCTACCAGTAGAGCATGAAACCAAATTGAAATACCATAAGCTATCTGGAGAAGCTTGTTGTGAAGTTTCAAGGGTCTTGAAGAAAATTAAACTTCTCATTATTGATGAGGTAAGCATGGTATCAAACGTAATGCTTGCCTTTGTGCATTTAAGAATGCAGCAAATTCTTAAAACAGAGTATTATGTGTTATTTGGAGGAAAACACGTCATCGTTTTTGGAGATCAACTGCAACTGACTCCTGTAAAAGGACAACCAGTTTTTAAAACACTTGCGCATTAAGACACCAGAAACTCTCTGGGTAGTGTTGGAAACGTCAACATTTGGTCATATTTTGAATACTAAGAACTGATTAAAAATATGTGACAGGCAAATGATGTTGATTATGGAACTATTCTCCAAGATATAAGTATTGGACTACTGACATTACATGGCAAACAAGCTTTACAGACTTGATTACTTTCCAATTTCTTTCCAAATGAAAATATAGTTCCTGAGAAAATATACATGGAAATTGCAGAAAATAAATCTGTAATGTGCTTAATGCCAACACTGCGTGAGTGTTCTATATTCAATGAACAACTTTTGAAACTGGAAAATGAAGAAATAATAAAAATGGAAGCCATCGATAAATTAGAACATGAAGGAATCACTATTATTTTGACCAAAAAATTGAAGACAAAATTGGATTATTTAGTAAAATCAATATCTAAAACTGCTGGTTTAGAAAAGAATCTATATGAATGTAGGAACTGTCGGATAATTCTAAGGCGTAATTTGGATGTAGAAAAAGGTTTAGTTAATGGAGCAATGGGCAAAGTTGTGGATTTTGTTAATTATCGGAATAAAGATGGTATTAAATTCTTAAAGATTAA
Organism: Lissotriton vulgaris; assembly: GCF_964263255.1. Classification (NCBI taxonomy): domain Eukaryota; kingdom Metazoa; phylum Chordata; class Amphibia; order Caudata; family Salamandridae; genus Lissotriton; species Lissotriton vulgaris. The sequence goes on along the minus strand of NC_141685.1, from coordinate 1,131,922,789 downwards.
ATTTGATCAGATTGAAAAAGTGAAACAAATTGGTCGTTGCTCTGCTCGTTTTTTGCTTGTTAAAGATTTATATGTCCGTAGAAAGCAGTTTCCATTTTCTCTGGCATATGCGGTGACTATTCATAAATCTCAAGGTTGAAGTGTTGACAGTGCTTTGGTGAACATTGGAAATTCTGTGTTTAAAGAAGGTTTGGCATATGTTGCTTTGTCGCGAGTCAGAACATTATCTGGTTTGTTTTTGATTGATTTTGATGATACTAAGATTACTGCAGATGCCAACTGTGTCAAAGAGTACAATAGGTTAAGAAGAACATATGCTCCTAATTTAGGTCAATATCCTGCATTTGAAAAGCATGTGCTTGCTAGAAAAAGAAGCTATGAGAATATCTGTACTGAAGGAGTAGAGAAGGGAAAAAAACAATATAATGTTGTGATTGCAAGCAAAAACAAAAAGGACACTGTTGAAGAGATTGTTGGTTTTCAGTTTGAAAGTAGTTCTGGTGTCAACTGCTATACTAATGTAGTGGTCAGTGTTGTTTTTTTTCTTGAAGGTTTGCAACAGCAAATTATAGAGAATCGGGATAAAAGATTTTGTTCCTTGTTACATTCTCTTTATGAAAAATTGAGAACAGATCAAAGTAAAATACTAAGTGTTTTCTGATGTTCGTAATCATTTGGATGTATGTTCTGGTTCTACACAATTTACACAAAATATCCAACAAGATGCTCAGGAGTTTCTAATGTATATGCTTACAGAATTGGAAAATGAAGGTGTAGATATCGAGAATATTTTTGGCCTTTGTTATAAATGGGCACATCAATGTGAAAATTGTATGTATACCTGTAGCACTAATGTAGACACTGAAAGATTTTTATATTTGACATTCAGTAAATTAGTTAAAGCTGCCAACCAAAACATGGAGTGTAGGCAATGCAAATCAGAAATGTTATCAACATTATTTATCCAAAGATATGGAAAAATATATAATTTTAATGATGCAACGTTGTACAGCTGATGGAAGAAAATTGGACACTTTAATAAAACATTTTGTTGCTACACAATTATCAATATCTGGAAGGACTTTTGTAGCAGTAGCAATAATTTTCCACAATGGCTCTTCAATAACATCAGGACATTACACTGCATATCTCAGGGGAGACGCTTCGTGGAGTGTTTGGCGGTGTGTTGGGGGCTCATTGAACTACCCACCCCAGGAGCCATCGGGGTAACGAGCGCTAGCGCCAGCAGCAGCCCTCCCTTCCTGCCCGCAGCACTAGAAAACAGCTTGCGCCTCCCGCTCCGTGGGAGACGCTTCGTGGAGTGTTTGGCGGTGTGTTGGGGGCTCATTGAACTACTCGCCCCAGGAGCCATCGGGGGTAACGAGCGCCAGCGGCAGCAGCAGCCCTCCCTTCCCGCCCGCAGCACTAGAAAACAGCTTGCGCCTGCCGCTCCGCGGGAGATGCTTCATGGAGTGTTTGGCGGTGTGTTGGAGTCTCATTGAACTACCCGCCCCAGGAGCCCTCCCTTTCCGCCCACAGTGTGTTTAAAATCCAGACATCATCTACGTCCCGCAGCACGCAGACGTGTGCATGGCTAAGCCCGGGCAAAGGGCGGGCCGTCTGTGGCCATCAGAGGCCGAAAGAGGCCGGGTCGGGCAACCCCTCTAAGCATCAGTATGAGGTGAGTGACATCAAGCACCATGGGGAAACATACAGTTATATCTGGCCCAAAGACCTCAACTGCTACCACCATCGAAAGCATGCTCGTAGAAGCTGTTAATATGGTCTCAACAGAGATCGAGTTATTTGGAGGAAGACTTTCCATGGGCCTACCGGCATCCCACATGCATTTGTCTGATGGAGCTGAACAGGGCAATCCAACTACCCCTCTCCCATTATCCTCAAATGTACTGATCATTACCCCCAGCCAGCGAGAAATGTTGCACGAGGGCCTTGAGATTGATGATGTTGATGTGGACAATTCAGAACGCCAATTAGGGCCTCAAGTCACTGCCAGTAGAGGGGATTCGTCCTCGCTTACCAAAATAGTAGGGGAAAAAAGGAAGAGAGTAGTAACTAAACCCACTAGCAGTAAGAGGAAACAGCCTGCTCACCTAAAAACTCAACCCACACTCCCTTAAGCATGTGGAGGCAAGGATTTACTGCTGTCACAGCAAGCCCAATTGAGCAAACACAGGATAATACCGTAGACTTGACCACACCCGAAGATGCAATCAACTCCACTCATACACAAACTGAGCATGCAATTGCACATGGTATACATGGAAGATCGGGTGATATTCCAATTGACATTATAATGGACTGTTTACGATCGTTTGAAAATTTTAGTAGATAAACAATTTAATGCTTTGTTTAAACGGTTGGACAGATTGGAAAACCTGGTTAAGAAACCTGATATAAAGAAAAATAAGTTACTATTGTTGATAAAATTATGGGGGGCTATAAACAAACGGAAGTAACTGACCATGGCATGTTAAGGGCGAGTGGCGGTTGTACGCTTTCAATTGTTAACGCTGCATGTGACAAGTGTGGCAATTCTAAGAATAGTCCCCCTCTCAAATTCACTCCCAACCCGATGCCCTCGTCAAATGCAGCTGTTGGCAAGGGGACCACTAGCAATAGCCAGTCACGAAATTTAGCTTCAGCCACCCCTGTACCGCCGGCCCCCGTCTCTACAAGTATAGCAACTGCCCCGAAAAATCAGGCTAAGAATCCATCTAAAGATGTCCTTAACCTACCTCCCGAAGCCTCCCATATGTTGTAATTTTAGTTGGTGTTCCTACCCTGAATAAAGACCAATCAGAATCATGGGAACAACTTAAAAACAAGAGTACTGATTGGTTAACAAAGTATAAGGGCCTAGGGATGCTGAACGCCAACGAAATTCTAATGGTGCGACGTGTAGGATAGGTGGGACCTTCAGAAAAGAATATTTCAGGTGACTGTATAGTCGTGAATTTTAGACATCCCCCATGGTGAAATGGCTATTGCAAGCACAAGTCAATCATAATACTGCCCCAACCCTCATACATTCACAACATTTGGGCTTTTTCTATAAACCCCCTTTGGGCCCAAGTAATCCTTCTATACCAACATGCAACACTCAAAATCGGTTTACTGCTCTGTCCAGTCTGGAGAGCCAGACTATTGAAACACCCACCTACTATTACATCAGAAACAGTAGACCCTCTAATATCATGCCCAGCTGTTAGCGAACTCATAATCCCAGATTCGAAATTAAATGTTCTAAATTGGAATATTGCAGGATTAAGATCTAAACTGAATTCCACAGAGTGGGTTGATCAGGTTAGTAATTACGATATTTTGATGTTCCAGAAGACATGGTGCACAAATGAATTGTTTTTAGAAGGATTCGTGTGTTACAATAGCATTGTAATTAGCCCCCAAAATAGGCCGACCGTGTGGGGGTTTATCAACATGGATAAAGATATCAACTGAGGGTAGCATGAAATCTGTAACGACAAATAATGCAAACTTGCAAGCCATTATTTATTCACGGGGGCTTCGATATGTTTAATTAACTTTTATAATAACGATTTTACGTCAATACCAAATAGAAGTTTTATTAAGCTGTTTGAATTTATTGATGAACTGAACTGAACGACGAGCAAGGAGAGAGGTATGGCAAAATAGACGGAATACTCCTAGGCGGGGATTTTAACGCACAACTGCATAGTGGTATTGATAACTTCACCAATAGGGCGATCCCATGCAAAAGAGGGGAGGAACTTCGTAACCACTTATCCCCCCGTAATCTGATTAATGTAATGGAAAAGGTTGGTGTTAACCCAATTAAGGTACTATTGCCTACCTATAGAGGTCGCGGATGTTCATCTATCATAGATTATGTTTTTATATCATCCTCATTGGTAAACCTTTTAGTAAAGGCTGAGGTTTTATGCCCGAGTCAAGGTGACCATAACCCAATTTTAACAACTATTAGACTTTCCTCTAAATTTATTGCTCAAAAGGAAATGAGGGTGTAAGGATCAGGGGACCCAGGGGATGTAAATACCCAAACCACAGGCGGTACCACAGGTTTTAAGTTATTGGTTGTTTTATTCAAGGCTTTCACAGTCAGTGACAACACCATGAAAAAAGGTAGGATCCTCAGGATCTCGGGGTACTGGTTGTCTGTTTTCTGCTTGCACAGAACGGATCAGGATGGTTGGGCATCTCCTTGGGCTCGAGGTGCTCTGGGCTCCCGGGTCTCTGGGCCTCAGAAAGGAAGAGAAAGGGTGCAAGAAACGGGGTCAATCAACTATTCTGCCTTTTCTTAAAGAAGTGTGATACCTTCACCAATCAGTGGGGATGAGGGCTGTGAGGAACGTTTAAACAAAATCCACTCCCACTCAAGTGCTCTGCCTTCTGCCTCCCCAAGTCAAGTACTCTACCTCCCGCCTCCCCAAACACCCCACCAGAATGCCCTTGCAACGGGACTTGCCTGTAGCCACGGCCCGTCCCTTGGACCGCGGCGCCTGGACCCGGGGCGTCTTCTCCTCCTCCTGTCGGCCCACCGGGTTTACTCGTGGTATACAAGACGTTCTCCAGGGTCGGGTGTTCACTCGCCTTGTTCACTGCTCGACTCTCTGCTCTCTCCTCCGCTGTTCCGACGCGGCTCCCTGCTCTCTCCTCCGCTGCTCCGACGCGGCTCCCTGCTCTCTCCTCCGCTGGTCCGACACGGCTCCCTGATCTCTCCTCCACTGGTCCGATGTCCGTCACTCCGTGGTGCTCGGCTCTCCTGCCTCCAACGCTGCACCCCGTCCGGTCTACTCCCAGTCCTCTTATCCTCCTCACTTCCGTAGTCAGACCCGGCTCCGTCCCCTCCAGTCTGTCAGAGACTAGAGCGCTGACCTGTTCCGGGCCCTCACATAACGGCAAGTTGGAAGTGCCTTCTTGGTCCATACAACGGGTCCCGTCCCGCTCCTCCTCCCAAGGGGCTAAACATTTGGTGGCCTCTACTGACAAGCTCAGAGTGATCTGGAAGGGGAGAGACAATTAAGCCCTTTTTGCACGTATGATAAGATCTCATCCCGTACTTGTAGATACTTGCTTGTCAAGTAGCACCTTGGGTGGTCAGATTATTGAGGCTTTTATTGGTCTATGTCCTGGTATTAAACACATAATCTCTAAACCTGTTACTAACTTAAACAAGAATCCGAGATGGTTCGATAGCACTTGTTTGCGGGCTAATAGAGAACTGCGTGAAGCATTAGCGGCTACACCCAGGGATATAACTCTAGTTAGATCATTAAGAGCCTGCTACAAGAAAGCAACTACATTACGCTCAGAGGAGATATTGAAAGAACGCTGGGATAATCTTGCCAGGGCTGCTTCACTTAAGGATGTAACTGGATTTTGGAAGGAAGTTAAAGGTATGAGGTCCATTGACACGAATATTACCCCCATAAAAGTAATATATCCAGTGAACTATGGGAGGAGCATTTTGCTAGAATTTATACTGCTCCCACAAAGACCTCTAGTAGTTATACCTGCTCTCCAGTCCTAAAGGTTGCTATCACTATATCTGAAGTCGAGGATGCCATACACCAAAGTTTAGGGAACAAAGCACCAGGTTCGGATGGGCTATCAATCGACCTTATAAAGCATGAACCGGACTTTTGGGCTCCCCTTTTATGTAATGTTTTTAATAATCTGACTAATGCAGTTATCCCGAGCACTTGGTCGACCAGTATTATTGTGCCCATTTTTTAAAAAGGCGACAGATCCAACCCCAGCTGCTATCGCCCAATTTCTCTGATAGACAACACTTTGAAGATCTTGTGCAGGGTTGTCTTTAATAAGATTAGGAACTGGGCGGAAGACAACCATATTTTAAACTGTTGTAAGCTGGGTTTCAGAAGCAATGTTGGAACAGTGGAACAGTGCTTGAAATTGAATCTTATCCTGGGGAAATATACGGTTGCTCAAAAAGTTCCACTCTATCTGGGTTTTATGGATTTAACCTCAGCCTTTGATTTTGTTAATAGATCGCTTTTATGGGAGATTCTTTTAAATTACACAACTCCTTATCTAAATTGACTAGTGATGTACCCAAAATTAATGGTAAATTACTCCCTGCGCTTTTATACGCAGATGATGCGGTCCTTATGGGCCACACCCCCAATGCACTTCGCACTTTAGTCACAGGATTTGTGTCTTTTATGGCGGATCTTGACCTTTGTACAAATTTAAAAAAATCTTATATAATGACTAGTGGGCAGAAAAAACACTGTATTAAGTCCATTACATCGGGCAGCGAATAGCTAACATGCACAAGCACTTTTCCTTACCTGGGCCTAGTTTTTTCAGAATCAGGTTCTTGGCAAGCCCACACGGCCCACGGTAGAAGTAAACTCACTAAAGCGGTTAACTCTATCATTAGCCTTCGGCAACCAAAACAATCTGAGGTAGTGGTACCGTTGATTCAGATATATAAATCACAATGTGTACCAACGGCCACTTATGGTGCCGAAGTCTCGGGGCATGCGAATTGGAGTGGGATTCAAATTGAAGGGAACAGATTTTGTAGGAAAATCCTTGGAGCGCAAATCTCATCTCCAAATTATATATGCCATAAGGAATTAAATTTACAATATGTGGAGGATAATCATAGACTTCCTTAAGTGCGACAAGGGTGGTTGTATACCCTGGCTAGCTGCAGTCAAAAACAGCCTAGCTAGCGTGAATTTGGAGCACTTTTTTTATGCCCATTAGCAGTGGAAGGTATAAATATAAGATCAGTCAGGGGGCGCTTTATGACCTGTACCATAAAGAAAGACAGGACATTGAGCGCAATAAACCATCGATCATTAGATATATGCCCCTTCTGGAGGTACCGAGCATTCAGCATCATATGCCACAGCAATACCTTAGGAAAAATATTGGGAGATGGAAAAGGAGTTTACTCTACTGCCTTAGGGATGGCAGTATAAAATATTCACTCTGCTTTCCAATAGGCTTTAACAGCAATTTGGAGTAATTGAGCTGCCCCTGCGGCATTGGTAGCAAACAAACTTTGTTAAATTTTTTACTCTTTTTTTTTAATTCTATGTAAGATACACAAAACAGTATTTCGCTCCCTATTTCAAGGCACGGGCTATCTTGGAGTTTAAACTGGCATATTTGGAAATTTTAAAATTAGGAAGTGACGATATGATCACGTGCTTCAATGATTGAATCCTAATGCTGTATAAATTCTGTAAGATGGCCAAGTGAAAAGCCCCTATTACCCCACCCACAACTAAAACCTTGATGTTGCTGCAAGTAGTAGTAGGATCCATGGGTTTTTTGTAGCTTATATATTTATATCTTGATGCTTATTATTGGCGGACTCATTTAATAATATCGCACTTTATTTGCATGATATCGCTGACTCATTGAATAATATTGTACTTTATTTGTAAATTATTGCTGATTTTGCACAATTACCTCAAATCCCATATTTTGCACTTGTCTGACAGATTGCATTTATTGCACTTTATTTGCAACCTGTTGCTGATTTTGCACAACTGTTTCAAAATTCATATTTTGCACTATGCCATGTAAGCTGCTAGTTTTTAAGCCCTTCCAACTCTTTTAAATATAATTTTATTTCTGTAATTTTGTACCTGTATTGGATGATATTGTATATTTATATGTTTTAAAATTTACTGTATTTCTTATTAGTGGTGATGAACTATGCTTTTATGGATATTCTTATTCGAATAAAGATTATTTGATTGATTGATATCTCAAAAGTGAGAAAGGCTGGAGTCTTTCTAATGATGCTGAGTTGGTTTTCAAACAACGTTTGCCTTTCGAATTGCCAAATTCCTATCTAATTCTTTTAAAGCCAACATTTTAGGAAGATAATTCAGCCTCTGAGGAATTTATTGTTATCATTTCATAGGATTATCATTGGACAATTTACATAAAAATTACTGCAAAAATACAATTTGACCTCAATTTGTAGTCAATATATTGTTTCCAACATTTGATGTTACTAAAGAAAGGTTTATTCAGTTCAGTAATGTATTTGTACTCCAGATCACCAACAGAGAGATTTGCTAGGTTTGGGGCAAAAATAGCCCCCATAGATGTTCCAGAGCATTGTTGGTAGTATTTGGAGTTCAAGATGAAATAGATCGTCGTTAAGGCAATCTCCAGTAGATCAGTAATAAATTCCGACGGAACAGCCACTAGTGCTGGGCGTGAATCCAAAACTCCCTTGATGACATCTATACTTTCTCTTTGTGGGATATTTGTATATAACGACTCAATGTCAAATGTCATGAGCATTTCCTCCATAGGGTTGTAATCAATCCCTTCAATAAGATTAATCATATATGTACTATCCCTTACATATGTATTCATGACTGGAACAAATTCCTTTATAAAGCTCTCCAAGAGGTTCCAGGATTGATCTATATCCAGATAGAAGGGGCCTCCCAGGAGGGTTGGTAACGTTCTTATGGATTTTAGGTAAGGATTATAATACCGGGGTCCTGAGACTTCTTTGGTTTAGAAATTCAAAATTCAGCTGTGTAAGGAAACCTTCATCCAAATCACTTGTCAGAAATCAAACAGTGGATACTAAAAGTGACTAGAACTAGAAATATTAAAACCGGTCCATTGACTACGGAATTTATTTTAGGTAAAATGCCATATCTAAATTCCAAGTACAAGGATTTGGCCTGAGGGGGCTGAATTTCGGTTTAAAAGAGTCGTCTCTCAATTCATTTTAACCTACCAATTAACTCCCCAACAGTAGTACAGCATTAGCACTGTTCATTTGTGGGGTCCCAGTATCTCTTTTTTACAGAAGTTAGAGATTGTTTCTGGATGTACTCTGCATTAGACCACAATTCAATCAACCCATGTCATATTATCCATGTCTTGGCGTATTTAGGCTACGGTATGATTGCTATAGAATTAAGTGCAATTGTCTCATGGAATGATTGTCACAACAAGATAGGTAAATCATTAGTCCATATTCTAATCCAAAAGGCTAAGGGTTGAATGCAGCCACATGTGCTATATTTTTTAAGCCATGATCCAATCATATGGGGGTTAAGGGGCCATTTCAAGGGATGGCAAGCACATTTCTCATAAAGGTGTTCTCTATTCTTTCAATACACCCTATACTATATTCAAACCCCATAGTACAGCACCATACAACGCTGCTCCAATACCCTTTGCCCTATAGAATTCAATTGCCAGTAGAACTTGCCTAAAATTTGTGGTTTTCAACTTTTTGGATATGGCACAACTTACATGTTCAAGTGCCAGCTCACCCGTGGCTATTTGCAGTGCTCATGATAGTGTATTTGTAAACCTGACCCTCAAATAGACAAATTGCTTCCCTTGCTCCGGAAAGATATTACCCATTTTGACCTTATCTCTAAAGGATCTATGTGGGTTGAAAGTCATACATTTCATTTTGGTTACGTTGACTTCCAACCCAAATTTCTCACAGAGTAAAAACTGATCAAGTAGATTTTATAGCCCCATAGGGTATTTAGAGATTAATAAGGTATCGTCAGCAAATAACAATGACGAGACCTTCTGTCCTGCAATCATGGGCGAATCTCCTTTGCAGTCATCCAAAGAATATTTCATCCCATTTATGTATAGGGTAAACAGGCTCATTGCTAATACAAAACCTTGTTGCAATCCCCTGACCCCCTCTATACGTTCGGCCAGTTCACCCTTCCGGCTCCATCTTACTTGAGCATAATTGTTTGTGTGTAGCCTTATTATAACGTGCAGTATGTTCTGGGAGACTCCTATCTGCTCAAGGATTGACCACAGTTTCCCTCTAGGAATGAGTACAAAAACTGCTCACAGATCTATGAATACAACAAAAATATATTTTCTCTTTTGGTGGTCACATACTTTCATAAAATTAATAGGAATGCAGATATTTTGTCAATCCTACTCGTGCTCTCTCTAAATCCAGCTTGTAAGGGTGATAGAATCTGTTCCTCGTGCATCCAGTGTTGTAGACTATCTAGCAGATGCCGGCAAAACAGTTTCTGTGAGATGTTGATTAAGCTTATGGGCCTTTAATTTGATGCATCCCCTTTGTCTCTTTTTTAAAATACAGGGATCACCTCTGCTCCCAGCCAGGAATCAGGTAACTCTGTCCCCTCTTAAAATTGTGTTAAAGCTTGAATTAAGATTAACGCTCCATACTTCTAGTTCTGATAGGTAGAGGTCACACAGTATTTTGTCAAGACCTGGTGCTTTGTACTTTTACCATGTGGTAAGGACCACCCTAGCATCTTCCAAACTAAATGTAACCTGGTTGACAACACATGTTTCAAGACATTTCAACACAATCTTTATCATATACCACCATCTGGGTATCTGACTGATCTGTGAAGGAAGTGGCCCCAATTGGGCCACCTGGGTCACTCGCGACCACCTCTCAGCCTTTCACAAGAAATGAAGAGTCGGTGAACCAGTAGAGAATACAAACCAATTTATTTATTAGTGAGTGCGCTCGAGCGAAGTCCAGTCAGACTACCCTCATTAGATGCAACCAAGGAGACTGACTTCAGAACACTTGGTAAAACATAATATGGTAGAGAAGGATGAGCTACCACCTACAGAACGGGTACATGTTATCACATTTTCAAGGTTGTATTGTTCAAGCTCAACGCTCTCTAGTGTGGGAGCAGGGCTAAGGTAGAAGAAAGGCATGCAAAGACAGAATAAGCTATTCATTAGTGCATTAGTATTCAACCTTGAATACGATAAGAAGAAGTAACTGGGCAGCAGCTTTTCGCTGAGGCGGACAGTTAATGAGACAGAAGCTTACTTTCGATCATAGTACAAAATGGTGGCTAAAGACAAAATGGGGCCGCAAATGCTAACTTAACTCGCACAATGCTAGGAGGAGGCGGCTAGACGCATTTGCAGTCCAACAGACCCTCCTTTTACCATTTGCTAACAATTTTGTCTTAAGATACTTATAACTACTGACATAATAAGAAAATCATTAATGCAGGGCAATACACATACTGCTAATATTAAAAAATACCCTCATCGATATTCATTAAATCATGGACAGCTTGCACCATCATAGCTGAGGGCTTAGTATCATGCCATGGTGCCTTAGGTGCAGGTGTTAACTTGCTAACGCAATATGTACAGCAGGCAGGGAGACAATTAATACACAGGCAACAAGTGAAAATGACACCCGCAATGGCTACTAGGAAACTGAGTATTTTCCAACCCCAGGATGCTATCAAACCTCAGAGCCAACCAGAAAGGGACCAGGTGCCATTCTCTTGGTTAATATCAGATGCAAGTCGTGCAACTTCTGTATTGCTGCATAGACATTCGGTACAAAAGGGGGTGGTGATGGACGGAGCATCTGAATAAATCAAACACTCACACCCAGTCAAAAGATCTGGGTTTAATCCATCACCGTTCTTTAGCCCACTCTGCCACCCCAGTTCAGACATGGCTATATGCAAATCAGTCTGACCCTGTGCCTCATGGGAACAGTCCAGCCCGAACTGCCAAGCCATGTCTTCCCTGGACCGGAAACAAGCTTCCGAGGACCGGTTTCTGGTATTCCAGCCGTCTTCAGCCCGGCTTGCTTGAATTCAGTGGCAAATTGAGCAAGGGACTCACGTCTGAGCATACCCTGCCACACTTATTGTGGCCAAAAGTGGTACAAAAGGGGGTGGTGATGGACGGAGCATCTGAATCAATCAAACACTCACACCCAGTGAAAAGATCTGGGTTTAATCCATCACTGTTCTTTAGCCCACTCTGCCACCCCAGTTCAGACATGGCTATATGCAAATCAGTCTGACCCTGTTTTCCCAGACATGATTCAGATGCTCTGTCCATCACCACCCCCTTTTGTACTGATTTACACATAGCCATGTCTGAACTGGGGTGGCAGAGTGGGCTAAAGAACGGTGATGGATTAAACCCAGATCTTTTGACTGGGTGTGAGTGTTTGATTGGTTCAGATGCTTCGTCCATTACCACCCCCTTTTGTACCGCATAGACATTCGGAGCATGGTCCGGTATGTACACACAGTAGCTACTACCGAAGACCCGACAGGCCCGCCCTGATTGGCAAGGATGACGTCTATCACCATCCGGTTTTGAAGAGCAACAAGTCTTGTAGCCTGAAGCTCAGCTGTAATGTTGGCTAGTATTCCTGCTGCGATGTTAATAACTCCCTCCACAACCCTTGTGAGTCGGCGAATGTTAAGTCTTTTGGACCTAGGACCCCCGAAGGCCAGAATACCCTTCAAACCATCAGTAAACTGCTGCTGCAGAGTCGTGTCTGTCTGATCTAGGCCTTGTGTATTGATAACCCTTCTAACTCTGGACTAGTATACACTCCTACGCTGCAATCAATGGTCACTGTATTGTATTGTATTGTAATTGCATTTATTTAGCGCTTACTACCCCTGACGAGGCGTCAAAGCTCTTTTTCGGCGAGTAGCACGCTATTCCGGGACCCATAGAGGATTAGTGTTGAATTAGTGTAGTGAAACATGAAAGAACAATTTAAGTGGAGGATAGGTTAGTCCGTTATTTGGATTTGGAATGATAGCAGAAGGATAGAGGAGGAAAAAAGTTTTGTATTTATATAGCGCTTATTACCCCTGATGGGGTGTTGAAGCACGCTACTACGGAACCCATAAAGGATTAGTGGTGAATTAGTATGGTGAAATAGGAAAGTAATCTCAATGGTGGATATTAGTCAGTTATTTGGAGTGAGATGGATAGCGGAGGGATAAAAGGGGAAGAAAGGTTCGCATTCAGGTAGCACTTGTTACCCCTGATGGGGTGTTGAAGCATGCCACTCCAGAACCCATAAAGTATTAGTGGTGAATTAGTATAGTTGAGTATGGAATTTGAGAAGTGAACGTGTTAGTTAATTTTGATTGAAAAGGATAGTGGAGGTATAAAAGAGTGAAGGTTTTTTTTTTTAGGTCTTAGCAGTAGGAGGAGGCTTTTGGATGAGTAAAAAGGAGTTTTGGAGGGGAGGAGTCAGAGGGAAGAGTTTAGAAAGGTTTGTTTTGGGGATAGGTATAGTAGAAAGAGGTGTCAGATGATACAAGGAGGGATAGAGTAGGAGAGAGTCAAGAAAGGGTTATTGTGGGGATCATAGTAGTTATATGGGGTTTGGGATAAATGAGAGTGGATGTAGAGGATATATTGATAGATGTATAGGCTGAGAAATAGGGTAGTGCATTGGAAATGCTAAATTAGAAGAAAGGGATAAATATATAGATCCATAAGTACCTTAAGTTTGTGGATGTGGATGGTGTGGGCTGGGTATTGCTAAATGGGACAATGGGCAGCATTTCTGGCCCTGGTCAGTCTCGAACAGGCTCAAACAGGCAGCAGCCCTTGTCCTCTCCGCCTTAGCCTCGACGGCCGGGATGAGACGACCTAACCATGGCCTTTTATAGCCCTAGTAATCAGGGGACCCCTTCAGCCAATGGGAACCCTAGCCCTAACACTATCCAATCACAACACTAGCCCTAGAATCTAGAACCAATTGGAGACCAGGCATCACAGCCAATCGTAGCCCTAGTCCAAGCACCCAATCAGTTCAAAAACCCTGACCTCCACGTCCAATAGAGGACCTAGCCCTACCAGTAGTCCCAACCCAAGCCCAAGCAACCAATAGTACAGGAAACCCTAGTCCCTACTTCCAATAGAAAGCTTAACCCTACTCTTAGTCCCACAACTAGTCCAGCACCCAATCACACCAGAAGCTCTAATTGCTACTTCTAATCAAAGGTCTAACCCTAGCCCTAGTCCCACCCTACTCCCAACAACCAATAACATAGGAAAACCTAGTCTCTACTTCCAATAGAAATCCGAATCCTAGCCATAGTCCCAACCCTACATTGATTGAATCACAAACCCAGAAACCAATCCGAACCCTCAAATACCCAACCAATGAGGACACTCTCCCTAATCCAATAGAAACACCAGATACAACCACCAATCAGTGTACACATGTACCAACCACTTGCAGACCATATAAGGTCCTGCCGACCTCAGACAAGGTTTGCGGGCCAGGGAGTTGGAAGCTGCTTCTCCTGTTCAGAATCTCCTATTAGACAGACAGGCTCAATCCACACTTTGGACTTCTGCAGGTAAATGCCTCACTAACTTGAAATCTAACAATACTGTTTGAATAAAACTTTACTCCCTCTCCTGAAGCACCCCCTGATGTAGACTATCCATGTTGCTGAGGGGGGGGGGGGGGTGCAGGGGGGCTTGTTTCACTGGCTTGTGAACACACAAAATGGTGGCTGGGGGTACACTGTTTTAACATACAGGTCTTAGCACAGAGCAGAGGAGAAATTTGGAGGGAAAACTGAATTGTCAACAGGAATGAGAGGGATAAACTACAGAGTTTGTACTGCAAATCCCACAATTCAACACATTAAATGGAAGCAATCATGGACAGGGAAAACCACAAGTTTAAAACACAAACAGGTGATTAATATATGCAATCACAGGCAGGTTAAAACAAAAATTTTAAACTGTAACAACCACAGGCAAAGACAGTAATCACAGAAAGGGAAAATCGTTTTAACAACTTTTGTTTTGGAGAGGAGACAGCACTAGTCTGTCTCCTTACCACTTCCTGGACTCTGCTCACTGCAATCTGGGGCACAGGAAGGCTGCAACTCACAAGATGGAGGAGAATGATTTGGGGTGCACTCAGCAAAGCCTTAAGGGGCCTGGGCAAGTGTGAGGGGAGGACTCAGAGTTTCTTGGCAGCTGAATAGCCAATAGTCCGCTGCCCTGGGGGTGGGGGCTGGGGAGCTGCTTCTCCTGTTCACAATCTCGTAGGAGACAGACAGGCTCACTCCAAACTTTGGACTTCTGCAGGTAAAGGCCTCACTAACTTGTAATCTAACAATACTGTTTGAATAAAACTTTACTCCCTCTCCTGGCCAAAAAAGCGAAGTGCACAGTCCCTAGCATACACAGTTTAAACAGCTCACAGAAGCACAGTCTTTTATTTTTTTATTTATTTACTTGAGTTTTACATAGCGCTGGCTAGACCCGAAGGCATCAGAGCGCTTTACATGAGGAGAGTTACATAACTTACAAATTATAAATTGTTACATAAGGTACAACAGTTACAAGATACATTTTTCGGTTAATGGCCTGTAGAGGGGTAAGGGGGTAGAGTAGAAGAGTGAGTGGAGGGAGAATTTAGTGGAGCATGGGTAAAAGGATAGACAAAGCAAGCAGGTGGAGAGGAATTCAGGGGAGAGAGGAAGGGAAAGGGGATGTAGCCAAAGAATGAAGGAGGAGAGCGGAGGTGGAGGGGGTAGGGGAGACAGTGTAGAGATGGGGAAAGTGACTGTGTCTGACATCCGGTTGGGTGGGACAGGGATCATTCTCAGTCCTCAGTTATGTGTGATTCCCAGATTCACGGTGGACTCACTCAGCTGGGTCGCTGAGACTCCAGGGCATAAGATGCAGGATCCCTCCCCAACAAGGGCAGAGGAGCGTTTGTTCATGGGCACCCTGAGGAATGAAGGAGGGAAGAGGTGGGGGAGGGGGTGGGGTACCCGGCAGGATCACAGAGTCCGACGTCAGGCAGGGTATGGAATGGGATTTGTCCCATTCCTCCACTAGGTATGTCACCCATGTCACTGTGGACTCTCTCAGAGGGTCTCTGAGACTCCAGGGTGAAAAAGCTGGATCTATCCCCAACAAGGGGACACAGGCAAAATTGTAGGGCCAGTTAAGAGAGTCAAGCTGGAAGATAATGGCTCTCCCTGACAAGGGGTCTAATGGTATTGTCCCTTCCCACCTGGCAGATAAATCAGAGCGCTTAACATGAGGGACGTTACATAACAAATTACGACTTAACAAACAATCCCAGAGCGTAGAAGAACTTGGGTAGAGAAAACAATATAATAGTAATTAGAAGAATAGGAGGGGGAGAGAGAAGACAACGGCAGGGAGGCGGGAGGAGCAGTGCCCACTGTCCGGCTGGGTAAGATACAGTGAGTTACAAATTGCAAACGTTTCACAATAGTTACATAAAGGATAAATAGACAACACAGGAGTAAATTATTGAACACGAAAATCCGGTTAAGAAGGACCAGGGAAAGCTGGTAATCCACATGAAGGAGACAGCAGCGGGGAGGAAAATGAGACAAATGTCCGAGATCTGGCTGGGTAGGTGACGGCCAAAGCAGGCGCCAATCTCCCCTATAGCTGTCGGAGCAGCTCCACCTGGAAACGGCCATGCATGCGTTTAGGGCACCACAACAGTAGAGTGAGGATCAGGAGGAGATCAAAAGACTAGAGTTCAAACACTGGTGGTAGGCACAGGGAGGATGGTAGGGTAGGAGGGGTAGAGTGGTTTTGGCAGCCATCATAGATCAGGCACGATGAGTTAGTTAGTCTCCTTGGTACTGTGGCTAGTTCTAGGTTCCACCAGTTCTGAAGGTGGTTAAGATCGCAGTGGCAATAATCCTGAACGAACATTAGGACCCTGGTTGGCAACAAGGGACATCTACCTTCACCGGAGAAAGTACTATGGTGGGCGCCTTTTTGGGGTCAGGCTCAACAATTAGAAATAGGAGTAATTTGCAGAGAAATGACAGTGGAATTAAAAGTCTTAACAAAAGTCTTGTTATGCACCAGATGGTTAACAAAGCCCACATTGGGAATTGCCTGCGACTGGTTCTTTGGCGCCCCACTCACCGCCACTGAAGCGAGTCAGCTGAGGATCCCGGAAGGCACTTCAGACGTTGTCAAATGCCCTTTCCTTCTCAAGTAGTAGCCAAGATCCGTAGCAGCGCGGGACGCGAAACAGCACAGAGCGGATGGTGGGGTAGGAGGGGTAGAGTGGTTTAGGCAGCCATCATAGATCAGGCACGATGAGTCAGTTAGTCTCCTTGGTACAGTGGCTAGTTCTAGTTGCCACCAGTTCTGAAGTTGGTTAAGATCGCAGTGGCAATAATCCTGAACGAACATTAGGACCCTGGTTGGCAACAAGGGACATCTACCTTCACCAGTGAAAGTACTATGGTGGGCGCCTTTTTGCGGTCAGGCTCAACAATTAGAAATAGGAGTAATTTGCCAAGAAATTACAGTGGAATTAAAAGTCTTAACAAAAGTTTTGTTATGCTCCAGAAGGTTAACAAAGCCCACATTGGGAATTGCCTGCGACTGGTTCTTCAGCTCCCCACTCACCGCCACTGAAGCGAGTCAGCTGAGGATCCCGGAAGGCACTTTCGGACGTTGTCAAATGCCCTTTCCCTCTCAAGTAGTAGCCAAGCTCCGTAGCAGTGCGGGAAGTGAGACAGCACAGAGCGGTAGAATCAGCCGGCATTTTGAGATGAGGGCTGAGATGTAGGGGTGTAGATTGCCAGTAGGAACGGGGACACACAGCATCGCGTGTGTGCTCCTCTCAGCACCAGGCGCTCATTTAGGGCTCGGGGAGCTCTCATAGCTCGGAGCCATTTTGGTTTATTCAAAGGGAGGGACGTCTCGGCAGAAAACTCTGCAGGGATTGGCCAGAACAGAGCGAGACCAGACTCAAAATGAGCCGCCTGCATTCCGGTCGACGAAACCAGAGAGAGGATGGTTCGGCAGCACACAGAAAGTGCCACTCCAGAGGCTGGACTGAGAGTTCACAGCGCAGCAATAGATCCCAGTGGCCATGAAAAGAGCATCATCACTGCCAACTCCTAAAACTGATCTCCACTCCGTGGTCCCGATGTGCTCCATGTCCGCCATGCATCCCTTGATGGTGTCATCCTCCAATGCGGAGCAGGGGAGAGAGTGGTGTTCTGGCTGGTAACCCAGGGCAGCATCTCTTTATGTCCTGTGGGCCTTCCCCCACAGTCAGCATTGGGGGTTCCCACCTCGGTACCCTCGCCACCTGGTGTGTCCTGGTGTTTGCAATCCTCACCTCGGGTGCTCCGCACCTCGTCGCAGGCTCAAACCGAGCTGGAACAGTCAGCCAGGCCAGTCCACAACCAGTCAGCTCGGGGTACACACCATCTTGCTCACTGGTGCTCGGAACCATGAACTCCTGACTCGGGGCCAGCCATTCCAGACCAGGGCAGCGATGTTATGCCTGTCACACCACACTCTGAGGCCGATGGTCGATCAGCGTCCACCTGAGTTGCCTGGGAGAGAGAACAGCCCCGGCTGGACTCTGCCAATTGCAGTCAGTAGCACTGGTCCGGGGTCGGCTGACATTCAACCACGGGGTCGTCGAATCCAGTGACCTCTGTGTTGCAAAAATCAAGACCAAAGGCACAGAAATGCGAAAATCCTATCACTTGTTTCCTGGTTCAATTCCTTAGCACGATGGAGTGGGTTCAACAGGGATCAATGCCGATGGCTATCCCTCACCTCAGGAGCTCGCTGGAGGTGCTCCTGCCACCAGTAGACACTTAGTTCAGATTCTCTAGGTGACTGATAGGCAGGGTTGCCTATCTAAAATGATACCAGTACCCCAAGATAATTTTCAGTGCTTACGACTGAATCTGCCTAGGATGGTATATCATAAGGTAAATATCCTCCCTCCCTGTTACTTATGGGAAGGTTGACCACTTTGCAGCTGTCCTGTGCACCAAGACTTGTGTATGTGTGGTAGTTTAAGGCATACACCACTTCATCCCAATATCAATGTATGTTCCTTTGAATTGGAGTTTGGTACCCACTGCACAAGTTCGATTTCTGAACGCAACCACCAAGTATCTAAATCACAACAAATCCTATAACTGTCAATGTTTAAATTTAGACGACAGCATGCAGAAGTATCAATCATTTAGTGACAATATAAAAATTATTTTTATGTGACAGGAAAAGACACTACAATAAAATTAAAAAATTAAACTTGAGTTTATTACACATTCCTGAACTGAATAAAAAAAATTCATACAATTGTAGAGTGCATCATGTTATACAAAAAATTATACAATATTACATAAAACGTTAAAAATGTTCATGAGAACACAAGTCGATGCGGCGTTTCGGTTAAAAAACCTTCCTCAGGACAGTTTCTATAAAGAAACACAAAGTTACTACATCATAATGGAACTTGTACACAGTGTCTTAAAACAATTATCTAATGTATGTGACTGGGTTCAGAGTGGTACATCTTTTAATCATGACATGTGGTGCAAAGAGGGTCAGCTCATAGCCGGTCAGACATGCATTGGTAAGGTGCTGTATCTTCGTTTTGTTCAAAAATGTGTCCTCCGCATGAGGTACCATAACTGTGAGATCAGTATCAAGGACTAACCCCGACGATTGTCGGATAGAGACAGCCACAGCCACGACCGCTCTTATACGGCTTGGGAGGGCTCTTGCGATGTTATCAAGCAAAGCGCAAAAATAAGCACACGGCCTCTGCTTACCTCCAAAGGCTTATGTTAAAACAGACAGCGTGCAACCAGCCATCTTGTGTACATACAACACGAACGGCTTAGCATAATCTGGGGTGCCAAGCACAGGTGCAGAGCAACTTTTAATTGCTCAAAAGCTTGTTGACATTCAGGCGTCCAGGGCAATAGTTCATGCACATCTTTAGTGGTTAGCTGCAACAGCAGCTTTGTTAGTAAAGAATAGTGTCAGGACACACACCATTGCAGCGGCCTTTTGCCCTGTAGGGCGTCAAAGAGCGCGAGTAATAGTGAAACCCAATAGGGTAAACATTTGGCATTACTGTAAACACTAATTCTTCTTTCCCAAGATGACCGTCGCTTTGGGCAGCATACAGGCAGAAGGAGCGCACCTGCACTGTCTAGTGTTTATGTGAAGTGCGCGAGATTCTATCTGCTCACTTCAACGAACCTTCGTGTGAGACAGCCGCTTGGAACCGGTCCTCCGTGCCTATTTCCACAGCGGGAGTGAACAGCTATCCGAGAGTTAATTATCAAAGGCATAGTGTCGAGAAGAGTTCTTCTGTGGCTATTTCTATGCCGGGAGGAAACTTGCTTGAGTCAGAGAAGCGAGTGGAATATTTCTGAGTAACCTTGAGGGACAGAGAGCTTCAACCCCCTCAGCGAGAGCTACATTTGAATCCGGCAGCTTGGAGCTACAGAAGTCAGTAGTGTTGAAACAAAAGGTTTCATTTGTCTTTTCACTACATTCCAGTCGAGCGGCAGAACAGAGGCAGTGCCGCGGACCTGAATACTGCGAGCAACTTACGACGGAGAGTACAGTAAGACTTGCTTCTGCAGCGTTTTGGGAGACATACGAATTCTGGTCATTAGTTTTCCTCACCCTTCATTTGCGCTTTACCTGTTCTTCCCTTTCCCTCTGCTCCTACCTTTCTCCCTTTTTGCGCGCATCTTGAGGAATTGAGGCCAAAGACTATTTGCTGTATATAGTTAAAGAAACCAAATGACTGGACCAGGTGATACGTGAATCATTTAAGTCTACACAAGGAAGTACTTAAGGTATAAGTGGTTCAGTTATTCGTATCTATTGTAGAGTAGAATCTAAAGGTTAGTGTTTAGTTAACTAGTTGTTTTCTTTCTAGAGAGAGTACTTCCCCAAGCACCTTACTAAAAATAGAAGAGAGGCGAATGCTCCGAAGACAGCTGGTAGGATAAGTAAAATAAGGGTATAGAGTTGAGGAGGAAACTGGTATGTTGTTATGTTCTCATTCCTCCTCCCCTTAATCTGTGTATTAGGCACCTGTGTATGCAGTCAGAAGAATCCACATAGAAGAACCCAGAACCTGACCAGGGTATCCAGCAGACGGAGTGTCTCTTCTCTCAATCCACTTCCCCTTTCCCCCCCTTTTGGTTACGTGGCTTTCAGTAGCTGCGGCGATTGGGATTCGCATCAGATCTGCCTCTGCAAAGAATCTAGGAGCCTTGACAAATAGTTAGCAGTCCAGTGGCGGCAGTACGAAGTAATGCTGATGAAGGCTCGCACATCCCTTTGAGCCTTAGGGATGGGCATTTTAACAATATCACTAATGCATTCAGGTGTTAGTCTCCTTCCCTCCTTCAACAGTAGGTGACCTAAATAGGTGACATCCTGTCGACAATATTAAAACTTTGAAAGGGAAACTTTATGTCTGTGCAGTGCCAAATGTAGTAATAATTTGACCGTTGCATCTTTGAAACCTTCTTCATTGTCAGAAGCGATTAAGAGGTCGTCTACATACTGCAGTAATGCATTACCTGGGGGAAGTGTGAGGGAATCCAATTGACCTTTTAAAGCTTGACTATATATGCTAGGACTTTTAGTATAGCCTTGAGGAGTGCAACAGAATCGGAAACTTCTGCCGGCCAGAGTAAATCCAAAAAGGTACCTGCTATCTGGATAAATTGGAATGCTAAAGACAGCATTTTTTAAATCAATCACAAAAAAGAATTTGGCAGTGGAAAAAATTGTCAGAAGGGCGGTGATGTCAGGGAGCACTAGGAACTGAAGGACCCCTATTTTATTAACTTCATGCAAATAAATCACAAAACGATAGACATCAGGATGAGCATCAGAAGAATCCATGGGTGCCTTCTTAAGAATGGGGAGAATGGGACTAATAAACACATTCGCTGCTGTCTCCCTATAACTCCTGACTTAATCAATTCCTGTATAATCGGCAATAGAGCTCGCTCCCCTGCCTGCTGTATTTTGTACTGAGGAATACGGGGCAACGCAGCATTGCCTTTGACCTTAATAGAGACTGGAGGTATCTGCAACACCCCTACGTCCGCATCACCTGTAGCCCACAACGTGGGGGGCACATCTTTGAATTCAGCGGCGCATCTTTGGAAAACCATTGTTTGGTACTAGCCACATTTGGTCCTATTGTTATATAGACACCACCCGGAGAACAAAAAATTGTGGCATGCAACTTTTTCAACAAATCTAGTCCCATTAAATTCTCTCAGCAATTTGTTGTCAATAAGAATGGCCAATCTACGGTACAAGGGGCAATAGTCAAAGCAGGGGTTTAGAAATGGGGCTCAAGACTGGTGCGCCTGAAAAGCATACCGAAACATTGTTTTGGCCAGACAGAGCTGCCCGGGGACCAGCAACAAGAAACAGAGCTATTCATTGCACCTGTAGCTACCACATTTTTTTAACCGAGCAATGCAAATCCGCTGTGACATAAGGACCACGCTGATCTACAGGTATCTGAACTGGTCCCTTACCCTGTCCCTGGCTGTCCTAGCTGTAAGACATCCCTGTCACCTCGTCCATATCATAATCATCATGATAGTACTGACTTCCTCGAGGTTCATCAAAATAGTTCTGATCAGAGCGACCCTGTGACGACGATTTCTGCCCGAACCTCGTCACGACCACCTCCACCATGACCCAGTCCGCGAAGAACCTACCCTCTGGAGGCCGCAACTTTCTGTAACAACTCTGGGCACTCACTTCACCAGTGTCCCTTCTCCTTACAATACGCCACACAGGTGCACTATTTTTGCTAGTGCGGAGCAACTGTCGGGCCAGACCGGTGCCACGTCCCCTGCCGTTCCCTCTAACTGCCTGCTGCATCAACACTTTTGTCTTATTCTTCTCCACCTTTTCCTTCTCTTCATTTTCCCTATGTTCATAATACTGTGCCATACTCAATATCACTGAAGGGGATGATGTAGTCCAAGTGCTGTCCGAAACCTGTAACCAAGTTGCGATCTCGGGAAGCAGGTTTGTAGCAAATCTGTTAACGAACAATCAGACACCTCCCTCCATCGACAAATCCTGCCCACTGAAATCCGAAAACACACCTCCAAACCTAGTAAAAAAAATCAGATACACTTTCATCTTTCTTCCGACAACATGCTGCTAACTTGTCCCAATCTACCCGTCTAGGTGGGATAAGGGAATGCTTGTAAGTAATAATACGTCTTGGCAAAGCTAGTATCTCAGCCCTAGACTTCTCACTAGGCTTCCTCTCTTTATCCCATGCGCTGATCTCGTCCCAAGTGCCACCCAACTCCACAACATGGTCCTGTGTATGCACCTGTCTCCAAATATACACCGATACCAACAAACCAAAAAACCTTTCCATATTTGCCAATGTCATCACTGTTGATGAGGTGGCCTCTGCCAATTCTTTGTAATATGCAGTCGGATTTTCCTTGGGTCTGGCAACTGACCCTCAAGAGCTGAAACCTCACTCCTTTTCCATGGAGTGTAAACCCATTGTTCTTGAAAGTGGGCCTCTACTCACTGTCTGATAACGGCATCATGCTGATTAAGCAGCTCCGGTATCTCAGGGTGAAAAATAGGATGTACTTCCTTCATCGGAAACTGGGACACTGTTGTTGGGGTTTTCTGTTGTAACCAACCTCGATAACTAATCAGTGTGGCAACATTACTAAAAACGTTGTTAGGAGCCATGTCAGCAGCATACACGCGGTCCCGGATGTAAAAATTATCTGAGGTGCGACACTATTGAAACTCTGTTCCCACAACCCTATTAGTGTGGCTGACATTTGCTTGAGAGAATGCTACTGCACAATCGGCACATAATCTTTCACCACACTCCACACATCCTCCACACTAAATCGGATTCTGGGCCCACTGTGCGGCCTGATCAACCACCATATTTTTCTTCCCATTTCCCACATCAGGTCGAATCAGCACCCGCCCCATTCGTTCTCGAGCTGCTGCCCAAGTCCCTTTGTCCGGTCCAAGCACCGGCGTCCCAATACTCAGAAATGTCAGGGAAGAGACATTTGAGGAAGACACAATAGATGAAGGGGCAGGCACTAGCATTATTAATGGCTGTGTTGAGGGTGTGAGCAGAAACAATAGGTGCAGCAGGGAGACTTGCAGTCATTGCATCCGCGGCATGTGAGGCTAGAGAAAGAGCAGGAGGTGCCGTAGTCGAAGCTGCCAGGTCAAGATCAGAAGAAACAGAGGTGGAAGCAGGAGGGGCAGAAGAATGAGACGTCAGGCCAACAGGGTATATTCTCTGCGGGGCATAGGGAGGTGGAGGTCGAGTGTCTAACAGCTCCTCCACGAATGTATTGCCTTCCTCTTGGGTGACATAAGATTTGTTACATTGCAATCAAACCTTTCGATCAGCACACTCTATACCTTTTTCTATTTTTTTCTCTATCATACGCTACTGCTTTCTGAGCAACTGTCTCCATCTTCCCTCTCCGGGCCTCTTTTTCTGCTCTCATGCACCTTTGTCTAGCCTCCTTTTGCCATAACTGAAGAGAATCAAACATTGACTGTCTACTTTGTTTTGCAATCAATTTATCCTGCAGGAAATTTAGTTTTTGTTCATCAAAGGTTACTGTTAGTGGCCACTGCAGCTTGGCATTGTCCCTCGTATATTTGTTCCACAATGTACTAAACATAATAGGGCAATGCCGTGTTTGCATACATATCAAAGTTCCGGGTGCCTGCCAGAGGTGCAGGTTGCCTTTCCTCCAGTCGAGCCTCAGCAGAACAACAACGGCATCCAAAACACCACAGTTTGCTCAAACAAGGCATCTTAATAGAAGACACGTTCACTATTCGTACCAGGCAAATAACTTGCAAACATACTTTTTTTTATTTTTAAAAAGAGTTGGTCCTCAGACCGCATCAAACAAAGCAAACCAAGAGTCAGTCCTCCACCAACGAGACAGGCTCAAGCCCCAGGCATTTTCAAGAGTAAGCCAAATTCATTATGTTGCCAGGCAGAGTGTCCGCAGACACTCTGTATCTAAACGGTCCACAGACCTACCAAGTTTAAACAAGCCAAGAAATGGCCTTCAGACCATACCCAAGATTATTCAAAATGGCGCCATATTCACCAAGAATCAACACAAACTCACCGGGGGCACACAGGTCAAACAAAGTTATTCTCTACTGCTGCCTCTTCAGACCAAACGGTCAGATCCAAGGGTTTCGCCTTTCAGGACCCCAGCCGGGATGACTGCTGGCTGAGGAACCATCCGATCAGGCAGGCGGGGCAGCTGCAAGTACTAGGCTCTATCATACAGGGATCCTCAATCCGCCTATCCTATCCGACCAGACCTGGCCCCGTCCTCTTCATCCATCTGTGAGCGAAGATGGGTCAGCACAATGGAATCCCTCTTTGGGTGCCAACTGAAGGAATTGACCCAAATTGGGCCACCCGGGTCATTCATGACCACCTTTCAGCCTTCCACAAAAAATGAAGAGTTGGTGAAGCAGTACAGAATACAAACCAAGTTATTTATTAGTAAGTGTGCTAGAGCGGAGTCAAGTCAGACTAGCCTCCTTAGATGCTACAGAGGGGACTGACTTCAGAACACATAATATGCATTTCCAACACCCCTAAAGTCCCGCCAGACTGAAATGTTCCAGGTCGGGCAGTGATGAACAAAGGAGGTACAGAAGGATGAGCTACCACCTGCAGAACAGGTACATGTTACCAGATTTTCAAGGTTGTCTTATTCAACCTCAACGCTCTCTAGTGTGGGAGCAGGGCTACGGTAGAGGAAAGGCATGCGAAGACAGAATAAGCTATTCATTAGTGCATTAGGATTCAACCTTGAATACGATAAGAAGAAGTGTCTGGGCAGCAGATTTTCGGCCAGCAATATGAGGCCCTGGCTAATAAAATTGACACGGTTGCTGTCGATCTCAATCTGATCAGGGTCGACCTGTCTAAAACAAATGAAAAAGTCAAATCACTGGATTTGAAGACCTCCAGCCTCACGGCCGATGTATCGGAACTCCAAACCGAACTTGGGAATTTGAAATCGGTGAATGACCAAATGTCCCATCGGCTGGAGGATTATGAGAACAGGGCAAGACGCAATAACATTCGCGTCATAGGTGTTCCAGAAAACCCCGAGACTCACTCGGTGGACCTCCTGGTCGAAGATCTGATCCTCACCCATCTTGCCCCTTCTGGCCTGAGCAAATTCTTCGCTGTGGAGCGTGCAAATCGTGTCTCGGGCGGTCAACCCAAGCCGGGCCCCCTCCGAGGCCTATCATTGCAAAACGTTTCCATTTTAGAGACCGTGATGCGATTTTGCAGGCATTGAGAGTGCATGGCCCGGTGAAATTTGAAAACTCGGTTAACTTTTTCCCGGACTTCACTCAACTTGTGCAAAGACAAAGGATGGGTTTTCTGGGGGTTAAGCGACGTCTCCGGGACCTGGGCTTGAAGTACGCCATGCTTTTCCCTACCAGGCTTCGAGTGGAATATGAGGAACGGACCTTCTTTTTTGATCGACCGGACAGTGTGAGTGACTGGTTGGATTCCCTGCCGGGCCGAGGCAATCGGACGGAGCATCCTGGCGGTGCCGAGGGTGGTGAGCCTACACAAAAGTGACTTTTCGGTCCCTGATTTCCGAACATTGGACTTTGCTCAGCTGGGTGTTATTTCTTTTGTATATGTTGCCCTGTACTAGGCTCTATCATACAGGGATCCTCAATCCGCCTATCCAACCAGACCTGGCCCCGTCCTCTTCATCCATCTGTGAGCGAAGATGGGTCAGCACAATAGAATCCCTCTTTGGGTGCCAACTGAAGGAATTGACCCAAATTGGGCCACCCGGGTCATTCATGACCACCTTTCAGCCTTCCACAAAAAATGAAGAGTTGGTGAAGCAGTACAGAATACAAACCAAGTTATTTATTAGTAAGTGTGCTAGAGCGGAGTCAAGTCAGACTAGCCTCCTTAGATGCTACAGAGGGGACTGACTTCAGAACACATAATATGCATTTCCAACACCCCTAAAGTCCCGCCAGACTGAAATGTTCCAGGTCGGGCAGTGATGAACAAAGGAGGTACAGAAGGATGAGCTACCACCTGCAGAACAGGTACATGTTACCAGATTTTCAAGGTTGTCTTATTCAACCTCAACGCTCTCTAGTGTGGGAGCAGGGCTACGGTAGAGGAAAGGCATGCGAAGACAGAATAAGCTATTCATTAGTGCATTAGGATTCAACCTTGAATACGATAAGAAGAAGTGTCTGGGCAGCAGATTTTCGCTGAGGGAGACAGTTAATGAGACAGAAGCTTACTTTTGATCATAGTACAAAATGGCGACTAAAGACAAAATGGAGCCGCAAATGCTAACTTAACTCGCACAATGCTAGAAGGAGGCGGCTAGACGCATTTGCAGTCCAACATATGCATAGCGTGAGCTAAAATTATGTACCCTTGATTGTGGTTGAATGTGATACACATGTTCAGTTATTTGGCTCTTAGTTCCCTTAGCTATTATGTGCCAAAACTGTTTGCTATCCTTAATTTTTGCAGCACTAAAAAGGTCTCTCCACAGGGCCTCTTCCCATTTTCTTTTAGCAATAGTTTTCGCGGCGTTGTAATTTTTCCTTTTTTTGACTACCAAATTGTAATAGCCATTGTTTATGCTGCCATCAACTCAGCCCAAGATGCCTTGCAGTGTTTGTCATACTATTCAATTTTGTTATTACTGAGGAGGAGCTTAGCGAGCATCCAAGATGGTCGCGTGAGCACAGGGCTCCCCGGACCCTCACCACTCCTTGCAATTTATCCTGAGGATATCCTGATTTCGTGGACGGCTCTTCGAAGATGAACCTCGACTGAGTCCATAACTCTTCTCAGAATTGAAATCGGACTTGGGTAACCGAAATTACGGCACTTTGAACTTTCGAGGCCCACCTGGAGGCTGTGCTACTTGCGGATCCGGGACGGAGTTGAACAACAACGGCAGTGGGGCCTCCCTGGTGGCCGCATCTCTACTTTCGGTTTCGTTTCCGGATCCCCGCATGGTCTGATTGAGAGACCGTTTCGCCCGGCTGGGGACCAATCCAGCCCCCACTTAGTGTCTGAACTGCCTCCTCATTTTATCTCTTTTGGACCACACTGTGACTTTTTCTTGGTCATACGAGCCAGCCCTTGTGGTTCTGTTGGCGCCCGGTCTGCCGGCGGCCATTTTCACTAGGTCGCGTGGGCCCCTCCGGGGAGCAGTCTCCAGTATGGCGAGCAGGGGTGACGTCGAGAAGCGGAAAACCAAGACGTCTCTTCGTGGTGGACCGGTCCAGACAAATGTTATGGACCGGTACACTCAAGCCAAAGGCTCCCCTGGGCTTTCCAGCCGTACCCCGGAGGACATCAGAGACGACCCTTCTTTTCCTGTTGAGTTGTTCCTGCAGGACATTATGGGCGCCATCACTGGCATCAGGGAAACCATCGGCCAGCAATATGAGGCCCTGGCTAATAAAATTGACACGGTTGCTGTCGATCTCAATCTGATCAGGGTCGACCTGTCTAAAACAAATGAAAAAGTCAAATCACTGGATTTGAAGACCTCCAGCCTCACGGCCGATGTATCGGAACTCCAAACCGAACTTGGGAATTTGAAATCGGTGAATGACCAAATGTCCCATCAGCTGGAGGATTATGAGAACAGGGCAAGACGCAATAACATTCGCGTCATAGGTGTTCCAGAAAACCCCAAGACTCACTCGGTGGACCTCCTGGTCGAAGATCTGATCCTCACCCATCTTGCCCCTTCTGGCCTGAGCAAATTCTTCGCTGTGGAGCGTGCAAATCGTGTCTCGGGCGGTCAACCCAAGCCGGGCCCCCTCCGAGGCCTATCATTGCAAAACGTTTCCATTTTAGAGACCGTGATGCGATTTTGCAGGCATTGAGAGTGCATGGCCCGGTGAAATTTGAAAACTCGGTTAACTTTTTCCCGGACTTCACTCAACTTGTGCAAAGACAAAGGATGGGTTTTCTGGGGGTTAAGCGACGTCTCCGGGACCTGGGCTTGAAGTACGCCATGCTTTTCCCTACCAGGCTTCGAGTGGAATATGAGGAACGGACCTTCTTTTTTGATCGACCGGACAGTGTGAGTGACTGGTTGGATTCCCTGCCGGGCCGAGGCAATCGGACGGAGCATCCTGGCGGTGCCGAGGGTGGCGAGCCTACACAAAAGTGACTTTTCGGTCCCTGATTTCCGAACATTGGACTTTGCTCAGCTGGGTGCTATTTCTTTTGTATATGTTGCCCTGTAGTAGTCCACTTTTGGGTAGCGGGTAGGGACGGGCCTCTTTCCTCCTCCGGGGTCTTTTTGTAGAATGGGATTGTTAGGGCGACAGGCACACTGCATTTTGGGGTGGCTCTTTAGCCTTCTGCCGGGGTGCAGGGAGGGGGGAGTTGTAACGGGTTTTAGTTGGGGGGTGGGAGGGGGTGTTTGTGTTTGTGTTTTTCTTTCTCAAGGCGGCGCATTGGTTCTTTCTCTGTTTCAGATGTCCTACTCTTCGTGGGGAGCCCCATGCAACATGTCTGGGAATGGGGGGTAGTGGGCTGAAGCTCATATCTTGGAACGTCAATGGTTTGGGTGATCGTATAAAACAGGGTGTTGTACTGCAATATTTACGTCGTTTGTCCCCTGATGTGGTACTCCTGCAGGAGACGCACCTAGTTGGCAATGTGTGTCACGCTATGAATAGGTGGGGTTACCGATTGGTTGCACACTCCGGGTTCACCACTGGTTCTAGAGGGGTTGGTATTCTGGTCCAGTCTTCCCTCCCTCTTGAGATTGATAATGTCACTCTTGATGACAGAGGGCGCTACGCCACCCTCACCGGTAGGTGGGAGGGCAAGACTCTCTCCTTGGTCACTGTGTATGTACCCCCAGGCCTCCAGACCTCTACTTTTTCGGATGTTGGTCGGATGATGCTGGGGCTCCCTGATGGTCTTCTCCTTATGGGTGGGGACTTCAATTCGGTACTTTCCGGCGATTTGGAACGTCACCCCCCCAGGGACCTTCCCGCTTCTCAATCATGGCTTGGTGGGTTCCTGGACACCTTTGGTCTGGTGGATAGCTGGAGGTTAATGCACCCGACGCTACGTCACTACACCTTTCACTCCGGTGCCCATGGGAGTCTCTCCAGGCTAGATTACTTCGTTATGCCCGCTGTCCAGTCCTCCTACATAGGGGAAGTTAGCCACTTGGCCCGGGGTATTTCGGATCATTCTCCTGTGTTGCTTCTTTTTGATACAGGTCTGCACGCTGCGGGGCGGGTCGCCCCTTTCAATCCATGGCACTTGCGTAACCCCAAGACCCGCACCAGCCTCATGAAGTCCCTTGACCACTACTTCCTGGAGAATGAGGGGTCTGTCTCGTCCTCAGTGTCCCTGTGGGAAGCCTTTAAGGCTGTTATTCGTGGACACACCCTATCTTTAATAGCAGAGACTAAGAAAGCCAGGAATGGGGAGGTCGAGAGTCTGGAGGCTGAAATACTGGATCTGGAGGATGACCTGAACACGGGTGTCACCCGGGACAAACTCCACGCCCTTAGCTTGAAACAGTTTGATTATAAATCCCTTGTGACAGAGGCCGCCAAAACGATGTACAGGGAACAGCAAGGTAGATTGTATGATGTTGGGGATAAGGCGGGTAAACTGATTGCCTGGCTCGATAAGAAGGAGAGAGCGAATCGTGATGTCCCTGTGATTCAGAATTCTGACGGTGTGGATGTGATTGACCCTGGCGAGATTGTGGAATGTTTTGCTGACTATTTTCGTGTGGTCTACTCCCCGGTGTCTGACAGAGACGAGGATGACTCTCGCTTTTTGTTGAGAGACATCGCGCTGCCCTGCCTGTCTGAAGAGGATCGGGAGAGTATGGAGGCATCGTTGTCGGTCGACGAGATTGCGACTGCCATCCGTTCCCTCCGTTCCGGCAAAGCCATGGGGCCGAATGGCCTGCCCATTGAATTATACAAACTACACCCGGACAAGGTCGCACCATATCTTCGTGATATGTTTACGGAGTCGCGTGATCTTGGCTCCCTCCCTAGTGACCAGCGTCTGGCTACTATAGTGGTAATTCCTAAGGAGGGCAAGCCTCGTGACCGTTGTGCCTCATACAAGGCTATCTCCTTACTGATTGCTGAACCGAAGATTCTCGCTAAGGTCCTTGCTAACCGCCTCCTCACTGTTATTTGTGACCTGATCCATCCGGATCAATCCGGTTTCATTCCGCACCGGAACACTGCTCTTAATTTGCGGCGCCTTCATGGCGTTCTCGCTAGGGCGGAGCTTCTGTCTGAACCGGCCATCTTGGCTTCATTGGATGCCACGATGGCCTTTGACATGATAGAGTGGCCGTACCTCTGGGCCACTCTCGAGAAGTTTGGCTTTGGTGCGGGATTCATCGGTTGGGTGAGGCTTTTATATACGGATCCGCTGGCTCAGGTTGTTGTCAACGGTAGGGTCTCCCAGTCCTTCGCTCTTGGGAGGGGTACTAGGCAGGGGTGTCCGCTGTCCCCCCTGCTCTTTGCTCTTGCCCTAGAGCCGCTAGCAGCCTGGCTCCGATGGGAACCATCGATAAAGGGCATTCAATGGACCCCTGACTTTGAAGACCGGGTTTCGTTGTATGCCGAAGATATTCTTCTGTATCTCACTTCCCCTCGCAAGTCCCGCAACATCCTCTTTGACGTCCTCACTTCTTTTGGCAAAAACTCCGGTTTGATTATTAATTGGTCTAAATCGAGTGTCTATGTCATCTCTGGTGGCCTTCCTCCCTTGCCGACTAGGTTCCCCATTCAAATTTCACACTCTGGCTTCAAGTACTTGGAGGTTTACGTATCGTTGGACTCGGCTGCCCGCTACGAGCATAATCTCCTTCCTCCTCTTCGTCGCTTGAAGCTTGACGTGACTCGTTGGCGTAGACTGCCGCTGTCCCCACTTGGTCGAGCGGCGCTGTTTAAAATGATGTCCCTGCCCCGATTCCTCTACGCACTTCAGAACTCCTTTGATATTATTCCGGCGACTTACTTTCGGGAGGTGGAGGGTTTACAGAGGAGACTTGTTTGGGACGGTCACGCACGCATCGCTCTCTCAATACTAACTCTCCCCTGGTATGATGGGGGCATCGCACTCCCGGACATCAGGAAGTATTATTGGGCCTCCCAGTTGTCCGCCATTAACCATGCTACATATGCACCCGGCCCGAATCCAGCGTTTGCGATGGATAAATACCTGTTGCCTGGTGGCGACTTCAACAGAGCACTCTACTCTCGGACGGCGGGGAGGAACCTAACGGGACCCACTAAGATTGCAGTGCGTGTATGGAAGGATGCCAATGTGGCTTTGGGGTGGAATGATCGACTTACGCGAGCGACCCCTTTGTTCACTTCGGAACGATTGGGATGCCTCTGGACGACAAAAGGTTTCGAGAACTGGGATATGATTGGCATTAGTAGAGTGGGTGATCTTTGGGTGAAAGGTGCGGTCAAATCATTCCCGGCGCTTCAGAGTGAGTATTAAGCATGGGCGGAAAATCCGTTTCGCTCGCGGATTTTGCGGATTTTCGGTAAATTCGCAATCCGCGAGATCCTCGAATCTCCCGCAAAATCCGCAAATCCGCGAGCAGCGGATTTTATGGCTTGCTCGCACTGTTCGCGTGAGTTCGCGGCTTGCCAGTACAACTTCGCACCCCGCGAGTAAGTGCTAAATTGCAGAAATACGATCTTAGCAAAACTGAAACTACTTACCAGGTTCAAAAGTTCAGGCTCATCATTAGTAGCCATTTCCTGTAGTGCTTCCTGAGGGGCCCCTCCAGAGTTCAGTTGCCAGTTGCAACTATTATGTGACCCTGCTCTGAACCTCAGAATAGTTACACATATGCCACAAAGGTCCTGAATTACAGCTAAGGGAGACAAGCAGGAGCCAGGCTGGAAGTTAAAATCCATTAATCAGCCCCTAATTCATTATTGTCAGTTGGGGCAGGGCAGGTGTTGTAACTAATTTTGCAACAATGAAAGCACTTAGCAAGTGCAAAAGATCACTAATCAGGAAGCACTAAGGAAGCAGGTGCCAGCTAAAAAAATATTCTGTGACACATTAATCAGCCCCAAATTAATTCAGGTCACTTGAGGCAGGGAAGGTGTGCTTTGCTTTGCCGAAAATAATGTACACTGGACAACCAGAGGGTGTGGTGATGAAACAGAGGGTGGCATGGGTGGGCCAGAGGGTGGCATGAGTAGTCAGAGAGTGGCAGTGGTGACAGAGAGTGGCAGTGATGAAGAAGAGTGTCCCAAACAGGCTGGACACGTAGAAACAACAAGTTCGCAAAACTTGCGACCCGACAGGTAAGTTCGCAAATTGCGAAATTGTAAAAACCCTCGCGAACTGGCAGAAACACGCGCGAACACAAAAAAAAAAAAAATCCGCAAATTCGCGGGAATTCGCGGATTTTGCGGATTGCGAGTTCGCAAATCCGCAAAATTCGCGAACGCGAGATTCGCAAAATTCGCCCATGCTTAGTGAGTATGAGTTGAGTGAGCGGGAGTTCTTCAGATATGCACAGGTGCGTCACGCTTTACTGTCGGTCTTCACGGCCGGTACCACGGTCCCTGAATCTTCCCCGCTCGAGGACCGTATACTTGATGGTCATCTGCCCAATAGTACGATTTCTTTGATTTATAAAAATTAATCAACAATCGGGCAGATCTCCTTGTGCGTCTTAGGGAGGCCTGGACTGGAGACGGGTTGGAATTGGACGACGAGGACTGGCAGTCTGCACTATCCTCCCCGAAAGAGGTCGCCATTCCGGCCCGTCTCCGTCTCGTCCAGCTCAAAATTCTTCACTGCGTGTATGTGACGGGTCCTCGTTTGGTTGCTATGGGTTTTTCTTCGGACGGGTTGTGTAGGCGCGGTTGTGGAATGAGTGCCACTTTCCTTCATATCCTTTGGGAGTGCTGTGATGTCGCGGCGTATTGGCACCGCGTGCATGCCGTAATGGAGTGTGTCACTGGGGTCGCACTGTTTCCTGAGGCTCGAAGATGTTTGTTGAATGTGTGGGAGCCGAATGATTACAACGTTGCCCAGGCCCGGTGGGCGGCACTTGGGAACATGATTGCCAAAAGGGATATTGCGCAGCTTTGGGGTTCCCAACGGGCTCCCACCGTGTCGGTATGGAAGGAGAACATGGATTGGTGCATGTTTAGGGAGAAGACAGTATATTTGGCTAGGGGCAAGCCTAGGGCGTGGAGTAAAATTTGGGGCCAGTGGAACGCATACCGAGGGAACATCTGTACGCCCCCCTTCGAAGACATCCCGGACACTTCCCTGTCCCCCTGACCTGTGAGGTTCCTTAACTTCTGTATTCCTTATCCGATTGTCCTGACTTCCCCACTGCCTCCCCCCGTCGGTCATCTCTACCGTTCTCCTGATTCTCTATCCGGTATGGTAGGTCTCCCCCACCTGAGCTCGACATCTTCTACAATGTTTCTTGCCTTGAGTTTTTTGTTCCTTTGTTCTTCTCTTTGTTCCTTTATAAAAATGTAAAAAATATTTCGTATCCTGTATACCTCCTGTGTTGCCGAACATGTATCCTGTACCTCTGCTGGACCTCTTGGGAGCAGCCGCTGCCTTTTGACGCTCCGTAATTCATCTACAAACACTAGCCGCCGGCCCCTGTGGTTGTAGGCCCATATCTGTAATGACTTTGTTTTGCACAATAAAGTAAAAAAAAAAATTGTTATTACTAATCAACACACCCCTCATCTCCTTATAGAAAAAAGTTTACGTTTTTCTCATAGGCCACTGAATATCTCCATTGTTGCTTGGTCCTCTTCTTCAGCTTTTTTAAATTGTATAATGATTGCACATCAACAGTATAGATTTGTCCTAAGACAACTGGATTTTCCTCAATCATAGGCCACTTGACCCTGCTTCCATTGTTACTAAGGACATTTGAATTAACTATATTCCCCTCTGTTTGTACCTGTGGGGGGTCAAAAGAGTAATTCAGTTCTAGGGCCAAAGCATTGTGATCTCTGTCTATGTGGTTTATTACCTGCATATCGATAACATAATAGCAGTAGAATATATCCAACAAAAAATAATCAATTCTAGTTCGGCAATTTGCCTTTTTGAAAGTATAACTAAGATCTTTATCTGAACAGTACGTCCATTACAGGCTCTGAGGCCATATTTTAATACGAGGAATGCTATTTGAAATGCTACTCTAAAGTCGTCTGACTCTATGTAAGAATCCCCCGCTCCTCATCCTCTTCCTCTTTGAGATTTATCATCATTTGAAGAGGTTCATAGGTGATATTCAGGTCCCCTGCCAATAACAAGAAGCTATTGCCCTCTTTTTTTTTCAGGAAGTCGTCAAGAGCTGAAATAGGGGGTGAGTCCTGGTTCTGAGTGATAAATCAATTATAAATATTTTCTAAAAGAATAGACACTTTGAACCATATGTATGAAAAACCGAATTTGCGATTCCCAATTTGCGATTCATAGCGAATCACATTTTGAGAATCGCAAATCGGTATGTAAACAGAAAATCGCGAATAAATTGCAATTCCTTAAAAATCGCAGAATTATTTGCGATTACGCGTTTTGCGATTCCTTAATTGCATATTCGCAGAATTTTTGAACTCGCAATTAAGGAATCGCAAAATGGGTAATCTGAAACTCAGGTGCAGCTTGATGACATCACAACCAGGAAGTGTGACTACCCATGCTGCCCCTGAGTTTCAGAATAAGAGTGAGTGGCTAGAAGGAGGGCTGAGGCACCAGCGCACTGCAACAGAGACTGGAGAAATGGCTACACAGGAGCAGCAGCAGCCAAAGAAAGAGAAAACAGAAGTTTTCTGCAAGGGAGCAGGAGGTGCTTATTCAGGAGATGGTGGTGAGCTATGAGCTGTTATTTGGAAAAAAATCCCTCAGAGTGCCAGAGACCCGGAAAAGGAGAATATGGGTGGAGATCTAAGAGAAGGTCAATGCCATAGGCATTACCCACCGCAGTGTTGAGGAATTGCAAAAACGCTGGTGCGATATGCTCCAGCGTTCGAAGGAAAGGGGTGCTGCCAGGCTCCAGGAGGCAAACTGACTGGTGGAGGGACATCCACTGCCCCCGCTTCCAGGCCAATGGAGGAATTGTCGAGGGTACTTTACTACCGGAGAGTGTGAGCGGCGTGGCTGACCTCGACAGCTCTGACCTACCAGGACCAAGACAAAGTAAGAAGTATGCCATCACACCCCTGATACCGAACTACTCTACCCCCACCCCAATGAGAGACCCAGGCACACATCACAAATGCCAATCCAGTGCAGGCACACACACAACCACAGCAATGCATTATGGGAGATGTAGTCACATTAAAGAAACAGTGGAAAAGTGAAACCCAGCTAGGCTCAAGCAGTATGTGCGTATGAGTGAAGGCAATATACAGACAGTCAGGACCCACGTAATAAACCAAATAGTGTAATGTATTGCATTACCAATGCAAGGCTGGACAGCAAATTAATGTGTGCATTTACGTCCACAGCACCACAAGAAACACAGGGCCAGAGGCCTGGAGGGGAGGATGAGTCCCACAGCGCAGCAGTGCCAGGGCAAGTGGAGGAGGAGGAGGAGGGCAGTCCAGTCATCTTACCCAAACGCCCCCGGTGCATTGCAGTGGCTCCATTGCCACCGCTAGAGGACGAAATTGATAACCCAGAGGAAGAACACAACAAGTCCAGGGACAGATCGTGCCACAATCCAGACCACAAGCAGTTCAAAGTCCCACACTAACCATTCCATCCAGGCGCAGGGCCCGTCCATCCTCAAGTACACCTGCGGCAGGAGAGGAGTCAGTGTTCTGTGGCCTCGAAGGTAACATGCTTGAGGTTCAGCGTCTGCAGGGGAGAAGCACACGGGCAATTCAAAGACAGCTTAGGGTGGGCTTCAGGGGCATGATGGGTGCCCTGGAGACACTCTGTGCAGAGATACGGGCGGACTGTGCTGCCAGGCGCCATGAAAGTCAGCGCCTCCACACACGCCTTTAACTATTCACAAGGGCGGTTAACTGTCTGGCCTCAGCCACCTCTATTGGCGCAGCATTAGCATGCAGTGTGAGGTTGCACACAGCAGTCAGGGCATGGCCAGGGGATTACTCCAGGTCACATGGGCTGTGGATCAGCTGCAGACAGTTGCTACTGGTGGGACGTTGGAGAACCGGGCCTTATGGGCCTGGCGGCGCAGGGCAAGCCTTAAATCCCCGAGTTCACCTGCCTTGTCGAACAGAGACACAAGACACTCTGTTGGGCGTAGAAAACCAGGTTTATTAGCTGCAGCTAAGCACAGTTGTCCCAGAAGTACAGCGTATATTCTGAGGAGACTGCCACTTCAGTCCGTGGCGTACAATCTTTTATAGCACACATATTTACAACGTATACTTCCAGTATATACAAAGCAAGCCAATAGGAAAAGTTGGAAAACAAGCGATCAGGTGTCCCAAATACGCCCCTCTTTCAAACCCTGTGTGTCACCCCTCCCCACAAATTAATCGGTGATAGTACCGACAATTCAATTTGCAGGTGGCAGGACGTATTTGTGTGCCTCAAAGGATAGTTGTGTAACAAGAGAATACAAGGAGAGAATAGTGAAGGCCAGTCGGATAAGATAATGTAAGGAAAGAATAGGAGAAACCAAATAGTCTGTCGAGACAGGAATCAATCAACCCAGACATGGATTAGTGAACTCGGCCAGACCCTGACATCGGTTTCGTAAACAAGGGCAGGGGGTTACTTTTTAACAGAAGAGACACGTAGCAGCTGGAAAAGGAAAAAACACTCCGTTCGCCGTGCTGCCTGAGTGAGGGCAACACAAAATGGTGACAAGACACAAAATGGCGGCTAAATACGGGACGAAGTCGGAAAACAAAGAACCTCAGACCCTCCTTTTGCCATTACTCGGGCAAAACACAAAGGACTCAAGTTAAACTGAGTCGATGTCAAAGGCCATGAGGTCATCAATCTGTTGCTGAAACATCATTTTAATGTTCTCTGGTTTCTGTGACACAGGCCTTGGGACACACATGGTGGCACAAAGACTGCAGATGGCAGGGCCACACTATAGACAAAGACAACAAGAGAAAATGATGGCCAAAACCATTCCAAGGAAGGATAGTATCTTCCATCCCCAAGTGGACAGTAGTCTCCAAAACCATCCTATCACAGACCAATCTCCTGTGCCCTGGTGTATAGACTCGGAAATTAAATGCAATTTAGAGATGGCTTGGTATACCGTAGGGGCATTATCAGGAATATAAATGCAGCAACTAGACCCAATCAATTTACAGACTCCTCCACGATCTGCAAGGACAATGTCTAGAACCATCCGGTTCTGCAAAGTCATAAGGTGATCCGCCTGAAGTTCGGCTGTCAGATTACTCAAGGCTCCAGAAGTTACATTTATGGTAGCATCAACAAACCGAACTAACTGTCTGATGTCTCTGCTGTTGGCCATTGGGCCCCAGAAAGGAAGTAACCCTTTGATAAAGTCACCTCCTTCTTGTCCTGCTGTGTCCTTAGAATCAAAAACCCCTCTGCCATGTCTTTTTCTATAATAACCTGAAGGAGCAGTATATGTTGGAAGGAGAAGAAAAGCCACATAACATGTTCCTGAAAGGTAGGTAGGAAGCCACGTATAGGCTCTGTCATGACAGACAAAATATGTGCCTTGTGATGGCACTAACGGTGAAGAAATCTGAGGTGAATAGATATACGTATGGGAACAAACACTCTTCTCCTGTTGGTTGTTAACATTTTGGCCATTTATCTGCAGTCAGAAATTACCTCCATGGGGTACGGTCCAAATTGGTGGGGATCTCCTTCGTCTAGCCTTATCTGTAAGGCTAGTAACATAACGAGTCACGTTCCAGCCATCATATGCTCGTTTCTCATCAACTGGAATCTTACTAATTTCAGCAATTCTAGCCATGGCCACTATTCCCTTTATTAAAGAACTGTGACTAAAATCTGCTCCACCACATATGGACTACCAGGAGGATATCGAAGTTGATTCTGATACACATTAGAAAACAAGCGGAGCCTTCGTAGGAAAATGGAAGGACTAAATATGGCATCCCTCTCTCTGTGTTATGGGGCATGAGCCCACAAACCCAACAGTCAGTAGTATTGACTACCAGTTGATGCTGATGCAACAACTGGATAAATGAATTGTTGAAGTATTCTGTTCTTCTAATTTGCTCATGTTCAGGGAGTGTATGAAACTGATGTGGGGAGGCAGTAGAAGGAAAAGACAAGGAAACAGAAGTTGGGACAGGTGCTTACTGCATAGTCTGAACAACCCAACTCACACAAGCCAATAAAATACATGAGTATATTACAATACATAAGGTTATGCCACATGGACTAACCAACAATTTTTTATATTTACTTTTCATTTCTTGATTCTTATCACTCTTTTCCACTTTAATATC
Organism: Lissotriton vulgaris; assembly: GCF_964263255.1. NCBI lineage: Eukaryota > Metazoa > Chordata > Amphibia > Caudata > Salamandridae > Lissotriton > Lissotriton vulgaris. Next base: position 1,131,883,591 of record NC_141685.1, on the reverse strand, counting down.
CTTTCTCTAAAGCTTTCCTCACTGCAATCTTCCTAGATAACTTAGATGTGATTATTAGCCGTCCTATGACACTGCAAGTCCTGCAGACCTACTGTCACTACTCAGGTCACAGCCTAAGACTCCTACCGTGACCCTGCAACTTGATGGATAGTGGAAAAAGAAATGTCTCTCAAAAAGTGTGATCAGAAAAAGAAAAAGGAAAAAGAAAGTTCAATTGTCTTTCATTAATCTGGATCTTAAGTTGTACCGAGTCTTATTAGGTACCGTTTGTTCTCAAAACAAAGTCTCTGAATTTACTGTGTTCAATCACAAATGTGATTGTACAGGTTCTTGCAACACGTCGTCGTCTTCTTTCTCAGAGTTCGTTCGATCCAGGCGTGCACTACTGAAAGGTACAAACCGAGGGACCCTTGCGCCTTCACTATCAATTATACCCTTACGGACCCACTGATCGAAAGGTAAAGGCAAAGGTACCCTCTTGCAGTGCACGCCATGGACCCAATTCTTCTTCCCAACGACCTTTACTGCTGTACATGTTGCTAGCAAAACTTGCCGAGGCAGGCCCCAACGAGGTTCCAGATTCTTTTTTAGCTGAAAATTCTTCAGGCAGACCCAGTCACCGGGTTGGATGGAGTGACCTGGATCTGCAGAGGCCTCCGGCAAAGCGTTTAGAACCTGCTGGTGAAGAACACGCAATTTAGTGGTGAGGTCATGTAAATAGTCAATGAACATTGGATACGGGATGTCAGAGTACTTTTTAGGTCGAGGGACTCCCCAGACGTTGGCTGGGTGCCCAAAAACGACCTTGTATGGGCTGAGTCCTAAACAAGAATGTACAGAAGTTCTCGTGGATAAAAGTGCCAAAGGTAATGCCTCCGGCCAAGCAAGACCCGTGCTGGCCTGAATCTTTGCCAGTTTAAGCTTGAGAGTGCCATTATAGCACTCTACCAAACCTGCTGACTGAGGGTGGTTTGCCGCATGGAATTTCTGCCTAATACCAAGACCCGGACACACCTACTGCATAATTTGGCCTACAAATTCACTTCAATTGTCACTCCAGACAATTCGCGGCAAACCAAACCTTAGGAAAAATTCCTTCAAAAGGACTTTGGCAGTAGACAAAGCAGTATTGCCCTTTAGGGGGTAGGCCTCTATCCATCTGGAAAAGGCACACACCACCACCAGAACATACTTGAGGTTATTACAACGTTCCATATGAATGTAATAAATTTGTAATACCTCAAAAGGGTACGTAGGGGGAGCAAACTGACCTGCTGGAGTTGGAGTTCCCTTTCCTGGATTATGCATTGAACAGCTGATACAATGTTTTACCACATTCTCCGCACATTTAGGAATTCCTTAATTCTGTCATACTGGAGCAGAAGTTTGCATATTCCTTTTGCACTGATATGGGCTGGACCATGCTCCATAGTAACTACAGGCAGTACATAGGCGCCTGGTAACAGCCAACGCTGATGTTCTGACAATTCCGTCCAACTACCTGTCGCGTCCAACATTCCCGTACTTTCTCTCCACTTACTCAATTTCTTTTCAGTAGCCTCTTCTTGAATCATTCTCACACTTTCTATTGTGTCCTTACACATGCCTCCCTCTCTGACCCATCTTGCAGGGCCTGCAACACACATGCGATTCGTAGCATCTCTCGCTGTTTCTTTTGCTACCTCGTCTGCAAAAGTATTCCCGCGACCCACACCATCAATGATCTTCTTATGAGCACTACACTTCACTATCGCTATTTGGGTAGGCAAAGCAAGTGATTCGAGAAGGTCAGTTACCAACTGACCATGCTGTATCTTAGTCCCATGGGAAGTAAAGAATCCTCTTTCCTTCCACAAACCACCGAAACAATGAGCCACGCCAAAGGCGTATTGGCTATCCGTGTAAACATTCACTCTTTTTCCCTTAGCCAACACACACGCTTTCGTCAGGGCAATTAGTTCAGCTGCTTGGGCTGAATTCTGTGCAATGCGTGCTGTCTTCACTACCGTATACAAGGTGGTAACAGCATAAGCCACAGTCGTCTCACCATTAGGAAGCTTGAAACAAGACCCATCCACCCATAGGATCCCATCCGAGTCCACAAGTGGTGTGTCTTTTAAGTCTATTCTGCCTTTCGTTTCCTCCTCTGTTCGGAGAAAACAATCATGCTGTTCTTGAGTGTCTTTCTCTTCCGGAATGGGTAACAATGTTGCTGGATTCAAAGTATTACACCTCTTGATGTGTATATGACTAGCCAAGAGCGTTAGCTCATATCCAGACAAGCGGGCACTCGTAAAATGTTGTGTTTTTGCTCTTTTCAAAAGAGTATCCACTGCATGTGGTACCATAACAACAAGAGTGTTATCCAGTACCAATCCAGCAGATTGACGAATGTAAATCGCTGCTGCTGCTGTAGCTCTGAGACAACTAGGCAATGCCTTGGCTACTGGATCCAATGTAGCCGAAAAATAGGCACATGGCCATTGTTTGTTTCCAAATTGTTGCGTTAAAACTGACAACACGCAACCTTCTCTTTCATGAACGTAAAGTGTGAAAGACTTACTGTAATCTGGAGTACCTAACACAGGGGCAGAACATAAGTCAGAAAAACCCTTCTGACATTCGTCAGTCCAAGGAAGAGGTTGGTTTGTATCTTTCAGCGTAAGTGCCAACAGAGGTTTATCCAACAAAGAAACATCCTCTGAATCATCAGCAACTAACAAATTGTCCACATACTAAATAAGAGTGGCACCTGGGGGCAAAGTGAAAGCATCGAGCTGAGATTTCAAAGCCTGACTATAAATGGAGGGACTCTCACAATAGCCTTGAGGTGCACGTTTGAATCGGAAACTTCGGCCTCCGAGAGAGAAGCCAAAAAATATCCCTACTTTCCTCAGCAATAGGAATGCTGATGAAAGCATTTTTTAGTCAATGACCGAGAACTATGCCGCTGAAGCGGGTATCATACTGAGCAAGACAGTGATATCTGGGACAACAGGAAACTGGGGGACAACAATTTTGTTGACCTTCCGAAGATCGATCACAAAGCGATATACAGGAGGCTGAGAAGGATCAGTGCGTTTAAGGACAGGTAGAACAGGACTGTTGCAAACATTGCCTCTAGTTTCTTCGACCACACCCTTCTGAACCAGATCATAGATAATAGCCAACAAAGCTCATTCACCATCATTGGAAATTTTATACTGAGGAATGCGTGGCAATTTAACATTAGGCTTAATAGTAACCACGTAAGGTGGAATCTGGAGCAGACCAACATCATTCGGACCCGTAGCCCAGAGCGTAACAGGAAGAGAATGCAATTCAGGAGGGAATTGGTCCTTAGATAAATATTTAAGGGAAACCAACTTCTCACCGAAGGTAAGATGTACACCAGAGGGGGAACAATACAATGTTGCATGAAGACGCTCCAACAAGTCCAAACCCAACAAATTTTCGCCACAACCAGTCGTCAAAATGAGCGGAGCCTTCAAATTATAAGGACCAATCAAGATAGGCAAAGGACAGGAAACCGGGTTACTAACTGGGGCGCCAGAGAATCCTACGGAAACGTTAGTTAAGCCAGACAAAGGTGCCCCTGGGAGTTTGGAGTGAATGATAGAATTTCGCATTGCACCAGCATCCAAAAGAAATGGCTCTGAAACACCCAATGCAACAACTTCAACATAAGGCCCATTCTGATCCACTGGAACTGATACGACTCCCTTACGTTGTCCATGGCTGTCCTAACTAGTGTGAAAATCCTGAGCCTCACTCTCAACACAATAATCGTCATTGTAATATTGCGCAGACTGAGTATTCTGCTGAACAAAATAATTCAGAGAATTCTGAGGGGGAAAGGAACGCTGTCCTTGAGACAACGCACCTCGCCCTCTACCTCTAGGTGCTGATTGAAAACCACCATGGCCTCGCGGCCCTGGGAATCCACCATGACGCTGCAATAAAACCGGACAGCTATTCTTAAAATGACCTTCCTCTTTACAATAGGCACATTGATTAGGACCTAGCAAAGGTCGAGGAACAAAAGGCTTAGGTCTTTGTAACAACCTCTGGAGCTGGGGAGTTTGTTGAAACTGACGCTGAGCAGAACGAGGGGGATAAGCCTGTTGCAAAAGAACCTTCGTTTTTAATTCCTTAGTCTTTTTCTCGATCTTATCTTTTTCCTCCTTATCCCTATTCTCGTAATACTGAGCAGTAGCTAATATCTGTGCCAAGGAAGAAACAGCCCACAAACTTTCAAAGTCTTTCAACTTATGTGATAATTCTGGAAGTAAATTAAATACAAATGTATCCACGAATAATCGCTGTCCGCCTTCAGTACTCATATGTTGACCACTGTGGTCGATAAACGTCTCCTCGAAACGAGTAAAGAAATCGGAGACACTATCATCTTTCTTCTGCTTACACGCTGCTAACTTATCCCAGTTAACACGTAAAGCAGGCATCATCGTTTTCATTAAAGTGATGATTCTACTAGGCAATTGTGTAATCAAATCATCTGGCTTAGCACCACCCACCTGTGCTGCATCTGCAGCAGTTAGAGCAGCCCAATTACCACCTAAAGCTTGGTTGTGGTCCTCCATACGAATCCCAGCCCACAACGCTTGTGGTACTACATTCCCCATCAGCATATCAATATCGGCCAAATTCATAATACACGCATTAATAGTCTGGGACAGTTCTTTGTAATATCCAGCAGGATTTTTACGAGGGTCCGGTAAAGACTGTTTGAGCACCAAAACTTCAGATCGTTTCCAGGGAACATGTACCCATATACGCTGGAAATGAGCAGGGACACTGGGAATATTGCCTGCCTGTGGAACCTCCTCTCTCCATACTGGAGAAACTTCTCTCATAGGATAATGTTTCATTTTCTGTCGAACTGCAGGATCAGGTTCAAGAATAGTCTGAGAAGAAAATAAAGACCTGAAAGCGACAAGTGTCCTAACGGCATCTTCAACTTCAGAATCTACAATAAGACCTTTATCAAACTTAGCCTGCACGTCCAACAGACCCTGAGGAACTAGACCCAACTCCATAACCTCCCATCCTTTGACAAGATTGTCACACATAACATTAAAAACATATCTTTGTGTGGGCGCATTCCACTGCATAAAGCTACTCAGGATATCAGGCACACTATACTGTGGACCACTCATGATCCATTTGTGAGCAAGAGAGCCCAACGCAATTCGCTCGTCGGAACCTGGGATTTGACTACGGGACTGCCTTCGAGACAGAGCAGGAGTCAAGGAAAAAGACCCAAAGAAGGGGAAGAGAAGGCCAGAAACAGTTTCGACCAACCGTTTGCGAGCTGGGGGAGAATCTGAAAGTAAAACTGGAGACAAGGTATTAAGCAAAGGAGGAGAAGGACTGATCGTTACAAGAGAAACCGAGGGTAAAGGAGACTGAGGTACAGAAGTTGGTGGCAAAGGAGGCGGGGTGGCAATAAAGGAAGGGGCAATTGTGGAAGAGCCGGATCAACTGGCTGAACAACAGGTTGCTGGACAGGTGGCAACAATGGGGGTGCATTAGCACCAGGTACATAAGGCGGCAGCAATCTCAACAAATGGGACATTGAGGGATCTTCGTCAAGATCCTTACTCTGTGGAGAAGTAGGCAACACAGGGTAGCCTCTATCTATTGCCATATGATGCTGTCTTTCTGAGACCTTAATCGCCTGATCAATCTCATTGTCTTTAAACTGCTGGGCAGCCTGTATAATCGTCATATCTTTTGCCTTTCTATCTCTTTTTGCCTGCTTAAGTTCTCTCTGCTTGGCTTCTTCATGGCCAAAGGCGGAAAGAGTTAAACATTGCCGGCCGGGCTTTTCTTTTGAACAAGATTGCTTCTAAATTGTCTAATATATCAGGCTCAAAGCTACCATTTTGTGGCCACTGCAAAACACCATCTTTCTTCGTGTATCGGATCCATGCCTGGTTAAAGGCAATTGGGCCAATACCATGTTTAGAATAGAGCTCATAAGTGGGAGTTCCAAATGGAGGAATCGGACAAAAGTCCTCCAGCCGGGAATCCCTATTACAACCAAAACAACAAAACTTCCTAAATTTGCTAAAACCATGCATCTTTAATTCACTGGTCCGTTTACCAACTTCAAGGGGTTAAAGCAAATAACACAGCACAAACATACTCACCCCTTGGCTTCAGCTATTGCAATGGTCGAATAACAAAACCCAAAAATAAAACAAAGAAGTGGGCGCTACCCACGAATACGTAACTAAGTGTTCTCTCACTCCAACAGAGGTCCTTCTAACATCCCCGATACCAGTCATCACCAAAGGGAGCAAGGCAGGGCGGTAGTCAGGGCAGCAGTTGTCTGCAGCCGTTGGAAAGGAGTAGCCACGCTGCAAAAGACCTTCGGTCCACTTCGACATACAGGGGTCGCTTGACGTGGTTCGCGAATCCTCCGGAATTTTCTTGCGAGGCTTCTCACAACCCTCGGGCTGAACTGCTACCACTGAAGCCGCCCCACGTTGGGCGCCAGTTGGAGAACCGGGCCTTATGGGCCTGGCGGCGCAGGGCACGCCTTAAATCCCCGAGTTCACCTGCCTTGTCGAACAGACACACGAGGCACTCTGTTGGGCGTAGAAAACCAGGTTTATTAGCTGCAGCTAAGCACAGTTGTCCCAGAAGTACAGCGTATATTCTGAGGAGACTGCCACTTCAGTCCGTGGCATACAATCTTTTATAGCACACATATTTACAACGTATACTCCCAGTATATACAAAGCAAGCCAATAGGAAATGTTGGAAAACAAGCTATCAGGTGTCCCAAATACGCCCCTCTTTCAAACCCTGTGTGCCACCCCTCCCCACAAATTAATCAGTGATAGTACCACCAATCCAATTTGCAGGTGGCAGGACGTATTTGTGTGCCTCAAAGGATAGTTGTGTAACAAGAGAATACAAGGAGAGAATAGCGAAGGCCAGTCGGATAAGATAATGTAAGGAAAGAATAGGAGAAACCAAATAGTCAGTCGAGACAGGAATCAATCAACCCAGACATGGATTAGTGAACTCGGCCAGATCCTGACATCGGTTTCGTAAACAAGGGCAGGGGGTTACTTTATAACAGAAGAGACACGTAGCAGCTGGAAAAGGCAAAAACACTCTGTTCGCCGTGCTGCCATTGTGACGGCAACACAAAAAGGCGACGAGACACAAAATGGCGGTTAAATACGGAAACCGAAGAACCTCAACAGGAGTCCTCAGTTCACTAGAGAAAGACGCACAATCAAGCCATAGCAGCCTCACTCCACCCCCCCCCCCACAACAGGACAGGCGCCATAGTGAGCATTGCGGCAGTGCTGCAGATGCCACTGAACAGGGGAATGTGCACTCGGGCGCAGAGCATTGGGACATCAGCGCCGCCGTTGAGTTGCCCGGACTTACTAATGGCAATGGGTGGATTAACCCATTGCACAAAGAGAACAGTGAACAATTTATTGTTTTTGCACTGTGCATCCAACATGTGCGTGACAATACTATCCACATAGTGTGATACACAGGCTGTGTGATATTATGAATCCTGACTTAAAGGATATTAAACACAGTTTATCCTGAATACATAGCATTGTGTCATCATTTCTCACCTAGAAATAGTTCTGTGTTATGTCATCTTGCCCCTGTCGCCCGGCTGCCGCTCCAATCACACCAGATGGCCTGCATCCTGGAGCAGGCCCCTCCTCATCTGATGTGTCTGAAACTCTGAGCTCCACTGGGGTGCCTTTCCTGGGTGCAATGTTATGTGGCATGGTACACGCAACCACCATCTTGCAGCAGGTCTCAGGGCTGTATTGCAGTGCTCCTCCATTCTTATGCAGGCATCTGAAACGGCTCTTGAATATATCAAAGGTCCGCTCAATGGTACTACAGGTGGCAGTGTGGGCACTGTTGTACCTCCACTCCCTAGCATTTGCAGGATTTAGGTACGGGGTCAATATGAACTTCCAGACTGCAAATGCACTGTCACCTGTGAGGCAAGAGGAAATAGGTTACACACTGTCCTGCCACTGCTGTACTTTACTATTGTAAAAAACACAGTTGATGGACAGAATGCAGAACAATGTCTTACATTCACCCCAGTACGAAGATCTGGGCCTAAATCCATCGTTTATTTGCACTCCACACCACCCTAGGTCAGACACTGGCTATATGCAAATCAGCCTTGACCCTGTGCCTCATGGGAACAGTCCAGCCCGAACTACCAAGCCATGTCTTTCCTAGACCGGAATCAAGGATCCAAGGACCAGTTTCTGGCTATCAGCTTTCTTCAGCCTGGATAGCTTGACTCCAGTGATGTGGAGAGCCTGGGACTCACGTCTCAGCATACCCAGCCCACTCAGGGTGAAAATTGCAAAAAACACAGTTGATGGACAGAATGCAGAACAGTGTCTTACATTCGCCCCAGTACAAAGATCTGGGCCTAAATCCATCGTTTTTTTGCACTCCACACCACCCTAGGTCAGACACTGGCTATATGCAAATCAGCCTTGACCCTGTGCCTCATGGGAACAGTCCAGCCCGAACTACCAAGCCATGTCTTTCCTAGACCGGAATCAAGCATCCAAGGACCAGTTTCTGGCTATCAGCCTTCTTCAGCCTGGATAGCTTGACTCCAGTGATGTGGAGAGCCTGGGACTCACGTCTGAGCATACCCAGCCCATTCGGGGTGAAAATGCCAAAAAACACAGTTGATGGACAGAATGCAGAACAATGTCTTACATTCACCCCAGTACAAAGATCTGGGCCTAAATCCATCATTTTTTTGCACTCCACACCACCCTAGGTCAGACACTGGCTACATGCAAATCAGCCTTGACCCTGTGCCTCATGGGAACAGTCCAGCCCAAACTACCAAGCCATGTACTTTACTATTGTGTCACTGTTTCCAATGCAATTACCTAGAAGGTAGCCCTCTCCAAACTCCCCATTAATGAGTTGACGGTGGATCCCACTGTGGCGAAATATGAGCGAGTCGTGGGTGCTGCCTGGGTATTTAGCTACAATGTCAGTGATAATGTGCTTGCAAAAACAACAATTGATGGACAAAATGCAGAACAATGTCATACATTCACCCTAGTACAGAGATCTGGGCCTAAATCCATCGTTTTTTTGCACTCCTCACCACCCCAGTTCAGACATGGCCATATGCAAATCTGCCTTGACCATGTGCCTCATGGGAACAGTCCAGCCCGAACTGCCAAGCCATGTCTTTCCTGGACTGGAATCAAGCATCCTAGGACTGGTTTCTGGCTATCAGCCATCTTCAGCCATGATAGCTTGACTCCAGTGGTGTGGAGAGCATGGGACTCACGTCTGAGCATACCCATTTCACTCTCTACAGTCAAGTTTGTGGACACTGCCACTCTCTTGGAGCCAGTGACACCTCCCCAGCTGAGATTTACTACTGCCATGGGATGATCTTTCTGCACTCCATCAATGTTGATCACCTGATAGGTGAACCCAGGTAAAAGTTGTCCTGAGGGAACTAGACTGTCAGTCACCATAGTGATGCTAGCCCCTGTGTCTCTGTAGGCTTCAACTTTGTGGCCATTGATGTGGGGCTCCTGTCTGTACTTGCCCAAAGTGTTGGGACAAGCAGTGAAGTTGGCAAACCCCATGCGATTTTCACAGGCAAGAGTAGCTAAGGTAGGGGACCTAGTTAGGCCAGAGTCCCCATGCATTCCCAAAGTAAACCCAGCCAAATTCTTGAGGGCACTCCCACCACCTGGGGGATTACTACTAATCGCACTCGGGGTGACAAATTTAAAAACAACAATTGATGGACAGAATGCAGAACAATGTCCTACATTCACCCCACTTCAGAGATCTGGGCCTAAATCCATCGTTTTTTTTGTACTCCACACCACCCCAGTTCAGACATGGCCATATGCAAATAAGCCTTGACCCTGTGCCTCATGGGAATAGTCCAGCCTGAACTGCCAAGCCATGTCTTTCCTGGACTGGAATCAAGCATCCTAGGACCGGTTTCTGGCTATCAGCCATCTTCAGCCAGGATAGCTTGACTCCAGTGGTGTGGAGAGCATGGAACTTACGTCTGAGCATACCCATCCCACTCGGGGTAACAAATGCAAAAACAACAATTGATGGACAGAATGCAAAACAATGTCATACATTCACCCCAGTACAGCGATCTGGGCCTAAATCCATCGTTTCTTTGCACTCCACACCACCCCAGTTCAGACATGGCCATATGCAAATAAGCCTTGACCCTGTGCCTCAAGGGAACAGTCCAGCCTGAACTGCCAAGCCATGTCTTTCCTGGACTGGAATCAAGCATCCTAGGACCGGTTTCTGGCTATCAACCATCTTCAGCCAGGATAGCTTGACTCCAGTGGTGTGGAGAGCATGGGACTCACGTCTGAGCATACCCATCCCACTTGGGGTAACAAATGCAAAAACAACAATTGATGGACAGAATGCAGAAAAATGTCATACATTCACCCCAGTACAGAGATCTGGGCCTAAATCCATTGTTTTTTTGCACTCCACACCACCCCAGTTCTGACATGGCCATATGCAAATCTGCCTTGACCCTGTGCCTCATGGGAACAGTCCAGCCTGAACTGCCAAGCCATGTCTTTCCTGTCTTTACGAAACCTAAAATATCAACCCATGACATTCCCCCATCCCAAACCCTATGTGACAATATAGCCAACTATTTCACACAAAAAATTGACACGCTCATTAAAGATTTTCCTCATCCTTTAATAGTAGAATCTGACATTGAGACAGTGTCTACTTCCCAACTTTCCAGATGGGAAAAATTTAATCATATCACCCTTGATGATTCTTTACAGGGAATCTCTGCACTTAAATCAGGTTCCCCTTCCGACCCCTGTCCCCCTACTTTTTTAAAATCCATTGCACAGGAGGTTAACCCCTATATTAATGCTATCATCAACTCTTCTTTACAATCAGGAGAGATCCCAGCCCAGTGGAAGGTAGCGACAGTAAAACCATTACAGAAAAAGTCATTACTGGACCCCACCATCTTGTCTAATTTACGCCCAATTTCTTTACTCCCTGCCATCTGCAAAATCACGGAAACTTTTGCCAACAACAACTGATGGCATTCCTTGAAAATAACGACATTCTCCATCCATGTCAAGCAGGTTTCAGGAAAAACCATTCTACTGAATCGGCGCTTTTATCATCTACTGAAACCATACGTGCCGCTCTGGATCAGGGAAAATTGGCTGTTCTGATCCTTTTAGATCTCTCAGCGGCTTTCGACACGGTATCCCATGCTATCCTTTTACATCGCCTTACCAATGCTGGCATAGCAGGAACCGTGTTCGAATGGTTTAAAAACTACCTTGCAAATAGGCGTCAGATTGTTAGGCTGGGCGACCACTCCTCAGAAGAAAAACTGATAAAAACAGGAGTTCCTCAGGGCTCTAGTCTAAGCCCTACCCTGTTTAACCTGTATATGGTCCCCTTACTTAAACTAATAACATCCTTTAACATCAGTACTGTCGCTTATGCTGACGACACTCAACTTGTTCTGACTCTCGATAAAAATCACATTAACGCAGAGCAAGTACTTAAAGACTGCCTGTCAGCAACCTTCAAGTGGATGTCTCTTAACCACTTAAAATGCAATTCTTCCAAGACGGAGATCATCCCTTTCGGCCCGAACAACTTCTTTACACCCCAAGATTGGTGGCCCGAAAAAGCAGAACCCCCCCCCAATACTATCATTGCTGCACGAAATCTTGGAATAAAATTTAACAGTGCCCTTACTTTCAATCAGCAGGCTAAGGAAGTAGCAGGTACTTGTTTCGGTATCATCAGAAGCCTGAGAAAGTTCTTTGATTTCCTTCCCCTGAGTGCCAGACGCACGGTAGCTGTAGCCCTCATAAATTCCTGGTTGGACTACTGCAACAGCCTCTATGCAGGACTCAATAAATCTGCCCTGCATAAGCTTCAAATGGTCCAACACGCAGCTGCCAGACTGGTCCTCAGACTACCTAGGAAATCCTCAGCCTCCGCAGCTTTGAACACACTACACTGGCTTCCGATACACAAGCGCATACTGTTTAAAGTGCTCGTCATTACTCACAGAGCCTTTTACCATCATGGCCCACTTTATTTGCGTAAATACTTTAGACATTATCAACCTCTCCGAGCACTTAGGTCCTCCAACGCAAATCTGCTGCATGTTCCCAGGTTCAAAATGGCAACAAGAGGAGGCAAATCCATGGCGGTCATTGGAGCGAAAGCCTGGAATAAGGCACCTCCCTGTCTACGTCAAGCCACTACTGAACCCAAGTTCAGAAAGCTGCTAAAGACTTGGATTTACTCATTGGCCAACCCTGAATGTATGAGGCTTTTAGGATATGCTACGTAGCCAGGTGTATCTCTCATCCACCTTATAACACCTCTTCTGTCTTTTCAGAAATCTAAGCGCCAAGATACTCCCTGGAGTGGTAGCGCGCTATATAAGTATATTTTCACTTCACTTCACTTCACGGGAATCAAGCATCCTAGGACCGGTTTCTGGCTATCAGCCGTCTTCAGCCAGGATAGCTTGACTCCAGTGGTGTGGAGAGCATGAGACTCACGTCTGAGCATGCCCATCCCACTCGGGGTGACAAATGCAAAAACAACAATTGATGGACAGAATGCAGAACAATGTCATGAATTTACCCCAGTAAGGAGATCTGGGCCTAAATCCATCATTTATTTGCACTTCACACCACCCCAGTTCAGACATGGCCATATGCAAATCAGCCTTGACCATGTGCCTCATGGGAACAGTCCAGCCCGAACTGCCAAGCCATGTCTTTCCTGGACCAGAATCAAGAATCCTAGGTCCGGTTTCTGGCTATCAGCCATCTTCAGCCAGGACAGCTTGACTCCAGTGGTGTGGAGAGCATGGGACTCACGTCTGAGCATACCCATCCCACTCGGGGTGACAAATGCAAAAACAACAATTGATGGACAGAATGCAGAACAATGTCATACATTCACCCCAGTACAGAGATCTGGGCCTAAATCCATCGTTTTTTTCACTCCACACCACCCCAGTTCAGACATGGCCATATGCAAATCTGCCTTGACCCTGTGCCTCATGGGATCAGTCCAGCCCGAACTGCCAAGTCATGTCTTTCCTGGAACGGAATCAAGCATCCTAGGACCGGTTTCTGGCTATCAGCCGTCTTCAGCCATGATAGCTTGACTCCAGTGGTGTGGAGAGCATGGGACTCAAGTCTGAGCATACCCATTTCACTCTCTCCAGGCAAGTTTGTAGACACTGCCACTCTCTTGGGGCCAGTGACACCTCCCAGCTGAGATTTACTACTGCCATGGGATGATCTTTCTGCACTCCATCAATGTTGATCACCTGATAGGTGAACCCAGGTAAAAGTTGTCCAGAGGGAACTAGACTGTCAGTCACCATAGTGATGCTAGCCCTGTGTCTCTGTAGGCTTCAACTTTCTGGCCATTGATGTGAGGCTCCTGTCTGTACTTGCCTAAAGTGTTGGGACAAGCAGTGAAGTTGGCAAACCCCATGCCATTTTCACAGGCAAGAGTAGCTAAGGTAGGGGACCTAGTAAGGCCAGAGTCCCAATGCATTCCCAAAGTAAACCCAGCCAAATTCTTGGGGGCACTCCCACCACCTGGGGGATTACTACTAATCGCACTTGGGGTGACAAATTCAAAAACAATTGATGGACAGAATGCAGAACAATGTCATACATTCACCCCAGTTCAGAGATCTGGGCCTAAATTCATTGTTTTTTTGCACTCCACACCACCCCAGTTCAGACATGGCCATATGCAAATCTGCCTTGACCCTGTGCCTCATGTGAACAGTCCAGCCCGAACTGCCAAGCCATGTCTTTCCTGGACCGGAATCAAGCATCCTAGGACCGGTTTCTGGCTATCAGCCGTCTTCAGCCAGGATAGCTTGACTCCAGTGGTGTGGAGAGCATGAGACTCACGTCTGAGCATGCCCATCCCACTCGGGGGGACAAATGCAAAAACAACAATTGATGGACAGAATGCAGAACAATGTCATGCATTCGCCCCAGTAAGGAGATCTGGGCCTAAATCCATCATTTATTTGCACTCCACACCACCCCAGTTCAGACATGGCCATATGCAAATCAGCCTTGACCCTGTGCCTCATGGGAACAGTCCAGCCCGAACTGCCAAGCTATGTCTTTCCTGGACCAGAATCAAGAATCCTAGGACCGGTTTTCTCCTGTATCATAAAAGGGTGCCAATCCCTCCTCCCATCATCCCCTTCCGACACCTACCTCACCGGTAGGTTTACACAGTCTACGATTACCTTGTGCTATTTCAGCTGTATTAGACAAACGCCCAATTCCACTAGTCTTATGCACTGTCCTCCTTGCTGGCAAGTTGAACTTAAACTGTATCATTGAACCATTGGGAGGTGAAGTACATTGGTCCAGAATTAATAAGCCTGCTGCAAGTGTATCATTAGCTAATTTTTAGGTTTTGCCTCGCCAAAAAGATGCGCTCTGCGCATCTTTTTCGGCGCAGGCGAAAACCTGATGAGAATTGTAGTGTGCTTTGGCTCGGCCCTCGTCATTCATTGGCTGGCTCCGTAAATGGAGCCTTGCCATTGGATGAGGGGCCTGTCCGTCAATGCCGGACCAGACACGGGGGCGTTCCCGACATTCTTTGGCTTTTGCCGACGTCACGCGACGCCGGGAACGCCCCCGAGTCTGGTCCGGCATTGCCGGGACCTGCCTTTGCTGACATGTGCATCCGGAAGAAGTCCAGGTGAGTGCTTGCGCTTTTATTTTTTGGCCGTTTCCCACCCCCTCTCCCGCTCTCCGTGTCTCTGGCCCCGTTCCCGCCCCCCTCCCGCTCTCCGTGTCTCCGGCCCCGTTCCCGCCCCCTCCCGCTCTCCGTGTCTCCGGCCCCGTTCCCGCCCCCCTCCCTCTCACGCTCAGTGCTTTATTTGTTACTTTAACAAATATGTCTAAAAACTGGGTCAGTTTACACGCACCGTCCCCTCAAACCTCTCTTCAAACGATACCTCTACTTCCTGCATTCGCGGCATGTTAGGGCCGTGAGGCTGCGCGGGTGGAGCAGAGAGCAGAGCCCCGCCTCGGCTGCTTTCAGTTTCGTTTTTTAATAAAAGAAAATAAAACACGAGAGACACGCCGAGTTAAAAGACTGCGAACGGACAGAGGATATTCAGTGCTCGCCGGGCTTTATATGTTATTCACACTTGGCGCCAGAAGAGAAGCAGCCAACGAGCAGGAGACCCGGACTACTTCAGTCAATTGGACTCCTACGAACGAACAAAAGGAAGCAGGTCCTCCCGTAGTGATTGGCTGACATGGGTGCACCAGCTGGCCGCTTGGAAGACAGCTGCAAGAAATCGTTTGTGACCAATCAAACGCTCCGCGGGAAATATGAACCTGCCTGACTGTCAGGACCTAAGAAAGCGCGCGCGAATTCTTGTTACACAAGCGGCAGCCTAATTTGAAAAAAATCCCGCTCTGTTGGCCATAGTATCAAATACAAACTTCACGAGACAGAAAAGTCTCTGCAAAAATACTGCATGCACAGACAAAGTTTGGAAAGACGTCAACTCGGCCGTGCAGTCTGTGGCATTTTGCTCGTAGGATTACAAAGTCAGAGAAGCCCTACAAATGGTGGGTCGTAAATGCAAGGCATAGGCTGGTGCAGGTTACAAGGAACACGGCCATCCGCGCTGGGATTGGCCCAGCCGGCCGAGCCTCCGCCGCGTCATCGGGAGGAGGAGTGGAGAGCAGGAAGCAAGAGATCTGCCGGAACGAAGTCCAGGTGAGTGCTTTGTTTACCCTCCGTGCTGGGGCTAGGGGAGGCTCCCTCCCGCTACCAGTGTGTCCGTTCCCGCCCCCGCACCCCCCCCCCCCTTTCCGTGTGTAATGCAGCAAAATCATTTCTGTATGTGTTACTTGGTTATTGAGTTCATATATTGATGCAAATGTGGGTTGTGGTTGACTTGAAGGAAAACATTTTTGAGGGCATGATTTGGACTGTCATGTATGTTAGTGGCTTGTGGGATCATAGACTCTGTTGCCTTCGCTGCTGGAGTGAGTTGATCTGCAATTAGATTCGATTGCAGGCTGTCCGCTTCTTATTGCTCGCATTTTGTTCTCTTTGATCCTCAGCTTCGACCTGGTCCTGTATCCATCTGTCCTCCCTGCTTCTTTCCATGATCTCTAGTCTGGGTCTTGGATAATTTTCAGGGTTCCCCAGAGCTGTTCATTCAGCTTCTGACTCAGACTGTGCTTCGCATCAGAAGTCAAAAGCATCGGACATTAAGAAAAAAAACTCCTTGTGATTCCAAAATCTCAACTGTCTGTTGCAGTTGGATTTTGCAGGATATGGATCTACTGTACAGGGGGCCGTAAGAGAATGATGCAAAGCTTTGGTCTTTGTGGGGAAAGTGGCAGAGCATTCTGTGTGAGATAGCTGCTGTGACCATGATATCCTTTTCAGAACTTTGTAACTGATATTTACTGTGTAGTTCTTTGGGTATTCTCCCATGAGAAAAAGAATGTATTGTATAAAAATAATTTGTACGAATGTGTGCATCAAAGTCCTTAAGTCATTAGTGTCTGTGCCGATGAGCTGCACTGTTACGAACATACTTGAGGCATTCTTAGTGCAGGGTGTTTTTTCCATAGCTGGCAGAGACTGCACGAGCTGTGGTGGGGAGTGTGTTAGCACGTATAGATTGCTTCTGATACTGAGCAGACTAAAGGTGATACTATTAGTTGATCTTTCAGGGCGTCTCTGCCTTTTGATGCTTGTCGATCCCTTTGTATGCTCATCATAAGCTCGTTATTTGGCAACTTCCAAGTTTAAACCTGTTTTGCCCCAGAAAAAAATCAGTTAAGACCCACCCCTTAAGGCGGAGGATGTCGGGGGCTGTGCTGTCTCTGCCAGCTTCATCATGGAAGCAAAAGCCAGGGGGTGGGGCAGAGGTGAGGTCTAGGAGCCGGGTGTCTGTGAAGCGATGAAGTGTGAGGTTTTGGCGTCTTATGCCCGACATGACTGACACCTTTCGACACAACTTTAACAGTGTGCTGGGACTGGAGCATTAGATAATCCAGTCGGGCTGGTATGCACTCTGCAGGAGAATAAGTAATGCTGACGTGCCTGGGGCACTGAGACACCGAGACACTAACGTTTTCCATTAAATTATTACTTTGATTCTTCTTTATCATGACCCCTGATAGGGGGGACACAAGGTTCGTGCTTCAGAAGGCATAGCGATTCTTCTCTACCCTGCAATGTGTTTTAACACAGCAATATCTTGCCTATGGCTCTGAATTAGTTTTAAACACAGAGTAATTAAACACCAAGATGCAAATAAATCCGCTGATCTTTTGTAGTGTCTTAGAAAAGCATAATTGGTGTTCCTTTGTGTAGTTATTTTAAGCTATATTTGTCTGCATCTTTACATATGATTGGTCCTCTGTTACGCAGCAATGTCTGAGATGTACCACTGTACATTGGGAACCTCTTTTTAGTGTATTGTTTCTTTACTATGGGAGGACCAAACATGTAGTCATGAGGTCCCATATATCAATTGTGGGCATGCCCGCAAAGGGATGCTGAATGTTTAGGTTTGTCTTTTTAACTTATGTTGGGACATAGATTTCATTTAGTGGTATGTCGTGCAGTGTCATCTGTATGCTGGCTGACCTATATCTCTTCCTCATTAAAGCCTAGCTCTACTGGCCTTTCTTGTGTTTGTGGGAGGCAGTTGGTTCATACCTGCCCACTGCATTAGATGAGGGTCATGCATGTGTACTCACCACCCTGATTGCTTAGTGGTTTTCAACACTGAAAACCTCATAATACTGTTGGGCTGACTGTTGTGTCAGAGGAACAGTACTTTAGGGTTTAGTTAATTTCTGCCTAACAAGTATCGCCAGATAAATCTGTCCAGTTGCTTCCCAACTCTCAACAAAATCACCTGTGCAGTCTTTCAAGGGTCAGCACTGCCAGTAACCCTCTTGATCGCTGCATAGTGCTCCTAGCAAAGATCTTCACAGGTTCTGGTCTGTATGTTTACAGATTTTTTTTTAAAACATATTTTATTGGCGTTTCAAAAATCACATTTAATATACATTTCGTTGCAATGTTGCATACATTCTTAAATATTTCAAAGCTACTTAATATTTATTCGATTTTCATAAATAATCTTACATATCCCCATCCCTCCCACCCCCCCCTAGCAGATTCCAACAGCCATTCCATATGCGTGGCTATCCCAAATAGTAACTAAATGGATCGTCATGACATAATTCCCTGCTTCCTCCCTCTCCCTCCTCATGTTCCTCTTTGATACCACTATTTTAGTGCTTGGTTATATATTACTGACATGGTGTGTTTTTGCTAGCCAGTGAATTTGTTGCCCTATCACGTGTTTTGGAATTGCTACCCTTTGTACTGAGCTGTAAGGGAAGGCCTTCATGAGCATCAGGAGGGAGCTGCAAAAATCACTTGTTCAGCCCTGTAACTCTTGTGAATATCTTGGTTGTGTACTTCTAGAATGGTCTAGTCTGGGTGAGGAAGACTGTCACTAAATACTAGTTTGTGTAGTTTTCTTAATATGTGCCTTATGTAAGTGTTTTATGCGTTCCAATTGCTAGCCTGAGTAACAAGTTGAATGGAAGGCTTTTTTTATGCTGAAGGAAAAGGCTTATGGAGAAGAGTATATTTATGTGTTTATTTTATTCAAATGTGTTGCCTAGACAATTTATCCAGTTCCTTGATGTCAAAGAAATTCTCAATTCCTACATTCTTTTTGATTTTATTGTACTACTGTCATTATTTACATGGTCTGGTATTGCTACCCTGAGTAATGCATAGTAGAGGGCCACAATGGGGATGGCTGGTAACCTGCTATAGAGATAACCATGTTTACATCAGCATAGCCCTAATTTATATGCTTTATCCATTAAATTGTTGACTGGATACTCTTCATATAAATTGTTCAAACTGCCTGTAATATATTAATGATGCTGTCAGTATAGATTTTGGGGCAAGTGGTGCCAAGATTTGAACATGCACTGCTGTCTTTCATTTTACTCGCTACCTACGGTTGGCAGTCAGAAGTGTGATTGTTGCTAGTATTTTCACGACTTTTGGACAGAGCACGTAATGTTTAGTAAGAAAGTGCCTTGTAGGTGCGGAGTCTTTGGGAATAACTTAGTTTCGGTATTTCCTTTTTTATGTTCATTTTTGTTACACATCCATGTTTATACATGTTTATACATTGTGCCCAGAGCTCAGTTCATATGAATCCCACAAGTAAAGGTGGTGTTGGTCAAGGAGGGCGCAGGGGGTCATACTGTGTCCAGCCTTGCATTTTTTAATCCTTGTACTTCTTTTACTGTTGGTCGTGAACTTCTTATAAGTAGGATGTTTGTGATATTTTTTGTTGTGATCATGGCTTCTCTTAAGCAGGCAACGCATTATAGGCATTGAGTCAATACAATAATACACTTCCAATGTATGTTTTTTTTGCCACACTGCCCAATCAATACCTTTCTGTCCACTTTATACTTCATGCACTAATTCACCAGTGTAGTGCTTACGCTTACAGGAAACACAATAATGATGTTTGGGACAGAGAGAACAGCAGTATCTTGATAAACGTCCTTAATCTTTTTGTATGCGTAATCTGTATTTGCCTGTCCGGGTGCTGCCAATATTTGATTCTAGGCTTTGCTGTCTTGTGTAATGAAGGCAATGGAAGGAGGTTGGTAAAGTTTGTTAGACAGTATTTGTTAGTATTTTTCCTATGCGTATTGTCCTAGTCTTCATATACCTTCATGTCTTGATATATTTTTGTGACCATATTCGAAAATAGCAAGGGCCCCCTGGTGAATGCAATTCCTACGGCAGGGTAATACACAATGAAAAGTAACTTTCCTTCATGTCTGGATATATTTTTGTGACCTCCAGTAGTCGAAAATGGCCCTTTAAGGAAACGGGACATGGTGGAAATCACTTACTGCTTTTGTGCTCTCCCAGGCACCCGATGCCAAATCTAACACATAGATAAAAATGTTGTCATTTACAATGCCAATAGCTCTAACTTTTGCAAAGGCGAAACCGTTGCATTGTAAAGTGTTAGGGGGCTCGCAGTGTGTGTGGGGGGGCTCGCAGTGTGTGTGGGGGGGCTCGCAGTGTGTGTGGGGGGGCTCGCAGTGTGTGGGGGGGCTCGCAGTGTGTGGGGGGGCTTGCAGTGTGTGGGGGGGCTCGCAGTGTGTGGGGGGGCTCGCAGTGTGTGGGGGGGCTCGCAGTGTGTGGGCGGGGCTCGCAGGGTGTGTGGGGGGGCTCGCAGTGTATAGGGAGGCTCTGTGGGTGTGTGGGGGGGGGCTTTGTGTGGCTGTGTGTGTGGGGGGCTCTGTATGGGTGTGTGTGTGGGGAGGCCTCTGAGTGTGTTGGGGGGGCTCTCTGTGGGTGTTTGTGTGTGTCATTTGCGAGAGATAAAGCTAGTGGCATTGTAAATGACAATGCCATTTATTTATGTTAAAAAAACATAAATAAAAATATTGTCAAGAGCAATGCCAATAGCTCAAACTTTAACAAAGGCAAAACCATTGCATTGTAAATGCTTGTTGGGTAATGTCGTCAAATTCGTCATCAAAATGGTGCTGACTAGAAGCTAGAATATCAGATCTTATTATGGAGCAACAAGTTCTTACCTGCCTGATCCAGGGTATAACTTTGATAATCAATAACTCTCTATTTTCTCTCACTCTCTGTGATATTTTGGGGATATTTGTCTTGCATATTTTACTAGTATTCCCACCCCAATGAGACAAAGGACATAGGTAACACATTTCTAATGTATGGCTGGAATTCGTTCTCTTGGGCAATGGATCCCCCCATGGGTTTAGTTTTAGTCTCCCTCTGTGACCACTCAGTGTGAACAAATGGAGACACTGTGAGGAGTTTCTAATTGACAGACACCTCTTTTAATTTTCTAAATTGTGGCAGGATATACTGGTTAAGGAGAATACTGCCACAAAACAACAAGTGAAAGGAAAAGGTTCTTTCGGGAGATTTCACAGTCTTGGGGGAAATGGCTCTCTTCCGTCTGGTCCTGTGTCTCCCTCGAGATATGGGGTAGGGCTTGTTCCTCACTTCTCCAGGCTTTACTTAGCAGTCACAGAGGCGTATTATGCAGTTTTACCCTCAAATGAACAACAACAATAAATAATACTTTATTTAACCTTCACCGTAACACCCTGGTGATTATTTATACTCACTATTTCTCTTTTTCATAAGAATGGCTTGGCGCAGTGTTTAAATTCCCCACCACTTCGGTACGGCAAAGTAACGGGTAAAAGGCACTTGCCTGTAGCCAGGGCCCTCGGGGTCGTGGCAGAGGGGGCCCTGGCGTCTTCTCTTCCCGCAGGACAGCCGGACTCAAGCGCGATGCCTCTCTAGGCTGTCTCCTGGTGCCTGCCTCTGGACGGCTCACGATCTCCAGTCGTGTCTTGCCCATGCTGCTCTCGTCATCAGGCCCCTTCACCTCCAGACTCCCCGGCCTCCCCTTCAGGTGGTCCTCGTTCTTGTCCCGTTTCCGGCGTACTTTCTTCCTCCCAGTGTTCCGCGTCTTCCCTCGACACTGCTCCGTGGCGTGCGTCTGCGGTCACCAGGTCTGTCGCCCTGCTGGAGAGGCAAACTTGCTTCCTCCAAACTTTACCGCCTTCATCTTGGGTGTCCCGCTCGGAGAGGACGCGGGGTTACTCCTGCCTTGTGTGCCATGTACGTAGGGAGACATATCTACCCCAATTGCTGTGCCGAAGTCGCGTGTTTTCAGGGAATTCCTCATATAACGGTCAGCAGGAACATAAGTCAGAGCACGTGGAGGTGTCCCCTTTGAGTTTGGTGGTACGGGGTCCTGATTAATAGCTGTAACTAACTGATCCTCGTGACCTCCCCTGTGGCTAGCTGGTGTAATGTGAGGTGAGCTTCCATTTGGGCCGGAACATCTGGCAGGCAGCTTCTGCTTGTTTTCCTGGTACCCAATACCCTCTCTGCTTTCTTGTAATAATAAGCAAATTATATCAATTTTGTCAACAAGCTTCCCCAACATTAATCGCTTTAAGGAAACTTGATTAGCAAGTTTCTTTACCATTTGTTTCAGAGGACCAACCTCAGTATGGCACCCACAGTTAGTGTCCAATTGCTTACCTATAACCTTCCTCCTATTCCCCGATACAACAGGGTTACTCACATCAGCATCCCTGTTTCCATTGTTTGGTTACGCCTACAACAAACTAAAGCGGTTTGACCATACAGTTTCAGGTACCACAACCATAGTCATTGGACTCTATGTCAGGACCGGAGGCTTCAGATTATGCTTTTTTACCTTCTTCGCTGATTTATTCACAAACTCACAGCAGCCAAAAAGCAATAAAATCAGCCCTACACCTCAGAACAAAGGGTATGGGCGAAACAAAAATTATACATGTCCATCCACTACAACTCCCATGAGCAACATCAGGCAGTCCATAACGTAGTCCTTTCTTAGTGTCTACTGCAGCTAGGTAAGGCCTCCCTCTCATGACCACTTCCTTTTTCTTGGCTGCTTCGCAGCCAGTTAAGTGGTTTTACCTCTCTCCTCAATTTCGTTAGTTATTGGTGGATATTGGGGTTAATTCTTGGTTTTTTGTTGTATGGTTACAAATGTGGGGGTTTATTTGGTGCTCCGTTTTTCTTTCAGAGCCCCATACGAGCCGCGGGGACATTCTTTGCCCCTACGCGACTTTGCCCTGTGTGTCGGCCGCCTCCAGCCACTAGGGGTAGCCAAAGCGTCTCGTTCTCCTCGGCGCGGTTTTTCGTCAGGAGACCGTGCTGAGGAGAACGTTTGTGCCAGTGCTTGCCCAGTCACCTCACCGAGACGCTCAGCCTTTGAGTCTGTATCAGCCCCCACTTACCAGCAAACGAACGCCCCGGCCGGGGTCTGTATTGCGGCTTGACCGCGTTGCCACCTGCGGGCGTATAGGGCACTTTTCTGTATTTTGCTTTCTGTTTCTACGTGTGTCTGGCACGCAGGGAGGTGACAGAGGCCCGGTCTGTTTAAGAGGGCCTGCGCGCTAGTGGGTTGAGTGCCCCCCATTAACCCCGGTGCTACCGGGCATCAATTGTTGGCAGCCTCGCTCTGCTCCTTCAATTCTGTACAGGCTATAGCCTGCTGCACTGCTCCTTAGGCTGTCCCTCTGGTTCTTTCCCCAGTTAGTGGTGCTGTGCTTAGCGCTAGACCTCTTGTAGCGATGGGGGATGAATATTATGAAGAGGAGGAGTCGCAAGGCTACCTGAATGACGATGAGTTTTATCAGGCTGTAGATAGCTCTATTTACCGGTGTGAAACAGAGATTGTAGGGCCTATGGAGGAACGTCTCTCGGTGCGCATTATACAGGAGTGCGAGAGTGACTCAGGCATACCTGGGGGCTTCTAATGTACCTACGGGCCCAGCTCCTAAGAGTCCTTGTAAGGATGGGGTGTTGAGCGGAACGCAGGGTGTGGACAATGACGCCTTTGAGAGGTTACGCGACGCGTTCCTGGCTAAGGTGACCGGCCCGCCCCTGTGCCCTCACCGGCCCGGGCCCCTCGGGGTCCACAGGGACAGCCCCTTTGTCTTCTGGTCCAGCCACCCCAGCGGACACCGATGATGAGGATGAGTCGGTGCGTTCTTGGCGGCCTTCGGGCTCCGCCGCCGAACTGCCACAGGATAGTTCGGGCATGCTCGTCCTGGATGAAATTATGCATCCTCAGTCAGCGGTCTGGACCCCTGGGGAGAAGGTGGCGAAGTTCGTCGCTAGCCGCCTCCGCAAGCCCTTGGAGAAGGAGGCAAGGAGTTGTTTGCGTGGGGAGGGCCCCAGGCCTACGTTAGAGGGGAAGGTGTCCCTGACCCCAGAATTGGACCCCAAGATGGCCACTTTTTTAGCGAAGTTTGTTAAAGATCCTCGCAAGGGCATTGACCGCTCCTGGCGGTCTTGCCAAGGTAAGCTCTTGGACGCCATAGGCCCAATAACGAAAATCCTGGACATGGCAGAAGAAGCAAAAGTGTCCGGGGCAGCCATTTCCCCTGAGGTCCTCTCTAACTGGGCGCAGAGAGTGGTAGTTTTCCTGGGGAACGCAAATTGTTCTCTGTCTACAGAACGCAGACGGTCCTTCTTGTTCAAGTTAGACCCTAAGCTGGGGGATCTGGCCTCTTCTGAAGCAGGGGCAGTAGCCCAGGGTGGTCTCTTTGGAGATCCTTTCATAAAGGAGTTGGGGAAATTTGTCAATACCTTCACGTCCTTAGATAGAGCCCAGTCAAGTATTAAAAAAAGTCTTCCAGCAGCGTTTCTCCAGGGTGGCCGGTCGTGGAGGGGGCCGCACGACTGGCCGTGGTGGTCAACAAGCGACCAACAGAAATCAAGGCTCCAGACGAGGGCAGTATAACTCCTCACAGAATTACAACACCTTCTATCCTACCAGAGGACAACGCTTCCATGGCCGTGGTGGATTCAAGAATGCTGCTGGGAACACCTCCAATGGTGAGTGTTATCTTGGCGGACCAGGTCCGCGTGGGGGGGGGCGCTTGGCCTTGTTCCCAGAAGCATGGGTTGCGATCACGGCGGATGCCTGGGTCTTGCAAACTATACGTGGTTTCCACGTGGAGTTTTACGACCAGCCCCGCCAGGACAGGCCTCCTCCTCCTATCGTTTTCTCTTGTGCGGATGCGCGACTGGTCGACGAAGAAGTTTCAGACTTGCTTCGCAAGGGCGCCATTTGTCATTCGACTCGACACCCAGCAGGGTTTTTGAGCAATCTGTTCCTGGTGGACAAAGCAGATGGTGGGAAGCGTCCGGTAATCAACCTCAAAGAGTTCAACGGTTGGTTGGTTTACCGGCACTTCAAGATGGAGGGGATCCATCTTTTGAAAGATGTGTTGCTTCCCAGCGATTGGGTAGTCCGCCTGGACCTCAAGGATGCGTACTTGGTGGTCCCCATTCACCCTCCGCACCGGCGTTTCCTACAGTTCCGGTGGGGAGGCCAGGTGTTCGAGTTTACTGCCCTTCCATTCGGGCTTTCTTCAGCCCCTTGGTGTTTCACCAAGCTCCTCCGCCCAGCGGTGGAATTTTTGCGGAGCCAGGGAATCCGGATGATAGTCTTAATGGACGATATACTGTTACTGGCACAGTGCCCTGTGCAGTTGGACCTTCAGCTTTGGCAGACGGTATCCTTGCTCCAGGGGCTGGGGTTTGTAATCAACCGCGAAAAGTCAATTCTTGTTCCGTCTCAGACGGCGGTGTTCCTCGGTTTTACCGTGAACTCGGTGCAGTGCAACTGAGCCTTCCCTCTAGGAAACTAGGGAAGATCCTCCACACCCTCCGCCAGACGATCCCATGATCCCTCACTTCTCTTCGTCAGATCGCCCGGGTGGTAGGTCTACTGTCTTCCTCCATCCAGGCGATCTTTCTGGGACCCCTGCATTACCAGGCCCTTCAGCGCCTCAAGCCGCACCATCTCCGTCAGGGTTTGACATACAATCAGGTGGTTCCCCTCTCGGACGAGGTGAAGGAGGAAATGGCCTGGTGGCTTGCACATATGGAGGCCTGGAATGGCCGAGCAATTTTCGGTCCGGTCCCAGACTTGGTGATAGAGTACGATGCCAGCCGCGCTGGCTGGGGCGCCCGCTGTGGAGAGTTTTCCACAGGCGGCGCCTGGTCGTCCGGGGAGCAGGAGCTCCACATCAATTGTCTGGAACTGTTGGCCGTGTCCTTCGCGGTTCGCTGCTGGACCAAGGAAACAGTTCGCTCTTGCATCTTGCTTCACATGGACAATATCTCCGCTGTGCGCTACGTAAACCATTTGGGTGGCCCTCGCTCCAAGGCTCTTTCAGACTTGGCGAAGGATTTTTGGAATTAATGCCTGGCGCACCATGTGTCGGTAACGGCGGAATACTTGCCGGGTCAGGACAACCAGGTAGCTGATTGGCATTCCCGGCATCTGCGGGACTCCAGTCAGTGGAAGCTGGACCCGCAAGTTTTCAGGTGGCTGAACGACCTCTGGGGCTCGTTCTCGGTGGACCTTTTTGCATCCCGTCTGGACTATCAGCTCCCACGTTTCTTCAGCTGGAGGCCGAACCCCCTTGCGGAGGCCACGGACGCCTTCCTCCAGGACTGGTGCCGGGAGAAGTCTTATGCCTTTCCCGTGTTTTCGATGGTGCTGAGGACGGCGGCCCATCTTCGCCGCCAGCGGGCGTACGTGGTCATGGTGACTCCCTGGTGGAGATCTCAAGTTTGGTTTCCGGTTATTCTGGAACTTTCTTGGGATTCTCCAATCCTACTCCCCCGGTTTCCGTGTCTTCTTCTCAGCGCGGACGGGGAACCCCATCACCTGATCACTCAGAGCTCTCTTCACCTCATGGCGTGGAGGCTTTCGGGCGACGTTGGTCGCTCCCGGGACTTTCGAGACCGGCTGAGAGTTTCCTCTCAAAGGTCTGGGCTAGCAGCACGACTAAACGTTACCGCTCTGCCTGGAATAAGTGATCCCATTGGTGTTTTCGACGGAGCCTGGATACCTTGGTCACAGGCGTCGTTCCGATGTTGAATTACTTGGCGGAATCAGCTTCGACTGGCTTGGCCTATCGTACTATCAACGCGATGCGATCAGCAATCTCGGCGGGCCACCCGCCGGTGGCGGGGGTGCCGATCGAGGAGCATGCTTTTGTTTGTCGGCTTCTGCGTGGAATTCGACTCTCTTTGCCTCCGGAACTGCGTTACTCTGTTCTTTGGGATGTTAACCTGGTCCGTAACCTCTTTTTGTCGTGGCAGCCGAACAAGTATCTGTCCTTGAAGGAACTTTTGGCAAAGTTGGCAATGCTTTTGTGTCTGGTTTCATGCAGACGAGTGTCGGATGTACGCGCCTTGGATGTCTCAGCGAGGGTTTTTTCCCCGAATGGGGTGGTCTTCACATTGGGGCGTCGCGAAGTGTGCTTCAAGGACGATTTCTTATCCATACTTCGTGCTATGCGTGGTTCAGTGTTTGAAGGCATATGAGTACTTAACCTTGGAACTTCGCCCTCCGGGCGAACGACAGCTGCTAATCGCGCTGCGAAAGCCGCACAAGGCAGTCTCATCTTCTACCATCGCCAGATGGGTACGGTGGATCATGCAGGAAGCAGGTATTGACACAAAGCAGTTCGGTGCTCATTCGGCCTGAGAGGCCATGGCCTCCAAAGCATTCTCTTTAGGTGCCCGGTTGGAGGATTTGATGCGTGCTGCGGACTGGTCCTCTGATTCCACCTTTAAGCGGTTTTACTTCAAACCGGTGGTGGATATTGCGCATTTGGTGGTGAGTAAGCTTCAAACTAGCATAATCTGAAGCTTTCGGTCCTGACATAGAATCGAAATTTGCCTAGCATTGTAACAGTAAGTTTCAATTCTATTAAGGACATGGAGGCGAGGAATATCTCTCCCTGGCTACCTGAGGAGACGACCCACCCGTACTACTGTAAGTACTCAGGTTTTCTAGTCCTATGGTTATGAGACTTGAACGTTGTGCATTGTACGATCTTTGTGCCCTGGCAGGTTTTTCCCTTTCACTGCTGACGCTGTGGTATTTTTCTTATAGGAAATGATGGCGTCAAGCAAGATCAGTAACAGAATAGCGTGCCTCGCGCGAAGAAAGAGGAAGTGGTCATGAGAGGGAGGCCTTACCTAGCTGCTGTCCCAACCTGGAGCACCACCAGTGACCAGAATCTTTGGCCTGCATCTTTTGGTGAGCTGCTTGAGATCATCTCGCGAATCCTGTGCCTCCAGCCTGTGGGTCTATTTGAGGGTCACCTTTGTTTTCCTTGGGCTCCCCTGATTGCTCGGGTTTTCCCTAACTCCCCTGCTTGTGGTGAATCCCCTGGACCTTGCTGGTCCCAACCGTGCACCTTCTTGACTACCTGCGTGGGTTGTATTTGCCAAGGCTTTTTGGTGCTCCCATTGACACCAACCCCTCAGCACTCAACATCCTTTGTGGGACTCTTTGTATCCAGGTCCTGGTTGTCCTCAGCATCGCCTGGTCCTTGCAGCTTCAGAGTCAAGGTCACCGTCATCTTTCCTGAAGCACCCGACATCGGAGGGCATCCGTCTTCCAAGTCTCCTGGTCACCCCTGGGTAACATAGACTATGTCCCCTCTGCTTTCAGGTGCTCCTCTCCAAGAATCCACATTTCGATTTCTCTGGACACTTTCTCCCTGGCACTTTCCTGAAATCCTCCATATTGCTTGACAGAGGTTTCCAACGCCACTACACACCTATGCACCCGGCTTCCCTGGGATAGGTAACTTGGGTACAACAGTATCCATGGGTTGCGGAGCTTTCCAACCTTCTGTATTCCACAGAAATTCTTCAGGGTCCACTTGGAAGGGTCCCTAATCTTTAAAAATCCAACAGCGGCTTGCACAAAGACTTGTGTGGAGCACGCTGTTGTGTTCTCACACTGCGCACGCTCTCCGTGGGTTCCTTATCTACTTACCTTGGGTGGTTCTGTGGGTCCCCAGCAACTCTACTTCCTCTTGACATTGTCTTGACTTGAGTCGTGGTTCTTATACCACTTTCTTAGTATATGGTTTGGTCCTCCCCTGAGGCCCACTGTGTACTAGTGCTATTTACTGTAATTTCTTTGCTTTAGTATTGTGTACTTTATGCCTATCTTCGTGTGGGAGATACTGTAACGTACTAGATAGTGTTATATAATAAATACATATTTTTATAAATACCTTGTGTGGTTCTCTTTTCATTTAGTCAATACTATAAGGTTGCATTCTGGTGAAACAAGCTGCTTAACATTCCTTCCAGACTAAGCCTGAAGGCTGCTCTCCACAGCTACCACTTGGATAGCTTTCTAAGGTTGTCCGAGACCTCTTAAATCACCATAAGGATTGTCTGGACTGGTGCAAGGTGCCCACTTACATTAGTTTACATCATATACCAGGCCAGCTTCTCACATTGGTGTGCAGCGGTTGGTGTTCAAGCCTGCATTGTTTTACCAGATAAATCTTTGTATTGGTTAACTGAAAAACCATCACTAGTACTAGGTACATATAATACAAGCTTCGGGTTAGTAAGTTCTACTGAACTTAGGGTTGGGTGAGTCAAGGGTCTAGCACACCCTTTCTCCAACCTCAGATAGTTTAGTTCCCACTAGGTTAGGTAGATGCAACCAAAAAAACAAAGAGGGGAGCAAAGAGGTATTGTTCGACACAAGCAGTGGAGGTGGGCACGTCCTCATTCAGTCTATAGATACTAAACAAAAAGATCCACCCTCAGATAAAGTATGTTTCCTACAATGGTGGTAAAAACACACAGTTTGTTTAAATACCTCTCACACACCAAAAGGGCCCTTGGTGTCATGCTCCATCATGGGGGTCTTCCCGCCCCTCTATGGGATGGGGGGTGCTACAACCTACGGCTACGCTGGTGCAGTGTTGTTGTGAGATGATTATGTGTCATGTAGGAGTGTGAGTGGAAGGGTCAGGAGTGAATGGAAAGGTGAAGTTAAAGAATACCTGGCTCGTCGTTCAAAAAACTTTAATATACCTTTGAGCAGGGATTATTAAAATATGGGGAAGGAGGTATAATGCCTCAATGAGCCGTGCCTCCTATGTCTGTCAACATGTTTCAAAGCCCTCCCCTGGCTTCTTCTTCAGGACCAAAAGGATCCCTCCTACACTCCCTTACTACCGTGGTACGTGATTTACTAATCTTTCATGCGATATGTGTTTGTGAAAATAAATATGTAGCACATGTGAATTTCCACTGCAATTTATACAATACCTAAATAGGTAGCTGTCATCGTTATTTGATCGTAACTGAAAAAATGCCCCATGAGCCTGTTACGGTTGGGAGGGGTGCCTGTAGTTGCAATTGTGCCTGGAACACTGCCCTGCTGTGTCTGGCCTCCCCGCGGCTCCGCTGAACCAACGACAGTGCTGTAGGTTTTAGCCGCCCCGTCCCGTAGAGGGGCGGGAAGACCCCTATGATGAAGCATGACACCAAGGGCCCTGTTGGTGTGTGAGGGGTACTTAAACAAACTGTGTTTTTCCCACCATTGTAGGAAACATACTTAGTCTGGGCGGACGTGGCTTTTAAGTCTATCTGAGGTTGGATCTTTTTGTTTAGTATATATAGGTAGGTGCCACACCACACTCAGTATATCTACTAAAGGAGATGCCAGAGGCTCTCTGCCTACTAGATACTGTCAGGTTTTCCAGTCTGCGCTGCGCGAAGCCTCGCTTGTAGTCCCGCCTGGGACCACTAAGGAGAGCTCTGCCTGCTGACTCCTGTCAGCTGGGTAAGGCGGCGTCAAAGCAGAATAAAGGGAGGGGTCTGCAAGGGAAACGCACTTCGCGTTCCATTACGGACCCTTTCAGGCCCTCGCATGTTCCTTCAGCCTTCTGGGTCATTTACCTGCTGTTTTTCTTGCTCTCTCGCTGAGGTGGTGCAACGTTCAGGCATGACTCTTCAGTTCTGATAATGCCTTCCATTTCCGGGTTGTTCGATGCTCTTCCGGGGCTCCAAGTGTTCTCGTGTCTCCATTGCCAGCTGGCAACATTGTTTCTTTTTGGTTCTTCCTTTGGGCTGCAATGCTTTACTCTTCCATTTCCAGCAGCCACTTCTGTAATAGAGGGGGAGAAAGACTTTAAAGTATTGTTGTTTTGTTGTTTGGGGAGTTTGCTTTTATTCTCCCACTGCACTTCCATACTTATCAGATGGGTGTATTCCTTGTTAGTTCAGGGTTATTTATTCAGTTCCCTCCTGTTTGCCCTGAGTTTCTTCTCACTACAAGAAAGTGAAATAAGAGATAGTATTAGTAATCCACTGTTATTTCACATTATTCTCATAGTTTGACACTGCGCTTTTGCCCTATTTTTATCCTTATCTTTCTCCTGATATGGGAAATTAGTTTTTTTGTTTTTCCCAGGTTCCGGTGAGATAGATACCTTTTTCCTACGGTTCTTTCGATCTCCAAAGGTGATTTCTGATTAGGTTGGTATGCTTCACATTTCATCCTTGTTTTTGGCTAAGCTTCTGCAGTCCATATATACAATAAGTGAATGTTTGTTTTCTAGATACCTTGTGTTTTCTAGGCTCTAATTGCAAATGTTCTCTGCGTAGAAAGAGCACCACATTCTGCAGGTATAATATCATAGTACTGGTACATATATTCATACAGCAAGCTTTTAGGATAAAGGAACATACTTACCTTTGTGTCTTTTCCCAGCAGGCGCCTTGGTGATAGAATACGGATGTTCCAGTGGATTCCAACCCTTCTTCCTTTCATTGTTTTGTCTCCCCTTTTCCCCCCCTTACCACTTTTGCATTGACCTTGTTGGGCAGAGGAGGTGGGTAAGGGAAGCTGGGACCTAACATTGATTCCTTAAATTGCGTCCCTGCAGAAAATCCAGGTGAGCCCCACAGATACAGTGAACTTGCTTTCCAAGAACTGAAAGCACTGTGTGCATCTAGAAAGCTAAAGACAGGGAGAAGTGCCAACAATCAACGCCTTGTAGAGGTGTTACTGTTGGATGACCTGAGGAAAGCCTCTGGGTCAGATAAAGAGGACAGAGTGGGATGGCCAGGGAATGAAGATAGAGCAGGAAGGGAACCTCTCTTTGACCTAGAATCTAACCATGGCCAGGTGGAGCCTGATGACTTCCACTCGGACAAGGACAAATCAGACCTCCCAGGGGAGAACACAGGGGACCAAGAGGATGCTCCCTTTGATCCTCATGGGAAGGTGCAGAGTAGACCAAGGAGGCCTAGATCCTTCTCTGCAGAATCCAATCCTTCTAGACAGTCAGTAGGGACGGGACCTCCATTTCAGGTAAAGGAGAAAACTCTTCTGATAGGGAGTATCAACTGCTTGACCTTGAGAAACCTAGGCTTAGGTACAGGAAAGAGCAGTTGACCCTTGACAGAGAGTCCCTAGAAGTCCATAAGGCAAGGATGAAACTAGGACTAGAGTCCCATGGTGGCAGCAACAGTGTCCCTAGAGGTAAGGAATATTCCTTACACAATAGGAACCAGAGCAGGATTGTTTCTCCCTACCATGTTGGGGGTGACATCCACAAATGGATAACTGCTTTAGAGAGGGCCCGTAAAGTTCAGAAGGTCCCTCAAGAGCAGTGGGCAGCTACCTTGTGGCTCTCCTTTGCTGACAAAGGTGGAGATAAGCTCCTCACTGTTAGAGAAGAGGATGCTGACAATTACTCAGTTTTGAAGACTGCTCTTGATGCAGTGAGATTACCAGCTTTAGTTACTCATAAACTACCATACTCACCTGGGCCCATAAAACACTCATACATAAGCTGATAATCACCGCTGGTGATCAGGACTTTTTTTAACTTGTGATACATTTTACCTTTACACCATTTCTTACCAAACCTTATCACCTTAGTTCTCAATTTCCTCTGGCCAATTGGATCAGGTTGTTAGCAGAATAGGTAGAAATGACATTTACTTTTATTTGAAGAAACACAGATTCGTGACAGTTTTAAAAACTTTATCTATGCAGTAATTTTGTGAGTCAATACCAATAGAGCACTTTGTCCTTTAGAAAGTAAGTTTTGTCACAAATATGATCCACATACTTACTGTCATGTGCCCTCTCTCTTGACTTACCCGCACTGCACCTCTAGGATACCGATTCTTAACTCCAAAATCAACTCTTCAATGATTGTGACCTCTCCCGCTGCTACTTTTCATTTAGCGCTTATTAATGCCCGCTCCATGTGTAGACATAGGCAGGAAATCGCAGACTTAATAACAGACTTAGACCTGGACGCACTGTTCATTACGGAAACCTGGACGGATGGGGCATCTGACCCAGATTTGGTCATAGCGGTCCCGAGTGGGTACACGATACACAGGCAGGATAGAATAGGCCAGCGGGGAGGTGGGCTTGCCATTATCACCAAAGATAATTTGCCGATCAGGACTTCCCCCATACCATCCACTTCATGCGAAGCAATAATGTTTAGTATCAACTTCACCGCCCTTTTCAACTTTAAAGGTGTGCTGATATATCGTCCACCAGGAGCCCGTGCCCCTTTTCTACTCAGTTTGGGGTCGATACTAGAATCCATAGCACTTGAAGACTCCTTTTCGGTGCTAGGGGATTTTAATTTCCACCTTGAATCAGGCAGTGACGTCGACACAACATGTCTTATGGCTGACATGGAAACGTTGGGTCTGCAACAACTGGTTTCTGCCCCTACTCACGAGGCTGGTCATACTTTGAACGGCATATTTACCAATATTAAGATGCTATACATCTCAGCTGTTCTCCCCATGCCATGGACGGATCACCATGCCATTTTAAGTAAGTTAGTTATTCCTGATAGCCCCAAGACCAGACTCCTTGACCATACCCCCAAATCGGTGAAAGCTTGGAATGACATAAATAAGGGAGAACTGAAAACACTGCTGGATAGAACACTGCCTTCGTTGTCAGATGACCCCATTCTTGCGACAAATCAGTTTCATAATTGGCTTAAACAGGCCACACACCAGTTAGTTCCCGTAAAAACTATTTCCCGGAACCGAACTTCCCCTAGTGCACCGTGGTTCTCCGAGGAATTAAAAAAGCAGAAACAACTTAATAAACACAGGGAAAGACATTGGCGAAAGCTGTACGACACCGAGAGCAAAATAATATACAAGGACTCACTCGCCCGGTATAAACAGATGATTGCAGAGGCGAAAAGAACTTATTACGCCGAACAAATTGAAAAGGCAAAAAACTCAAGCAAAGAGTTATTTAACATCACTAAGCTCCTCTCTGGCAGCATGCAGGATCTCTCACCTCCCCCCTCACAACATCTTTGCGATGCTCTATCTAATTTCTTCTTTACGAAAGTAAATGACATTTATCAGGCTTTTGCCCTGAACACTCAAACCGGTCATTGGTCCCCCTCCCTTCCCCCGCTGGAGAATTCGTTGACACGCTTTACCGACCTCTCAATAGATCAGATGAAGATCATTATCTCTAGAATTAAAACCGGTTCAGCACTGGATCCCTGCCCGCTTAAAGTTCTTGCCCCAGTTATGGACACATTGATTCCGGCCATCACTTCGGTCTGTAACGTTATGTTCAGTTCCGGGATTTTTCCCGACTCACTGAAACATACGCTGGTAAAACCTTTATTAAAAAAAGCCAACCTTAATAAAGACGACCTAAAAAACTACAGGCCTATTGCCAGTCTCCCATTTTTGGTCAAAGTCGTAGAAAAAGCCATGAATCAGCAGCTGTCGGACTTTGTAGAGCAATATCAGCTGCTCGATAACACCCAGTTCGGTTTCCGTAAATGCCACGGCACGGAAACCGCCCTCCTAAAAGCGGCTGATGACATTAGAGCCATACGGGATCAGGGGGGGACAGCAGTTCTGGTCATGCTGGACCTCTCTGCGGCCTTCGAGACGGTCGACCATAAGATCCTGGCCGACCGTGTCGGACGGATGGGGGTTCAGAAAACGGCGCTGGATCTACTTGTGTCGTTTCTGGCTAATAGAACGCAGGCGGTATCCCTAGGACCATACCAATCCTCTAAGGTGTCGCTGCCTTGTGGGGTTCCGCAAGGCTCATCCCTAAGTCCGACACTGTTTAATATCTATGTGTCGGACCTTGCAACTGTCATCAAAGCATTTGGGATGAGCCTAACCTCCTATGCCGATGACACCCAATTGGTATTGGCCATTAAGGGGGATGGTGAGGAGGTGGCCACACGCTTCACAAGAGGGATGGTGGCCATAGGTGACTGGATGGCCACCAATTGTCTGAAGCTTAATTCAGAAAAGACCGAAGTGGTCATTTTTGGTCACCTTTCTCCTGGCTGGTCATCAGTTTGGTGGCCTACATCTTTTGGAACACCTCCTAGCCCAGCTCTTAAAGTTAGGAATCTTGGCGTCACCTTCGATGTGGGTCTTATTTCATGGCGCATGCTAACAAAATTGCAGCCACGGCTCACATGAAACTTAAAATGATAAGGAAAATCCTACCTTTTCTACCGGATTCAGTCAGGAAAACTCTGATCAGTTCATTGGTGTTGTCCGCCTTGGATTATTGTAATGCCCTCTTCCTACATGCCCAAAATCGAGTGACAAGCAAGATGCAGTCAATTCAAAACGCAGCAGCCCGGCTGCTTTTGGGACTTCCCAAGTTTGCACCTGTCTCCAACACCATCAGGAAACTTCACTTGCTTCCGATACGCAGTCGAATTAAGTTCAAATCGCTGTGCATTGTTTACAAGGCACTTAACAATCAAGGCCCCCACTTTCTTAAACATAATCTTGTACATTACATACCAACTCGTGCTCTCCGCTCCACCCATCACAATCATCTAGTAGTACCACGCACGAGAACAGTCACCTGGGGCGATAGACGCTTTTTGGTTGCCGCCCCAAAACTCTGGAATTCTCTACCCCCTTACATCAAGACTAGTCCATCCCTGCTAATATTCCGCAAACAACTCAAGACTTGGTTGTTTGACCAATAGTTAGGAAGGTTCCGTTGGTTCTCCTGGATGTTGACCATGCCCTCAGCCAGCGCCGAGACGCCTACGGGTATTCGCCGCGCTTTAAAAATGACAATAAATAAATAAATAAATACATGTCAAACACCAACTTTAAGGAGAAAAAGGATCAAAGTAAAATATAAAAACTTAGTAAAATCTCATGACATTAGTACGTGGGAAGGGTGGAATAGGAAAACAGTACAAGGACATACCACACAGATTTATATTTACCTAGAATGGTGTGAGGACCAACCCCTGGCCAAGGGCTGGAAAAGGGACTCCTGAGTAGTCAGGAGCCAAGAGTTCAGGACAGGTTCAAGACAGGACAGACGACCTCTTCTAAGTGCAACACCAGCATCACACCCCTCTCTGGTACTGCTCTCAATTTTTTTTCCCTTCTTGATAGACAGGTTCGTCTTCTTCAGCGATATTCCGGTTCTTCTCTCTCCCCGTCTCCCCTTTCTCGATTCTTCTGTCAGAGTGCTCGAACAGCGTCTCTGACCTCCGTGGCATCCACCCTCGTCTGTCAGTAATGGGTCGGTGATAGGCCGGTGACAAATCTGACAAACTCACTGACTGAGGATACCTTAGTTATACTATTCTCAGTGTATGTACCACCCCCCAATGCTTCAAAATTCGTGAAACCCCGACTTCTGATTGGACAATGGGATGGGGAGAGGTCATCACACCATACTAATGTAACTTCATTTTTTTAGGTTTTATTGTTCTATGTTCCCTCCCCTTAATTTCACTTTCCCATGCTTTATTTTCCACCTGCATTTCATATAAATTTTATCTACAATGTATACACTTTTTGACTTCTTCTCCTTCCCCTCTCCGGGGCAAAAGGTGATGATCCCAGGCTTGTCTTCTGGTCAAACTTTACTTGGCAGAGTTTGAATGTCACAGCTCGAAGTTTGACAATGTTTAACGGGCTTCGGCACAACCAGGCAAGATGGAGATTTCAGACACCCTCCAGGCCCAAATACAAACTAATAACAAAGTCTAAGAAAAACATGTTAGCATACGAATATAAATGAATGCACTGTATACCACTTATTCTTATTCTATTTCCTTTAATTTATTTTAACTATTGCATTAACAGTTTAGTAAGACGTGCAAAATTTAGTTTAAGCACAGCATGTGCATTAGCATTTGAGATTCAAGCGGCCATCTTAAGTACTACTGCGCAGCTGCAAAGAATTCCCACCAAAGCAAAAGACGTCATACTACGTAGATGCACAGCATGTGCATTAGCATTTGAGATTCAAGCGGCCATCTTAAGTACTACTGCGCAGCTGCAAAGAATTCCCACCAAAGCGAAAGACGTCATACTACGTAGATGCAGAAGACGCATGCGCAGTAGATTCCCGCGTTTTCCGCAGCCATATTAAGCCACTCAAATTACTTGTTAGTAAAGCACATTTAAAAGCTTCCATTAGATGATATAAATGTAGTGTAATGTAATTATTAGTATCCACAAAACATGTTGGTTACATTATTAAATGTTATTCGAGAGACTCGCCTCCGAGCAAGTTTCTTACGTACGAAACCTGGTCCTTACAAAACCAGATGCCAACTTTAGCAATTTTCCATTTCTATTTCTTCAACTCTTTTAGAATTTCCCTTTCCTTTTCTCTTTTGAAAACCTTCATTCTTTTGTAAATATCTCCTTTTATCTCTTCAAG
Organism: Lissotriton vulgaris; assembly: GCF_964263255.1. Classification (NCBI taxonomy): domain Eukaryota; kingdom Metazoa; phylum Chordata; class Amphibia; order Caudata; family Salamandridae; genus Lissotriton; species Lissotriton vulgaris. Next base: position 1,131,846,270 of record NC_141685.1, on the reverse strand, counting down.
CTGTATTTCTTCATATTTTCTTTTCCTTCCCTTTTCATTCACTCCATACCATTTTCTTTTTCTGCAGCATTTGCACCAAACCATTATTGTTAAGACTAATAAAGTTATTCCCATTATTGTCATCAGTATTTGACCTATAATACTTCTCCTTACATTAGAAAACCAACTACCTATAGAAGAAATACTATTTGTTAGTTTCTTCCATACACTGTCAACTTCCAGTGGTTTCAATTCTTCTTCCAAATTTGTGATATTTTGGACATATTTCCCAATTTTAATACTTTTGTCAGGTATGTAGGTGCCACAATGTTGCGCTTTCAACATTTTACAGACTCCACCCTCTTTTGCCAATAATATATCAAGGGCAAGTCGGTTTTGCAAAACCATAGATCTTACTGCAACTAGTTTGGTATTGCTCAATAAGAATCCTCCAGCGGTGTCAGTCGATAAGCGATCCACCACTGTAGATAATTTACAAATTCTTTGTGTATTCAGATTTACTCCCACTGAAGGTATCAATGCACTAAATATATCTCCTACAATTTCTGAAAAACTAGCCCTTTTCTTCATTGCTTCCAGTGATTGGTTTTACATGATATACTTTAGGGACTACTATTCCAAAATAGCAACTCCCATACCAATGGTCGGGCAGCTTAAAGTAAGCTTTGTTTCCACAAACATAATAAACTCCAGGAAGTACTGGATCTATTCCACCTTTAAGTCCCCATCCTCCTATTATCAGAACATTGTGCTCACATTCACTGGAACCAATAAATATATTGCTATACTCTGTTTTTAACATATGGAGACAGATTTTCCCTCTCTTTTCAAGGTCCAGGGACATAGCAGCATGAGTCTTGCCAGTTGCAATAAGTTCTTCTCTCTCAGCCCACTTAGGTATCTGAGGTTTCGGATCAGAGGCCCTTCTATGGAAATCCTGTCTCCTTTTCTCTACTAAATTCAAAAATATCTTTTCTTCTTCATGTAATTTACATGTTAGATTGTGCTTATGTGCTTCAGCTATATCTTTTGCTTTCTTCGTTTGAAAATATTCACCCATGAATTGTGAATCTCTACTGCTAAGGATGGGGTTCATGCTTTTCCGCAAAGGAATTTTGGAAAAAATCACATCTATATTAGAATAATACTATTGTAATTTTCCAGTTCTATAGAATAGACTAGCTAAAATACTACATGAAATACCACAGTCAATGGTAAATGATGATATGTTACTCCTTCTGCTTCTGATGTCGGCAATTTCACACATACATAACAATCACTAACTTTCATGGTTTCTACATAATGTACTAATAGGTTAGCAGAAACATTTAAGTCTGTATTATTTTTATTCACAATATGTAAATCTGTCTCATCTGGTGCTTCTAAATCTACTCTGTCTTGTTTAATGTTAGCTACCTTTCCATGTGCATTAGTATCATTCTGTTTGTTTGTGGTCATTAGATAGGGAATGGCTATTGTCAGTGCTAACCATATTATAAGTACTAAAAATATGCTACATATACACATTCTACATCATCTTTTTACACAGTTTCATTTCGGTTTCCAGCAACTCTATTATCAACCAGTTTAGACTACGAAGATCTCTCCCCTTTTTTTAATATTTTGAACAGAATACAACCTGGGGATTTGTCTTTCTTCAAGTTGGTCTCACTTCTTCATTAATTCGATCTGCATTTAATTCTTCATCACAATCTCCACTTATTTCCAGATTCTCGAAATCTTCAAGAATTACATATGTCCATTCAGGACCTTTGAATTTATTATTCAGTCTTTGCAATCGTGGACTTCTCCATCTTGGTTTTTCTGTTGCGGGTCCTAATTGGCTGGTTACTTCATTTACTTGATCAGGTTCTTCACTTGTTGTCTTAAGGCAATATTTTAGTCTCTTAATAACACCAGGCCAAGTATCACCTTTCCTGATTCTTTTAGCTGGCACTGTGCTTTCAGCTCCTTCAAGTGCTCTTTTGTTTTCATTTATTTGTGGCACAACTTGATTATTTCCGTCTTCTTAATTCCTCTCTATCTGACCTTGTCCAGGGCTTATTACCTTAGCCATTTCTGCCTGGATATATTCTTCTTTTCTAATCTGACCCTGTTCAGGATTTGGTTTGATTTGTCGTTGTTGTTCTTCTTCTTCCTGAATTAGTTTTTCTTTTCCTAACTGGTCCTGCTCAGGTCTTTTAATTTCTTTCTTTTCTTCTGCCTGGGCGTTGTCTCTAAGGCCTTTCTGTCCCTCCTCAGACTTGTGGATGTTGTTTTTATTTTCTTCTGTCTGAGTACATTGCTATTTCCTTATCTGGTCCTCCTGAGATTCGGTGTTAGCTTTATTTTCTGTAACCTGAGTACATTCTTCTAATCCTGTCTCATCCTCACTCTCGTATGTCTTTCTAATTGAGTTTGACTTCTTGTTCTCACAATAATTTCAGGTATGTCCACTACTGGGATCCAGTCATCCTGACTAGTGCTAGGTTGTTCTTGATCAGCTACTTCAGGATCTGTTACTCGTGATCCTTCAGCTGTACAACCATCAGCTGCCTCAACTGTTTGAGCTTGTTGTGGATCTCTTTCATCAGGTGCTGGCACTCTCTTGGTATGGCTTGCATGAATCCAATTAGGCAAGCCTGCACATTTTACAGCTGTTGTTGTAACCAGTATAACCTGATGTGGCTTTTCACACCTCGGTCCTAGGCATGATTCTCGAGTGTGATTTTTCACTACTACCCAGTCACCGGGATTCAGATCATGCGCTTCGTTGACTGGCGTCTTCCCCAACCTGGTGAGAGATAGAACGCACTTGGTCAGCCAACTCTTTGCAATACTCTAATACCAAATCATCAGATATATTCAACAGCTTGTGTCCTGGAATAAATGCTTGCCGCATTGCCCTTTCAATTAGTATTTCATGGGGACTCAAGCCTGTATTTTTGTCTGGGATACTTCTGAGTCCCATCAGGACAAGAGGTAAAGAATCAGGCCACTCCAGTGGGGTGGATGCACACACTTTTCCCAGTCTTGACTTGATTGTACCATTCAATTGTTCTACCACTCAAGAAGCCTCTGGGTGGTATGCCCAGTGCAGTTTTTGTTCAATTTTAAATTAAATTAATCAGATTATTTCATTATTAAAACGAGACCCTCTGTCTGATTCAATCGTTACTGGAAAACCGAATTGTGGAATGAGTTCCCTCAATAGGAGTTTGGCCACTGTCAAGCTGTCATTCCATCTGGTCGGGTATGCTTCAACCCAACAAACTATGACAAGTACATATTTTAGTCCTACACAGACAGGTAACTGAATTAAGTCTATTTGAAGTCTTATAAATGGACCCTCTGCTTTCCCAATTTTCCCTGTGCAGACTACAGTTTTGCTGCCTGTGTTCATTTGTTGACAAGTTAAGCATCTCTGGCAAAGACTCTCTGCGACATTCCTGAACCTTGCATTGAACCAATCATGTCTGAAAAATCTAATCAAGGCATCTCTGCCTATGTGAGTGTCTCCGTGGTACATTCTAGCCATGGGTTCAAGCATATAGTCTGGCAACACTGGTCTTCCATCTAGCTAAATCCACATGCCATCATCAGCCCTTCTCTGACAACCTATTTTCTCCCACTCCTCCTTTTCTTTTATGTATGCTTCGTTTTGTAGTTCTCTCACTTCTTTCCATGTTCCTACACCAAAAGTAGCATAAGTTGGCAGCTGATTCCACATGTTTCAATTTTCTTGTTTACTGCTATTTTGTATTTAGCACAATGTTGGGTAATTTGGTCAGCATAACGAGTACCTGGTGTCACCTTATCATTTCCTGACTGGTGAGCAGCACACTTGACCACGACCACTTCTTTTCCCAATTGCATTGCTTCAATTAATTCTTTTACGAAATGTCCATTTTTAATAGGGGTTCCTGAAGAAGTCATGAAATCCCCCTGAATCCAGAGCTGGCCAATCATGCACAACCCCGTAACCATACTGACTATAAGTATAAATGGTTACTCTCCAATGTTTCCCAATTTTGCAACTTTAATTAAAGTTATCAATTTGGCTACTTGTGCTGACTTGACTCCTGGTAAATAGGATGCTTCGACTATTCCAGCCAATGTGCACACAACATAAGCAGCACTTAATCCTCCTTCCTCATGGCTCATACACGAGCCATCTACAAAAAGCTCATGTTCTGCATTCTTTAAGGGTTCTTCCTGTATGTCTGGTCGAGGTTTGGTACTTAGTTCAGTGACGTTAAGACATTCATTATCCACTTCATCTTTTACCTCTTCATCATATGGATCTGGCAACAAGGTTGCTGGGTTTAGCACGTACATCGGTCTATCGTTACATTCTCAGCCCCTAATATGATTCGCTCATATTTAGTCAGTCGACTAGGAGTAAGGTACTGAGTTTGGGTTCTTGTCAATGGAATTACAACTGAATGTGGAACATACACCTTTACAGGATGTCCCATTACAATGGATTCACTTTGTTCCAGACTCATGCACGTTGCAGCTACAGCTTTTAGACACCCTGGCAATGCAGATGCCACTGGGTCCACTGTAGCAGAAAAATATGCCACAGGACGTCGCATTAAGCCATATCTCTGTGTCAGGACAGAAAGTTCATAATTATCTCTCTCGTCACAGAATAATGCTAATTCTTTTAAATATTCTGGCATACCAAGAGCAGGTGCTTTAGATAGACAGTTTTGTAACTTCACAAAAGCTGTCATGCTTTCATCATTCCACTCTACTAGACCTTTTGCTCGTTTCTTGGTCATTTGTATCAAAGGTTTAGCTAGTACTGTAAATTCCACAATCCACTGCCTGCAATAACCTACAACTCCAAGAAACATCCTTATTTCTTTTTGGGTCTGTGGTAACTGCATATGTTTCATTATTTTTACTCTTTTTGAGGTCACTCTTCTGACTCCTCTTTCTATTTGGTGTCCCAAATATTTACCCGAAGTTGTGCAAAATTGTAATTTTTTTGGGGACACCTTATGTCCACCTTCAAACAAGTGATTTAAGAATGCAATTGAATCAGTAACACATTCACTTCAAGTTTTTGTTAGGACTAATAAGTTATCAATGTATTGTACCAAAACTGATTGTCTGGGCAATACCAGAAATTCAAGACATTTTTTCAAAATGTGGTTAAAGAGCGAAGGACTTTCAGTGTACCCTTGTGGAACACGATTCCAAACATAAACATGCTCATCAAATTTGAACAAAAATAAAAATTGGCTATCAGGATGCAATGGAATCGAGAAAAAAACATGGTATGAATCGATTACAGTGAACCATCGTGCATTCCACGGTATCTGATATAAAATCACTGCTGGATTTGGTACTATTAGACAACATGGTATGACAATTTTGTTAATTTTCCTCAAATCTTGAACCACCCTATATTTTCCATTAGGTTTCTTTATACCAATTAAAGGTGAATTACAAGAGCTACTCGTTGTCTCTTTTAGGATGCCTTGCTCAACCAATCGATCAATTTCTGCTGCAACACCTGCTTTAATTTCCGGGCTCATTTGGTACTGTCAAGTATTTGGATAAACTGCCCCTTCCTTTACAGTTACCTTTACTGGGTCTACATTTGCCATTAATCCTACTTCCTTTCCGGTAAAATCCCACACATCAGGATTTACAGTATTTTGGACCTCATCTGGTAATTCGTTTGGTGTCATCATAGAAAATAGGTCATTTACTTCTGTTCCCTGTTTAGCTAACATGATTGTATATACTCCCTCTTCATCAGGAGTCTGGATTGCAACACCATCCGGTGTGTAAAATATCGTGCAGTTCATTTTGCACAATAAATCCCTTCCTAGCAAGTTTACGGGACTTGAGTCACACACATCAAATTTGTGCATTTCTCTAAAGTTGCCAATGCGTACCTCCATTGGTTCAGTAATTGGGGTCCTAAGTTGTTTATTAGAAATGCCCACTGCTTGGATCGCTTCTCCCGAGAGGAGTAGGTTTGGGATGTCTGCTGTTCTCACAGTAGAATGGGTAGCACCATTATCCATTAAGAAGGCAATGTGATTTCCTTCAACCGTACCATCTATATATGGACCTGACTGATCTACTGGCAAGGATGTGCCAAGTACACATTCCTCTTCCTCCCCTCCCAGGCAAAGTCATTGTACATAATTCTCAAAAAATGAATCCTGCAAAAGAAACTGTGGAGTTACAGATTTTTTCTTACCATTCCCCTCCTGGAATCCGGTGTCTACACTTTATTTGGCTTGACTCACAAAATTTGGCATAGGGGCAGATGGCAATTGACTCTGTAGATGTACAACCTGTTGCGGTTGACAAATTACCACCTCATTCTGCGTCTGTGGATTAAAATTTTGATTTTGGACATTATTATTGTATATAAGCTTGCACTTGTTCTATCTATTTTCAGCCAATCAGTTTCTTTTGGGGGAATCTTTCCTTTCAAGAATGTAATTACCTGATTGTATTTCTTCATTACCTCAGATGACGGGGCTCCTGTCTTTTCATCTCTTGGGTACCCATCATTAGGCCAGTCTATCATAATTTTACATTCCGCCCATAAATCTGCAGGAACAACTGTGTCAAATAAACCATCTAAATCTGTGAACACAACTTTCAAGACTTTCACAAACCTTTCAACTTGCCTGTACCATTCTACTGTTTTTTTTCTAAGTTTGGGAAAATCATTTGTAAATGATAAAATATCCTGTGGGGTCCATGGGACATGCACATAACCTCCTCCTGGAATTTCTCTCATTGGGCACAACCTTTAAACTTTTTCTGTTTCTTTCATTAAATACTCTGATGTTGTTCGATTTGCCTGTGCTTCTTCCTTTTTCTTTGTCCACCTAGTTTTCAATCTATCGAAATCTCCCCATTTTTGTAACAATGTTAACAATTCCTTTATCTGTAATTTTCTTGCTGGCACATTCCTGTTCCCTAAATCTTTGTCAGAAAATTTAGCTCTATAGGGTTTCTGTAATACTTTGGATTTCCCTATGTCAATGCCCATTTCTGAAGCCAAATTCTTTAATTTTTCATGACATATTTTCATATTTTGGGTGATGCTTCTGCATATGAATAACAACTCTTCTTCGCTGAAAGTATTTAATCTTTCTACCCCTACATTTCCAGCTATCATTTCTTCCAATTCTACTCTTAATTTAAATATATCCAATACCTTTGGCTGTGTTTTTGGCTTTTCTATTTCTCGTGTCCATCTTTCTATTTCTTCTGGGGTTACTACAGTGGAACTTTTTGTTCCTGTGGGTGTTTTAATCTGTACCTCTTTTGAGCATCCAGGTTTGACTTTTCTGAATGAATCGTTTAATGGCTCTTCTATTGGCAAATCCATTAAGGAAATTATCGACTCCAATCTTTTGCCTGATCATCAATTATTATATTTTCTTTCCTGGGTTGTGTGATCGGTGTAGTCAAGACAGGTGTTTTAGGACAATGTTGCTTATCCCCATATAAGGGAACAACAGGACCTATAGTCACTGGTATCGTTAGTGCTTCAGGATTTGTATTCAACTGGGTTATTTTCTAAAGTAACTCACTTCTATTTTTATTTATTGCTTCTCTTTCTTTTTCTTGAAGTACTCTTTCTAGTGTAGTCTCATGTACTATCTGTGGAACCAAGGGTGTTTTCAGAAGCGGGGCACTAGGTGTAATTCTAGTTAATTCTTCTTGGTAAGGTGGAGGATTTTTCATTAAAATATCTTCAAAATGATCATCTTCTGAATCTCCACTACCAGTCACTAAATGTGTTGTTTTCTCTGTACATTTACTTCCTGTCATTTCTTCTGTGGTAAGTACAGGATAATCCTTCCACTACCATGGGCTATCTCCATTGTTTCATCTGATTATCTCGAGTCTCTCAGGGAAATCTAGGATAAAATTTACTTATGTTACCACTACTTCGTGATCTGACTCGCTCAAAAGCCTCAGTTTCCCATTCTTCTAAAGCTTAGTACTGAGTTAATCTAGGTCTTGGTTCTAACTCATACGTGCGAGTTTGTAAATTGTGTAAAACTCTTCCATTAAATGTTCCGTTCTCTGGGAATGCTAATACTTCATCATCTTTTGTGTATTCTATCCAATTTTCTAACCATACACAAGTGTGGTAGCCTCTTTCTATCATCATGCAGGATGCAGGTGTTTTCGGAGGAGGATGAATATTTCCTTCTCTAGTTTTAATGGGTTTATCCTTATTAAAATAATTTTAGATTTTTTGCATAAATTACATTTTCTTTTTCCCTCCGTACATTGTGCTTGGATTCCCTCTAACGAATTGCTTGCGGGCAAAACCTATAAGTCTTCTGTCTGGACGGGTCCCTATTATAGTAGGATCTAAGCTCCACATGCAATCCCCACTGTCTATTAACACCAAAAGTTCTATTTTGACCATTTAATACATTTTTTACTTCTACACTATTGGTTCTCCAATATCAGCGTGTCTTTTATACTGATGACCAATCAACGTTTAGTTTACTTATTTACTTTAACCAATACTTGTTTAGTTTTTCTGTGACGTCAGTTTCGCTCCTTTGTACTCACCCCTCCTTTACAGCTTTACCTCAGCTACACACCCGCTGTCCCAACCAATCCTGGCGCGGCTCATACTGATATCAGTGCAGCACCCACAACTGACCCCTCCTTTGCAAGGTAATGTGAAACTCAATTTCTTTCAATATTACTTACGCATTTAATCAATTAACAACGTAAAAACATTCGCTACTGTGCCTGTTTTATTCATTTTAAAGAAAAATAAATTTCTTCCACTGCGAGCAAAACTTTTCCATTTACCCTTCACATACTACGAGTAAAACCTCTTCCGCTTACTCTTCATTCAAGCATCAAAAAACCTGCTACTCCTTCAGCATAACCCTTTCTAGGTGATATAAGACCAAAGTTTCACCAGCGAACTCTTGCTACCAATAACTCTTACTTTTATACTTGAAAATAATCCCTAACCAGTGCTTCAAGTTCTACCTAACTTTTCACACTTTCTTTATCAAGGCAAATAAGCTCACTGCACTGTGGCTTCCATTTACTACCCCCTATTCAACATCCCCGGGGACTTCTGGACAACATGAAACAATACACACAGGTTTTGGTTAATACATGAGTCAATATGTCAATACGCAAAATTTACCTAAGTAACTAACACCTAACCATAGCTCTGCTACCAAGAAATACTGATGCAGAGAGATTACCAGCTTTAGTTACTCATAAACTACCAAACTCACCTGGGCCCATAAAACACTCATACATAAGCTATTAATCATCGCTGGTGATCAGGACTTATTTTTACCTTGTGATAAATTTTACCTTTGCACCATTTCTTACCAAACCTTATCACCTTAGTTCTCAATTTCCTCTGGTCAATTGGATCAGGTTGTTAGCAGAATAGGTAGAAATTACATTTACTTTTATTTGAATAACCACAGACTCTGGAAAGTTTTAAAAACTTTATCTATGCAGTAATTTTGTGAGTCAATACCAATACATGTCAAACACCAACTCTAAGGAGACGAATGATCAAAGTAAAATATAAAAACTTAGTAAAATCTCATGACATTGGTACCTGGGAAGGGTGGAAAAGGAAAACGGTACAAGGACATAAGTCAGGAGCCAACAGTTCAGGACAGGTTCAGGACAGGGCAGGTGACCTCTTTTAAGTGCAACACCAGAATCACAGCCCTCACTGGTACTGCTCTCAAACCTTTCCCCTTCTACATAGACTGGTTCATCTTCTTCAGCGGTCTCTCCAGTTCTTCTCTCTCCCCGTCTCTCCTTTCTCGATTCTTCTGTCAGAATGCTCGAACAACCTCCGACCTCCGTGGCATCCGCCGTCGTCTCCTTCAGTGAGGGGTCGGTGACAGGTCGGTGACAAGTCTGACAAACTAACTGACTGAGCCTACCTTAGTTCTACTACTCTCAGTGTATGTACCACCCCCCAATGTTTCAATATTCGTGAAACTCCGACTTGTGATTGGACAATGGGATGGGGAGAGTTCATCACACCACACTAATGTGATGTCATTTTCTTAGGTTTTAATGTTCTATGTTCCCTCCTTTTAATTTCACTTTCCTATGCTTTATTTTCCACCCGCATTTCATATTAATTTTATCTACAATGTATACAATTTTTGTCTTCATCTCCGTCCCCTCTCCGGGTCAAAAGGTGATGTTCCCAGGCTTGTCTTCTGGTTAAAATGTACTTGGCAGAGTTTCAATGTCACAGCACGAAGTTTGATAATGTTCAACGTGCTTGCACACAACCAGGCAAGATGGAGATTTCAGACACCCTCTAAGCCCAAAAACGAACTAATAACAAAGTCTAAGAAAAACATGTTAACATACGAAAATAAATGAATGCACTGTATACCACTTGTTCCTACTCTATTTCCTTTAATTTATTTAAACTATTGCATTAACAGTTTAGTAAGATGTGCTAGATTTAGTTTAAGCACGGCATGTGCATTAGCATATGAGATTTAAGCGGCCATCTTAAGTACTACAGGGCAACTGCAAAGAATTACCACCAAAGCGAAATACATCATACTATGTAGATGCAGAAGACGCATGCGCAGAAGATTCCCGCATTTTCGGCAGCCATATAAAGGCCAATCAGATTACTTGTTAGAAAAGCATATTTATAGATGATATAAATGTAGTGTAATGTAATTATTAGTATCCACAAAACATGTTGGTTACATTATTACATGTTATTCAAGAGGATCGCCTTGGAGCAAGTTTCTTACGTACGAAACCTTGCTCCATCACTCTCATTGATGGGTTTGGCTTAACCACTGAACATTATAGGATAAAGTTTAGAGACACCCAGAAAGCACATACCCAGGACTGGGTAGATGTTGTGGATAGTGCTACAAAGGCTCTGGGGGGGGTTGGTTAGTTGGCAGCAAAGTGCATGACTACTTAGTATAGTACAATTTGATTATGAGGGAGCATATATTTAATAATTGTCAGAACCAGCCTTTGCACCAGTATGTGGTGGACTCAGGTCTGACTTCTCCCCAAGAATTGGGAAAGAAGGCAGATAAAAGGGTCAGAACCAGAGTCAAACAAAAGAATCATGGTGGCGAGCAGAAGAAAGATACTTCCAAAACTCAAGAGAAAGGTGGGGATAAGTCTAAATAGAAGTCCTCTGAAGGTCCCCAAACATCGTCCTCTGGGGGTGGGTCCCAAACTCCTTCTTCCCCTGGAAAGAAACCTTATTGCTTTGTTTGAAAAAACACAGGCCACAAGAAATATGATTCTGATTGCCCCAAGGCCAGACAATAAGGGAAATATTCCTCCTGCTACAACTACAACCATTAGTGTTCCAAGTAGTAATCCCCCAGGGAATAGTAGCACACCCAAAATATGTATTTGGGTTCTCATGGGATACTGAGGAGGATACAGGCCTAGCCATGTCCCGCACACAGGTCACCTTAGTCTGTGATGGCGGCATGGGTATTGCTACTTTTACTTAAGTTCCTATACCTTGGGCAATTACAGACAGGAGACTCTGGCTAATGGTCACAAAGATGTAGCCTAAATGGACACAGGGGCTAGTGTCACCATGGTGACAGGAAATCTAGTGCCCCCACTTCAGCTTTTACTTGAGTACAAGTACCAGGTGACCAACACTGATGGTGTTAGAACAGATCTTCCCATGGCCATAGTCAATCTCAGCTGGGGAGGGGTCACTGGTCCTAAACGTGTTGCAGTGTCCCCAAACTTGCATGTAGATTGCCTCTTGGGCAATGATTTGGAAACTTCAGTCTGGGCTGAAGAAGAACTGAAGGCCTCTCTAAGAAGGTTTGTGTGACCCTGAGGGCCCCAGTCCAACCACAGAGAAATACAGGAGCAGTGGACTCTGAAAGAATGGCTACTCTACTCCACCAGAAAGCACAGGGGAGGAAAAAAGTATTTTCCCCCAAGTTTTTTTTAAATGTGTTTATTTATTTATTTGCAACGTTTTATATAGCGGTGGCTAGGCCCAGGGTTATTAAAGTGCTTTACATGAGGATTAGAGAGTTACAGGTTACATAATTATATCAATTACAGGAGCCAAGTATACACATAGGAGAAAAACATGAGATTACACAATAATATGAGTTATTGGCGCGAAGCATAACCAATACACATGTCTTATGGGGAATGAAAGATAGAGGGGGGATGGTAAACAGGGGTAAGGAATTCAGATAGAGTCAGGCAGATCGGCAAGGGAGAAAAGTACTTCAGGGGGAACAAAGCAGTCAAAGCAGTCAAAGTGAAAGACAGATAAAACCGACCTGAGTATCGGTGCAAGTATACAAAGGGGGGGGGGAGACCATAGACTGGAGGAGGATGCCCAAGAGGGAAAGGTCAATCAGGCGAACAAGGAGCAGACCAGTAGCAAAGAGGATAGGTCGAAACCGCTATGATGGAGGACCCACAGAAGCTGATAGCATTATCCCAAAATTGCAGGAAATACAAAATTAAACAAAAAACAATGAAGGTAGCTGATTCCACGGTTTCACGCAGGACTGGAAATGGGGAGGTTGCCAAAGAATCGCAGAGGGAGGAGGTGGGGGAGGTAAGGAAACACAACCGGGAGATGAGGAAAAAAATGTCCGATATCGGGTAGGTAGGTGACGTAAGGGGGTGAACCAGAGCCAAACTTCTCTATAGCTGCATAGGACAGCTCCACCGGGCATCGGCCAAGGTTGCTCAGGCTCCTCGTTAAGAATAGACATTATGGTTTCCGCCCAGGGGGCCTCGTAATAGTTCCATTGGACCCACTGGTACTGGTGTTAATGGTAAGCACTGTCCTCCTCATCCTCCAGCTTCCCCCAGGTCAAGAATGGTTAGAGAAGAGGTGGAAGGGACAGTTTGAAAGTTTGCAGATGCATCATGGGTGGCAGCCATAATATTAATAGCATTCGCGTGCACCACACATGCAGCATCCGAGTTTGTAATTTGGGATTACTACAGCTCCCAGGAGATTCAAACAGGTGCTGTATTTGCGATGGTTGCCCATAGTATAGTCGCGTTGGCCCTCCGCGAGTAGTCTCACTTCAGGGGAAAGTTAGCGTCCTCCATATTAGAAACAGGCATCAATCTCTCCCTTGAGACCGCGACCTTCCCAGAGAGCTGGAAACACGCCGAGATCAACGCCCTACTCAAAAAACCCAAGGTAGACCCAAGAGACCTCAAGAACAGACAGCTAACCCAATACCTCGAAGAGAACAGAATCCTGGACCCTTCCCAGTCAGGGTTCCGCAGCAACCACAGCACCAAGACCGCCCTCATCGCCGCCACCGATGACATCAGGACCCTGCTAGACAACGGGGAGACTGCAGCACTCATCCTCCTAGACCTCTCCGCCACCTTTCGACACCGTCTGCCACAGCACACTACACGCACGCTTCCCCGCCGCAGGGATCCGAGACAAGGCTCTGGAATGGACCACTTCCTTCCTCTCCGGCAGAACCCAGAGCGTCCGCCTCCCCCCGTTCCGTTCCGAAGCCTCCGAGATCATCTGCGGCATACCTCAAGGATCCTTCCTCAGCCCGATACTGTTCAACATTTACATGGCCCCGCTCGCACACGTCGCCCGACAGCACAACCTCAACATAATCTCCTACACCGGCGACACTCAACTGATCCTCTCTCTCACCAAGGACCCCATCACCGCCAAAGCCAACCTCCATGAAGGAATGAAGGCCGTTGCCGACTGGATGAAGATCAGCCGTCTGAAGCTGAACTCGGACAAGACGGCGGTCCTCATCCTCGGCTCCAACCCATCAGCCTGGGATGACTCCTGGTGGCCAATGGCACTGGGGGCAGCCCCGACCACCACCGACCACGCACGAAACCTGGGAATCATCCTCGACTCAACGCTCTCAATGACCAAGCAAGTAGACACCGTCTACTCCTCCTGCTTCAACACCCTCCGCATGCTCCGCAAGATCTACAGATGGATCCCGACAGATACAAGAAAGACAGTCACAGGTCAAACTGGTGTTCTATGGAGTTTTTGCTTGCCTGTAGGGAGATCTGTAAATCATGGGTTTAACCTACATCCCAAACTCTATTAGACTGGGTAAAATCTATGAGATATTTTGCTAAATTATATTCTTTGGGTCAGAAAAGGAGAAAGCACAGATTTTGGTTACCTTTTTTACAACACTTTGGTTAAGGGGGGAAAGAATAAAAATCCAATGATTAAGGTCTTGGCCTATCTCGCTGGCGGCCTTTTTGGAGGCTATACAGATAAGGTAGCAGCTGCCGGAAGATTGAAGCCTCGGGGCGTTTCAGTTAGTATGAAGTTAGAGGCCTAATATCTACTGGGCGGTAGCACAAGCCTTTGATGTTAAAGTCGGCATATGAGATAAAAGCCCATGGATGGTATCGTTTTGAGTTTCATTCTGGTATATGGGTGGCTAGGAGGCTAATGAGGATTAAAAAAAAAAAAAAAAAAAAAGAAAGACAGTCACCCAGGCCCTCGTCAGCAGCAGACTCGACTACGGAAACGCCCTCTACATGGGAGCCTCGACCAAGCTCATCAATCGACTACAACGCATCCAAAACGCCTCGGCATGACTGATCCTCGATCTAATACGACACGGCCACATCACCCCCCACCTGAGAAACCTACACTGGCTCCCCGTCAACAAGAGGATATCCTTCAAGCTCCTCATCCACGCACACAATGCACTCCACAAGACCGGCCCAGCCTACCTCAACAGACGGCTCTCCTTCTACACCCCCAACCGCCAGCTACGCTCCGCCGATCTCTTACTCGCCACCGTCCCGCGCATCCAAAGAACAACCACCGGCGGTAGGTCCTTCTACCACCTCGACAAGACATGGAACACACTCCCACTGAGCCTACGACAGACCCAAGACCTGCTGATCTTCAGGAGGATACTAAAGACCTGGCTGTTTGATCAGTAGCGGCCCCCACCTCCCACCCCAGCGCCTTGAGACCCTCGTGGGTATGTAGTGCACTTAACAAATGACTGACTGATTGAGGCAACAGTTGGGGGAAAATGTGCCAGTTGTGTTGTAATAAAGAGCTTCACTCTATACTTCACTCTGAAAGTGACAGCCCTTGGTTAGTGATCATGCTTGTAAGGATTGGGTATCTGGGGTTCCACAGGTTGGGGCCTATCTTTCACAGTGCCTAAATGTGCAATAAGACGCAGCAGCCGCCGCCTTTTTGAGGTCAGGCACGTCACGTCCGTACTCCCCCACACCGCATCTCTGCCCACATGCCTCTATGTACAGTCTCAAGTCACTCTCCAGGGGAGCCCCAGATGCCAATGGGGGTTCCTGGCATTGTCAGGTGAAATCCTCCTACCGTCACATCACGGCCCTGGTCAGATCAGCTGTTGCAATGTCCTTTAACGGTTCCCGGGGACGATGAATCCTCCGATCTGTGGTTGCTCATGAGGGTGGAGCCAGTGTGGTCGCATCGTCCTGAAGCAACGAGCGGCGCAGCAGTGCAGGGCAATCACCACTGGACTGCACTTTCGCTGGGTCCCCGTTGTGTTGCCAGTTGCAGCGATCAACCTGTTGGAATCTAATCCGGAGAGCGGAGGTAGCTTTCGCTCTGAGCTGCCCCCGCTGCCTCACACACAAGTGCAGCTGGGTCTAGAGGTCTGCCGCGCTCACCAGGTCCAAGAGCACCCGCCTTCACTCTGGCACCCACCCGGGCCAGGCCTGATTCCCCCGTCACTCAGGTGAAAGCTGACTGGGGGACGTAGGTCATTTCACTCACCCCAGCTGATTGATGTTAGTACCGGGGGGAGGCACCCTCATCACTCGGCCGTCGGGTTCTCTGCTCACTTTAGGTGAGGGTCAGCCTCCTCTGGGAACTGATCCTATCCCTTGTGAAGAAGCTGGCCCAGAGGTGGTCAGGCCTTTCCTGGCAGAGCCTTTGAGGGCAGGGGAACCTTCCAAGGAGGTACCCAGTCTGGAGCAGGTATACTGCCCCTCTCTACCAGGCCTTGGTCAGCCTGGGGCTGCAAAGGTCAGGGATGTCAGTGGACCCCATGGGGCCCACTGCCAAGAGAAAGCCCCTCATCCACAGATTAGGGATCCCCAGCCTAGTAGTAGTAGCCAGGTAGATAATCCTCAACAATCTGAGGGATCCCTCCTACCCTTAGACAGTGACATCCTCAGATGGACTCTGTTGGGCAAAGGAAAACCTGAGACAAGGCTGTCTCAAACATTCCCTGGCCCCCCATTGTTCCAACCATAAGGGATCAACCAAAAGTTGTAGGCAGCCAGAGGCTGACCCCTTGGGATAGATATAAGACAGTCCTGGGAAAGAAGGCCTCCATGGTGACCAGTGCTCTGAGGAAGCTGTGACCAACAATGTTATGGTCACACTTCCCTAATCAGACACCACACCAGCCTCTTTCTTGGCAAAAACAGATGACAGGTGGTCACCCCACATTTTTTAGAGGATCCAAGACCCTACAGGGGAGGATCTTCTCAGTGGTCCATAAGATAGGGGGTATTCATGCTAGTGCTGGACCTTCCTTTTATGGCCACTTAGGAAATAAAGTCTCAACTGGGCAAGGTTAGCCTTATCGCCTTTCGCTTGGGGGGTTATTTAGGAAGGTAAGATCCTTCTGCATGGTTACCCCAACGTTTTGCCTGATGCCTAAGCTGTTTCTGACTAGTCTGACTGGGATCCTGCTAATCAGGACCCCAGTCTATCTGCTTTATCCCTGAATTGTTGTGTTAAGTACTTAGGTACATTCCAAATTGGATACTGGGGTGCCCTTATAAGTCCCTAGTATATGGTACCCATGTACCCAGGACATAGGTACCACAGAGGTCTCCCATGGGTTGAAGCATATATTATGCAACCCATGAGAGACCATTCAAAATGGAACTATAGGCCTCCCATAGCAGCCTGTGTAAGTTGGTGCTTGCACCACTTACTAAAGATCTAGGTTTACTATATCTAGGGGTCACTGCACTTAAAATCTATAAGTCATCCCTATAGCAGGCCTTTGCAATCCTGAAGGCAGGGTGCTTGGCTCCAAGTGAGAGGATGCCCCTCCATGAGCAGGACACCCCTGCAGCCTATGGAGTCCATTCTCCTGGGTTGACAGCGAAACAGCCATATACCAGATAGAGTGGCACTACGTAATCGCGCAATGGCCATCTCGAAAACTGCTGCAACGAATCCTACCATGTTTGGCATCAAGCATGCTGTAATCATACCCCCACACTATACACAGTGTGGGAGGTATGATTCCAAGCCCTGGAAGAGCCCCCTGTTAGGCTATCAGTGTTCCCGGTACAAGTATTCTAGTCCCGGACAGCACAAAGGGATTGGAAGGTGGAACAATAGGCATCCTGTCACAGGGAAGTGTGACCACCTTCCAGACAGGATTTAGTGTATTGGTGATGGGTGGATATGCTTGCCAGCGCCTGAAAGTCTGCATGAGGAGCACATTTGGTGTTCCTTTGTATAGTCCAGTTCAAACCAGTCTTGGGAGCCGTTGTCTCCTGCTCTGGCGCGAAACTGGATAAAGGACATGGGAGTAACCTCCCCTTGTCCAGACCCTCCCCTGGGATGGTCCCCTGAATCTTCCTAAGCCTCTCCTTAGGGTATTTAAGGGCTTACCTAGGTGTGGGCCCCTAGATTCATTGTGGGATAAGATTCAGAACTTGGAACCACTGCATTCTAGTGTCTGGGCAATCTGGACGTTGCTGGACTTCATTTGGGCCTGACTTCATCTCCCTTTCAGTCTGCTGCATCGTCTGTGACTGTGCATCATACAGGAGCCTTCCAAGGTCTGTGAAGCATCAAGAACTACCAAAGTAATCTCCCTTGGAGTGAAGGAGTCACTCCCCTGCATTCTCAGGCATTACAACTAAGTCGACTGGTCTGCAGATCTTGAGATCCTCCGGACTCAGTATACTCTGCAACACAGGTGGTAGTTTTGCCCAGCTCCCGAGGCCTGCTTTACCCTCTCACCATGTTTGAGGCCAGTAGTCCATGTGGGGGTTCCAATAACCGAACCTCTGTATACTGTGTCCACTTTGCAGTTGCAAAGGCTTGTTGACATCTTTGCAAGAAGATCTTCGGGCTCCCAGTAGCCCCAATCTCAAGCACCACCAGTGACCAGAATCTTTGGCCACACCACATTATATGCATCGTGGCCTGCATATTTTGGTCATCTGCTTGAGGTACTCTTGCGACTCCTGTGCCTCCGACCTGTGGGTCCATTTGAGGGTCACCTTTTTTTTCCTTGGGCTCCCTTGATTGCTCATCATTGCCCTGACTCCCTTGCTTGTGGCGATTCCCTGGACCTTGCTGGTCCCAATTGTGCACCTTCTTGACTTCCTGCATGGGCTGCATTTGCCAAGGCTTGTTGGTGCTCGCACCGGACACTGACTCCTCAGCACTCAACATCCTTTGTGGAACAGCTCGGATCTGGTTCCTAGTCATCCTCAGCATCACCTGGTCCTCGTAGCTGCAGAGTCAAGGTCGCTGTAATCTTTCCTGAAGCACCCGACATCTGAGGGTAACCGTCTTTCAAGTCTCCTGATCACCCCTGGGTGGTTAAGACTCTGTCCCCTCTGTTTCCAGGTACTCCTCTCCAAGAATCTACATTTGGATTCCTCTGGACACTTTCTCCTCTTCCAATAGCGGCACTTTCCTGAAGTTCCCCATTGGATTTGACACTGGTTTCCAACACCACTTCACACCTATGCTCCTGGCTTCCCTGGGATAGGTAACTTGGGTACCACTGTATCCACCGGTGGGGTGGCTCTCCAACCTTCTGTCTTCCACAGGGTTTCTTCAGGGTCCACTAGGAAGGGTCCCTAATCTTTAAAAATCCAACCGCAACCTGCACATAGACTTGTACGGAGCACGCGGTCGTGTTCACACTGCAAACGCGCTCAGTGGGGTCCCTATCTACTTACTTTGGGTGGTTCTGTGGATCATATAACACAAAAAGGAGCCCACGGGTCTATACAACTCATAATTCAAGGAAGTGACACCCTAAGAAAGTGATAACTCAAAACTCACTGGGGAAGGTATCCCTTTAAGGACGACTCCCCTCACACACCAAAGGTGTCATGCTTCATCATAGGGGTGCCTCCTCGCGTTAGCAACCTAGTCCTAATGCTTGCTACAACCCCCTCTCTACGAGGGAGGAGCTCAGGGATGTTTTTCAACTTGAGCACATGGGTTGTACTAAAAACCCTATGTGAGCGTTGTGTGTGTGTGTGTGAGTGAAGGTGCAGTGCTGGTGAAAGTGGGTTAAAACTGTCAAGAACTTCATTATAGTTGCCCTATGCCAGGATTAAAAAACAACAATAAGCTGTATAATGCAACTGTCAGGATTCAAGGCAGGTGAACATATCAACATGCTTCGGCCGCCAGCGACCTATATAAGTGTGTTAGCCTTCGTCAGGATCCAAAGGATAAGAACAACTACTGCAAATAATGTAATAACGAAAACAGATGATATACACTGAACCAGAGATTTTTTTGTGTGTTCAGCAAAGTATTTCTACTGCCACCAAATGTGGTTTCAAAAAGTTACTGCATCTGTCCGCGGCTAATTTAACCTGAGGTACAGACAAAAAAGAAACCACCTGCGCTCCAGTGTCGGGTATCCCTAGCATCTGTCCTACCGGAAGGAAAAAGGTTCTGTGGATCCCCAGCAATTCTGGACATTGTCTTGACTCAAGTCGTGGTTCTTATACCACTTTCTTAGTATATGGTTTTGCCCCCCCCCCCTGGGGCCCGCTGTGTATTAGTGCTATTTACTGTAATTTCTTTGCTTTAGTATTGTGTGCTTTGTGTCTATCTTTGTGTGGGAGATACTGTAACGTACTAGATAGTGTCATATAATAAAGACATGTTTTTATAAATACTTTGTGTGGTTCCTTTCATTTAATCTATTCTATAAGTTTGCATTCTGGTAAAACAAGCTGCTTTACACTCCTTCAAGACTAAGCCTGACGGCTGCTCTCCACAGCTACCACTTGGATAGCTTCATAAGGTTGTCCAAGACCTCTTAAATCACCATAAGGGTTGTCTGCACTGGAGCAAGGTGCCCACTTACATTAGTGGACATCATATACCAGGCCAGCTTCTCACAGTGGCGTATCGTCAAGTGGAGGGTCGTAGGGTACAATGGAGGAGAGTGTTGTGATCGAACAAACAAACAAACAAACCATGGAGGAGAGTGTTGTGGAGTGCTGTATCATATAATGGAGTTGTTTATCATAGCGAAAAGTTGAGTGGTGTGTCATACAGTGTAGAACAGTAGTGTTGAGTGGATGAAAATAGAGTGGAGTAGTGTGGCATAGAGTGTTTTACAGTGTAGTAGAGTGGGATTGCATACAGTGGAGTAGAGTATCGGACAGTAGAGTGGAATAGAGTTCAGTAGCATAGAGTGGGATAAAGTGGAGTGGAGTATAGTGGAGTGGAGTACACTGGAGTGATGTGTAGATTGTAGTAAAGTGTCATAGAGTGGATTGGTATGTCGTAGACTATACCGGCATGGAGTGACGTAGAGTGGAGCACCATACAGTCGAGTAAAGTGTCATAAATCGGAGTACTGTGTTGTACATTAGAGTGCAGTGGAGTATTGGAAAGACTACAATAGAGTAGAGTGGCATACAGACTAGTTGATTTTGTAGAGTGGAGTGGTGCACAGTACAGTCTTGTGTTGTAGAGTGTGGTAGAGTGGATTGGCATACAGTGTTATAGAGTACAATGGCATGCAGTGGCGTAGAATGGAGTGGCATACAGCGGAGTAATATGTCAGAGTAGAGTGGATTAAAGTGGGGTGCAGTGGCACACAGAGTGTTACATACAGAGTGTATAGTGGACTAGAGTATCGTAGAGTAGAGTGGACTAGAGTGTTGTACAGTGGCATACAGTATAGTACAGTGTTGTACAGTGAAGTGAAGTGAAGTGAAGGGGTATAGACAGGAGTAAAGTGTTAGTATGTGGTAGACAGTATACTAGAGTGTTGTAAAGTGGAGTTGCATAGAGCACAGAAGTGATGAAACATTGGAGCTGCATGGAGTGTGGGGCAGCGCAAAGTTGTACACTCTTTACACATCACAGAAAACCTGATAAAATGATCTACAAGTTATGAAGTTGGATGAAAGACGAGAACTGACATATAAAATGAACCTGCACTTTGCAATTTAGTCCTACTTGTCTTTGTGATTCTTAAACGCATTGCACCTGACACTGCTGATAAAGAGAAACTTTATTATAGAATTTTTACTTGTCACATAGAATGTTTACTAATGTCAACGGAAAGACATTTGATGTTTTAACATAGAACCAGTCTTTATTAATAAAAGATGTTGTGCCAGATGTACGACAGGATTTTGCATGCACAAACGGGTTCTCTTTGGGCCATGTACAAACACTAAGCTGTGAGTTGCAAAAAATTGCACCCGCAAAATAGTGTTTAGCGACTCCCAATTAGGAAGGGGCAAACCAAGGGCGTCCCTTCCTGATTGCGACTTGCAGCCCTATGTATGAATGTCTTGCGACCACAATTGTAGTCGCAAAACACTCACAATTTACCACCCTCTTCAAGAGAGTGGTACTGCAATCTCAAATGGGAAGGGATCCTCAGGAACCCCTTCTCCTTTTCAAGTGCATGGGAAAGTACTTTTTAGGGACAGGCAGTGGTCCCAGGGACCACAACATGCCCTTAAAAAATTCAACGAAAAAGTTTCAATTTTTTTTTTAATGCATCCCATTTTCATTGAAGGAAAACGGGCTGCATAAAAAAACTGCTTTATTTAAAAGCAGTCCCAAACATGGAGGTCTACTGAGCCCAGCAGGCCACCATACCTGGGAGGACCTTCCATTCTCAATGGGGTCGCAAACTGCGAGTGCCTCATTAATATTCATGAGGCATGCAATTTGAAACCCCATTCAGAATCGCAAACATGAGACACTGTTGTACATTGAAAATTGGGACTCGAGAGCAAATTGCTACTCGCAATTTGAAATGGTCGTACATCTGTCCCGTTGTGATTAAAGTAACAGTTACCTGATGTTGATTAATAAAAGTGGCTGATCTGTATTAATTAAGTATGTATGCTCTGTTACAACTAAAGGACTTAAAATTGTAATTCGTGATATATTGGATTGAAATACTTACAGCATGTAGTTCATTCTAAAAACCATCATCTTTACACT
The DNA here is from genome assembly GCF_964263255.1 of Lissotriton vulgaris. Taxonomy (NCBI): domain Eukaryota; kingdom Metazoa; phylum Chordata; class Amphibia; order Caudata; family Salamandridae; genus Lissotriton; species Lissotriton vulgaris. Next base: position 1,131,824,036 of record NC_141685.1, on the reverse strand, counting down.
TGATCCATAAATGTGTGCTAATTTATCTATGTAGTTATTAGGAATGTCGTTCTTAGCTTAAAATTATCCTTATGTGAGTACATTGTTAGTATGGGTCAAACGTTATTTCATTCTCAATGTATGCATATATGTTACACGTATGTACTTTTAAATTTGTAGTACAGTTATGCCTAGCATTGTGCAAAATGATTACCTAATGCATGTTATGCTGAATCAACTACAGTACTAAAGCAATGTTATACACATATAGTTTTTTATGTGCACACGTATATTAATTGTGCATTATGGATTTTATGTTATAAGTTAACAGGATTGCACTCACAAGGCCTGAATGTTTGTGTCATGGGAACTTACTGTGCTTCTATGTTTTCTGCTTACTTGCTTTTTTTTAGATTTTCTCACACACGCTATTGTTAGAAATTATACTTTCTTGTAACAGTGTTAGTTACATTGCCTGGGACTGAATGGGAAACAACAAGTACATGGGAAACCCATGGATAAATAAAGGACTGTTGTACTCTGTCATGAGTGATGCTCCCATTGCCAGTATGGGAATTTTTCTTCGTATAGCCAAAGGTGTACCTTATGGATATATACAAAGTTTGCAACAAGTACAATGAAACTCTATTGATGACAAAACCAAAGGGAAGTTACCAATTGACACTATGGATTAGAACTTATCATTGCCTTCGCGATAGGGGAAAGACAGATTTGACAGAGCAGATCTCTCAGACCGCTGAGAGCAGATGATCTCAGACTTTCTTGCTGAACCTCGGTGCTGAGCCCATTTCAGCAAAAAGAAATGATGATGGAGGGAAATCTGAAATAATTAAAGATTCACCGCCAGTCACAGATCTGGGTTAAATGCCTGGCAGTTCAGGCTGGATTGTTCCCATGGGGAGCAGGGTCAAGACTGATTTGCATATGGCTGTGGCCAAACTGGGGTGGAAAAGAATGATGGATTTAACCCAGATCTATTGACTGGGGGGTGAATATTTGATTTACTCATCATTTTGTCCATCAATGGTTGCAGTAGCACTTGTTGCCCTAAGTGGGATAGGTATGCCCAGATGTGGGTCCCTTGCTCTCTTTGCCACTGGATTTAAGCTAGCCTGGATGATGAGTGAAACCCCAAAACCGGCCCCAGGATGCTTGTTTCTGGTCCTTGAAGGACATGGCCTGGCAGTTCAGGCTGGACTGTTCCTACGGGGAGCAGGGTCAAGACTGAATTGCATATGGCTGGGTCCAAACTGGGGTGGTGTAGTGAGCAAAAGAATGATCAATTTAAACCGGATCTATTGATTTGAGGTGAATGTTTGATTTACTCATCATTCCGTTCATCAATCGTTGCTGTAACACCCCTTTCTGCAGCATATGCTGAACTTTCCTTGGACACCGACCTGACCCATTTTACCAAAACCCATTCCCCTTGAATGGACTCTTTAAAGACTTTCCCTCATGCCTGTTACTTTCCATAGTTGTCGGTTTAGACCAGCACTTATCTTGAACTTAATGAAGGCTTTTGACTGAGCTTCTGCAATGCTACTGCTAATACTTTGCGTACTCTTTTGCCTTATCCCTATTGTTTTCTACAGAGTTGTTTGATTATCGCACTGTGAACATTTAGGTGCCTTGATCTATGCTTGAAGGACTTTTTTGCTAATGTCTAGAAAGAATCAACTTAGATTGTATTCTGAGCATCAGATTTTCACGTTGTTATTTTGGATTGTGGCTACAGAGCTGCTTGTATGTTTGATACTTGTCCGTTTAAACTTTTTCAGGAGAATTGGGCTCCCTGTTGTTATACTGTGCTTGTATAGTCAGAGCTTAAGAGTGATCTATTTGAATCTGATTACTAATTTGCAATAAACACCCTCGAACTAGCTTACTATTCCTGGTCCTCATTGTGTAGCCAGTGGTTAAATTGATCGGACAGGAAATGCTAACTCTATTTACCCTCAGTGCAACGAAGAAAGGTCCATCAAAGGGCCAAGTTAGCAAGTAAGTAAGTGTGAGTATATGATCCAGTAAAGGAGGTACATCCTCAGTATCCAGTGGGCTCAGAAATATATGATTGAACCTGCTGGTTCAAGTGTATTGTTGTATAGTAGCGTATAGTGAGGTAAAGTCTCATACAGTGAAGTAGAGTTGAGTGGAGTGGTGTAACGTAACGTGGAGTAAAGTACAATAGGGTGTATTGCTGTGTCGTACGGTAGAGTGTCATGGAATGGAGTGTACTGGGATAGTATAGGTAGTAAACTGTTATAAATTGAGTGGGGTCTTGTACGGTAGAGGGGAGTGTTGTCATATAGAAAACTGTTGTATAGTGGAATAGAGTGTTGTACATTGAAGAGGATAGTGGAGTGTACAGGGATAGAGTGAAGTAGAATATCAGAGTGTTATGAAGTGTGGCAGACATTTATAGAGTTAAGTTATATAAAGTAAAGCAGAGTGTCATACAGTGAAGCAGTATAGAGTGGAGTGGTCTGCAATGTATTGGTGTAGAGTAGATTACCGTAAGGTGGAGTAGCATACTGTAGAATAGATAAAGTGGGATACTGCACAGTGGAGCGTAAAATAGTGGTGAGGCATAGAGTGGAATAGCGTAGAGTGGAGTGGTGTGCACTGGACTGGCATATGGTGTAGTAGAGTACTGTGGTTTAGCTTAGAGTGGGGTAGCATACATTGAAGTGGCGTAATATAGAGTCGAGGAAACTGTTATAAATTGGAGTGGTGTCCCACACAGTAGAGTGGAGTGCTGTGTCTTACAGTATTAGAAACTGTTGATAAGTGGAGTATAGTGTTGTAGAGTAGAGTGTATGGGCATAGAATTGAGTGCACATTTAGACAATGGAGTGTACAGGAATAGAATGGAGTAATGTCTAGTAGAGTGGCATACAGTATACTTGAGTTTTGTAGAGTAAAATTATATAGAGTGGAGGAGAGTGCACTGGAGTGGCGTAGAGTGGAGTAACGTAGAGTGGAGTGACATAAAGTGGAATATCGTAGAGTGGAGTAGCGTAGACTAGAGTGGCATACAGTGAAGTAGCATTGAGGGCAATAGCATATAGTGTAGTAGCGTACAGTGGACTGGCATAAAGTGTAATAGCATATAGTGTAGTACAGTGAAGTGGTGTTGACTGGAGTGGCATATTGTGGGATGGGGTAGAATGTAATAGCAAACAGTGGAGCAGGGTTGAGTGGAATACCAAACAGTAAAGGGGCAAAGATCGAAGTTGTGTACAGTGTAATAGTGTAAAGTTGAGTGGCATACAGATGCATAGTGTAGAGTGCAGTACAGCTGAGTGGCATAGATTAGAACAGCGTATAGTGGAATAACATAGAGAAGAATAGGGTAGAGTGGAGTTGCATATAGTGGAGTGGTACAGACCTGAGTGGTGTAGACTAAAATAGCATATAGTGTAGTGGAATAAAAATGAATTGGTGTCCAATGGACTATCGTAGAGTGGAGTGGTGTAAACTGGAGTGACATAGAGTGGAATAGCGTATAAGAGTGGCATACAGTGAAACAGCTTCGAGTGGAGTGGCATACAGTGGAATGGCGGACAGGAGAATAGCATATACTGAAGTAACATGTAGCAGAGTGGCATACAGTGGAGTGGCATACATTGAAGAGGTGTAGAGTGGAGTTGCATTTAGTGTGATGGACTGGCATAGATTGGAGTTGTGTACAGTGTAATAGCATAGCATGGAGTATTGTAGAGTGGGGTATTGTAGAGTGGAGTGTTCTACAGTGGAGAGACGTAGAGTGTAATTGTTTACAGTGGAGTAGCGTACACTGGAGTGGGGTATAATGGAGTGGTGTTGCATGGAGTTGCATACAGTGACATGGGGTAGAGTGTAATGGCATACAGTGGAGTGGCGTACATTGGAATGGGGTTCAATCGAGTTGTGTAGAATGCAGTGGTGTAGAGTGATGTGCCATACACTGGAGTGGCATACAGTGGAGTAGCGTGTAGTGGAGTGGCATGCAGTGGAATAGAGTAGAGAGGAGCAGCGTACAGTAGAATGGCATAGAGTGCAATAGTGTATAGTGGAGTAGCGTCCAGTAGAGTGGAGTGATGTATAGTGGAGCGGCGTACAGAGAAGCCTCATACAGTGGAGAGGCAGAGAGTGGAGTTGCATAGAGTGGCATAGCGTATAAAAGAGTAGCTACAGTGGCAATGCATACGATGCATGTGAAATTTCACAGCAATATAGATTATAGTGTGCAAAGTAACGCAAAACAGCGAATTGGCTGCCTTGGGTATCTCCAGATTTACCAATTAACGCAGGGACATGCAAGGTGGCCTTGTGTTGCTTTGTAATTTTAACTTAAGTATTGCGTTTCCCATGCAACACCATGCGTGAACCAGGTGTACCGCAATCTAATAATACAAACAGGCCTTAGTTATACTTTGGGTAGGGTGACGAGACATCCCAGTGTTGCACGGACAGTCCCGGTTTTTGAAGGACTGTCCCGGCGTCCCTACGCTTTCGTCTAAAACAAAGAAATTCCCCAGTATTTAAGGGAGGGTCAGGTGAACCTGCACATTAATCATAGTGTTGCGCAGGCTCACATTTCAACCGGCGCTCTTAGAAATGGGGACAGACGTTTGCTTCATTAAACATCTATTGCTGTGCTGCTTCGCCTCATTCAAGTCGGTGCTGGACTCGTGGCCAGGACCGGGTCCCGTGTTTTAATCTTACACGAAAAGGAAAACCAGCACTCCGCTCGTTGGATGCAATGAAGATTTATTCAAACACTGTTACAGCCTACGCGTTTCGAACCAGATGGTTCCTTCTCACGGCAGTGTTACACAGTTGTCCTACATTACTTTCAATTATTTATATTTTTGTGCATCTAAAGGTGCATTATGGGACATGCAGTTTAGAGCTTATTTTGCAAAGTCATTCATAACAATTATATCATGTATTGGAAAAATTCAGGCTGAGTGCCCTCCATTAGATTAATGTCCAGTTAGCACTTAGATTATGTGTCTCGGCAGTGTACTTGACTGTGCACATGAGTGGAGCTGCTTCCTCCGTTTGTGCTACTGTGGTTAATAACTGGTTTGGCTGTGCTAACAGTTTAAATTACTCGGGCTGAGTGCCCTTGCCACTGCCTATGATTAGACACAAAGATGTACATATGCACTGATTAAGAAAAGAGCAAAAAGTTTTTTGATCAGTTTTTCGATCATGGATTATCTCCCAGTGTTGATTGAATTGATGAATGTTCTAAGGCAGATTGTAGAGTACATGTGTTTAGAGGTGAAAGTAAAGTTCTTCGTCCCCATTCAATCCTGTCGGTTGTCTCGTTTTGAAGTGCATGATCAGTTTCGATTCTAATCTTCTTAGGTTCAATTTCCTATTGCCACCACGTTCGTGCTGTTGAATCATGCCCAGGCCAAAAAATTGAATGTCCTTCCATGTTTTGTTGTTATGAGTTGTTAAATGTTTGTCAGAAAAAAGGTTTCTGTTTCCAGATACCTGAGAGCCTAGCTAGAGGAAAGGACAGCCACTGCTCAATGTGGTTGGCTGTTGGAAGTAGTGTCTAATGTGTAACAAAGGAAAAATTGTTCCTTTTTTAGGTGTCCCCTCACTCACCGGGGTTGCCCCACGGTGACATGCTTCATCATTGGGGCCATCCCAGTCCTCTACGGGCTGGGGCGTGCTACGACTTGCGGAGTTACGTAGGAGCACTTAAATGGACTATGTGTGGTGCATGTGTATTTGTGGGGAGTGGACTATGTGATGAAATTAAAAGTTACCTGCCCAGTAGGTTACTAATAAACTTTATTCTGGCCTCTAGGTGGTAGTATTAAAAACGGGGTAGGGAGATAGGCTATCCTAAACTTAATGTGTCCAGATGTTCCTATCAACTCCTAAGTCGACATGTTTCGTGCATACCCCAAGCACTTCTTCGGGACTACACAGGGACCAGCCCTGTGTTCGCCACTCCTTACTCTATCAATGAGATAATTGTAAAAAGGTTTTTAAACTGCAGCAAACTCTATTAAGTGCATGCATTTATACCTACGTATTTTGTTCCCAAAAACACGTGGTTCCTGAAAGATAGAAAACAACTTTAAAATTCAAGGGGTGGTTGGCCCCATTAGTTATCACACACAGTTTCTTCCAGAAGTGATGTATTCTGTGAATATTGAACGCGAACTCATTGGCCGTGTTTTCATGCACAAAAAACGTGATGGATTTCGTGCATATTTCGAACGTGGTTTTTAACATAACACCTATCATAGTGTCACACCCATACATTCAACAATCATACACACTCATACATACTTTCTTTTGAGACCTAACTGGGCCCCATGGAGTCGGAGGGGTATCGGTATCCTCGCAACTCTAATGAGAGAGAAATGGAGTTTGTTAAGTTCCCCAGCGCTGTTCGCTCCTTAGGCAGTGTCTCCGTTTAGAAAACGGCATTCCTTCGTGCTCTATTCTACTTACTTGTGCTCCGGTTACCTCCTGTATTCAGGCACCTACTGTTTCTCCCTCCGGTCCGGATGTTATCGGACTGGAGGTTCCGAGTGGTTTAAATGCTGAAGGCAATCGCGGTGGTCCCGCGTTGTCGAGGGAAACGCCCTTAGCGTAAGCTAGAGCGTGTGTTACTCCGCCCGTCTGCGTGGCGGCCATCTTAGGAGTGTCGGTCTTCGTAGATAGTCGAGTTAAGGTGTCTAACTCGATTATTACAGCAGTTTGACACTTCTGAAATAATTTATGGTGCTCTACAAAGTGCTAGCTATATTATAAGGGTTTTTAACCGCCAATTTCAAAAAAATGAAAATGAAGTTCGTAAATTGAACTGATTACTCCGGTTTGATAACGCCACCCTTCCTAAAGGTATGGAGTGTCACCAAAGTCATATGGTCAGTTTTAGCTGGAACAACAGTATTTTAGAGGGATCTTAGCTTACAGTGGTGGATCATTCATTCATTGGTTGTGCAGTTTTCGCCCAAAGGTGGTTGATACTATGTACATGCGACTTCGCGAATTCCACATCTGCTGGGTCTGATATTAAAATGTTTACATATATTTCTTATGTAAACTGTCCCCAGGGAATGTCATCATTCAATCCCACTATATGGGAGCGGAGCTTGAAAACCCAGCGTTGCTCCTTTTCCAACAGTTTCTTTTCCATGTCAGCATGGGGAGGTTGTGTTTCCAGCACCACCCAACGCATATCGTTGGGTGTGTGTGCCTTTTCCAAAAAGTGTGTTGTCATTTTGGTGTTTGAATGTTTACACCTAAAGTTACTGCGATGTTCAACCATTCTGGTGTTGACCTTTCTGGTTGTCATTCCAATATAATGTAAATTGCACACACATGTAATCATGTAGACAACTCCTGATGTATTGCAGTTCGAAAAATGTCTTAACTCCCATTTTAGGCCTGTATTACAAATCACCTGTTTGGTGGGTTCTGTCAGGTGGCACACGCTGCAGTTGGAACATGGATGGTGTCCAGCTGGCAGGGGGTGCAGACGTCGGACTGGGCCTTCCATAGATTTGGGGCGTGTGTGCACCATTAAGTCCTTCAGGTTTTTCCCTTTCCGATGGCTGAACATCGGTTGGGTGATGTTAAGACCACCGCTGTTCAGAGTTCTCCAATGTTTTTTCACGATTTTTGTCACCTGTTGTGAGGCTACTGTATATGTAGTAATGCAGATGGGCCTTCTCTCCGATGGATTTGTCGGCGGTTCCTTGGGTTTAGACTCCAACAATGCATCCCTGTGGTTATTGGATGCCCTTTTCTTGGCTTTCTGAACAATCTTTTTTGGGTACTGTCTCTGATATAGTTTATCGCATAATTCCTTGGCCTGCTTTTCATAGTCACATTTTTCTGAACAGTTCCTTCTTAGTCTCAGGAACTGCCCAAAAGGCAGGTTTTCACGGAGTTGGCGTGGATGGAAGCTCTCAAAACTGAGTAGACAATTTCTAGACGTTGGCTTGAAATGTGTCGTAGTTGTTAGTGTCCCTTTCTCCGCTTTTATGTTTAGGTCTAGGAAGACTAGCTGTTCACGGCTCATTGTAGAGGTGAACTTGAGGAAAGGGTCCTGGAGATTCAGCCAGTTTAGGAACACACCTGCCTCCTGCTCTGTTCCATTCCAGATGAGAATGACGTCATCTATGTAACGTTTCCATATCTGGATTTTGGTAGCATGGGGGTTGTCTGTATTTAGGATCTTTTTGGTCTCTAGCCAGTGCACATACAAACCCGCCACGCTCGGCGCGAATTGTTAAATGTTTGGCCATAGCATAGGTACAGTCTTTGTTTTGTATAGCACGAATGTGCTCCAAGATCCTTTTCTTTAGAGCACAGGTGGTGCTGCCAATGTACTTCTTCCCACAGTAACATTGTAGCATGTAGATTACGAAGCTGGTTTCACATGTTATGTACTCTCTTATGATGTACGTTTTGCCTTTTGGATCAGTTATTGTCTTCATATTTTTTCCTATCTTGCAGGCCTTGCAAGTACTGCATTTTACAAATCCTTTCTTCTTTTCAGTTAGCCAATTGTTCTTTTTCCTGTCCTCATAATGGCTGTGTACTAGATGATCTGAAAGGTTCAGAGCTCTCCTGTAAGGTCATTTAGGGTCTTTCTCCCACATTTTTGCCTATGTCTGGGTCTTTTTGGATCAGATGCCAGTATTTGCTGAGCATTTTCTGTATTTTGTGACATTCTTTGCTGTATGTAATGATCATCCTTGGGGGTTCGGTCTTTGTTTGTTTCCCGTTGGCATTGATGTCTGGTGATTTAGGTAGTAGTGCGTCGGCTCTTTGTTTCTGGCTTTTCTTTCACCCTGGATGATATCTTCATGTTTGTATCCGCGTTGTAAAAATCTTTCTTTGGTCTCATCAAAGTTTTTTTCCATTTCTCCTTCTTCAGAGCAATTTCTCCGCATTCTTAATAATTCACCATATGGGATGCTTTTTTTCAATTTTTCGGGATTAAAGCTCCGTCCGAACAATGTGCTGTTTGTGGCAGTTTTCTTCCTGAAGGTCGTTGTTTGTATTTGATTGTTGTGTACATATACTTTGGTATCCAGGAATTCGACTTCTTTGTTGCTGATGTTGTAGGTGAATTTTAAGCCAACTGTGTTGTTGTTCAGTTCATCAAAGAAAGTTTGAAACTCAGATCTCGTTACTTTCCATAACAGAAAGAGATCGTCAATGTAGCGTAACCATAACGCTACATTGGCCATATGTTGGTCGTTTTCTTCTCTCCAAGCTATGCTCCTCTCCCACCACCCCATCATGAGGTTAGCATAGCTTGGAGAGAAGGAAACTCCCATCGCGGTGCCGCACTTTTGCATGTAGACCTTTTTGTTAACAAGCATTTACAATGCAATGGTTTTGCCTTTGTTAAAGTTAGAGCTATTGGCATTGCTCTTGACATTATTTTTAGACTTTAGTGGGGACCTACAAAAGTTTTCCTGAACACACGTAAAAAAATTGGAAACTTCTGATTTGCAACTAAATGTCCTGGCACCCGTTGGATGAAAAGCGGGGAGTACCCCTATTTGAAATTCTCAATATGTGGGAAAAGGATGTCAAGAATAGGGCCGGTAATGTTACTGGAGAAAAAAGCAAAACAGAAAAAATAAGAGTTTACGTTGAAAAAACATAAGAATGTCTAATCTCTTCCCTTGCATAATGTATACAGTGCCTAACTTTTGCATTTGTAAGGTTTTGGAACCAGGTGCAAATGTCTCAAAGCGATTTGTGGTTATGTACAATACACATATCAAGCATTCATGAATCTGGGCCAAAAGGAAATGTTTGTGAATTGCCAAATATGATCATTCTACTTGTGTAAGTGTAGTTTATGCTATTTACAATGTAAGACTTTTTTGGGAGGCTCGTGAATCTAGACTATAGAACAAAGGAGGGGTGTGGTTAAGTGAGTATGTAACGGCTGGTAGTAGAATCAAGAGATTTTACTTCTTCTGAACGCTTTGTGTGATCTTAGCCACATCAATTCATTCAATTTGCCTAATTTCCAATATGTGACAAAACAGGGTGTATTTAGAATTGGAACTTACATGGTCAGGCCTATTGGCTTTGTCAGTTGCAGTTACTTGATTAGTGCTCACACTTCCCGAGCCATCCTTCAGATAGTTCAGCATTAGCTTACATTGTTAATTGTATGTCTGATGACAGGGCTGTCATCAGACATACAACTATAGCAACTGTTTTATAAGGCTGCTCTTTTATTTTCCAGAATTTAAGAAGTATTTTATTTTATAAGGGGAGATAAGATATTAGTTCTGCAACGGTTTTTCTCTTTCAATGGCCATGAAAGTTATTTTCAAAGTGCCTTCAGGCTTATGCCACACAGACCTCAGTTTTAGGACAGATCCTCTATTGTGGAGCTGTGCTCACCGGAAGCCACGTCACTTTCCATATGGTATGGAGATTCTCAACAGACACTGTTGAAAACACTGCATCTTTTTTGCCGTGGGGATGGCAAGCATCCTGAGAATTGAGGCGGTGATGTAATATTAGTTGTGAGCGCATGCATTTAAATCCAGACATTCTGCACTCAAACTGTGACCTACTTGTTATCAAAAGATTATATTCCGAATGTATCGTCTCCGTTTCAGGGACTTGTGATAGGCCCAGGTTACTTTGAGCCCCCAGCTCAGCCAGGAAGGCCAGAGTGGCCTTGGTCTGATAAAGGCTCGCAGCATTACATTCCACTATTTTGTATTTCCAATGTCATAAATTTGGAAATAGATGGCAAACACAAATTGTAGAAGTGTGCCACACAAAGTCTGACAAAACAAATTAACCCAGAACAATATAAGATAGAAAGCATAAGACAACATAACATAGCATAACATGAAAGATAGAGTGAACTTACTGAGTGACCTAATAGAGTGCACAGCAGCTCAGAGAAAGTTCCCGCACTAACATAACATACTCATTCCTAGATGAAAGTTTGAAAAGCAGAAAAATACCAAAAGATGTACTCTTTCTAAGAGAAAATCAGGAGTCATCGCCCTGGACATCACATGGCGAGATTCTGTATCCAAGCGACTGTGGTTCTAATCCTGGCTTTCACTATTGAACATTCTGTGTTATCCTGGGCAAACCCTGCTTCACTTACATGCCAATATATGAAATGCTTAAAGTCAAGCCCTACTAAACTGTTGTCTTGGGTGCGACATAAAAGACTCGATTTGTTCAATACACAACTTTAATGAGATGATAAAAGTCATCCAGAATGACAAAGGCTTGATTTACAAATGTTACTCTTGAAATGCTAGTGGCATGACATCACAGAATGAAAGGCTCAGAGCTCGGAGGCCAGTGCAATGCAGCACCGGCTGGAACCCAAGACAATCTACTCTTCATGTGTACTTTTAAGTGTCTTGAAAGCTGATTAGCTGGGCACATCCCTACCTGCACACTCTCTGCACGAACCTACTTCCATGCATGAACACGTCCACCTGCTGGTACTTGTCAATGTTGCAAATGTGAGAGCTCCAGGAAATCAGTACTTGATGTACGTGTCAAGGGGCGGTACTGTGCTTCTTTCCGAATACCAGAATATGTGGGTATGTGCCCCAAAATAAGAAGTGATGTTATAGGAGTGATTGTCCATCTTCGCCTGGTCACTGACCAGAGGTAAGTGCACCCCTCAGGCTGGTCAGCTCTTCCTCAGACTCTAGCTAGACAGCTCTCCCGCAGACTCATGCTGGTAAGCCCCCCAGGCTCAGGGTGTTCAGTTCACCCCTCGGACTCGGGTTGGTCAGCTTCCACTGAGACTAGCCTGGACAGGGGTTATCTAACTTCAATGGAGTCTTGTGCCTGCAAGCTCTCCCCCATACCCTGGAGGGCCAGCTGGCCCCAACTTCCCTTCGCCCCCCCATCATATTCGACTTTACTTGTGCCGGTGCCTGCCACCACGCTCAGACTCCAACTGGTCAGCCCCCTGTGGGCACAATCGGGTCAGTAACTTTGCCCGCAACTCACCTTGGAAATGGACATGGAGAAGTAAACAAAAAGGCCGGTGGTGGAGGCGATCTGCAGCGCCTGGGTGTCCATCACGACCGTGGCGGGCCAGACGGGGCTGCACTTCTTCCGTGCCCTAGTCACCCCCTCCTTCTTGGAGTCTTCCTCCTGCTTCCTGCCTCCTGGCGGGGGCATCATGCAGGCTGCGGAGTCGCTGCTGTCGGTGCGGTAGTACTGCTGTCCGTTCTGCTGGTGGTGTGCCATTGGGGGACCCCTGGATCACGCGCGCACACAAACAACACACACACAGACACAGGCAGACACACAAACACAGGCAGACACACAAACAGAGGCAGACACACAGACCCACACTGCCACTCAACGAAGCGCCCGCACCTGCCGGCCCGCGATCCCTCTGGCGCGCACACGGAAGAGGCAACTCGGAAAAAGAAACGCCGCCGCGGCTTCCAAGGAGGAGGGAAGATGGCCGGGGGAGGGGCTGGGCCGGAGCTGCAACAAACTCCAATGGACCAGGGGGTGGGCCTGCCTGGCACTCGAGCACCAGCCCTGCCCCTCAACAACACGGCCATGTGCGGGCGCACGGGTGTAAAACGCAATGTTTGCACAAGCTGAGAACTCCCCTCCCCCCAACACATCTGTGTACTTCGCCCCTTTAAACTTTCAACAGTTCAGGCTCCCTGTTGCTGAGCTCTGGCAAAGGAGGAGGGTTGATCCACCCAAGATCACACAAAGGCGCAGGGATTTGAAAGCATCAGCCATTCTGCCATGTATGCTAGCACGAGTGCTCTTGTAAAGCGCCCGATACATTCGGGTCGAGTTCCTGCTATGTAGAACTGGGATATATATATATAATATCTCTATCAGGAATACAGAGAACGTAGACAAATACGGGTATCAGAAGTATAAAGCCGTATAAAAGGAAAACGTATCGAGTACACGCACTTAAAATCCGCGCGAAGAGACATCACAGGACCGGAGAAACAACACTCGTGAGGTAAACCCATTTGTTGACACTTGTAAAGTGAACCCATTTTTCACACTCGTGAGGTAAAATAGTATTTTCCACACTCGTGAGGTAAATAACAATTGTCCTCACTCGTAAGGTAAATAAATACCAATTTTTCGCACTCGTAAGGTAAACTCTTCAGTGGACACTCGTGAAGAAAAATTGTGCCTAGCACCGAAATCGCCCCCCTCCCCCTCGAAAGTGAAAGCAGACTGACTGGAGTAAACTTCTAGGCGTCAGCTCCGAGGGAAGCTCGGAGAGGAAGGGACGGGCGCGCTCTTCCCAGCCTCTGGACCGTTTCCTTCAAGCTTTGCCAACAAGCCACCCATGCACGTCGTACATGGCATTCATACCGGTGTGTCCAGGAATCCTAAAGCTTCTCAAACAATGAGCAGTTTCTCTGCAGTGGGTAACAAGCATTTACAATGCAACGGAGGGGGGGCGGAAAGGCACGGACAGCGGGAGGGGCGGGAACGGCCACACACTGACAGCAGAGGGGGAGGGAGGGGGGGGCGCGAACAGACACACACGGACACACTGACAGCGGAGGGGGGGGGGTTGGGGGAGCGGGAACAGACACACACGGCAAAAAAAACAAAGCACTCACGCAAGCAGGAAGGCGGGTGCCGGCTCAATGCCGGACCAGATTCGGGGGCGTTCTCGGCTTTTGACTGACGTAGCGTGACGTCGCCAAAAGCCAAAAATTCTCGGGAACGCCCCCGAATCTGGTCCGAGATTGACGGACGGAGCCCTCTCCCAATGGCTAGCCTCCATTTATGGAGCTAGCCAATGGGAGGAGAGTGTGTTTTCCCGACCCCACACACACATCAAAAGGTTTTTTGGCGCATGCGTACTGAAGTACGCATCGCCAGTCAAAACCTAAAAAGGAATACATTATTGTATAGACAGATTTTGATCATATCAATCAGCATTTTAGAATGGTCACGTTCTTTGATTGGTCGCTGCGTGAGGAAATATTGTACTGCATGGATGCCTATCTCATGTTCTATCGATGTATATAGTGAGATGACATCAATGGTTACTAGCATGTACGTTGGTTGCCTTGGGTGTCCATTAGAATACGCAAAAAGCCTCCAGTGTCTTTAATGTACGAACTTAAAGTAGGTACAATGGGAGATAGGAAATGGTCAACATATTCTGACATATGTTCATACAGACTACCACAGCTGGAAATAATTGGTCTCCCTGGGGGTTTGTTTAGTGTTTTGTGGATTTTGGGAAGGAAATATATAGTTGGTGTGATAGGATGTTCCACCATGAGAAATTTCTTTTCTTCCTCCGTTATTAATCCTTTTTCTTTCCAAATGTGTAATTTCATTCCTAGCTCATTTTTAAATCTAGGTGTCGGATCTTGTGTTACACAGGTATCGTTTTTAGTGTCCCCTAATTGTCGCATGGCCTCTTCCACATAGTCCACTTTCTCCATGATCACTATATTCCCACCCTTGTCGGCTGGTTTTATCTCAATCATAGTGTTTTCTTTCAAAGTTTTTATTGCCAGGCGTTCTGATTTGGATTGATTTTCTTTTCTGATGTTTTCCGTTTGTTTCATTTGTTCCAAATCTGCCAACACTAGTTCATAAAAAGTGTCGATTTTATTTCCAGGGTTCATGATGGGACAGAACTTGGATTTGTTTTTAAATTCTGTCGGTCTTCTCTTGTCAGTTGTTACGTCCATTTCCTGTAATATTTGCGTATCTGTCACTTCTGAGGCCTCTATTTGATTGGCTAGTTCGTATGCCGTGCGTAGACATGGAATTTCATTTGTCATGATTTCACTAGCTGTATCGATGGAATCCTGGATGTTTGTGGTCGATAATGAGGGTGGTATCATCTTTTGATGTGGGAATTTCATAAAATGTTTTTGAAGTTTGAGTTTCCTCACATATTTGTAGAGGTCAATTTTTGTGTCCACAGTGTCTTGGTGCTAACTGAAAAGAAGAAAGGATTTGTAAAATGCAGTACTTGCAAGGCCTGCAAGATAGGAAAAAATATGAAGACAATAACTGATCCAAAAGGCAAAACGTACATCATAAGAGAGTACATAACATGTGAAACCAGCTTCGTAATCTACATGCTACAATGTTACTGTGGGAAGAAGTACATTGGCAGCACCACCTGTGCTCTAAAGAAAAGGATCTTGGAGCACATTCGTGCTATACAAAACAAAGACTGTACCTATGCTATGGCCAAACATTTAACAACTCATAACAACAAAACATGGAAGGACATTCAATTTTTGGCCTGGGCATGATTCAACAGCACGAACGTGGTGGCAATAGGAAATTGAACCTAAGAAGATTAGAATCGAAACTGATCATGCACTTCAAAACGAGACAACCGACAGGATTGAATGGGGACGAAGAACTTTACTTTCACCTCTAAACACATGTACTCTACAATCTGCCTTAGAACATTCATCAATTCAATCAACACTGGGAGATAATCCATGATCGAAAAACTGATCAAAAAACTTTTTGCTCTTTTCTTAATCAGTGCATATGTACATCTTTGTGTCTAATCATAGGCAGTGGCAAGGGCACTCAGCCCGAGTAATTTAAACTGTTAGCACAGCCAAACCAGTTATTAACCACAGTAGCACAAACGGAGGAAGCAGCTCCACTCATGTGCACAGTCAAGTACACTGCCGAGACACATAATCTAAGTGCTAACTGGACATTAATCTAATGGAGGGCACTCAGCCTGAATTTTTCCAATACATGAGAATGCATATATGTAACAACATGATATAATTGTTATGAATGACTTTGCAAAATAAGCTCTAAACTGCATGTCCCATAATGCACCTTTAGATGCACAAAAATATAAATAACTGAAAGTAATGTAGGACAACTGTGTAACACTGCCGTGAGAAGGAACCATCTGGTTCGAAACGCGTAGGCTGTAACAGTGTTTGAATAAATCTTCCTTGCATCCAACGAGCGGAGTGCTGGTTTTCCTTTTCGTGTAAGATTAAAACACGGGACCCGGTCCTGGCCACGAGTCCAGCACCGACTTGCCAAGTTGTTCCCTCTGCGACAGGACCGTTTGTGAATGATATATATATATATATATATATATATATATATATATATATATATATATATATATATATATATATATATATATATATATATATATATATATATATATATATATATATATATATATATATATATAAGCTGCAAGTTTAATTTCAGTGATGCCCCACCACTGCTTTTGGACTGTGAAGCACGATGTATTATGGGACTAGTAGTCCCCAAAACTTATGGTATGCTGTAACAATCCGGAGCAGGTGAGCCCGCCACCACTTGGAGGAGGAGCTATAAAGGAATCCCTGGGTAGGCCAAATGCTGCTAACGGACTAGGCATCTGAAGAAGGCATGACGCTGCAACCGGTAGTGCCACTGTCCCTTTAATAAAAGAAGAAGTACCTGCCAAACTTCGCTGTTGTCTCTAGTCTTCTTCGACACGGAGGGGTAAAGGCTTCCGATTAGAGGAGAAGGTTGACTTTTTTTTATATATATATATATATATATATATATATATATATATATATATATATATATATATATACATATATATCCTTCCGAAAGAATCACTTATGCCCAAGCCTCCTTGAACGAGGAGTCAGCGGCAAGGTCGCGAACCTCATAACATTTCATCCAATATCTGCAATATTGGCCCGTAGGGTCTCACCAGCCAAATTGTAATAGTACCACTGCTCGTATACTTATTCAAGCATGTTATTACGACACAGGCAACAGAAACATTCAAGAGAATCTGTCATGGTGTCCACAAGTTGCAAATTCTAGGTTAAGGCTATCCCAACTGTCAGGGGCTATCCTGAAGATCACTAACACCTCAACATACAAACCCATAGCCCCCGCAGTTGAGATGTACAAAACCCAAGCAAAACCTGCTGCTTTATATGGCAGCGAACTCTGGGGACACCAAGCTGCAAATGAGTTGGTACGTGTGGAGAACAATTTCATGAGGCGTCTCCTGGCCCTTCCAGTTGCAACCCCATTACTTCCCCTACGTCTTGATTTGGGCTTATCATCTATCAGGGAGGATGCTGAACTAAACCCTATAAGATTTTGGCACAGACTCTGGTCAACTAAGGAGCTTAACCACTACAGGAGTGATCTTGTGCATGTAATGAACTTAAATGTCAACGACAAGATCCCCTGGCTAACTTTTGTTAAAAAAGAATTGTTCCGGCTAGGCCTCAGTGAACTGTGGTTGGCCCCCGAAACTGGTTGTATCAAGGTCCCTCGGAAAAGCCTAGCGAAAGCTTACAAGCAACAAAATCTTGCAACCCAAATGACTGCACCTAGCACTGGCATTTTAACCCATTGTTTTACCCAATCCAAAAATACTTATAAATTTGAAACTTTCCTGGATTTTATTTATCCGGTCGCAGCAAGGAAGCTCTTTTTACAGTGGCGATTTGGAACCCTCCCCCTCAAATCCTTTACGAGTAAATGGTCCAATGGAGGGGATAAATTATGCCCTGGCTGCAATTCCTGTGATGAGGAGGAAATCCATGTCTTATTTTTCTGCTCCACCTATAGGTCCCCAAGGAAGTATTGGCTGGTGCCTTTATGCAGAAACATGGCAATAAGAAACTGTTCCATTTCATATAGAATTTTGAAATCTGATTCCTCCCCTCACATTGTTTTTGCAGTCTCAAAATATCTGTTCGCCATGTGGCGTATTAGGTCCAAGTTGATTAAGGCCCTATCAACATAGGATGATAGTTCCGCCCACTGTCTTAAAATTAAATTTCAGCCCTCTATGGCAAAGTTTTTACATCAATACTATTTTAAATGAACCAATATAATTGTGATGTATCTTTTTATCCATTTTTATCTCACTTAACTTTTACTTCCAATACTTGAATCCTTTGTATTATATGTACCAAATGTTGATGTAAAATGTTGAATGTTGTATGTCTTTCTATGTATCTTTTATGGTCTTAATGGCCGAAATAAAGATTTTTGGATTGGATTGATTGGAAACATTCCCCAATGCGTTTCAGAGTTTCTTCACTCCTTGGTCACCTGTGATGAAGGAGACGGACCATGCTAAGAAATGCAAAACACCCTTCAAAACTACTGACATATGACAAAGGCATGGATAACAAATTCTCACTTCTATGAGTTATTGAGGGCAACAATCCACATACCCAACACTTTGTTATATTATAAGCAGTGTGCATCTGATGTAAGGTCTGAGTAAAAACATTATCTTTATAGGACTTCCTGTGCTCCTCCTTGTGGGGTGCCAGAGTAACAAAGATATGTTCGGGGGGAACAGGCATAGTGCCAATTAAAGTATGCACAGGATATTTCTCCTCGAGAAAATACGTTACCCCAAGCACCAATATTAAAGAAACCAGAATATTTGCTACGAACACAACCTTGCTTTTCACAGGCCAGGAGGAC
Organism: Lissotriton vulgaris; assembly: GCF_964263255.1. Classification (NCBI taxonomy): domain Eukaryota; kingdom Metazoa; phylum Chordata; class Amphibia; order Caudata; family Salamandridae; genus Lissotriton; species Lissotriton vulgaris. The sequence goes on along the minus strand of NC_141685.1, from coordinate 1,131,805,556 downwards.
CAAACAGGCCCATTTTTCTCAGGATAACGGAGCTGCGAAAGGCTGCTCTTCCTCCTAAATGGGGCCACCAAAGGGATACATTTTGTAAGACAGCATAAAAGACTTACACTTGGAGCCAATCTGGAATGAAAGCAAGAAATTAAGACACTATATTGTTCATTAGATGTAGGCTCTTTTGAGCACCGGCGGTGGAGCTGTTCATCCAGCTCGGATCCAGATCCCACATTGCAGGGCTAAGCACCTTCTCCTCAGAAACACTGTTCACTTGCCCTGTTCGGTGACTGTCCGAATAACGCACCGATCCCCCTGTCCATTGAACTATTGTTGGTACCACGGGCAGGGTACATGCACCCTATTCTTCAGCAATGCAGTCCATCCCAACTAATCTGAATATCCACTGGGTGCACTGTTCCTCTTACGGGGCGCAAATTGTACCTCAACACTCCAGACACAGCGGGGTCAGAGAACAAGGGGTCAGGCTCAAGGGGACCAAGGGGCAAAGGGTCGGACTTAGGCAAATAGGTGGATTGGGGCTTAACTGGACACGACTCAATCACAGGTGGGCCAACAGGCTGAGGTTCCTGGATGGCCTTAATTTCAGTTGGCACCGCCACAGTCAGCATTGCATGACTCTCCTCCTCCGTCGGTACCCACCTGAGCTGGGCATCCGAGAAGGGAATGAACCGTGGAACCTGCTCCGTCTCACAGTCCCCAATCCTGTCCATGACCCATTGGTCATATGGCAGCAGAAGGGGCACCCTCTTGCAATGGGTGCTGTGCATCCAGTTTTTCCGACCGTCGACTTTCACTGCTGTCCTGGTGGCCAAAAGGACCTGGAGGGGTCCCTTCCAGCAGGGCTCCAAGCCGCTTCTCTATTGGAAATTGCGGACTAAAATCCAATCTCTGGGTCATATCTCGCGACCGGGACCCTCTGGATGTTGCTGCAATGTCTCAGTGGTCTGTTGGTGAATAGAACACAAATTTGTAGTCAATTTGTAAAGGTAATCTATGAGCAAGGGGTATTCTATGTCGGAGAACCTACCTGGTTGCAGGACGCCCCAGACATTTGTCGGGCGTCCAAATACGACCTCATACGTCGACAATCCTGTCCTAGAGTGAGCTGTGATTCTTGTAGACATTAGCACTAGGGGTAAAGCATCAGGACACTGCAATCTTGTGCTCTCTTTGACCTTGGCCATTTTCAACCTGAGAGTACCATTGTACTTCTCAACCAAGCCTGCTGATTGGGGGTGGTTTGCTGAATGGAACTTTTGCCTAATGTACAACCCATCACACACCAACTGGATGACCTTGGCGTTGAAGTGGCTGCCATAGTCACTCCAATTAAAATGGAGCAAACCAAAACGCGGGAAGAACTCTTTAAAGAGCACCTACCCCGTTGCCATGGCTGTGTTCCCCTTAGTGGGGTAAGCCTCAATCCATTTACTGAATGCATAGACAACCACCAACACATATTTCAAGTTGTTGATTTGTTCTATTTTGATGTAATCCACCTGGAGAACCTCGAAAGGGAAGGAAGGTGGTGCAAAACTGCCAACAGGAGTGGGACTACCCTTCCCAGGATTGTGCATCAAGGAGACCATGCAGTACTTTACCAGATGAGCTACAATTTTGGGTATATTGTCATTCCGCCAGACAGGATATAGCAGCTTGCAAATCCTCTTCGCACTAATGTGCGCTGGCCCGTGTGCCATTGTAACTCCAGGGACGACACATGCATCCGGTAGCATCCATCTCTGCTCTAGGATTTGTCTGTCCAACTCCCATCCTCATCCACATCAGCCATGCTCTCCTGCCATATTGCTAATTCCTCGATTGTTGCCCCACTCTGGATTTCTTTTGCATTTTCCAGAGTATCCTCAAACATCCCATTTTTAGGCACCCATCTAAATGGACCTGCCACAAACATCCTCTTCATCTCCGTCCGTGCTGTGTCCTTTGCTGTCTGATCTGCAAATGCGTTCCCTCTCCCAACATCATCAGTTATTGCCTTATGAGCACTGCACTTCACTATTGCTAGTCTCTTAGTGAGTGCCAGGGCTGACAAAAGAAAGTCTGTGTATTAGTGGGCCGTTCTGTATCTTCATTCCATGGGATGTCAGGAACCCCCTCTTCACCCAGAGCCGCCCAAAATTATGAGCCACACCAAACGCATACTGGATGTCAGTATATGTCTTCACAGCCAGTCCCTCACTCAACTCACAGGCACTAAGAAGGGCCACTAACTCTGCAGCTTGCGCTGATTGGTAGGGAACTCGTGATGTCTCGACTGCAGTGCATAGGGTGGAGATAGCATAGGCTGCAGTTGTTGTGCCATTTGGTAATTTAAAACAGGAGCCATTGACATATAGCTCCCCTTGGGGTTAATATAGGGGAACATCAGTCAAGTCTACCTGTCTCTTCGTCTCTTCCTCCGTACGGTAGATGCAATCATGCACGTCCGTCTCCTCACTCTCCGAAGGGAGGGGTAGTAATATGGCTGGGTTACGAGTGGCACATCTTATGATGGTGACATGTGGTGCAAACAGTGTAGCTAGTCAGACGTGCACTGGTAAGGTGCTGCATCTTCGTTCTGTTCAAAAGTGTGTCCATAGCACGCAGAACCATGACTGTGAGATCAGTATCAAGGACGAGCCCTTCCGATTGTCGGATAGAAATGGCCACTGCCGCGACCGCTCTCAGACAGCTCAGGAGGGCTGTGCTGATGTTGTCATGCAGAGCAGAGAAGTAGGCACACAGCCTTTGATTACTTAGAAAGGCCTGTGTTAAGACAGAAAGCGGGTAGTCAGCAGTTTTGTGTACATACAACACAAACAGCTTCTGGTAGTCAGGGGTGCCGAGCACAGGTGCAGAGCACTATTTTTAGTTGCTCAAAAGCATGCTGACTATCATGCGCCCAGGGCAAGGCTTCCTGCGCATCTTTAGTGGTTGGGCATAGCAGGGGCTTCGTTAGTAAAGCAAAATTAGTGATCCAGAGGTGACAATACAAAGTGATGCCTATAAACGTTTGCACAACCCTCTGTGTCCTAGGGATGGGAATCTTAGTTATAGCAATGCGCTCTAGTGTTAGTCTCCTTCCCTCCTTCGACAGTAGGTGACCTAAGTAGGTGACCTCCTGCCGACAATATTGAAACTTTGAGAGGGACACTTCATGTCCATGATGGGCCAAATATAATAATTTAACTGTTGCATCCTTGCGACCCTTTTCAGTATCCGAAGCTATCAAAAGGTCGTCCACATATTGCAATAGGATAGTACCTGAGGACAAGGGAGTCCAATTGACCTTTTAAAGCTTGGCTATAGATACTGGGACTTTCAGTATAGCCCTGAGAGCCCGACAGAATCTAAAACTTCTGCCGGAAAAGGAGAACCCAAACAGATACCTACTGTCTGGGTGTAGGGGAATGCTAAAGAACTAATTCTTCAAATCGATGACAGAAAAGTATGTGGCAGAGGGAGGAATCATGGTCAGGAGAGCAGTGATGTTGGAAACAACAGGGAACTGGGGAATCACTATTTTATTCACCTCACGTAGATCAACCACAAAGCGGCAGACATCGGGATGATCATCTGGGGAACCAGAGGGAGCCCTTTTTAAGATTGGAAGAATCAGGCTATTGCACACATTAGCATTCTTCTCCTCAACAACTCCAGACGCAATCAAATCCTGTATAATCTGCAGCAGTGCCCATTCTCCCACCTTCAGTATCTTATACTGGGGAAGACGAGGCAGAACAGCATTGTCCTTAACTCTGACGGAAACAGGAGGGATCTGCAACAGCCCTACGCTCATTGTCATCCGTAGCCCATAACGTTGTCTGCACCTCCTTAAACTCCGTGGGAAAGGCTTATCCTTCGACAAACATTGTTTAGAATTCACTACATTGGGTCCTATTGTCATATAGACACCATCAGGGGAGCACAAAATAATCAGGTATAACGTCTTCAACAAGTCCAAACCCATTAAATTCTCTCCACAATTAGATGTCAATAAGATGGGCAAATCTACCGTAAAAGGACCAATAGTCAAGGCCAGTGGCTCAGAGATGGGGCTCACAACTGGTATACCTGAGAAGCCTACTGAAACATTATTTTGTCCAGACAGGGCTGCCCCGGGCAGCAGTGAACGAGAAACAGAGCTATTCACTGCACCTGTGTCCACCAAGAATATCTTCGCTGAGCCCTACAGGTCAGAAGTGACATAGGGTCCCAGCTGGTCCACAGGGATCTGGACTAATCCCCCACCCTGCCCTTGGCTATGCTAGCCGTGGGTAAGTCCAGTCACTTTGTCCAAATCATAATAATCATGGTAATACTGCCGCCCCCTCGGAACATCAAAATAGTTCTGCTCAAACCGACCTGGCTGTTCCTCACCTCCCTGTTCCCCTTCTTCATCCTCATGATCCCCGTCCTCTCGGAGCCTCAACCCTTTGCAACAGCGTTGGACACTACGCCAGTGCCCCTCCTCCTTCAAATAGGCTCACTGGTTCGGCCCCATGGGCGTAGTATTCCTGCTAGTGCGGGCAGCTGCCGGGCTGGGCTAATGCCCCGTCCTCTACCGCTGCCCTGGGACACCTGCTGCATCAGCACCTTTGTCTTTAGCTCCTTATTTTTCTTTCCTACCTTCTCTTCATTCTCTCTGTGGTCATAATACTTAGCCATACTTAATATTACCGATGGTGAGGAGGTAGTCCAACTGCTCTCCGAAGCCTGCAATTGAGTCGCTATCTCAAGAAGCAAGTCCATAACAAACCTGTTAACAAACAGTCAGATACCTCCCTCCATCGACAAGTCCTGTCCACTGAAATCCAGAAACACCCCTTCAAACCTAGTGAAGAAGTCAGATACACTTTCATCATTCTTCTGATGACATGCTGTTAACTTATCCAATCTACTCTTCTAGGTGGGATCAAGGAGTGCATATACGTGATAATTCTGCCTGGCAAAGCTAGTATCTCAGCTTTAGGCTTCTCGACAGGCTTCCTCTCCTTATCCCATGCCCTAATCTCATCCCAAGTGCCACCCAACTCCAGTCCATGGTTGTGTGTGTGCAACTGCCGCCAAATATCAACAGGCACCAGCAATCTGAAAAACATCTTAATGTCGGCCAGCGTCATCACCGTCGTGGATGCATCCACTGTCAACTCTTTATAATACGCAGTCTGATTCTTCTCCAAGGAGTATAAATCCACTGTTCCTAGAAACGGCCTTCCACTTACTGCCTGATGACTTGGTCCCTGCCCGTTTCGAAGGTCTGGTATTTCGGGGTGGTAGGTGTGATGTACTTCCCTGATTGGGAACTGAGACACTGCAATCGGGCTCTTTTGGATCAACCTGCCTCAGTATTGTGGCACCTCGGGGTTAACCTGTTCGCTAGTGGGGTTCGTGGCGGCAGCTACTGCACCGTCTAACAGACTTACAGACACAGGTACTTTGGGTAACGCTGGTTTTATTGCTTTCAATATACGTTTTCGACGTATTGCTTTCCTGTAATACGGTAACGTTGATTCAGCCTCGTTGGTGAGTCTCTGGTAGCGTTTCTCCACAGCCGTTCGTCGAGTGTCCCGAGGGCTTCTGGGACTGGTGGTCCAGGCGTTCACCTCCACGATGTCGGAATGACTCCGCCGGGCAGGAAGGAAAAAGAACAGCGTTTTAGACTTACTGGATTTGGACCATCGCACAGGGTAGGGAGTGAGGACTCACACGTGCACACTTCTCCGACTAGTGTTGGGTAGTGAGGGGTGGGTAGTGCATAGGGTGAGTGAGAGTTTTACTTTCGTGGTTTAACCCACTTAAAACCCGCCCAGCCTGAAAGCCGTGATCGTACCTCTGGTAGCCACACTTCCCTCGATGAAGTGTGGCTGGACGAAGCGCCTTCCTGTTGGCCTCCTGGCTTGTCGTCTTCTTCTTTCCGTCTTCCGTTTTCCCTGTTCCTCAGGTCTCCTCCTTGGCTGTTCTCGTCCGGTTCTGTATACCTTTGTTGCTCCGGGGACTTTTCTCCTGGACTCCTTTCGTCTGCTTCTCGTCCCCGTCCGACGTGCAGTCCTCGGTTACCGTCTTCTTCTCGTCCGAAGGGCAGTCCTCGGTTATCGTCTTCTTCTCGTCCTCGTCCGACGTGCAGTCCGGCGTGTAATCCTCCTTCACCTCCGGGTGTAACACACACCTGTGAGTCGTCCTGGGCGGCTTTTACCGGTCCTGAGTGGGAGTAACCAACGTCGTGTTCATTGTCCAACTCCGCCCAGTTAAAGTAGCAGGATTCAACATCGTCCTCTGGTTCCGAGTCGTATGGCTCTTCACTGCGCCGCCATGTCCCAGAATGCTGTTCAAAGAGAGGTGAAACAGGTAAGCCGGAAGAGTCAGAATCCCCGACCCCGTCACACACCTCCCCCCTAGGATTCTCCCGTTCGGGGAGAGGATATCTGGAGAGAAAATCAGCATTGGCATTGTCCTTCCCCTTACGATGTAATACTTGGAAAGAAAAGGGCTGTAATGACAAGAACCACCTCATGACTCTGGGATTATTGGAGGCATTGCGACTCATCCATTGGAGTGGGGCATGATCAGTGTACAATCGGAAGGTGCGACCCTCCAGGTAGTATCTCAGTTTATCCACAGCCCATTTGATCGCCAAACATTCTTTCTCGATTGTCGGGTACTTCACCTCCCTGGGAAAAAGTTTTCTGCTAATATACAAGATGGGATGTTCAAGTCCCTCTTCCGTTAGTTGTGACAACACAGCTCCAACTCCGAAGTCAGAGGCGTCCGTGTGGAGAATGAATGGTTTGGTAAAGTCTGGTGACGTCAATACTGGACGTGACGTAATCGCCTTTTTGAGGCTTGCAAAGGCGGTCCGCATCTCCGGTGTGGGATACAAAAAGTCTGTCTTTGAACTGTGCTTCGTTAGAGTGTTGGTAAGAGGAGCTGCAATGTCGGAAAAGGAAGGGATAAATCTCCTGTAATATCCCACTAAACCGAGAAAGGCCCTCATCTCACGAACATTGGAGGGAAATAGGGTGTCCGCTATGGCTTTTACTTTTTCATCTTGAGGTTCAATGAGTCCACGGCCCAGTACATATCCGAGATATTTCACTTTCTGAAATCCAATCCGGGACTTTTTGGAGTTGATGTGTAATCCTGCTTTTGAGAGTTGTCGTAGGATGATCTCTAAATGTCGAAGGTGAGTCTCCCAGTCCGGACTAAAAATGATGATATCGTCCAGGTAAGCAGAACTGTATGCCTGATGTTCTTGCAGAACTTCATTCATTAATCGCTGGAAGGTCGCCGGGGCCCCATGCAATCCAAACGGTAGTACCGTAAATTCAAACAAACCGTCTGGAGTTGAAAACGCGGTTTTCTTGCGGTCTTCCTCGCGTAATGGCACTTGCCAGTACCCTTTGGTGAGATCTAGGGTGGTGAAGTACCTGGCTTCTCCTAACTTCTCGATCAGTTCATCTATCCTGGGTATGGGGTATGCATCAAACGTGGACACAGCGTTGAGGGCGCGGAAATCCATGCAGAATCTGCTACTCCCATCGGGTTTGGGAACCATTACGATCGGCGAGGACCAATCACTCCGTGATGGACGTATGACTCCTAAGCGAAGCATCTCCTTCACTTCCTTGCTGATCGCATCTCTTTTGGCGGCCGGTATCCGGTAGGGCCGTTGTTTTACTATGGTCCCTTTAGGTGTTTCAGTCCTGTTTTCGGCCATAGTTGTGGAACCTGGTAAGTCTGAAAATATATTTGCACAGTTCTGGAGAATTCCTTGTAAGCGTTCTCGTTGTTCCCGGTGTAATTCTTCGTTTATAACCAACTGGGATACTGTGTTTTCTTTTCGGGTTTCGTTCTCTGTAAAGGCTATGAGTGGAGGAGTTCCGAGCCACTTCTTCAGGACATTGATATGAAAAACCTGGGTTCTTCTGTTCGACAGTCTTAGTCGATATGTAGTCTTCCCGACAGTTTCTACTACTTGATATGGCCCTTGCCATTCCGTTTGAAACCGTTTTGTGGTGGAGGGTAATAGAACAAGGGCCCAGTCGTTTAGTTCGAGTTTTCTCCATTTCTTCCCCTTGTCGTAATGACTCTTTTGTTTGGATTGACTTTTCTCTAGCTCTGCAAAGGCGAGTTCCCGGATCTTGCCAATCTGGTTTTTGAGAGTCTGACTATATTCGAGTAGGGTTTTCGTTTCTCCAGTGGGTTCGGCCTCCCAATATTCCTTCGTCATGTCTAAAAGACTCCTTGGCTGTCGACCATACAACATTTCAAAGGAGGAACATCCAAGACTGCTTTGGGTTTGGCCTCTGATATCATACAAGGCCAGGGGAAGGAGACGGTCCCAGTCTTTTTGATTGGCTGTGAGCATTTTCTTTAATATGTTTTTCAGGGTCCCATTATAACGTTCCACCAGCCCGTCTGTCTGGGGGTGGTATATGGACGTCTTGCTCTGGTGTAGGTCTAACAGCTGACAGACTTCTTTCATGACTCGAGACATAAATGGGGTCCCCTGATCCGTTAAAATTTCCTTCGGAAATCCAACACGTGAAAACAATTCAAGGATTTTTTCTGCAATGTTCTTAGAGGTTGGGTTCTTCAATGGGAACGCCTCTAGGTATCTGGTGGCATAGTCTACAATGACAAGAGCATACTGATTACCCCTACTTGTTCGTGGAAGAGGTCCAATAAGGTCCATTGCAACTCTCTCGAAGGGTGTCCCGATTATTGGTAACGGTTGTAACGGGACAGCCGCAGGTTTCTGTAAGTTTTTTCGTTGACAAACGTCGCAGATTTGGCAGTGTTTCTTTATGTCTTGATAGACTCCGGGCCAGTAAAAGTTCTTCAAGATATTTTGGGTCGTTTTTTCGCTGCCTGTATGTCCCGCTAGGAGATGGGTGTGAGCATAAAACATGATCTGTTCTCTAAAACACACTGGGACTAGTAACTGTTTCGGTTCATTCTCTTTTGCCTGTCTGTACAACAGCTCGTCCTGGATTATGAACCGGGGGTACCTGGGGTTCGGGTTATCTTGATCCGCATGGGCTTGTTCCCAGGCGTTGTGCAAAGTGCTATCGTTGGCTTGGGCAAACTGGAAACTTCGATCCCCCTCCCATGGATCAGGAGCTATCAGCACTGGTTTGAAATTTACATTTTCATTGCTTAGTCTTTTCGAGAATAGATCTAAAAAGTGAGGATTATCAGTTCCCAGTAAGAGTTCTTCTGGCAGATTGTTCATTATCCCGACTTTTACTATTACCTGTCGTCCTCCCTCTAATTCTAAAGGAACACAAGCGACTCGGTAACTTTTAACGTCCCCGTGCACACACTTAATATTAACCAGAGAGTCGGGTACTAACTGCGATTCACACACAAACCTGCCCTGTATTACAGACTGCTTACACCCTGAGTCTAACAGAGCTTTAACGGTTTTGCCATTGACTTGAACACTCACGTGATATGCGCCTCCGAGTTCTGCTGAAAACATGACGGGTCGGGGCAGGTAACCGACCTCCATGGGTTCCTCTTGCATTCTTTTCTTGGGACAAAATCTGGAAATGTGACCCCATGTGCCACATTCGAAGCATTGAGGGCCTCTTACTGGAGAGACCTCTGGATTCGGTGGTCGGGGAATAGGAACCCCGGGAGGTGGTCTTGGTTTCCTGTCAATTCGCACCGGAGCTTTTATATTTTTTTCTGCTTCCGTGGGATGTAGTTTCGGCTGAGCTCGCGCATATGTGGAAGCCATCTCCATGGCTTGCGCAGTGGTCAGATTTGAATGTTGCCGTAACCAACGTTGAGTTCCAAACGGCAGAGCCTCGAGATATTGTTCTAAATATATTTTGTCCATTATGGCGTCTTTCGAGCTTTGAGCTGGAGTTAACCATTTGTCAGCAGCGGCCTTTAAACGGAAAAACAGGGTCTTTGGATTTTCGCCTGGGTTTCCTCTCTCTTTCCGGAAGCGGACTCGATACGCTTCTGCGTCCAGCCCCAGGTGGTCTAGGATGATGGTTTTGATTTGTGCATACGGTGTCTGTCCGTTTCCATTGGCTACTTGGTATGCCGCATGTGCTTCTCCAGTTAACAATGGCGCCAAAAAGAACGGCCATTTCTCCAACGGCCAACCACAAGCTAGTGCAACCCTTTCAAAATTGATTAGGAAGGCGTCCAGGTCTTCTCCGGCTACATATTTTTGAAGAGAAATTCCCGAAGGCGTAGGGTTTGTTTGTCTTACTTCCCTTACTATCCGTATCGGCTGTAACTCCCCGAGGGTTTTTACCACACTATCTCTGAGAGCGTCTCTGTCGGCTTGTGCGGTAGCTAGTTGTTGTTCTACAGCCCAACCCAACTGTTCTTGGCCCTTCACTAGGCGTTGTAGAAGTTCTTCCATCTTTGGTTCACAGATGGCTATCGGCGTGCCCGCATTCTCCACCACTTGTGGCACCTCGGGGTTAACCTGTTCGCTAGTGGGGTTCGTGGCGGCAGCTACTGCACCGTCTAACAGACTTACAGACACAGGTACTTTGGGTAACGCTGGTTTTATTGCTTTCAATATACGTTTTCGACGTATTGCTTTCCTGTAATACGGTAACGTTGATTCAGCCTCGTTGGTGAGTCTCTGGTAGCGTTTCTCCACAGCCGTTCGTCGAGTGTCCCGAGGGCTTCTGGGACTGGTGGTCCAGGCGTTCACCTCCACGATGTCGGAATGACTCCGCCGGGCAGGAAGGAAAAAGAACAGCGTTTTAGACTTACTGGATTTGGACCATCGCACAGGGTAGGGAGTGAGGACTCACACGTGCACACTTCTCCGACTAGTGTTGGGTAGTGAGGGGTGGGTAGTGCATAGGGTGAGTGAGAGTTTTACTTTCGTGGTTTAACCCACTTAAAACCCGCCCAGCCTGAAAGCCGCGATCGTACCTCTGGTAGCCACACTTCCCTCGATGAAGTGTGGCTGGGCGAAGCGCCTTCCTGTTGGCCTCCTGGCTTGTCGTCTTCTTCTTTCCGTCTTTCGTTTTCCCTGTTCCTCAGGTCTCCTCCTTGGCTGTTCTCGTCCGGTTCTGTATACCTTTGTTGCTCCGGGGTCTTTTCTCCTGGACTCCTTTCGTCTGCTTCTCGTCCCCGTCCGACGTGCAGTCCTCGGTTACCGTCTTCTTCTCGTCCTCGTCCGAAGGGCAGTCCTCGGTTATCGTCTTCTTCTCGTCCTCGTCCGACGTGCAGTCCGGCGTGTAATCCTCCTTCACCTCCGGGTGTAACACACACCTGTGAGTCGTCCTGGGCGGCTTTTACCGGTCCTGAGTGGGCGTAACCAACGTCGTGTTCATTGTCCAACTCCGCCCAGTTAAAGTAGCAGGATTCAACATCGTCCTCTGGTTCCGAGTCGTATGGCTCTTCACTGCGCCGCCATGTCCCAGAATGCTGTTCAAAGAGAGGTGAAACAGGTAAGCCGGAAGAGTCAGAATCCCCGACCCCGTCACAGTATCCAATCAACGTCAAAACATTACTATAAACTTCATTAGGAGCCATGCCAGCCACATACACACTATCCCGAATATCATAAATAATTTGGGGGCAACACCATTAGAACACTGCTCCCATAGCCCAATCAGAGTAGCCGACATATGCTTAAGGGCGTACTTCAGCACAAATGGCTTGTAATCTTTCAGCACTCTCCACACATTCTCCACACTGTAAATCAGATTCCGGGCCCACTGAGAGGCCTGGTCAGCCACCATCTTCTTTTCTGCATCACACACATCAGACCAATCAACACTCGCACCGTCCGCTCTTTAGCAGCCTCCCGATCCCCATCATCCAATCCCCGCACTGGTGTCCCCACGTACAGCAAGGGCGAGGAAAGGGAGTGGGGGAAGGACACACTTGTAGACGTTACAGGAACTGGGGACACTAATGTCTGTGTGGTGGGTGTAAGTGAGAGAGCTAGGGAAGAGCCAGGGGTAACGGGCACAGCAGATCGGCCTATTATAGCTGCAGTCTTGGCCGATGGAGCTAAAGAGGAAATGTGGGCGCTCCATCTGAAACGGCCGAGTCAAGGGGCACGGGAGCCAGAGGCGGCAGCATGGGGTGTTGGTGGGACTGCTGTGTATACCCTTTGCGGGGCATATGGAGGGGGTGGCCGCACATCCAACAGATCCTCCACAAAAGGATCGCAGTCTTCATGTGTGACATAAGACTCATCACTTTGCAATCTAAACTTACGGTTAGCACATTCTATGCCCTTCTCTATCCTCTCCCTCTCATACACTATAGCCTTTTGCATTACTGTCTGCGTCGTCCCTCATCGGGCCTCCTTCTCTGCCCTTATCCGTCTTTGCTTAGCTTCCTTTTGCCATATCTGAAGATTATCAAACATAGACTGCCTGCCCCTTTTTGCAAACAATTTATCCTGCAGAAAGTCCAATTTCTGTTCATCAAAAGTACCTGTCAAAGGCCACTGTAACTCGGCGTTGTCCCTCGTATATTTGTGCCATAACATACTAAACATAATAGGGCCAAGGCCATGCTTCACATACATGTCGAAGTTTGGGGTGCCTTCCAGAGGCGCAGGCTGCCTCTCTTCCAATCGAGCATCAGCAGAGCAACAACGGCACCCCAAACAACAAAACCTGCTAAAACAGGGCACCTTCAAGAATAAAGAGAAACAAATGTGCTACTTGTACCTGACAAGTGACTGACCAACTCCTCCTCACAGGTCCATCCTCGGACTGTACTGAACGTTCAAAAACAAGAACCGGTCCGAAGACCACACCAATTCTTCAAATCAGACTCCGCACCACAAGTCTCAGACACTAATCAAACCCCAGGCATTTTCAATAGATTGCCAAATTACCAAGTCGCCTGGCAGAGGGTCCACAGACACCCTGTATCTCCAAGCGGTCCGCAGACCTATCACTTTTACAAACAAACCAAGAAATGGTCTCCAGATCATATCAAAAATTATTCAAGACTGCGCCATATTTACCAGAAATCAAGACAAACTCACCTGGTGCACACAGGTCGAATAAAGTTATTCTCCACTGCCGACTCTTCGGACCAAACGGCCTGTTCCAAGGGTTTCGCCTTTCAGGACCCCAGCCTGGATGACCACTAGATAAGGCACCGCCCGATCAGACAGGTGGGGCAGCTGCGAGAACTAAGCTCGGTCATGTGGGGATCCCCGGTCCGCCCGTCTGACCTGACACGACCCCGTCCTCCACATCCTATTACTGGCAAGGATAGGACACCCGATACAGTCCTGTTCGGGTGCCAAATGAAGGAAGTGACCCGAATAGGGTCACCAGGGTCACTAACAACCACCTCTTGGCCGTCCTAATAAATGAAGAGTCTAGAAGACAGTAGAGAATACAAACCAAACAGATTTATTAGAAGTACGCTGCAGCGGAGTCCAGTCTAACCATCCTCATAGGATAACTGCTGAGGGACTGACCCCCATCTACACAGTAACACAAAATATACATTTCCAACACCTATAAAGTCCCGCCCAAACTGGAATTTACCAACTCAGGCCGTGTTGAACAAAGTAGGCAAACAAGGATGAGAGATGGCACAGAGCTGGGTACATGCTATCTCGACCCCAAGGCCATTTGGCCGGTGTCTACCATTATAAGATGTGGGAACGAGTCTAACTAACAGCACAGGTACGCAACAATAGATAGTACATTCATTAGTGCAGCAAAGCTTCAACCTTGAGAAGTTCGAGCTGGAGGTGTAGGGGCGGCTGCTGAGGCAAGCATTATGAAACAAAAGCTCAATCTCAGTAACAGAACAAGATGGCCCCAATAAAGATGGCGCCATGAATGCTAACTTAACACGGAATAAAGTTTAAGCATAGCAAAGGGAGCATTTCAATTCTGAGCATTACGGAAACAACATTTCAAATCTGACAACTTCAAAGTTGCTGTAGTTTATCACCAAAGTTGGTGCAGGTAGTGCTTTATCTCTAGAAACATCTCTGGGTTTAGTCCTTCAGCAGTTTACAGTTTACCATGATCAAGGCCAGCGTGGTTGAAACGCGTAGGTGGAGTGAGTTGGCTGTCAATAAATACCTGGAAATTCCTTGGCGAGTGCAGCGTTATTATCGTTTGTTGGAGAATATGGACTCAGGGGTAGTCCACTCCTGAAGCATGCACCAGCTGTGCAAAGTGCTTACTTCTTTGTGGACTGTTTTGATGGTATATATATATATATATCTATATATATATATATATATCTATATATATATATCTATATATATATATATATATATATATATATATATATATATATATATATATATATATATATATATATGTGTGTGTGTGTGTATATATATATATATATATATATATATATACGCTTCACAGTCCTGCTCCGTTCTCTGTCAAAGGAAAAGCTTTCCACAAACAACCAACGGAAACCACAGGTACAGACCACTCCACAGCGCAGGATTAGAAATTCAAAGGTGGTTTATTTTCTCACGAATGCCAGCATGACGCGTTTCGGTCACGACACGGTGACCTTGATCACATGCCAGACAGAACCAATAACAGTGCATATATAGGGCGCACAATTAACACATAGAAGGGGCGTGTATAATCATAGAAACTGTAAAAACATGTAGTTTGCAATTCATACAGATTAGAAAACAGACCCGTTTTTACAAGTGTAAAATATAATACAGCGTGAATGTCAATTGCAAGAGCATGATAAATAACATTGATGTATAAAAATACCATATTTACAAGCTGAAGGTTTATAAATTCATAAAACCTTTTATATACAGCGTAATATACAATTCTATGCCGATATTTTAATCCAGGGTCTACAAGATAACAATGCAAATCTGTATGAGGAAGATATGTACAATTAATGTATTTGGCCCTTCAGTGTTATTAAAGTGCTAGTGCTAACGATATCAAACCCTTTAGTGCAAACACACGTGCAAAGTGTAAAGTGCAAAGTGCAAATTCAGCCATGACTCAGAGACAGATCCCTGCCTCATAAGCAACTCATATGCCAAAGGCTAATAATATAAACGAAAAAAAGGGTCGGGGGGGAGGGCAGGAGCGCTCAAAAACCATGTTACGCCTATTAGGAGGTTTACATGTCATCAAACCAACAATTCAAACAACACTACCTGTACCCCATTACATAAAGTAGAAATTTGCAGACTCAAGGAATGGTATCCCATTATTATATTAGAAACGTCTTGTGGGAAACCCTGACTTAGGACATAGTGTCCTTATTGACCCCACATTGCGGAACAATATAATGCAAACTGTATAAACATACCCAGAATGGCAAGGTCACAACACATCATTAATCCATCTATGATAAAAACTGTGTTTGGGTCTAAGATAAATCTCAGAGCGGGGGAGACTAGTGAAAAAAGCAGCTGTACAATACAATCAATACATAATATGTATGAATGACGGGAGAATGCTCTTACAACCTGTTCATAGGGACTACTCCATAAACCTGTGAGTGGAAATACTAAGCTGTCAAGTATGAAGGGAATTATCTCTTTAACACAACTAGAAAATTACCACTCTTCAATGTACAACCAGGTTTGTTTGGCAAGATTTATAAAAAACAATGAAGGTCCTCTCCCGTGTTTAACCCATTCGGGATTCTAGTGTCTAGTAGCAAGATATACTTGCTCTCCAGCTGTCTGAGAGATTTTTCTCTATTCCCACCCCTGATATTTTTGGGAACTCCGTCAATAATGAAATAACTCAAATCATTCACATTCTTCTGATGGACCAGACCAAAATGGCGTGCAACGGATAATTCTCATCAGAGTTAACAATGGCCCTGAGATGTTGGAGGATGCGGTTGAAGGCCTGTAGTTTAGTGCTTCCAACATACTTGAGCCCGCAAGTACATTGGAGCACATAAACTACGAAATCTGTCCGGCAAGTGTAGTGCCCCTTAATAGAGATAGGTGATGGATCAAAAGCAGAACAATACTCCTTGGTTGAAACACCAAATTTGCAAGCTCTGCAAGAGATGCATTTATAAAATCCTGATTTTTCGGATAACCAATTTTTCTTAATGATAACCTCTGGACTAGATCTAACGAAGGCATCCCGCATCGAGGGTGCCCTTCTGAAGGTTACTGTTGGTTCCTCTGGTAGTAAGGGCGCCACACTTATGTCTGTTTTTAAAAGGGGCCAATGTTTTCTTAGAATGCCCCTTACTTTCCTTTCCTCACAGTTGTTTGTTGTAATCATACTAATTCTCTCAGGGGCTTCAGACTTGGGCTCCTGTCTGATACTGATGGCTTTGGTGGAATTCAGATATTCATCCCGGTTCAAATCATTCGCTCTATTTAAAGCATCTCTGAGGGCAGTTGTGTGATAGCCTCTAGCAACAAATCTGAGAAATGCCTCATTCTGACATTTTATCAGGTCGACCTCGGAACTACATATCCTACGAATACGTAGAAATTCCCCATAAGGAATACTTTTCACAAGGTGTCCTGGGTGTGCACTACCGGCGAGCAAGATAGAATTGCCCGCCGTAGGCTTTCTATGGAGTCTAGTATGTAGTTTCTCATCTTGGACATAGATCTCAACGTCCAAGAATTGAATCATGCTTCTACTGATCTGTGACGTAAATTTGAGGTTAAGTTGGTTATTATTGATGACTCTCACAAATTCAGCTGCTGATTCTTCTGATCCCCTCCATATCATACAAATATCATCTATGAAACGCCAAAAATAGGCTATCCTGTTGGGAAACCTAGTAGCAAGTGTTCCCATGAGGACATGTTCCTCCCACCACCCCACATGGAGACATGCGTAGGTGGGGGAAAAACATGCCCCCATGGCCACCCCTCTCAATTGCTGATAAACTTCTTTATCATACAGGAAATAGTTGTTATTTAAACGTAAATCCAACAAGCGTATATATATATATATATATATATATATATATATATATATATATATATATATATATATATATATATATATAATATACGCTTCAAGTTAAAAAATGCCAATAGAGAATTTAAAAATAATTTAGGCTAAATGTAATATTTTACATTTCATAATACATATGCATTTCAAATAACTTCCATTTTAACGTAGCTTCAAAAATCTAAAAATGATTATACTTAGTTATAAACATAATTTCTAGCCAAGTTTATTACAAATGAAATTAAAAAGTGAGGGCAGGTGTTTTTAATTTTAAAGCATTGTTCAAAAATAATATTTAAAATATTAATATATTTAAATGAATTTACATCTCAATAGAATGTTAATTTAAGGAGGTACTTTAGAATGTCCTAGAGTGGTATTATTCATTTTCTAAATATTAAATTAATTGTCCCAATATTTGTTGTAAGGAGATCTTGTCTTGGTGCTGGAGATCTCTACAATGAGGCACAAAGTTACTACTACTACTAATAATAATTTGTAATTTCAGTCGTAGGTGTCTCCATCCCCTCATTTTAGGGGGTAGAGACTATTAAGTGTACACCCAGGTATAAATCGTCACTCAGAACTGGTGACTTGCATAAAAGTGTAGAGGTACACCTAGGTGTAGGAGTAGATCAAAACATATGTAGATCTACACATGCAAACTTACATTGGTGGATCAGGCCCATAGTGTGCATATTTCTAACAGGCTGTGTACATGGAGTGTGCATAACTAAGAGTGTGAGGGTGTTTTTTTAGAGGCTGTGTTTGAATTGTGTATAGTCACAGAGGGACTGTGTGTGCATTGTGTGTGTGTGTTTCTCTGAGTGTGTGTAAATGTTTCTGGGAGTTTATGGGCATATATTGGCTGTGTATTCTAGTTTGTGGGTGTCTATTATGTTCAGGTTTTTGTGTACATTGTGTGTAATTATTATATCCCAGAAGCTGTCTTTTGTGATGTGTATACTCACACAGCGGCTTTGTGTGTATTGCGCTTGCATCTCTCAGAGTGTGTGTAAATGTTTCTCATACACAACGTGCAGAGAATGTTGTTCTCCCAAATTGTGGGCATATAAAATGGTCAAGAATGTGTGTTCTTGCTGAGTATGTTTCCCAGAGGATGTGTGAATATATTGCATGCATTACACTCCGAGTGTTTGTCTCCCAGACGAGTTGAGTGTATACTCTGCGCACCCCACCTGGGGTTTGTTTGTATATTGTGTCGGTGTACCTACCAGAGGCTTTGCATATCGCATATACATCATCTCCCAGCGGGCCGCGTCTTTCCTGGGGCGGAGCTCGCTGCGGCCGGCTCCTCCCTCTTGAGTATCCGCGGGACCTCCCGGCAGCGGCAGAGGAGACGCCGAGAGCGAGAGCGAGGCGTGCGGACTTGTGGAGCTGCCTGAGCCTGCGCTCCCGCCCGGGACCTTTCACTGGAACTCCCCTCAGGACCGGCCCTCCTCCCGCTCTCACGCACCCCGCCCCGGGACTCCGGCCCTCCATGACCCTCCGCCGCCAGCAGCCTCCGGGGCTCGCATCCTCGCAGCCCCCGGACTCGGAGCTCGGCCGCCCGCCGGGGAGCTGGAAAGCGGGCGACATGTACCGCGCTCTGGCCGTCTCCGGGGGCACCCTGCCCAGGGGAGGCAAGGTAAGAGGCGGTGTGAGAGGGGAAGACCAAACAAGTGTGACGAGGGGGTAGAAGGAGAAGTGTCGCTCTGCCCTACATCCCCACGCTGAGAGCTTTTTCACGTTTCAAAAATGACTTTAGTATTGAGCGATTCAGTAAAAGAACTGTTTTCAGGGAGTTGGCATCGCGGGGCGCCTAACTTAAAGTGCAAGCCTCCAAGCCATCCCGTGCCACCTCTGACATGTCTGGTGGTGAGAACCACTCTGCCCCTTGTTCCAGTCGGGTGTATTCTGCCCCCTCTCTTATGTTTAGGGTGCCCCCTTCTGATTGCATTTGCCCCATGCTTTATTGGAAGGGATGCTGCCTAACTCAATCCCCTGATGTCTGGTGTACAGGACTCCCTTGATACCCTTTTGCTGCCACTCCGCTTGTCTGCGCCCTTACCCTCTCTTATGTTTAAATGCGCCCTTGCCTAAGTAAAGGGCTAGGCTAACTCAAACCACTGGTTTCCTTAGAGCTTCAGGCTGCCCCTTGCCTTGTCACTTTCAATGTTTGATAATATGTTGTAGTATTGACTATTTAGCGCTTCTCATACCCCTTGCGAGTCCTAAAGCGCTTTCCTCGTGGTCAGGTACTCCGTTTGCACTGTAGGGGTGGTAGTGTTGTTTTTAGGGTGATCTGTGTGGTACTAAAGCTTGCCCCATAACTACTTTTAAGGCAAAGCTCCCGCAGATTACTAAAGTGTAATTGGGGAAGTCTCCGAGTACCTCTGGGTGAAGGAATTTATACCTGACACGCCTCTGCACATTTACTTTCCAAATGTGTTCTGTGCGGAGTAAGTCATGTTCATTGTGTACCGCTGTATAGCGCTACACATAGTTGCTTGGTTATTTCACAGCACTCTATAGATGCAAGTTTCTGTGATATAGCAGGGGTCAATTAACTGTGGGGCACAAACACTGTTTGGTGTTCTTCGCTCGCCATCACCTCTCCAGTTGTTTAGTCAAAAGCCACTGGGGGGAGGGGGGGTTAATGATCGAAGGGGGGGGGACAAAAGTTTGTCAACCCCAGGATTTTCATCCAATACGCTCCAAGTACAGTACAGGTAACGTTAAACTTTATCCTGCTTGTACAGCATGCCAGGGGTGTGTTTTCAGTGCTGGTTCATGTTACATATGTTTACATGCGCTTCAAAACCCCATCAGGGGTAGCAAGTGCTATTTAAATACAAAGCTTTTTCCCTTCACTATCCTGTCACCTACTCTTCTCTGCCCAAATAACTGAATAACATATCCACTACTGCAATTTCTTCATATTTTACTATACTAATTTTCAACACTAATTCTTTGAGTTCCGGAGTGGCGTGCTAGTCGCCAAAAAAGCGCTTCAACATCCATCAGGGGCAACACGTGCTATATGAATGCAAACCTTTCTTCCCCTTTTATCCCTCCGCTATCCTTTTCACACCAAATAACTGACTAATATCCACCACTGAAATTACTTTAATATTTCATCATATTATTCACCACTTATCCTTTATAGGCTTCCTAAATAGCATGTTTCAACACCCCATCAGGGGTAACAAGCGCTATATAAATACAAACCTTTTTTCCTCCTCTATCCTTCTGCTTTCATTCCAAATAACTGACTAACCTATCCACCACTTAAAATGTTCTTGCATGTTTCACTATACTAATTCAACACTAATCTTCTATGGATCCCGGAGTAGTGTGCTACCCGCCAAAAAAGCGCTTTGGTGCCTCGTCAGGGGTAGTAAGCGCTATATAAATGCAATTGCAATACAATACATCTGAATTAGAGCTTTAATGTAGAGGGGGGGTGCTCGCACGGTCTAGGGGTGAATATAACTTAGCACATTTGTTCTGCCTTGCTGCAACAGAGACCCACACATGTCTGCTGTGTGTTGGATTCGCCTTTCGAGGAAGAACGCTAAGGGGAAGGGTGTGAGCTCAGTTCTGGTGATGTTTTCAGTTGTACAGTTGTTTGCTATTCTCAACAGTACCCTGGTGACAGATATGTGAATGTATATCACCAAGGCGACAATCTGCAAGTCACTTGTAGGACCACTTTATGAGTGTTGTGTGAAAAGGTGAAGTCAGCCAATCCAAAGTCTTAAACGTTTGTGGATGTGTGTGCTGACAGCTAGACTCTGGTTGGGTGTTTGGGCTTGTTCCACGGTGTGCTGCTAGCCAGCCACCTGTCGATCGTGCATGTGGACGTGTTTTGCAAGGGATCAAGGCCAGCCATCCACCTGTCAGATCTGTTTGAGTTTAATGGATGTGGGGTGTCAGCCAATCGTCTGTCAGATGTATGATATCAGCCAATCTCCTGTCAGGCATGTATTGGCCTGTTCCGCAGTGTGTGCTAGCAGCCAACCACTCTTCAGCTTTTTAGAGCTGTTCCACACAGGTGTTCTGCCAGCCAGCCACCCGTTGAAGATGCGTGAGTGTGTTCTGCAGGGTTTGCTGTCAGCCATTTGTCTTGCAGGAATGCCTCAGCCTGTTCCGCGCGGGTGCGCAGCCTAACTAACACTAGTCAAATGTTTACATGTTTTGGTGTATTTTGCCTGGTGTTCTGTAAGCCAAACCTCTTTTAGAAGTTTAGGTTGTTTCACAGAGGTGTGCCACTAGCTACTGATTTGTTGAACATGTTGGGCTTTTTCTGCAGAGGTTGTGCTTTCAACCAGTCACATGTCTGATTTGTTTGGGTTTGTTATACATATATGTGTAATCATCTATTGTCCTGTCAGACCTGTTTGGCCCATATCCGCAGGGGTTAGCTGTCGGCCAGTTGCTTGTCGGCCCTGCTTGGGTGGGTTGGGTGGAGTATTTTTTGGCAAGACAATCCCTTGTGGGACATATTTGGTCGTGTTTCGCGGAGTGGTACCTGGGTTTTGTTTTGTGGCTGTGTGCTGTCAGTCGGTCATCTCTTGGATGTGTGCTGTCAGCTAATGTTCAGCCTTTAGGGGTGGGTGCCCATGGGGATAAGCTGGATCCAGGAGGCCTATTATGTTAAGGATATTTCTGAGTGTATTTTTAGGTCTGGAGTTAGCAAACACCGTATCCTTTTATTGTTCAGCTTGCCCTCTTTATCTATTAGTCTGTGATTGTGCCATTCACACGTTTCTTCTGCCCATTGCAACATATTGAATGGAGCAATGAGTCTGAACGCTTCAGCCATTGGCTCACTTCACTGTAACTGATGGCATTCTGCCCTTCCACCAGACATTCACATACAAAATGTTTGCCTTGCCTGGCACATCCCAAAGCAATAACGTTTTACAAAATCATGGCTAAGGAAGACCAGCATTAACAAAGGCAGAAGGCTGGCAGCTAACGTGAGAGCTGCTGGCTTTGCCAATGTTTGTTTTTGTTTCAGCCGCCTGCCTCAAGCAGACCGTTCCCTCCTGCACTGAGAAATGCTGCCTTCTCCTCTCACCACAGGCTGTTGACAATAGAAAAGCATGTTTGTAGTAAGACAATGGCACCAGCCGCGTGCTAGAAAAGGCCTCTTCTTCAAAAGCAAAGCAACAATAACCTCCATCAAAAAGTTAGTGATCAAATGAGCAAGCTGTGTAGCATGAAGTGTAACTGGCGCCCTATAGGTGGGCACCAGGACTGAATATTGTGAAGTCAAACCGATCTACTGGTGCGTATTTTGGGGTTCGGCCTGACTTGAAACAAACTACCAAATCATCCAGCTTCACAACAAACTGAAATAGAGGAAGCGTAATGGCAGGCTCTGCAAGCTTAAAGCGCATTAACTCCCCTTCTCCTCCCGGCAGACAGGTGCAGCTGTACACTGCACCTGCCTGCTTTTGAATATCTGCCCCTCTGTAAATGCAAGCAGGCATCCCTCAGAGGTGGTTTGAAGCGGCTGGTCTGTCCTTCAATGCTGCATCCACAAGTTGGTGCTTGCACTGTGCTTTTGTAAAATACACCTGGTGAGGATATGCTTGCCACAGGCCAGGATCACGCACTATATGAATGTCATGTGGTGGCAGTCTTGCTGCTTTGAGGTGCTGTTAATAGCAGGAGCTATCGCGCATCTGTGTCTCATCTTATTGGCTGTGTAAGAGACCTGTTGAGGCAGCCTTCTCTGATACCCAATATCTGAACCTCATGGACATGCGCAGCAGGTGCGTTAATCCAGTGAACTGTTATCACCCATGTATCTGCCACATTTCTTTTCCTCTTTTGCTGAATGTCTTAACCACATTGTCTGGAAAGTGGTGAACGTTGTTATTTATATGAAATACCATTTTTATTGGCACTGCTTGGCTCGTTCCTCCTCTTGCATCATCTGTGAAGCCTAGCATGAGTGCGGCTCGAAAGACCCCGAGTTGCCCACCCCTGATCAGTCGGTTGTGCAGTGTTTCTCCAACGCATGTGATGTATGCGCCGCATGCTTTGTTGACAAAGGCTTGGAATGAGGTAGTGGATCATCCATTGAAGTGCACATGCAACCGCAGGGCATCAGGACACTCCTTTGCAAGAGATGTTTGGGGTTGCCATCTTGCTCCATGTTGGCAAGACACCATCTTTCGAGGCGTGGGCTTTCATTTGGACCTTGTGGCTTCTGAGAGTTTTGGTCTCTACTTGCATGAATTGAATACCCCTCAATAACAGGATTTATATACAGGAAATCGGGTGCCCTGCTGCTGACGTGCAGCAAGGTGGTCACAATCTAGGTCATCCATATAAGGTGGAATGCTTCCCATGACCTCTACCTGCCTCTCGGGCCAGCTCAACGTGGGTAGATAGTGTGGTGTCCTAGGAAGACCAGGGACCTGTAATGGTACAATTACTTGGGTATTTCTCATTAATATGAACTTAGTGTTGCTTAAAATTTCGGTTATCATCCCCATGAGGTAGCTGTGTCTTTTAATCTTGGATTGTTCGTGAGCCCTGGTTCCTTTCGGAAGTTCCATGTAGGTTGTACCTTCAGGATTTGTCTGTTTGGTCATTTGAATTTAGGTTCTGTGACACACAGGAGAGTGTGGATTTGATGTTCAGGCCTGGGGCTACTGTTTAGGGATTCTGGACCTAAGGAGGGACTTTACTTTGCCACAGTATGTTTCCTGCCTGCTGCGCAGCGACTTGAAGTTGATTGCATTTTCTTTTGGTAGCTTGTGTGGAGACCTCAAGGCAAGTGTGGCATGGTCACCTGTTCTACTCCCCATGCTAACTCTTAAAAGGAGTCAGAATCTTCTACAGCATTGTCTGTTTATTGGGTAGTCCTGTTTGCAGAATGTGGCAGCATCCAACGTTGACTACCATCAAGTAATCCTCATTTAGGAATAGCAGGAACCTCTATGAGCATGTGTGCTTCAATATGGCCCATTTATTCGCTGCAACATTAAGAACTGAATGCGGCCACAGTCTCGCGCGTTTTAGGTCTCGCCTACGCAGAGCGCATGCGATGCATAGGAGGACCTTTAGCAGTCGCTCTGCTCTTTTTGGAAGCACATACGAGTACTTGAGGCGGCATCCACCTTGCGGGACGAGCAGGGGCGCGCCACAAGCACAAGTATGAGCTTCCAAAAAGAGCAGACTGCGCACGCACAGACACACCCACCACTTCCGGGCGAGCACGAGTGCTTCGCCTGGCTTTTTTTTTTTTTTTTTAATTCCTTTTAGCACGCACCCACCACTCCTGGGCTTCTACCTCTTGTTCAGATTTGAGAATTTCCAACTCTTGGTACATCGAAATAAAATCCAACACTTTCACCTGAGCCTGGCACACATCAAAATCTATCCGTCCAAACAGTACAGTACTTGCTAGATGTCCAGCAGATGCATCATCTTTGCAAGGCAGTGACTTGGCAAGTAAAACAATGTAACTCCAAAACTTTATCTTTTTACTTTCTGGTGCACACATTCGTAAAACCAACATTTACACAACAAAAATCTCCTTCGTTTGAGCAAATTAAACATATTACAAGTGCCACTAAACTCTACTCTGAAAATTTCAAGATATACATTCATTTATGTAGGTGCACTTCCCTCCTTTACTTTGAGGTTTTTAGAGCTACATGCATTTCTCATCAGTCTTGCTCACCCGCAGCAGTGCTTGCCTCGGACATGTGCAAGGCTGACCAGTGAATGATGTCGTTCGTCTCGTTAGTTTCAAGACCTGACGCACATTAATGTGAACCATTTTGGAGGGACTCCATGGCTCACGAACTGTAGTGTTTGTGTGGATGGTGTAGGGCTACAGCAGACGCCCTTGAACTGCCTGCTGGACAGAAATGGCACACCCGCAGGAAGGGCTGACAACACAAGCCAACAGAGAGGGGTGATCGGATATAGTGCCTGCTGTAGACGTAGCTGCCTCTTGGCGTTGTGTCCAGGAGTACGCGAGAGCAAGGAGGTATCTGAAGAACTACAAATACAATTTCAGAGCTTTCTGAAAAATCCGTTGTTTTTCCTGATTCCAACTTATAAAGATTCTAGAGAGCTGCATCGATAACTCAATGACTGCTCCCCAGACCACAACAGTGCTTAGTCATCCAAGAGGTGTTGAAGGAAATGCATGGGTCCCTAATCTGCCAGGTCTCCATGCATCATAAAAATGTGGATTCATTTTTAACTCTTGGTGGTGGTGTCACTCTCCTCCAGGCTTGTGTATGTAATACAATAAAAAGACACCCTGACAGTACCAAACCCAAACAATGATCCGTGGAAAGCTCAAGTGTTTGGTACAGCATATACCACTGTATTCCACTCAGCTGTAACCTCCCCAGAGGCTGCCACACAGGCGCCTCATAGTGGTTAACAGCGGAGCACTCCCTTCACCCCCCCCCACCCCCACCCCACCGCCAGAACACCCTCTGCACTTGAGCTGACTTTTTTTATGTCACATTTTATTGCGATTTTTCAATACAACCAACCAGTGTTATGTATCTAATTTATGCAGTGAAAATTCAGACAAGCATTGGAATAGCCAATAGGTCTCGCCTTTGGGACCTTATAAGTGTTTAGTTATCCAGCACAATATCATTGGTGCAACATCAAGTGTTGCGTGGCTAAACACTTATAAGGTCCCAAAGGCTAGACCTGTTGGCTATGCCAATGATTGTTGTAATCTGTCACTGTGCCGCTTTCGTCTATAGAAGCAGCTAAGCACTAGAAACTGAACTTCGACCCATAACAATATGTTCAAAGCAGTCATATTTTTTTTTCAGCTTGAAATATTAAAAACTAGGCTAGTGCTGGTCCCTCGGAGATGGCACAAGATTTTTTTTCCTGTGTTTAGCTTGTGCCTGTTTCTAGTGGCGCAATTAGTGACGAACGGTTTGAACTACTTAAGAGATGTACCAGGCTAGTCTAGCTCTTCTCATCAGCTGGTTACTTGGACTTTGTGGTGTTTGTGTCTTCTAACGCTGCATGGTTCAAGCGCATGCACACTGTTGCAAGTATCTTGGGAAAACATGAGGTTCTCCACGGGGTGCACTGACTGCATGCCACCTCTTATGTGGGGCATTATCTGTGTGCCACCCATCAGATTGATTGCTTTTGACCCCACATCTGTTATACAAGGACGTCACAAAGTCAAAGGTGTTCCTAAATTTGCATAGAGCCTCACCGCCATAGAAAATAGATATAGCCTCCTGGGGATCGCACCACTGTATGTTTTGCGAAGGCACAAGCCTTCTTATAGAAGGGCCAAATAATGCATCTGCACCCTCTTGTGTAATACCAAAGTTTCCTTGGGGTTTTGTGTTTGCTCACTTGTTGAGAAACTGGAGAGAGACCAGTATGTGTAACCACCTTTAGAGTGGGAAGGGCATGAAACAGGTTGTGGGGGTCAAGAATATGGTTTCCTAGCGGCCCTTTCTTTCACAAATATCGTGATATTTATCTTTTTCATGTTCACCTGAGCCAGCTTGTGCCGTTCTTCTTTTTTTTTTTTTTTTTTTTTTTTTTTTTTTTTTTTTTTTTTTTTTTTTTAGCGGCAACACACACTAGAAGTTATGACACAGTGTCACCCACACCTCCATTAAGTAGGAGAAGAAACTCCGCATATCCAGGATGGTGCAAGCCACAAGAGTGGAGAATCCGAGCAAGAGGCTCAGAAGAATGTTGACCATTCTGGGTATCAGTGAGTGCCCCTGTGTGTCTCTAGATGTCCGGCTCTTGGGGATCAAGAGGATAAGAGTAACGCTTGCCTTGAACGTCCATATGATCCTAAAATATGCTGCCACGATTCAAGCAGGTGTTGCTCATCCAGAATCTTGTACGGTGGAGGATGTGACCTTGCTGTTTATCGATTCATGGTACATTGATTATGAGAGGAGTTTACAGGCATACCTTTGATGTAAAGGTGTGCCATTATTTAATCTGTAGAAGACACACAAATGATGGATGGAATGCGGAACAAATTTACCACACGCCCTAGTTAAGAGATCGGGGTTAAATACATTGTTTTTTTTGTTCACCATGCCACCTCAGTTTGGACCCAGCCATATAAAAATAAGTTTTGACCCTGCTGCCTGTGGCAACAGTCCATGCAAAACTGCCAAGCCGGGTCCTCCCTGGACCAGAAACCAGCATGCTGGCACCGGTGTCAGTGTCACCTCTCATCAGCCAGGACAGCTTGAATCATCTGGATCCTGGAGCTCGGGACCCACATCAGGGCATACTCTGTGCACTTAGGGCGAGAAAGCAAAAGAGATCTGGGTTAAATCCATTGTTCTTTTGCTCACCGTGCCATCCCAGTTTAGACCCAGCCATATGCAAATCTATACTTAATATGTGGCATTTTAAGAATATGGTATTTTCCAGTCTTGCCATCCTATGGTGGACACTTTTGATTGAAATGAACATTTGATGAGTTTACAAATATCTGAAAATGAAGAGGAATATGGGAATTCTCCAAACCTCCTGTCTACACTTCAGACAGTACAGGCCTTTGTCCTGTTAAGTTTGTAATCTGCCTCTGGTGCAATTCTGCCTCCTTAGGTAGGCATCACCTTGCTCAAGTCAGCACACGCCTGTACAGACGCCTCGCGACGTATCACAACACATATCAAACAGGAGGCTGCACTCAGCGGAACAAAGCACTTGTGCACCACATATTAGACTAGAGTATGAGCCTGAGCACAAAACTGGTCAAGACGCAACACACGCCTTCGCACAACAGAAGGCAAAGGCAGAATCCTGTTCCTACACCCACCAGTGCTCCAATATGTGACTAACATGCTAGGAGGCCCCCCAGGAGCTGCTTTCGGCCGATGGGTATGCTTCCTGCTGGCTACACTCTTCAAACCCCGCGCCTCATGGTAAACGCCTTTGCGCCAGTCGGGGCATAACGCAGGCCTCTGCAGCACAGGGGAGGCCCCAATTATCCAGGAGTCCCTATACCTTTCAAAGATGCCCCCTATTCACCCAGGGTATGCTCAGACGTGAGTCCCTTGCTCACTTTGCCACTGGATTCAAGCAAGCCGGGCTAAAGACGGCTGGGATGCCAGAAACCGGTCCTCGGAAGCTTGTTTCCGGTCCAGGGAAGGCATGGCTTGGCAGTTCGGGCTGGACTGTTCCCATGAGGCACAGGGTCAGACTGATTTGCATATAGCCATATCTGAACTGGGGTGGCAGAGTGGGCTAAAGAACGGTGATGGATTAAACCCAGATCTTTTGACTGGGTGTGAGTGTTTGATTGGTTCAGATGCTCCGTCCATCACCACCCCCTTTTGTACCCCTATTCACCCAAAGGCATATGAAAAGGTCTATAATGCAGGAGACTAAGTGGCCCCTGTCACATCCTGCAAGGGAGAGAGGGGCGTCGTAGTGCGTTACGCAATCACGCTAGTGACTCTACACAGCGCCTAGACACTGGTCCAAGATGGAAACCTCGGAACGGTCTGGAAGGTTCTTTTCGGGCCGCCCATTCGCCCAATGCGGGCTTATTTATTCATTTGTTGCTTTGTGAAGGGTCAACGTCACCCAAAAGGGGTTCAAAGCTCTCTATACAAAAGGGGTGAGGATACAAGGCAGGAATCAACCAAGCGTCGATTGGAAAACATACCAAAGCCCTTATTATTTACAAAGTTGTTAGGGCTTGAGACTATATAAATTACAAAGGTATATGAAGGAGGTGAAGGCCTGTTAAAATGAGTAAACAAAACCGTGTGCAGTGGGGCATAGGTCAACTTGTTATTATTCAGCACGTGCAGTTCATCAGGAGATATTTTTTCTATAAAACACTTATTTCCCAGCACAATGAAGTCGATGCGTCGCAAGGCTGTGGCAACTAGAGCTGTAGTAAAATAATGTTTAATTTATATTTAAGGATTACAGATGTTATTATTCATTAGCGAGCCCAGGCCTCCTGCTGCACCGATGCTTCGCCGCCCCTGCTTGCAGTCTGCGGGCTCACTGTCACAAAATATTGTATTGTAATTGCATTTATATAGCGCTTGGCATGGGTCGGATCTCGCTCAAGCAGATCGGCTGCACTTGGGCCCATCTCTCTCGACTGTTTCCCAGTCTCTGATTCGGCTGAATGTCCCATCGAGGCCGAATATTCCTAAAATGCGCAGTTGTTCCAATTGACAGTCTGTGCGGTAACGAATCCCATCGCCCCCCTTTCTCGCCGTGTCTTCTGTGGTGCGCAGAGAGGCATTCGGCCTTCAGCTGTGCTCCGTGTGAGGCACAGCTTCGTCCATCTGGGGCCCGGACGATATTCCGATCTGTCATCAAGAATAGAAAGGGCGCAACTTTTATTTCTAAACGTTGTCCAAACTTTGGGGAAATCTTCCATAGGTCTGAAGGGGAATGAACGTTTCAGGAGTAACGTTTTCGGGCTTAAATTTGCTGCGCCTTGTTTTCCTCCTTCGCGGCTGCCCCCCTGCCACGCACTCTTACTGCACAGATGCCCCAGCCCTCCACTGGGGGAGGGACGGACTCCATGTGTACTTGCACAAACCATCTGCCGCCTCTTTTAGGCAAATCTTGTTTTCAGCAGGAGATGTCAGACGTTGACACCGCGCCGCATCATTTTACTACAGGGTTCCTATTTCTATGAAACTGCTGAGACCCTCATGCGACCCTACCCGTTCATTCCCTCCACCCGCCGCCCCCACTCCAGCCACCTCGACTAGTCCGTCCTGTGCTATCCAGTACCGCCAGGGCCCTTCAGAGCCCGAGGAGCCACCCCCCCTGCCAGGGTCCCTTCCACAGCACCCCCCTCCCAGCCTTGACCCACCGATGGCCCCTTGCAAGGGGCCTCCTTCGAGGCCGCCGGGTGTGGGGTGTGCTGTGCTGCACCTTTAGAGCTCGAGCGACTGTTCATCTTGGGGGCGCTGTGGCTCACAATGCACCCTCTTTCAGCAGCCAGCTCTCCTTGCTAAGCAGGCACCCTAACCCTAAGGGCCCCTCCACCCCCACCCACCCCTTCCGATGGGACGCCTTGGCAGCCATGTTGGAACTGTGCAGGTGCGCGAGCCCCGAGGAGCCAACGGTAATTATTGTTGTGAGGGGATTAGAGCCAACTGTCGGCAGCCTGGCCCACCCATGGGTACCGTGCCCACAACAGGAACTCCCCGCACCCACCCCAGAACAGGGAGGGGGTCCTGGTCTCAAATCACAGCAGGGGGGGGGGGGGGGGGTAAGGGTACAGGCTCCGCACTCGGGAACGAACCAACACCTTCAAGGGATGGTGGACCCGCCCCTCCCCCTTATCTCAGTGCAGGGTGGGAGCAGGTACGGTCCAACTGCAGGGAACCCTCGGACCCACCCCATGAAGAGGAAGGCGACGCTACTACTATATTTACAGCAGGGGCCCCACTCGCCATCCTCAGTCACAGGTGGGGCAGGTATGGTGCCCGCCGCAGGGAACTCCTCTAGCCCACCCCTGCAGAAGGAAGTCTGTGCCCACCACGGAAAACTGCCCTAACCCACGTCTGCACGTGAAGGGACAGGTACGCTGCCCAGTCAGTGCATAGACGTCCTTTTGCTGGTCTCTACAAGGAGTTGTACATAGAAAGGACAGGAACAAACCTGGCCCTGCAAGAAGGCCTGACCCATCCTGGACCAAAACCGCTCCACCCAGCGCGGGCCCTAAAGAGCAAACATTCGATGCTTGCCCCTCTTGGTCGCGTTTATTGTGTAACCAGAATCAGAAATATACACGTAGCCTGGTCCCATTGTTCCTGGATTAAAGCATCCACTGCAGGGATCCGAGTTTGACGTCTGTGTCGCCGGTTTGTATCCTGGCGGGCAATTTAGCCTTTCATCTTTCTGAGAATGAGGCGTAGAGTATATCAGACTGTCAACGGCTCCAAGACACACTAGATAATCCGCACTGTAGCAATCACGTTTGGTTAACACTTGCATGTTTAGTCGTTCCATGGAATATGCCTCCTTATCGACTTGCGTAGGGGGGGGCGCTGGATGTTGGAATATTATAATTTACTATTCAAACTCCAGTCAGTGCGGACAGTAGGGAAGGTGTTGGATATTAACCCCCTCCCTCCGCAAGTCGTTCCGACTTGCGAAGTAATGGTATGCGGAATCACAACGCGGTCATTGTAACGACCACGTTGTGATTGTATGCGGACAAAAAGTTTAGTTATAAACGTTGTTTACCGGTTCCATGAGATTGCATCTAAGTGGAAGGACTGTACATTGCTTCCATTTTGTGGCTGTACAGATTCACTGCTAACACCTGCATAACCCTGAAATATTCCATTGCTTCAAACTTTTTATTAAAAAAAAACACACACACAGCATCTAACCCCTGGTTCAATAAATAGCTGCAGAACCATATCTAAAACGTATGCTCAGTAATATCAACTTACACAGATATTCATTGTCCAATAAATGCAAGTAACAGCTATGTGTCACTGGATTAAACCGAAATGGAGCAGTGCATGTAGGTTTCAATGAAAGCAAATTCAGTGTGAGTCGCTGTGGCTTCCTTGATAGCCAATATAAGGAAAAGGAAAGCAAAGGGAAAGCAGAAAAAGTACTCAAAAGCCAAAACTGATAGACAGTAGCACAGTACCCATAATCCACACCACCCTCCTCTCCGGAGGAGAACCTCTTTTATGGAGCACCCATGGAAATTACAATTCCCCTTAATTTCGCCTCATGAGCCAACATAAAATTGCTACGGCAAGCCACAAAGCTCTTCTTGCAACCAAGCTATACCTTT
This sequence comes from Lissotriton vulgaris, assembly GCF_964263255.1. NCBI lineage: Eukaryota > Metazoa > Chordata > Amphibia > Caudata > Salamandridae > Lissotriton > Lissotriton vulgaris. The sequence goes on along the minus strand of NC_141685.1, from coordinate 1,131,773,819 downwards.
TTAAGAAGTCTTTGGCAGAGAAAGCACACCTCTTCCTGGAGGACTACATTGAGCTTTATGGGGAAGCCCATCTAGATTGTCCATCCGTCCGCGGCATTCATGTCCTTACTCACTTCCATGGACGACCTCTTTCTTAAGATTCAACAGCTAAATCTGGAAAGAGCAAGATACAATTTTCACCAAGCTCAATGACTTTACTCTCAATCCCCCTGTGTAGCCAGTTTTTCAAATGCTGTTTTCCCACCACCAGGACAGTCCCACAAGAATTTTTTTTGGATTTCTCGAGTGGAAACTGCTCTTTTTGAACTAAGCCTTGCTGGGTCGCGTTTCATGCCCCAGCATCACATGCAGCACTGGATGACACCAGCCTTCTGTGGAACCCCAGTAAGCCCTGCCCCTGATATGCAAGCTTCTTCACCGGCATCCAAAGTTTCATTTCTCTTTTCAGGCGTCACCAGGTACTCTATGGTCATCTCTTGGCCTCCTTGTCTTGGCTTTCTATTGTCTGTACTCCATCTTCTATTTCTCCAACTTCGTCTTGACAGCCCGCACTCACTTTGGCACATGTGGCTAGCGTCACTGACGTGGTCTTTTTTTGTTAATAACTGGCTTATAGAGAAGTTTGAGACTGCAGCTCTAGGGGTTATGTTTCCACTATCTCACAAAACAAAGTTGCAAGTATGCCTACCACAACGTAGTTGTTTGAATTGTAACCCTGAGTGATAAGTTACTTGAGGTGTGCTCCGTTCTCAGTGTGCACAAGGAATGGAGCAACACCTCTCTGAAGAAGCCCAAAGAGACAGGCACATGTTTGGGGTTACTCTTTATTCTGAGCCAAGAGGATGTGGCCTCGCAGTTTGAGTTGGCAAAGGGCTTTTCTTTTTTATGGGCGGCTAGCCTGGTTTGCATGTGGTTGAATGTTGTCTCTTCAGAGCAAAGCAAAAGGAAAAAAAAAAACATGAACTGTCGCAACACACCATCAAGTTTATCTGCAGTAACACTGGAGGCAAATTTGCAAGTATTGTCCTCATAGTATTTATTGTTAGTGTTGCAAATAGTGTGGTAGCGGTGTCGGCTTCCCTCTTCTGTTCACTTCTCCACTATATAAGTGTGTAATATAAAATATATTATTAGATCTTTAAAACACATTGTGTACTTGCTTCTTAAATTTTTATCTAATGTATATCACCGGCTTATCTTCTGTTGTCCTTTTTGAAGTACTATGGAAACCTAAGAAATAAGCAGAAGTGGTGGTGAACCTTGTTAGTGGTGAGTTGTTAGCTGCTGCTCCAAAATGCAGCTATACAAAAGGGGGTGGTGATGGACGGAGCATCTGAACCAATCAAACACTCACACCAAGTCAACAGATCTGGGTTTAATCCATCACCGTTCTTTAGCCCACTCTGCCACCCCAGTTCAGACATGGCCATATGTAAATCAGTCTGACCCTGTGCCTCATGGGAACAGTCCAGCCCGAACTGCCAAGCCATGCCTTCCCTGGACCCGAAACAAGCTTCCTAGGACCGGTTTCTGGCATTGGCAGTTCGGGCTGGACTGTTCCCATGAGGCACAGGGTCAGACTGATTTACATATGGCCATGTCTGAACTGGGGTGGCAGAGTGGGCTAAAGAACGGTGATGGATTAAACCCAGATCTGTTGACTGGGTGTGAGTGTTTGATTGGTTCAGATGCTCCGTCCATCACCAACCCCTTTTGTACCGCTTTGTTCGCCATAAGTTGGCAGGGTATGCTCAGACGTGAGTCCCTTGCTCACTTTGCCACTGGATTCAAGCAAGCCTGGCTGAAGACTGCTGTAATGCCAGAAACCGGTCCTAGGAAGCTTGTTTCCGGTCCAGGGAAGGCATGGCTTGGCAGTTCGGCCTGGACTGTTCCCATGAGGCACCGGGTCAGACTGATTTGCATATGGCCATGTCTGAACTGGGGTGGCAGAGTGGGCTAAAGAACGGTGATGAATTAAACCCAGATCTGTTGACTGAGTGTTTGATTGGTTCAGATGCTCCGTCCATCACCACCCCCTTTTGTACCCAAAATGCAGCTAGGCAGGCAGGCCCACTTTCCCTGTAGTGGATCTGTGGAGTTTTTCATCCAAGAACATTTTGAAAAAGAGACAAATAGTGTATTTCAGGGCGCAATTATCAAATCCGGTTTTTATTCAATTCCGGAGTTGCGTTTCTAAAATATTTTAGCATCTTCATGGTTGTTGGGAAGTTGAGCACACAGGAAAAGCTAAAACTATGGCTGTAAAGAAAGTATTGGTCAGTACAATTTCCCTAAAAATTCGTTCAACACAAATGGAATTTGATGGCTGCTCCAATAATCTGTTTACGGTCTGCAGTGGAAGCCACCTTCTTATCGTTTTCAAGGTGCATACAGCACCTTTCCACACTTCTACATCCCACTTACACCTATTTACCCACCTTGTCCCTTTCAAGCAGATTCTAAGCCTTGTATAATAGGACCTGTTGAATTGCCCAGGATTTCAATGGTTTGCCCCAGGCTGTTTATGCCTGACCTTGGTTTGAGATATCTGCCTGCTGAGCTTGATTTCCGTCATTGTATGGTGTTTCTGTGCTGTGACATATGTTTGTAAAGCAAATTCTATCTCTGCAATGTCTGTGGTGGATTATTCCACAGAGGCCGATGCCCAACCTCCACACCGTCATTCTTCCTACAAAGGAGCAACTATTTCCCCCCCCCCCCCCCCCACCCCGTTTCCAGCTGCCTGGTCCATTTCACAGCTAAAGGTTTTGAGAGGGCTCAGGGTGTCTGGGCCCCCAGTGTGTGGTTGATGCACTCAGCCAGTTGTCTCAGTGGCGTGGGTTCCAACATTTTACCACACCACTTCATTGGAGACTTTGGGGTTTGATGCTAGTCTGTTTCGAAGAGGCGAGTGATGTAGGAATTGATGCTTTCTGTGGAGTAGGCCTTAAGGTAGGCTTGATTCACACCTGCTGACAGTAGCCCTCTGCTCGGAGGGAGCAGTGACACCGCTGCCCATGCATCTCAGGGCCGAACTTTGGACTGTGTGTATTTTTCTTCGAACCCTGGCTGGTTGAATAGGATAAGTAGCCCAGGGTGTAATGTGTAAGTATAATAGCAAGACCAGAACCTTCTAGGGCTGCAGGCTGGCCTTTTGAGGGGGCCATTCCTCTCTTGTTCCTTAGAAATTCAGTGAAAGCCAGCAGTATCTGCTTATGCCAGCCTGGTGGGCGAAGCCCGGCCTAGAGCCACAATAGACGCGTCCATGCTGACGTCATACGCGCGTTTCTCACAGATGTTTTGCATTCTTTCCCGCGTGCTCTGGTGTCCGGGCAGAACGTGAGCCGCCCACCTCGAGGAGGCAAGGCCAGCCCGGCCGGCGCCCCGACCCCCGTGTGCCCCGCGCCTCCGACTGCACGCGCACGCTTGGAAGCAAACAATGGCCTCCCTGTTGGGAGCGACGCATTCATGTTTAATAAAGTCCCATGTAGAAGTGGGAAAAAAAGCCCATGAACAAGTCCTGTTGTGTGGTCAAGTACTATAGCCCTTCTATAATCCCTCACGGGCACTGAAAGGCCAGGTTTCCTTTTGCACCTCTTCCGTTTTTTTCCGCCCAAACCAATAGAAGGGGGCTTCCAGCGTCCTGCAGTCCTCCTCCTTTTACTCACATTTTAGCCAAATAAAAAGTCGTTTGCTTCATGTAGATCTTTCTACCATTTGTCGGACCAACCAACTAACAACCAAGAACGTCAGATAAACCCAGGGCAACTCGTCCCCTATTCCGGTTGTAGTGTCAGTTTCTGCTGAGACTGCACGGCTGTCTTGTAAATCCCAAAGAAGGTCCCAGAAGTTACGGTACTGCTGCATCTTTTCTGCCCTTGCGTAAAAGATCACACCCCACTGCATGCCTCTCCTTGGGTATCCAGTCTTTGCAAGCTTGCCTCTGCACCTGCTGCTGTCCGGAAAGGGTCGCAGTAGGGCCATAAACCTACTGTGCCTCTAAGAGAACTGCTGCTCTCTGAAGTGAGGGATAGTGCGCCTTCTTGGTTCTTCGTTTAGTCCATCGGGCTAAATCAGACCATACAGCCCGAAGGGGTTAGCATGTCTCTGCCTAATTTAGCGGTTAATGTTGTGGTTTTCTTTGTCAGATGTATTATATTTGTCAGTGATTGAATGAATTACTGCTTAACCTTTAACTGGGGCCTCTCTGCCACCTCAGCTGGTTCCCTGGCCTAATGCATTTACTTCAGTAATCTATTTGCCCTGTGGTCCAAGGTTAGAATGTCCGCGGATTCACTCATCCTTTTTTTTAGACCAACAAAATGGGTTTTGTTGAGTTGGTTAACCCTAAACATCTGTCAATCAGTGGCAAGATACACCAGGTGGTGAACATGTGCCTCACCGGTACAGATGCAACTTTATCTGTGCGGAAGGCCTAACATTATACTCATGCTGATGGCACCCAGGTCATCCTGAGATGCCGGACCTGGATGACACAATTTGAATTACATTCCTGCCTGACCAAGGTCACATACCAGTTAAGAGAATTGTCTTCATCTCAATCGATGGAAAGTGTATGATGTGTAATGTGCTGGGAGGATTCTGATTGCATTCCAAGAAAGAGTCAAGCCAAAGTGCCAGAGGAGAGCTGCATTAATGGGAAGCGAATGCACAGAGCAAAGAATTTCTCGGAGCTGGACACCTCGCTGTGTGGGTGGTGCCGGTGGTCTTTGAGTATATGATCGAGGAAGATTTCCCAAACGGCAAGATTCACCGAGGTGTGAGAACCCGGACTCCAGAGCTGTTTTTATGGGGCTCATGCAGACACCATGTATACAAGACCTACAATGGCTAGCCGGAGGCGTTCCTGCTTACTAGGGGCTTAGTAGCGCACCCCCGTGAGGTGCATGGTCTAAATGACCGCTGTCAGCCTCATGAACCACTTAACAGTGAGACGTACTGTGCTCCACAGTGAAGCCAGAATGCGGTGGAGCTGATCCGGCATCACTACAACAGCGAAGGCGGACTTTAACCGAAACTGATCCCTGTCATATGTACCCCATATCCCAGGACTTTTAACAAACTACAGTGGGGTGACCGAGGGACTCATGGTTAGATAGTGGCAGCAAGTAGCATGCAAGGTGGTCCAAAGGCGAAGCCCAGGCTGCCTCCTTCTGTAAATCTATTACACACCTTATTCCTTCTGAACTATTTATGTACAGTGTTACGCTATTGTGTGAGATTGAAGTAAAGTACTTTTTTCTTTTCAAAAGATTAAGCGATGGATAGACATTGCATTATTGACTTGTTAGTTTGAGTTCTGAAACTAACCACACACCACCTATTTTTAGTGCTCGACTTTGTTACTCCAAGGGTCGAGTGGTAAAGGGGGTCCACTTGGCTCTCAGTTTTGTATCTAGTAATTAAGTTCCTCCCCTGGACACCAGTGATAAGCTCCTTTGATTTAAACAATCTTAGCCCAGTCACCCGCCATCTGCCCTGGGGCTCCAGAAAAAAACTTTTCTCAGTAATTAGCCCACTGCTTTCCAGAAATCATTAAAATGCTCACTTTTATGGTAATTCCTCCGTTTTCTGCTCCCTTTTCTGTGAATTTCTCCATGATTTCATATAATTTGGTTAGTGGAGTTACGCATTATGTATATATATATATAAAAAAAAGCACAAAGTAACTTTCTTCCTTTAGCTGCACTCATGTTGTGCTCGGTTTTGCCACCACATACTTAGAACATTTGTGAATTCAAAGCACAATATACAGTCAAGCAATTTGTGTTCCTCTTGCAGTAGAAGCAGAACCGTTTGCACGCTCTTGTACACTTTGTGTTGAGTACTATACGAGTCCTATAGACGTGGATAACATATATTACTGAGCCCAATGTGCCAAGCACCTCTTGATATTGGGAATATGTGCAGAACACACCTTGGTGCGTGTGACTGTACAGTTAATCAATTCAAATAATCTTTATTCGGTTTCAGATATTAAAACCATGAAAGCACATGTTAAAATATATTATTATAATGTCTGATTAAAAAAAAAAAACAATCCTCACAGGGATCAGCCCGCTTTTAAAAATAACTTGTGACATTGGAAATGCAAAGATTCAATGGCTCCAATATCACGCATACTATACCGATACAACAATTTAATAAAGATCAATACAGTAAAACACAGCTCTGAGAATATGACATACAGAAGAGCAAGATCTTCTATAATACATGATACCATGAAAGGCATAACGGAAGTAATCTGGTTAATCACAACTAGACCTGAGCCTGATAGCAGATTTTAAAAAGTTGAGTACATAAAAAACAGTGCTACCTGTCGGCATTTGTAAAAAAAAATAAAAGCTGGGCCCACTTGCCTAAAATTAGCCATTTTCAGAATCTGAATTAGGAAGGACATTCTAGGAGTGTCATAAAATTTGCAAAACATCATAAAATTAATTGTGTCCTGTGGAGATTGACCATTACAGCCACAGGGATGCAAAATTTGGCCCTTACTCTGACCCCTGGGGTGGGCAAGGATGAGGTGAAAAGGGTCAAACTGAAACCTCTTCAGCAGAAATCTATCGTATGAGTTTATGAATCCCAGTAGGTACAGCTCTGCCATCTGGGATGTTTTTATCATGACAAAGCGACGTACACTAGGCTTCATGAGCTCCTGTTCTTCCCCTGCCAAGGCCCGCTGCACATAAAAGGCTGCCTTTATATGGTTCAAGTCTCTCTTGGTTGTTCGTTCCGGGTTATTAAAGTGATCTCCTCTCCCCTTGCTTGTTAAGCTCTCTTCGATGTACTTGAGCCACAGCACACGTGAGGCATGATCGAGAGCCAAGCAGTCTTTTAAAATGATTATATTTAACATTGTCCCCTTACCTGCCCAGATTTGTACGGTTAAGCCTTCTAGATACTGTCCTGGCGTTCCTGCTACTTCTTGAGATCCTGAGCCTGACGGTTCCAGATACTGCTTCATGCTCCCATTGCTGCTGTGGTTCCTGCTGCTCCTTAATATTCTCATCCTGATGATTCCATGTGTGGTCACTGATGGGGAAGGCTTTAACGCTGGTGGCGCCTAGTGCAACAATCATGTTTGGAGCACCCATGACCGCCTCCTGATTCTCTCACAAACACCCGGCAAAAGTGTTCCTCATTTCTACAATCCTAAGTTATTGCTAAACACAGCGCCCCCCTTCACAGGTCCGCACCCAGTTTGGTCGCACTGCCCTAATGCCGGCCCAGGTCACTGACATTCCATCCCATGTGTTATTGTGTTGGAGGTGCTTCTGGTCCACACACAAGCTATCTCTCAGGCTGGCAGACAAGATGGATCCGGCCAGACAGAACTTTCCTCTTGGTGCCGGCAGGGAAAAGCGGCCAGGCCCTGACCTGTCTAGGTGTGGGCTCTTCAGCTTACAGACCTGACGGATCCAGTGTTTATTCTGTCATTGGCTTGCTGGACAGGTGTCCTACTTCAGCCAAGACAGGAGTGGGTACCCCTCTAGGTGAGGGGGTGATTCTCAGAGTCTCTGTGGGGCAAAATAGGAAGAAATGTCTTGAGCTAGATTAGATCTGGACCCCAGCTACGAAGGGCGTGGGGGGAGATATGAGGAGGATGTCACTTATGCAGAATGCCACACGAATGAGTGAACAAGACTTCCAAAGCATCTACCAATCGTATCTGGGTTATCAGTTGTGTCATCAGTCTTTGTTTGGTGCTCGTCTGTCATTCGTGTGGGCTCGGATCACGGGGTGTTTGCAGACCTGCGTCTCAGTTGGATACTGAGTGCTGATGCATCTTTAGTGCTTGGTGTGCCTGTTATGTAAAGATTGATCACTGTGTTCGATTGCAGGGAGGCCACAAGTGGTCATGTTAGCTGGCGAGAGGCCATTTATTTTCTTCATGGAGCTGGTTCATAACGTTTGTGTGGCAAGATGTTGCTGTATGGCTCTTGTTTACAGATCCTACATTGTCTCGGAGACTGTGCACGACTCAGTTGTGTTGAACTTTCATGAGGGAGGATTTACCTATTAAACTATGTTTTGTGTTTTCTTTCAAAAACGAACTACCATATTTTGAGGTCATGTGTTAGATCATAAAGCATATCCATGGAGGTGGGTGTATGTAAAATGTTCTAACATACTTGGCTGTAATCTGTGTCATGATTACTGTCAATAGTTGGTGTAGTGGAACAGTCAACTATGTGTTGCGTCCGTGCTTTGTTGGGTGTATGTGAAATTTTATGTGTAACGTGTTCTTTGAACCAGCTCACCGCATGCAATTGGGTGATAAAAAGTCTTCTTTTTGTGGGTACGCTGGGGTGGGGGCTCATTAACCTCTCTCTATTGAGTAAAGTAAAAGGTTGGATGGGTAACTCTAACCAGGCTGCACCTTACAGCCATGAACATCTCACAGGGACCCACCTCTCCACTCCTCTGCCTTTGTTTTGCTGCTCATTCTTACCACCTTTGCAAGTCCAGTTGGTTCAATGGAAAGTAATTAAGACTACAGGTCCCAGACTGCACTCCTGTTAGAATAGTATCATGGTGACGTGGAGCCTTTCCTACTCGCATGTAGCAGGAAAGTGTTGGGGTGGGAGCTCAGTCTATGTACAGGGCTGTGGCGACTTTGGATCGTCTGTTTTGCTCATCATCGGCGTCTAATGTTTTTTGTTTTGTTTCCCTCTCCCCCAGGGTTCTTCTTCCAGATGCAAGTCGCTCAGTGAGTCTCCTGAGGGCCACAGGTAAACACCCCAACCACTCGTTATTGAATGGAGTTAAAGCTCAGTTGGTTAATGAACCTGCTCGCTGGGCCCATGGGGAGCGAGTGGGGGGAGGGGGGGAGAGAGGCGTGGTGCTCAATCCCAGTGTGACGCATGGTGGGTTAATACACTTACTGCAGATATATTTCTGTAACTGGCAGGTTGGAGTTTGAAGGCTCAGCCTCGCACCCTCCTGAGAGATGATGACATGTGGATATGCAAAGTTGTGAATCATCCTCTGCAGACTTTTGTGAGGTTTTCTTCAAAACATCTCAAGATTCACAAAGTTTTCAAAGTGCACATTAAAAGGAAAAATATGCACAATTATGTTGTGCAACAACAAAAAAATGAAATCCCAGTTACGTTTTCAAACCTCCTTTCTAGCGGAAGATTGATATGTTAAACATGTTGGAAGCATGCACCTCGCAAAAGCCGCAACATTTTGTTGACTGTAAACCTATGCAAAAACTTTGCAGGTGTAATTTAAATTTAATTTACAACTGATAGTAAATAATATTGAGTTGGGTGATGACGCTTGTCCGACGAGTTCGGCTGAGATTATGGTTGGATTCTATTGTATTTTAATATAACTTGGGAATTAATATAACTTGGGAATTGGGGGGTTTGAAGCCACGCCTTTAAATTGCTACAATGTTGTGTATACATATTTTAATCATAAACGACTTCACAATGCACTTCTATTGGGTTTGGAAAGCAGATATTGTATTTTGAAAGTTTATTGTCCCATTTTATCAGGATCTATAACTAAGTGCTGCAGCCCAGTTGCCACCCGACGTGAGTTCTGTGAAGGATTCCTATTTGTGTACATCATTTTCAATTATAACTTTTTCACCTTGATTGGCTGCGCGCATTTTTTACATTTTGTAGGGCTTCCTCTTAAGGGATTCTCCTTTTCGGTCTCTTTCCCTTAAGCTATTGTTTTAGTCTTGCTGACCCCATGGGCTGTGACCTTCCAGAAATAAGGATTTGTTGAAACTTAAAGTGAAAGACTGGAAACTGGGTTTCCTTGTGATTTGGAGTGATCTGGACCGCAATAGTTTTTGTGATCATAAAAGGACAGGAGTCACTATTATCTGCCATTTAACAGCTTCAAAGTTGGAGCTGTCTTAAAAAAAACATTTTGAGGAAAATTCCCCCAAAATAATCACGACATATGCGTTTTTTTGTGTGTAAGATTTAGCGTTTTGTACAAAGTACTTTTCACCAATATCATACATTGCTTCTCAGGGAAAATATGCTTCTCACAAAAAAAAAGCCACGCAAGATACTGCACAAGACTGCTTCTAGGAGAAAATGTCGCGGTGAGATTTGAGAAATGTTCTACTCGAACCAGTCTCCTGCGGATAAAAGTTGCACAAAAATGTGTATCATGGGTAGACTGCTATGCAAAATTATACAAGATCGCCCTGGCATAACGGAAGTTGCGCTAAGACCTCCTTGGCACCTTCAGATGGGTGAAGGAGCGTTTGGCACCTGTGCCAATGAAAGCATGCAGCTTCCTGGGATTGGGGGCTGGGAGTTCACCTTACAATAGGGGAGATGCCCCCTCCCCCCCCCCCCCCCATCCCCCCCCTCCCCCCCACCCCCGGAACGGTGGCAGTCTTGGGGCCCCGGGAATGGGCACCGTAGGGGCATCATCCGCGGGCTCACGGTACGTAGTGTTCACTTTCCACCTGAGTGATGAGAGCCGCGTGTGTAGGGACAGACTAGCATTTATTTATTTCTTGAATGCCATTTTATATAGCGCCAACTAAGGTGTCAGAGCGCTGTACTAAAAGACCAGGATGGCAGGCAGGGGAGGGGCTGGATGGTGAGCAGGTGGGTGAGCAGCAGGTGCCGGGATGGCACCACACCCATGGCGAGCGGCTCCCCTGGTAAATAATTGATAGATGAGTGGGCGACCTGGCGCCACCCGCTCCTGCCGAACATCTGCCTCGTGGAGCCGGAGCCGCTTCCCGCTCAAGCCCCGCCCTCCTCCGCAACCGTCGGAAACGGCGTAATCTTTTCAATCCCTGCTAACGGAGGGCGTGAAGCCATAACGGCGGAGCAGGGGCTGACCCCTGGCCGACCCCTCTTACCCTGTCGCCGCTCCCAGGCACGTGCCTGTAAATGTAAACCAGAAAGGCCCCCACCACCTGCATTTCTTCTACTTTACATTTTCCCGAACCTCATTCGAAATTTGGTTAGCAAAAACATATATTTGACTCCAGAGTTAATTAGAATGCATGAATACGACAATTACCTAATTGTGTAGCTTTCAGTATTTAGCACAATAGATGGTCATGTTATGTGATTCATCCAAGAAAATATAGTCCCTCGCATCACACAATCGAGCATTCATACCTTCAGAATCCTACCTAGCATCACATTAAAAACATGCGACCCTGGACTTTATGCATAATCCAACATTTTTAACTGCTTGTGTCTTTTATCTTATTGTAACCCTGTTGGTTAGCATCCAATGGATCTAAACGATCCAAGCACGTTTCGGTGGCTTCTTCAGGACCAAACTTCAGGGGTATGTACATCAACACATGTAGAGCTTGAAGCAATATGGATGATTAGGCTCGTATGTACCGTTGACGCATTTCTCCAAGGGATGGAAGTACAAATCTATGGATCTTGGTTACAGGGTTTGCAGCTGTGCTGTTCTATTCAGGTGGGTTAATACCTTACCAGTGCTGCAGATCATCCGATGTTACCAATGATGCTGTTGCAGCGCATCTGTTAATTGTGGACAGTGTATTTTCTGTCTGTAGAGTTTCCTGCACACTGTCTCTGCCCCCCCCCCGCATCTCTTTCAGGGTTACCTATAAACTGCCTCCTTTTGCAGGGCAATTTGTCCACAGGTAAATCCCTCCTGCTCCGCCTCTGACCCAAGAGAGTGTGGGCCTTCCCTCCCTCTGCAAGAACCCCACATACAGTGACCCTGTTCCCAGGGTGAGACTTCATAGTCTGTGTGTCTTCCGAGGAAGAACCTCCTAAATTGCTGCTGTCCCCAAGACCACATCCATACGCTGCCTCTGACCGTAAAGCAGCCGCTCCTACCCCCTCTTCAATGCCCAGGACTCGCATGCCTACTCTTGGTTTCTAAGGTGAGCACCTCTATCCCGTTAGCCCCAGAGTTCAAGGGCCTACCCTCGGCCCCCAGGGCAACTGTCCTACTTTACCCTGTCTGCCTCTGTCCCTAGGGCACCAACACGTTCTGTCATCATGGCAGTCTTTCGTTCCCTGCCTGGGTCCCAAGGATTGCCCTCCTTCCCTACCTACATCCCAGACTCGACATGCCACAAAGATCGAGGCAGGGTAGTGTCACTCCCCTGTCCCTATTCTCATGGCCCTTACCCTTGCATTTGGTCCCCATGCCAATCCAGCCTACCCAGCCTCTGCCACAAAGGCATGTTTGCTTAGTCTTCCTCGGGCCCCAGGACCACCTTATAAATTGATACTTGTATAGCGCACTACTCGCCCACAAGGGTCTCAAGGCGCTTGTACGAATACCGCTGTGGAACCCATCCTGGCTTTCCCTGTGAGGCGTCCAATCCTGGGCACCCCCAAGGTGGAGGCCAGGCATCCTTAGCGTTGTGGGGGCCGTTGTGGAGATTAAGCAAGCTATTGCCCAGAGTTGCAGAGTGGGACTCCATGATTGGAATAGGCACCGAGGCGAGAATTATCAGGTCCGTGGAATTTTGAGCCCAAGACCCGCCGATGCAGGGAATTGAACCCTGGTCCCGGGCCAGACCTCTGCATCAGGGTCTGCCGCTCTAACCATTGAGCCACACTTCTCTAAAGCTGCCTTGACCATGGCTGTGAGTGAGCGGCTAGGTGCCTGTGCACCCGCCCTCCGTCCGTAGGGCACGTATTCTTAGCATGTGTCCCAATGCACTTGCCTCCTGCCTTGGTATCCGGGGCACCTACTCACCCACTCCTACTGAATCTCGGTCTAAAGGGCAACCATTTCTACCCAGTCTTGGCATTGGCGCATCTACGGATATATATTGCGCATATAAAACATTACTACATTGGAAACTGTGTTTATCTAATAAACTACATGAGGAGGAGAACTAACAAATCACGCCAGGCCCACATATTTTGCCATGGTAACCTTGACTAACAAATGAGCCAGCAGGAATGTTGTAGTTCACTATTAATGTACTGGGACAACTACTCCATTTGGTAATGAAGGCAAAATTGTGCTTTTTCGAGACCCTGCGCAAGGTAATACCCCACAATACAGTGTCGGGAAGGATGCTTCCGAATGGGACATATAGGCCATTACGGCAAAGAGCCCGGACAAATGCATAACTGGAACGCTCTAGTCCACACTTCTAGAAGCAAGGCCACACGGGTCGTGGGCTTCACTTGTGCACATAGGCACAGGAGAACAAATGTCCATCTTTACGCACAAGGAGGAGACATGACAACCCTCTTGGGAGCGAGAGTCCAGTAACTGCCCCTTGTGACCCGGGAACAGGAGAAATAACGCCCTTCGTGACACACGAACAAGAGAAACCTTTAACTCTCACTCTTGCTTGCAAGTGGGCCACAACTCTTGCCAGGGCTTGTCTGCTCCAGTCTTTGTTCCTTGTATCGTCAATAACTGTATCTATCGGTTGAAAATGTGGGCGAGCTGGTCTACAAAAAAAGTAGATTACAAGTTTAAAAAAAGAAAACAAAAAGTAAAACAAATGTTGAAAAATATACACTACAAAAATTAGAGTATGTTACCAGAAATAAACTTCGAGAACCCATATCTGTAACTTACCCCCTACCCCGCCCGGTCCTGGCTTCAGAAACAAGCGCCGGCACTAGTAGCTCGGCCTGCAAGCGTTTGTTGGCCAAAACCTCGACCGGCTGAAGCCCGGGTAATAACGCCTGTTGGTTAACGCCCGGCGGATCATACCCCTGCAGGTGAGACCCCCCCCCCCCCCCCCCCCCTCGCCACCCCAGTTTCGAGGAGGATTTGGATGTGTTTGCGCTCGAGCGATCATGTTATCGCTGAACCAGGATTAATCCATTTACGTCGCGGCCGGGGGCCCTTGTCTGGTTTGCTAACAAGCCTTTGTTTGCTTTTCAGGAGAGTTATCACCCTGGAGCGGAAGGACGACGAGACCTTTGGGTTTGAGATTCAGGTGAGTGTTGTCCTTGCCCGTTCCTCTTAGGGAGGTTCAGGAACTGGGCCGGGCTGGAAGCGGGTTCACCATATTATAGGTGGGGCCCGGTTCATTTCATTAGCGCTCTAGTAAATGTCGAGCGTGCCACACAACCTGCCTGACTCCAATGCACGACGCTCAGTGGAAAAGTCAGGGAGTGAAAGAACTCGCCCCGAGTCCTGTACAATCAATACGCGATGTATTTAACAATTGTGTGTAGCGCCAACCGGTGCTGGACACCCAATCTTTTGAGCCCTGAAGGCCGGGACCAAGTTTCAGAAAAAAAACATGTGTGAAAAAATTCGTGTTTGAAATGTGCATCAAGGTCATTTCATCATTGGAAGAACTGTCACAACCTCATTGAGCACTCCCTTTACAGTCCGAGATGAGGTACAAATGTAGAATATTGTATTATAAATGCAAGTAAATATACGATGTATAGGGCATATTTTTATGTGCAGATCACATGCAGGGATATCCGAGGTTTATGATCATGTTTCGTTTCTGTTGGTGCCTTGAACGGGCCACCTGATTTTTTGAGCGCTATAGAAAAAAATAAGTAGATACTCTCCCAAATGGAAATCTTTGAGAACGGTTGTATTATTTTACCTATTGTAAGTTACATGCATATTTTCCACTTATTGCGGAGTTGACTGAGTCGAAATTACGTTTTAAAACCAGGGGTTATGTTTGCTGGTGCATTTAAATATGGGCAGTTTTGTTCTGCCTTGAATCTTATAATGTTTGGGTGCAGACAGTCTGAGAAAATGAGACTGCTTGGAGCTGCAGCCTTGCCTCTGGCATCCCACCTCTGTGCTAGTGGAAATGCTGATAACTCTTACATACCGTGTCTCAAAAGAAAACAGGTGCCCGGCAATACATGGGCCACATCATTTCTGGCCAGTAGATAAGATGAATGGTCCTGGCCCAGTTCTTGGGCTCTTATTATAAATTGTTGGTAAGGCCTGATCCCCACAAGCCCCTTTAAACTGGTGCCTATGGTTTGGGGTGGTGGGCGTCTCTGACGTGGATACAAGAGATTGTGGGCCATGAGGTGTACTTTAGTTGTCAGGGGTGGTTTGTGAGTTCCCACTCCATATTTTAAAATGGACTCCAAAATGCAGACTGCCAGAAGAACTTGATCCATGTATAAAGTATTCCCCAGCAGAAATAGAAAATAAACTTCAAATAAGGCCTTGTCACAGAAATACTGTATGTATGCGTTAAACTGCCGATCACTGCCGAAGCATAGCACACAAATTGCTATGCTGCTCGAGGAGCACAAGCCAGATGCGATTTTCCTGACGGAGACCTGGCTCACTGCTCAATCTGAGCCAGATATAGTCTCAGCCTTACCCGCTGGTTACAATATCTTTAGATTGGACAGGCCGGAAGGGAGAGGCGGAGGTCTGGCAATTATACTAAAGGACCAGTATCGTTGCCGTACTACAGCGGAAACTATCCCTGAGTGCGAGAGTGTAGAATTTTGCATAGAGTTTAATGCTAACAGTTCATTCTCCGGCACTTTGATTTATCGCCCCCCTGAGCCAGCTAAACTCTTCCATAGATCTCTCCCAGAGATTATAGCAAAAAGAATTTTGTCTTCCGCCAACCATACGGTCTTAGGGGACCTCAATTTCCATTTTAACTCCCCCTTAGACCACATCGCTAAGGAATTATTAGATGACCTAGGAGCTCTTCAACTGTCCCAGCTGGTCACAGCCCCGACCCATGAAAAGGGTAATTTACTCGACCCAATTTTTAGCAACTGCACCGACCTGACTGTTGACCAACCCACCCCCCTCCCATGGTCAGACCATTTTTTGGTTCCATTCACCTGGATTACTCACAAAACTCCCCAGCCATCCCCCCAAGTCACAACCAGGAGGAACTGGACAAAACTCCCCTTGGAATCATGGACGCACAACCTGGACTTCACTCGTCCACCTCCCGGCCCAGACCCCAATGTGTCAAACGAAAACTATGTAAGCTGGATCACGAACTCGTTAGATACGATCCTCCCTCTTTGCAGATCCTCTTCAAAGAGAATGCAGAAATCAGCTCCCTGGTTCTCCGACGCTCTGAGAGAGCTAAAACGCCTTTGCAGGCAACGAGAGAGAGCCTGGCGATTAGACTTTCTCCCGGAAAAAAAGGTATCCTACAAAGAGGCGATTAAAGCCTACAGAGAAGGGGTCAAGGCAGCCCAGGCAGCCTTTTACTCTGATAAAATCTTGGAAGCCAAATCCAAGCCTAAGGAGATTTTCCACATAATAAAGCAATGCACTAGTGTCAACACTGCTCCCCCCCGAACAAAACTCAGGATCAATGCAATGAGCTTGCAGAATTCTTTTACAATAAAGTCTTGAAAATCTACTCCACTTTCCCAACAGTAGCCACAACCCCCGATGCGACTGACCTCCCCCCCTCCCCCCCCGACCCCCTCTTTCCCCAGACCAGCCAACTCTTGAGCACTTCCCTCGTCTGGACCTTGACACCCTTGGCAAAGTGGCACGCCAAGTTAAGTCGAGCTCACCACGTGACCCAGCTCCACCGGAAGTCCTGATGCAGGCATGTCAATCCACCATGCCTGTAATCTTGGAGCTTCTAAACGCGTCCATATCCGCATGCACAGTCCCCATAGCTTGGAAGCAAGCCATGGTGCGGGCGCTGTTGAAAAAACCCAATCTGGACCCTGACGATCACTCCAGTTACCACCCCATCTCACTCCTCCCATGGGCAAGCAAGGTGCTGGAGAAATATATAAATGCCCAGCTGGTCCAGTTCCTAGAGAATTACTCTCTATTACACACGTCCCAGGCAGGCTTCAGACCGAAGCATGGCACTGAAACCGCCTTACTAGCGGTCACCGAAGAATCTCGAAGGGTACTGGATCAGGGAGGATCAGTGGCAGTGATCCTCCTTGATCTAAGTGCTGCCTTCGATACGGTCAGCTATGCTACCTTGCTGAACCGTCTCTATGACATCGGAGTATCAGGTGACGCACTAAGGTGGTTTGATTCTTTCCTGTCAAAGATCTTTTCAGATCTTCGACGGTGACACAGTGTCATCCAGCAAACCACTCAGCTGCGGAGTACCGCAGGGCTCCTCTTTGAGCCCTGCGCTATTTAATATATATATGAGACCGCTGGCTGGGGTCGTCGAACCGTACGGCATTAAAATTGTGTCGTACGCCGACGACACTCAGCTAGTGGTTTCATTGGCCCATGAGAACAGGCAACCCCCGGGAGGTCTGCTGAAATGCTTAGAGGACGTCAAGGAGTGGATGACCAACTCCTCCCTCAAATTGAACGGAGAAAAAACAGAGCTCATGCTTCTAGGTCCAGCTTCGCCAGTACCTTTTACTTCCTTGTGGCCCCGCGGTCTGGGCGCTCCTCCCACCCCTAAGGAAAATGTAAAGAGCCTAGGAGTGTGGCTCGACAAAAAGCTCTCTTTCTCCACCCAGGCTACCAAGTTGTCCGCCACATGCTTCGGCCTGCTTAGAATCTTGAGGAAGGTCCTCCCGCTTTTACCTCTGGAAGCTAAAAAGGTGGCAGTACAAGGCCTCATCCAGTCCCGCCTGGACTCAAACAATGCTCTATACGTAGGGGCCCCCGAGATGACCCTCCGGAAGCTGCAGGTGGTACAAAACTGCGCAACACGTACCCTGCTACAGATTCCGCGAACCCAGTCAGCCAGACCTGGACTAAAAAGTCTGCACTGGCTGCCAGTGAGGCAGAGAGTGGCATTTAAGGCGCTATGCATTGCGCATCGGGCCTTTTGGAAGACAGGCCCAGCAATCTTTGACAATCTTGTCATCCCCTACCACCCAAACAGGAACCTCCGGTCCACGGAGGCTTTCCTGGCAGTTGTTCCTAGAGTAAAGAGAGCCAGGACCGGGGGTAGGCTATTCTCCTTGAACACTGCTAAGCTTTGGAATGCTCTCCCCCTTCCACTTCGGTCCAACCCAGATCTGCTCTTGTTCCGAAAAAAGCTGAAAACGCTACTGTTTGCCAAATCCTCCGAGTGCTAACTCTTCTGCTCCGTCTCATCTCTGCTTAACTCAGCGCTTGGACGCCCGCGGGCAGCAACCGCGCTTAATAAATTTATTTACATTACATTTACATTACATAAAAGCTGCTAAAGGCCTGATAAAATATTTCCAGAGAAAAATGCATACATTATTCCCATACAACAATAGAAAACGAGAGTTCAAAATACAGACTACCATAGCTTAGACCGCTCATAAATAGTTCCCCTTAAACAAAAAAAAAACCTGTTTACATCCCAAATCCATCCAAACTACCTTCCCTCGGATTTAAGTGCTGGACCAATTTTCAAGTCTAACTTCAGTACTAGTATATTGCGTGGCAGGTGCAGAACAGCATTTTGGTTTGGAGATATTTTTGTGGAGTCAAG
This sequence comes from Lissotriton vulgaris, assembly GCF_964263255.1. NCBI lineage: Eukaryota > Metazoa > Chordata > Amphibia > Caudata > Salamandridae > Lissotriton > Lissotriton vulgaris. Next base: position 1,131,755,455 of record NC_141685.1, on the reverse strand, counting down.
ATTTTGGTAGTCTCTATTTTAGAGTCTATATTTTACCAAAAGCTGCTTTGCTGTAAAGGTCTTAACCCCTTCGATGCTCATGACGTGCTCAGCCCGTCATGCTGTTCACTGGTCGTGTGCTCATGACGAGCTGGGCTAGTCATGAACAATGGGAATAAATCAGAAGTAGCACAGAGGGGGAATTGCTGCAGCACTGATGGTGTTAACTTGTAACCGGAATAAATCTAAAGCTGCACATGGAGGGGACTCGGGGATTGTATTCCATGCTCTGGGCTGTTTCAGAGTGTGTCCTCCAACCCCTGGCCTAACTTGTGTCCCTTCCCTCCTCAATTTCTGGTTAAGTGTCTCACTCTTTTCTGCACGGTTTTAAGACCTTGCTCTTTACCAGTCCCTCAGTATGAGCTCTACATATACTTCCGTTTGATGTCCCTGTCCTCAGTGCCTTGACGCCTTCGGGCAAAGTTTGCGCTTTATAAGGCTAATATTCAATCATTCATATATTTCAAATGTGGGTATGTATTAGTCTCTCAGTTTCCACATGTGTGTAACTGTTCCCCTCATTGGTTCGTGTGGTGTGTGGTATGAAGTGGCTATGGACCTCACAGTGTATGATGTCTCTTGGCTTATGTTTCAGACGTATGGCCTGCACCATCAGGACAAGAATACTGTGGAAATGTTCACCTTTGTGTGCCGTGTTCATGAGCCCAGCCCAGCTCAGCTCGCAGGACTCAAAATGGGTGAGTTTGCGCCCTTGCATGCTTATAAGCTTACAGACAATGGAAGTTGTTAAAGTCTAGCTTTTCATCTTTGACCCACACTTCGTCCCCTTCTGTAATTTAGAGGTATTTTTGTGCTTCACACAGCGCACTCAAGACAACGCCTCTGACACCCTCATGCGTAGATGTACACTATTAATAGGTGGAGCCCAAATAACCCTAAAGAAAAAGGCTCTGAGCATCCAAACACAGTACTACAGGGAAAGATTGAACCTTCCGCTACTTGTAATCTGCAATAACTGATCCGCATTATAGGAACATACGGATCAAAACATGAATATCAGAACACATTTAGATGTCATTACACAGTCCTTGAAGGATCTTCTTATTCTATAGGGCTTCTAGTATGAGTTACGTCAAATATGATGCAGATTAATTCCCCCCCCCAGGGGAAATGCAAGCTGCTGCATAAGACGTGCACTTGGGTTTGTTGCTGTTGAACTGCATGAGGGTGTTCTATTACCACTTCATTTTTGTGATGACACCCCGTTGTATGAGTATATAAGGTCTGTGTCGTGATATCTCATTTGTTTTGATGTAGGTCTACCCTTATGAGGAATGTATAAATAAATTGCTTTTGAATGGTTCCGGGAAATGTGCTACCTTGTTTTAAGTTGAGGGCTGTCTCAAAGAGCAGCACCAGTGTCTTGTGAGAGGGGTGGTACTTATAAACAGTGAGCTTGAGTATGTTGTGCAAGCCATATTGGTTACAAGTCCCAAGAAAGGCTGATCCATTATTGTATGCTACAAGTACCGTAGGGGTTGAATCTTTCCCTGTAGAGAACCCTTGTCCCCTCTCTTCTGACAGACTGATGGGCACAACACAACATGTGAGGCCTATATTTGGCAAAGCACTGCCGTCACGCCACGTCACGTCACGCCACTCACGCCACATCATCAGACATCTTAAAACCAGTCAGATAAACTTTGCCTAAACATACCACACCATCTGGCCACCTTCATGGCAATTTACCTCGCTAGCAATGCTGTCTAGAAACCATCTGCATAGGTTGGGCTATTTAGTACGAGCAACCTAGCTGAACAAAAACAGCTAAGAGCGTAGACATCCAAGCACCTGATGCACCACAGATCTGTCTAGCTCACTCTAGCAGGATGTAACTCCTTTTACTTGCATGTTAACCAGCAAAAACCATTACTAAACTGCACATTTTACAAATATATACACTGTGCAGGCACAACTATACGACCATACAGGACCGGTCAATGGATCCCTGAAGCGTGTACAGGAGTACCAGATTACGAAAGCTCTACTATGCTAATGGTTAAGGCGCATCGTCTGCATCTATCAGTTTTTCCACAGCATTCCCCCGTTACCTCCGAGGCTGTGCGCTTGATCAGCACTGCCCGCCGTAGGCGGTGCATATACTGGGTCTAGATTAAGCCTGGGGAGTAAATTCCGTTCTGCTCGCGGAATTTGGGTAATTTCGCGTTCCGTGGAGAACGCGAAATTGCCCAAAATTCTGCATTCCGCGTCTTCGCAGAATGTTTTGCTTGTTCGCGTTTTCAAAATGCATGTTCGCAAGATGTTTCTCCCCGAGCACGCAAACCGCGATCGCGAACAGGAAAAAAAGCATTGTGAACAAGCAATTCTGCGTGTTTGCAGAGATTTTTTACTGTTTCGCAAAACTTTGCGTAGCGCAACTACGCAAATTCCGCCCACCTCTAGTCTTGAACAGTGACTCTGCTGGACAGACTCCACCTTTCCGTGCTGTGGGTAGGAGCTTCCTCGAACAGCGACTGCTCTCGTGGAGTGTCTTCGTCACTCTGGTCATCAGAACTTGGGCGGCCTCGGTTCTTCTTGAGTGCTTGCACTGCCCCAGCATACCGTCCCTGCTGAGAAGTGCTGCTGCTGTCCTGTGTGTGTTCAGCTTGCATGCTAAGAAATGTTGACTCTTTCGTAGTTATCATTGCTTACATGCTGGTACTGACCCATTACGTATACCTACCCTTCTGAGAAGTGCTGGTCTTATCACATTACATACATAGTTGCCCTGTGGAGAAGTGCTGGTACTGCTCTAGTATATTAGCTAGGGATTAACTTGTGCTGCTGGCTAGCACTCATTTTTGGGAGCTGGGACTTCTTTTCCGTTATTAGACTTTGACCCTTGGCAAGAGGGAGAAAGACAGTAAAAGGGCAAAAAAATGCCAGTGAAACAGAACCTGCGAGATAGAGACGGGCAGTGTAGGTGGTGGAAGAAAGAGGGATAAGATAGAATCAAGGAATACATTGTACCGCTGCAGTCACTTTCTTTAAACCCATAATAAGCACTGACACAACCCAGTCCAAAGTCCACTAAATGCATAGCAGCCCTCTGGGTTATTGGTACGGTTTGATAAGTCATAGCTGACATGCTGAAAGGTGCTGGTACGATTTGATTCAATGTATAGCTGGCGTTCTGCTGCTGCCACATTGGACGTTCAGCATCCTTTCTGAGAAGTGTTTGCACTTTGCATTTGACTAAATGTGTGCTTGTCTGGCTGAGCAGTCCAGGACTTTCCTAATATGCCTGCTCTGTGGAGAAGTGGTGATACAGCCCTCTGCAGTGGCTTTGCCTACAACCAGGGCCACTGGAACTATGCAGCAGGGGAGGACCAAATTATGCAGCAGGGTTAACTAAATTATGTGGCAACAAAATGCCAATTATTCGGCTTAATGCGGCACATTTTATGATGGTATTACTTCATTATTTTCTCCTCACATGTTAACACCTCCTGGGCAAAGGTTTACCCCATTAGTGGTACAAAAGGGGGTGGTGATGGACGGAGCATCTGAATCAATCAAACACTCACACCCAGTCAAAAGATCTGGGTTTAATCCATCACCGTCCATTAGTACCAGTTTAACACCAAAATACAGCAACAAACAACACCATGGTGCCCAGCCAACCGTTGCCAAGGGCTTGCCACTGCATTGGCAGGACCTGCTTTTAGTTAACTTTTGGTCCTTTCAAGATGGAAACACTTTTTTTATGTGGTTAAGGTGCGCAGATTATGCAGCAGATAATGAATGGGTTGTGTGGCAAATGCGGTAATATCACATCATTCCAGGGGGCCTGCCTGTAAGTGCTAGTATTGCACCTCCCTGTGAAGTCCCAGGCCGCACTGCTGACGAGTGCCAGCACTCTCTCCTTTATAACACAATTCGTCTGCTGAGAAGTGCTGGCATTGCTTCGGTGCCCGCGAGAAGTGCAGACCGTGACACCAAACTCGAAGTTCCCCTCATACAGGGGCCCAGAGCCAGCGCGGATGTGAGGGGGAACACGCACAGGGGAGGGGGTGGTGTAATGGCTTCTTCTTTTGGGCGTGGCTGCCCCTCGTGTACTCGCCCCCTCTTTGGAGCCGCTGTCTTCCAGTCAGGAAATGACACTGCGCGTTTATTGTACTTGCTGGGAAGTGGCCCGGACTCCTCTCAGCGGGGAAAGAAAACATGTGCTTCTCGACAGAACAGAGGCTGTAAAAGGGGGGCAGCCACGTGTGTCCTGTGCATAAACCCTCATGGGGCCACTCTGCTCCCTTAGGGCACAGAGCCTGCTGTAGAGGACCACGCTGGCGTTCATCCGCCCAAGCAACTCCCTGGGTGTATCATGTGCATGATGCACAGGTAGAGTAAACAAACAGCAGTTTTCGGGGTTCAGACGCAGTTCAATGAGTAACTGCCAGCTGCAAAGATCTCGGCTTCGGATGCTCGGCGAAGGTTGCATACTACTGTGGTACTGCACTTCAAGCACAGTGACAAAAGGTGCTTAATTTGTAAAAAAAAAAAAAAAAAAGTGCTGGACTCTGGCCAGGAAAGCTTGCACCACAACTTGTCCCTGCCAGTGCTGCCAATGACAGTAGAACACAGTACTGCAAGTGTGACAGTTCTTTCTATTTCAGGCCCCCAGAGCTATAAGAATGGCGTTGGTGGCAGGTAATACTCGTTTAATTATGAATTACCGGTTGTGGTCATCTCCAACTTAGCCAGACATCACCACCTTGTGGCAGACTGTCACAAGCTCCGGTGTTGGCAATTAAGTGCTGGTGCCGAGCACCGGGAACCACCTGCTTAAATGAAGTGGCTGCTTGCTGCAGAGACCTGTAAGAAACTTCCAAATCAAGGGTTCCAAACACAGCGAAAAGACTCGGACGGAAAAAAGTATATTCCAACACCCGTGAGATAGTTTAGTGTGTTGAAGGCAGCGCCAGTGTAAATTGTCAGTTTGAATAGCTGACACCTCACCTTTGCCAAAACGAATCCCTATCGAGTTCGAGCCTAGCATACAGACCAAGAACTACGTCAATTGTGAGCAAGCACTGATAAATTCAATAGGCCTCGCTTTAAAATGCGAGGACTCGGTTATTGTCTTGTAAATGTTTGCTTGTAAAGCATAGCAAAAAATAGAACCCCCAACCCCAAAAAAATATATGGCTAATGGCACATTGTATGTGAATGCATCACCTCTTGGAAGGTTTTTATCTGTGTGCAAGTGCATCACGATTCATGCACACGAGTGGCCATTTTGAAATAGGTTTTTTGAAAAAGTGTTCCAAGATGGCCACCATTACATGCACACGCGACGCAAAACGCATTTGGGAGGGAAGAGGGGGCAAGCCACACTGACAACCATTTGTGTGTGTAAAAGGCCGCTTTATTGAAACAGGTGCTTATCACAATTTTATTAACACTGGTACTTTGCCTTACAAAACTAAAACCTCTCTAAACATAAATTTACCTGACCCCTTGTCTTTCCTCCTCCCACCCCTACGATCCCCACATCATAAAACCCCCAACATGCAATGCATAAATTTCAATAACAATAAATATTACACAATCTTATAACATAGCATTTAAAACTCCTACCCTCCCATGACCTACAATCCTACCTGCCTTCCTGCAACTGTAACTAATGAACCTCTAATGTAAACTCCCAACCGGATTCACCTTTCCCTGCTCCTGTTCACAAAGTCCCCAAACTTAACCATAAACTAACAAACTCCAGCCAAACTTGGCCAACTCAAAAACCACCCGCCACCCAGGAAAAGGTGGGAGGGTAGGCGGATACGCCACCGCCTCCCCTTTTCTGCTCCCCTGCCCTCTAGCCCTAACTCCTAGCCCCCCCCCCTCCAGGCCTCCTATCTAACCTAACCCCCACCAGGTCCCCAGTATGTCCTGCTCAGTCCCTGCGCACTCCCAGCAGCCTGGCCAACACTTCCCGCAGCTCCAGCAAGTAGAGATCCATACCAATTCGTGAAAGATGCACCCTGTCGCCCCTGAACAATTCCGGCGCATCATAATGAATGTCCTTATGCCTGATTCTAGAAAATAAATGGCGACAAAATCTTACCATCTCAACATTCACCTTCCTCCTGGCCTTATCCACTGTGCCAGGGTTCACTGCGCCCCTATACACCCGACGCAGGACAAACTCTGTCCAGACCACCGTGCACCCTGACCACTGCCTCTTAATCTCCTCCAATCCTTCCTCATGGCCCTCATCAATCAATTAATCAATCATTACATTTGTAAAGCGCACTACCTACCCGTGAGGCTCTCAAGGCGCTGGAGGGGAGGAGGGGGGGCTGCTACTGATCGAAAAGCCTGGTCTTGAGAAGTCTTCTGAAGGACAGAAGGTCCTGGGTCTGTCGTAGGCTGGTAGGGAGAGTGTTCCATGTCTTGGCGGCGAGGTAGGAGAAGGATCTGCCGCCGCCGCCGGTGGTTTTCCGGATGCGTGGAACTGTGGCGAGGGCAAGGTTGGCAGAGCGGGGGCTGCGGGTGGGGGGTGTAGAAGCAGAGTCGGTCATTGAGGTATGCTCGTCCGGCGTTGTGTAGGACTTTGTGTGCGTGGTGAGGAGTTTGAAGGTGATCCTGTTGTTGACGGGGAGCCAGTGCAGGCCTCTCGGCTGGGGTGTGATGTGGCTGTGTCGGGGGACGTCTAGGATCAGTCGTGCCGAGGCGTTCTGGATGCGTTACAGCCGTCTCAGGAGCTTGGTTGTTGTTCCTGCGTAGAGGGCGTTCCTGTAGTCCAATCTGCTGGTGACGAGGGCCTGAGTGGCGGTCTTCCTCGTGTCGGAGGGGATCCATTTGAAAATCCTACGGAGCATTCGGAGGGTGTGGAAGCGGAGACGGCGTTGACCTGCTTGGTCATGGAGAGGGCGGAGTCGAGGATGACCCCTAGGTTGCATGAGTGGTCGGTGGGTTCTGGGGCTGATCCCAGCCACCAGGAGTCGTCCCAGGCTGAGGCCGAGGATGAGGACCTCCGTCTTGTCTGAATTCAGCTTCAGCCTGCTGTCTTTCATCCATTCGGCGACGGCCTTCATTCATCTGTGGAGGTTGGCTTTGGCGGTGTGGGGGTCTTCGGTGAGGGATATGATCAGCTGGGTGTTGTCGGCGTAGGAGATGATGTTGAGGCTGTGTTGTCGTGCGACATGGGCGAGTGGTGCCATGTAGATATTGAACAGTGTTGGGCTGAGGGATGATCCCTGTAGAACGCCGCAGATGATCTCGGTGGTCTTGGAGCGGAAGGGTGGGAGGCGGACGCTCTGGGTTCTGCCGGAGAGGAAGGATGCAGTCCGGCCAGGGCCTTCTCTTCGATTCCGGCGTCGTGGAGGCGTGCTGTTAGGGTGTGGTGGCAGACCGTATCGAGGGCTGCTGATAGGTCCAGAAGGATGAGGGCGGCTGTTTCTCTTTTGTCCATCAGGATCCTGATGTCATTGGTGGCGGCGATGAGTGTGGTCTCGGTGCTGTGGTTGCTGCGGAAGCCGGACTGGTATGGGTCCAGGATGTTGTTTTCTTCGAGGTACCGGATTAGCTGTCTGTTGACTATCTTCTCCGTGACTTTCGCCGGGAAAGGGAGCAGGGAGCAGGGAGATGGGCCGGAAGTTCTTGAGGTCGTTTGGGTCCGCCTTGGGTTTCTTCAGTAGGGTGTTGATCTCGGCGTGCTTACAGCTTTCTGGGAAGGTTGCTGTCTCGAAGGAGAGGTTGATTGTTTTCCAGAGATGGGGTGCGATGGTTGTGCTGGCTTTGTTGAAAACGTGGTGAGGGCATGGGTCAGATGGGGAACCGGAGTGGATGGAGTTCATGGTCTTGATGGTGTCTTTGTTAATGACGTTGGACCCGGTGGTCAGGCGGCTGGTGCGGGCGGTGGTTGCAGGGGTGATGGTCTCGGCGGAGGGTGTGGGGGTGGCGGTGTTGAAGCTGTTGTGGATGTCTGTGATCTTGTGGTGAAAGAAGGTGGCCAGTGAGTTGCACAGGTCTTGTGATGGTGGAATGTCGTTGGCGTTGGAGCTGGGGTTGGAGAGTTCTTTCATGATGTTGAAAAAGTGGGCCACATTTAGGCTAGTCCCAAAGTAGCACAAAGCCACAAAATGGCTGCACCCGTCTGGCGCCCCACCCCCCTTCCAATCTGCCCGGGGGCAGACCTCGCGGTGCTCGGCTGCCCCCCCAAACCCCCCCTTATACACTTCAAATCGCACCAGTAGCAACTTTTGGCTTTTTTGTTTTTGTTAAGTTTAATTTACTGTTCCAAGATAGCCACAGAGCCTGGTAGCAATGTGCAGCTGCTGAAACCTTGCAGAAAATATATATTTTTTCAATAGGAAGACATTTAAAATGTAGGTGGCAATGGTGTGAAGCACGAGGAGGCGAAGAAAAACAAAGGATGAGCAGAGAGGTGTGACTGAGTAACAAAGGAACGAGTTGTGGGTTAATCAGCAGCAGACAAGCAGGAAGGGATGGTAGAGCAATGGAAGAACTGGTGTGGGTAATGAAAAGAAACTAAAGAGTGGGAAGGGGTAGCAGGGTAGAGAAAGTAGTGGAGGAGAGCAACATGTACAAGGGGGAGGGAGAGATGTAAAATAAAAGAAGCCAACAAGAAAAGAGAAAAAAATACACTCTAACTGCTAAGAAAAAAAAGTTGTTTCCAAATTGTAAGCAATGGAAGGATACAACTCATCCATCAGGAACAGTGTAAAACAGCATTTGAGAAGGGGCAAATCCAAGAAAATGAAGGAAAGCCATTGAATAAGAAGCAAGGAAATGAGATTGACTAGAAAGCTAACCAATGATAAGCAATGTGCTAACTCAAGGCCAACTGTACCAAGTATTGTACTGTACTTAAAAGGACTTTTGTCCACAGACTGCTAAAACTATCGGTAGATGAGATCGAAAAATGAGTGTTTACCACAATCATTACTGAAAAGGAGCCTCCAGTTCGAGTGCCTGCGTGTTAAGCAGCAATCAAAACCCTAGAAAGCAATGAGCTGATCTAGAAACAGGTCGAACTAGTACCAGACTTCCAACATGATACCCATTCTCACCAGCTTAAAAACAAATCGTAGAATTTTTAACCCTATTTGTCAAAGCAGAAGGGGCTGGTGACTGTGCCTGTTGTGACATACACATTGAAGTTTAAGATGCAGGTAGATTATTGGGAAATACATCATTACCGTTCAGGTGTACCACTACCCGAATATGGGTTCGTAGGTACCAGTAAAGGACTGATGCCCCTTCAGTTGATGTGCTCTTATTCTTAATCCTTAATATTTTGTGGTCTACATAAAAAAGTTGACAGCCAAAGTGCGAACAGAAAAATTATATTAGGAATAAGAATATATTCAAAAATGCCATTTTTGGAAATGAAAAAGTGAGATGCAATACTGTAGGTTCGAAAAATATTGGTGTATTTTATTGTTTTATGCATGTAAAAGAGGGAAATGTGGGAGGGGGCATGGTTAAAACCACTGAACCAACGTGACCTGTAGAGATGGGAGTATTTTTTTTAATTTTATTTCACAGTTTTACCAACGCGTAGAGAAAAGGGCAATTCTAAATTATGACAGACTTGATGCAGGAAATCAATCAATCATTTGTAAAGTGCACTACATACCCGTGAGGGTCTCAAGGCGCTGGGGGGGAGGGGGGGAGGGGGGGGTGCTACTGATCGAACAGCCAGGTCTTGAGTATCCTCCTGAAGGTCAGTAGGTCTTTGGTCTGACGTAGGCTCAGTGGGAGGGTGTTCATGTCTTGGCGGCGAGGTGGGAGAAGGATCTCCCTCCTGTGGTTGTTCTTGGGATGCGCGGGACGGTGGCGAGTGAGAGGTCGGCGGAGCGTAGCTGGCGGTTGGGGATGTAGAAGGAGAGCCGTCTGTTGAGGTAGGCTTTGCTGGTCTTGTGGAGTGCCTTGTGTGCGTGGGTGAGGAGCTTGAAGGATATCCTCTTGTTGACTAGGAGCCAGTGCAGGTTTCTCAGGTGGGGGGTGATGTGGCCGTGGCGTGGTACGTCGAGGATCAGTCGTGCCGAGGCGTTTTGGATGCGTTGTAGTCGTTTGAGCTTGGTCGGGGCTCCCGCGTAGAGGGTGTTTTCGTAGTAGAGTCTGCTGCTGACGAGGGCCTGGGTGACTGTCTTTCTAGTATTTGTCGGGATCCATCTGTAGATCTTGCGGAGCTTTCGGAGGGTGTTGAAGCAGGAGGAGACTGCGTTGACTTGCTCGGTCATTAAGAGCGTGGAGTTGAGGATGATTCCCAGTTTGCGTGCGTGGTCGGTGGGTGTCGGGGCTGCCCCCAATGCCGTCTGCCACCGAGGATGAGGACCTCCGTCTTGTCCGAATTCAGCTTCAGACGGCTGGTCTTCATCCAGTCGGCGACTGCCTTCATTCCTTCGTGGAGGTTAAAAAGCCTGTAGTTACAAGTGAAGCAAGACCATTTTACATTGAGTCTTATCCCAAAAGTAGAAAAATGCCCCACAGTTGTTTGCAAGAAAAAACAATGTAAATAAGCATTTCTCACTGTCCCACAGGCCTCTAACGAGTTTTCACTCAAGTTCATGTAGAAAGTGGAGATATTTTGTAACCCCAAACAGGCTTGGCTGCCTCTGTTCCATCTCATGGCCATAAACCTCTCCCCATCTGCATCCATTTGTTGTTCACGCTCATCAAATGCAAACTTGTGCGTCATACCACAAACCACTGTCGTCTGTACGCTCAGAATAATTCTCTTGCTTATTTAAATCTACCAGCTTGCCTAAAATGTTGGCTTGTTAGCTTACTTAATTTAATTAGACCATTTAAACCTAAAACAAATTCTATCTGCATTATTTTTTTCTTTTAAAGAAATAGATTTATCATTGAATTTTCTTTTTTCACTTTTGCTTTAAATTGGTTTCCTTTTTTCACCTTCAGTCCACATTATCAAGCACACAGTCCTTTGCCGGGCAAGACTTGGGTCAGTGTGGGACAGGTATCCTGTCCTCATTCCCTGTCTTCGTGGGGCCTACCTACTTTCTTATAGACCTCAACTAGCCATTTGGCTCCTCCTTGAGGGAGTGACCCAGTCTTCCCAGCGCCCTTCTGTCCTCTTAAACCTTCCACTCCCACAACACCCATCCCCCGCCTTCAAGTTCTCAACCCTGTCCAGTGTCCGCTCAGGCTTGTGTTCTTTATACTTTGGGCCCTCTGACTTCTCTCCCCAGTCCTCCCTAGTACCCTCTCCTCCCCATGCCCACAGCTCGGCTATCCACTATTGTATTGGGTAAATCCGACCTCCCCCCCCCCCCTTTAAATGTGTTACCAACTTATACTGCCTGACCGTCTCTGTTCACTTGGGGCCTAACACTGTGTTCTCAGAACCACTTGTTCTATTGTTGTCCCATCCTTCTGTGGTAGGTGCTCTTCAATCCTCACACGCGGTAAGGGGAGCTCTCACCCAACCCTCCTGAGGACTGGCGCCCATGTTTTCCTTTCTTTCCAGCCCTTCTCTGCCATCGGTGGATAATCCTGGCCAGTCTGGCCATCTTTTTGGATTTGCTACACCTATTTTTCACCTGTGGATATCCTGTCAGTCATGGACTGCACCTCCTGTTACCTTACTCTGCTGAAGGGACATTGATGTAGTTGGACCCCTGTGTTAGTACATTTGTGTTGATCAGACTATTCCTCTTTTCAGGAGACACCATCACTGGTGTGAATGGTATCAATGTGGAAGGCGTGCGACATCGAGACATTGTGGATATCATAAAGGCATCTGGAAACGTCATCAGGTAAAGCTAAAACCGCCCTTGAGTTTCATGTTAAAACCGTCCTGGAGTTTTCAGGTTACGGCTTGCAGGTCTTTTCTCCTTGTTTAATGACTGTAGTCCTCAGGCCACGGCTAGTGGGCCAGATGCACTTCCTTAATGGCTGTCTCGGAGCAAGCAGAGTAAAGGCTCACAGGCTTAAGCTACTCAGTGAACAGTCACTCTCCAGTCATGTCTCCTCAGCCTGATCAGTTATTGAATGGGGGCCCTGGAGTACGTCACAGGGTTACAGGACATGCTTGACCTCAAGAGGCGCCCTTGGCTAAGGATGGCCGGTAAACTAGTAATTGCTGGCTGTTGGGTTCTGTCACTATCCAAGGCATATCGTTTGGGAAAGGGGTGGGCAATATTTTGTACGTCTTGAACAGCAAGGCCTGCAGTTCTTGCTAGTTTACAATGATCTCAATTAATTCCTTGACCATTCAGTGCTAAAGTAAACTAGGGTATATTTAGGGTGGTGGATTGATGCCAGCTCTTTTCTTCCTATTGTAACCCGGTCCAGATGAATCTGAAGAGGCCAGCCCTCAAAAAGGATCTGTGTTCCTTTACTTGACCCGTTGCATTTTCACTCAGCTGTCCCATCTGCTTTAGAGCTGCATTCTATTAAGCGGTCACCCAGCAGCCCTCTACCTTCTCTCTGCTATGTCTTGTTGCCTCTGGCACCATCCCCAAGCTCTGGCAGTGTTTGGAGTATTTTATTAAGTGCTCACCAGGGAAGGCCGATCCCTATGCCTTGGTATGTGAACTGAGATGTCTATGGGCTAAACTTGTTCTTGTGTTAGTCCTGCATGAAGCTGCAATAGTTGGCCATTTTCACAAGATTAAATCTTTTTGATTGTATCTAGACAACTTTTTGACAACCTGCCCTCTTTGGTCTGCTGGTTCAAAACTGCAAATGAGGGCAGTCATTTAGACTTCATGTTCTGAGATATCGATCTGTTGTGCATTGAAAGTCCATTGCAGCGCCTCTTGTAGTTGATTTCTTGGTAGGGGTGTACATTTGTCATTGACCTTGTGTGCATGCTGGAACTCTGCAACTAGAGACCCAATGCACACAAATCTTTGACGCTTATGTGTAAAGATGCTTGCTGTGTGGTGAGAATATTCCCCACAGAATTAAAATGCTTGCCGTGTTATTCATCTTGCAGGTTGGAGACCTTGTACGGCACAGAAATACGACGGACGGAGCTGGAAGCTCGGCTGCAGTATCTGAAGGTAGGAGACAGACCAATCTGGGCACGTAGCATCTAGCGTTTGGTTTGCGGGGCCAGAGCGTCTTGTGTCGAAGTGTCTCTCTGTTCCATATTGTACTGGGATTATGGGGGAGGCTGCTCTAGTGAAAGGGAAGGCATGCCATTGAAGAACTTGTCCTGATTTTGGTGTATTGTGTTTAATGATGTATTCTTATTATTTTCTAGCAAACTCTTTACGAAAAATGGGGAGAATACCAATCTTTGATGGTCCAGGAGCAGCGCTTAGTCCATGGTAAGGAGGGGGCTCCTGTGCAGGAGACCGAACTATAGTTATGTGTAGTAGGACGAGACTTCACTATGGATGGGGGAGTTCTTGGGTTCTTGCCTACGGTTACATCTTGAGGGCAGCTACCATACTTCCTATTCGAGGGTTGTTGGTAGCAGGCTTCCTGTGGCAAGGGGTGGTTGAGGGCAAATTTGCTAATTTGTGATTGGGTAGGCGGGCTTAATCTATCGGGAATAATCGGCTGTGGGCAGGAGCTTGAGATGGTTTACGTTCATGTACAGCAGAGAATGGCATTCATGTGCCTGGGATGGAATTGGGGATTCATGTGCCGGGGCTGTTCCTGGAAAGTGGCGCTCATTGAGCAGATGGTGGAGTTGAAGGCTTCCTCAGCAGCTGCTAAAGTGGTTAAGGGTCCCAGAGATGTCGCGAGAATACCTTGTTTTCAGACATTGGCATTACTCTCAAAAATCAATGATTTTAAATGGGATATCCCAGTGAATTTGAGTGAACTAAACAAACTCCTCGTCCCAGAAGGTGTTGATCTGCTAACTGAATGCTTGGACCTGGAATAAGGTGTCCTTGTGGCAGTTATCCATTTATTGTTTGTTTTTTTCTATTATTGTATTCGGTGAAATAGTAACACTGGAGCTGTGCAGCGGTTGGAGTGAAGGTTGTAGCTACCACTGTTGGCACTGGAAGTGAGGGCCTTCAGTTAAGAAGAGGGAAGAGGGAAGAGTTATGTGCAGATGAAGGGGTGAACAGGGCATTCTGTGCAGAGGCTGGGGTAGCTGGTGCTACCAGTGGAGAAGATGAAATTGGTCTTAGTATAAAGATTTCGAGAATTGGTATGGTGGGGCTATAGGAGAAGCCTTTTCAAGCATGTGGAAGTTCAACTCTTTTCTCTCTGACAACTTGTTACTAAATCTCAGGTACCTTTCTGGTAGACTGCCTGTTGTACTCAATGGCCACTCTGGCCTCTCGATCGTTGCTTTTGGTATGTCAAACTAAAATACTAAATAAACATTTGTGTTCTCTCCTAGGGATTGTCGCCAAGGATCCGAGTGTCTACGAGACCCTGGAGTCTGTGCGCGCCTGCATCTATGGGACGAGCATCTATGGTGGCCCTGAGTCCTTGAAGCACTTCCTCTCTGCCGGGAGCACGTGCAGCAGCGCTAGCTGCCTCAGCAGTGCCTGCGAGGAGGACCCCTTGTACCAGACTTGCTACTTCGACTCAGTCGACTCCCTGGAGGAGGTCCCTGCTCTCCACTGCAAGGCTAACAGCAGTAACAACCACCTGAACCGGCCCACGCTAATCCGCAGCTCCAGCATGAAGTGTGCTACCAATGGGGGGCCCACACGCAGCTGGGATAAGCCGCGAGAGCAGAGCAGCTATGTGGCTCCACCCAGAAAATCCAAGCACAAAAGTTTTCGCAAAAGGCTCCTGAAATTTATCCCTGGACTCAACAGATCTCTGGAAGAGGAGGAAAGCCACTTGTAGGGTGGTGTTTTGAACACTGCGAACCTTCGTTGGGGGTTGTATCCGAACCTGAAGTGAGATACGCCGCTCACACAAAGCCTACGGATTGGAGAAGCTCATATTTCTGTCATATTCTTTGGAATGAGCCAAATCCCTAACATTGGAGATCCTCCTATGGGCCTTGGGAACGTGTCTTGTTTATGGACTCCTGGTTTTTGGATTGAGCACATAGTCAACCGAGGAGCGCCTATGTAAGGGGTACAGACTAGGAGATATACATCCTTGTTTGTTGACCTAACAATGGACCAACCCACAGAGCTTTATGTACTGAGACCAAAGGGGGGGTGGAACGTTTCCATCCTTCTCTTCCTTTCTGGGCTAAAAGTTCCAACCCAAGGAGGGGAGGAAGGGTGGCTTCGGGTCCTTTGTTCAGATTTCGCACTGTAGGGTTTGTGCGGTCCAAGAGGACCCTTGGAAGGCTTGACTGGTAAAGTTCTCAAGGTCCTACAGGGCTGAGCCCGAAGCAGACGAGCACTGGTAGGGTCTACACACGCTTTTCGTATGGTTTGCTCCACTTGTGCCATAAGCTCAGCTGGATCCCTGAGGCGCAGAGCACCATGAACAGAGAGGAAGGACACGGCTGGCGGCGAACCCTGGAAGACTTGTGGCTCTGGCAGGGGATTGGTGGAGGCCCATCTCCCTGCGACAAGAAACTTTTCTGTAATAGATCAGCCGTGTATACGGGCCTGGCCAGATTAAGTTATTTTTATTTATTATTTTTGTACGTAAGAGTGTTTCTCGCGATATTTGCTTGTGTTCTTCTGTTTTGTCATGTATGCCTCTCCGGGTGGGTGGTGGTCAGTTCTCGCTGTCACAGAGGGCGGAAAGCGGAAGGAAGTGTGCTCGGTTGTGCAAGTGTGCTCGCCCGACGCCCCCGCCGTTCATTCCCTTCGTGCAGTGTCACGCTCTGAGCCTGCTTTTCATTATTTAATTGGAAGCACATCTCCCTTTGAAGGCCGGCGAGGGTCTGAGGGGGCGTTGAGGGCTTTCCAGGCGAGCTGACGAGAATCCCAAACCTTTCACTCCTTCCAGCGGCGTCTGTGCTGCAGATGGAGCCAAGAACTCATTGTGGTTAGGCAGCCCCGGGGGTGGCGGGGGTACACCGGGCCGGCAGATGTCCGGAGCAACAGAGGGTGGTGGCCTCGACACGTGAAGAGCTTCCGGTGTCGGCTTCAGTTAATGCTGTTTTTAAAAAATAAAATGTAAATTAAACATCCACTGCTGTCCTGGAAAATGGCAAACGACAATTTCCAACATGCCAAGTGGTTGTTAAAACCCAGGACTGCTTGAAGGTGTGGCACGGCATAGCCAGTTGGCGGGAGGCAGCTATGACGGGGTGCTCGGTGAGAAGTTGAGCCCCCTAGTCAATAGGTTACGCTGCATGGCAGCCGTCGCTTGGCACGTGTGCCCGACCGGGCCTGGTGTGGGAGCCCTGAGCAGCTGGGCAGTTCTAGAATACCACGGCACTTGGGGGATATCAGGGCGTGGGGTGGGCTGTTCCACTGCGCGCCTCATCCTTTGCACAACAGCAACACGGGCCCCTAAATACCAGCACGTTCCAAGAATGACAGATGCCCCCTGCAGCACGCGTCTTGGCCAACAGGTGCCCCCACGCCCAGCGAGTGCGCATACCCCGCGGCCACTGCCACCAGCACAGCTGAAAGTCCCGTTGCATGGCATGTCTGCTTGTCTTCGGGCCCGGAAAGAGCCACCGTCCCCAAGCTCAGGCTCGAAGTTCAACGTTTCCTCTTCTCTTGTAGGAATGTGTGACTGGTTCCAAGCTGGGCTCGCCCCTTTCCGGCCACCGAGAGCAGTGCTGGGCAGCGTGCAGGCAAATCCTAGAATGCTGACACCCGTTCACAGTGGTCTGGTTTGTCTGGTAGAGGCCTGAGTCACGTGCAGGCACCCCCGACCCCGAGGGAGAAGCAGGGTGAAATGGCCTATGCCTTGGGCTTTCAGGCTGGATTGGGAAGGTCCGTTCTAGACACTTTCCCCCTCGTTTGATCAAGCTAGACTCCGTAGATTCCGTGGGACTGTTTCAGAAGCGGGCCAGGCACTCCTGCCTGCAGAGCTTGTGTTCCAGCAGACGTGTGGACTATATTCACCACCTGGAAAGGTCAGCCTCCCACCTAGAGGTCTCTGCAGTGCCTCCATGTTCGAGTCCCCTACAGCTTGGCATTTCCCATCATCTGCCTTTGTGGGCCTTATTTATTCCGGCTGAGTTTGGGGCATTGTGGCAGGGAATGTGTTTGGAATGGGTCTTGGGCACCCACACACACAATTGAGTTTGGGGTGAATCTGGGACACCTGAGTAAAGTTATGGGTTTGTGATGCAACTTGGGTATCCGTGGCCGTGTTTTGGTTTTGAATGGGATTTGTGTACCAGCATGCAAGCTTGGAATATGGTTTTGTCACTCGCACCAGCACTGGTGTCTGGAAGTGAGTTTGGAAGGGAACGTTGACAAGACTGCTCATGGGCTTGGAGCTGCACTCTGGCTCCTGTGCAAGGGTCTGTTTGATACAGCACTTAAGTAAGTGAGGTTGGACTAGAGCACTTGAGCTGGGGCATGAGTTGGAACAGGGCACATCCATGTAAGCCTAGGAAGAACTTCAATATAGGGAGCTGGCCACTGTGCCAGGATGAGAGTTTGCAGGTTACTTCTATTGCAACACATGTGCCAAAGGTTTTAACAGCAAAGAAAGAGGGGGAAACAAAAACTCATGAACTTCACCCACAGAAGGACAAGATAAAACTTTTCTTAAAATAATAAACAAAACAAACCAGTTGATGGATTAACAAATGAAAGTATATATTTGTACGTAAATGTTTGAAAGCTGTCTCAGTCCTACACATACATCTTCGGCTCTGCTGTCGTTATCACTTGATGGCGAAGCCCGTAATTTGTTTGTCCTATTCTTTATTATCCTACATTGCAAGGGATAGATTGCTAAAAATTGGACGCTCCTTTAAATGGGATTCCTTTTCGCTTTCAGCTTGCACTAAATTAAAGAGGTCTGAAGCAGAGAGTAAAACGATAGTTTAAAAAAAACCAAAAAAAACAATTCTATGCTTCTAAACAAAATGCGAGTTGGAACCATTCTAGGGCAAGTTATTCTAAAATGTCCTTATTAGATTGTTTTGCATCAATTTCTCAAAGTCAAGCTATTTAATTTGTCTGTACCCTGCTGCAGTGAATGTTGGCTGATTACTGTACCCCTCTTATAGATGAATGTCCGCCACCCTCATTGCTGTGCATTTCGATTTCTTCTAATTTGTCCTAGTGAAGGTGTTTAGTCTCATATTTGCCCATGTAGGCCAAAACGTGTTGATGCTCTTTTTCTAGTAGCTGTACACAAAAAGAATCTAAAGATGCAGTATAGAAGTAGCACCATTTCCACAGTTCAATGTAATGAACAGGTTCTTTTTCACAATTTTAAATGAAGATGTCTGCATAGGATTGAGAGATCTTTTTATTTATGATAAAAATAACTATGCATTTGTTTATCAATATATCCACTGGTCACATTTGACTGTAGTTTTCATTTTTCAAACCTCTCCTTTCGTGGGTTACTCTCTTGGCTCTGTTCTTCTATGTTCTTTCTGTGCTCTGCGTGTTCCTCTGGTCTTGTTGATTTTATTTGCTCTGTAAACCTCCCAGGTTAATTCTAATATGTCTTCAACTCTTCCCTTGATCTCCACCCCCCCCCCCCCCCACCCCTTTGTGATCCAGATTCACTTTCCTCCAGTCTCCAAAGTCCTGTGCCTCCGGGGGGGGGGGGGGGGGGGGGGGGGGGCTTGGGGAACCCGGAGTGGCCCTGGCCAGTGATGTGCCCTACTGCTTCCAGGTTGAACCGGAGGAGGGAAAGCATTAGGGTTGTAATACAGCAATGTATGGGTGGGCCCAAGGCCAGTTTAGCAAGCAATATTCTCCTTTAAAAGATTATTTGATGGATGCTTCGATTGGCAGTGCTGGCATGCTGCCCAACGCACTCTGAGAGGGACCAGTCTACTGCGCCTGTGTCGGACATTTTGGCAGGGGAGGTACTTTGAGGTACAATCATGGTTGGTACTTTCTGGAGGTGGTTCAAGGTACAACCATGGCTGTAATAGGAACACAGTTAGTACAGTGGGTGTACGAAGTGGCCATGGGGATCCTTAAGGAAGCAGTAATCAAAGTTACGTGGAACCCAAGGAAGTGGTAGGGATCGTAAGGAAACCATCACTGTAGGTGAGGGTGAGCATCAACAGCAGACATTGGGGGTCAGGGGGCGTCCCCATGCCACATGGAGTTCACAGGGTTATTGGGGCAGGGGGATCTCAGGAGACCATGAGGGTCACAAATGCTCGGGGATGCCCTGAGGAAAGCAATGGGGGTTAAGAGGGTGCCCCAATAAGTTCTTGGGTGCCCTGGTGGTTGGGGAAGGTGGGAGAGATTTGTTGTTATGAGAGCAGCTTAAGAGGCACCATGGTTATGGAGGGTCCAGGGGATTATGGGTAAACAGAGTACTGAAGACTGCTTGAGGGTCGTAGGGGCACCCTGCGTTATGGTGCTCCCAGAATTTGTGGGAGAGAACAGTTATGGTGATTGTTGGAGAGCAGTGAGTAGGGGAGTTACTGGAGGTCCCAGACGGTCGGTGTAGCGCCTGAATTAGGAGGATCTCGAAAGTTCATGGGAGTTAGAGGATGGCCTTTGAAGACTGGGTTGGGGGGAACCCCTATGGTCTCGAGGGGGGCTATATACAAGGTGTGCTCACTATGGCTGGTGGCAGAGTAGTGGGAGACATTGAGGGAGATGGCCAGCACCAAACTCTAGGGACTCCGGGGCCCTTTTCGCGGGAGAGTCCGCAGTTCTAGGGTTCCTTTGCCCTGAGTGAGCAGCTCAGACTTTTATGGGACAGCACAGTTTGGGGTGTCCTCCCTAAGGTGGGGCACTCCACCGTGTTGGGGGGGGCAGAGTGAGGGGACTCTATGAACCATGGGAGAACATTGAATTAGGAGAACTGTGGAAGTCCATGTAGGCGGACTGCGAGGTGGGTGGGGGCTTTGGAGAGTTCAGGGGGGACATTGAGGGCCTGGGGGCGCTGAGTGCAGGGAGTGGAGCGGGAGAGCATGCAGTCAGTGGTGGGGGGCTGAGTGGGTCATGGGAAAGCTCGGAGTTACAGGGGGCATTGAGGGAGATGGAAAGCACCAAAGGAGACTCACACGGTTATGTGATAGCACCTAGTTCGGGGAGTGCGGGTGGACATGGAAGAACCCCCCCCCCCCCCCCCCCCCCCCCCCCCCCCCCCCCCCCCCCCCCGAATTATTTGGCTTCTCTGGGGTCATGTGCGGTACGTGGCTTGAGAAAGCAGCAGACCCCAGCCCCATACACCTCTTTCATCTGAGATGTGGCCAGCCTCCTGCTTGTCCGAGGACTCTGTACCGTGTGGAGGGAAGTTTACAGCTCGAGGTAGCCCTCGACCCTCCTTCCTCAGCCCCCTCCAACCCTGGTAAGCTCGGAATCTGGGCCCACGAGCCTCCTGTGGGAAAAGTTGTGTGTCCTGTACATTTTGTCGGCTTCTTGGGTCCGGCCCCGGATTGGAGATTTCTGAGCTGCACTTATCTACACCCACCCTTTTATGTTCTCTCCGCACTACACAAGTTTGTTTTCGTCTTTCTTTCGACGTTAAAATTGCCTTTTTTCAAATGAAAACTCTTGTTTATTTAAATAAAAACTGCATTGAGCAACGCGGTCTGCTTGCAATTTGTTCGTTGTTCTAAATGTATACTTTTAATTGTATGCTGTCTGTTGTGGTCGTCATGGCATTCCTGCTGAGCTAGAATTGTCGAGTGTTGCCTTTCTGGCGAGTATCACTTCCTGCCCCCACTTCTTGTCCCCCACACATCCTCTGGACCCTGCACTGAGCACCATCAAATGGCGCAGGGTTTCCGAATGTACTATAGCACAAGATACCGGTGTTGGGCCTATTCCTAATTCTATTTATTAGGTGAAGGGGCGTGACGTGAGTAGTCCAGGACCGCACGGTTTAGTCAGAGGGAAGTGGTGGGGTGAGGACACCAGTCTCCTGTTTGAACTGTGCACAGGTAACCATTTGGCAACTCCTTCGAAGGCTTCAAAACTTAACCGAGACATGGAAGTCGCCCCCCTTCTAAGGAGCCGATGGCAGAGTAGGGTGACCAACTGGTATTGGTGCAAATTCAGGACGGTGAGTTGTAAAAATTCAGGACAAAGGGTCAAAATTCAGGACAAAACTTTAGACAATTGGATACGTTTTACAGACGCATCAGAGGTCACGCAATAGTATATAAGTAAGCCCAGCCATATCCAAACATATTCAACCATTTGCAAACCTATCCATCATGTATCCTTCCATCTATCATTTCACTTATTCATCCTTTCACTCATCCATCAATTATCCATCCACCCTTTCACCCTATCCATCTGTACACTCATCCATCCACTCTTCTACCCCATCCATCCATTCACTCATCCATCCTTTCTCTCATCCATTTATCCTTTCACTCCTTCATTCATCTATTCATCCTTTTGTCCATCTACCCTCCCTTTCACTCTCATCCATCCTTACATCCACCCTTTCACTCATCCGTTCATGAATTCACCTTTGCACTTATCAATTCATCAATCAATCCACCATTTCGCTCATCCATCCATCCACCCACCCACCCACTCACTCATCAGCCACCTTTTTACTCAACCATCCTTTCAGTCATCTATCCACCCAGCTACCCTTCCACTCATACATCCAGCTATTTACCTTTTCTCTCTTCCATCCTTCCACTCACTCATCAATCCATCCATCCTCTCTCCTTATCCATCTATTCAATCTTTCATTCATCCATTCACCCTTTCACTAATTCATCCAGCCATCCACCCGTCCCTTCACTTACACACTCGCCCACCTTTTCACATTAATTTTGAGCTGAGCCTTTTTGAGAAGATGCCCGTCAAGACAAACAAGCATTGGAAATGCAATAGGTCTCGCATTAGAAAAGTTGGAGTTATTGGTATTGTAAATGACATGTTATTTATTTGTTGGTTTTTAAAATTGCTAAATTGATGGCTGTGTCATTTACAATGCCAATAGTTATAACTTTTGCGAATGTGACACCTATAGCATTTGGAATGCAACATATTTTGTATTTACGTGACTTAGATGGCAGCTCTTGTCGTTAGGCCACATCTCTAGAGAGCAGGAGAGTGCAGCAGGGGAGAGAAGCACAGCAATGCAATAGGTCTTGCATTAGGAAAGTTTGAGCTATTGGTATTGTAAAGGACACATTTTTTATTTATGTGCTTGTTTTGAAAATAGCGAATTAATAGCTTTGTTATTTACAATGCCAATAGTTTTATCTTTTGCAAATGTGACACCTATTGTAACACAATATGTGTTGTGAGGGTGGGTGAGGGTGAGGGGTTGAGGGTGAGGTGTTGAGGGTGAGTGAGGGTGAGGTGTTGAGGGTGAGTGAGGCTGAGTGAGGGTGAGGTGTTGAGGGTGAGTGAGGGTGAGGTGTTGAGGGTGAGTGAGGCTGAGTGAGGGTGAGGGGTTAAGGGGGAGGGGTCGAGGGTGAGGTGTTGAGGGTGAGTGAGGCTGAGTGAGGCTGAGTGAGGGTGAGGGGTTAAGGGGGAGGGGTCGAGGGTGAGGGGTTGAGGGTGAGTGAGGGTGAGGGGTTGAGGGTGAGTGAGGGTGAGGGGTTGAGGGTGAGTGAGGGTGAGGGGTTGAGGGTGAGTGAGGGTGAGGGGTTGAGGTGAGTGAGGGTGAGGGGTTGAGGGTGAGTGAGGGTGAGGGGTTGAGGGTGAGTGAGGGTGAGTGAGGGTGAGTGAGGGTGAGTGAGGGTGAGTGAGGGTGAGTGAGGGTGGGTGAGGATGAGGGGTTGAGGGTGAGTGAGGGTGGGTGAGGATGAGGGGTTGAGGGTGAGTGAGGGTGAGGGGTTGAGGGTGAGTGAGGGTGAGGGTGAGTGAGGATGAGGGGTTGAGGGTGGGTGAGGGTGAGTGAGGTTGAGGGTGAGTGAGGGTGAGTGAGGGTGAGGGTGAGT
Source organism: Lissotriton vulgaris (assembly GCF_964263255.1). NCBI lineage: Eukaryota > Metazoa > Chordata > Amphibia > Caudata > Salamandridae > Lissotriton > Lissotriton vulgaris. The sequence goes on along the minus strand of NC_141685.1, from coordinate 1,131,732,540 downwards.
GAGGGTGAGTGAGGGTGAGGGTGAGTGAGGGTGAGGATGAGAGGATGAGGGTGACTGAGGGTGAGGGGTTGAGGGTGAGTGAGGGTGAGGGGTTGAGGGTGAGTGAGGGTGAGTTAGGGTGAGGGGTTGAGGGTGGGTGAGGGTGAGTGAGGGTGAGTGAGGGTGAGGGGTTGAGGGTGAGTGAGGGTGAGTTAGGGTGAGGGGTTGAGGGTGGGTGAGGGTGAGTGAGGGTGAGGTATTGAGGGTGAGTGAGGGTGAGTTAGGGTGAGGGGTTGAGGGTGGGTGAGGGTGAGTGAGGGTGAGGTATTGAGGGTGAGTGAGGGTGAGTGAGGGTGGGTGAGGGTGAGGGGTTGAGGGTGAGGTGTTGAGGCTGAGTGAGGGTGAGTGAGGGTGGGTGAGGGTGAGGGGTTGAGGGTGAGGTGTTGAGGCTGAGTGAGGGTGAGGGGTTAAGGGGGAGGGGTCGAGGGTGAGGTGTTGAGGGTGAGTGAGGCTGAGTGAGGCTGAGTGAGGGTGAGGGGCTAAGGGGGAGGGGTCGAGGCTGAGTGAGGCTGAGTGAGGGTGAGGGGTTAAGGGGGAGGGGTCGAGGGTGAGTGAGGCTGAGTGAGGGTGAGGGGTTAAGGGGGAGGGGTCGAGGGTGAGGGGTTGAGGGTGAGTGAGGGTGAGGGGTTGAGGGTGAGTGAGGGTGAGGGGTTGAGGGTGAGTGAGGGTGAGGGGTTGAGGGTGAGTGAGGGGTTGAGGGTGAGTGAGGGTGAGGGGTTGAGGGTGAGTGAGGGTGAGTTAGGGTGAGGGGTTGAGGGTGGGTGAGGGTGAGTGAGGGTGAGGTATTTGAGGGTGAGTTAGGGTGAGGGTGAGTTAGGGTGAGGGTGGGTGAGGGTGAGTGAGGGTGAGGTATTGAGGGTGAGTGAGGGTGAGTGAGGGTGAGTGAGGGTGAGGGTGAGGGGTTGAGGGTGAGGTGTTGAGGCTGAGTGAGGGTGAGGGGTTAAGGGGGAGGGGTCGAGGGTGAGGTGTTGAGGGTGAGTGAGGCTGAGTGAGGGTGAGTGAGGGGTTAAGGGGGAGGGGTCGAGGCTGAGTGAGGCTGAGTGAGGGTGAGGGGTTAAGGGGGAGGGGTCGAGGGTGAGTGAGGCTGAGTGAGGGTGAGGGGTTAAGGGGGAGGGGTCGAGGGTGAGTGAGGCTGAGTGAGGGTGAGGGGTTAAGGGGGAGGGGTCGAGGGTGAGGGGTTGAGGGTGAGGGTGAGTGAGGGTGAGGGGTTGAGGGTGAGTGAGGGTGAGGGGTTGAGGGTGAGTGAGGGTGAGGGGTTGAGGGTGAGTGAGGATGAGGGTGAGTGAGGATGAGGGGTTGAGGGTGGGTGAGGGTGTGAGGGTGAGTGAGGATGAGGGTGAGTGAGGATGAGGGGTTGAGGGTGGGTGAGGGTGAGTGAGGGTGAGGGGTTGAGGGTGAGGGGCTGAGGGTGAGTGAGGGTGAGGGGTTGAGGGTGAGTGAGGGTGAGGGGTTGAGGGTGAGTGAGGGTGAGGGGTTGAGGGTGAGTGAGGGTGAGAGGTTGAGGGTGAGGGGTTGAGGGTGATAGAGGATGAGTGAGAGTGAGGGGTGAGGGTGAGGAGTTGAGGGTGAGTGAGGGTGAGGGGTTGAGGGTGAGTGAGGGTGAGGTGTTGAGGGTGAGGGTGAGTGAGGGTGAGGTGTTGAGGGTGAGGGTGAGGGTGGGTGAGCGTGAGGGTGAGCGTGAGGGTGAGTGAGGTGTTGAGGGTGAGGAGTTGAGGGTGAGTGAGGGTGAGGGGTTGAGGGTGAGTGAGGGTGAGGGTGAGGGGTTGAGGGTGAGTGAGGGTGAGGGGTTGAGGGTGAGTGAGGGTGAGGGGTTGAGGGTGAGTGAGGGTGAGGGGGTTGAGGGTGAGTGAGGGTGAGGGGTTGAGGGTGAGTGAGGGTGAGTGAGGATGAGGGTGAGTGAGGGTGAGGGGTTGAGGGTGAGTGAGGATGAGGGTGAGGGTGAGTGAGGGTGAGTGTGAGTGAGTGTGAGTGAGTGTGAGTGAGTGTGAGTGAGGGTGAGTGAGGGTGAGTGAGGGTGAGTGAGGGTGAGTGAGGGTGGGTGAGGGTGGGGGGTTGAGGGTGAGTGAGGGTGAGGGGTTGAGGGTGAGTGAGGGTGGGTGAGGGTGAGTGGGGGTGAGGGGTTGAGGGTGAGTGAGGGTGAGGGTGAGTGAGGGTGAGGGGTTGAGGGTGAGTGGGGGTGAGGGGTTGAGGGTGAGTGAGGGTGAGGGTGAGTGAGGGTGAGGGGTTGAGGGTGAGGGGTTGAGGGTGAGGGGCTGAGGGTGAGTGAGGGTGAGGGGTTGAGGGTGAGTGAGGGTGAGGGGTTGAGGGTGAGTGAGGGTGAGAGTGAGGGTGAGTGAGGGGTTGAGGGTGAGGGGTTGAGGGTGAGGGGTTGAGGGTGAGTGAGGGTGAGGGGTTGAGGGTGAGGGTGGGTGAGCGTGAGTGAGGTGTTGAGGGTGAGGAGTTGAGGGTGAGTGAGGGTGAGGGGTTGAGGGTGAGGGTGGGTGAGCGTGAGTGAGGTGTTGAGGGTGAGGAGTTGAGGGTGAGTGAGGGTGAGGGGTGAGGGTGAGTGAGGGTGAGGGGTTGAGGGTGAGTGAGGGTGAGGGGTTGAGGGTGAGTGAGGGTGAGGGGTTGAGGGTGAGTGAGGGTGAGGGGTTGAGGGTGAGTGAGGGTGAGGGGTTGAGGGTGAGTGAGGGTGAGGTGTTGAGGGTGAGTGAGGGTGAGGGAGGGGTTGAGGGTGAGGTGTTGAGGGTGTGGGGTTGAGGGTGAGTGAGGGTGAGGTGTTGAGGGTGAGTGAGGGTGAGGGAGGGGTTGAGGGTGAGGTGTTGAGGGTGTGGGGTTGAGGGTGAGTGAGGGTGAGGGTGAGGGGTTGAGGGTGAGTGAGGGTGTGACCATATCCATTCCAGACACTGATAATTAATTGGCGACAAAAGTTATTATTTGACGTGGCATATCTTAATTGCTAGGTTTTTTAATTACTAGTTGATGTTTAATTTTTGTAATCATTTTTTTAAGTATGCACCTCTTAAAAAATAAATAAAAATATTGCTTGTTATGTATTTCCATTTGTAGACCTAGAATAGTTATGGTGCATTGTATGTAGCTTTAAAAAATAATAAAAATGTAGACTGCTCAATGTATTTGCAGGTTGCCTCTTTCTGTCAAATAATATCCCTTGTTCAACTTACTATAGTGGCGCGGCATACTATGAAGCAGAGGAGGACTGACTGTCAGAGCCTTGCTCTTTCCTCTCTTGCCAACAGGGCTACTCCAGAATAAGACCACGAAAACCATAATTTGTGAAACATGGCCATTTGACTCGCAGCCCGGTCAGTGGAGGGGCTCCGCTTTCTGATCCGTAGAGGCTGATGGCAGTCACTTTCTTGAAGAGGAAATGGGGAATAAAAACTTTACTTTTGCAGTGATGTCGATGAACCTGGCTTGATGTCACACTGCTGCATTGTGCTGATTTTCTAAGTAAAAACATGCATAGTGAGGAGCACTAATACGGGTTTGAGATGGTGGAAGAGCTGCTTATCTCTTATGGAGATAGATTATCTGGGGGGAGGAAGGGCTCCTAATGGGAAGTGTAGACGGGGAGAAATTGAGAAAAAAAAGCTGAGCTGGGAGGGTGTTATTGAGGCTATCTGTTTGCCCGAGGGGAGGAGAAATGCAGGCCTGAGGCAGAGCACACGCTGAGAAGCTTGTGGGAGGGGGGCTGGGCTGCCTTTGATCTGGTAATGCGAGGCAGGCAGGCAGGGGGCTGGTGGCATTGTGCACGCGCTTTTTAGGGCTTGCGCTTGCGCAATGACCTAAAAAGCACATGCACTTGAAGAAATCGCCACTGGAATCGCCAGTGGTGGATCAACACTGGATAAGCCGTAATAGAGCTTCGCCAGCGATGCGCAGAAGCGCATCAGCAGGCGAGCCCTAAAAATCCGTTCCTGGATATTCCTCGCTGCAGGAGCCATTCCAGGACTGGGACGGAAGCCACCCAGGGCAGAGACAGGATCCACCGCGGGGGGCGGGGGGGGGGGGGGGGGGGAAAGGAGCCATCACAGGCACGGGGGGGACAGGAGCTACCACATGCGGGGACAGGAGCCATCACTGCGGGGGGGGGGTGGAGGGGCAGGGGCCATCACAGGAGGGGGAACTGGATCCACCAGGGTGGGCACAGGGGTGTGCATGCAGTATTCTAGTATCATCTTGGTCTCTTCCAGGGTGGGGTAGGGCTCCTCACCCCCTCCTGGACAAGACCACGAGAAGACAGTCTCTCTCTCTCTCTCCAAAATGTTAGTTTTGCCATCCCCCACTGTGATGTACAGTACGTAAAGGAGATAATCCAAGAGAACTGATTTAACTGATTGTCCTCCATACTTTGTTAATCAGTGTGGGTGCGATTGTGCCATTTCTTTATTTTATTACGTTATAGACTGCATGTTTGAAGAATCGAGGTTTACACTTTAGTAACAGTAATTAAGCTCCGTGAAGAGAACCATGTGCTGCCTCAGTGTAATCAGGGCCAGTTCTAGGATGTTTGGGGCCCTGAGAAGAGGCGCTGACCCCCCCCCCCCCTTGCTGGTGCCCTGAGAAAAGGCGCCGACCCCCCGCTGGAACCCTGAGCTGAGGCGCTGACCTCCAGCTGGTGCCCTGAGAGGAGGCTGACCCCGCTGGTACCCTGAGAAGAGGCACTGAGCCCCCCCGTTGGTGCCCTGAGAAGAGGCGCTGACCTCCGCTGGTACCCAGAGAAGAGGTGCTGAACCCCCCACTGGTGCCCTGAGAAGAGGCACAGACCCCCACGTTGGTGCTCTGAGAAGAGGCGCTGAACCCCTGCTGGTGCCCTGAAAAGAGGCTCTGACCCCCGCTGGTACCCTGAGAAGAGGCTCTGACCCCCACTGGTACCCTGAGAAGAGGCACTGAACTCCCATATGGTGCCTTGAGAAGAGGCGCTGACCTCCCGCTGGTGCCCTGAGAAGAGGCACTAAATCCCCCTCTGGTGCCCTGAGAAGAGGCACCGAACCCCCCCTCTGGTGCCCTGAGAAGAGGCACCGAACCCCCCTCTGGTGCCCTGAGAAGAGGCACCGAACCCCCCCCCCCTCTGGTGCCCTGAGAAGAGGCACCGAACCCCCCCCCCCTCTGGTGCCCTGAAAAGAGGCACTGAGCCCCCTCCGGTGCCCTGAAAAGAGGCACTGAGCCCCCTCCGGTGCCCTGAGAAGAGGCACTGAGCCCCCTCCGGTGCCCTGAGAAGAGGCACTGAGCCCCCTCCGGTGCCCTGAGAAGAGGCACTGAACCCCCTCCGATGCCCTAAGAAGAGGCGCCGACCCCTGCTTGGGCCCTGAGAAGAGGCGCTGATCCCCGCTGGTGCCCTGAGATGAGGCGCTGACCCCGCTGGTGCCCTGAGAAGAGGTACTGAACCCCCCTCTGGTACCCTGAGAAGAGGCACTGACCCCCCCTCTGGTACCCTGAGAAGAGGCGCTGACCCCCCGCTGGTGCACTGAGAAGAGGCGCTGACCCCCCACTAGTGCTCTGAGAAAAGGCGCTGAACCCCTGCTGGTGCCCTGAAAAGAGGCTCTGACCCCCGCTGGTGCCCTGAGAAGAGGCTCTTACCCCCTCCCCCCTCTGGTGCCCTGAGAAGAGGCACGGAATCCCCCTCTGGTGCCCTGAGAAGAGGCACGGATCCCCCCTCTGGTGCCCTGAGAAGAGGCGCTGACCCCCGCTGGTGCCCTGAGAAGAGGCGCTGACCTCCGCTGGTGCCCTGAGAAGAGGCACTGAACCCCCCCCCCCCCCCCTGGTGCCCTGAGAAGAGGCGCTGACCCCCCCTCCGGTACCCTGAGAAGAGGCACTGAACCCCCTCCGGTACCCTAAGAAGAGGCACTGAACCCCTCCGGCTGGTGCCCTGAGAAGAGGCGCTGACCCCCTCCCGCTGGTGCCCTGAGAAGAGGCGCTGACCCCCTCCCGCTGGTGCCCTGAGAAGAGGCACTGACCCCGCCCCCCCCCCTGCTAGTACCCTGAGAAGAGGCGCTGACCCCTGCTGGTGACCTGAGAATAGGCGCTGACCCCCCCCTGCTAGTACCCTGAAGAGGCGTTGTGCTCCTGCACAGATGAGATCGGAGAGCTACGAACTCTGAGCCCAGGCTGAGCTGCAGAGTGAAAAGTTTGACTTTGATGTGTCTCTCTGTGATTCCTGTTTTGTGTGTACATCTGTACAGCTCAGATCAGAGAACAAAAAGAAACCAGCATTGGCAGGACTGGCCATTTTTGTCTCTCACAAATTGCAGAAACATGACACATTCAGGGCTGTTTGCATCTGAATGGAAGCCCCTGCTCCTGAAGCTGCAGCCCCTCCCTCTTGGTCACCTTCAAGCACCTCTTAACAGCTCAACAAGGGCTGAAGGTGTGAAGGTTGCCATCTCGCTGTGCCTCTCCAAGGCTGCTGGGTGTCTGAGCTTTGGTACTGCATCGATACTGTTACACCCGACCTCAACAGCATCGGAGTCCAGAAGGGAGGTGGGTGGAAGCTGTACGGGCTTTAGGGTGCTGCAACCGGTGCCTGGTTAAAATTACAGACAAATGGCGTCCATTAAAGAATCCTTCACGGACAATGGACAGACGGCCAAAATTAGACTGTCCATGAAATTTACGGAAGGTTGGTCACCCTAGGTGCGAGGAGCCTCACATCGCCCTAGGTCTTCATCTGGCAGAGTAGGCTCCATGCTAGACCGCTGGAGGATTCCACTTGTGAAGGCAGCATCCCTAGTGGGGGAATGAGGCTTAAACCTGGACTCCTCCTGGAGGTCGGTAATTGCGAGTGCTCCATGTCCTGCGAGTCAGGCCGCTCTCAACATGACGCCCGACATTTTAGGACTGGTGAAGAGGAGAGGGAGACTCCGTACTTTAGGTGGCTAGATGTATTGTATTTGCATTTATAAAGCCCTTACTACCCCTGACGAGGTGTCAAAGCGCTTTTTTGGCGAATAGCACAGTACGGTGGAACCCATAAAGGATTAGTGTTGAATTAGTATAGTGAAATATGAAAGTAATTTGAGTGGTGGATAGATTAGTCAGTTATTTGGATTCAGAAGGATAGTGGAGAGATATAAGAGGGATAAAGGTTTGCATTTATATAGCGCTTGTTACTTCTGATTGGGTGTAGCCTCTTTAAGGGCCCGATAAGGAGAGGAAGGCATCATAACTATAACAAAAAAAACTGACTCGAGTACTTGTGCTTTCTAGGAGATGCTGCTTCACACCTTAAATGATTGTTCACATTGGACTGTGGAGAGAAGGGTAGGTGGGGAATGGCCTGTGGGTTCTCTTCAAGAAAGTGCCATCTTCAGACCCTCGTGTCCTACTATGAGTTGATGGTACTCTGTCCGACTCATCAGGAGTTTGGCACGTTCAGAAATAAGTTTTTTTTCAACTCATTGTTTGGCCTTTGTGTAAGAAGGATGCTACATGCATGCGAGTCCCACATACTTTTCAATGCTGCAAAAAAATAAATCTATGTAGCTTATCCTCCTTCGAGCTCTGTATTTTAGGCTTAAATCCCTTTACGTGCAGAACAAATCCAGGGTTTCCATGAAAAATGCAGAAAAGTGGGCATTGGTTAGAGGTTCGTCTTGACTGTCAAAGAATTTTAGACTACCCCCTTCGCAAGCGGAAAGTCTCGTCAATGTTTTAATCAAAATGCATGGATGCAAGTTTCTATTACTCCAAGGACTATCAGCTAGATTCATCAAAGTCCCGATTTGCGAGTCCTTAATAGCGATTATTAAGGAATCGCTATTAAGGACTTGCAAATCGTGATTCATGTAGAAATCGCTAAATAAATTGCGATTCCTACAGCCTCCTTATTTGCGATTAGCGAATTGCTAATCGCAAATAAGGAATAACTCCCCATTCATTCCTATGGGCCTAAAGGCCCATAGGAATGAATGGGGAGTCATTCCTTATTTGCGATTAGCAATTTGCTAATCGCAAATAAGGATGCGATTTCAAGGGTGCCAGGGGTGTCCAAAGGACACCCTGTACCACCCATGAAATGTAATCTACATTGGTGTTGCGCACACACATGTCCTTTGGACATGTGTGTGTGTGTGTAACATGCAACTTAGAAAAAAGCATTTTTCTAAGTTTTCGCTATTTACCACGAGGTTTGACCTCGCGGTAAATAGCAGCCCAAAATTGCGATTTCGCAATTTTAAAATGGTTCATGAATTGCAGTTAAGGAATCTCAAATAGAGATTCCTTAAATGCAATTCCTCGCAAATGTGCGAATTCTTTAATAGCAAATTTTGCATTTGGGATGGTGAATCCCAAATGCCAAAATTGCACTTGCAAAGGGCCAGATTCTCAGAATCTGGCCCTTTTGCGAGCGCATTTCGCTTGATGAATCTGGCTGTTAGTCCATAGTTCAGTGCTTTGGGACTGAATGGCTGCCAGCTGTGACTTCACAGATCCTATGGTAGTCACCTTGTCACCTAATTTCAAGTTGTACCAGAGGTCCTTCTGTTCCTGCGAAATGTGGCCTTAGTGTAGGAAGTCCAAAATGGGGCAACTCCTTACAGTACTGGAATATGAATTGTGTTTTGGTGAAAGATGTGTACATTATAACTATGGTTTATTGTTCTAGGAAGGCCACTTTCAGAAGTGCGGTGAGGTTGTCCCAAGCCACGCTATATAAATGCATATAACCAGGTACACAGAAGGGTGGTGTTTTTAATGCTAACTCGTGAAATACAGAGAAACCTAGATGCAAATTCTGAGGGCGATTGGGCGAGACAGGCAATGACGAAAGCTGGTATGTTGTGAAAGAGGTTAGCGATTGCAGACCACAAGCGGCTGATGGCCCCGGCTAGTGCTGTCACGCTAGGAGATGGAAATGAAACTGCACGGAAAGAGGAAGTGGAAAAAGGTACTAACCGCAGTGCGTCAGGAAGGCAGGCACGTCACCTCGCTATGTGGCGAATGGAGAGTGAGCTGCCACAGATGGCGCTTTACGTGGGCAGGTACTGTTGAATTTCCAGATGTGGCATTTACTATTCAATGGGTACCCTAATCACTTCTGGTGCATAATGTAGCCCCCGCCACAGGGAGTGCCATCAGGGCCCATGAGCTTTGAGTATCTGTACGGAAGCTAGCCTAAGTGAATCTTTAAATGCTGTCTTTCCAAATTTGGAAGACCCCCAGCTCACAATCGTTTTGTCTCGTGGATAAGGTTTTTCTACAGGGTGCTACTTTTTTTTGACTGTCCTGGCACTTCTTTGAAGAGAAGAGCCAGTAATCCTGCTTGGGAGTAGCAAGTCTTACCCCAGGCTAGCCTAAAACCCCCAAGAATCCCTCCGCGCCCACTGAGCCCTCTCCAAATCCTTCATCAAAAGGCCCAGTTTGTTCCACTCCATAATTTTTAAATTCAGGGAAGTCATCGACCAGATGCAGTGCAGACTGGGCACTATGGAGCCAAGTCCGGGGTGAGATTGTAAGTCTGAGCTGTGAGGGTGCGTGGGTGGCGGCAGCACTGGCGGAGTGGAAGGGAGCGGGATGATATGTGTTTTGACATGGTGGGATAAGTGCTTGGAGCCTGAGGGTGGGTGTGATGGGTGCAGTTGGAGAGGATAATGTGCAGGGTAACCGTGTTGTGAGGAGTCTGAGTCTGCAGGAGGAGGGGTTAGGCAGTGGATGAAAGGGTGCCTTGGGTGAGATTAATAACATTGTGCAGCGATCGAAGGCTTAAGCTGGGTCTCAACGGTTACACCCAGTTTTTTCTCCCAGCCAAGATCCCCTGCAGGGATCTGATCCTCCGAGCTTTGCTGGCTGCTAACTCGAGATCTGCTCCTCGAGGGGGCAGGAGGCAGGGGCTTGCTTTCAGCGATGAGAACTTTGAACCTAACAGCAACAGTCTCCATCAATAGTTTTTGTGGTCCAGCCTGTTTCCTGTGCTTTATGGAAAAGCCTGTTAGCGCCCATTTAAAATCCATGCAGTCCTACCCCTCGTTAGATGAGTGTGGGATGTCAAAAGAATACATGGTTTCCCGTTTTGATAGACCTGTGAGCATAGTAAGCAAAGTTTTTTTTTGTTTTTGAGAGAGGAGGGGGGGGAGGTCAGTCATATCTGCTTTCAGTGTATGTTTTTTCCCTTCTCCGAGACCCTGCTAAACTGGCAATGTCCAAATGTAGAATTGCTTTTCTTCCTGGTTTGGCTATCTGGAATGCAGAAATGTTCCTCCTAAGCAACCTCTTGGTTCCATTTTCTCTACAAGGCTTCAAACATTTCTTTTCGAATGGTGCCTATTGTGAGTGGCAGTGTTTGCCCCGCCACGCGTCTCCTCAGGTACTTACCCCGCTACAAGAACTGCCCATGAGAAGTCAGTACTTTGAATGCCCTTCAGAAACTAGCATAAATTGGTAAGACTGAATGTCGATACCTAGTTAATTCCTTACAGTAGTAGGCAGACAAAATTTCCCACTGGATCAGTGGACAAATACCTGCTCAAACTGAGCATCCGATTGAAAAGGAAAGCCAGCACAGGGCTGACCCGAGCCCTGCTAAGATGCACGTTGCCTTGCCCAGCTAGTAGACTATCATGCTATCGAGTAGATCTAACGCAAGCTACTGGGATTCAGAACAAGATAAAAGTGATCGGTGAGATGTTGACATTGATCTCAGATATGGTAATGACTTGTGTGCATCCATGGCTGTTTTGTGTTATTTTTTTTTTTTTTTTTTGTCTCCGTGCCACTCCGGACAGGGAACAAAATGATATTTGTTTCGGCTCTAGTTTGAACAGTCCAGCCTGAACTACCTGGCCACGTCCCCTCTGCACAGGAATACAAACCATCCTCAGCTGGTTGTGCCTTTTGGACCTCATTAGAAGGTTTGTTCTTTTTAATAGAAATTTTATTGGATTTTCTAAAGGAAACTGAGCAAGGAAAAAAGCACATAGACAATACGGCATCTAAGTACAATCCGAACCCAGAGTTAGGAATGCCAGATACATTATTGTAAGGTACATAGAAGCAGAAATCTTTTTACATATAGATGAAACCATCATGTAATACAGGGGTAGTAAAATCTGTTCCGGCTTTGCCAACCGATAAAGCAACATTGCAATAATCGTATAATGTGCGTTACTATTGCAGCAGTATATCAACAAACACACCCCAGCCACCAACCAACAAGTGCACCCGCAGTAGCAGATATTTAAGAAAGAGATGAGAGCGGAAATTTCCTGTCTAGTCTAGATCGTGCATCAATGATAGCTGACATGGGGTGTGAACATGAGTGTGCGATGTCTTGGAGATGGGCAAGTATGATCGGGTATGACTGTCTCCTCGCAGCCCTGGTACCATAGTTCATCTCTGGCGTGGCTCTGTATGTGGCTTGGGTCAGCATTAACGCAGAGTCGTGTCTCCCTGTGGGTCATCTACGTCGGGTAGAGTGAGTCTGTTTAGTACTTTGAAAGACTCAGTAGAAGATCCCTGGACATGGCAAAGGGCTTCTTCCGAAGTCCACGCATTCTTCACCTGCATGGCTCTCCGCGAGTCCCCATTGCTCCAGCTCTTCCCTCTAGACTGGTAATGTAGATGGAACCACTAGTTATGAGCACCAGGTCAGCGAATTTCACCTGCACTTTGTAACCCTTTGGATGTGGGTACAGGCCCAGCAGGCGACTCTGCTGTGGCCCATGAGCGTCCTCCAACCACCTCCCGCAATGTGATCACTATCTGTGTCCAGTAGGTAGAGAAGGCAGAGCATGACTATAACATGTGCAAGAGGTCCACGTTTTGTTCAGTGCATCTCAGACAATTTGCTGCCACTGCCGGGAACATTGTATGGAGTCGTTGGGTGTAAGATGTGCTCATTGGGTTATCATAAATTATACAAATTTGAATCCGAAGTTGTGGGATACTACCCTTGGATAAGCGAGAAGAGAGGCCCATTCTTTGTCGATCAGGACCCTGCCCATATACGTATCCCACTTATTCCACAAAGGAGATGGGAAAGAGGGTATGTGTGCCCGTATGCCTCGATGAAACCACTGCGTCTGGTGTCTACCAGCGCCCATCAAGTGCACATGTTCATGAGTTGATGGTTCGGCCCTTCAGGAGTTCAGCCCCTCTTAATATATCTTATTAGACTAGCATGTAGTAGAAAAAAAGTGTTTGGGAATCCCTGCTTGTGCACAAAATCGGCATGGGTAAGTAGAGTGCCATCTCCTAATAGTGCACCGATAGACACCCCTGCAGGAGTTGGGAGTCCCAGAAGCAAAATATTGGGTGCATATGGTGTGGTGGGTGCCCTGGATTTCAGAGTTTTGCCTCCAGTACATCAGCGCCACTTAATAGTGGTGAGGTTGCGATTGGAACATTTCCCCTGTGGCTCAGCAGTGTATGTAGTGTGCCTCGCACTACCATACTAGGAGTGTACGCTATCTCTTGTAGTTTACGTCGTCCTAGCCAATAAGAGAGCTACTGCAGTTTGCTCGCCATGCAGTAGGCCCTGAAGTCTGCAGCTCCCATACCATCAGCGTCAGATGGCGGCTGTAATTTTGCCAGACTGACTCGGCACCTAACCGTGCCCCATATTAAGTTGGTCAATAGCATATTCAGTGTTTTCAAAGTAGTAGATAGAACCACTATCAGCAAATTGGTGAAAAAATATAGCACGCACAGCAACATGACCATTTTTGCTACGGCTAAACGGCAAGCCTTCATTTAGGGGTGCGTTGTCCAAAAAGTGATTTGGGATCGCAAGGAGGTGATCGCTCTCTGTATGTTCCCATCTAGTATGTCCCGTTGGGTTCTTTACACCCGGACTCCCAGGTATTTCAAAGTGACTGGGGCAACTATAATCTCTGCTTTCCCTTAGGGGATCACCTGTTGTGAGAAATCCTCTCCAAAAGGGTATATGTGAGAAGCTGGCTTGGTATATGATGTACACTTATATAAGTGGGCACCTTGCACCAATCCAGACAACCCTTATGGTGATTTTAGTGGTCTTACACAACCTTAGAAAGCTCTAAGTGGTAGCTGTGGAGAGAAGCCTTTAGACTTAGTCTAGGAGCAGTGTAAAGCAGCTTGTTTCACCAGAACATAATCTTATAGGTATAGCTTAAGTGAAAAAGAACCACATAGTGGATTTATAAAAATGTGTATTTATTATAAGACACAAACTCATACAGATATCTTTTAGCCAGAGATATTCACAATGCACACATTATTTTTCAATAGAAACAGGTAAGTAGCTTGTAATACACGGTGGTCACCAGGGGTAGACCAAACCGTACACTAAAATAGTGGTATGCGAACCACGACTTGAGGCAAGACTATACCTAGAAGACGAAGAGGTGCTGGGGACCAAAGGAACCCCCCCAAGGTAAATAAGCAGGAGTTTCACGGAGACCGTGTGCAGAGTGGCATCACGACCGCCGCAGGATCAATGCAAATCAATTGGTAAGTCGCTGTTGCAATTTTAAAGAAGGACCCTTCCCAGTGGACACTGAAGAAACCCAGTGGAAGACAGAAGGTTGGAGTGCCGCCTCACCTGAGAATACCCTAGGAACCAGGATACCTACACCAGGGAAGTCTGGTGCATAGGTGTGAAGTGGCATTGTAAACCGCAGTTGAACCCAATGAAGGATTTCAGGAAGATGGCTCTGGTGGAGAGGGTGTAAGTGTCCGGTGGAATCCATAGGTGGATTTAGGAAGAGAAGTACTTGCAAGCAGGGAAGATAGTCTATGCCACCCAGGAGTGACCAGGAGGCATGGAAGACAATGCTCACCGATGTCGAGTGAACTTTAACTGCAGCTGTGCGGACCAGACGAAGCTGCGGATGACTAGGAACCAGATACGAGCTGTCCCCCGCCGGGTGTCGAGAGTTGAGGGGTTGGTGTCCGGGAACACAAAAAAGCCTTGGCAACTACAACCAACGTTGAAGAAGGTACAATTTTGGGACCACTTCAGGCCCTGATCAATCAGGGTAGCCCAAAGAATTCAAAGTTGACCCTTCAGAGGACCCACAGGCCAGAGGCACTGTAGTCTTGAGAGGAACTCGAGCAGCTCACCAAAGATACAGGCCTATGGTGCAAGTGATGCGGTGAAGACGAAGATCTTGGCCACTGGAGATGCTTGAGGGTGGGGCTACTCAGAGCCCAAAGATCTTGGTGGAAGGAAGCCAACAAGCCTTAGTAACTGCAAGTCAACTAAGTGCACAGGGTTTCGGTTCCTGCGGCTCCAATGAGGGGTACCAGTCTCAAACTTGGTGTGAGGACAGGGCAGGCTTCAAAGGATGTGCAGAACCACCACCTGTATTGCTAAGCCTTTCTGAGTCCATGGGAGCCCAGAATCAGCAGACCAGTCAGCTTAGTTGCGGTGCCTGCAGAGGCAGGGAAGTAACTCCTTCACTTCAAGGGAGATTCCTTCAGGTGTCTTGGATGCCCACAGGCCTGGGAAAGTTCCCAAATGGTGCACAGGCACGGACATTGCAGCAGACGAGCAGGGCGACGAAATCAGGAGCAGCAGGAGTCTTCCCGGGTTGCTGCCTTAATGCCCAGAGCAAAGTCCAGCGTGCCAAGATGGTTGAAGAAGTGGTGTCTGAAAGTAGTCTTGTCCCACAACAAATCTAGGGACCCACCCACAGGTAAGCCCTTAAGATCCCTAAGGAAAGGGTTGGGACGATTCAGGGGTTCCTCCTCAAGGAGGGGCTGGACAAAGAGGAGGATACTCCCCTGTCCTTTGCCCAGTTTTGCGCCAGAGCGAGAGCCAGCAGCTCCCTGAGCTGGTTTGAACTGGACTATGCAAGGAAGGCACCAAGTGTGCCCTTCAAGCAGACTGACTGGCACTGGCGAGCATTCCTACCCAGTCCCAATACACTAAACCTTCTCAGGGTGGTTGTCACACTTCCCTGAGACAGGATACCTATTGCTCTGACTTCCTATGCTTGAGCTTGGCTCAGCAGCAGGAAGGCAGAATCGTGTCTCTGGTCAGCAGCAGCCAGGTTGTGCTGTCAGGGTCTGGAAGACCGGTATATTGAGCACTCAGGGCTTGCCAGAGGAGCTTTACAATGCATGGAATCATACCTCTCACACCGTTTTCAGTGTATGTGTATGATTCCAACACGTTTGATACCAAACATGATAGGATTTGTTAGACCGTTCCGAGATGGTCATCACGTAATAACGCAGTGCCCCTATATATATGTTATATGGCTGTCTCACAACCCGGGAGAATGGACTCCGTATGCTGGAGGGCTGTCCTGCTCATACAGGGGCTCCCTCACACTTAGAATCGAGTGTAGGAAGGTGGACACCTGACTATGGTTACCCCAGATTTTTTGCCTAGTGTTTAGCTGGTTTTTGACTTAGTTGGCCTGGGATCCTGCTAATCAGGGACCCAGGCTATCTGCTCTCTCTTTAAAATGGACTCCATGTACCCTAGGTACATCTCCAATTGGATACTGGGTCACCTTATGAGCCCCTGTGCAGGGTACTATAGGTACCCAGGGCATAGGTGCATCCAAGGCCTACCAGGGGCTGCAGCATGTATTATGCCACCCCTGGCTGGCCCCCAAATTGACACAACTGGCTGATCACTCAGCTGGGGCAAGGTCGTGTAATCACCCCTTGCTTAAGATATAGTATACCTATATCTAACCTTATACCTAGACACATATACACCTATAAGTCACTCCTATGGCAGGCCTTAACAATCCTGGAGGCAGAGTGCTTGGTTTTATGTGAGATGGTGCTCTAGCATGCGCTGAGCCTGTCTGCAGCTTTCGGAACCATGTCCTTATAGCTGTTCTAGGATATTACCATGACATATACTCTTAAGTGCATTGTAAACCTCCCGGTTAAATGCTAACTATGGTTTGGCTTTATCAAAACATGTTGAGTGAGGTGTCATACCATTTGGAATACTACCCCCTCACCAGTCCTGGCGACGGGGGTAGCATCCCACCCTTCTAGAGGGAGAAGACATGTTGTTCCTACTATTCCCGGTTAAAGTTAACCAGAGCCTCAGCATCACAAAATGGATGCTGCTGCCACAGACACAAGTCTGACCTCGTGCTGCTGGGAGTCCTTCCAGTAAGGGAGACTTGGACAATAGGTTTCCTGCCTTGGGAGGTGCTAGCACCACCCCAGACAGGACTTTGTGTATTGGGACAGGGAGGGCTGAAAGGATTGAGACACTGCCTGGGGCACACAAGGTGTCCCATGCATAGGCCAGTTCAAACCGTTGCTGGGGCACTCCAGCCCCAGCTCTGGCGTGAAACTGGACAAAGGGAAAGGGGTGTAACCACCCCCTTCCCTGGTCCTACCCATAGGAGGGACCTAGCAGGTAATCCAGCCCCTAAGATTGGTATATAGGTAGGAGCTGAGTCACAGGACTTCAGATTATCCTGACTGAAACTTTGAAACGAAACTCTGGACCTTCATCACTCTACTTTGGAAGAAGACGACTGAAGAATCTCCCTTGTGGTCAAGGAGTGACCACTCTGCACAAGCAGGCACCATCCAGCGATCGACGACTTGCTTTGCCGCCGCCGGAGCCCAGAGCCTGACAAGAACCGGATTCCCAGACATCCAACAGCCTGATCCACAGTCCCTGCAAAGCTGAGACCCGTGGAGGCGACAAGAGACGTGGGACCGGCCATCTTGAAAAGTCTGCGACCTGCTAACTGTGCAGCCCCTGAGGCCTCCTCGAAGCTGTGCATTGGGGGATTGAGAAGCCCCAGCCCTGAGCAGCATCTGCACCAAGATCAGCCCTGCACACTCCACGAGTTCTGCGTGGGGCCCTTTTGCATTTTCCTGCTCTACGTGTCTGCCCGGTCACTTGCCCGTTGGCTAGTGGCCATCTTGGCGACGATCTTTTGAAACTACACCGCTGGTCTGGTTGCTCCAGACAGGCCCTTGCTTCCCTCAAAAGAAGCAGCCCCTCAGACCTTGCTGGTCTGAGTAAGAAGCCTACATCGTATCCTGCGTGGGTTGCCTTTGCCAAGGCTTGTTGACTCCAATCCTGAAGCCGACACTGCCAACAGCGAGAGCCTTTGTGGGACAGTCCGTACCTGCCTCCTGGTCATCGTCCACGCCTCCTGGTCCACGTGGATGCAGAGACAAGCTTCCCATCAGCACCTGATTGCTTCGCGACATCGCCTGGTTCCTTCCTAGTCACTGGCTAGTGACCGTGACTCTGTCCCCTCTGCTTTCAGGTCCTCTACATCTTCGATCCACCCAGACTCTTCTCTTCTGGCCACCTGCATCATCTTTTCTCCAAGGCTCCATACAGCTCCAGTTAGGTAGCACGAGTACTGCAGTTCTCCTGTAAAGAGTAACTCTCCTAGTGTCCTAGTTTCAAGTGGTTTGATTCTAGTCCAGTCGGAAGACTCCCAAACCTTTCTCTTTCCATTTTTACGCATCCATTGACTTCTATGTGTGCACACGTGTGCATTTAGACTCTGCACACACATCCCGTGGGCCTCCTGCTCCCTAACCATTGTTAGTCCAGTGTAACCCCAGCGATTCCCAAGGCCCTAGGCCTTACCATTGTTCGTGACGTGGTACTTATACCACTTTTTTTAGTATATGGTTTAGCGGTCCACCTGGCCCTATCCATATTTGTGCAACTTTTGTATGTTATATTAAGTTACTTGTTATGCGCTTGTGCTTCTGTGCTCATAAAGAGTTCAGGGGATTTCTTTAGAAATAAATACATATATATTTTGAATATATATCCTGTGTGGTGTCCTTTCATTTGGTATTTAAGGGATTGCAGATGGTAAAACAGCTGGCTTCACATGCCCTCTTGAGTTTAGCCTAAGACTGCTTTGTCCATGATACCTCTAGGATAGCTGGTCTATAAGGTTGACTTTACAACAATCACCATAAGGGTTGTTTGGACTGGTGCAAGGTGCTCACTAGAATAGTGAACATCATATACCAGGCCAACATCTCACACACAGCACCCTGCCTTCAGGAATGAAAGGCCTGCCTTAGGGGTGACTTATAGGTTTTAAGTGCAGTGACTTTAGTAGTAGGGAAATCTATATCTTTTGTACGTGGTGCTACCACCAGCTTACACAGGCTGCAATTGCAGGCATGTAGTTACAAATTGAGTGGTCTCCCATGGGTTGCATAATACATGCTTCAGCCCATTGGGGACCCCCTGGTGTACCTATATCCTGGGTACCTTAGTACCATATACTAGGGACTGATTTGCAGGATCCCAGTCAGACTACTCCGAAACCGTGATACATCAAGCGAAATGTGGTGGTAACCATAAAATCTTTATTGAAGTTAATTGGGAGCGCCTGGATTAATTGCAAGTGGGACAATATCTGGGTTTCCGTCTGGAGTCCACTCCGGAGGTCCATCGTGTATAGTATAATATTGGCAGCATATAGGGACAGCGCATGAGTCATCTGCCCTATAGGGATACCTCAATTTACTGCATCGCAACGCTGCTTATGAGCAAGCGACTATAAAGCCAGTACAAAAAGGATAGGGGATAGTGGGCACCCCTGCCAAGTTCCCGGCTGAATCTTGTAGGGACCTGAGATATGTGCTCCTGTGCCACTGGGGAAGTTTAACACATCGGAGAAACCCTTGTGGAATCCGTTATGTTGCGAGGGCTGCTAGCATGTATTTTCAGCGAAGTGTATTGAAAGCTTGGTGTAGGTTTAAGTAGAGGCACCCTCCATTGGGTGATGATCCGGAAACACCCACGTTACTTGGCATAGTCTACGGATGTTTAGAGATGTACTCCGGCCGGCCACAAATCTAAATTGATCTATATTTATGAGTTTTGAGAGAAAGGGGAGGAGGCGGCTCACCAGAACTTTGCTCAATATTTTATATTCTGTGTTTAGGAGTGACACGGGCCTATATGCCATGATGCCTATAGGGTCTCTGCCTGGATTTGGCAATGGTTACTAGGGCTTGGACTGTGGTTAGGGGTAATATGCCCTTCTCTAGTGATGCACGGGTCAGGCATTCAAACCGGATTACCAGGTGTGTGGAATAGGCTGCAAAAACCTCCACAGGGAGGTCATCCAACCCTGGGGATTTTTTGTGGAGAAGGTCCTCAATAGACTCCTGGATCTCTGTCGCTGAGATCAGTACTTCAAGTGGCACTCTGTCGGCCGCGGATAACTGAGGCAACTGCGACCTCATTAGTAGGGTGCAGCGTAAATCTTGTGGCATGGCCAGCATGAGACCTACGTCTGGGCATACCTGTTACACTTAAAAAAGTTAGAAGGGTATGCCCAGATGTAGGTTCTTGGGTCATAGTGCCATGCTACCTGCACCTCTTATGAGGCACAACAAGGCCAAAACCTGTCTGGGGTTGGTTGTATTCCTGTAATGAGGAGACCTGGTCTAGCAGTTATATTTATATTATCTCTTTGAGGCAGGTTAAGACTGATATGGTTGCCCTAGTCTGTAATTGTATCTCTATAGTGCTTGCTAACCCAACAAGGAGTTTAAGCACTTTTCAGCGAGTAGCACGCTACTCTGGAACTCAAAGTGGATTAGTAAAGGAAACATTCGTTTTGAATTAGAGCGGTGGACATGTTAGTAGAACTCAATAGGATAAGGGGGTCGTAGAGAAGGGAAGAATCAAAAAAGTTTTATTTGAGAGATTATAGCACTAAATGAGGTTTAGAATGAGTCAAAGAATTGATAGAGGAGGGAAGAGTCTAGAAAGGGTTATTAAGGCGATCATAGTGGTACAATGAGGTTTGGGGAGAGTCCGAGTGAAGGTAGAGGATATATTGAAAGAGGTATAGGATGAAAAGTATAGTGAATTGAAGAGAGCTGAAGGTCACCCCCTAGTGGGAGTAAAGTAATAAATATGTTGATACAGAACTACATAGAAAGGTATACATGTATATTGAAAATAATTGAGATATAATGTTGTATTTGTAAGTCCCATATGTACAATTATGAATAAATAGAGACTCAGATTTTCAAATGTTGCTGTACATAAATCCAATTTATTTATGTATTTGTACTACTTTTTTTGGGTGTGTTGTAGTTTTTATTTATATTGTATTTATATTTCCTCCAGTATTTCAATAGTGAAGTACTTCTAGATAGATTGTTATGATCATATTTGCACACTGTGATGGATGAGACATAAAACAGAGACGCATAAGCATGCAATCAATTAACTTATATTTTAACTATGCAGTGACCTATATACATGTTAACCATAAAATCTATAAATATTTTAACCATAAATAATATATACATTTGTTAAGCAGACCTATAGGTATATCTATATCTTTTTAAACCATAAGTAGTAAATATATATTTGTACAAAGAAATGCACATATCTAAATACATACATATAATCAAATTATACAGGAAGGGAGAATTTTAAGTCTTGCTTTACAATTGACTTTTAAACAACAAGGGACCCCAATTAAGTCAGGCAGGGACCTCGGGGAACAATTTTATGGAAACAACAGTGGTCCCATGCTTACGGAATATAACAAAACAAATAAATATAGACGAAAATGCTTCTATACAATTGAGCCAGTGAGAAATATCCAGTGGCCATTTTTTAGTCCGTTAGAAGGTTCCCGGGCAATTCCAGATGGATTTGCTTCCTGATTTTTGAGACAACAAGAGAAGTTCTATTCAGCCAGCCAGGGAATTATTGAAATGTGTGGGCATACGAACAGACACAGACTAACTAAAACGAGTGGCTGGTATGCAGCATTTAGTAATTCTCAGTATTTAAGATTAATTCAAGCATTCCTCTATCGCGGTTTGTGTTACCAGCTTGAATTGAACATCCTATAGAACCTGTGCATTTAAATACTTAATGCAGACTTAGCAAAGCAATGTCTAACCGCTGGTATACGGGTTCTTCTCTGCTGAGTTCATGTCTGGCTTTAGCACAAGCAGCACACTCTACCCATGAGGCTCAATAGTGCTCAAATGGGCAGCAGGACCCGGCTGAACTCTGTGGAGCCCTATCAATCAATCAATACATTTATAGAGCGCGCTACTCACCCGTAAGGGTCTCAGGGCGCTTACCCATATGGTTTGGGGATCCCCACTCTCCTGTAATTTCGAAAATGCCCAGGATTTGTCAGAGGGTAAGCTGGTTAGGACTACGTATGCTCTCCGAAGTGTGTTTGGACTTAGCCTGTGAATATCCAATGCACCCGCTGGCAGCAGGGCAGTTAGTGCGTGATGGGCCCTAGTACAAGGAAGAAATGGATCCCCGGCCGCAGTTTAACTGTGAAATACAGAAATAACAGGGTTCAGTGGGCCTCTGGGACCCAGTGCCACTGCACCAGGGAAGCTACGCCCCTCCCTGCTGTCTCGTCTTTGGTCCTGTGACCGGCCTACGGAGATGTCGAGGAAGTTGAGACAGGCCTGTGTCGGGCTCTTCTGAGTACATCCTCCGTAGCCTCCTGCACCTGGCCTTCTAGTTGCTTGTTCAGCTGAAATGGCAGAAGACAGGACCGTCCGCTGACACCTGCTTTTAGTGGGGTCTAAATTACAAAGTATAGAGATGTTGTATTTCATTGTCCGGTATGCAGTAGCTCAACTGGGAATGACCCCGTTTCCAAAACTTCAGACCTAGATTTGCAGCGGAAGGGCATTTTGTGGGATACTGATGCTATAACCATGTGCGAGGTGCAACAAATATGGCGGCTTTGGCTGTGCAGGACATTCTGGGTGAAGGAACTGTTGGATGTAGAGATGGCAGGTGTGACCTTGGTAAGGCTGCTAGGAAAGGACTGAGAATTACGGTAAAGAGTTACAGGGTGCGGTGTTAAGAAAGGGTGCATATGGTTGTGTCGTGACATCAGCGAGTCTGACAACAGAAGGTGTTTGCTAACATAACCTCTCTCAAACCCTGATCAGAGTGGTGAAAAAAATTGAGGAGAAGTCGTGTGAATGAGGTTGTGTCCTGATGTCTCTAGGTCTCCTTGGTATGAATTTGAGAGAGGGATCAGGGTCGCAGGTACTAAGCCAGTTTCAAAATTAGGATCGGAAGATGGTCTTGTGAAGTCCCTCTGTTCGAATGACTCGTGTGATATGTCGTGTGATGCATATAATAACACGAGCATGACACTCAACCATAGTCAATTAGCAGAAACTATTCTTAGCGACAATGCTTTGATGGGAAAGTCTGCAGAGGGAGGAACCCCCCCCCCCCCCCCCCCTCCACCGCCCTCACCTCCCACCAAGTCATTTAAGTGAACCACCTGTCCACCAGTTGCACCTCAGCTTCTTGTTCTGACACATGGGCCTCGGCACCGCAGACTTCTCGCTCTGTCGAAGAAGGCACTGTGAAACCAGCACTTATGGGAATCTGTGCACAGGACGCGTGCAACCACTCAGGGCTACGCAGCTGCAAAAACGTGGTTCTGAAACCTTGTAAATTACACTGACATCCTGAAATACTGGACCTTACCAAGAGGATATATATATTTAATTCTTTTGCCTGTTTGAGCAAAACTTCTAGTTTTTTATATTTTCAAAAAGAAATGCGTAAACAAAATCTTCATGTCTTATGTGTTTCTTAATGTTAAGGGTATTGACATTTTCTAGAGCATGACTGTTACCCGGAGGTGTCCTGGGGCTGAATGAAGTTCTACAGTGCCTAAAAAAAAAAGTACAAGATGGAAATTATACAAGTAGGTTTGTCATGCATCTAAGATGCGATGGAAGGCCATTCCATGCCTAGGCTGCTCTCTCCACAAAACGTCTGCCACCCTAGTTGGCTTGTTTTTACAAAGGGCACCGATACCAACTTGGCACTATCAGACCGAACGTATCCAGAGCACATATCCAGGTATGCCCAGATGTGTGTCACATGATTGCTATGCCAATGGATTTTGTCTAGCCAAGCATCCTGGGACCAGTTTTGGGGTATTCCCCCCGCCCCCCAACCCCCTCATCAGCCAGGCTAGCTTTAAACTAGTGGCATAGCAAGCATGGGTCCCACTTCTGGGCATACTCTTGCCATTTAGGCTAACTATAGCAACACAAAAAGATAATGGATGGATTGCTGAACATTGTGAAATATTCACCCCCCCGCGTCACAGATCTGGGTTAAATCCATCATCTGGTACTGACTGCGTGTACTTCTTTAACTTGAGAGGTTGAGTACCTACACTTCTCAATGCTACTGCAATACATTTAATGGGAGAGTACCTGCACTTCTCAGGAGCAAGCAGTTAATTTGGATATTGAGTACCTGAACTTCTATATTTTCATATAAAGCACTGGTCTTGTGTTAAGACTAATAAAAGGTGTGTGGTTTATATCGCTAACTTCATATTGCAACACTTAACATAAAAAGTATTTGTACACCGCATGTTAACCCTCGCAGAAATAACAGATGTTTATTGTTACCCAACTCAATGGTACTCGTTTTATCAACCTCAGAACAATAAAGTGGACCCACTAGGATTTGAACATGTGGCTAGGATGTCAACCACAGATCCCGGGACGGGACGTGTTAGTGCACAGAGCCACTAGATCCAGCCCAGTCCTTCCTGGACTGAAAACAAGCATCCTGGGACCAGTTTTGGGGTACCATCTGAAGCTGTCCCATGTTAATCATGAGTAGCTCACCCAGCCCAGAGATTTGAACCTGCCTATTGTCTGGAGTGAGTAGGTCTAATATATATATATATATATATATATATATATATATATATATATGAAACAGCAATCTCCTTTCAAATGAAAAGAAGCAGAAACTTCAGCGGGGGTGAAAGGCAGCTCCATTTTAATAACAATTCAAAGGCGAATGCATTTCGGCCGGTGTGGCCTTCGTCAGCGCCTGCAATAAATGTTTGAAGAGCCCCACGTTACTGCAGTTTAAATGAGTCCATATATATTTTATATTTTTGCACAAAAAAACAAAGAAAAACAAAGCATAGCAGTGTTACGTCGGTTCATATGCATACATTACAATTGATGCATTATGCGGTTTAAATCGTCCTGGCAAGTGAAAAATAAACCACATCTGACGTTAAACCCAATCCTCCTTATGCCTCGACTAGCCCCCTCACATTTCTTCTAGGGGCTTCCCACTAACAGGTTGTGATCCATCTGCGAGCCCACAGATGGAGTGAGTAGTTCACCTTGTCCAGAGTCCCAAGCTGTGCCTAGTCCGGCGCGAGCAGATGACCCACTCCTGAGGTCTCAAACTGTGCATGTAAGGTGTGAGGAGCTCACCTGGTCCGGAGGTCCCTAACCATTCTATGTCAGCTATGAGCAGCTCAATTCCTCCATAGAACTCACGCTCTCAAAGGCAGCTGTGAGTAATTCACTAGTGCCACAGGCCTCAAATTGTCCAGGACAGCCGAGTAGCTCACTCAGCCCACAGACTTCAAGCTTTCCAGGTGAGATGTGAGTAGTTTGCTGTGTTCCGAGATCTCCTGTCTAATGTCCCGAATGAGTGCCTCATCTGTTTCTGGTACTTAGCTTTTTTGGTAGACAGAAGACTACAATTACCAGAATCCAAAGAAAACCCCGAAGTGGATGAGCGACTCACTAGTGATCTATGAAAAAAGACAGTGCCTGGTCTCGGATTTGGGTGCTGTTATTTAATTTTCAGCAGCTGAGCTTATACTTGAATTATAAAGCTCATGTTTGTATTACCATGTTTACAACTTTGAAATTTTATTCAATTTGTTAGAGAACGAGGTTTCAACATCACCTTTACACAAGTGAAATTAATGTTCTAACATACAAGACATGGATTATTGTTTATTTTTTCTGGTGTACCGATGAATTCATTTTCTTTGTGTTAGTACATATGAATGTAATGTAACGTGCATATATTGAGTTGCAGCAGGCAACAAATGTGTTATGGTTTAGACAATGTGTCTTGTATGTTAGAACATTAATTTCACTTGTGTAAAGGTGATGTTGAAACCTCGTTCTCTAACAAATTGAATAAAATTTCAAAGTTGTAAACATGGTAATACAAACATGAGCTTTATAATTCAAGTATAAGCTCAGCTGCTGAAAATTAAATAACAGCACCCAAATCCGAGACCAGGCACTGTCTTTTTTCATGAATTTAGTGTCCAGCCTGGCCACGTAGGACAAAACCCTTCTGCTTACACTATCACTAGTGATCTATGGCATCTTGAGACCTCTGAAGCAGTGGCCTGGGAAATGCACGGCTGGGACAGAGAATGCTAGTCTCACTCGAGAATGAAAATTTGCCTAGCCTTCGTGCTGGTTAGTTTCAATTCTATTAAGGACTCGGAGGCGAGGATAATGCCTTCTTCCTTCGCTTTTATTTTTACAGCAGCAACACCAAACATTAACAAACTACATTTCCCATGAACACTTGGGAAAAAACAAAGTCTTATCAGGAGTCCTTTGTCTGTGTCCACACTCTGACCAGCTCTCATAGTCCATCCACGCTCTTTCCTCTTCCTTCGCACGAAGCACATGTTGGTCAGTTTTCACGCATCCTGTTTGGGACCGTCATTTCCTGCAAACGAGGCAGTGTCAGAGGCAGAACCTCAAGCAACTGAACATGTCACACAGAGATATAACAGTGCAATAACATCATTGTTCATAACAAAGCTGAAAGCACATGAATGGATTACTTACAGTCTTACGGGGAGGGTCCACTTCTTTGAAGTAGTCATTGGGAGGGATAAGCCTTGCCTCTGAGTCCTTAATAGAATTGAAACTTACCAGCACGAAGGCTAGGCAAATTTTCATTCTATGGCAGGACCGGAGGTTTCGGATTATGCCAGTTTCAAAGCTTGTTGACAACTAGCCTTGCCAACTCCAACACCGGTTTGAAAGAAAACCTCGAAAAGGTGGAATCTGAGGACCAATCAGCCGCCATCATCAGATCCTCCAACCGTGCCCCTAGGGCACAAGTGCCCACAGGAACTTCATTACCGGCCGAAGAACCTTCGTGAAGCACCACGGAGCGGAGGAGAGTCCAAAAGGGAGTGTGGTGAATTCGTAAACTTGACCGTCCCACCTGACCTGAAGAAAACGCCGATGGGGCGGAAAAAAAGGCACCATCAGGTACGCATCCTTCTGGTCGGGCCTGACCAGCCAATCGGATGGGCGCAACACATCCCGCAGGAGGTGTATGCCCTCCATTTTGAAATGGCGGTAAACCAGCCACTTGTTGAACTCTTTTAAATTGATGACTGGCCGCCGGCCACACCATTGACCTTGTCGACCAAAAAGAGATTGCTGAGAAAACCCCTTGGATGCTCGCTCACGCAACAAATCGCCCCTTTTTAGAGGAGGGTGAATACCTCTTCGCACACCAATTCTGCATCTTGCTGCAAGAAAGTAATAGGGCGGGGACGATACGGCTGAGATGGATGGCCATGGAACTCCAACTGGAAGCCCTGGACCATCTGCAGCACCCAAGCATCGTTTGTGAGGGGAAACCCAAGCTGGAAAGAACTGCGCTAAGCGCCCCCCTACCCGCAAGTTCGCTGAGGGCAGTACACTCACCTCTTCCAGCACCCTGCTGCTGGCCTCCTTGGCCATGGAACCTTTGTCCTCTCGTCGGATAGAAATTATTGAAGAGGGAGTTATCCTGGAATTGCCCGCAGCCGGAGCCTTTCCCCCGATCGAAGCTGTTGACGCGGCCGAACGAGCGGACCCTGCCACATCCGGCCCACTCGAAAACCTGAGGGGCAAAGACCTTCTTGATGTTGGACTGTGCCCTGTCCAGGGAGGAAACGGTTGCCACAAACGTGCCTAACTCCTTGACGAAGGGGTCCCCGAACAGGCCCCCTTGCGCCACAGCACCGGCCTCTGAAGAGGCGAGGTCACCCAACTTAGGATCGATTTTAAGAAGTAGTGACTTCCGTCTCTCTGTAGAGAGCGCGCAGTTGGCGTTCCGAGGAACACAATTGCCCGCTGCGCTCAGTTAGAGAGAACCTCCGGGGAGCTAAGGTCCCCTGACACCTTGGTCTCCTCGGCCATGTCCAATATTTTGGTCATAGGACCTACTGCATCGAGCAGCTTATCTTGGCAGTTACGCCATGAGCGGTCGATACCCTTCCTAGGGTCCCCTAACAAACTTCGCCAAAAATGTTGCCATCTTTTGGTCTATGTCAGGAGTCAACGCCACCTTCCCTTCTATGAAGGTGCATGGGCATTCCGCCCTGAGGCGGCTGCGAGTGTCCTTATCCACAGGCTTACGCAGACGACTCGCTACGTAATGGGGTACTTTGTCCCCGGGCACCCAGTCCGAAGACCGAGGGTGGACAATATCGTCGGTGTCCAACATATCAGATGGCCCTGCCGGGGCAGAGGTCTGGGCAGGGAGCCATGACCTAGAGGAACATGCTTCCTCATCCGTGTCTGGGGAGTCCCCATCGTCCGGTGGGTCAGGGGAAGCGGTATGTGATGTAGGTTGAAAATTGTCAACCTGGGGCAATGGGGCCGGCTGGGGAACTTCTTGCACTAAAAAGGCACTTTTCACGCACGCAAACGCGTCCGTGTCCACCCCTTCAGTGCAGGGTTTCTTGCTAGGAGGGGAGGAGGGAGGGGGGGGCAGGAGTGGGGGCCTGAGTGGGAATAAGGGCCGCCAACTTTGCATAAGCTTCATTCAACCAAGCTGAAAGGCACTGCTCAAGGGGAACCATGGCCTGATCTATGGCCTTGTAAATAAAGACATCCACTGCCTGATAGAAATCATCATCCCAGGGTAAATAGTTAAGAGGGTCCTCAGGGTTCTGGTCCTGCTCCCCCTGCATCATGAGGTAAATTAGGCTCCACAGGTACACAGGGGCTTTAGGCAGCAGAAGTTAAGGTTGCCTTCAAAGGTACCAATTTAGAGCTGGGAGGAGGCCCAGACGAATATGGGTGGCACACAGGCAATCAATACAAAGGCCAAGCCCTAGGAACACTCCAGCCCTCACAGTAACAGGGCAACTACCCGGGACAGTGTCCCACAGCACCACAAGACAAGCAGTGCAAATTACGACCCCGCAGGGTGTCTCACAAAGCAGAATACAGACCCACCAGGGTGTTCCCACAGAGAAAAAACGGGTAAATCTGACCCCTCAGGGTGTCACACCGGGTGGCAGGAAGCAGAACAGGCTCTCTGAGGGCAGTGCATGCTCAAAACTCTGTGACAGAAGCCTCAAACTCGCGCTGACCCAAGAGAGGCGTCTCTGCCCCTTAGTGGCAGGAGGCCCACACCGCACTACTCACTGGGGCTAAAATCGCGTTAGGCACGCGTGAAGCGTCCCACGATTATTAGGGGATCTGCAAAAAAAAAAGCACACACTAGCACTTGCCACAAAATCAGAAATATGCTAGCTACACCCCCCCAAAACCCAGGAGAGAAGCCAAAACCATTTATCTTGCTTCTGAGCAGCGAAGAAGGAGGAAGAGGAAACAGCATGGATGGACTATGGGAGCTGGTTAGAGTGTGGATACAGACAAAGGACTCCCAATAAGACTTCGTTTTTTCCCAAGTGTTCATGGGAAATGTAGTTTGTTAATGTTTGGTGTTGCTGCTGTAAAAATAAAAGCAAAGGAAAAAGGCATAATCTGAAGCCTCCGGTCCTGCCATAGAATCCTATCTTCACATCGGTTCTAAAATCAGTCGTTCTCTGCTAAGAATGATTTCTTGATGGGTCCCTTGAGTTATGCTCCAGAGTTAGTCAGGAGTCAGCACTCACCAGTGTCGGCACTGAGGCAGGGCAAGGGTAGTGCTCCTCTTGCATAAATGGGGCCTTCCTGCCTACCACTCAGAAAATGTCCTTGCTCTGCCAAAGCAGAGGCATGGACTCCATCTGCCCTCCACTAAAGACTGTGGGTAAAACATCTGCCTGCTAATGTCATTGTCACCTAGCCATTAGAGGAGAAAGGAAATAGTTGTAGCACCACCCGCACCACAGTCTCTTCGATGATTACTAGAAAGGGGCTCTTGAGGATGGGTCCATATATCTCAGCGTGGTTATGGCTGTTGGTTGGAAAACATAAATGCAGGAATGAAAGGCCTGATATGACTAGGAACTTTAAATCCATGTGACCTTTTCCTTGTGAAGGGAAAATGTCACATGGTTCAAAATACATTTCCTCACGTCTCCATCAATGTGCTCCTCTTTGCAGTCGCTTTTCGGTTCCTAGAATCACCGAGAAGGAACACTGTTAGCTGCTCCTCTGGGGTTCCCCAGTGGGACTGGGAAGCCCCGTCAGATATTCATGTGCTGTCACCACTGTTTTCATCAGATCAAATCATTACTGGGTAGTCTCACAGGAGACTCTGAATCATCTTGTGGCAGGCCAGGGTGGATGATGTCTCCTTCTTCCCTACTACCAGTCAGTTTCGGGAAAATAAAGCAACATCTTTAAAATAGCACAGGCGCTTTCAGCATTCCTGGAGGTCTCTCAGTGCGTGCGTGCGTCCGTCCGTCCGTCCCTGGGAACAGACCGTACATTACTGTTATGTTAAAAAAATTATTTAAGCATGCGATTACCACAAGGGGTCTTGGCGCTGTCTGAAGGGCAAGTGGGTGATGTTTAGAGGTTAAATAGCAGGTCTTTATCTCCTTCCTTAAAAGATATTATGAAGGGATTGTTCTTAGATGAGGTGGGAGGGAGTTCCAAAGATTGATCATGTTGAGGACTATACCTCTGCCACCCCATTGCATCTTTTTAAATTTAGGGACAGTTAAGAGGTTGGCTTTGGCCGATCTGAGTTCTCCATTGGGCTTATATCTCTTAAAAGCTGAACTAAGAAAGTTCAGCCCGGAGTCATGCATTCCTTTGTGGGCTAAGCAAAGGGCTCTAAATGTTGTACAACTGCATATGGTAAACCAGTGAAGCTTGCGAAGTCCCTGCGTGATGGAGTGGAATTTGAGAAGCTTAAGAATCAATCTAGCTGCAGCATTTTGGACTAGCTGAAATCAACTCATGTGTTTTTCTAGAATGGTTAGATAGAGAGTATTGCAGTAGTCCAATCTAGGAAGGCATAAGAGAGTGATTAGAGTTTTCCTGTGGCTATCCGAGATAAAAGGAAGAATTTTCCTTATCTTTTTAGAATATAGTAAGCTGATGACGTAATAGCTGATATTTGCGCACTCATATTCAGATTGTCATCAATATCAACTTCAAGTTGAAGCTTCTAATGAAAGGGGCCAATTTCGCCACATAAATATTAAAAAGAGTCGGGCTTAGAGACAACCCCTGAGGAACTCCACATGGCAGTGAAAAAGGTGAGGAATTACATTTCCCTAATGCTACTGTTTGTGATCTGGCACTGAGAAAATAGGCGAGAAGATCAAGCGCGACCCCCTTCACCACTCTTTCCTTTAGACAGCCAATGAGAGTAGTATGATCAACAGTATCGAAGGCGGCAGATAGGTCCAGTAAGATCATAACTGCTGAACCGCCACTATCTACTGCCTTCTTCACTGGCCTTGACCAGGGCGATTTCTGTACTATGCCCTGTTCGAAAACCATACTGAGAGGTGTCTAGGAGCTGATTGTCTAAAATGTATTTAGATAGCTCAGAAGTCATTATCTTCTCACAGATTTTTGCAGGGAGAGTTAAACGTGCAATTGGACGGCAATTAGAAGTGTCATTAATATTTAAATTGGACTTTTTTTTAAGTGGGATAGAAGATGCCTGTTTCCAGACAGAATTGAAGGTCCCAGTAGCAAACATGATATTAAAAATATGGGATAGGTTCCTCGCAATGATGTTAGGAACCAACTTCAAGATCTTTACCGGACAGGGATCATAAGGGGAACCAGGTTTACTTTGCAAAAGTAAAAAACCCACTTATTCTGGTGTAGTGGCAGAAAAATGAGTAAACAAACAGTCACCTGGATTACTGAGCCTGCAATGATGTTTGTCGTGGATAGCCAGACCCCAAGCTCGTACTTGGGGCCCTCAGCAGGTCCTGGTAGTATGTGCAACCTCAGAAATAATTATAGCTCAGGTTGTCTGCGGTGCATTCCTTGGGCAGGACTTGTAGTGGTTGAGCCCTCTTGCATGCATTAAGACCCTCGCAGGCAGGCACCATGAATTACTAGCCAGGCTTTGTCCTTGTTGGTCAGGCATCTGGAGTTAGCATTCTCCTACACGTGGTCCGCTATTGGTGAGGGACAGTCGCCAATCGGTTTGCTGATGTCTTTTGCCCTGATCACTGGTCTTGGGTTTCTTCTTCCAGTCTGAGCTCCTTCACAATCTTCTCCACTTTCACCTAGCAACATGGCATACCCTGTAGTATAGACTTGGCTACCCTCTGTGGCACTTCCACGTTGCTAACAGGCCATCAGGAAGCAAGCATGAGTGTAATCTTTGTTCTGTAGGGTGCTCCTCATGCAGTGCCATCAGGATGGTGGCGATGTCTGTAACTCCTTTGTTTCCCTGTCTCGTGGGTCTTGTACATTACCTCCCTCTTCACACTGTCCACCTTCGAGTTCCAGATGAAGTAGAAGTTCATCTTTGAGATGAACTTGGCTGTTCTCATTTGCACTGGCCAGACTTGTATGATGCACTGGAATGCCGGCAGGGTCTCACTCTGGAGTACTAGTGTCTTCCCCTTGATCGTCGGTTTCCTAAGGATCCAGAGTCCCAGATTCTGCTTCCTTTAGGCCAGTCGTTCATCTTATGTCTTCTCTTCTGCATTGCTTCCTCTAAACCAGACTCCTAGGTTCTTCATGAAGTCCTGCTTCATGGGGGAATGGCACTGGCTCTAGGTGGCAGTCAAGAGGCTAAAGAGCAGGGTTTCCGACTTGGCACTGTTGGTCCTAGCTCAGCATACTTTCCCAACTTGCATGTCTTCTTTACTGCATTGACCAAGTGCCATCTGCACAGAAGACAGAAATGCCATCCATGCAGAAGGGACACTTCCGTTCTCCTTTTTTGCTGCTCCCTGGTACAGTCATTCCCTTTATGTTTTTGTTCTGTCTGATGCGATCAATGAGGAACTCTGACACAAACATACTGAAGAGGTGAAAGTGGACAGCCTTGCCTGACAGAACTGGGAAGGGTGCCTCATACATTGAGTAGAGGTAATTTACCTTCTTCCTGACGTGAGTAAGGTGGGGATCTGTGCACCCCTTCCTGAAGAAGAAACCTAGCTTCGAAACATGTTGACGCACGAATGAGGTATTGGACATAAAATACAATAATACCTTAACCACATCCTTTTTAAAAGTACCAGCATGGAGACAGAATAAAAAATTTTCAGCACTCACATGCCAGGTATTTTTTAATTAAACACTCACTTGTTATTTCACTTCTGACCCCACCACTCACATATTGCCCAAATTCCCTCAGGCACCACACATAAAGTTTACAACAGTGCTCCCGCGTAGTCGCAGGTTAGAGCACACCGCATTCCGTAGAGGGATGCGAAGACCCCTATGAAGAAGCATGACACCAAGGGTCCTTTTGGTGTGTGAGGGGTATTTAAAGAACACGGTGTACTCCCAACCACTGTAGGGACTATACTAAATACTTTACTGTGGATTATTTTTGTTTATACGGTCACAATCTACCGTCTGGGGACCGGAAACATCTCAAGCCTGTCATTCTTCTCTGGAGCAGGAAGGGGTCATACACACTGATGAGCCTCACTGTCTCTCCTGGCTAGGAAAGTTCTGCCAAATGATCCCTAAACCCTCTCAGGCACTTTCTGTTTTTGGTTTGTTCTGTCATCTCTCCCAGTTAACTGAGGGTTCTCCGTGGATTGTTTTTCCTCCTCAGGTAAAGTAAAGGCGCCCTGCAGAAGTTTCTGGGCCCCAAGGGTAACCGTGCCCAGAGTGGACCATGGCTGCTGTCTCTCGCCAGGCTTAACGAGACATATAGCTAGTGATGGGTGAATATTTAAAGCAAGAGTACAGGTTCTTTTACCTTTAACACTGGAGAGGGGCTCAATCTCACACTGAGCCAGAAGACTCCCTAATTCATTAAAAGATTGCTATGAAAGGCTCTCGCTCCCACCCAAGGGATAACACTCTCTGGCTTGTGGCTCCAACCTTCTACAACTCGAGAACTTTGAAGCAACAATTCTCGGGGAGCACGCCCAAAGTCTGAAATTCCACCCCCCAGGAACATACAAAAATATCTCGTAAGATACTTTTATAAAATAATATAAAAACCTACTTTTTCAACATCACTTCTACCTATTTTCTGTCACAAGGTTCTTGTGACAGATTTAATTAAGAAATCCAGGTGTAAATTTTATACTGAAAGAATCGAAGAAGCTAGCAATTCCCCTAAAGAAATGTTTACGATACTGAAGTCCCTGAGAACACATGAAAATAGGAGTGACACAGCTGCCTCTGAAGAGATCTGTAATAAGGTGGCAGAATTCTTTGCTGATAAAGTGGCAAAAATCTACAACACCTTCCCAATATAAGCACGGGAAGGAACTAGCCTGACATGTGGTAGCCAGACAAATGTTGCAGGGGTAACTCAATCAATCAATCAATCATGGCATTTGTATAGCGCGCTACTCACCCAGTAGGGTCTCAAGGCTCTGGGGGAAGGAGTCCGCTACTGCTCGAAAAGCCAGGTCTTGAGTAGCTTCCTGAAGGAGAGTTGGTCCTGGGTTCGCCAAAGGTGGATGGGGAGGGAGTTCCATGTCTTGGCTGCCAGGTACGAGAAGGATCTTCCTCCGGCGGTGGCTCTGCGGATGCGTGGGACGGCGGCGAGGGCGTGGCTGGTCGACCGCAGCTGGCGGGTGGGCGTGCAGAAAGTCAGGCGGTGTTGAGGTACTTGGGGCCTCGGTCGTGGAGGGCCTTGTGTGCGTGGGTGAGGAGTCTGAACGTGATCCTCTTGCTGACGGGGAGCCAGTGCAGGTCTCTCAGGTGGCCGGAGATGTGGTTGTGTCGGGGGATGTCCAGGATGAGTCGTGCGGAGGCGTTCTGGATGTGTTGGAGTCTTTTCTGGAGTTCGGCTGTGGTTCCGGCGTAGAGGGAGTTGCCGTAGTCCAGTCGGCTGGTGACGAGTGGCTGGGTGACCGCCTTCCTGGTTTCGGTAGGGATCCATCGTTAGATCTTTCAGAGCATGCGCAGGGTGTTGAAGCACGATGATGAGACGGCGTTGACTTGTCTGGTCATTGTGAGGGAGGAGATCAGGATGAAGCCCAGGTTGCGTGCATGGTCCGTTGGCTTGGGTGCGGTGCCCAGGGCCGGAGGCCACCAGGAGTCGTCCCAGGTGGAGGGTGATGATCCCAGGATGAGGACTTCCGTCTTGTCTGAGTTCAGTTTCAGGCGGCTGTTCTTCATCCACTCGGCGACGTCTCTCATCCCTTCGTGTAGGCTGGTTCCGGCGGTGGCTGGGTCGTTGGTGAGGGAGAGGATCAGCTGGGTGTCGTCGGCGTAGGAGATGATGTTGAGGTTGTGTTGGCGTGCGATGGCTGCGAGGGGGCTCATGTAGACGTTGAAGAGGGTGAGGCTGAGTGATGATCACTGTGGTACGCCGCAGATGACTTCTGTGGCCTTGGATCTGAACGGGGGAGGCGGGCTCTCTGGGTTCTTCCGGCGAGGAACGAGATGATCCACTCCAGTGCCTTCTCTTGGATTCCGATGTTGCTGAGGCGCTGCACTAGGGTGCGGTGGCAGACCGTGTTGAACGCTGCGGAGAGTTCCAGGAGGATGAGGGCCGCTGTTTCCCCGTTGTCGAGCAGGGATCTGATGTCGTCAGTGGCTGCGATGAGGGCGGTCTCGGTGCTGTGGTTGGCTCGGAAGCCGGACTGCAAGTGGTTGAGGGATCCATTAGTCTCAAGGAAGGCGGCCAGCTGTCTGTTGACGGTCTTCTCGATGACTTTGGCAGGAAAAGGGAGGAGGGAGATGGGGCGGAAGTTCTTGAGGTCGGTGGGATCCGCTGTGGGTTTCTTCAGGAGCGCGCTGATCTCGGCGTGCTTCCAGCTTTCCGGGAAGGTGGCGGTGTTGAAGGAGGCGTTGATGATGTCCCGGAGTTGGGGTGCGATGATGGAGTCGGCCTTGTTGAAGACGTGGTGGGGGTAGGGGTCGGTTGGGGATCCGGAGTGGATGGTGTTCATCGTGCGGGTGGTGTCTTCGGTGCTGACTGGAGTCCAGGCTCAGAGGGTGGTGGTGGGGGGCGTTGGTTCGGTGGTTGGGTGCGTGGTTGGTGCGCCGAAACTGTTGTGTATCTCGGCGATCTTGCGGTGGAAGAACGAGGCGAGTGAGTCGCAGAGGTCTTGCGAGGGAGTGATGTTGTTGTTCCCGGCGCTGGGGTTGCAGAGCTCTTTGACGATGCCGAAGAGTTCCTTGCTGTTGTGGGCGTTGTTGTCCAGTCGTTCTTTGAATGCGGTCTTCTTGGTGGTGCGGATCAGCTGGTGGTATTTGCGGGTGGCGTGCTGCAGGGCTGTCATGTTGTCTGTGGTCTGGTTCATGCGCCATGCTTTCTCGAGGGTGCGGCAGTTCTTCTTGGAGTTCGTAAGTTCGTCGGTGAACCAGGAGGCTTTCTTGCTGCCGGGTCTGCTCTGAGGGGTCTTCAGTGGTGCGAGGTTGTCTGCGCAGATGGTGATCCACTGTGTGAGGTTGCTGGCTGCTTAGTTGGGGTCCGTTGTGCTGGCGGGCGGGTTCTGACTGAGGGAGGTAGTGAGCTGGTCGGTGGTGATCTTGTTCCAGCTCCTACGAGGAGCCTGTTGCGGGTGGTGGTGGGTCGTGGTCCTTCTGAAGCTGAAGTGGACACAGCTGTGGTCAGTCCAGTGAAGTCCGGTGGAGTGGCCGAAGGTGATGTGGTTGCTGGAGGAGAAGACTGGGTCAAGCGTGTGGCCGGCGTAGTGGGTGGGGGTGTTCACCAGTTGCTTGAGTCCGAGGTTGGCGAGGTTGTCCAGCAGGGTAGTGGTGTTGCTGTCGTTGTTGTTCTCCAGGTGGAAGTTGTGGTCCCCTAGGAGGATGATTTTAAGACCTAGGAGCTAGAAGAAATTACAGCCACAGCAAAAGGGATAAAATCTTGCCCCTTTAGACCCAGCTCAACCAAAGATAATAATGCAGGGAGCAAATTTGATTATGCCATATATTTCAGAGCTTATTTCACGCTCCTTTGAAAGTGGTGGGGTTCCCTATAAATGAAAACAGGCCATTGTTAAACCACTTAAAAAGAAGCCATCACTGGAGCAAACAGTATTGGAAAATCTACGCCCTATCTCACTGATACCGTTTGTGGCCAAAATTGCAGAGAAAGTAACAAATAAACTAGTAAACCACATCAACAAGAACGACCTATTGCATTCCTCCCAATCAGGTTTTAGAATGGCCCACTCCACAGAGTCAGCACTACTCATAGCCACAAAAACACTCAGGAAATATGCAGATGAAGGACAAACGGGCGCACTGATCCTACTAGTTCTCAGTGCGGCGTTTGACACTGTTTCCCACAAGCTGCTCCTTCAAAGATTCGAGGCTTGTGGCATCAGGCGAAAGGCGCTGAGCTGGGTGACATAATTTCTCTCCACATGGAGCTTCCAAGTTGCGCAACAAACATATCTATCTGAGAAGATTTCCTTGTCCCGGGGGGTCCCACAGAGCTCAATCTTGAGTCCCACCTTGTTTAACAAGTATGTGGAACCATTGGCTGAGCGAGTGGAGAAGTAGAAGGTGTTGATTGTCTCCTATGCAGATGACACCAACTAATTTTGATGTTATCGCAAGACAAGGGCCAGGCAGCTATCCGGTTCTCCGAATGTTTAGAAGAGGTAGCAGTCTGGCTGTCTACCCACTGCCTCAAGCTAAAAGGGAGTAAAACAGAAGTAATGGTGGTAGGCAGGGTGCCATCCATAAGGTCATCCGCGTGGTGGCCTGATATATTAGGCCAACTGCCTACCCTAAAAGCAGAAGTGAAAAACTCGGAATATGGCTTGATTCCGAGCTCTCATTTGAAAGTCAGATTCGGAACGTAGCAGGTAAATGCTACGGGACCATAAAAATCCTGAGGAAAGTCCAGGATCTATTACCATCAAATGCCCGGAAAACCATAGTACATGCAGTAATAACTTCCCAATTGGATTACGGGAATGTACTATATCTTGGTGCTACAAACAAGGGACTATCCAAACTACAGAGAGTGCAGAATGCAGCAGCTCGTCCAGTACTGGGCCTTCCGAGAAGGGAGAATACGAAGAAGGATCTGAGAGCATTACAATGGCTGCCAGTGGAAAGGAGAGTCGCATTCAAGGCAATGTGCCACTGTCACCGTAGTCTATTAAAGAAAGGCCCAAGATACCTCCAACCGTTAATAACCCTATACACCCCAGGAAGGAGTTTAAGATCTATGGGTAAAGCGCTGGTGACTGTACCTAGAATATTTAGAGCTAGAATGGGAGCACGCTCACTCAGCTAAAATGTGGAACAGCCTACCGATAGATCTAAGAATAGAGCCTTGCGAAAGTAGATTTTGTAAACAGCTGTAAACATGGCTGTTCGGGCAAACTGGATATGGTTACTGTCAGATAGTCAGCACAATGCAGCAGCACATGCGGATGGCAGCCGCTTCTCCTCAGAGCCTGTGTCTCAGTGCGTGGACACACCAATGGTGTAACCATGCGCTCTACAAATGAATGAATAAAATGAATAAATACGGTTGACTCTATGAAGTCTGGATCAAACCAGTCGAAATTCTGAAAATGTAAATCTATATATTTCATATAGGTGTTTTTGCCAAGAGGTGCTATTCTGAACGTTGTTTATTGTAAGTCAATTATAGCTTTGTATAATTTGCATGTATTCCATGTGACATCCTGTACATTTCGAAAGAAGCTCTGCTGCCCTGGTAGGTCTCAAACACACTATATAGAAATACAAATAAATCAATCAATATATAAATAAGAAACGCTTACAAAGATTGCCAAGCACTGACAATCTTTATTCCAGAAGACGGTATTGTCCAGTGGTACTTTTGAGTATAATGCCATGCCACATAAGCCTTGTAATATTGACTGTAAGGGTTGTGTCGCGGCTGTAAAATGTGCTATTAACCTCTAATCTTGGGTTCTGGAGTAGCGTGCTAATCAAGGCAAAGCAGCCCAGCACCTCGTCAGGTGTAGTAAGCGCAATATATAAATACAATTTACAGTTATAGCCTGCAGCTGTATGCTTGTGCTGTGCTTCATATCCTTACTTGATCTGCCTGTAATGTTTTTTAGGTCTCGGCCTGATCCAGCGCATGCGCTGTTCTGGGCCGAGACATTTAGAAGCCTCTTTTGGAAGTGCTTCCAAAGCGGCGATCAGCTCACCCTCACGCGCACAAGCTCACACGTGACGTGCACAGCACTTTTTTTTGTCGTGCGCACAATTCACGTTTTTTTTTATTATTTCATTTCGCGGCCAATACTTATTTAGGAATGTGTCTCACATCAAGGATGTATCGCATTGGGTCGGGGGGCAACAGGCAACCCATTATCTCGGCTACCAACTGCATGATTTGCTGCCAGAAGGGAGTTATCACTGTACATGACCACACCATATGCACACGATCTACCTACCCGTCCCTCCCCCACATCTAGGGCACTCACTAGCTGCACGCACCTGGGTACATCTGCCCAATCCTCTTCTGGGTCAGGTACGCATGATGTAGAGGAAAAGGCGGTACCGCGCATTCAGTATCACCTGCCTAATGGATTGCAGGCACTGAGACCACACTTTGTCTGATATATTAATACTTAAGGTTGCCCTCCACCAATCCCTCAAAAATAAGGTCTGCCTGGTGTAATGCTGCTGCAGTGTGGCATACAGGGAAGTATTGGCCTTGGAGCAATCCCTCACAGTCAGAACCACAGCTTGTTGGGCCACCAGTGGTAGAGGCTCCCTATCTGAACCCCACATCTTCCTCGTCGTGCCCGATGGGCAGAGTAGAGCAAGGACTGTTCTGGGTCCAGTCATATTCCAATGTCACCTCCTTAAAAGCCACAGAGGCCGTCATCCGACATCACGTCAGCCCACATATGAATTGCCACCTCCTCCTAGTCCCAAGTCCTACATATCACTCGCAAGTCCACACATTCTGGCATTGCCCACAGCGGGAGACTAGGGGCAAAGAATGTGCACCGCGCACCCCCGCAGGTGTAGCGCCTCCACATGTTCGTCGCCTCTCGCAGCACTACAT
The DNA here is from genome assembly GCF_964263255.1 of Lissotriton vulgaris. NCBI lineage: Eukaryota > Metazoa > Chordata > Amphibia > Caudata > Salamandridae > Lissotriton > Lissotriton vulgaris. Next base: position 1,131,693,446 of record NC_141685.1, on the reverse strand, counting down.
CATCTGAGTCCCTGGTAGGATTGGGATGCAGCAGCCTGTGTAACAGAGGCCGTCCGACCAATTTATACAACACACTCAAGTGCTCCAGCTGCGGAGCACGAGCTAGCCACAGCATCGTTAATTGCAGCTGGGCCGCAGTGTAATACCATCTATATATTCCCAGACAACGCAGTCCAAGGCAGAATAGACTTTAAAGCGAACGTTCAATCTGTAATACTCTGGGTTGCTGAAACTTCCTTTAATTGGGAACATTAGTCTGTTGTTGAACTTTCAAATTGCCCTGCAGATGATCTTGAATTTTGTTTTTAATCTTTGTCTTTTAAGTTATTACGGTGGGTACACAAATGTCCCAAGGGAAAAATGTCTTCCAAGTGGACGGCAGGTTTTACTAGATTGTATTGCTGAAACGTACCATACTGGGAACGCTATTTTATGTATGCACTGTTACTTCAGCTGCATAAAAACACATTATAGGTGATTCTGATCTCCATTTTATCCTGGCCTTTTAACTTTTTTTTTACTGCGGGTAAATACGTTTTCGAATACGGAAGAATTGCCAATGCTTGCTGCTTTCAACTAACAATTGCAATGGTATTTATTAACTGTACAATTAAAAAGATTACAGAATAGTAAGATTATGTAGAAAACACCAGTGAATTATTTCATGACCTGAAAAAAAGCAAATTAGGTTTCCAGTCTCACCACAACATGTTTTACCCAAAGACTTCTGAGTTAATCATATTTAAATACAAGTTAATTAAAAGGATACTGTGCAACTTGCTGTGTATCCAAAGCGTGTTCAATATTACTTATGGGAAAAGTACATTATATGGACAGCGAAATCATCTTAGTCTTAATAGGAGTTGAAATGTTTTGCCAAGCCACCTAAATTTTTTCCAAAACGAAATTTCTAGTTTTTGACACTAAAATGCAAAATTCAGGATAACAATTTATATGGCAGAGGGGTTGTGCACCAAGTTTTCTGAAGGCAGAGCTATCCCATTTTAGTACAAATGTGGTTGCATCAACATTCTGCAACTGCTTATTCACTCCTGCTACGTTCCAAAATATGCGAGTACAAAACATGGATATTGAGGACATGACCACCCTCTTCACTAATGTTTGTGATATCAGTAATATAAATTTTAGCAAGACTCTAATGACAATAGTAACAAGTTCCAGCCCACCAGCCTATGAGATACATGTGTACGAATGGAGCGACAATATTGACAATTATCTTTCCCTTATGTAATGCGGAAAGAACCCATAGTTTTAAAACTGCTAAGTGTGCCTTTTAGAATAAACTGATGGCCCAGGCTTAGTGTAGATTTTTGTGGCAGGCAGCTAGGACATATCGATATGTTTCTGCAGTCTTTTTATGCACCCTAATTCCAGCTTAGGTCAATAAAGCCTTGAAGCTAAAAAACTATTTTTTAGCTTCCGGTGATTCCCATATAAATTTGGTTGCCTCACTTCCGGGAAATGGAACTAAGTTCACATAATGTGTACTAATGATATCATCTGTATTTAGAAATGTGAATGTGAAATAAGATGTAGAATATTACAAATCCTTTAGTGTGGCGTGGACTCTGTGGGCACCATAGCTCAGTCCATGAGCATGGATGTAACGCAGCGCTGCCACACATGGGCGTGTTCCACTGGCTTCTCATTAGCTGTCCAGATAACACTCATGAGCATGCCCCTCGGTAGAGAGCAGCTGTTTGGCAAGCAGGCTAACTCCTTGATGGAATGCTCTGAATATAGCAAAGCAATGGCTCGCTCGTGGGCCTGGGGCTCTCCAGTGAGCCAATTCCATCAACTTTCCAGATCGTTTTGAGGCTACTCCAGGGCACAACCATTGAAGCAGCGGTAACCTTCACATCCGCTCTAAACAATCCAACACATGCACTACTCGTTTCGAGGCAGGGGTGGGCCTAGGAGATGCTATCAGCAGCAGACCCAGTCCCTGCCATGCTGGCTCTGCTGACACATAACCTCTTGGACTCCTCCATTACACTGCCATCTGATGATAGATGAGGGAGTTATTCCGCCCACCAACTGACAGATCAGCCTGATGGATCATTGAGTCATCAAACGAATCACCACGCACTATCCCCTACCCTTTTTCACCCCTCCTAGACCACCCTTCCTCCACCAGAACAAGTTCCCCATGCACATGCTTTGACTTTAGAGGCATAAGTTCCAACCTTACTGAACAAAGGGAACACAGAGGTGATGCTTCTGCAAGAAAGAGGCACAGGATTTCAATCCCCTGACTTCATCGTCCCTATGGACGACGGGGGTCTGAGGCCCATCTACAAACTTCACTTCTTGAACATGCATATTTTGAAAAACATGTTCAAGATGAAGTCTCTCAAACAAGTTCTGCTGGACCTTAATGTGGAGGAATGATTGGCGTCCCTGGCCCTCTGGGACACCTCTAGGGTGACCAACTGACATGGGTAGAAATTCAGGACAGTGAGTGTAAAAATTCAGGACAAAGGGTCAAAATTCAGGACAAAAATTCCGGACGGAAGGTAAAAATTCAGGACAAAAATTTGGGTCAAAGGGTATGTTTTACAGACACTACAAAGGAGGTTGCGAAATAGTATATAAGTAACGAAATAGCAAACATAACTACAAGTCAAAGTAAGTTTATAGGCATTTAAAAGTTGTTGTCTGTTACAAAAGAATTAACAGCTTACATCCTTTGTTTTCACGTCCTTTATCACCACAAGAAGATTGTCAACTACTCAACTTTTCTATTCTGTCCTTGACTGCAAAGTGGGAGAATTTTGTAAACACCAATCCACATGTTAAAGGAATAAGCAGAAATTTGTCTGAAGACACAGTCTAACATGTGTCCTCTATTCTTGAAAACATAGCACTTATGACAAGCTGAAAACTAAATGTAAAAGCATCTAAATTGCCCATTCAACTTCTCAATTGAAACTCGGCTGGGATGTATGTGTGATAGATTGCCTCATAGATATTGACAAAGACAAAGCAGTGGAAGTCGCTGCATTGCCTTACTCTGCGCAAGGGAGGCGTTCCATGGGCTTTGTGGTAGGTTTTTCCACATGAACACACAGTGGATATAATGAAGGTGAGCTCATTATCGTGCAAGTCAGGATCCAGGAAAGGTAGATTAATAGCCTCCTTCATATTCAACCTTGTAAAAGAAATTACTTTTGCATCCATTGCGTAATACAAAAACTATGTAAGCATGCACTGGTATTGATAATGTCCTGGGCTGCAGACCCAGCAGATGGAGAGATATCCAGTACTAGTGAAACAGTAGGAAAGGCTGGTAAACAATACGCTAGGCCAGTGCCACAACATACCTGGATTGGCATCATCACCAGAGGCGCAACTAGAGCCAAATTTCGGGGGCGGGGAGGGGGGGGGGGCTAAGAAACAATTTCGGGGGGGGGGCTGAACCTTTAATCAGTAGGCAGAGTGGAGCTGCAGGGGCTCTTAGAACAACTGCAAGGCCTAATTCACATTCAAATGGTCTTTTAAAGACCTGTGAAACGTTCAGTACAGCTCTGTGTGTGCCCGGATCTGTCCCACCCCGGGCTGCCACACACGACGGGGGGGATGAAGGGGGGGCTGAAGCCCGGTGAGTCCAGTGGGTGTTGCGCGCCTGATCATCACTACCAACATAAGCTGTATAGCGTTTATGAGTGCCAAGTCCACATTTAGCAAATGTATTTCTATTGTTTTATTTGCTCCTTCATGTTGATATTTTCTGATTTTTGCAAATTTATTTTGATGTTATTCCTGTATGTTTTATTGTACTTGCCTTGAGCAGGTTGTGCAGTATAAATAAACTAAATACAAAAATTCTAATTGTTTGTAGGAATGCAGTAAATATCTGCAATGATACAACCTCCCAAAAGAAATGGCAACTCGTAATGAGGATCTCGGGGTGAATAAAGGAACCACATGAATGTAAAATGGCTTCAAAATCCTATGTGTAGGTTTTTTGCCAATGAACAGTAATAATGGAGGACAAGGACACACCCACCTGCTACTCAACACAGACACCTTCACATTTAAAAAAATAAACATGACTTCAAATTCACTCATCCTGTGTGATGTACTGAGTAATCACACGTCCTGAGGGACACTGACAATGTCCTGGCATTTTAGACAGTGCCTTGGCTTTTTAGACAGCAGTGCTTTGCGTTCTGTAATGTTAATATATGCTTTTAACACTACTAGTATTGGGTTGACCATCCCAGCATGCAAGTTAAAGTTACCAAGTTAGTGACATGGTGGAACCACTTAATAGGTACGACACACTTCTAGGCCTCAAGCGCACCTCCATGTCGGTCAACCTATGCTCGATTGTCTGTAAACATTTTTTTCCAAGCATGCTTCTTCGGTTCACACCTCCTTGCCTCGCATTGTTGTACCTTTAAGAGGCATGATGCCCGGCAACTGAGTTGAGGAAAACAACACTTTCTGTGAAAATCCAGATTAATTATTTTTCTAATTTAATTACTCTTCCTTACCACCTACTCTGCTCACAATTTCTTTCCAGTAGTCGAGAAAAAAAGGTAGGCCATATTTATGTGATGCTGCCCATTGGAGGAGTTAGGGAGCTAAAAATACGCTGTCACGAGGCCCCAGAAAGGTAGAGAGTGGATAGGAACGAGTACACCAGGGGAAACGGCGAGAGAACACAACAGATAAACCTCAATAAACTAGAAATAAATGCATGCACACGTAAAAGAAAGAATCATGAAAAGCACATTTTTTTCAACTAACAAAGTGTTCGATATGTATGCATGGGGGTAATGAAGACTGTGGCTAACTCTGTAGTCCAGTTCTTCAAGGTCTGGAAGTCTGCTGCTCAGCTCTCCAAAAAATGCAGGGGTCGGACCCTGTTGTGTAAACATGAAAGGAAAGAGCGTAAGTGTGCTCTGCAGATCCTAAAGCAATCTAAGGCTGTTCTCATTGGCCCTGAACCATCAAGGCCAATGAGAACCGAGAGAGCGAAGAACACCCCCCCATTGGTTGGAATGTGCAACCCAACATCATTGGCTGCAATTGAAAATCATCAAAATTATGGACAAATGACGTCCGTTAAAGATATTGTCACGGACAACGGACAGGTGGTGAAAATTACGGACTGTCTGTGAAATTTACGGACTGTTGGTCACCCTAGACACCTCCTTAAATCTTGTTTATGCATGTAAGCATGGCGGCAGAGTGTAGAACTTGCAAGCACCTAAATGTCAGGTGGCAAAGAGCCAAAAAGTGGGCTTGAGAAACATGTTGTTTTTCTTCATAGAGTACCGTGCCCTGCCGGTCTTTCAGTCACTGCAGGGAATTAGATTAGTTGGGTCGAACCTGGGCAGTGCATGCGCTGCTCTGCAAGGCATGCCGTATTAAGGTATGGGTGTGAAGTTCTGCCCAGTTTTTTCATTGGCTTCTGCCATTGTCCATTGTAAACTCTGGCGTTTCATTAGTCAATACGCTTAGTAGTCCCTCCTCAGTACCACCTTTTCCCATTTTGTAACCTCCCATGAGTACACCCCCTTTTTGGTGTGTTGTTGCTCGGAAGGCTTTAATTACAGCTTCCAAGCACTATTTTCTCAAAGAGCTTTGTCCTGCCTGCTCTTGCCGGCAGGAAAAGGCAGGACACGATCTCTCCTAACGCATTTGCAATGCAATAGGTCTCGCATTTACGAAAGTTCAAGTTATTGGCAGTGTAAATGACAATGCCTTTTATTTATCAGTTTGTAAAAAAACAGATAGATAAAAGGCATTGCCATTTAAAATGCCAATAGCTCTAGCTCTCGTAAATACGAAACCTATTGCATTGCAAATGCTTGTTAAAATGGATATCTCTGGCTGGATATGGCATTGCTGTGCCTTACATTTCGGAAGTCCACACCCAGTAGCCACCCCTGGAGTTATGCCCGTCCTCGATACCCCGGAAGAGTAAAGAGTACAAAGGAGTAACTTCCTTATCCAGGTGGAGTGCAACAGTACCTGAAGCACGCGGACGCCTGTGCAATTTGATAGAACCCACCTCAGACGCTGCACAGTAATCTCTGTCTCTGCCAGGACCCGTAAGAAAAGGCCTTACGTAGGTATAGGAAAGGCAATCATCCCCTCCCCGCCAAAAAAAAATAGACAAAATGGGCCATTATAAAGCAGTCTGTTGGGTGGTTCTATCATGCTCTGCTGGACGGGGAAGCGAGTAATTGGAAGGCTGCCCTACTACACCAAAGTCCCCTAATCCAACTTGCTTTTGATTAAACCCCCCACGACAGGTGTCTGACATGACACGGGGCTAATTGACAGCGACGGGGATTCGGACCATTGTGCGGCGGGCAGTGGGCCCAATCCGTAAGCCTCCGGCTGCTGAGGCCGCAGATCTGCTGCCGGCCTCGGTGGACAGGAAGTCGCCAGTCGCGTGCCCTCGTCTGCTAGTTTCACCCGGATACCATCTGTCATGACAAAGAGGGGGGTCACGCGAGTGCACGCGCAGTGCAGTAGCTAAGGTGCCAAACCTCCGGCCCCACTCTGACTAAATGTCACCGTCTTAGCTCCTGGACTTGTCCACTGAGGAGGCTGGGGCAAGGTGAAGGTCACAGGTCATGCTGGGCCTGCCTTTATTTGCATTTGTGATTATTGAAGCATTCCCCCGGAACCAGTGTGCTCTACGTTGCATACGAACGAAACAGCTTTATTTTGAGAGGATTCTGGTTTATGGATATTGCAGTTAGGAGATGTGCCATGCTCTGGCGGCCTGTCGCTGTTAAGAGGAAGAAAGGACTAGCTCTAGAAACCCCTGCCGGCTGCATTTTTGGCATCACTCTGACTCGTTGTTAGGGCCACGTTTCAGTTCCACACGAATTTGTAGGTTGAAAGATTGCATGGTGTGAACTTTTTATTAGCTGTTGCTCACAGACATCTTTTAGGGGTCTGGTGTTAACGAGTTATTGTGGAAAATAGCAATAATTAGTGTGGGCTTTAGGTAACCCTTGCTTTCTGTCTGTTGGCTTTCTTCTTAGTCTTATTCGCTTGGTTCTTATTATTTTTTCAAAAATGTTTCTTATTGATTTTCAATAACAAAAACCAACGACTGGTACAGCAGCTACATCCAGGACACATTCAATGCCCCCAGTTTTACAACAATGTATAACGGTCACTCTCTATCTATTGCCCGCCTCCACCCCGTCCGCCTGTGCATCTTCGGGGTGACAGATCCCTGAAATGTGGAGAGAAACAGTGGAGCATGTTCCTTGGACTCTGAGTGTTCTAAGCAGAGCCCCCACATTTTGCTGGGTTTCCGGGGACATCCTTGTGACTTGCAGACTGCTTGTTTAGCAAGTGCGTAGTAATCTACCCCTCGCAACCATTCCATGATGGGGGGGGAGGGGGGTCTGGGAGGGGCGTCTTGGATCTCCAATGTTTGGCAATTTCCCATTTATAGAGTACACACCCTACTCCCACCAGAATACTTTGTCCTCAGAGACCGTCCCAACCTGGCAAAACTCCCATTAGACCCACCTTGGCACGTCAAAATCGATTGGAAAGCCAAGGACCTCTTCTAGTATGGAAAGGAATCTACCCAGTATTGTTGGATGCTCGGGAATTCCCCAAATGATATCTATCTTGTTATCCCAGGGGTCTCCGCATTGGAGGCATTCTGGACTTGGGACCTTTCCCATCTGGCACAATCTGTGTGGTATGTAGTAAACCCTGTGTAGATACTTAAATTGGATGAGCCTTAAGCGGTCCAGGATCACTGAAAGTGGGTAGGAACGCACTGCGAGCACGTAACAGCACCATTACCCCATAGCATCTTGATAGTTGTAGTTCAGTTTTTCCACACAAAGGTCATATTATTTTTCAGCGAATGCCATTTAAAAAAAATATATATCTCTAGACACCAGTGTTTCAGGATTTCTCCCTCACCAGTAGAGAATATTTGGAGGTTGCTGGACATGCTGCCAATTTTCTCAGGTATAATCCCACTCATAGCGGGCAGACGTTCCAAAGTATGTCAGCTTGTGGGCGGCTCATGAGAGTTTTTTGTCAGTGAAAGTGGGTAGGAACGTGCTGCTAGCATGTATTTTCCCCATTACCCCATAGTGTCTTGGTAGCTGTATTTCAACATCCGTCCGCTTGGAAAGGTAAATGAAACAAATTCCAAATGCATTGTGCCTTACTTCCGTACATGCATGGTGATGCAAGCATGCAGATACGTTATCAAGCTGGGCCAGAGTAACATCGTATACATAGCTGTGCATGCATGAATACTCTTGCACAGATACACATTATCACTCTTTTTTTTTGCCAGTGAAAATAAACCAGCATTTTTTTTAATTTTGTGAACACTAACAGGTCATAGCATTTGAAAAAAGCACTGACAAAGCCAATAGGCAAGAAATATTGGATTTGCCAATGGTTGTTCTTCCTGGTATACACTCAAAATATCGAGTTTTTAATATCGAATTGCATTAATATAGATTAAAAAATATAGAATGGACACAATATCGACTAGCCAGAATATAAACTACAAAAATATCTAATAGGATAGCATTAATATTGAATCAAAAATATAGAATGGACATAATATCGAATGGACAGAATATAGACAACAAAAATATAGAATGGACAGAATACAGACAACAAAAATATAGAATGGACAGAATATAGACTACAAAAATATCGAATTTGAGGTAAGTAAGTTAATATCAATTTTTAAAGTGTTTTTTTATGTTAGTATATGTTTGAAAAGTGTATATTTATTTTATTATTTATATTAATTAATATTTTTTATGGTATTTAAATTTTGCGTAATATAATTCTGTAGCGGGTTGTGGGTTTATAGGGGAATAGAGTGGGAAGTAATTTAATTATAATTAATTAAATATGTTAATTTATATATTGGTATTTATTTTGAATTAATTGTTATTAATTATTAATTGGTAATTAATTAAAATATAATTGGTAATTACTTTTAATTCAATGATTAATTGATAAATATGTTAATTTTAGTAGTTTATTTTCTGTAGCGGGTTGTGGGTTTATAGGGGAATAGGGTGGGAAGTAATTTAATTATAAATAGTAAAATATGTTAATTTATTTATTTTGTATTTGTTTTGAATTAATTGTTAATTATTAATTGGTAATTAAATTATAATGGGTAATCATTTTAATTAATTTGTTAATTGATAATTATGTTAATGTTATTAATTTATTTTCTGTAGTGGGTTGTAGGTTTATAGGGGAATAGGGTGGGAAGTAATTTAATTGTATAATTCAATTTTTAAATTCTTTTTCTTAATCGAATTTTTAATTATTGTTTAATTGTTAATTAATTTATTGTTAATTGGTAAATAATTTGTATTAGTAGGTAATTATTTTTAATCATTAATTTTTATTTTTATTTTTAATTGATTAATTAATATATTATATAAACGTGTTAATTATTTTAATTAATTTGTAATTGGTATTAATATTTATTTTATTTTTATTTATATATGAAGTATTTACTTTCCCTACTGTTGCACTCACTGGAGTGGGAATAGTAATTTTTACCCCTACGCTATCCAACACTTTCCCTACTGTCGCACTCTTTGGAGTGGGAATTGTAATTTTTACCCCTACGCTATCCTACGCTTTCCCTACTGTTGCACTCTCTGGAGTGGGAATAGTAATTTTTACCCCTACGCTATCCTACGCTTACCCTACTGTTGCACTCTCTGGAGTGGGAATAGTAATTTTTACCTTCCCGGTATCTAATGCTTTTCCTACTGGTGCACTCACTGGAGAGGGAATAGAAAATATTATGCCTACGCTATCCAACGCTTTCCCTACTGTTGGACTCTCTGGATTGGGAATAGTAATTTTTACCCCTACGCTATCCAACGCTTTTCCTACTGTTGAACTCATTGGAGTGGGAATAGTAATTTTTACTCCTACGCTATCCAAGGCTTTCCCTACTGTTGAACTCATTGGAGTGGGAATAGTAATTTTTACCCCTACACTATCCAACGCTTTCCCTACTGTTGCACTCTCTGGAGTGGGAATAGTAATTTTTACCATGCCGCTATCCAACGCTTTCCCTACTGTTGCACTCACTGGAGTGGGAATAGTAATTTTTACCCCTACGCTATCCAACGCTTTCTCTACTGTTGCACTCACTGGAGTGTGAATAGTAATTTTTACCCTCCCGCTATCCAACACTTTCCCTACTGTCGCACTTTCTGGAGTGGGAATAGTAATTTTGACCCTCCCGCTATCCAACGCTTTCCCTACTGTTGCGCTTACTGGAGTGGGAATAGTAATTTTTACCCCTACGCTATCCAACGCTTTCCCTACTGTTGCACTCACTGGAGTGGGAATAGTAATGTTTACCCCTACGCTATCCAACGCTTTGCTTACTGTTGCACTCACTGGAGTGGGAATAGTCATTTTTACCCCTACGCTATCCAACGCTCTCCCTACTTTTGCACTCTCTGGAGTGGGAAAAGTAGTTTTTACCTTCCCGGTATCCAATGCTTTCCCTACTGTTGCACTCACTGGCTTGGGAATAGTAATTTTTACCCCTACGCTATCCAACGCTTTTCCTACTGTTGCACGCTCTGGAGTGGGAATAGTAATTTTTACCCCTACGCTATCCAACGCTTTCCCTACTGTTGCACTCTCTGGAATGGGAATAGTAATATTTACCCTCCCGCTATCCAACGCTTTCCCTACTGTTGCACTCACTGGAGTGGGAATAGTAATTTTTACCCCTACACTATCCAACGCTTTCCCTACTGTTGCACTCTCTGGAGTGGGAATAGTAATTTTTACCATGCCGCTATCCAACGCTTTCCCTACTGTTGCACTCACTGGAGTGGGAATAGTAATTTTTACCCCTACGCTATCCAACGCTTTCTCTACTGTTGCACTCACTGGAGTGTGAATAGTAATTTTTACCCTCCCGCTATCCAACGCTTTCCCTACTGTCGCACTTTCTGGAGTGGGAATAGTAATTTTGACCCTCCCGCTATCCAACGCTTTCCCTACTGTTGCGCTTACTGGAGTGGGAATAGTAATTTTTACCCCTACGCTATCCAACGCTTTCCCTACTGTTGCACTCACTGGAGTGGGAATAGTAATGTTTACCCCTACGCTATCCAACGCTTTGCTTACTGTTGCACTCACTGGAGTGGGAATAGTCATTTTTACCCCTACGCTATCCAACGCTCTCCCTACTTTTGCACTCTCTGGAGTGGGAAAAGTAGTTTTTACCTTCCCGGTATCCAATGCTTTCCCTACTGTTGCACTCACTGGCTTGGGAATAGTAATTTTTACCCCTACGCTATCCAACGCTTTTCCTACTGTTGCACGCTCTGGAGTGGGAATAGTAATTTTTACCCCTACGCTATCCAACGCTTTCCCTACTGTTGCACTCTCTGGAATGGGAATAGTAATATTTACCCTCCCGCTATCCAACGCTTTCCCTACTGTTGCACTCACTGGAGTGGGAATAGTAATTTTTACTGCTACGCTATCCAATGTTTTTTCTACTGTTGCAGTCACTGGAGTGGTAATAGTAAATTTAACCCTCTCGCTATCCTATGGTAAATATATTGTATATTTTTTATTAATAATATATATATATATATATATATATATATATATATATATATATATATATATATATATATATATATATATATATATATATATGAAAAATTGTTTTAATTTATATTAATTATTTATTAATTTTAATGGTATTTAAGTATTTTAAGTATGTTTAAGTTAGTTATATTTATTATTTCATTAATTTTAAATTACTTTTAACTATTTTAAAAATTCGATATTTTGACTATCTATATTTTTTACAACGATGTTTTTGATTCAATATTTTTGTACTTACCTGTTTGGAGATAGGAAGTCGATATTTTGGCAATCTATATTTTTTACTCGATATTTTTGTAGTTCTATATTTTTGCCAGCGATATTGTTTCAGTGATCAGTTCTTCCTGTATCCGAAGTGCACACAACCCTCCACTCACGGGTCAAGAAGTTTGTCTGATTTACAGAGTGTATTTCCTATGAACCTGCCCAAAAGCTTTGCAGCCAATGGCGGCTCCTCCGTGAAGGCAGAGGAGCGTCGCCCCCCACTGCCATGAAGCAGCAAAAGAAAGGAAAAAATAAAATGATAATAACGTAATGTTATTATAATTTTATTTTGTCCTCTTGCTGCGGTAGCTTGTGTGAGGGGGCAGAGTGGGGCTGAGGAGCAGGGGAGGAGGGTACAACCCTCCTAAGTGCGCAATGAACGTTTGGTTGGCCCTCTCGGGCCGCCCAAAACAGTAATGCACACTTTCCCTGTTCTTCATGGAGGCGGCATTACAGCCTACAGGGAGAACATGCTCACCCCTACAGCCCCTGGCTGAGAACCGAGTCACTTCGCTCAGATCAATCACAATGCTGCATGGCAGCATTGTGATTGGCTGCGGGGAGCCCAGGTGCTTCCTGCTTCTTCAAAAGAAGAGGACGGGACAGGACGGGACACAGAAGAGGCGGCGGCCGGTTGGCCACAAGCTATGTTATTGTTTTTTTTACCCGATATCCCCCCGCCCCTTTGCCCCAACCCGCCCCACTGCTGTTTAGGTCTAGTCTGACCCAGCACTTCCGCTGCTCTGCCAGACCTTAAGTAAGAAGGGCTTCAAAAATGTTACCGCCGGCTACAGCTTGCAGTGCATGTGCGCAGGGGGCACGCTTAGGAGCAGAGGCACCTCGTCATGCTAATTAAGTACCCCCCCCCCGATCATTTTCACTTTCGTCAGTGATCACTTTTGCGGTGCCCCTTTGATGTTCTTGTTCAAAGAACATCAAACATCAAAGAACATGCTGTTGTGTTAATGCTTTGCTGCCGCCCGTTTGACTTACAACGTGCTTTTTCTTTCCACAAACTCGATGTTTGTGTTCCTTTATTTTGAAATGCTTTTAGTATTACTGTCACACAAACAACTACAACTATACACACAACCACACAACCACAACCACACACACAACCGCACACACACACACAACCACACACACAACCGCACATACAACCACACACATACACACAACCACAAACACACACAACCACACCCACAGCCACACACACAACCACACAACCACACAACCACACACACAACCACAACCACACACACAACCACACACACACCATATACAACCACAAACACACAACCACACACACACAACCACAAGCACACACACAACCACACACACCAGACACAATTACACAAACAACCACACACACACGCACAACCACACACACAAGCACAACCACACACACAACCACACACACAAACACAACCATACAACCACACACAATCACACACACAACCACACACACAACCACACACACAAACCCACACACACAGCCACAACCACACACACAACCACAACCACACACACACACAACCACACACAACCACAAGCACACACACAACTACACACAACACACACAACCACAAACACCACCCCACACACAATCACACACACAATGACACCCACACACATACACACAACCACAAACACACACAATCACACACACAACCACACCCACACACACACAACCACATACTACCACAAAACCACACCCACAACCACACACACAACCATAACCAACCACACACACAACCACACACAAACATACAACCACACACACAACCACAAGCACACACACAACCACACACACACACACCACACACAACTACATACACAACCACACACACACACCACACACACCACACACACCACACACAACTACACACACAACCACACACACAAACACAACCATACAAACACACACAACCACACACCCAACCACACACAACCACACACACAACCACACACACAAACCACACACACACACGCACAACTACACACACAACCACAACCACACAGACACAACCACACACACAACCACAAGCACACCCACAACTACACACAACCACACAACACACACAACCACAAACACACACCCACAACCACACACACATAAACACACACAACCAAACATACACCCACACACACAACCACACACACACACAACCCCACACACACCACACGCACACACACTATGCACGCAAACAACCACAACCACACACACAAGCACAACCACACACACAACCACGCACACACACACAACCACTCACACAACCACACACAACCCCACACACAACTACACACAGAACCACACACACAACCACAAACACACACAACCACACACACACACACACACACAACCACACACACAACCATACACACAACCACAAACACAACACATACAACAACAACCACACACACAACGACACACCCACAACCACACACACAACCACACATGCACAACCACACACATACATAAACACACACAACCAAACACACATCCACACACACAACCACACATACACAAAACCACACACAACTACACACAACCACACACAAAACCACGCACACAACCACACACACCACATCCACACAAACAACCACACACAACCACACACTCAACCACACAGACCACACACACACAACCACACAACCAACCACACACACAACCACACACACCACACACACAACACACATAACCACACACATCCACCCCCCACAACCGCACCCACCCACCCACAACCGCACCCACACACAACCGCAACCACACACACACAACCTCAACCACACACACACAACCCCACACACAACCATACACACACATAACCACACACACACACACACACACAACCACACACACACACACAACCAAACACACAGAACCACAACAATCATTGACATAGCCAATAGGTCTCGCCTTTGGAACCTTATAAGTGTTTAGCAACGCAGCAGTTGATGTGGTTGCCCCAAGGATATTGTGCTGCATAACTAAATACTTAGAAGGTCCCAAAAGCTAGACCTATTGGCAATGCCAATGCTTGTTTTAGGTAGCAGCCACTACTGGGGGCAGCTGAGACAAAGCTTTTAGAGATGTCAGTACTTCCTCCCTGAAAGTCAACCATCTTCTTCATTACTGAGAGCAACATTGTGTGTTGTGAAGCTTCCAAGCAAATATGCCTATGAGATATGTATACTGGTCCTAGTACTTTCTAAGCTTTCGATATATAAACCCCCAAATACTCCTTACCAAAGTCTGATACAATCCTATTTCTCGTTAAAATATTTTTTTCTGTACTGTTTTTTTGTTGTGTTGACAAGAAGAAGATTTTTACGTAATGTGCAGGCACATCAGACCACTGAGTCTTAAAGGCACAAGTTGGCTGCTCCTGCCATGATTTTTAAGCCAAGAAGATTTTGGAAAGTGGAGTGTCAGAGAGACACAAATCAAGAGGAAGCCATGTTTAGAGTACAGGGATCCACATCTTATCTTTCAGTTTAAATCTCAGGCATCAATCTTCTTTCCAGTATAAAAATATAACTATGTTGTGAAGTGAAACATCTGCAAATGACTGGTCATGAAGCACAATGGGGCCAATGTCTATTACTATTTCATCTCTCCAAGCTTTGGACTTTCATCAGGGCATGCTATCTTGTTAACAAGTAAGAAATGAAAGCACTGCTTATGTGCTACTGGTAAGAGTTACAGAGATAAATTTAAATTCCTGAAATGTTTTGCATAGATCTATTCATATAAATTATGATATTGACATATAGACGCAGAACCTCCGCCATGGAAGTAGCACCCGAGAAGCCTGATTTAAAAATACTGGGTCCTAAGTAGGACCACTATACTCAGCATTGTGTAAGCTTGTTTCTACCTGTGTTTCAACCCAGCCATTTGAACCTGAACATTTCCCAATAAGTAAGGGTCTAAATTCTTTGTTTCAGGGATCTATACACATATATTCATACAAAATACAATGTGATTTCGGTATGTTATATATCTTTAGATATGGAAAAATACAGAAAATCAATCTTTTTTTTAGTGATTACCCATGCCGTTTATTGTGACTACCAGGCAATTACCATACTGACCGCGCGATGAACTAAAATATCTGAGATTTTTTTGAATAATTGCATATGTGGACGTGTCTGTTTTAGAATGCTTATCCGTGCTCTGTTGTATTATATTTAACAGCTTCTGGTCCTAAAACAGATCTGTATAAAAGTGTTAGTGCATATTTACTGGATAAACAAATATGGAAAATATGTAAGTTACAACTTCATTGTTTCCACACAACGCAAAATAAATATAGATATATACTAATAAATGTGCAAGGAAGTACATATGGATACACACGAATGAAAATTCTGAAAAATCTACCTACAATCACATAAAAGATTGCAGAAGTTCCTAATTGTGGGCATGAAAGGAACGTTTTCTTGGGATCTACTTAAAATAAGTCATTAATAGGCAGGATTAGCCTCTCTGGGATGGGAACCACACTCCAGGAAGGGAGGCTCGGGTGGTGGAAAAGGGCTGGCAAGCATGGACTTCTTTGTGACCCCAACACTACACTCACGGACAAGAAACTCACTCCAGACCCCACCCCCAACTGCCTCCATTTGTTTAACTTCACAGAGTAACTGAGGTACTTAATGTGTCCTATGTACAAGGAAATTAGAATATATCGTTTTAGTTTATTGGGGTTATTTACAGACTGGGAACCTAGCCCTAAAGGGCAGCAGGTGCTTTCATAGCAACAGGATACCTAGCGAACAAGCATTGTATTGTATTTACATTCATATAGTGCTAACAACCCCTGACGAGGAGTCGAAACACTTTAATCGGGTAGTAGCACGCTACTCCGGATCCTATAAAGGATTAGTGGTGAGTTAGTATACTGAAATATGAAAGTAATTTGAGTGGTGGGTATGTTAGTCAGTTATTTGGATTGAGAAGGATAGCGGAGGGATAGAAGAGGGAAAAAAGGTTTGCATTTATATAGCACTTACTACCCCTGATGGGGGTGTTAAAGCGATTTTTCATCAAGAAGCGTGCTAATCGGGAACCCATAAAGGATTAGTGATGATACACTGTCATCTTGGTACATTTCCAAAGGGAACTGAGGCAGTAAGTATGTATGATTGAGGAATACATCCAAAACAGCACCACAGTGAGGGAGGGAAGCGAAACAATCTATGATAGTACGAAGATTGTGAAAAGGTGGGTTTTGAGACTTTTTCTGCGTTTTCACCCAAAATGTTGCAAGTCCGAGAAGCAAAGGGCAGTTGTTTTAGAGTCTCGGTCCATTTTCAGAGAAAGCCTATTGGCGCGTGCATTCTTTGTGCATCTTTTGGATTTCCACACTTCATGGGCATGTGATCTTATATTGCCAGGTTCTATTGAACATGTTTCATTAAGAGGTGAGGCAGGCAGGATTACTCAAGTGGAATGCATTATACAAAGGGTCACTGCAATGATGTGATTCTGCGGCCGCAGCATTTTCCAGATTATTATGTACTCGCTATACTTGCCAGATAACCCATCATCTTCTGCATATTTTGCAGTTTTTTACAAAAAAAATTGTTTCTAACACAAAAGAATCAAAAGTTACTAAAAGTTCTTCCACACATATTGCCGCGCAGTCATCAGGGCTTCACCAAACTATGAGGGGTCACCATTCTGTTGCTGATTGTTGCTTTTATGTGTAAAACTGAGACTAATCTGATGCAACCTCTGCCCAGAGAGTATTACCATGATAAAATGATAAAATAGCGAAGAAATACTGCCACAAATGTGCTGCATAATATTCTTTGCTTGATAAATAATTTAGTTAGGCCACACATAACGTGTTCCTTCCCTGCTGCATAATTCCAGTGGCCCTGCTTTTACGTCCTACTAAAGACTGAAGATGATTCTGACACAAAGAGGAGCTAAGGATTTTCTTTTCAGGCATGTGAGATGTGTTTGGTCTTCTTTGGGTGGTGGCACCGTAGTAGGCTCAGATGTTGTGTGGAGATCAGCTTTTATTGGGGTCAAACATGACAATGGAAGACCAGTGAACAGTGCATTGTCTTCGCAGATGAGCGGTGACATCAAAGGAAGTGATATCCCATGCCATTTCTGGCCCCAACCATATTCCCCAAAATGGCATCCAATGCTTTGATGACATATGGAAGTGCTCATGCTGTATGACCTACACACACGCATGCACTCACACACACCCACGCCTCCAAAATCCTGTGATTCTGGGCAAAGAGCTTAATCTTCCCCCGCCTAAAAAAATGAACGTGTCCTTGTGTAATGTAACAGGTGCTCATGTAAAGCATTCCGATACTTTCCGGTGAATTTGAGTGTTTTTCTAGTTTAAAATGTCAAGTTTGAACTGATATTTTCAGCAAACTATAACTTCAATTTAACCTTTGGTTTTATCAGTGACATTCTCAGGTTTTTCTTAAAATGTAAAGTAAGATATTAAAACCATACTTGTATATACTCATAACTCTAAGCTGCAGCATGTGTTTACTTTAAACAAACACCCAGCTACTAAATGAAGACAAATTTGAAGTCATACTTGCTTCACAATAGTCGGAGTGAGTCCGAGTGAGTAATTCATAGAGGTTGTAACCGTGGTTCTCATTTCATTCAGCAACATCAAGACAGCGAATGCGTCGATAGCAACAATTAAATGTTGCCTGTGTTTACTGTATGTACGTCTCGGTCTTTTGGGGTGTCTCCCCCCACCACGAATTATAACTTCGGAGTCGAGTCTCCAGCTCGGCGCGGTGGCCGGCCTCGCGTGAGCAGATGACGCGGCCGCCCACACACTCTTCCCTTTGTCGAGGTGACGGTCGTGCGGTCTTGGCGCGTCCACCCTGCCCCCGAGACTTGTGATCCTGAACTCACGAGCCCCTCGGCCGGAGGCGGTCCCCGCGGTCTTGCCAGGTTCAGCCTGCTGCTCTCTGTTCGCCATCTATGTTCGCAGGGCCTGGGCGGACAGCCCACAGCTCAGAGCTAGGCCTCGAACAGGATGTGAGCTGTCGAGCCGCCTGGGTAAAGCGGCCAGATGTTCTGTGCACGAGCCCCGAGCCAGAGGGGAAGTGAAAAGGGCCTCAGTGCACACACGCGAGGCACACGGCGGGGGGAGGGGGGTTTGAGGCACAGCATGCAGACGCCAAGCCAGAGAGGGAGTGCACACACACACACAGCCGGGGGAGCTCAGCTCACTGCACTCACATAGCCAGCTGGGGCCAACGCTTGCAATTCACAAACCGATTATGAGGTAGGGCGCACTGAGTCTCTGACACTACGACACACAACTGAGCCGGGGCGGCGCGAGGCATATACAGTGCAAGCACCAGTCAAAGAGGGTCTGAGGCTAAGAGTGCACGCTGGCACTGCAGCCTCACCGGCCTACACTGCCCAAACCAAGTATGTATGTGAGACCTACTGAGCACCTGTGAGCGTGGGGACCACAGTACACACTCAGAGCAAGGCCATGGTTCCTCGATCCTGTCACACACTGAGCTAGGAGAGGAGGCCTAGAGTGCACACACCAAGTGGAAAGCACGCACACGTCCGAAGCTTACAGTGTACACGCAGACTCGGGGAGGCCCTAAGGCCTGCATACACACAATGTAATACAATGCAGCTTTATTAGGCTTAACTATATACATCATTATTGTCAAAGCTTAGTTGGGCGAACATTGCTAGAGTGTGACCTAAGGCCACATAATAATATATAAGCGTGTGGTTCACTTCACATCCATCTCAGGGAAGGCCAGAACCACAAAGTGCACAGACCAAGGCAGTGAAGGCCTCAAGCCTGCAGGGTACCTACCAAACTTTGAGACCTACAGCGCATGCATATAGTGCCAATATCGCCAACACTCCCCATCCCTCCCACAGCAATATCCAGGAGAAATAAACAGACAAGACACCTTCTTTGTGGAGAAAATTGCTGCAGGCTTATTGGCATAACAAATATGCCAACATGGTGGGTTATCTCACGGGCGATCCCAGGGCAGGCAGCCCCTCGCCGCCTGCCCACCCATCTGATGAGCCGAATTACACCGTGCCCTAGCCAACCGGTGTTTGCCAGATTTGATGGAGGGGATAACCCCTCCCTCCGGTAGACCACCAGTCCACCTCCTTACTCACGCCCCCCAGAAAGGGGGCGGAGCGTTACAGGCAACCACCGGTTTCTCAGGTCCACAACCGCCCATAGGACTAACGGGGAGCTGACACTCCTCCAGGGTCCAACACATGGACCTCCCTGGGGATATTTGGCCTTTGCACTCTTGTGGTGCTCATGCAGAGGGTACCCCTCTGTACCTTACAACCTCTGGATCGCCCTGTAACTCTGCCACAGCTCTGGGTGTGGCCACCGTCACCCCAGGGCCCCCCGCCAAGATAGGCTTAGTTACCTACCTACACCCTGCTGATTCCAAGGCCTCCCCCAGATCAGACAAGAACAGGTTAATTCCCACTCTGGACAGGTGCATCCCATTTTCATCAAAGCACCCTTTGGACTTAGCCTGCAGTAACCCATGTCGGATGAAGCCAAACCCGCTTTGTTGAGTGAATTTTCGCATGGCGCTGTTAACCCTTCTGCGTGAGGTCTCTTTGGCTGCACCTTAACGCACCCCCTGCCACACCTCCCGGGGGATTATTTCCGACCACCATAATTCACCTATCCCCATCTGGTTGCTCAACTCACACATTGTGGACCTCATATCTTGCAGCAGTGCCCTACTCCCCAGGGACGCCAGATCATTCCCGCCCAGGTGTATGACCAACATATTGGGCAGAGAGTTACCCCCCAGTCTCTGCTGTAGTTTCTTCAGCAAGCAGTTCCAGCACATGCCTGGGTATCCCAGCCAAATAATCTCTGTGGCAGTAAGGTCATGCATTCATTTCCTGCTTTGCACCCACTGTGACACTCGCAAGTACAACCTCTAAAATTGCAGGGTACCCCTCTCCCGAAGGGCCAGGTAAGGGGTGACCAGAGCCACTTGGCAATACATCTATCTCCCAGCTGGGTGTAACAGAATACCATTCAGCCAAGCCTGGTCGGCATGTGCCCTACTCCCTACCCCTTGTAAGAGAGCATCACACCCACCCATCTCCCTAGGCCAAATATGGGACATTAGTCCCCTTGTTGGCTGACCGCTCCGAAGGATATTTGCTTAACTGAAGCAACTTGTATCATGCCGCTGTGGATCGGAGGACATGGAGTAAACGTATGGTCAGTGTACCTGTACCCTCTTAACTATAAAAGAAAAATGTGCTCTGATAGTAGTCTGCCTTTGTGCTCCTAACCCTCTATTCCAAAACTATTAGGGTACCAGTGCCCTTTTGGGAATGGCAAACTCACGCCCCAGCTGACAGGATAGAGCCTATACATATTTGGTCTCAACGACCCGACGGACACCTTAAACCCTGACAAGAGGAGGCCTGCTAACTTGCCCACACTCTGAGGAAACAACAACCTGTGCAATATTTGGGAAAGCTGCCACCCAGAAAACCCTCCCCTGCACCCGGTGGTTATGCAGTCACTCCTTGGCCTGAAAATAACCACGTTCACATGTGGATGAAGTCAAAGGACCCATCCCTCAGCGCATGCTTGAAACCTGTCCCCTGCATCACTCTAGTCAGAGAGAACGACTGCAGGGAGCATACCGAGCAAGTCGTCCCCATTTGCTGGCCCAGGTCCCCACCCTAACGTGAGTAGCCCATGGCCAGACTCCTGCTGCCGCATACCAGCATGCAGGCCTGCGTGTGGAAAAGCTACTGGAGTGGGGCGAACAATCAAGAAGTTTGCCTGCCCTTTCTAAATATGTGAATGCTCAAAGTCCAATAACTTGCAGCCTTTGCTCTTTATGCTAAAGCCCTCTCTTCGCCAGTGGCATTTTTCTAAGCACCAGGTGGTTGAACCTGTGGGCATGTTAGAGCTGAAGATGGAGGTGCCAGGCTGAGAGGAACCCCCACAGGAGGGGGGGTGGGACCGAGGCCGGGAGGTAGAACCCCGCCCCCTGCCGTGTACGCTGCGGCGCTGAGCCAGCAGAAACCAGGAATAAGAGGTCCTGCTCAGCTGACAGAGTCCCATCCCAGTCTAACTACGGATAGAAGCAGGCGATATATACCCCACCGGCATACCCACCCTGGTATGGATTACCCTGCACCCAGAATGGAAGTAATGCTGGGATGTCAGAGAGGAAAAACGGGTGGCTTTGCTAAGCTTTGTCCGCCAGCGTCCTATCCCAAGTGTACCCCGCACAAAAGGGCACTTTGCACTACATGTGGACCAGGCATCCACTGTGTAAAGCTTTCCCCTGTGTTGTCTATGTGAGCTATGTTAGTTCATCCCGTTCACAAGCATTGAGGTAGCCCTGGTTGTGTCAACTCCAACCTGTAATTGCAGGCCACCCACCCGAAGGTACCTTGGCCCTGGATGACAAGTGTTTGTTACTGAACTAGGTGATATAAGCCCTCTCATTGGTACACATGCCTGACTGACGCTGCAGGGCCCTTCCCTCCCTGCACATCCCTCCAAGCAGTACAACTCGGTTCAGTTCCCGGATAACGCAGACAGATACCATGCCAGATAAATAAAGACACATGATCAGTCCACTCCCGTACCGCCATAGGAACAAGGTCCTGTGACAGCTTAAATATTTTGCTTCCGGAAAACTGATTTCCCCCTTCTAACCCGCACCAAATCCAGGCCCCTCTTACAAAGAGGACCCAACCCCATGGAAGGGTAACCTCATCTTATGGTGCAGTCCCTAGGAGATGTCAAGGAGGTGTGAGATTTTGGCTTGCAGGTGTTTTGGAGGTAACTGGAGGATGTATGTAATATTGCAGGTAGAGTGCTATGCTATGCTATTCAAGTCTGAAAGGTCCAGGGCAAAGTCCATGGGTTACCTTCTCACAGTATGGCATTAAACAAAAGAGGCTGTAAATTTAAAGCCTGGGCCGACTATGTAAAGTGTGTATCACTCCCCGAGAATGGGCAGCTCTGGCGTTTTGACAACCCCTTAACTTGAACTACAGTCTTGTAACACTATTTAAATATTTTATGTGCTAAGACGTCCAGAGCTGCTGGCTCTGAGCTCTGTCCCTTGCAGATAGATCTACACGCCGGACCAGCTTCTGACTTCCCCTCAAAGCAACACGCCACAACCTATGCCTTTGCTGTAAGAATAATGTCTGGATTTCCCCCTCCAAACTTAAACTTACACCTACCAACCTGTACTATTCACTTTGTCAATGCCTGTTAGTTCCATAAGATTATTCCTAGCACTGGGTGTCTTTATGTAAAGAAAACACTAATTAGCCATGCAATGGACCATGGACATACCCTTAAATGTCTCTGGGGTGCGGCAGTTGGAAAACACAAGACTGACAATATGCAAATAACCTAAGATGCCGTTAAGTGTCCAGCATGGTTAGAAAGGAACATCAGATCCAGAAACCATTACCACTAAGCAGCTTTACATTGTGTGGGTGGACATCCATGGTACAAGCCAAGCCAACACCCATACCCCCCCGAAAGGGGCACCAGCGTCGCTCAGCAGCCCCCATACCGCTCGTCTCAGGACAGTGGTTGGGACACCCGTGAACCGCGTGTTCCCAAACGTGCTCCCCCAGACACCGTTGTCGTGCGAGAGCTCAGCCTGGCACCTCACAAACAGCAGTCTTCGGGACCTGAAACCCCAGTACAAAGCTGCACAACCCACAGCTCTGGTCATAAGTCACACCTCTAAAAACCAGGCTACGCAGAGGAAAACAATCACACTGTCTGTCTAGGGATTCAACGTCCTCAGTGAACAACCATCTGTCCGCGCCGTGTCTGGGGACCACAGAGTGACCTCGCTGGAAAGAGAAGCTACTGGGGACAGGACAGACCCAAACCCAAACCCAGCAATTCTCAGTGCAGACAACACCCACTGCCACCGCAGTACAAGCCTCGCCACTCCGATGGGAGCTCCATGAGACCCAGCTCCCACTAATTTGCCCCATGCAAAGGTGCTGCATTATTGATGCGAGGTGGGCGGCAAAACTGCATGTAACTAAACTATATAATTATTTGATGTGTTTTACTATTGGCGGTGTAAGTGCAAAATCGGCCGGAGATATTGGTGCGTGTAGGAGAGTAGGGTCTGCTTTCCTATGGTCACCCCATTTTTTGCTTTTGCCTCACTGGTTTTCGACTTAATGTGGCTGTGGGCCTGCTAATCAGACCCACAGCCTGCTGTTCTCTCTCTAAATTCACATCCATGTACTTTAGGTACATAACCAATTGGACATTGGGTCACCTTATCAGCCCCTGTACAGTGTACTATAGGTACCCAGGGCATAGGTGCATCCAAGGCCTACCAGGGGCTGCAACATATCTTTTGCCACCCCTGGCTGGCTATCCAAACTGACACAACTGGCTGATCACTCAGCTGGGGCAAGGTGGTGTAATCACCCCTTGCTTAGATTTAGCATACCTATATCTACACTGATATCTGGACACATATGCACCTATAAGTCACTCCTATGGCAGGCCTTATCAATCCTGGAAGCAGAGTGCTTGGTTTTATGTGAGATGGTGCTCCAGCATGAGCTGAGCCTGTCTGCAGCTTTCGGGACCAACTCCCTTAGCTGTTCCGGGATATTGCCATACCATATACTCTTAAGTGCATTATAATCCTCGCGGTTACTTGCTAACTTTGGTTTGGCTTTATCAAAACATGTCGTGTAAGGTGTCATACGCTTTGGAATACTACCCACTCGCCAGTTCTGGTGACGGGGGTAGCATTCCACCCTTCTAGAGGGAGAAGACATGTTACTTTGCTTAAACGCGGTTAAATCTAACCAGAGCCCCAGCATCACAAAATGGATGCTGTTGCCACAGACACAAGTCTGGCCTCCTGCTGCTGACCAAAACTCCGGCAGGGGAGGCCTGGACAAATGGTTTCCTGTCACAGGGAGGTGTTACACCACCCCAGACAGGAGATAGTGGATTGTAGCAGGGAGGGTTAAATGAAACTAGACACTGCCGGGGGCGCACAAGGCGTCCCATGCATAGCCCAGTTCAAACCTGTGCTGAGGCACTCCAGCCCCAGCTCTGGCGCGAAACTGGACAAAGGGAAAGGGGTGTAACCACCCCCTTCCTGGGTCCCACCCATAGGAGGGACCTAGCAGGTGATCCAGCCCCTTGATTTGGAATAAAGGTAGGAGCTGTGCCTATGCAATTTAGATCATCCTGACTGAAACTTTGAATCGAAACTCTGGACTCTTTGACATCCTACTCAACGTAGAAGACTGAAGAATCTCCCTTGTGGTCAAGGAGTGGCCACCCTGTGCAAGCAGGCACCATCAGCGCGACAAGACTTTCTTTCCCGTTGCTCCAGCCGGAGCTCGAACGACAGAGTCTGACAAGACCTGGACTCCCAGACTTCCAACAGCCCGATCCACAGTCCTAGCAAAGCTTAGACCCGTGGAGGCGACGAGAAACGTGGGACCGGCCATCTTGAAACGTCGACGAAGTGCTTCCTGTGCAGCTCCCGAGTTTTCCTCGATGCTGTGCTTTGGGGTTTAAGAAGCCCCAGCCCAGAGCAGCCTGTGCTCCAAAGATCACCTCTCCACACTCTCCGAGTGCTGCGTGGGGCCCTTTTGCACTTTTCCTGCTCAACGCATTGTTGGGTCGCTTGCCCGTTGGCTAGTGGCCTCTGTGTTGACAAAACACCAAAACTACACTGCTGGTCTGGTTGCTCCAGACTGGCCCCAGCTCCCCTGAAAAGGAGCCATTGATCTGACCTTCCAGGTCCGATCAAGAAGACATCTTCGAGTCCTGCGTGGGTTGCCTTTGCCAAGGCTTGGTGACTCTGAATCGAGTACCGACACCGCCGACAGCAAGAGCCTTCGTGGGACAGCTCGTGTTCACCAGCTGGTCATCCTCGATCCTTCCTGGTCCACGTGGCAGCGGAGACAAACACCTCGACATCACCTGATTGCAACCCGACATCGCCTGGTTCCTTCCTGGTTCCTCGCTGGTCACTGGCTAGTGACCTGAACATTGTCCCCTCTGCTTTCAGGTACTCTACATCTTCGATCCACCCTTGGATCCAGCCGGACTCTTCTCTCCTGGCCGCTTCCAGCATCTTCATCTCCAGGCTCCATAGAACTTCACGATGAAACCCGACACACTTTGGCACCTATGCACCCGCTTCCTGTGGGTGAGGTAACAATATAACTCCGGTGTTCCTGTAGTGGTTTACACCTCTAGTGCCCTAGTGTCAAGTGGCTAAGTTCTAGTCCAGTCGGAAGTCTCAGAAACCTATAACTTTCTGATTTTTACGCACCATTGACTTGTACGGTAAACGTGGTTGCCTATAGACTCTGCACCCGTATCCTCTGGGCCTCTCCCGACCTAACCTTAGTTAGTCCAGTGTAGGCCCAGCGATTCCCAAGGCCCTAGGCCTGTTCATTGTTCGTGACGTGGTACTTATACCACTTTCTTAATATATGGTTTGAGTGGCCACCCGGCCTATCCATATTTGTGCAGCTTATTGTATGTTATACTGTGTTCTTTGTTTAAGGGGATTATTCTAGAAATAAATACATATATTTTGTAATATATAACTTGTGTGGTGTCCTTTCATTTGGTATTTAAAAGGATTGCATATGGTAAAACAGCTGGCTTCACATACCCTCTTGAGTTTAGCATAAGCCTGCTTTGTCCACGCTACCATTAGGATAGCTGGTCTATAAGGTTGACTTACAACCAATCACCATAAGGGTCGTTTGGACTGGTGCAAGGTGCTCACTAGAATAGTGAACACCATATACCAGGCCAACTTCTCACAGTGCGCTTTACATAGCACCAGTTCAGTTAATTACTCAAGCACCTATTCATGTTTTGTATCACTGGCTGCTGAGCCTTGCCCATGCTCGAACCTGCACTCGCTGCTCGAGGAGACCTGCAGCCCCGGAGCAGGAACAGTATCCGCTCTGCAAGCGTGCGATGCACCAGCCCCTGTTTTAAGTAGGATGAGAAAAGGGGAGTGTGGCAAATGTAAATAATGGTGTGGCTTAACACACGTACGCTAAGAATCTGTGCATAGACTAGCGAGCCGCCTGACTTGCAAGTGTCTGTTACCTTCATTCCATCCGGATATCTGATATAACAAGTAACATGCCTACAGCAAGTCATGACTGTTAGCTTTGTCAATGGTTGCTAGTTGCATACTATAAATAAGCTGCACTCGCGATACAAATCAGGACTGGGGCTTTGCGCCGCACATTGCCACTGTCAGCGCTGTTAATGTCAGACCTACCCAACTACTAACCCTCACACAGCTACAAATGTGACAATTTAGACTGGTCAGGCCCCCCAAGCTTTCAGAATTGTTTGGCTGGCAGGTATTCGTTTTTTTTTAACAAGAGTTAAATTATTAAACAACTACTTTTCTGCTCATTAGGTCTCGACCTCTGCCAATGCGCTTGCGCATTGCAGATGTCGAGATCTATAGGAGTTGAAACAAACTCTTTGAACAAGCGCGGATTACGTGCAGTTCATGTGATGCGCGTGCACGTCAAACCCATCAGCCTCGCACCAGACTTCAATGGAATGCCTCGTTCCCTCCCACTCGCTCGCTCCCCCCACTCGCTCACTCGCTCCCCTGCTCCCCCATCACACAACCATTACACCATTTGTGCCTCGCATTCCCCCCTACCAGACTACAAAGGAATGCCTCCCGCTCACCCGCCCCCTGACTCACCAGATGCTTCGAGGTTTTTTTTTTGTTTACCTTTCAATGTAAAATACGCTTCACAGTTAACCTTCAACCCCATCAGCCTTTTCGCAACACTTGAGCCCGGTCCCTCCCTAATCCCGAGTTAACCTGTTTAGCACCATCTTGTTCTGAAGAGTTGCTGATTTTGCTTTCTGGAGTAGCGCTTTCTGTTGCGAGTAATGGAAGCTTGGAAGGTTGCTTTTCATATTCGGCATCCACTCATCGCGCACCTCAGCGGAAATTTCATTATAGCTTCGTATCCAACTACTGTGCGTTTCACACAATCCCTTTACGAGCATTGTGTGCGCTTTTTTTTGCTAACGTTCGTTTTTAATCAACCTTGTATGTCTCCTCACGGCCGAGCCGCACTTGTAAAATACGCTTCACAGTTAACCTTCAACCCCATCAGCCCTTTCGCAACACTTGAGCCCGGTCCCTCCCTAATCCCGAGTTAACCTGTTTAGCACCATCTTGTTCTGAAGAGTTGCTGAATTTGCTTTCTGGAGTAGCGCTTTCTGTTGCGAGTGATGGAAGCTTGGAAGGTTGCGTTTCATGTTCGGTGTCCACTCATCGCACACCTCAGCGGAAATTTCATTATAGCTTCGTATCCAACTACTGTGCGTTTCACACAATCCTTTTACGAGCATTGTGTGCGATTTTTTTGCTAACGTTCATTTTTAATCAACCTTGTATGTCTCCTTATGGTGGAGCCGCACTTCTACAATTCCTCATGTTACCTCATTGTTTTACGAAGCAAGCTTAATCTGCAGCCATAATTAACTCATCATACATTTTTATGTGTAAATGTATGTTCTCGTGTCACCAGAGTGCATAAACATTCATTCTTGCGAATTATAATTTGCGAAATGTCATTTGCAGTTTACTTTACGTAGTACTCATTCACATTCCTCATGGTCTCCGCTTAACTGGACAGCAATTCAGGATTGGGCTACATTATCTGAGAGGCTTTTATTTACTACAATCAACCTTTTATGCCTCCTCACGGCCGAGCCGCACTTCAAAGGCAGCTCGATTTACTTCTCCGGACAGCGCAGGGCTCCCCCGCTGTGTCCATTAACTTACCTAGTCAAGCAAGAACAGCATTTAGCGGATGTCCGCCGAACGTAGCATGTGCACGTTTCTGGCCTCGAAGCCGGTACTTAACCTCAACACGCTCAGTGTTCCGTTTGCAAGCCTGCTTGGTGGTGTATCTGAATCTGTATGGTAGATTTTGTTATTTCTTTTGGTTTGTAGTGCATTAATCTTGCTGCTCTATGCTGGTAGGATTGCTGGTGTTGCAACCCTCAATGTCACAGCACCACTCAATGCCACAGCACCATTCAATGCCACAACACCACTCAACGCCACAGCAATACTTAGCGCACAGCATCCCTCAACGCCACAGCATCACTCAACGACACAGCATTACTCAACGCCACAGCATTACTCAACGCCACAGCATTACTCAACACCACAGCATCACTCAATGCCACAGCATCACTCAATGCCACAGCATCTCTCAACGAGACAGCATCACTAAGCACCACTCAATGCCACAGCACCACTCAACACCACAGCACCACTCAATGCCACAGCACCACTCAATGCCACAGCACCACTCAATGCCACAGCATCACTCAGCGCCACAGAATCACTCAGCACCACTGAATGCCACAGCCCCCCTCAACGCCACAGCACCCCTCAAAGCCACAGCACCCCTCAACGCCACATGACCACTCAAAACAACAGCACCACTCAACGCCACAGCACCACTCAATGCCACAGCACCACTCAATGCCACAATACCACTCAACGCCACAGCACCACTCAGCGCACAGCATCCCTCAACGCCACAGCATCACTCAATGCCACACCATCACTCAATGCCACAGCATCTCTCAACGCAACAGCATCACTCAGCACCACTCAACGCCACAGCACCACTCAACGCCACAGCACCACTCAACGCCACAGCATCACTCAGTGCCACAGAATCACTCAGCACCACTGAATGCCGCAGCACCCCTCAACGCCACAGCATCCCTCAATGCAACAGCATCCCTCAAAGACACAGCATCACTCAGCTCCACAGAATCACTCAGCACCACTGAATGCCACAGCAACCCTCAACGCCACAGCATCCCTCAAAGCAACAGCATCCCTCAATGCAACAGCATCCCTCAAAGACACAGCATCCCTCAAAGACACAGCATCCCTCAACGCCACAGCATCACTCAACGTCACAGCATCTCTCAACATCACAGCATTACTCAAGGCCACAGCATCACTCAATGCCACAGCATCAATCAATGCCACAGCATCACTCAACGCCACAGCATCACTCAGCACCACTCAACGCCACAGCACCACTCAATGCCACAGCACCACACAATGCCACACCACTCCACGCCACAGCACCACTCAGCGCCACAGCACCACTCAATGCCATAGCACCACTCAATGCCACAACACCACTCAACGCCACAGCACCACTCAGCACGTAGCATCCCTCAGCGCCACAGCATCACTCAACGCCACACCATCACTCAATGCCACAGCATCTCTCAACGCCACAGCATCACTCAGCACCACTCAACGCCACAGCACCACTCAACGCCACAGCACCACTCAACACCACAGCACCACTCAACGCCACAGCACCACTCAATGCCACAGCATCACTCAGTGCCACAGAATCACTCAGCACCACTGAACGCAACAGCACCCCTCAACGCCACAGCTTCCCTCAACGCAACAGCATCCCTCACCGCCACAGCATCCCTCAATGCCACAGCATCCCTCAACACCACAGCATCCCTCAACGTCACAGCATCACTCAATGTCACAGCATTACTCAAGGCCACAGCATCACTCAATGCCACAGCATCACTCAATGCCACAGCATCACTCAGCACCACTCAACGCCACAGCACCACTGAATGCCACAGCATCATTCAGCACCACTGAATGCTACAGCATCACTCAGCACCACTGAAGGCCACAGCATCACTCAGCACCACTGAAGGCCACAGCATCACTCAGCACCACTGAACGTCACAGTATCACTCTGTGCAACCATTTAACAACAACTGGTTCTAATATGTTCACTCAATGTTTCAAGCTTTATCACAAATGTCACAAAAAGATGTTAATATTTCACTGCTGTTCTTGTTTTTAGATCAGCAGCTGTCCTAAGTGCCGGTGCCCGCATAAGTGCCGTTGTTGGGCCCCGGATAGCACATGCTCAAATTAAGAACTGCCCCATCTGGATTTAAAATTACGATGAATACTGAGCATTAATTGGAACGCGCAATGCGCCATTGCCCAAACAGATGATTCCTCCCCATGCCATTGGGCAGAAGCCACAGGGTCATATATTACTACTGTTCAGATGTTGGTATAAAACTAGCGTAACCTTCACTGAAGAGACAATCTTTTGATCGCTCCATGCTATGTGACTTTTGCCCCGAATCCCTTCTGCTTTTCCATTAGTGGTAGGTAGTTGTGCTGGATTACCCGTACCAAAGACAAGCTTCGGCCCTACCTCCACCCTACGAAGTAACCTGTAACCTTACAATTAATCAAAACGTGATCAACAACAAAGTAAGGTAGTCCGTTGTGCTATTATATTGGGGCACAGTTTGCAAGCATCCCGCTAACCCTACCCTTAGGCTGCTGTGTACCTAAGGCTGTGTAAACGGATGCCCTCATAACCGCACATAAAACAATTCTGCGTCCATGTCCATTTTCAGCCCTAATAGTCCCCAGCTTTCTGTTACGTTTTGAGGCCTGCATGGGTGAAAGTCGCAACCATGCCGATACCAGCATTACACTAACAAAAGCGCAAGAAAGGGTTTCAGGAAAAAGCGGATTCCCCAGTGATGGGAGTGTTGTACGAGGGAGTGAACACTAGCGACACCCACGCCAAAGGCATGTACTAAATTGGGCTGGACATATAAGTATATACGGACACTATCTAGACTGGTCCTAATTTCCATTGGTGGGCGCCCAAACTCACAGAAGGATACCTTGCGAGCCCATCAGCAAAGACACTGCTCAACAACACCCTGGATGTGCTGCATACGGCCTCCCGGCCTCACAGTGCCCGTCCAGTCCATCTGCATGAATACTGCAGGGACAGTGGGCCCCAGACTTCCCATCTCACCACGATCAGCCGATGCTCGCGGTACCGGCGCAGGACCCGGGGAACGCAACGATCCACAGTGGACAGAGTGACCAGAAGGCACAAATGGCGACATCCTACCTTATTGTTGCCTGGCCACTTGCTTAAGATTGTACAGAGTCAATCAGGGGCCATGATGCAAGGCCAGCGGCAAACACCCTTAAAGGTTGCCTGGCTAGTGAAGGCCAGCTGGGGCCGCCTCGCGTCCCCCAGAGTAACACCCTAGCATGGGGGGAGACTCCACAGTTTCGAAATTGGTCAAAGGCGGAGGCCTGAGACTCACACATCGTGCGGAGTTATGGCTGCCGGTGCGGGCCTACCGTTGCTAACCCTCTACCCCCGAAGCCACCCAAACAAATCTGTGTGGAAACCGTCGCAACACTGCCTGTGTTGGCACGTTCCTTCTCTCCCCAAAGCCCCCCAGTTGCCCGGATCCCCGCCAGCTGCAATGGATGCAGAATGCCTAGCGGATTCATCAGCCGACCTGAACAGGAGTCCACAGACAGAAACCCAATGGGAGGGGGGGCTCCCAACAGCGCTGTATGCCACCTGTCACTGTGCGGTGCACTGGTACCAGCAGGCCGATTTTTGGGCGGAGCTGCTGCCCCCTGCCCACTGCAGTACGGCCTGCGCATAGTTGCTGCCCTAACACCACCGCGGACACGTGCAGTCGGTGGAGATATATCCGGCGAGTACGTCACACCTACCGGGGTCCCATTCCATGGCTTCCGTGGAGCCTGAAGAAATATGGCCACAAAAGCTATTTCCTAATGAGAGGCACAAAAAGTTGCCCAGAATCACAGCATATTGATATTGGGCTGAAGCCGGGATTTGAGCCTCCTTCCTCATGATTGATTAAAAGCAGGCAGCGATAGAAAAGAAGCCAACCCCTCCGCGGGCGAAATAACAAGGGACAGCACGCACCCGGGGTGGAGCACGTCCTGGACGAGGTGAAGGGGCAGCCCCCACGACACTGTGCAGTGCCCCCCCTTAGTGCGGCCAGCCTGCCCCTTACTGCGGCCACACTTGTGGATACCGTGCAAGGGCAAGGAAGCGAGCACTGCAGCGCCTGGATCCTAATTGGCGGCATGACCTGGCGCTACACTGGCTTGGCAGTGAAAGGGGAGGAGGACCGGCGGGGCTCGTTGCTCTACTGCAACCTCGCTGCACCCCCCAAACGGCAGGCCCACGCAGAAGTCCCCAGCAGCGGCCTGCACAAACGACAGGCAAGGGGGGGCTCGAAACGCTCACCGCCCCCACCCGCAACAACTGGCCAGTGAGGGCCGGGACCCCGTAGTCAGGAAGCTAGATGGGGTGCTTGAGAGAACAAAGCCTCCGACCGCCCTTAGCCCCTCCCCTGTCTGCAGTATGCTGCCCACGACCAGGGGAGGGGGCCACTGCCCTTTGGAGTCCGAGAGCTGTCCTACCCCACATGGCGTCTGCAGCCACGGCGATGGCCGAGCCTAACAGCCTTGTCCCAGGGTGGGGGGGGGGGAGGTGAAGCACTCACCGCAGACAGCTCCTGGAGATCCCCCGTCCATACGGCGTCAAGGCAGCAGAACAAAGATGGTGACCAGTAGGCGGGAGAGGTATAAGTACCTCGCCCCCCCTCCTGCCCGGAAGTGACGCGGGCATGTGGACCCTTGAGGGTCCCGAAACACTGTGCGGCTGACTCGTGTGCCATCGTGTGGCACTAAGGGGGGCCGTCCTCTCAGGATGGCCCCTCTTCATGGGCCCGGGGCAGCCCTGAAGAGCTTGATGAAGTCAGCATGCACAAAAAACCAGGAAGGACCTGAGGCCTTTACAATAGCGGCTGCTACCGGACCCGAGTAGCAAGGGTGGGACAAAAAAAAGAAAACCTAAACAAAAAAACGGCCGCCGCCTCTCCTCCGTCCTCCATCCCTTTGACATTTTCCTGCACTCCCCGCGAGCAACAAGAAGCACCCGCCCTCCCAGCGTCCCCACAGCCAATCACAACGCTGCAGTGCAGCATTGTGATTGGTCTGAGCGCCATGGATCGACATTCAGATGGGGACTGGGAGGGTTTGCATGTTCCTCACCAGGCTGTGTAATGCAGTCTGGAGGGGGACATGCAAAGTGCGCAGGACTGCTTGAGGTGACCCGAGAGGGCTGGCCAAACA
Organism: Lissotriton vulgaris; assembly: GCF_964263255.1. NCBI lineage: Eukaryota > Metazoa > Chordata > Amphibia > Caudata > Salamandridae > Lissotriton > Lissotriton vulgaris. Next base: position 1,131,659,399 of record NC_141685.1, on the reverse strand, counting down.
GTCCTGCGCACTTCAGGAGTGAAAACCACGCCTCTCCCTACTCTGCCTACTCCACCCCACCCGAGAGCCATTGATGTATATAGGAAAACTAAAATGATAATTACAATAGTTATTATCATTTTATTTTTCCCTTTTTTTTCAGAGGGGCGACGCTCCCCTGCTTTAGCGGAGGAGCCGCCACTGGGCCTTAGTTCATCCACTGAGTTAAGTGCGCACTCTTTCACTTTTGATGCTGCCCTGCATTGGAATAAGCTCTCGAAAAAACTATGCCTAAAAATTAAGCACAACAATCTTCAGAAAGCTATTAAAAACGTTGCTATTTTCCAACTATACATTGTGATCACCTATTGCTTCTGGTGCTTTCTTGACCTTTTGGATCATGCCCGGATACTCCTTGTGGCATGCACATGCATACTATAAGTACCGTTTAACCCCTTCGCTGCGGGGGTAATTCCCCCACGGTGCCGGCTGGGTCCATGGCGCCAGGAGCTCGTGACGAGCCCAGCTCGTCATGACTCACAGTGGAGCTGTGCTCATGACGAGCTGGGTTTGTCACAACTCCGCCCACTGATTAATTCTCTCGCACAGGCTGGGAAATAACCGCGCGTGGGCGGAGAGCGCCCGTTATGACGAGCTGAGCTCGTCATGAGCACCGAAGGAGTAATCATAACATAACAAGAACTACTACATCAACTCATCCTATAGAAGCAACATCTCAACCTGGTCGTTCCTAACAATGTCAGATCGAGAGGTAATGCATTGTCAGGAAGAAATCCACTTTCTGATCGTCAAACAGGACGCTGACCTGGTAGAGGCACCAAGTCCACCTTGATAGTCATCTAGAACACTCTCAAGAATATTATTCATGGAAATAGGTTTGTTGCCCTCCATCTGCATCCCACCTACTACTCATCGGCACCATCATCGAAGAAGCCGTCTATGTTCAACTTGAATATCAGAGCAATGCTAACCATCTCCTGCACGCCTGAGAGTCTGGCCTCAGACCCTGCTCTTGCACATGAAGGGTGGTAATGGCCTTCTCCATGCCCTTCCAGGCTCCACACTGACACCCCTTAAGGGCATCCTACATCATGCAGCACGTCTCATCCGTTTCGCCATTGTGACAGGGTACATTGGCCATTCCTAGCCAGTTGGGACCTAAAGCCTACAGCACACTCTCCAAACTAGAGATGCAGAGTATTTACTCTCAGCCAACCCAATAGCCATAGAATAATATATTGAGACAATGAAGCTAAAACGGTGAGACTGTAAAGCTCTCTTCATCGGGAGATGTGGAGTCCTGCGAGCTCCCTGCCTACGTAAAAGTGGAAACGTGAATGTTCACAACACATAAACAAGCATTGAAAATGCTATAGGTCTCGCCCACGTTTAAGTTAAAGCAATTCTGTTTGTAATTAGGTGGCTTTTTAGCTTTGCTTTTATTATTGTTTTTCAAACTTTAATGCACATAACATGCATATGTATGCATATAGGTATATGTATGCATGCATTCATGTTTGTATCTATATAGATATGCAGATGTATATATATATGTTAAAATATGTATGTATGTAAATATATATATACACACACACACATATATATATATATATATATATATATATATATATATATATATATATTACCTACTGGCGGTCGCCAGTAGGTATATATAGTTAGGATTTTTTCCCTATGGGATTTCTGAAAATTCTATGTCTAATAACTTTGGCGTTTGTGGTCGGAATTGGCTGAAATTTTCAGGAAAATGGCACATTTTGTTTCTGAGCAGCCCCTGAAAATTTGGGGGGGGGGGGTTCGGCAAGGGGGGGCCGAGAAAAAAGGGGGGTCCCAAAACGCGTTTTTCCCATGTTAATTTCCATAGGGCGGTTGGCCTCACTTTTAGCCCGAACGGCTGAATGGATTTGCACGAAACTTGGCAAAATTGTAGGGTCTGTTAGCCCGATGTGCCTTTGCTAGGTCTCAATATATGTGCTCCAGTGGATTTTGAGAAATTAACGTTCAAAAAAAGATATATATCTGTAACAGCGCTCCGGGTAGCGCTCCGGTTCGCGTACTTTTCGCGTAACGGAACTTTGCGATGCGAAGCTGATTGGCTCTCTGGTGTCTGTCAACATTCTAAACAGTCCGGAGCGGCCGCCATTTGTCTCTCAGTAGGATCGAGAGACAAGAGGAGGCCAAAACAAAGGGGGAAATTACCATAAGGGGGCATAGTAGATCCTCGTTGACCCCCTAGGTTTTATGTGGAGGTTTTAAAAGGGCCCAGCAGGGCAAAAAAAAAAAAAAAACATTTTTATTTTGCGTGGTGAGCGCCTAGTCCGCGAACCGGAAAGCGTTCTGGGCAGCGTACTATAAGGATAAAAGAATGATAGACTTTTCAAATTCTGTATGTTAATTGTTTGTTGTTTTTGTTGATTTTTTTTTGTTTTCTATATTTTTAAAGCATTTTTTTTTATTTTGATTGTGTTTCATAATTCATTAAACTTTCTAACATTTTACTGTCAGAAATGTCATAATTGTAATCACTCTCTGTTTTCTTCTCTTGTACTTAGTCCTTTATTTATTTTATTTTTTTTATTTGGGGTTAGCTCCCGGTTCGCGTACCGGCGAGCGAACCGGAAAGCGAACTAAAAAAAAAACAGCTTGCCAGAGTGTTACACTTTCTAGCAATTTTTGAAAAAAGGGGAGGTAGTTCTGAAAATAACTTTTTTTTTTTCTTTTATATTTTTTTTTTCTTTTTTGAACATTATTTCATTTTTTTGTATTTTTTGAACACTTTTTTGTTTTTTTGTTTTTTTTCAAAGGGAAAGAACAGAAGGAGGCATTGAAAATGGCTCAACAGGAGCAAAAAAAAAATTAAAACTTCTTGCGTTTGGAACATTGGTGTTTCTCGAAAGCCAGATTAATCAATTTCACACTCATGTTAGCGCATGAAATTAGTGTTGCACAATACAAGCATGTCAGCTTCAGATGCACAATTTTTTTTTGTATGTTTGGCACTGTTTCGTTCGCCTCTGCCACTGAGAGAGAGAGATCAGAAGATGTTCTAGCCACCGAAGTTTGGGGGTTCTGTTGTAGTTCACACATCTCTGCACGACTATAGTTGATTGGATGCCACCTCTGCATATGTCGGTGCATCGTGTGATTTCCAAAGCTGTATTTTTTATTAGTTCCCCTGGATAACTCTTCTTTGCAGATAAGGCATAGCATGGCGTGCATTGACTTTTTTTTCTCCAGGAGGAATGCTAAAAAATTGCCAGATAAAGCTTTCTTTCCGATGAGATACCCGGGGTAACTCTTCGACAAATTGTGGTCCCTCTTCTTCCTCTCCGTCTTCTTCTTCCTCTTCCTCCTCTATGTTTCCAATAAATTGTGCAGGGGGTCCTCTCTTCCTATTAGGAGATGGTGGTGGTGGTGGTGGGGGTGCAGAAGCTGAAGCTACTATTGAAGCCATCAGAGAAAATGTTCAGGTCTTCCTTTCTCAAAGTTGAAAGTCAGAGTGAGAAAAAAGGTGGGGGCTTTCATCATTTGGGAAAAGAAATAGTTCTAAACCAATGAAAAGTGTTAATTTTAGATCACATGACCTAGTCTTACATCATTAGGAAACCAAAAGTGAAATGAACCAATGAAAACTTTAATAAACAAGTCACATGACCTGTTCCGCTCACGTTACGCGGAGCGCGCCGCGCCTCGGATCGCTTCCAGTTCGCGTTCCGGAGCACTTCCGGGAGCGCTAACGCGGCGCGTCATAAGACGCATTACGCGACAACGTGATATGTCGCGTTTCCGCGACGCGTCACGATGTTGATTTCTGATGCGGTAGTTGCGTGAACGGAACGTTTACTGGTTAGCGGACCGGGTCGCGGCATCAACTTGAGCTAACGGAAAGCTTCCCGGTACGCGAAAAAGGAGCGAACCCCAAAAATATTTTTTTTAAAAATAATCATAAACATATAAAATATAATTTGGGATATAAAGAAAAAGACATTTTACAGCTACAGATATTAGCTTTTAAAAAACCATTGAAATTCACTGAAAAAACCATGGGTTATAGAAGATATATAGTTAGGGATTAGCATTTAAAAAACCTTATTTTACTCGCACAAAACCAATGAAATTCCATATATAGTTAGTTGCACTAACTATATATCGCGCACCCGCAATCCACTGCTGATGATGTCACATATTACATCATTCATGACATGGTCAGTGACATCACCCACAGAAAGTTTCCTGACATTACAAGTATAAGGTACCCATACGTGTATGTACAGTGTGTCAGTCTCAGCAAGGTGGTAGTCAACATCCTATTGATACCATTTTTTTAAATTCACAGCAACAACGACCCCCAATCCTTGTCCTGAGGAGAACCCTCAACTCATTCTATGGGTTCGAAACGCGTCGGCGTCCTGCTCCACCCAGATACTGCAAATATTAGGGCACAATAGGAACAGAATTCGCACAAATTCTAAATGTCTGCTTAGTTTTTTGTGTGTTCCTATGTTGTTGTACCACATGTTAAAATTAACACGTATCTAGTGGTGGTGGAAACAAGTAGGCTAGTATTCCATTTCTCTGTCCACTTGTTCATTCGTAATTTAGGATTGGTGCCTCAGCACAACGTTATATTTTGAGGCATAGCACAGTTGTTCATTGTAATCACAATTAGTATATGTGTATATTGTAATTTTATGTATTGTGTTTTGGTTTCAATGCATTTGTGTACTTTTGTGAATGTGGTGTGTATCCTTTGATGCCAAAAACGTTTCAAAAAAAACTTTTCCATAAAACATAAGTGATCAATCACAAATGGGTTGTCCACCTAGCAATTATTTATACTAGGTGTGCATTTGGTTGCATTTATTCAGACTGTCCGGCACTTTCTTGTGTTTGGTTTATAAGAGTGGTCCAAGCCGGCCAGAGACAGGACCCAGCCTTTCTCTCTTCCTCGGCACTATATCGATGACATAGTACTGGAGCTGACTAGGATTGCCTGCATGCTTGGTTTCAAAATGCCTGGCAACCGGATAGGTTTGGTCGTGTCCCACAATAGCCTGTATGTGTTGGAGTATCCTCTTTTGGGCAGGCAGGCGGGTGCTACCGACATACCTGAGCCCACAAGGGCACTCCAACACATACACGGCAAATTCCGTTCTGCACGTTAACCTTTTACCAATGGCAGTAGGTTCTTGTTGAAAAGGAATGCTGTAATGTGTCCTGTTGCTCCCATAGCGACAAGCCTTACATTGAGGGCATGTTTTGAAACCCTAACTGAGGGACAACCAGGTATTAGAAAGTTTTGGTTCCAGGGAATTCATAACTAAGGCTTTTGTTATTGAGGGCGATCTGCGAAAAGTCAGGAGTGTTTTTTTCGTCACTTTATGACCAATAATAGGATCACTTTGGACAAGGTTCCAATTCTTATACAAGATTTTTCCTAATTCCCCATGTTGGCGATTGTATGTCAATACAATACACGAGGGTACTTATGGATCCCTGTCTTCCTCTGGACCATTCCGTCCTGTAGTCCTATCTTTGGGAATCATGGCCTCCTGTCTTGTGATGGACTGAGTGCGCTGAATTGCCTTAATTAAGCTAGTATTGAAATACCCTCTGGCCAGAAACCGTACTCTACTGGACTCCTGCGCCACTGTACATTCTGCATCAGTACTGCAGATTCTTCTGATCCGGAGCATCTCCCCAAAGGGGATGCTCCGGATCAGATGAGCCGGATGGTGACTTGTGGCATGCAACATTGTGTTGCCCGCACTGGGCTTTCTATATAACCTGGTTGCAAGATTGTCATTTTCAACATACACCGCCACATCCAAAAAACATAGTGCTACTGAACTGATGTTGGAAGTAAACTTCAAATTGATGTTATTCTTGTTGAGCACCTCTACAAAGTCCCTGGCACTGTCTGGACTACCCCTCCAAATAAGGAATAAATCATCAATATACCGCAGGTACAGTAAAACATTGTTTGAAGTAATTTCATGGTGTTGGCCAAAGAGGACCTGCTCCTCCCACAGCCCAATGTGCAAGCACGCGTAGCTGGGGGAGAAGCAGGCCCACGTCGCCACACCCCCGACCTGCTGGTAGATGGCACCGTTGATGATGAAAAAGTTCTGTTCCAGACACATCTGTGTCATATTCAGTAGCATCTTGTTGTGGGCCACTAGATTGGTGGGGCGCTTGTTGAGGTAGAATTCCATTGCTCTCAGTCCGTCACAGTGTCTTATGGAGGTGTAGAGGGCTGAGACATCCAGCGTCATCAACCACATATTTGGGGACCAGGAGAACCATTCCACCTTACGTAAGAAATCGAAAGAATCCTTCACAAAAGAGTCCAAAGATTTAACAGAATCCTGAAGGAAGAAGTCAATATACTTGGATACATTTTCCGTCGAACTGTCAATAGCAGAGATGATGGGCCGACCAGGTGGAATGTCGGCCCCCTTGTGAATTTTCGGTATCAAGTAGAAGGATGGGATTACCGGATGTTCCTTTTTTAAGTAACGAAACTCATCCTCCGATAACAGCCCCGCACTTCTCCATGCTTGTAGTTTCAAGTATGGATCCACCCACGCCGTTTTGACATTTTGGATGTTACTTCTGCGGTAATATGAGGAGTCTCCCAGATGGACTTCTGCCTCTTCCAAGTACATCTGTCAGGGCCACAGGACCACATTGCCGCCTTTATCAGCCTGCTTTACTATTACATCATGATTTTTTTCTAGTTTGCTGATAAGTTGTTTGTAGCATCTGTTTTGCTTGCTGATGTAAAATTTCTTTTTTTTTGTGGCGGTGTATAATTTCTTTAAGTCCTGTACCACTATTTCTTGGTAAGTGTCCAGGTTATCATGTACCATCATTGGCTGGAATGTGGATTTGGGCTTGAAAGGTGTATTGCATTGACTACTGGAAACAGAGTCATACTTTTGCCAAGTTGACTGGATGCCTGTTCATTCTGTAGGGACCATATTTCTTCCAAGGTATTCCGGTCTTCACTATCTGTCATCACAGGGCTATGTAAAACTTCAACTTGGCTCTTCTTTTTAGGTTGAAGCTGGAAGAATTTACTTATTTTTAACTTGTGGGTAAATCTATAAATGTCCATCCTGGTATCTGCATAGTTCATGTTGCAGGGCGGGCAATATGATAGCCCCAAATTCAGGACAGCGATTTCACCTGCAGTCAATTTCAGGTCTTTGAGATTGATTTTTGATTTTGAGTTGGTTGTTTCCTGGTCTTCCTTTGGAACCGATTCCACTGACCTTGTTTCCCTGGCTTGCCTCCACTTGCATTTGCGGGCGTGACATTTCCTCCGCTGGCTGCGTTTGAGGTTTGCCCTTTTGCTTTTGCTCCAATGGGTTTTCGTGGCCTCAAAGTCTCCCGACGATCCTGGCACAAACAGTTGACTTCTTGTGCCAGGGATAACTTAGTAAACCTCAAATTCGGATCTCTAGTCGGGTCGACTTCCGGGTCGCTTTCCGCAGCAGAGCTGAAGTCAGAGTTTATATATATATATGTACATATGTGTGCGCGTCGAGAGGTAGAGAGTAGTAGAGAGAGGTAGAGAGAGAGTGAAGAGTGAGTAGTAGAGAGTGAGTAGTAGAGAGTAGAGAGCAGAGAGAGAGTAGTAGAGAGTGAATAGTAGAGAGTGAGTAGTAGAGAGTAGTAGAGAGAGAGGAGTAGAGAGGAGTAGAGTGAGCAGTAGAGAGAGAGTAGTAGAGAGTAGTAATGAGTAGTAGAGAGTGAGTAGTAGAGTAGTAGAGAGTGAGAAGTAGAGAATGAGTAGTAGAGAGTAGTAGAGTGAGTAGTAGAGAGTAAGTAGTAGACAGTAATAGAGAGTGAGTAGTAGAGTGAGTAGTAGAGAGTAGTAGAGCATGAGTAGTATTAGAGAGTAGTAGAGGGGGTGAGTTGTAGAGAGAGAGTAGTAGAAAGTGAGTAGTAGAGAGTGATTAGTGAGTAGTAGAGAGTGAGTAGTAGAGAGTAGTAGAGACTGAGTAGTAGAGAGTGAGCAGTAGAGTAGTAGAGAGAGTAGCAGAGAGTAGTAGAGAGTGAGTAGTAGAGTAGTAGAGAGTGAGTAGTAGAGAGTGCATAGTAGAGAATAGTTGTAAGTAGTAGAGAGTGAGTAGTAGAGAGTAGGAGATAGTGAGTAGAGAGTAGTAGAGAGTGAGTGGTAGAGAGTGAGTAGTAGAGATTGAGCAGTAGAGAGTAGTAGAGTGGAGTGAGTAGTAGATAGTAGTAGAGAGAGTAGTAGAGTGTAGTTGAGAGAGAGAGTAATAAAGAGTAATAGAGTGAGTAGTAGAGACTAGTAGAGAGTAATAGAAAGTGAGTAGTAGAGAGTAGAAGAGTAGTAGAGAGTGAGTAGTAGAGTGAGTAGTAGAGAGTAATAAAGAGTAGTAGAGAGTAGTAGAGTAAGTAGTAGAGAGAGAGTAGTGGATGTGTGATGAAGTAATGGATAGGCAATGAAGGAGTGGATGTGTGACGAAGAAGTGGATGTGTGATGAAGGAGTGGATGTGAGACGAAGAAGTGGATGTGTGATTTATTTATTTATTTATAACGTTCTATATAGCGCAAACTTGATGAAGGAGTGGATGTGATGTGTGATGAAGGAGTGGGTGTGATGTGTGATGTGTGATGAAAGAGTGGATGTGTGATAAAGTGATGGATAGGTGATGAAGGAGTGGATGTGTGATAAAGTAATAAATATGTGATTAAGGAATGGATGTGTGATCAAGTAATATCTAGCTAGAGCAAATGAATGGAAGGGTGGCCTTGAGGAATGGAGGAGTAAGTGAAGAATTGACCATTGATTGAAAGAAAGGAGGGGTGAGTGAAGAAATTGATGAGTGGATTGAAGGATGGATAGGTGAAGTCAAGTAACAGGTGGGTGAGTGAAGCAATGTATAAGAGGGTTCACTCCCTGACATAAGTGGGCAGCTAATCTAGATTTAGCTGCAGGCTGGAGAGTTCCAAACCAGGTGCCAAGTGCACCCCGAGGGTTTTTGGCGGCATGATTATCGCCAAGTAAACCCAGACCAAATACTGCACAATTTGTACACCTTCGAACAGGTTAAACATGAATTAGTGCAGGTTTCCCAGTTCCAAGGGAAAAAGTCTAACTGATGGAAAAACTATACATTGGGTAAATACTATATTCAGCGACTCAGTTATTTGCCAAGTGCCCAATTTGCACCCAGGATTTCCGCCATCTCTAAATGTTGTGTAACAGAAACATATAATTACAAACATATGGGGAGAGCCTCAACGACTCTCCACACCCAGACGCACTGCGTTATATGGATGCCAGATCCAGTCGTTTTTTCTCCATTTTACCATTGTTCAAATTAATCCGATTTAAATCCAAATTTTTATCAAACTTTAGTCAGTTCTTCTCCTCCACGTTATGCCATATTATGTTTTAGGAAAACTTCTCATATTTTCGTATGTCCATCCGGACCTTTTCGGAAATACGATCCCAAACCAAACAAATGTTCAAAGCAGCATTTCTTTATTCTGAAAAACCCAATGCATTTCGGGCTTATTACGAGCCCTTCGTCAGGGGTAACTGTAAGGCAACAATTTCAAAAGAATACATTGTTACTGGGTTTGTTGGGTGCGTAATTAAATCAATAATTCATTATGCGCATGCAACATTATTAAAAAACACATATAAATTAGGAATAACATTTTATAACAATTAGGTTGGACGTAATATGAAATCCCTATACCCCGTAGAAAATTATTTATCACCACCCTTTGTTCTAAAATATAAATAGCGACAGATAATATTGAATATTTATCAGACTTTCTTTCCTTTCCCGCCCATTTACTTCATCCTATTAAATTGTGCAATCGTGCTGTGTTGACGAACCTTTGAAGCAAAGTGCATGTTCTTTAATTTTTCAAATGTAAAATGCTTCAACGCTTCCTGTTTCATACTTACATAAAATTCAAGTCAAGTATATTTAACATGCCCACATTAAACATCAAGTATATTTAACATGCCCTAATCAAAGGAAAACCCCACTGCACGCGTACCTGCTCGCTACTTTATCTCCTAGCAGTCAAAAACCGCTTTCATCTCCAGTGAACCGGAGCCTTCTTTGTGGCGCGCATTTAAACTACCGGAGCTCCACCCTCTACCCATTGCGAGGTAATTCATTACCTAGTCACCTGTGTAAACTAAAAAACTTCAAAACTTCAATCCCCATAATCCATTGTATCCAATTTAAAATAAAACATGTATTCCATTAACTCTAAAACGTTGCAAGCTCATATTTATAACGCAACCAAAGTCCCGTTGCCATCGTCCTACTACCGAAGTACGTGGAGTTTTCAAACATGTATCTATTTTGCTTAAGTAGAAGAAGATTTAAGCAAAATAGATACATGTTTGAAAACTCCACGTACTTCGGTTCTCAGCAACATTCAAGGACGATGGCAACGGGACTTTGGTTGCGTTATAAATATGAGCTTGCAACGTTTTAGAGTTAATGGAATACATGTTTTATTTTAAATTGGATACAATGGATTATGGGGATTGAAGTTTTGAAGTTTTTTAGTTTACACAGGTGACTAGGTAATGAATTACCTCGCAATGGGTAGAGGGTGGAGCTCCGGTAGTTTAAATGCGCGCCACAAAGAAGGCTCCGGTTCACTGGAGATGAAAGCGGTTTTTGACTGCTAGGAGATAAAGTAGCGAGCAGGTACGCGTGCAGTGGGGTTTTCCTTTGATTAGGGCATGTTAAATATACTTGATGTTTAATGTGGGCATGTTAAATATACTTGACTTGAATTTTATGTAAGTATGAAACAGGAAGCGTTGAAGCATTTTACATTTGAAAAATTAAAGAACATGCACTTTGCTTCAAAGGTTCGTCAACACAGCACGATTGCACAATTTAATAGGATGAAGTAAATGGGCGGGAAAGGAAAGAAAGTCTGATAAATATTCAATATTATCTGTCGCTATTTATATTTTAGAACAAAGGGTGGTGATAAATAATTTTCTACGGGGTATAGGGATTTCATATTACGTCCAACCTAATTGTTATAAAATGTTATTCCTAATTTATATGTGTTTTTTAATAATGTTGCATGCGCATAATGAATTATTGATTTAATTACGCACCCAACAAACCCAGTAACAATGTATTCTTTTGAAATTGTTGCCTTACAGTTACCCCTGACGAAGGGCTCGTAATAAGCCCGAAATGCATTGGGTTTTTCAGAATAAAGAAATGCTGCTTTGAACATTTGTTTGGTTTGGGATCGTATTTCCGAAAAGGTCCGGATGGACATACGAAAATATGAGAAGTTTTCCTAAAACATAATATGGCATAACGTGGAGGAGAAGAACTGACTAAAGTTTGATAAAAATTTGGATTTAAATCGGATTAATTTGAACAATGGTAAAATGGAGAAAAAACGACTGGATCTGGCATCCATATAACGCAGTGCGTCTGGGTGTGGAGAGTCGTTGAGGCTCTCCCCATATGTTTGTATTTACTTGGTGCATTCAGGGCATAGCACAGCCCATTCAGCACGCGACAAAGTTAAGTTTGTGAAAGACTGATTGAGAAAAATAGTGAGAAACATGGTGTGCATACCACCTCATTCATTTCATTACAGAAACATATAAAGCATGTGTTCAACCAAGGTTTCTAGGCGCACGATGGTTGATACTACCAGAGGATGAGACTGGAGCCTTAGTATATTAGCAGAGGCCTGTGTATATTACATGATTCTCACATGCCTCCAGGGTACCTCAGTCATGATATCCCACATGCCTGGTCTCAGTGCAGTGAATTACCACTGAACTTTTAACATAAAGGCCCACCGCAGCGGGCTACTATCGTTTACAATGAACCACCATCCTGGCATTAGGCCACTCATGGCAGGTCCATGCGTGGTGTGGGCAATTCAGAGAATGCAGCAGAGGGCTCGGTGCTGGAGCTCAGACACGTGAAGCCCTTCACACAAACACTGGAATCATGTTTAGCGCATAATGAAAACTCTAACAATGCTGCGAGTTGACGGCGCTGATAATGCCAGGTTTACAGTGCTGGGCAGTCATATTGCATTCTGGTCGTTCTAGCCTTGCTTAACTCCAATTGCATCAACTGGACTGAAGTACCAATGTACAACTCTCTTGAAAAGTTGAGGGCAGGAATGGAAACCTCGACCCAACCTGGTACAGTGGTGTGGTGGACCAATCGGGATTCATTTTGCATACTGGGAGTTGCTGTAATCCAGTGTCAGTCCAAGCCAGGTGCCATGATCTCCCAGGCACAGCAGAGATATTAGAGCGCACCAAGGCTGTCTTCATTTTGATTTAAATATCCTTTTTGCTCAATCTCTTAGTTGAGTTTTCGATCAAGATTATAAGTGTGACTTGTGGGTTTACTGTTTCGCGGGTCCATATCGAGGAGTGAAGGACAAGCAGCAGAATGCCAAGAGTCCAGCCCATACCCGTTCTTACGCCCATGACCTGCGTAAGGGTGTTGATACTAGGGCTGTGCGTTTCAAACAGAGAAAGCGCTCGCCAGGCAGCCGCGGTCATCACAGAGACTTTTCTCTTTTTGAGATGGCCCACTTGGACGGGCTTGTCTGACTTCCTTTTGGCGTCAAAGGTTTCTTATCTTTATAGGGCCTACATGGCCCCATAAAGATAAGAAACCTTTTACGCCAAAAGGAAGTCCGACGAGCCCGTCCAAGTGGGCAGTCTCAAAAAGAGAAAAGTGTACATCACAGAATGCTCTTTCCCAATGGCTGGCCACCGATTAGCATAAACGGTGACGCCGGCCAATGGGAAAGAGGGGCGGGGCTTAACGCCCGTAACTGAAAGCTCCTAAAAAACATAAAATCTCGCCAGTGAGACTGCGCAGCCCACGCAGGCGCAACCTAAAAATGGCAGCTACAGGGGCCAGCACCTTACAAAACGTGTGAACAATGAGGCCTGCCCCATGCAAAATAGGAGGCCTGTGCCTCCTTGTACAGAAAAGATATGTCATTGGTGCCAACTCTATTCAAAACAAGCATTGGCAAAGCCAATAGGCCATGCCATGTATGGCAAGCTGATGCGCTAGTTATTTTTTATGTATATTTTGTTGCAAGCATAGACCACAAAATGATAAAAGAAAGAAAACAAGCTGCCACCTAAACACTGCGGCCATACACTTGCTCCAAAAATGTATAAAAAATGTAAATTAAAAAAAGGCAACGGGATATAATTTTTATTTAACAATCTAGCATGTTAGGACAGTAAGTCAAAGTACAGCTTTAGTTCATGATTTGGAGAGCAAGGTCATGCTTCTTGTTCTGTGTCGGCAGTACGTATAGTTTTCAAGTATTTAAGGGAGCTTAGTTTGCAGGTGTTCCAGGGGTGTGATTGACCATGCAAGCTGGTTTAAAATAGGAAAGCTGTGAGCAATTTCCAAAATGCAATGCCCTCCTCCACTTGGAAGGTAATGTCTGGAGTCTAGTGCCATGAAGCAGTAAACAAGTGGTGCTCTGTGGATACCAAAGAGAATGAGTATCACTTATTTCTAAATAGACTCACACTTTTGAAAATTGAGTTGAACGCTCACTCAATACCAAGGTGGATGTTTCACCAGGTAAAAAAGGCTCGAGACTTACCTCCAAATGTGTCCCTTTTCAGAGCTCCATTGTTCGCAGAGCGGCAGCCTGAGAACTGAAGTTTCAGGACATCCTCCCGCCGCGGGGGCACCCTACTTCAGACCCTCCCATTGATGGGAGAAGCTGATCTTGACACAAAGTAATGCTTCAATACTTGCTGATTTATTTATTTAGAGGGTTTTATATAGCGCGAACAAGACCCTTGCGGATATCAGAGCACTTTTCAAGGTAAATATCAAGGACACATAGGCATAGAGTAAAAAACATAAAGTTCAATACAAACCAAGAATCACGTAATCACAATAACCCTAGCAAGGTAAGTATCGAGGACACATAGGCATTAAGTAAAAACCATAAAGTACGATACAAATCAAGAGTCACGTAAACGCAATCACCCTAGCTTCTGTGAATTTCGCCATGAGGAGAGCTTTCACTTCTTTTTTGAAGGGTGCAGTAGAGGGATTCAGTCTAATTTCAGGGGGCAGAGCGTTCCATATCCTCGGAGAGATCCCGGAGAATGCTTGGTTGTATGTTTTCTTTTTGATGAATCTTTGTGGTTTCAGTAAAAGGTTACTAGCACTTCTGGGCGCTCTGTTACCACAAGACGGTACCAATTTCGGTGCCAGATAGCTGGGAGTGTTATGATGAATGGCTTCATGGGCCATGCATGCAATTGTTTGTTGAATTCTGGCTTCGAAAGGTAGCCAATTAAGGGATCTTAGGTCCGGGGATATGTGGGAGTTTCTTTTGGAGCAGTAATAAGTCTAGCTGCTGCGTTGATGGCAGCTCTTAGCGGGGCTGTTGAGGATCTAGGAAGGCCACAGAGAGAGGCACTCCCATATTCCACTCTTGGGATGGCTAGAACCTATACTGCCAATTTGAAGTCCTTTTCGGGCAGGAAAGGCTTTAGTTTTCTCAATGGGTTCATCTGAAAGTTTGCTCCTTTTGTTGCAGTGCTGATGTGTTTCTGCATATTTAGGTTTCTCTCCAGAGTCACTCCCAATGATTTCGCTGAATCGACAATAAGAGGTTGGCAGTTGAGTGCTGTTAGGTGTTTGATCCAGTCTTGCAATATGCTTACTTGGGAAGGAGGAGCAGTAAGGAGGAATTCTGTTTTTAGGGTATTCAGCTTCAGATGTTTTTTGGCCAGCCAGGTTTGAGTTTTTTTTAGAGTTGTGTTGAGAGATTTGATGTCTTCCAGAGAGTGGATCTTTAGGTATAGTTGTGTATCGTCTGGGTACATATGATACTGTATGTTAGAGGAATTGAGAATTTCAGTGCGTAGTTCCATGAATAAATTGAAAAGTGACGGAGAGAGGGATGATCCTTGTGGGACTCCTAAGGTGACTGGGACGGGTTTGGACAGGGCCTGATTGACCTTGAATCGTTGCGATCTGTTTTGGAGAAACGAGGTGAACTAATTGAGAACAGATCCGGACAATCCCATTCTGTGTTTCAGAAGGTCAAGTAGGTTGTCGTGTTTGACTGTGTCGAAAGCCGAAGAGAGGGCGAGCAAGATCAGTAAGCAGGCTTTGTTTTGGTCTAGGAACTGTAGAGCATTGTCATTTATGTGGATCATGGCTTATTCAGTACTGTGTCCTAAAAGGAAGCCAGATTGGAATTGGTTGAGCAGATTGAAGTGTTCAATATGTTTTCTAAGCTGGAGGTTTACATATTATTCTAGGAGTTTGGCCAGGGGGGGGAATGTTGGCTATTGGGCGGTAATTAGCCTCTTAGGTGCTGCGCCTATTCCAACGGCCGACGGCACCACTACCTCAGGAGTGCTGCCGGCGGCCGTTGGACGTTCGAACCTCACCTGCGCAATGGAACGTTCAGCACTGGAGCTGGACGTTCCATAGCTGCTAAGAGGTTAGTTAAGTCTGCAGGGTCATTCGTTGGTTTCTTTAAGATGGGGGATACCTGACCGGATTTGAGGATTTCTGGAATGGATCCTTGAAGGAGAGAAGTATTTATAATCTTAGTCCAAAGAGGCAATAGCAATGGGATGAAGACTTTTAAGCAGTTAGCGAGAAGAGGGTCGGTGAAGTGATTGGCGGGATTCACGGCTGTGAGCAATTTGAGAATATCTTCATCACTGTAAGTGTTGAAGAAGGACCAAGATGCATTATTTTTAAAGTCAAACTTTGGTGTGGGACTCCTGGAGGGGATGATGAGGAGTCTGTATGAGGATGAGGAGTCTGTATGCGAGTCAGTATGTGTGATTAAATCATTAAGTAGTTCCTTCTTTATATTTTCAGTCATTAGAGAGAATAAGGAGGCAAATGCTTCACAGTTAGGTAGTGAGCCTATGTCGGTTTGGGAGGGATGAGGTGCATCCTTACATTGGAATTTTATTCGCTCGAAAAGTTTATGGGGGCGATTCTTGGCCTGGACTAGTTGATGACTGAAGAAGTCTGCTTTAGATCATCTGATCTTTCTATAGTAAGCGTTTCTCCTCTTTCTTAGTAGCTTGAGGTGGTTGGCAGATGGTGCAGGTCTCCAACTTCGCTCCATTAGTCTTAAGGATCGTCTGTCCTCAATGAGTCTTCCATCGTTCCAGGGTTTTGAGTCTTTTATGGAGACTCTCTTTAGTTGTAGGGGGGCAACCTCGTCTAATATCATATGTAATTGAAGTAGTGGTTGGTGAGATCCTGAACCTCGTATAACCCTAAAGGGGGAAGAAGGATGTTCGGGCTGGAGGTTGTGATGAGGCCTGCGTTGATGTTTTTCAGATCCCTCTTCCATTATATTTTCCTTCTTCTAGGTTGAGCAGACTTAAGTTTCACTGTTTTGTTGATGAAGAAAGTGATGGTCAGACCAGTCACATGGGTGGATCGTATAGAGCTGATGATATATATTTTCATGCTTAGGGCATGATTTGGGTCATGTGGGCAGTAATGTTAAATCAGTTGATTCCAAGTGAATGTGGTAAGTCAACCACCTTTTGTATGGCAGTATTAATTCCTCAGTACTTCAACCAATGGTGATTTGGGAATCAATGGATCTTACATTGCTGAAAATCTTTGCTATCTGGTTTGGGTATGGACACCCTAGAGGCAGGAGATGTAAAATGTCTCTCCATTGTGTGCTATCAGCAAAGGGGGATTAGATGACCCACACTAAAATGTCTGTGACATGGTTTAGCCCGACGTGATGATGTGAGGCTGTTCATAAAAAGGCGCCAAGGCGTGGCAGGTTAAAATGGAATACTGGTGCAACTGTGTTTTTGTGTTGTGCTTGCTATCCAGGCTGTATGCTACACTGGTGACGAGGAGGCCCGGCCTGGCGCCTCCTGTGCTTGACGCGCTCCACACTCGGCACAGTCTACTGGGGTCTGCCACAGTGCTCACGGGGTAGCAAATCTGGAGGTGGCAGCCTGTTCCACCCAACTGACAGCCAGAAGCCCAGCTGCCAGTGTGCATCCCCATCTCGAGAGTGTGCTGTGCCCGCACTTGCTTCCACATGTCCTGGCTTCTGCCCTCCCATGCGGCCTCATCTTGTCACCCTAGGTATACCCCATGCCAAAAGAGGAGGGAGGGCGAAAAAAGGTTGCAGCACCACGCAGGTCTCTCTTCCAACATTGGTAGCACATCCAAGCTCGCCTCCTGCTGGCCCCCAAAGCAGGTCTATGGCAACATCTAACACATGCACTATGGCCTGAAGAGGGAACCCTTGCTAGCTCCTACACATACCTACAGAGCAACCACACCCCTGTCCACCTGTGAGGGCTCCTGTGATACCGCACCAAGACCACAGCCACCACATGATCATCTGGTCTTGCCAGCACAGGCGGTACACCAAGTCACGATGTCCACGTGCCCAGACACCCACATCTAGGCACCACGTAACTCCGTCACCACCCTCTGCCTCGATGAACCACAGGTGAATCAGCTGTGCAGCCATGGATTCCATCCCAGCATTGGAGCCTTTTGTAGTCATCAGGCCTCTGCCCTCTCAAGCACTCTGATGGAAAAACTGGGTTGACGATCTGGAGAACTACTTTGCAGCCCTTGACATCTCCAAGGATCGGAAAATACCTCTCCTTCTGCATTTGGCATGAGTGTACATTTACAAAATTGCAAAGGTAGTCGCAGTGGCAGGACCACCCCATACATATGGTACCCTCAAAGTTGCCATCGCAGCTTACTTCAAACCGTTTGCCAACCCTGACAATGAATGGTTCCTCCTCCGCCAGGCCTGCCAACATCCAGCGGAGTCTGTCGATTGGGTAGCACCTGCATCCTGCCTGATGAAGACGTCAAGATTCGGACTCAATTCATACAGGGTGGCGGCTCATGCAAGCCCTCAGAGCAGATCCTTCAAACTTCCAACTTGCCAATACTCGCATTGGGTCGCTCAAAAGAGCTATCCAAAGCTAGGGTGCCACATATGGAAATGGTCCTAGATAAAAAGAGCTGTCCAAAGCCAGGGTGCCACATATGGAATTGGTCTTACAACAGTCTGTGAAGACCAAACCAGTCAACGCGATTGGCAAGAATGCAGCAAAAACCAGCACAGCCTCAGCAAGACACCTGTGGCCGAACACTCATGTTGGTGGTGTGATGTTCCACACCCACACCCACACCCACACCCTGGGGAATGCCCAGTGGCCAAAAAGAAATGCAGAGGAGGGGACAAGTTAAATCATCTTGTGAAAGTGTGCTACTCAAGCCAGAAGTCATCAGAACCTTATCAGAAGCAAGTACGAGCAGTCAAAGCTGCAACCAGAAGCCCAGGACGACAGTGATATGGACGATGATGACCCAGAGAAAGTGCATGTCATTCACGCAGGCAAACCTAGTTCTGAGCACCCCTGTGCAAATCTTAGGAGCCAGCTACACCTCCAGAGTGCCCTGGTCATGGCCCTCATTGATGCGGGAGCCCCCATCAACCTGATGGCAATGGACGTAAGCAAATCCCTCCCAACACCACCAGCTCTCCAGCCTACGAGAATAAGGGTCCATGCTTTTGAGGATGCAATACATCTGTGATTATCCAGAGTATTCAACACAAACCTCAGACATGGTGACTCTAATACAAGAGCTAAGGTGTACATCTCGCTAGAAGGGACAGGCTTCCTGGTCAGCTACAAAACTGTGCAGGATCCCAGCCTTGTCCAGTTAGCCTTCTCCATGCATACAGCTGAGATAGACGGGTTGCTGCAAGAGTTCTCTATGCTGTTTTAAGGAATTGGGTCCATAAAGATCAAAATCAAAGCCCCTTTACACAGACAAGTCAATCCAGCCCGTTGCCCTTCGCCACAGAAGGGTGGCATTCCACCATTGCCCCAAAGTTGAACAGAAGTCAAGACAACTCAAAGAGGAAGGAAGGAGTCAAGACACTTTAAAGACGCAAGAATCATTGAAAAAGTTGTAGGACCACCTCCCGGTCTCTCCCATCATGGATTCCAAAAAACCAAAACAACCTGAGGCTGTAAGATTATGTGTAGACATGAAGATACTCAACTGGGTAATCAAACAAGAAAGACATTTAACACCCACTATCATTTATATAATCGGGGAACTAGCTTGGTCGAAATGGTTCTCGAAAATAGAACTGCAAGCGGGATACCACCAGATACACCCTTTCACCCCGACTTACAACACATAACTACTTTTTCAGTGCACTGAGTTTTGGTATTTCCAGTGACATTCAGCTCCATGGTTGTGCTGAATGTCAGCGACAATATCCTGGTGCATGCCCCAACCATTGAGAGCCATCTCACGCAGCTGTGGTCAATCTTCCTCTGGTTATGAGATCATGGCTTCAAATTCCACAATGAGAAGTGTGGGTTTCTCCAGGAAGACATACATTTCTTTGGCTAGGAATTCTCGAAAAATGGAGTGGCCCCATACCCCGACAAAATGTGAGACATACGAGAGGCACCAGCCCCCATGTCAGTGGCCAGTGTCTGCAGTTTTCTTTGGATGGTCACTTATTGTGGCCATTTCATACAAAACCTCTTCGGCCTCACAACACCACTGCAAGAGCTCACCAAGGGCTTGACCCCCTGGGTCTGAGGCGAACATCAAGGAATGTCATTCCAGAAAACAAAAGTAGCCCGATCTGCAGAGCCAACTCTCACATACTTTGACCCACCAAGAGTGTCATGATTGGCAGTGGATGCCAGTCCCACAAGGCTGGGAGCAGTGCTGTCACAGCGCCAAGACTGAGGTGAATAGGCCCCAGTCGCTTACTCAAGCCGTGCACTGATTCTGACTAAACAAAGGTATTCGCAGATCGAGAAAGAGAACATTGCGGTTCACTAGGAATACTGCTATTTCAGTTTATACCTGTATGGACACCCTTTTATGGTTCACACCAACCATAAGCCACTGATTCCACTCTTTAAAGGATCTGCATCTAACCCCCCAAGCAAATCAGGAAGTTACAAGAGAATAATTTCATTCTCAAGTACAGTCCGGGTGCACACAACCTGATTGACTTTCTTTCAAGTATGTAGTTACAAACTACAGGAGGTTATCCGTAAACCCAGAAGAGAGAAGGGTAAATATTGTATAACATATAACAGTATCTCAAAGGGTATTATTTGGTAGACAGTTTACAAAAAAGGACAATAAATTGCCATGACCAGGGAAAGGGGAGCAGGGAGACAAAAGAGCAGGAGACAAATGATTAGGGAATAGCTTTCCACATTTATTTGGTTATAGTGTCACATGTGCTCGTGAGAAGGTGAACGGCGCTGGTGACACGTGGAGGGGTACATACAGCGGGAAAAAGGGTGCAAAAACACAAGTGATATATACAGTGTACTCTTAGTGATGCCCATACATTGATTACATTAAGAAAAGATAAATTCTTCTGGACAATCACAAGTGTGGCACCGTAAATTACACTGTAGAAGTTGATGGCGTTTCAGCCTTTATAAAGTATTAGGCCATCATCAGGACCAGGTTACACATTTAGGTTACTGTGCTGTATGAAGAAATTGGTAATCCCATACAATGCAGGACAAAGGAGACAAAATTGTTTAAAAGAATCGAAGGTGACAAGTAAAGCCACAAGAGCATGGCAGAGAGTCAAAAGTATAGCTGGACAAAGCTAGGAGCGAGCAGTTAACCGACCATGAGAGATCGTGTAGCATCAAGAAGGATGCAAAGGTCACAATAGTTAATTAAGGTGCCTAGGCTTAGAGAGTTAAAGAGTGAAAGAATTGGTCAAAATGGATGAAGGTAGGTACTGACCTGAGGAGTCTGAGCCATAAGGGTACCACGGAGAGGGCACTGCAGGCTTGAAAGAGCAGGTGGAGAAATGGGTAGAAAGTGTCTCACTTATTGGCCGGCTGCAAGCTGGGGAAGCTGGGGAAGAGGATGAAGGAAAGTGAGTAAAGATCTATAGGTCTGTGGACAAGAGAAAATTAGGAAAAGGACTTACTGGAATAAGGGTACATCCGGATCACGCTGAATAATGGAAAATTCAATATGAGTAACGGTCAAGGCTTGAGCGTCCGTCTACGGGAGGGAGACAGGGAGACGGGTCAAGGGAGATTAGACCAGGGCCTTAGAATGGCGGACTCCTCAGGAATTCCAACGGTGGTTAGCGATATGTAAACCCTTACTCAGAATTTGAAACAGGAGCAAGAATCAATCTCAGAGGGCGTGTCAAATGAGGCAGGAGTGCGACACGTCACCAACGTGAGTCCGGAGGAGTGTGTCAGCCTGGGTGGGGCTGCTCGGGTATTTAATAGGCTGATGCATCCATCTGTGTGGACGGAAGGGAAGAGAACAAGGCCCACATGGTGTGTCCCACGTGTAAAAACTTACTATTGGAAGAGGATCGCATTGGGTGCAGGGTGCAGTCTGCTGTGGTCGTCGCTGGGAGGATGAACTGGCATGTACCTCCCGCGTGAGTCCAGCTGGTAATGTCAGTGTGAAAGGGGGTAGATAATTATGATTGGATGGGCTGGAACGTGCAACGTAGGTACGAAGATTGAGGAAAGTCAAGAGGGAAGATAGACCTGTGAAAGGTAGTCTCAGGGAAGAAAAGAGGGTGAAGAAAGAAAAATTCTATTAGCCCATGAAATCGAGTAAAGTTTGGAAGGGACAGACAATGGTATACTTGAGAGGAATTACGGTATAATCAGTTTGTTAAACGCTAAAGGCATTACGCAACCACGTGGACAAAAAAGATTGTCTTTGGAGATAGATCTCAACATACAGGTAACACAATGAGATTCGAACACAATTGTGGCATAACATAAATCAATATACAGTTGTTAATAGATGGGGAGAGAATCAATCATTGGAGCTGCAGTACATGGTAACTGTGCTTGCACAATTAGACATATTAGGTTTCCAAAACCTGGTAAAAAACTAAAAGACTGATCAGAGGAACAAGGTTCCTAAGTCTTGGGGGATGTCCTTAGTTAACATGAGAGACATAAAGCTCAGTGTAAAGGTGTGGAACCCACATTCAAGGGGTAACAATGTTATCGTAGGGAATGTAGCAAACGTCTGTCATTCCGGAATGGGGAGACAAAAAAACAATAAAAATTAATAATTATTAAAAATTACAACACATGTTGCCATGAATTAGAAGGGGCAACAAGAGTTCGTAGGGACACAATGGAAGGTGGGGTCAACATACTGTTGTGGCGGGTGGGCCATGTTACAATAGTCTAGCATGATAGGGTATTCTTCCATTCGTCCAGGGTGTTCAGGCCATGGTCTACTCTATGGCAACAAGCTATCCATCTGCACTCGCACCTGTTCAGTAGTTGCTGTAGGCTACCACCCCCTCAGTGGCAAAGTGGGATGGTCTACAGCTTGCCAAGTAAAGTCTGTTTCTTTATGATCTTGTTCCTGGATATGTAGTACCATAGGGGCGTTCAGTATTCCACACATGATTCAGCTTCTATGTTGGATTATGCGGTCCTTGACCATCTGTGTAGTTTGGCCTTTGTAAAAGAGATTACAAGGGCAGCGTATGGCATATATGACAGTAGTGGATCTGCAATTGGTGAAGCTTCTGAGTGGGTATGTAAATTCGTTGAATTTGAATTCCTTGGTGTTGAGTGTCGTGGAGCATGCAACACGTCTCTGGCATTTATAGTGGCCCTCAATAGGAGTCAAGCGCTAGGTAGGTACGATCGATTCATCAGTGTTGTTTTTTTGGGCCAAGTTATGGCATGGATCATGTGGTCTGCTAGATTACGTCCTCTACAATAGGAGAACAATGGTGGCTCCTGGAATATGTAAAGAGCCCTCAAAGTGTTCCAGTTCCTTTTAATGATTTTACAAATGTTCCTTGATGGGGAGAAGGTTGACACAAATACAATGCATGTGTTTTAACGTTTCTCCTTTGGTGTGAGCAGGGTTTCCCTATGGTTATACCTGGCACACTTGCAGGCTCTGGTAACCAACATTTTTGGATAGCCACGTAGGATAAGTTTCTCCGTAAGGATGGCCGCTTCACAGAAGTAATCTTTCCTCCATTTGCAGTTTCTAAGAATGCGGAGGAGTTGTATGAAAGTTAAGCTATCATGGAGGCCTGGTGGGTGGAAACTTGTGTATCGTAGAAGAGTGTTTCACTCAGTGGGTTTTCTGAAAAGAGATGTACCTATCTTGCCTTCTTCAGCCTGAAGAGTAAGATCCAGAAATGGGTGGTTGTTTTCCCAAAGATCAGCTGTAAACTTGAGATGGGGTTGGCGGGGGTGGAGCCAGTCTAAGAAGTGTTGTAGAGTTTCTTGGTTTTCTTTCCAGATTAACAGAATATCATCAATATAGCGATGCCAGAAGGTGATACTTGCTTTGAAGGGGTTGGAAGGAGTGAGGTTTTTTTTCCAAAGATTGCACAGACTGATAGGCAAATATTGACAACAGTTCTAGGAACACACAGACAGTACTGATGCATCACGCCATGGTGGCCCCAAGCAAATGAGGAGGCAGAATAGTTTGTGAAGTCACTAAAGAAAGTGATCTGTATAGCAGCGGCAGAACAGAAAACATAGAGAATGTGATATATATGTTACTGAGAGTGAACCAAGCTTTGCCACACTCCACCACCAGGGTTTCCCCTAGCTGGCTCTGCATGGGGCTAACAGTCACGACACTATTCCCCATCATCCTCAGCAGTGGTGGCTCCTCTGCTATGGTAAAGAAGCGTCGCCCCACTGCTTTCTCGCAGCGTGAGAAGCAGAACCATAAAATGGTAATAACTTTTAGTTTAGGGTGGGCGGGGCTGCTCTGCTAATGGAGCAGGGCTGGGGAGGAGTGGTTTGCCCACTCCTGAGTGCGCAGTGACTGTTTGTCTAGCCCAAATCAGTCATGACCACTCCCCTGTTCTACGGACTCAGACCAATCACAACGCTCCATTGGATCGTTGTGATTGGCTTAGGGCTGGGAGCCTTACTGTCTGCTTCCTGTTTTGACCTGGAGTCGGACACAGGTGAGCAGGAGAGAAGACGCGGGACCCGGAGGCAGCGGCAAGGTAAGTTTTATTTATTTTTATCATTATTAGGTCTTACAGAGTCAGCGCATGCGGTGCTTGGCGAGAAATTTAGTCTGTGGGCTTTCAAAAGTCCTACCAGACGCTTTTGCTGGCCACGGGTGTACGGTTACAAGCACAATGACGAGCAGAGGCACCATATGGCTTTCCTCTCTTGTCATTGTGTGTGCACATTGCACACCATTCGCCAGATGTGCAGCTGTTTTTTAAAACTTTTTCCGCTGCGATTGTGCATCACTTGCGTGCTTTTTTTTTTCAGCACGCGCTCACACAACTCCCGGGCTTGTTTTTCAATCGGGGATAACGTTGGTACAAGGGTGAATCGTTCCCACGCCTTCTGGGCAGCTCTCAGCCTCCTCCACTGCCATGCTGTTATGGGATTCCATCAGAAGGCAGTTCCTGTTTAATGTGCGATCCAAACCCAGCGTCATTCTTCAAATTGCGATTGGGCGATTCCGCTGGTTGAAACTCCAGACTGCGGTGCAGTGCTGACATCTTCGAATTGCGAATACAGTGGGACCAGAGCCACGTCAGGCTTTTCGAGCTTGGAATGCGCTCTCAAGTTCACCAAAACATTACAAGTGTATGTTTAAAGTGTCCCCTCTTGACTCAAGAGCCCTTTTATACCATTCTGTGCATGTGCCATCACTCAAATGGGAACTTCTTTGGAGCTTGACAATGACTTGGCCTCAGGGCAGATCTGCAATCTCGCCCAAACTTTTGACTTTTAATACACCTGAAGAACCGGATTAACCCACTTACTGGGTCTCCGGGGAGGGGGAACTACCCAAGCCTTCCACACCCTTCATACGTAGTAAAAGGAGACACAGGAGCCTTCGTCTGCAGGAGGAACCCAGATTTATTAAAATAGCCCGGGCTATGGAACAGAGTCCCAAGCTCGTCAGAAATAAGACAGAGGAGGCTGCTGCTTTACTCCACAGCTTACAAGCCTTTTATACTTTTTCATCTGTCTTTTGGCTGTTAGTTCATTGTTCAATCAGGGCAGTGTTTGCACTTGATAACCAGATCCAGACGACGTTTGTAGATGGTGACCTGGTCAAGGCTTGGTACACAAATCATTGTTCACTTGGCTTGATCAAGGCTTAGTCTTTCAGGTCATTATTTAATCACATTGATCAAAGCCCGGTCTTTCAGGTCATTGTTTAATCACCCTGATCAAGGCCTAGAAGTCAGACCATTGTCCAGATAACCTGATCACGGTGTCAAGGATGTTTACCAGGCTGGGAGCAGGAGATGGAAAACAAATCATTTACACAGGGTGTGAGTGTCTCATGGTTTTCTGTTGAACTGCCAGAACAGGGGGGGTTGGGTGTGCGACAGTTCTTGGGCAGAAATGCAGGCTGCAAGATGGCTGTTGTGGTGTTAGTTAGATTTTCCTCAGGCATCAGCAGAAACGACCAGGTGGGTCGTGTGGAAGTGTTTTACACTAGATGGCAGTGAAAAAGCAATGGAGTCTCGGTACAAATGATGCCGATCAGAAGAACACTTCCTCACACCGTTTTATTACTGTTTTGCTTGTTTACACTGCCTTAATTTTGTTGTTAGTATGTTGGTACTCCCCCATGCAGTTGTAAATTTGGGCTGTAAAAATAGTGCTTATTTTCAGCTCATGCATGCGCTTTTCGGATCAGTGAAAGTAGACAAAGATGAAAGAGAGAGTTACATTTCTCAATCTGCTTTTTTCTTTCACAGAATTTCACGTCTTCTGCAGCAGCTGGCTTAGTTTTACTTGTGTTTTTAGGCAGAGTCTCTAGAGAGCACAGTAATTGGATGTGAAAAACTTGTCCAGGGTCTACTTTTCAGCGCTGGCACCAACAAAATGTTTTCTGTCTACTTTTGCTCGGATCGGATCTTTGACGCTGAACTCTTAGAAAGGATTAGACCACATAAGGGAAAACTGCATTCTTGCTTCCTCGCGGTTCTGCCCGCCTCCCTTTCCCCTGGCTTCCTGGTTTCCTTATTATACCCCTGTCGCTCTTACTTGCTCAATACCCCCTCATGCGGCTTACTCTCTCACCTGCACCTACTTACTGTCTTTCTTTGCAATTCTTTTGACAGCACTTTACCTCATTATTTTCCCGCTTTTTCATCTCTAATTCCTCTTTTCCGCTCCCCATTTATTTTCTGTTCCTCGCACAGGTGACACCTTATAGATTTTTCTCCGCACGAACATCCCCACCCCTTCTAATTTCCTTTCCAATGTTAATTTTGTTTTATTTCTTGGTTTAAGCATGACTTTCTCCTTTCCTGCCTAATTTAATTTCGTTCTATGCCCTTTGTATTTTTACCATTCTTTTTCCATGTGGTAGTTCTCTTGCTTGAACATTTACTAAAAGCATAAGCACCGACTAGTGGTTCAACACGTTTTTTCCCCTATGTTAACTCTATGCATAATGTGGCGCCAACCCGTGTCCAGGAAAGGGACTAATGCCAGTCCTGTGCGTGTAGGAGCCCCCTAAACCTTTTGGCGGATGATAAGATGTACCCTTACAAGTAAAGGTGGAAATGAATGCCTTACCGTCCGATCACTCAAGAAGTAAACACACTCCTGCACTTTACTGCAGTAAGGAGACACTGTGCAATAAAGTACACTATAGCATTACGCGATCGCTACACATCAAAACTCTCTTTTTCATCCTTCCTCTCTTTTGTTGTCGCCTGCTCTCCCTTTTCATTGTCTGCTTTGCCTCCTTGCCTAATAATTCCATGATCTGCCCATCCTCTCTTCGCCTACCTTCGTCTTCTCACAGCTCGCACCCACCTACTCATTTCCCTCCTCCATCTACTCCCTCTCTCCTCCTCCTACCCCTTCTCTCCTCCAGCTTCTTTCTTTGTATATTCAATTCTCTTTACTCCCTCGTGCCTTCTACCTCTGTCGCCCTCTCCTCTCTTCTCTTCAATCCCTCGTCAACACCTTTCTCCATTTCCTTATGTCCTTTATGTCCGTTCTCCCTTCCTTTAACTTATTGTCTCCATCTCAACATCACTCTTATCGCTTTCCTGCCTGGTTACCCTTTTTTCACGGGCATCTCATTTAAAACGACATTATTGATCTCCACCCTTATCCACTATTATGTTTCTCCCCCTCTCTTCCTCTGCTCTGCTGACCCAGTGTCTCACGCTTGCCACGGTCATTACTTTTCTCTTTTCTTCATTTTGTTTTTTTCTTTTAGCCCCTCTTTCTGTCTACTCCACTCTTTTCCATGCTGTCATTTTCACTCTCATTGTCTCCTTTTTCTTTTTCCCTCCTTGCCTTCCATCGTTCTAACTCCCTTAGCCCTGCTGGACCCCTGTTTTAAATTCGCCTTTCTCTCCATTTCTTTTTTATTCTCTCACTTTTAGGTCTTATACATCTGTCCTCGTGTTCCCTCTTCTTCCTTCTGTTTTCCTATTCCCCTCTTTTCTTTCTCATCCTTTCTCGTCTCCTTCTATGCTATTTTCTTTCTCCTATGTCTCACTGTAAGATGGTGCTGGTATATGAATGTATCAGAAGGCTGATAAGGATGAATATCTGGTTCTTCCTGCTCTCTCCTCTAACATGATGTTAGTGGACTAGTTGAGGTGACGCAGGGCTAAACCTGCAACCAGCAAGTCCCACCATTCGCACCCTTGACCTCCTGATGATATCACGATCTGCCCCACTGCTAGCCCCTCAACAGTTTTCTGCCGAGTGAAAGGGCAAAAAGTGCAAACTATAGAAAGTAAACTGGGGTCTGAGGCCTTAGTTATGATCTGGCTAGCTAGGTGACAGGTGCTATTTATCACACCTGTTAAATACTGATTCCCACAGCACTCCTAATCCAGGGTATGTGTCCTGATTTTTTCTACTGCTGGAGCTCCTTAATTGCTGATGAGACCCTGGTAGTAAAGGGGTAGCAAATGGGAAGCTAGGTATGGCAGCTGCTGCTCTTTGTTACCCCTTCTGTGCATCCCTGCCCCATATCCCCTTAGCGGACCCCACTGCACCGAGCTGCTATGCCAGCAGGTCCTTCCAGATCTGAGAGATTCTATTTTATGATGCTCTCTAACATCAGCTACCACCCTCTTTTGTTTTTAGAAACTAGTGTGTCTCGCCTCCTGTTTCATCCTCCCAATTGCAAGCATATAATATTTCTAAATCAGACTACTTGAACTAGTGTTTAGCAGTTGTATAGCTCTTCAATTTCTGACTGCACAACACCCAGGAAAATGTGCTGCATGGCTAAACACTTATAAAGTCCCAAAGGCGAGACCTATTGGTTATGCCAATGCTTGTTTTCTTCATGCAGCCTGTGGCCGAACCCCTCCCCCCACTCGTGAGCTGGGCCGTCCGCCCCTGATCCTCAGGGTTTTGAAAGTCATGAGCCACAACAACAGTCATTCAGCAGGAGGGAAAGTCGTAATGAGTATGCCAGTAGGAAACGACAAGCACAGCACAGAACATTTCAGCCAGGGAATAAGGTCCGAGTCAAAGACCCACACCAGGGGGAAAATTCAGTTTTTCTTTCTAGCCCCAAATGTGCACAGTAACTGTAGTGAAAGGAACCCAGGTGACAGCCCAAAGAGGAAGAGAAAGTGTATCAAGGAATATATCAGACTTCGAACATTTTCTAACAGAAGAACATACTGAGGAAGGTGATGGCACAAACCGAACTAAGGGAGAGAGGAGGCGGATTCAGAGAAAGAAGCCAATGATGACAGTTTGGCAAGCCCCCCACCAGAGAGGACACTAGTCAGTGTGACATGACGGAGATAGGCTGAAGACGGCTGGAATGCCAGAAACCGGTCCTCGGAAGCTTGTTTCCGGTCCAGGGAAGGCATGGCTTGGCAGTTCGGGATGGACTGTTCCCATGAGGCACAGGGTCAGACTGATTTGCATATGGCCATGTCTGAACTGGGGTGGTGTGGAGTGCAAAAAAACGATGGATTTAGGCCCGGATTTCTGTACTGGGGTGAATGTATGACATTGTTCTGCATTCTGTCCATCAACTGTGGTTTTTGCATTTGTCACCCCGAGTGGGATGGGTATGCTCAGACGTGAGTCCCATGCTCTCCACACCACTGGATTCAAGCAAGCCGGGCTGAAGACGGCTGGAATGCTAGAAACCTGTCCTCGGAAGCTTGTTTCTGGTCCAGGGAAGGCATGGCTTGGCAGTTCGAGCTGGACTGTTCCCATGAGGCACAGGGTCAGACTGATTTGCATATGGCCATGTCTGAACTGGGGTGGTGTGGAGTGCAAAAAACGATGGATTTAGGCCCAGATCTTTGTACTGTGGTGAATGTATGACATTGTTCTGCATTCTGTCCATCAACTGTGGTTTTTGCATTTGTTACCCCGAGTGGGATGGGAATGCTCAGACGTGAGTCCCATGCTCTCCACACCACTGGATTCAAGCAAGCCGGGCTGAAGACGGCTGGAATGCCAGAAACCGGTCCTCGGAAGCTTGGACTGTTCCCATGAGGCACAGGGTCAGACTGATTTGCATATGGGCATGTCTGAACTGGGGTGGTGTGGAGTGCAAAAAAACAATGGATTTAGGCCCGGATTTCTGTACTGGGGTGAATGTATGACATTGTTCTGCATTCTGTCCCACAACTATGGTTTTTGCATGTGTCACCCCGAGTGGGATGGGTATGCTCAGACGTGAGTCCCATGCTCTCCACACCACTGGATTCAAGCAAGCCGGGCTGAAGACGGCTGGAATGCCAGAAACCGGTCCTCGGAAGCTTGGACTGTTCCCGTGAGGCACAGGGTCAGACTGATTTGCATATGGGCATGTCTGAACTGGGGTGGTGTGGAGTGCAAAAAAACAATGGATTTAGGCCCGGATTTCTGTACTGGGGTGAATGTATGACATTGTTCTGCATTCTGTCCCACAACTGTGGTTTTTGCATTTGTCACCCCGAGTGGGATGGGTATGCTCAGACGTGAGTCCCATGCTCTCCACACCACTGGATTCAAGCAAGCCGGGCTGAAGACGGCTGGAATGCCAGAAACCGGTCCTCTGAAGCTTGTTTCCGGTCCAGGGAAGGCATGGCTTGGCAGTTCGGGCTGGACTGTTCCCATGAGGCACAGGGTCAGACTGATTTGCATATGGGCATGTCTGAACTGGGGTGGTGCGGAGTGCAAAAGAACGATGGATTTAGGCCCAGATCTCTGTACTGGGGTGAATGTATGACAATGTTCTGCATTCTGTCCATCAACTGTGGTTTTTGCATGACGGAGATAGAGGCAGAGACAAGCACATCCCCTGTGCCATCACAAATGTACAAAGACTATGTACTGGAATGAAAGATTAGGAGGTATTTTGTTCCTCAAGGAAGGGAATTTGAGAACGGTGAACTGAGTGGCACCTGCACATCTAAAGCATTATGTGATATGTGAAGGATATTTGATGTGTTTTCCCAGTTTTTTTTATCTCCGCTATCCCTGCACACCTGAAGTGTGATGTGACATGTGAAGTATATGTCATTTGTTTTCACATGTTTTCTTCTTTGCTACCCCAGCATGGGGACAATATTTTTAGTTTTTAAGGTGGTTAAATTTTGGTTAAGGTAAAGCAGGAATAAAGAATTATCTAGACAGCTCGTCAAGACTTTTCAGTTCTATTAAGGACCCGAAGGCAAGGATTATGCTTCTTTTTCTTTACTATGAAACATAAAGCTGACAATTAAAATAGTTAACGCTTTAAACTACATGTCCCATGAGTCCAAGTCTCTACCGATCAGAGGGCATCACTCGCTCTATACAAACCCCTGAACGCATTTTCTCTTTCTCTGCGAACAGTCAACCAACCCCAACCATGCTTAACTGTGGCGCGAATTCCACTTCAGAGCAGCGGTTTAATTAGGTGGGCGGGCCGAGTTGGCCAACGGAGGTGTGCAGCACTACGGAGGTAGCCCTCCTCCTAATGCTGAGCTAAGCTAGAGCAGGGGAAGGCCTGACAATAGGTTTCCTGTCACAGGGAGGTGTGACCACCTCCCAGACAGGCTTTTGTGTATTGGGGCTGGGTAGGTGCGCTCTGAGACTGCCAGAGAGTCTGCATTGGGGGCACATTTGGTGTCCTTGTGCATAGTCCAGCTCAAATTGGTTGCAGGAGCCATTTGCTCCTGCTCTGGTGCGAAACTAGACAAAGGACATGGGTGTAGCCACCCCTCTGTCCTGTCCCTCCCCTAGGAGAGTCCCCAGAGTTTGTCCAACCCCTTCCTTGGGTATAAAGTAGGAAACCTGACTACAGGACTTTAGTTTTTACCTGGACTAAACTCTGGAAGCAGAAACCAAGTACTTTGACGGTCTACACTTCGCTGGCTGACAGAAGAATCTCCCTTGGAGTAAAGGAGTTACTCCCCTGCAGCAGCAGGCACCTTAACGCATCCGACCGGTTTGCATCTCCCGAGCTCCTGAGGACTCTGAAGATTTCTGCAACACAGGAGGTGGGTTACCAAGCATCTCTGAGGTCGATCTCCTCTCTCATCAATCCTGAGACCAGTATCCCCCTGTGCACCTTGTACTTTTGCAGCAGCATATGCTTTTTGGTGATCCCTAAGACTGTGCATTGGGCTGCGTGTAGTTCTGACCCCGAGCAGTATTTCCACCGAAGATTTCCGGCCTCCACTCCACAAGTGCCCCGTGGGCTGGTACTTCGTGATTCAGCTCGAGGTCCCTTCGCGATCCCTGGTCCGTTGGCCTGTGGGTCCCTGCGAGAGTAACTTTGATTTCCTGTGGGCTTCCCTGGTTGCTCCAGACATGCCCTGACTCCCCATAGCTTGGAGAGTCTCCTGTACCTTGCTAGTCTTCACCGTAACTTGTTTCCTCTGCCCGTGTGGGTTGCATTTGCCAAGGCTTGTTGGTGTTCAATCCGGACACTGACCCCACAGCACTCGACATCCTTTGAGGGACAGCTCACCTCCAGACTTTGGTTGTCGTCGACGTCTCCTGGTACCCGTGGCTGCAGAGTCAAGCATCTTATCTTCACACCTGAAGCTCCTGACATTGGTGGGCATTCGTCTACCGAGCCCCTGGTCACCCTGAAGTGACCCAGATTCTGTCCCCTCTACTTTCAGGTTCTTCTCACCTCGGATCCAGGCTTAGATTCCACCGGACACTTTTCATCTTCCCGACAGCAGCACTTCTTCGCATCACCCCATTGAAAACGATGAGGGTTTCCGACACCACATGACGCCTATGTACCCGGCTCTTCTGGGATAGGTAACACGGGTATCTCGGTACTCACAATGGTGCTGACCTTAGAACCTTCTATGTTCCAAAGGGTTTGCTTGAAGTCCTCTCTGAAGTGTACTTAAACTGTAATTTTCCAACCGCGACTTTCCCATACAGTTGTACAGAACACTGCACCCGTCCTCCGTGGGCTCCCTGTGTCACTTCTTTTGGTGGTTCCTTGGGGTCCAAGTGATTCTACCTGCTCTAGGCACTGTGTCTAGTGAATTCGTTGTTAATATACCCTTTTTTTAGTATATGGTTCGGTATCCCCCTAAACACCTCTGTGTATTGTGCTATTTACTGTCGTTCTATTGTTTAAGTATTGTGTGCCTTGTGCTCTACTCTCATAAAGAGGTTAGTAAAGAGTGTTTAGTAATAAATACATATATTTTTTATTAACACTTGTGTGGTTCTCCTTTCATTTTATTATTCAGGAGGTTCTGATCTGGTAAAACAAGCTGCTTTACATTCATTCAAGACTTAGCCTGAAGGCTGCTCTCCATAGCTACCACTAGGATAGCTTTCATAAAAGGTTATCTTTAACCTAATCACCATAATGGTTGTTTGGACTGGGTCAGGGTGCCCACTTTAACTAGTGGACAGCATATACCAGGCCAACTTCTCACTGTTCATTCTGCCACCACATTCGCCTGAAGCAGAATGTATTATGCCATCACCGATATCTGATGGCATAGGCAATGATGCCAGAAGTCCTTGGCAATTTCCACTAGGAGGCACAACCTCTTTTCTCCAGCCTGTTTATATAGCAAACCGCGGACACATTGTCCATCCGCTATCAGGATGTAATATTTCACTTTGCGTGGAGTTAAAGTCCTCATGGCAAAAGACCCCGCCAAGAGCTTGTGGCACTTGATGTGACGTTTCAGCTCCTCGGAGAACCAGCTGCCTCCTGTCTCTATGGGGCCACATCTTTCCCCCCAACCCCATCTGTTGACATCTGATTCTATGACAATCTCTGGAACACAGGCAAAAATTGCCTTGCCGTTCCAGGCATCCATATGATCCAACCACCAGGAGATCCCCGTCCTGGCTTCCTCAGATGACACAATGTGTTCTGAGTACACTAAACCCCTCTGGAGGTGCAGGATCTTGAGGTGTTGTAATGCTCGGTAGTGAAGGGGACCTGGCAATATGCCCTGAACAGACGACGCCAGAGGGCCCACCAACCAGGGAAAAATCCTCAATAATATTGTCTTGCGAGGCAAAGGCTTTCTTCAACTCTTTCTTGATAGATGAAATCTTGGTTGTAGGAAGGTGGATATCTGACTATTTGGTTACCCCAACTATTTGCCGAGTGTTTAGCTGGTTTTTGACTTAGTTGGCCTGGGATCCTGCTATTCAGGGCCCCAGGCTATCTGCTCTCTCTGTAAAATGGACTCCATGTACTTTAGGTACATATCCAATTGGGTATTGGGTCACCTTGTGAGCCCCTGTATAGTGTACCATAGGTACTCAGGGCACAGGTGCATCCAAGGCCTACCAGGGGCTGCAGCATGTATTATGCCACCCCTGGCTGGCCATCCAAACCTCAAAGTTCTCCTCCTCCAAAAACACCTCCAAAAGTAATCCACGCCCACTCTATTATCTGAAGGAAGACCTCCCTTTACTGAAAATTCTATTCTCCTTGACCATGGAAGTGCCTTCCCAGTGTGTTCTTGTGGTTGGAGTGTTTAACATTCACTGCTGTATTATCCTTGTACTTGTGTTTGGTACCTTTTTGTAACTTGCACACATCACTTTCCCTTGTAACACACAGTATGCTACCTCTCACATTTTGTTTACCTTTGATACTTGCACAAGTGCCACCATTGCCTACGTTATGTTTATTCATGTGCCTGAGTGTCTAGCTTATTTAGCAGTATCATACCTCTATTTGTACTTTGTTTCTCTTATAACCTGCACACTTGTCACTTTTTCCTCATGGCACCTTTGCTACCTCATGTATTTTGTCTGCTCACAATTGTCACTTTTACCTCATGTAACTTAACGTCTGCTTTTGTAATTTGTTCACGGGTAATGTTCTCCTCATGTAACAGTTCTGTTCCTTGTGTGAAGCACTCTGACGCTTTCGGGTAAAGTCTGCGCTATATAAAAACGCATAAATAAATAAATAAACACCACAGGCTGAACACTCAGCTTGGGCAAGGTGGTGTAATCACCCCTTGCTTAGATATAGTATTCCTCTATCTACCCTTATATATAGACAAATATATACCTATAAGTCACTCCTATGGCAGGCCTTGACAATCCTGAAGGCAGAGTGCTTGGTTTTATGTGAGATGGTGCTTTAGCATGAGCTGAGCCTGTCTGCAGCTTTCGGAACCATGTCCCTTTAGCTGTTCTATGATATAGCCATACCATATACTCTTAAGTGCATTATAATCCTCGCGGTTAATGCTAACTTTGGTTTGGCTTTATCAAAACATGTCGTGTAAGGTGTCAAACACTTTGGAATACTACCCCCCCCCCCCCCCACCTCCCCCGCAAGTCCTGGCAGCGAGGGTAGCATTCCACCCTTCTAGAGGGAGAAGACATGTAGTTACTGCTTTACCCGGTTAAAGTTAAATAGAGCCTCAGCATCACATAATGGATGCTGCTGCCACAGACATGAGTCTGACCTCCTGTTGCTGGATGAAACTCCGGCAGGGGAGGCGGACAATAGGTTTCTTTTCAAGGGAGGTGCTGGCACCTCCCCAGACAGCCTGTAGTGGATTGGGGGATTGGGGCAGGGTGGGTTCAATGGAAACTGCTGTTTCCAGACACTGCCTGGGGCACACAAGGTGCTCCATGCATAGCCCGGTTCAAACCAGTTGCTGGGGCACTCCAGCCCATGCTCTGGCACGAAACTGGACAAAGAGAAAGGGGTGTAACCACCCCCTTCTCAGGTTCCACCCATAGGAGGGACCTAGCAGGTAATCCAGCCCCTTAGTTCGGTATAAAGTTAAGAGCTGTGTCTAGAGACATTAGATTATCCTGGAAAGAAACTCTGAAACGAACTCTTGGACTTTCGACGTTCCATTTCGACTGGAAGACTGAAGACATCTCCCTTGTGGTCAAGGAGTTACCACCCTGTGCAAACAGGCACCACAAGTAACTTACCGGATTGCTTTGTCGACGCTCCCGCCGGAACCCGAAGACTTAGTGACGCAGCATCTGGACTTCCAGACTTCTCTGACTCCGACCCACATCCACAGCAAAGTTGAGACCCGTGGCGGACACGAGAGACGTGGGACCGGACACCCTGCAGTACCTGCTTTTTGCTACCTGTGCAGCTTCTGAGGCACCCTCGAAGTTGTGCATTGGGGTTTGAGAAGCCCCAGCCCTGAGAAGCATTTGCACCGAAGCACAGCCCTCCACACTCCACGAGTGCCGCGTGGGGCCTGCGCCTGCATTTCAGCTCAAAGCGTCTTCGCGGTTGCTAGCCCGTTGGCTAGTGGCCCATCTGAAGACATCCTTATGAAACAACACCTCTTGCCTGCTTGCTTCGGGCTTGCTCCTGCTTCTCTGCAAAGGAGAAGCGCCCCAGACCTTGCTGGTCGGAACAGAAGCCAATCTTCGAATCCTGCGTGGATTGCATTTGCCAAGGTTTGTTGGGTCCAATCCGGATTTCGACACCGCCAACAGCTAGATCCGTCGTGGAACAGCTCGACTCCAGCTCCTGGTCGTCGTCGACGCCTCCTGGACCTCGTGGCTGCGGAGACAAGCTTCACCTCCTCACCTGATTGCATCACAACATCGCCTGGTTCCTTCCTGGTCACTGGCTAGTGACCCAGACTCTGTCCCCTCTGCTTTCAGGTTCTTCACTGCTCCGATCCACTCTTGGATACATCCGGACACTTTCCTCCTGGTCGCTTGCAGCACTTTCTTGCAGCTCTCCATAGGATTAATCGACGAAACCCGACACGAAAGAACACCTATGCACCCGGCTTCCCTGGGTGAGGTAACTCGAGTACTCCAGTGCTCCCGTGGGTAATAACTATCCAAGTGTCCTAGTTTAACTGGGTTTTCCCGTAGTCCACCTGGAAGTGTCCGAAATCTACAACTTTGTAACTTTGACGTTCCCATTTAAACTATATGGTAACTCGCGTGTGTGTTTAGACACTGCACACGTATCCTGTGGAACTCCTACTTCCTAACCTTTGGTTGTTCAGTGTAGCCCCAGCGATTTTCTAGGCCCTAGGCCTATTCACCTTTCCTGAAGTGGTTCTTATACCACTTACTTAGTATATGGTTCGTGTGGCCCCTAGGGCAGAATTATATTTGTGCAACTTATAGTATGCTTATTGAGTAACTGTGCTGTATCTCGAACTCTGACCTCATAAAGAGTGCAGAGGGGTTGTGTTAATAATAAATACATATATATTTGATATATACCTTGTGTGGTGTCCTTTCATTTGGTATTCAAGGGACTATTATTGGTAAAACAGCTGGCTTCACATGCTCTCTGAAGTTTTAGCCTCAGACTGATTTGTCCATGCTACCACTACGATAGCTGGTCTATAAGGTTGACTTTACAACCATCACCATAAGGGTTGTTTGGACTGTTGCAAGGTGCCCACTAGAATAGTGGACATCATATACCAGGCCAACTTCTTACATTGGTGAAGGACAGTTTGAGCTGCACCAGAACCAATTCTACTTAAAATCATAAGAACTCCATACTCTGAGCTGGAACTAGGAGATATTTCTCCTCATTGATTATGAAACTCGGATCTTGTAGAAGTTGATGGATTCAACCCAGATCTTTGACTGGGGTGAGTGTCTGAAAAGTTTCAGTGCTCCGTCCATCATCTCCTTGTGTTTGCTTTGCTCGCCCTACGTTGGCAGGGTGTGCCCAGACGTGGGTGCCTTGCTCACTTTGCCACAGGATTCAAGCTAACCTGGCTGATAGGGGCTGTTAGCTGGATACCGATCCCAGGATGCAAGCTTCCAGTCCAGGGAAGACATGGCTTGGTAGTTCTTACTAGACTGTTCCCATGAGGCACAGGGTCAAGACTGATTTGCATATAGCTATGTCTGAACTGGTGTGTCGAAGTGAGCTAAAGAACCATGAAGGATTCAATCCAGATCTGTGACTTGGGGTGAGCGTCTGAAAAGTTTCAGCGCTCCGTCCATCATCTCCTTGTGCTTGCCCTGAACAGACACCGCCAGAAAGCCCACAAACCTGGCAAAAATCCTCAATGACATTGTCTCGCAAGGCAAAGACTTTCTTCAACTCCTTCTTGACAGATGAAATCTTCGTGAAGGACAGTTTGAGCTGTGCCAGAACCAATTCTACTTAAAATCCTAAGAAAACCAGAATGAGCTGGAACTAGGAGAGATTACTCCTCATTGATTATTAAACTCAGATTTTGGGGAAGTTGCACTGGGCAGAAAAAGTGCAGCAAGACTGGCTCCCTGCTTTCTGCCATGATGTGAATATCGTCCAGATATATAATCAGGTCCGCCCCGTTCTCTAAGGAACTGCACCACTGGACAAAGGATTTTGGTGAAACATCAAGGGGCTGAGGAGAGCCCGAAGGGCAGAGTGGTAAACTCGTACCATTGCTGATGCCAACTAAACTGAAGGAATTAACGGTGCAGGGGAATGTAGTAATTAATAAATATCATTCCTTTAGATCGATCCACATCATCCAGTCTCCTTCCTGCAAAAGATCTCACAGAAGGTGTATGCCTTCCATTTTGAAATGGTCAAACACAATAAAAGAATTGAATTGTTTGAGATTGAGAATCAGCCAGAAGCTTTTGCCCTTTTTTTGCATCAGAGAAATTGTGCTTACAAAACCTCATGAGTGTGGAAGAGAGGAGGCGATTGCGTTTTTGGTAATGGGAGATGTAAAATAACTCTCTGACTGGGAGAAAAGGGGAGGCGGGGGATGGACTAGAGAGAGAGAGTCGCATAAAAGTCTTGAAACACTGCACATTCTCCAGATTCCAGGAGTCCCGAGTGATTCCCAATGGTGCAAGAAGTATTGTACTCTGCCCCCAGAACCACCTCCAAACAAGGAATGAGAGTTAAAGGGTGGCAAGGCATAAAATGCGCTGAGCCGTGTAAAGTCACATCTGACATATCAGAATCCTCAAAGGATATATGTAATGGCCACCTGCTGTCACGAGTTGCATAGACAATAGCCCACACGTATAATCATAACAAAGGTTTAATATTAATATACTGAACAATATTTGTCCAAAGTAATTAGAACAGTCCACAGTAGTAGTTGCCACAGAATTCTTCTTCTGTTCTTTATTTTCATAGTTCAACATAGAAGCAGACTCTAACCAAAACGTGTTTTGTCTGTATTGGGTAAACTATAGATTTCTTCAGGGCAAACTGCTACCAAACTAGATCAGAATAGTAGAGTAAAACACAAAGGTACCAGGTCCAAGTCGGGTACTCCTGTAACGCTGGCAGGTGCGATAATTAAGGCGTCTATACATCAAAAAGGTGAAGAGAGACGCCGTACTTCTCTATATAAAAATTTAAAAAAACATTTTTGTAGATTTGTGTATATGTGTATACAAACCTTTCCTGTTTTGACATAAACACTGCTTACTGGGACCCTTCTCTTTATGTACCGCATTGCACCCAGGTCCCAGTGACTATAATGGGTATACCCTTCTACTGTAACATACTCTGAGCAGGTGCACACCTGCGAGGTATTTCTCTCTTGATTCAGTCAAGCCATCACTATGGTGGAGAACAAACTTATTTCTTACACCGAGGAATACATTAACCAGCTTTTACAAAACCCATCTAATAACTTCCTTTCAGCAACCACACCTAATATCGACTTCACACTAAATGATAAGATTGCTCGTCTAGAGCGCTTAGAAAAGAAACTAATTTGCACCGCCTTCATGGTCATTTATTAACTAAATATTTACAGGAGAACATTATTCCTGTGAGGCTACAGATTAAGATAGAACCAGCCATTTTTGTGGATGTCCCCAAATTTAAAGAGGGCTTCAGTTTTGTTGCGAACAACTGCTTCGGGCACTGAAGGGTGCTGGGAGTAGTAACCGCAGCAGAACAAGTCCCGTTCCTAACCAGGGAAATAGCTGCCCTTAAAGCTGAAATTGCCGGTGACAACACTCTCACCAATGCCAAAGACGCACTCACAAGTCTGAAGGCCACATTGAAGGATTTCGAAGTAACTACACAGACGAAGAAACTGGAGAAGCTGGCACGCGACGTGCGCCTGTTTGATAAAAAGAATGTGTATCCATATTTACACGCAGACTATTACAGACAGGACAATCAAGGACGCTTCGCCAATCACAACAGAGGAGGCTACAGAGGACGCCAAAACTTTACAACATTTTCAGATTCCTCGTATAGCTCTGGGAGTGATACCGAACAACCAAGCCCCAGCTCATCCTACAATTTTCAGGATTTCGGTTACCCAGTTCAACAACCTTTTTTAGGCCAGGGCCAATGGAGACCCCCCAG
This sequence comes from Lissotriton vulgaris, assembly GCF_964263255.1. Classification (NCBI taxonomy): domain Eukaryota; kingdom Metazoa; phylum Chordata; class Amphibia; order Caudata; family Salamandridae; genus Lissotriton; species Lissotriton vulgaris. The sequence continues at coordinate 1,131,619,571 of NC_141685.1, read as the reverse complement.
AGGCCGGAGCAACAACTGGTCCAGAGGGCCCCCGCGTGGTCAGCAACCCAGCAACTTGACTTGGGATGGGGACGGGGTCGGGGCCAGAAACAGGTCACTTTCTGACCAGAAAATCATGGAGAAATATCAACCAGACGGAAGGTGTACTGGTGGTAACCAACCCAGTGGTGAATATATCAACACACACCTTGAAGGACGAGGAGATAAAAGTCCTGAGTAGGGGCCTATCTTATGTTCCCACCGCACCCCCAAACAGATTTGCTTTAACAACAGAACTCTATAGCTTCTTCAGGAAAATCCGCTTACGGTACTACTTCAAGAACTCTACAACTCATCGTAGAACCTCTGAAATAGGATTGCGAGTACCCTCTGCATTACTTCCACCGACCTATGCCATGACAAGCAAAATACTAGCATATGAAAACGTGGTCTCTCGTGATGTGGACAAGATTCTGGGTGAACAGAAGTATACGAAATTCAATATTAGCAATGCGGAAAAGACTACTCTAATTGCCCTTAAAGACAACAAGGGAGTGGTGATTAAACCAGCGGACAAGGGTGGTGCCATTGTGGTGCAAGATGTAGAAAAATACAAAGGAGAAATCTACAGACAACTGACCGATGGGGTCAGCTATAAGAAATTACCCATGGACCCCTCTAAGACCCTGGCACTAGAGATACTTCAAGTCACACAAAGAGGGAGAGACCGAGGCTTCATTACAGATCAGGAATTCCGATTTCTAAATCAGAGCCATCCCAGGCTTCCCACGATCTATACTCTACCTAAGATCCACAAAAGCATGACCAACCCAACAGGCTGGCCGATTATTTCTGGTTGTGGATCCATGTTAGAGCCTCTCTGCAAGTATATTGACCACTTCCTTAAGCCCATTGCCGAAAACACCAAGGCGTATCTGCAGGACACTATGCAGACGATAAATATAGTGGATGCACAACCTTTTGACCCTACCAACCAGCTTCTAGTAACATTGGACATTGTGTCCCTGTACACAAGTATTCCACAACTGTGTGCATTGGAGGTTGCAGAGATGGCACTCAATCAAAGAATTGCCCCGGTACCGGTACCTACTGATTTTATTATTGATCTTCTCAGAATTGCCATGATGAAAAACCTTTTCGTTTTCCAAAATGATTTTTTCCTGCAGAAGAAGGGAGTTGCAATGGGGGCTTCTTTTGCCCCAGATCTGGCGATTATATATATGGATGATTATGAGAGGAGTTAGATGTTCAGCGACCAGAACCCATTCAGTAACACCGTTGATTTATGGGTCCGCTATATAGACGATGTCCTCTTAATTTGGACTGGAACTACATCCAACCTAACATGTTTCCATACCTGGCTGAATGAAAGGAACGAGGACATCCAATTTACTTTACAATCCAATGTTAAACGTATTGACTTTTTGGATATAACCATATTCAACGAAAATGGTACATTACACAGACTCTGTTCAGAAAACTGGCCGAATGGAACTCTCTCCTGCAATACGACAGCCAACACCCAAGGGGATTAAGGGATAATCTGCAGTTTGGGCAGTTCTTGCGGGTGCGCAGGAATTGTTCTATGAAGTCGGATTACATGACAGAGTCTGAGGAATAACAGACCGCCTCTTGGAATGGGGCTACCCTGCTAGATTGATAAAGCGGGCACGCAAACGGGCATGGTATAGCCCAAGAGAAAATCTGCTGCAACCAAGGGACAGAAGCGACTCTACCTGCGAGAGGATGATTTGTGTGACAAGCTTCTCTACAAAGAGTAATGCCATCAAAAAGATTGTAAATAAATATTGGGGCCTCATATCAGATGATATTGAGCAAAATGCGCTTTCTCTCCACTTATACAGAAGAGGGAAGAACATCAGAGGCCAGGTAGTCCACTCCTTCCTGGACCCACCAGAACCAGCCACTGTGCTTTCCATGTGGAACCTTCCTCCCATTCTAGGACACCACAGATGTGGATCGTGTAAGGCTTGCGCAACCACGATACAGTGTAAAGAGTTCACACATAACCAACGGAAAACCGTTCTGAAGTCCTACACAAATTGCAATACCATGAACGTTATATATGTGATTCAATGTCCATGCAACTTGCTGTATGTAGGCCAGCCTCAACAAAAAGTCAAAACCAGAATACTACAACACTGTTGCCGGATACGTTGCGAAGTACCGGGCGCCCCACTGGTGGACCACTGTAAGAGGTTGGGTCATACTCCGGACACCCTGAAATGGACTGTCCTTGAGAAAGTTTCCCTGGGACCTAGAGGTGGCGACATAAGTATGATCTTGAACATTGGAGAATCAAAATGGATTTCGTTCTTTGACGCCATCAAAAATGGACTCAATGAATTGGACAGCAGCCATGCCCAATTAGCTGCATTGTCTAGTTAGCACGTTGATCCCAAACACACATTAATTCTTTGTTCTCTGATTCCTCAAGCACTCTTTAGACACTGTGATCAACATCAGCATGCTTTAGTATGTCAGACATTTGTACCCTCGTGCCAGAGAGTTATTTGTCTACACCTTGGCATAACACTAAAATATTGTGTTCCCGAGTCGACATTGTTTTCCTATCAGAATGTAGGTTGCCGGATTATATGCCACAGTTTGTATCACAATTTATGTAGACGTTGGTCGCCTCACCCTCATGTTGGAGAGGTCGCACCCTTTACACTAGCAAATTGCATGTAACGTTTATGTTATGCCTACTGTAATAACTTGTGAGTTGGCGCTTTCATCCTCGTGTTCGAGAGATGCGCGCCACAATACCATAACCACTGACTGTCTACTAATTGGGGCACGCTTTCCATACGATGTCTTTCCAGCACGGCCCGCTTAGTCTTTTTACTATGGTGATACACGTATCACGCGTTAGTAAACATGTAAGTGCGCAGCGTGCGTCTTCAATAACATCGCGGCCGCTTAGTCGCTCGTTTGCAGAATCATACAGCACACCAGTGGACCCCTTCATTGATCGAAGGTGGCCTCTCTTACAGGTATGTGTCTCCCTGCTCGGAGTGCACAGACAGGCACATTTTGTTAGGTTTTCCATTCCCACATGGACCGCACACTCATCGCTTCGTGCCTCTTTGTCCTTTTAATATTTTTGTCAGGGGAAACCCAATCAACCCTTGTAGGCTTGGGTAATATGTAAATCAAGACACAGGGTGCTACAAGGGACTTATTTTGAAGTTATTTTCTACGATTTGTTGAGTTGTATCAAAGTAACACACTCTGTAGTATCCACGGGATATCAATCTTATTCGACAATTGTAAATGAATTGATGGAAGGTTGGAAGAAATACAGAGCAAGTAAGGTTATATTTCAAATAAAGTCTTTACTAGAGAGAATTTCTGGGAGATATATATAAACAAGTCAATTGGAGCAAAAGAGTCATGAACAAAGATAGATAATGTTTTCTCTATAGTTCATAACATTATGCATCAACTCCTGCTAAATCAAACAAACAACCCAAATTATACAATAAAAAGTGATTGTAGGTTGGTGTCAAAAGACAACATTAAAGGAGATGATGACGAGATGTCGACGTTTCGGTCTTTGCTGCAGTCGTCAATAAGACCATCATCAGGACGATGTTTATTCAGATGCTGAAAAGAACTCCCTACATAAAACAATAAATTTACATTATAAACAAAATATTATTACAATTATTTTATAACCATAAAAAGCTCTGATAATATATGATAATACATTGGATTTTTTTAGAGGGTATTTACCCCTTCCTGGTAATACCTCCTATATAATTAAAACCAACTTTGAGTCAATATGACTAAATTTCATTTTAGTGGGTATTTGACATATTTGTTTCGTCAACCCACATGGAAAAGTTGTTGCTTAAAAGGCAAGACCCCAAATTTTACTTTTTTAGTGGGGTTTTGTTCAAATAAAAATAATTCTCAAATCAACTTACACTATCTTTGTCGAATTAGACAGTTGATACATAATAGTGATATAGGCCTACTTTATCTCGGATATAGTTGAAGATGCTCATCTAGAAACAAAGGCAAAAGCTCTTGGTTTACTGACTCTATTATGGAGAATCCTATATCTCAAAGTTAATACACCAATGAACATAATACTCACAAATTGAGGGCAATTCAATGATCAAACAATGGTCATTTGATGCAAATGTCTGTCTAAAGATGGGCGCTCATTTTGATCACAGTGTAAAGGACAAAGGCAAGATTTAATTCGATTCACTATATAGAGATGGCTATTTGGACAGAGAAATTTGAATACTTTTCGATCATAGTATAAAGGCAAAAAACAAAATTCGATACAATTCACTGTATAGAAATTAACCTCTGTACAGGCACAACTTTTGATTATGGCTGAACAAACAGATATTTGAATAGAAAGAATGAGACAATTAATTCAAATTAATTTATATAGTCGACTTGTCACTTTGAATATCCGTCAAAATGCAACAAAAGTACCTCAGTTAGGGGGATGATGGTCTAATTGTATAAACTATGGGATGTATAAATCGAGGTGCCTACCTTTAGAATTGTGAGGGGAGACCACGTCAGTTGGTCTAGGAGGTCCACACTTAAATTCTAAAAAGAGGAGGTGGTACTATTAAACTCGAGAACAGTGTGAATATTTGGACACATTTATGCTTTGGACGTGATGCCTACCTTACAAGTAGAATCAGATGATGCAAAAACAACATCTGTTGGTCAAAAGAGAGCTGGCTGTAAAGTCCAGACGTACGAGTGCTCGGTTCTTTCTGAAAAGAGTTAGCAATTTATTTAGAAACAGGATCTTAACAGAATTCGGTTTTGTTAGCGCCAGAGGTATTAGTGCTATGCTTTATCCAACTTAGTTAACTGTTGTGGGGATATAAAGCCTGAATGCGGTGACTACTTCACGTATATATCACGTAAATAGAGGTGAATTTAAACAGACTGTATTCTACAGTGCGTAATCTACAATTCACTGGTTCTAGTAAAAAACTGGCAAACCTCAGTTCAAATAGGTGTTTACAAAAGAGGTTGAAAACTGCTAGCGCATTTACAGACGGGTTAATTACTGCTAGCGCGTTTATATCCTATTCCTTAGAGAGTTAAATTAGAGCTAATGGGAGGCGTCTAGCGTTTTAGTCTGGCAGAGATGGCTGACTGCACTTACTTTAGGCAATGACTCCAGCGGCAGAATTGTATACCGGCAGGTTCGTCTATGAAATTTGACAGAACCGAAGGTGGGAGCATTTGTAGTAAGTGACCCGGAAGTTGAATGTTCTTCGTGGTCAAAATTATTCAGTAAAAACCCACTATTGGTGATAATAGTTCTGTGGAGAGGCATAAACCATCGCATAGATTATGGGGGCAGAACTCTATGATTCCAAATAAAGTTTTAATGATACACAGAGACATTAAACCGGAAGTATTAGCTCCCGTCTATGAACAATGCGGTGGCCATCTTGGATAGGGATATGAAATCTCGGGTAAAGGTAGTTCTCAGGTAGAAAGTAAAGGGAATATGTCAGAGGCATAAACCATTGTATAGATTATGGGGGCAGAACTCTATGATTCCAACTAAAGTTTTAATGATACACACAGATATCTTAAACCGGAAGTATTAGCTCTCGTCTATGAATAACGCAGTGGCCATCTTGGATAGGGATATGCCATCTCGGGTAAGAGTAGTTCTCAAGTACAAAGTAAAGGGAATTTATCAGTAGTAATATAGTGTTTGAGACATACCAATTATTAATTAGTTATTGAGACGTAGTGCGCTATTATTGAAATTAATTACAGTGCAATTATTTGTACAAGCAAAAATGGGGGGGGGGGGAGGAGTGGGGGGGTTAGTCCAGAAATGCAAATGACAAGTCGACTATCTTACAAGATTCTATTAATCATCCTAACCTTATATTAAAGAAGACAGCAAAACATGCAGTAGTTTAGATCATAGCAGTATACTGAATGTCTATATGGTGTGGACCGAATTAGATGTAGATGTTGCTGGAAACTTTAGCTAAGGCACGCCAAAGCGTGCCATTCTGTGTAAGAGTTTAAACCCATTTTTACTGAGTCTGCCAGACAAATCCAACGTTGTTCCTTCAAAGTCAGTAGATGGTCCACATTTGGTTGTCTGATGGTAGGCTTGATGACTTCAACAACCCACCAATGAAGCTCATTTTCACTGTGTTTTTTGATAGAGTAATGCTCAACCAATGGAGCATTTTCGGTGTGACAACGAATTCTGGATTGATGTTGAAGAATTCTTTTTTTAATTGGCTGAGTAGTCTTGCCAAAATATCTGAGACCACAAGGGCATTGAATGCAATATACGACATTCGTCGTGTTGCAGTTCGAAAAGTTTCTGAGTTTAAAACTTTTATTGTTCAGATCAAACTGCTTCATGTTAGTGGTAGTATTGCAGGCTGCACAATGATTGCATTTGTAATGCCCCTGTAAAGGACTCAGTTGTCGCATGTTGTCCACTAGATCAGAGTCTTTGTTGTTTTTATATGCGTGGACGAGCCTGTCTCTTAGGTTTCTGGCCCTCTTAAAGGCAAAAAGTGGCTTGTCAACTAATTCTGGTAGGTCTGAAAGTAGGGACCAGTTTTTGGAGATCACTTTTTTAATTAAGTTGCCAGATGTGCCAAAAGTTGTGACACATACTAGTTTAGGTTCAGTGTTTTTGACTTTAACTTGTAGTAGTGATTCTCGGTTATTGTACCAGGCCCGCTTGAGGGACTGTTTCAGTAGCCTGTTAGGATAACCACGGGAAAGCAGTTTTTGTTTAAGTATCTGAGCTTCTTTAAAATAATCAATCCTTCTTGTGCAGTTTCTACGCAAACGTAAAAATTGCCCAAAGGGCAACCCATCGCGCAAGGCTTTGGGGTGACAGCTGTTGTATTTTAAAAGAGTGTTTTTTGCCGTGGGTTTAAGTGAATAGGGTTGTGAATAAGGTACTTTCTTCTGTGACTTTAATGGAAATATCCAAGAAGTCAATGCTCAGGTTATCTGAGACCAAGGTGAACTGTAAGTTGGGATTTTTTGTATTAATCCATTCGTGAAATTTCTTCAATTCCAGGGAAGTGCCATGCCAAATAAAAAAGATGTCATCTATGTAACGCAGCCAACATCTAAGGTTGGCTGCGAAAGGATTGTTAATATCATAGATGAACTTATCTTCGAAATTGGACACGTAGATGTTTGCTATGTCGGGCGCAAAAACTGCGCCCATGGCTACTCCTTTCTGTTGTTGGTAGAAAGTTTTTTTGTGAATAAAGAAATTTTCGCACAAAGGTATTCGCAGACAGTCTATGATAAAGTCAGATGGAACTTGATGGGGTCTTTTTCTATTTTCCAGCAATGATGATAAGATCTTTAAGGCTTCCTCTTGAGGGATGTTAGTGTATAGACTTTCAATGTCCATACATACCAAGAGTTCAGCGTTGCTGTCAAATGGGATATTCTCAACTTTGTTGATTACTGCCATTGTGTCCCTGATATAATTTTTTTTTTCCGTGGCAAAAGGGCGGATGAAAAAATCTGCATATTGTGCCAGGGGCTTGAGGATGGAATTGCACCCTGACACAATAGGACGCCCAGGGTGACTAGTTAAGTTTTTGTGGATTTTAGGCAGTATGTAGATTGCCAGGACTGTGGGAGCTTTATTGATTAGAAAAGCTGCCTCTTTGTCCAAATATTCACACTGTTCTCGAGTTTAATAGTACCACCTCCTCTTTTTAGAATTTAAGTGTGGACCTCCTAGACCAACTGATGTGGTCTCCCCTCACAATTCTAAAGGTAGGCACCTCGATTTATACATCCCATAGTTTATACAATCAGACCATCATCCCCCTAACTGAGGCACTTTTGTTGCATTTTGACGGATATTCAAAGTGACAAGTCAACTATATAAATTAATTTGAATTCAGTGTCTCATTCTTTCTATTCAAATATCTGTTTGTTCAGCCATAATCAAAAGTTGTGCCTGTACAGAGGTTAATTTCTATACAGTGAATTGTATCGAATTTTGTTTTTTGCCTTTATACTATGATCGAAAAGTATTCAAATTTCTCTGTCCAAATAGCCATCTCTATATAGTGAATCGAATTAAATCTTGCCTTTGTCCTTTACACTGTGATCAAAATGAGCGCCCATCTTTAGACAGACATTTGCATCAAATGACCATTGTTTGATCATTGAATTGCCCTCAATTTGTGAGTATTATGTTCATTGGTGTATTAACTTTGAGATATAGGATTCTCCATAATAGAGTCAGTAAACCAAGAGCTTTTGCCTTTGTTTCTAGATGAGCATCTTCAACTATATCCGAGATAAAGTAGGCCTATATCACTATTATGTATCAACTGTCTAATTCGACAAAGATAGTGTAAGTTGATTTGAGAATTATTTTTATTTGAACAAAACCCCACTAAAAAAGTAAAATTTGGGGTCTTGCCTTTTAAGCAACAACTTTTCCATGTGGGTTGACGAAACAAATATGTCAAATACCCACTAAAATGAAATTTAGTCATATTGACTCAAAGTTGGTTTTAATTATATAGGAGGTATTACCAGGAAGGGGTAAATACCCTCTAAAAAAATCCAATGTATTATCATATATTATCAGAGCTTTTTATGGTTATGAAATAATTTTAATAATATTTTGTTTATAATGTAAATTTATTGTTTTATGTAGGGAGTTCTTTTCAGCATCTAAATAAACATCGTCCTGATGATGGTCTTATTGACGACTGCAGCAAAGACCGAAACGTCGACATCTCGTCATCATCTCCTTTAATGTTGTCTTTTGACACCAACCTACAATCACTTTTTATTGTATAATTTGGGTTGTTTGTTTGATTTAGCAGGAGTTGATGCATAATGTTATGAACTATAGAGAAAACATTGTCTATCTTTGTTCATGACTCTTTTGCTCCAATTGACTTGTTTATATATATCTCCCAGAAATTCTCTCTAGTAAAGACTTTATTTGAAATATAACCTTACTTGCTCTGTATTTCTTCCAACCTTCCATCAATTCATTTACAATTGTCGAATAAGATTGATATCCCGTGGATACTACGGAGTGTGTTTCTTTGTCCTTTTAGGCATCACGGACCGCGGCTGCGGCTTTATCGGATGCCCCCACCTCGTCCGTGACCACACAGCCAAACTTTAATTCCAAGTGAGTACAGATGGTCACGGCAACACGCCTTTATACAGTATTAATCTCAAGTCTGGTAATAATGTCGCCCCCTCCGTGTTTTTAAACTATTTTTTAGATTACGACTGACCCACGAGGCAGCTCGGATCTCTCGGTAACATGAAGTGTACCTCCTTGATCCCGATTTCGCACTACTAGTCGTAAGTGCATTTTTGCTAACTTCAGGCCTATTATAGATTGATCCTCTAATATTAAGCATCTTCGAGCTGACAATGGCCGCCTATTTGTAATGTTTTACAGATCCTGTTTGTTTCTCGCTATATTGGAGCCAGACGGCCCAACCCAGTGATGCTTTCTCCACGGTAATTGCCCCTGGCATTCTCTATAACGTAACTTACCCTGCTGGTTTTTAATTATTAGCTATCACTATATTCCACTGTTTTAGGATACCTGCACCCCCCCACTCCACCCCTGTCCTGATGAAGACCCCGCTATAAGGTTCCATCGATACCTACCACAACTTTTGGGGTCGAAACGTCGACAACTTTCTTTCTCCCCACCAGCCTGCGCCATCCAAATTGAGGATATTGAATGTAGCGCATCGAGCATGGTTTGGCTTAAATATCTATAGGACATTGTTTGTTCTTCTCACAGTTGGCTCTATGTTGATGCCAGGAATTATTTAACGTCATGAAGCTGACGACCAATCCCTTTTTTGTACTTGTGTAAATTTTGCTAATTTTTCCCTCACATATGCACTTAATCCCTCCCACTCCCTGGGGCACGATTGTTGCTATATTCGTAATCTGATGTTTATACAACAGATTGCCAAACACAGTGTGATTAAATAACAGTGTGTTTACTCTATATATATATATTTTTTTATGTATTTGTGTGTATGTATATACAAACTTTTCCTGTTTTGACATAAACACGGCTTACTGGGACCCTTCTCTTTATGTACCGTACTTCCCGGAGAGCACTCTCCACGTGGGCTGTTACTCTGCTCAGGGGACATATGGATAACGTACACTTACCAATGATTAGAATTTGAGAACGTAGCATCTTGCTAGTGGATCTTTCTTTACCACTTGATCTTCATTTGGGACATCAGTACAGGCCCCAAAGGACTCATACTCATTGTAGTATTGGGCCGTAATGGTGAATTACATCAGCAAAGCTTAAACATAATTCAGTAACGTGCAGGAAGAAGGTAACAGGGAGGGAAGGGGGCACACAAATGAATACGGAGTGTCAGAGCTCTCACTGCTTGTGCCAACCAGCAACAATCGATGTGGAGGGAGCCACCTGTTTATTCTCCCCTCAAGAAGTGCCCTCTACAATTGTTTTCACCCCGTTGGGCGTTCTGGTGGCCACTGCATACTACTTATTCTATTACAGGACCGAGGCTTCAGATTATGCTTCTCAATCTTTACTGCAAAAACACAGCAGCCAATGAAAATGCATATTTTCTTGTATAAACAGTATAAACAACTACATTGCCCATGATGCACATATATTAGCCACGCCTCCATAGTCCATAAGAACCCTCTGTGTGGTCCCATCATCTTCTTTCTTTGCTGCTCACAGCAAGAGATAAGTGCACTCTTCATGTTCCCTCACTCTGCTTTATTATACATGTTTTTGATTGTTAATGGTATTTTTTCCTAATCGGAATGCTTTGATGGTTGAGTTGTTGTAATTACTGGTGTCCTGGAGGGAATTGTGCAATTTAGGGACGAGCGCGCCGTGTGGGCGCATGGTGCAGACGATTTGATGTCTTTTTCTATCTAGTGCCGGTTTCCGATCCCGCGACGCGACAGTCGCGTTCTATCACGGCACTTGGCCGGGCAAAGCGGTGCTGTTTCCTCACATTGAGCCTCATCTCTTTCCCGGTGATTGCCCCCCCCCCTCAATCGCGCGCTTCATGCGCAGGCGCCTAGTGCTTCCCTGATCGCCCGTGTGACGCTGTAGGTGCCGGGTGGCTCTCGGCCAACGTGCGCGCCCAAACGCGCTCAATTGGGCTTCAATTTGGCTGCTTTTGTGCGCGATTTGGGCGGCGCACCTCGGCGCGAATCTCCCCAGCTTTTCAAACACGCATTTTGGTTCGGTTTCACCGCTGTGCTCGAGATCGCCTGTTGCAGGTTGGAAAATACTTGCCAATCAGAGTGGGCACACGCTCTATGTACCTTACATTTGGCCAGGTCTTTGACCATTTTGACTACAGCTTTGCTGGGGGGGTTTTCAGGTATACAGCGTACGATCTTTGTGTGCTAGTGGGCTGACCCCCCCCATTACCCCTCCTGGTAGCAGTGAGAAGGCTGTTTCAGCAAGTAAATTACTACTATACTCTCACTTGCTTCACTCTACCTTTTGCTATGGAAGAGTGGGTGCAATACCCAGAGGAGTACAATGATGAGGAGGAGGTGTATCAGGGACAGCAGGAGGCTGTCTTAGAGGATAACCTAGTGGAAGCTTTGGACGCATCTGTCCAGTCATCTGTTAACAGGGCAATGGAAACCATGGTTCCTTAGACCGTGCAGCAAGCCCTAGCGGCGGCCCAGCGACCGATCAGAAAGCAGCTAGAGGGTTTCGCCAAAAGGCATGGCTATGACAAGCGGCCACAGAAACGAAAGTCAGAAGCTTCTTCCTCTGGTGTAGGCACGGTTAACCCCAAGCAATGGCCACATACCCAGGCTCTATCGACATTGCCCGCCAGTGGGGCAGCAGACCATTCCTATGCGGAGGGTAAGGCCAAGGCTAAGGTGAAGGACCATACTGACACGGATACCACCACCACCAACACTGACACTGACACCGACACATCGGAGGAGCCTCCTCCCCCTAAAAAGGTGAAGACTACGCTCCCGTCAATGGCGGAGCCTCCGAACACACCATTCACGTTCGACCTTTCCGAGATCATACATCCCCGATCGTCGGACTGGGTACTGCCCCCCGCGGTTTCTGACTACCTCCACGAGAATTTGAGGAAAGGCCCACGCCCGGATTTACCGGATAAGGTGGCAGAGACGCCCGAAATTGATGCGAGCCTCATCACATTTTTAAAGTTCTCTAAAGATCCCAAACGTGGCATCGACAGCGCTTGGCGCAGATGCCAGGATAAGATGTTGGGCGTTGTGGGCCCTTTGGAAAAAATGTTGGAGATGACACTAGCGGCTAAAGAGAGCGCTGCTCTGATAGACCCAGATATTCTTGCGGGTTGGACCCAAAGAGCTATATGCCTCATTGGTAACGCTAATTGTGCGATCTTGTCAGAGAGACGCAAGTCACTGTTAATCAGGATGGACAGCAACCTCACTGAGCTGGCGGATGCCAAGCCGGGACCCTTAGCAGGCGGACAGCTCTTCGGAGAGCACTTTGTGAAAGACGTCTCGAAGTACGTGGGCACGTTTACATCCCTCGATAAGGCGCAGACTGGAATAAAAAGAGTCTTCCAGCAGGGTGTTTTTAATCGGGCCGGACGAGGCGGGGGCCGCTCGTCAGGCCGAGGATTTCAGCAAGGTTCCCAGCGAGGTGACTTTGGTCGCGGGAGAGGAGATTGGGAACCCACACGTGGAGGTACCTTCTACCCTTCACGCAGACGATTTAACAGAGGGCGTTTCCAAGGCGGCAACAACAGAGCGAACTTCAAGGCCCAACAATCCACAGGTGAGTGTAGCAGACAATTCCCTTCTTCCTTTGGGGGGTCGTACTCGTCACTGTCTGAGACAGTGGCAGAAACTGACTCAAGACGCTTGGGTGTTGCAAACCGTTCAGGGGTTTCAGTTAGAGTTTTATTCTCCCCCGTTGCAGTCAAATCTCCCAGCAGGTCTCCATTTCTCCCTACAAGATTGCAATTTTATAGACAAGGAGATTGCAGGACTGCTGCAGAAGCATGCAATAGAACAGTGCAACGAAGGGCCTCACGGCTTCTGCAGCTACATATCTATTGTGAAGAAGAAAGGGGGTGAGAACAGGCTTGTTCTGAACCTCAAGGAATTCAGTCAGTTTCTTACATACAATCACTTCAAGATGGAGGGGATCCATCTTCTAGCGGATTTATTGCAGGAAGGAGATTGGCTGGTTCCTCCAGTTCAGGTGGAACGGCCGGTGGTACGAGTATTTGGCTCTTCCTTTCGGGCTCTCCTCAGCTCCCTGGTGTTTCACCAAGGTGATGAAACCAGTGGTCGCCCATCTACGGGAGAGAGGGATACGACTCATAATCTATTTAGACGATATTCTGATCATGGCGCAGTCAGGCCACGCTCCTGCAGCATCTCAGTCTCACGACAACGCTGCTTCAGAGCTTAGAGTTTGTCATCAACCTGAAGAAGTCAGTAGTTGCTCCAACCCAGTTGATAGATTTTCTCGGGTTCAGGATCGATTCACAGTGGACTCAACTGTGCCTTCCCAAGGCGAAGTTGAGGGATCTCAAAAAAGAAATCCTTGCGTTGTTGAACAGTCAGACGGTCACACTGTGGGCCATTGCCAGAGTAGTAGGGATTTTGGCCTTGTTGATTCAGGCAATATTCCCGGGCCCTCTTCACTACAGGGCTCTTCAACGCCTGAAGATCAGGCACCTGCAGAAAGGACTGTCCTATGCGGACACCATCCCGCTATCACAGGAAGTCAAGACCGAATTACAGTGGTGGCTAGGTCACGTAGACACCTGGAACGGCAGAGCAATCTTCGGCTCACAACCGGAGGTGGTTATCGAGTCTGACGCCAGCCTTTGGGGTTGGGGCGCACGCTGCGGAGACATCTCCACGGGCGGCAGATGGTCTCCACAAGAGTTATCCTTGCACATAAACTGCTTAGAACTGCTCGTAGGGTCTTTCGCAATCCGGACACTGACCCCGAGGCAGACCTCTTGTTGCATCCTCCTCCTCATGGACAATGTGTCCGCGGTCAGGTATATCAACAATTTGGGCGGCACGAGATCGTCTCTTCTTGTAGAAATAGCCAAGGACTTTTGGCACTACTGCCTCACTCATCAGATTTCAGTGATGGCGGAATACATCCTGGGCCAGTCCAATCAGGTGGCGGATTGGAACTCTAGACACCTCAGGGACTACAGCGACTGGAAGTTGCTTCTCAGAGTCTTTCAGTGGCTTCAGACAATTTGGGGTCCCTTCCAGACGGACCTCTTCGCATCCAGACTCACGTGCCAGATCCCTCAGTTTTTCAGCTGGAGGCCAGATCCGATGGCACTGGTGACCGACGCCTTTCTACAGGATTGGTCGGGCGCGATCCAATATGCATTTCCCCCATTCTTGCTGATACCCAGAGTGATGACACAGATGATCAGGCAACAGGCAGAGATAGTCCTGGGGACGCCGTGGTGGACGTCTCAGCCATGGTTTCCAAAGTTGTTGCAGTGGAGTTGCGACTTTCCCAGGTTGCTCCCAGAATCGGAGTTGTTGTTGCTGGGCCCTTTTCAGGAGCGGCATCCCATGATTCTGGAGGGACGACTTACGCTGATGTCATGGAGGCTTTCAGGGAACAGTGGCACTTGCCAGGAGTTTCGGACAGGACTTCTGACTTTATCAGACAAGCCTGGGCACCTTCCACCAGAAAACGGTATTCCTCAGCCTGGAAGAACTGGGTGCATTGGTGCTTGGAACGACATTTGGATTCCATGGGGGCAAACTTACCCCACGTGTTGAATTTCTGTCAGACAAGGCGGCGGAAGGCCTGGATTATCGATCGGTAAATAATTTTCGATTGGCCATTTCGGCAGGGCATACACTGGTGGAGGTCAAACCGGTGGGTATGCACCCAGTGGTATGCAAGCTGCTTAAAGGAATTAGGGTTGCTAATCCACCTAAACCCAAGTACACAGGTCTATGGGACGTTTCTTTAGTCATATCTTTGTTTAACAGTTGGCCGGGTAATACGCTATTATCGAGGAAACAGCTATCGGCCAAGCTGGCTATGTTGCTTTGCCTGTCATCGTGGAGAAGTTCATCGGATGTGAGAGCACTCGACGTTACAGGTAGAGTATTTACCCCTGAAGGGGTTTCTTTCACCATTACCGAACGTACTAAAAGATTGTCTCGTCATATTGATTACAATGCTTTCCCAGAAAATGAAAAATTATGTGTGGTACAATGTTTAAAGACGTATGAGGACTGTACAAAGGCTTTGAGGCCTCATGGATGTTCTCAGCTGTTGATTGCACTGCAGAAACCATTTAAACCAGTGACAGCTGACACCATTGACAGATGGCTTCAATTTATAATGCAAGAGGCTGGTGTTGACATCCAAATGTTTGGTGCTAATTCTGTAAGAGGCGCTATGGCGTCAAAATCATACATGTTGGGTTCTAACATTCAGGATATTATGTGTTGTGCAGATTGGTCCTCTGAGTCCACTTTTAAAATGTTTTATTATAAGCCGCTGGGTGATATTACTTCTATGGTTTTTAATGAGCGTTAAACTAGCATAATCTGAAGCCTCCGGTCCTGTAATAGAATCAAAAATTTGCTAGCATTCGCGCCAAGAATTTTCAATTCTATTAAGGACACGGAGGCGAGGATTATCCCACCCGGCTTTGTTAGCAGTAACAAGCTTACCCGCCCATGTTCACTGATATGATGTATTGGTTTATACAGTGGTTACGGTTGTCTCATTTCCTTTATTTCAGGATCAGACAAGAAGTCTGAATAAAAGAAGGTGGCTGGCAAGAGCTTATGCCTGAAGACTGATTATTCTTCCACGTTGGAGGAGATTGTGAAGTTATTCATGTTAACGTTTAGACTTGCGTTCTCTGCAAAGAAAGAGGATGATAGGACCACGCAGAGGGTTCTTATGGACTATGGAGGCGTGGCTAATATATGTGCATCATGGGCAATGTAGTTGTTTATACTGTTTATACAAGAAAATATGCATTTTCACTGGCTGCTGTGTTTTTGCAGTAAAGATTGAGAAGCATAATCCTCGCCTCCGTGTCCTTAATAGAATTGAAAATTCTTGGTGTGAATGCTAGAAAATTTTTGATTCCACTTGGTCTTATGTGCTGTTCCTTTCTGACCCAACCCAAGGGAATCTAAATCTAGCACGCCACAACGCGCATGCGACGACTCCCAATAGAAAGAAGACTACGTCCTCATCGTGGAGCCCACTTTTGCTTTGTTCGGCCCGCTCCACAGCTGACAGCAAAAGCAACGGGACATATGCCACAATGGACAAGAGTAGGTACAGTTTCATAAATCAGACTTAAATCAAGTATAAACAGTGTAATATCCATGAAAATGCACTTATCTGTCGTTGCTACAGCAGCAAACACAAAGGACGGACAATGTGTTAAGGCGGGGTTTATATAGGGTCCTACGTTTGGTAGAGACATGGACTCATGGGACATGTAGTTTAAAGATTTAACTGTTTTAATTGACTGGTGAATGTTTCACAATAAAGAGAGAAGCATAATCCGAAGCCTCCGGTCCTACCATAGACTGTAGAGTTAGGAGATGTAAAATGTCTCACCCTTTGTGTGCACTCAGCAATCGTAGGGTGACCAGAGGTCCCGGTTTTCCCCGGACGGTCCCTATTTTTGGAGCAGTGTCCCGGTGTCCCGACACTTTGCTCCTAATTACAGAAATGTCCCGGTTTTTGTGCAGTGCCAGGGTTAAAGGGAGAAATGTCCCGGTTTTCAATAGTGTCTTGCACTAAAACACTATTTAAAAACCGGGACATTTCTCTGCTTACTTAGCACAGGTGCTGAGACGGGTCTCTATTGGGCTGTCCATTTTTGCCCTCGGGATGAAAAAAACAATCTTATTGCTGCAGCAATACCACCCTTCACTGCCTTCAAAGAGACCCGATATAGTTCTTTCAAAGTCTCATCATCCCTATTTTCAATGTTATGTACAACGAATCCCAAGTTTGTTGCTTATTTATCTTATGCCGCTAAGAGCAACTGACAAAGTGAATAGTCCTGGCTTATTGTAGGTGTAATGTTACATGCATAGCTGCCAAGCTTTCTGATTTCTATGTGTGACATTTTCATAATTTCAGAATAATTATGAGTGACATTTTAACGACTTTGAGTGGCACTTTCTTGTGAGTTAGCTGCTGCAAAGCGTAAGAAATAATGGTTAAACAACTTTCATTTATACTCATGTCTAAGTAAATATACTTAGAATTGTACAAATATGAGGAAACTCCCTTATAACATATTAAATCAAGGCTCTCTCTGCACACTAAGTCAGGAGCTGTTTTTTTATTTTTTTGTGGTTGTTTGTTTTTTGAGGCTTGTACCTTCAGTCTTTGCTGACTTATAGTGGACCCTTTGGTTCCTCCCTCGTAATTAATGATGTTGCGCAGAGAGCATCACTCAGTCCAGGGCCTCTCTCCAAGGTGGGACCCAGCCCAAACAGGATGTTCGAGTCCCTGCTAACAACACTCTGGTGGCTACTGTTGGATAGGCCAGCAGAGAAACAACATAAAGATTGGCAGCCTTTGTGGTGCCCCCCCCCTTCCATGCAAACTAAAGTCAGGAGAACATCAGAACTCGGGCCACCCCCTGACATCACATGAGTGACCCTGTGCCTCTCTCCAAGGTGGGACCCAGCCCAAAAAAGATGTGCGAGGTCCTAACAACACTCTGGTGGCTACTGTTGTTGGATGGGCCAGCAGAAAAATCAACATAAAGATTGCCAGCTTTTGCGGTGCCCCCCTCCTTCCCAGCAAACTGAAGTCAGGAGAACATCAGGACTCGGACCACTCTCTGACGTTATGTGAGTGACCCAGCCCAACAGGGAACCTATGCCAGAGAGGCCCCAACAACATAAAATACACCACGCGGCACCAGTCTTGCAACCCATTTCACCGTTTTGAGTAACACAGCAGGCACGGCAGCTGCCTGATCGCACACTGCCATTGGCACCCAGGCTTAACACTTAACACCTTGGCTGCTAATGTTTTTCCCCTCCTGTGCTGATCCTAATCGAACCCCATTGTTCATGACGAGCTCAGCTCGTCATAAGCACAGCTCCACTGTGCCTCATGACGAGCTGAGCTCATCATGAGCATGGAAGGGGTTAAACTTACTTGGGCTGTAGCACACTCTGCCAAGGCTGGCCAGGCTGCAGGCACAGGCAGGCTCAGGCCGCGAGCCACTGCGTGCCCCGGAAATTCGGGTTTGCTGCTGAATCCACGCCTCCAGGCTATGTTGTCCAGGCTGTGCAGTGAGTCATACTTTGAAATCCACAGGGAGCCATGAGTGTCACCAAGTAAGGATATCACACTGTGCAGTTAGCGGGTCACCCAGGTGACGGTCTTGGCTAAGTCTGTGTTACACATAGGATTTGTCTGTAATTCTTCATCTGTGTCTGTGGAGGAGGCTGTCATTTTAGTCCCTTTTCTATGTCTATGACAGCTGTCAAATAGTCCTACTCTTATGTCGAACGTTACTGCAAACTGTAGTCCTACTTCTATGTCTATGAACTGTCCCAGTTTTTAGTTTTGAGAATCTGGTTACCCTAAGCAAGGGGGGAATAGAGGACCCCCCCGAAAACGTCCAGGACGGTTTGGCCTAACGCAATGACGTGAGGCGTTAAATAAAAAGGCCCCGGGACCTAAGTGGAGACAGGTTAAAATGGCATACTGTTGTGACTGTGTTTTTGTGCTGCGCTCACTGTCCAGGCCGTACGCTACAGACACTTGTATAAATTATCCGTTCAATCCAATCATCGGTTTTGAGTCTGATAAGGTAAGTTTTCAGTAATTTCTTTTATTTTATTTCACTGAATCACTTTCCATATTTTTTTTCATGATAAAGTTCACACACGTGTTTCATGGTGCCAAATCATCATCAAATTTGCAAATTAGCAGGGCTTTAAGTGGAATGAAAAAACTGAGGGGTTTCTCAAACAGGCATGGCATCTGTAATTTAGGGTGTGGCTTAGAAACACGAAAGCTATAAATCTGTGCTTAGCATAGTATGCTGCCCGACTGGTATTTTGCTGCTTCTGTCATTGAATCATGATATATAATCAGGGTTGGATTGGGATTCAAAATCGGTCCTGGCATGATAAAAAGTGCCCACATTTGCGTATTGCCTTTTCAAAACACTGCTTCGGTGAAATTTTATTTTTAAAAAAAAGGGGGGGATACAAAAAAATGCAAGGATTCGTTTACACTGGTGACTAAAAACAAGTGAGGCGACTTCAGCTCAGGCTCCCTGCCCGCTAGGTATGCACACATTAATGGGCCGGCCCTGCGATAGAAAGAAAGTGACTTCTCTGCCTGTTGCTAAACGTGAGGTAATGAGCCCCCATCTGCCTCCAGAAAAGCCACTCAGACACCCACTGGGCAGCTGGCTGTATCCGAACAGCAACAACACCGCCCAAATCTGCCCCCCTGACTGCTCCAAAAAGCAGCCCACAGTTGGAACTCGGCAACGGCCCCTCGGCATTGCCCGAATGCCCGCATTACCAATCCGACGCTGTATATAATACAAGTGACATTACACCTTCAACAAGCCAGAACTATTGGATTCTGTCAATGGTTGTTAGTTGCATATAACAAATATGCAACGACTATGGCTTTGTTGTATATAATGTTGAAAATGCTTCAGTTCTGAAAACACGAGACTGTGAAAGAACTAAAACGAGTCTCTTTAAAGTTGTATCAAAGTCTTTCAGCAGTGGTACAGATGCAGAGTTAAGATTTTCTTTTCCAACCTGAAGGTGAGGGCAAAATTGGAGAGCCCGATAGGGACCTGTCTCGGCACCTGCTTTTAAGAACTGCCAGTCTTGAGCACCGGCAAGACCCGGCACACTGAAAGGCATGCAAATAATATGCACCTAAAACATATCAATACTAGAGAGCTCTGAACCCTCATCACACTGCATACCTGTTGTTGCCTAGCCAGCACCGAGATACATAAAATAACCTGTTTTAGGTTCCCTGCATGTGGTTTTTAGGAGGTCGCAGCTGTATTCAGATGCTGACGGAGTCCAGCGAATTAAAGCCCGCCCCAGCAGAGCCTCTCACCTCCACGTGATGCCGCATGCTCCCTGCCACTTCCTTCTCCGTCCCTGGGCCTCTTCCAGGCGCTTCCTGTTTACCTTCCCTCGAGATGTTATGGAATGGGTCAAAAGTGGTTCCCACCCCGGGGCACTTCCGCTTTCTGAGGAGAGGCAGCAGAGACGACGGAGCTGTCTTCAGGGCTGGTGGGGAAGCGTGTGCGTCGGGGGGAGGCGTTTTGCTTTTTGATGTTACTTATACGCACACAGTGGAAGGGGTCAGGGGTGATGGAATTCAGACATAGCTAGAGGGCTGATTTCATCATCTAACTGTTTCTCAGAAAAGGGAGGGGTTCATATGTTCGACGCTTCTACATGCCACCACTTCCACAGAGGAACCGAGCGGCGTGATAACAGACTATTACTGCACGGAGTGCACAATGTAATATGCAAGCCAGCATCTGGACACCGGAAAAAGGAGTTCTTGAAGAAAACAAATCCTCCCATTGACTTGCATTGAAGTGGAGGCAATTTTAGGTTGGAGGCAATTACATTAATGCAATTTGTGGCTGAAAAAAAATCAGTTGTGTTGTATATGACCTTAGAAACCAGTAAGTAAATAGCACGGCACTAAATGTTTAACTGAGTCATCTCCCCTACTAACCAACAGAACCTGCTCCTCACTCTGTGCCCACAGCTAGCGCCTCACCCTACCCACCATTATAGATTCCATCACTGTCCCCCAGTACCAGGTTTCCACACTACCTCAAACAGCAGTGCTTAATTTGTAAAAAAAATGTTAAAAAAATGAAGTGCTGGTGGCCAAAGTTTTGCTGCAGGTGCCACGCAAGACGAATACCACGGCTACGAAGTCTCGATTCCACCTCTTGCCTCCATTATCCACCACCAGGCACTCCCTGCACCTTTATCTCAATCTTTCTTTTTTTTATCCCTGCTTTTTTCTTTGTCACTATCCCCCAGACTCGTCAAAGTCCTGTTTTGCGAGTCCTTAATAGCGAATTTTAAGGATTCGCTATTAAAGACTCGCAAAACGGGATGCATGTAGAAATCGCAATAATTTTAGCGATTTCTACAGCTTCCTTATTTGCGATTCGCTAATTGCTAATTGCAAATAAGGATTGGCTTTCCCATTCATTCCTATGGCCCTAAAGGCCCATAGGAATGAATGCAGAGTCATTCCTTATTTGCGATTAGCAATTAGCGAATCGCAAATAAAAAAAGCAATTCCAAGGGTGCCAGGGTGTCCAAAGGACACCCTGTTGCACCCCTGAAATGGTAATGTCCACTGGTGTTGCGCACACACATGTCCCAAGGACATGTGTGTGTGTAACATACAACTTAGAAAAATGCACTAAAGTGCATTTTTCTAAGTTTTTGCTATTTACCACGTAGTTAGACTTCTGGATAAATAGCAGCCCCAGATAGCGATTTCGCAATTTTAAAATGGTTCATGAATTGCATTTAAGGAATCTCAAATTGAGATTCCTTACATGCAATTAATCGCAATTTAGCGATTTCTAGATTTGTGATTTTTGCATTTGGGATGATGCATCCCAAATGCAAAAATAGCGCTCGTAAAGGGCCACATTCTCAGAATCTGGCCCTTTGCGAGCCGATTCTGGTTTGATGAATCTGGCTGTATTTTCCGTGTTTCACTCCCTCTTTCTTTTCTCGTTATGTGTTTTTCTCTCTCTTGCTCTAGGATGAAGTCTGATGAGGAATAATAAGTGCTATCCCCCAAAATGCAGACCTGCCAACTCACAACGTACCACAGTGTGACACACAATATCGGCTCCCATCATAGGGTCACCCAGTGAAAAGCCAATATCTCACGATGGCAGGGAAAATGAGCTGAAAACCACTATAAATAGGGTTTTTCTAGCTCGTTTTCGAGGCTTTGAACTGCCGACGTCCATTAAGGGGTATGAAAATACCCCAGGACATCGGCACCAGCCTCTGTGAGCTATTTTTAGGTTGAGCCTGGGCAGCGCCTGCACCAAATGTGAGGCATGCTGTATTCAGGTACGGACTTGAAGCTCTGCATGCTCTCCGCCCATATTTTTCATTGGTTTGTGTAATTGTCATTTGTTAACTGTGGCTTTGCATTGGTCAATAGGCTTAGTAGTCCCTCCCTACTACCGCCTTGTCTCATCTTGTAACATCCCTTAAGGACTGGCCCTTTTACATGTGTTGGTACTCAGTACGCTTTAATTACAGCCTCAGAGCACTATTTCCTTAAATTGTTTTCACCTGCCTGCTCTTGCAGACAAGACACACTGTCTCCTAACCTTCATTTTTTTTTAATACCACGGCATGGTGGCGCCCACGCTTTTGCTTTATTTGCGGTGTCCAGACAGGCGCATGTTTTTTTGGTACTATTTATTACTTTTTTTGTTGTTTACAAGTACCCCATGCCGTGCTTTCACATTAATAGAGGCCACACACCCTTTTTTTATAGAAGAGCCGCGTCTAAAGAAAGGTCAGAGGCAGCTATTAAAGTGAACCAGCAGCATGGGGCGCTTTTACAAAAAAAAGCACCCCATAACGCTTTCACTGTAATAGCGGTAGTGAACCTTTCTTTAGACGCAGCTTGTCTAAAGAAGGAGGCACGGACTGTATTAATGTGAAAGCGCGGCATGGGACACTTGTAAACAACAACAAAATATTTGCAATGCAGTAGGTCACGCATTTGCGAAAATTTAAACTATTGTCATTTACAATGCCAATAGCTCAAACTCTAGTAAATGCGAGACTATTGTATCTTGCAACTTCATTTTGTTCTCTGTCTCTTTAATGCCTGCATTCCTTTTAGATCTTTATTGTCTTTGGTGTTCTCTCTCTCTGCTGGGACTGGCAGTTGCTTGCTAGCCTGGAGAGGGACACCAGCTGATGTTTTTGCTTGAAATAAATAACCTATTTACCACTTCTTTCATGTGGTCGTTGTAACTTCCTCAACACAACATTTTGGCGATAGAAGCCTAGCAAGCGAGAAGAAGCTACTGTAGGTGACTAAGCAGCTGGTGGAGAGAACTACGCGTGCAACGAGAATTGTATGGGCTTACTACCATGCCCAATTGGTAGTTAATGTGACCAATGGAAAATGTGCCGAGATTGAAAGAAAAGATGTATTGACCAAAGACTTGTTGCGACAAAAGGAAGGAAGAGTAACTTCACTACAGAAGAGCCAAAGGAAATGACCAACACCGTGTGAGTACTGTTTACTCTTTTTTCCAGCTGTAGCGTGTACAACGGTGTCAGGTTATTGAAAGAGACATTCAAAAAAAAAAGAAAGAAAAGAAGAAGTATTGTCTTTTTGGCCGTGTCTCTTACCGGCTCGCACGAGAGGGAGTGTGCGACATTTGAAGGCCAGCAACGAATCCCCTGAGAACGCGGCAGAAAGGAAGGCTGCCATTGTTGCTTCGGTGTCGCGCATGACTGTGGACTCGAGCTCACTTCGATTCACGCAGCGTGTTGACGTGGCGCGCTGACGTGCCGGCTGCCATATTTCCGCTTCCTGAGTAACAATCGGTTGCTTGGTAACGCGGAGGAGCGCAGAAGAAGGCACAAGCGCGGAGGAAAAAAATCAATACAACAGCAACGAAACGTGAGTAATTGGGATATTGACTCAAACAGTGCGACTTATGATGTAAGGAGATTACCGATTTAAAATCGGAAAAGAGAAATTTTAGTGTTTTTGGTCACGAAGAGAATTTGGGGAAGAGATCACTTTTTGGAGTACAAAAGACAGTGCAAGTAGTCAAAGTACTATAAGTGGTGCAGCGAAGCAGTGGAAAGACTCACTGTGGTGGAATTACTTGTGTATACAGGGAGTTGTGTTGAGACACAAGTCAGGTGTGGATACAGCGATGGAGAACAATAGTGTAGTAATGCCACCATTGTTCTTACAACAGAGTGGAGACCCTCCTATCGAATGGGAGGAGTGGATCGAGGTATTCGAAAACTATATTGAGGCGATTGATGGAAAAGACTTCAGCGCAGCAAGGAAAAAAGCGCTATTACTGAGTACTTTGGGGAAAGAAGGTCAGCATGCCTTCAAATTTCTGTCTCCGGGGACAAATGCAGAAGGGAGAGCTATTACAAATGTGTATTTGGAGACTAAAGCGCGGTTAAAGAAGAGGTACTCGAAAGAAGTGAACATAGTAATGGCTAGAAACAAGTTCTACACGCAGCCTCAGCGACAAGGGGAGAGTGTAGATCAATTTGTGACTCGCCTCCGTGAACTGTCGTTGAAATGCAACTTTGGAAACATCAGGGATGAGATGATCAGGGACCAGCTCATCGTTCAGTGTGGGAACAAGAAGATGCAAGAGAAGCTGTGGGCGGCGAAGAATCCCAGTTTGCAAAATGCCATTGACATTGCAAAGATTGTAGAAGAATCTGGTGCATGTATGAAGGAGATGGAACGGAAGGATACTTTAAAAGAGAACGTGTCGTGTGTGGAAGTTGTTGAGGAAGTGGGAGCAGTTGGTGGAAAGAAATCTTATGAAAAGGGAGAAAAGTCACTTGGAAGGAAAACATTTAATGGTAGTAACAATGGTGACTCGTATAGGGGTAGAGACAAGATGTGCTCAAGGTGTGGAAGCACCTACCTTACGTCAGAATATAAAAATGCTTTGCCATAGATAAGGATTGTTTGAAGTGTGGAAAGCTTGGACACTTTTCAAGAATGTGTAAATGTGCGACAAAAGGGAGGGTTGCAGTTGTACAATGGGAACAAACGGAGGTAGCAACTGTTGATAGCGTGGAAGGTGCAAATAAGATCTTGGTGGTGAATGATGAAGAGTTGGATATGAATCCTAGAAGGAGGGTGAGACCGAAGGCAGTGTTCGAGATTTATGGTGTGATTGTAGAGTTGATGGTGGATTCGGGGTCCTTTTGGACAATTATTCCTATGTGTTTGTTTAGTGTGAATTGGCCGAAGGTTGTGCTAGAGGCAAAGGATATCAATCCAGGCGGGTTCCAGGGTGAAAGAATAGTGATTTTGGGGTGCATGTCTGCTGTCATTTCGTTCAGAGGAAGATCTGTGAGGGGTAAGGTATATGTGGCACAGTCTGGTCCAGCAATATTGGGGTGGGGACACCTGTATCATCTCCACATTGTTTTGAACCCGAGGGCTGTGGATCAAGTGAGGGTAGTGGGCGAGGTGACTACTCTTTCTATTGTTGATGGGATGCCAGAGTTGTTTAAGGAAACAATTGGTGAGTTGAAAGGATATGTGCATAAGATCATGTTAAAGCCTGATGCTGTTCCCTTACAACACAAGGTCAGGAAAGTACCTGTTATAGCTAGGGCTGAGGTTAAGAGAATGTTTAGTGAAATGTTGGAACAAGGAGTTATTGAGCAGATTGAGACTTCATCTTGGATTTCGCCAGTCGTGATCACGACCAAATCCGATTGAAAATACAGGTTCTGTGTGGATTTACGCACACTTAATCGTAACATTATTGTGGATGGGTTTCCTCTTCCCAATATTAACGAGTTGGTGCTGTTGTTGAAAGGTGGTAGGTTTTTTTCAAAGCTTGACTTACGGAGTGCCTACCACCAGATCAGACTACATGAAGAGTCTAAGCATTTGACGGCGTTTATCACGTCTGAGGGCATTTTCCAGTTTACCAGGATGCCGTTTGGGTTGGCGTCGGCAGCAGGAGTATTCCAGCGTATAATGGGTTCGGTGTTGAGTGGGGTGGAAAATGTTGTGCATTTTCAAGATGACATATTATTGTTTGGCAAACCGAAGGAAGAGCATGATGTAATCTTGAAGACGGTCCTAAATAAGATGGAGTTGGCTGGTTTGACCTTGAGGAAGGATAAATGTAAGGTTGCGGTGAAGGAGGTGGAGTACCTTGGTTACACTTTGTCAGCTGATGGTGTGAGGCCGAAGCGTGATTTGTTGGAATCAATACGGAAGGCACCGACACCAGATGATAGAGATCAGTTGAGATCATTTCTCGGTCTCATAGAGTATTACGCGATGTTTGTTCGGAATTTTGTGGACAAGACGGAGAAAATAAGGTTACTACTTAGGAAAGGTTGCAAGTTTAGTTGGGGTGAGGAACAGGAGAGTGCATTTGTGGGAATAAAAAAAGAGATATGTGAAGCTGGCATTTTAACACCGTTTGATACACGAAAAGAGTCTGTCTTGACTGTTGATGCGAGCGGTGTTGGCTTGGGTGCTGTGCTTGCACAGGTTCATTCTTCAGGTATGAAGACTATTGCGTTCGCATCCAGGTCTCTCACTGTATCAGAGAGGAATTACTCCATAATTGAGAAGGAGGCTCTGGCCGCGGCTTGGGGGTGTGCTTATTTCAGGATGTATCTGTGGGGATCTCTTTTCAGAATACAGACTGACCACAAACCCTTAGTTAAGATATTGTCCCCTGGTGGGGCAGGGAAAGGGTCTGCGAGATTGGCACGGTTGGCTGCGAAACTCCAAGAGTATTTGTACACAGTGGAGTATATTCCGGGTTGGAAGAACAATTTGGTAGATGGTTTGTCTAGACTTCCGTTACCCTGGCAAGAAGTTGATCGTACAGGCGTTGAGTCTTCTTTGAGTGAGGGCTCTGTAGCGCCAGTGGGTGATGTTGTGGAGTTTTGTTCAGGAGCTATTGGAAAGGAGAAGTGGGATGAATGCATGGCTACTGATGATGTGCTGAAGAAGGTGAAGGAGTTGATTGTTGGCGGGTCAAGGCGTGAGAGCACCCTTGACTGTGCTGTCAGACCATTCTTGAAGGTGCTAGATGAACTGTCTATTCTCGATCATGACAAGAATATAATAATGAAGGATGACAAGTTTATTCCCCCACAGGATTTGAGGTTCACTTTATTCAAGCTGGCACACGAAGGTTATCTGGGCCAGTCACTTACAAAAAAGAGATTGAGAGAGAGTTTTTGGTGGCCGTCGATGGATCAACATATTTCCGATTGGGTAGAGAGATTTTCTGAGTGTCTGGAAAGTGAGAAGAGGCTAAAATTGGGCAGTCAGATAACACATGGGTCTATTGAGGATCCTCTTGCTCCTTGGTATTCTGTTTGCATGGATTTTGTTGGTCCATTCAATAGCCTTAATGAGGATTTGAGATTTGCCCTTGTCCTGATTGATGTTTATTCTAGGTGGTTAGTGGTAAAATTTTGCAGGGAAATAACCACTAGGATGACGACTCAGTTGTTATCTGAGATTTTTAGAGAGGAAGGGTTTCCTATGAAGCTCATTACAGATAATGGGACTCAGTTAACTTCTGAGGAAATGAGGAAGTTCCTGTGTGCGTGTGGAATTGTGCATTCTAGGACTAGTTTTTACAACCCACAAGGCAATGGCATGGTCGAGAGGGCGAACCGCATGGTGAAAGGGGCAATCCAAATGGCTATGGTGACTGGTAGCTCTGTGAGAAGCATGGTGGTGACTGGTAGCTCTTTGAGAAGCATGGTGGAAGAGTTGGTTTGGGCATACCGCACGACTGTAAATTATTCTTCTGGTATGGTTCCTTTTACTGTTTTGAGAGGTCGTTGTGCTGGCACAAAGTTGCTTCCTGCGTGGATGAAGGAGTGTGTGAGTTTGGGTAATCCAGAAGGTTTGAAGGGTGCAGTGAAGTCAACACAGGTTTTTTCTCATAACATCAGGGTCAATGATCTTGTAAAAGTCAAGCCTGGACGGATTTCGGGTGGTTTGACCAAGTTTCGGGGACCATACAGGGTCAAGTCAGTCCATGAAAGGTATGTTGTTTTGGATAATGGTGAACACTGGAACCTCAGAAGAGTTGCTCTTTACAAGAGACATACTGAGGTGGATGCTGGTGACATGGTTCAATCTGATGTGGGTGCCAGTGATGTGTGTGATGGTGGGAAAGCGGGGGATGGCGCGTGTGGTTCCTCGACCAGGACAAGGAGACCTCCATCATACTTGAGGGATTACTTTTGTGATGATCCTTAGTTTTTTTTTAATCCGTTTTTTATTCTTTTCTTTCTTTCTTTTCTTTATGGTGAAGGAATGAAAGGATATGTTGTATCTTGCAACTTCATTTTGTTCTCTGTCTCTTTAATGCCTGCATTCCTTTTAGATCTTTATTGTCTTTGGTGTTCTCTCTCTCTGCTGGGACTGGCAGTTGCTTGCTAGCCTGGAGAGGGACACCAGCTGATGTTTGTAGCTTGAAATAAATACCCTATTTACCACTTCTTTCATGTGGTCGTTGTAACTTCCTCAACACAACAGAGACCTATTACATTGCAAATACTTGGTTTTTTGGGAGGTTTCTTAGAGGCTAGGTGGGGCAAAAGTGCCTCTTAGGTACCTCTCTTCACGAGGCCATGCCCCTTTCAAAGGCCCCTTCCTCATTTGGTGAGATTTTGGCTCAGGTTGCCAGGTCTGAAAATGAGTGCTGGTGTGCTCCACCTGTAATCACCAGTTCGAATGAAGTAAGGACAGTGCCTGAGCCTCACACTAGTGACCCCTATCAGGTCCACGCTTTACCTACCAGTGCTGGCTCTTCACATTCCAAAAGTGACAGTATCTTACTATTCTGGTCAGCTCTTCACACTGCCATGAATATAAGCTGTTTACACCTCCGACCAGTGTCACCTCCTCGCACCACCCACCAGTGCCAGTGCCTCACACTGCCTATAATTATCCCCTCCTCACACCCCTTCCCTAGTTCCCACGCCCGCTGTGTCACTATGTTACTCTGCTAAACTCGGACAGAGTTAATATTCGTACTGAGATCGGTGCCAAGGACAGTACCCTGAGCCCACACAAGACTGCAAGGTTTCAGACAGGGGGAAGGAGTTATTCCAGGTCTTTCCACCAGCATGTTGACTAACACTTAGACTAATGCTACGCCTCCTCACTGTTTGGGACACTCGGGTGCTTGCACAATCGTGGTGCCCTGCCGTAGTAAGCCTCAAGCCACACAAAGTGTGAAGAACAAAAAAAGGTCTTTAGAATTCTATGCTGAATGTCAAACTTAGACTTTTTCATAGTTGAACAAACAAAATGAGCTCTTGGAAAGTGGCAGAACCAACGCCATATGTAGCAAGCCAAATTGCGATCGCAAACGCTGAAATTCTGCGAATTTCAGCATTTATGAGACTTTCAGCGTTTCGATCACAATTTAGCAGTGTGCAATGTATCACACAAAAATCCACTCCCAAAATAAGGAATTACAAAATTTGTGATTCCCTATTTTGCTAATGCGTTTAAGGAATCTCAAACTGCGATTCCTTAAATGCAATGTAGGAAGCACCCAAGTTGTGCGATTTTGGCTTAAGGAATCGCAAATTACCACCAACTTCAGGTTGGTGGTAATTTGCGATTTCTTTGAAAATGCATTTTTTTGCATTTGTCAAAGGGCTATGGGGCACATAAATGCCCTTAGGGCATGTATGTGTCCCACATCTGCACCCATGCTTATTTCAATGGTGCAACAGGGTGTCTTTTTGACACCCTTGCATCCTTGGAAGTGCATTCGCAATTTGCAAGTACCTAATGGCCACTAGCAAATTGCGAATGTCTCCCCATTCATTCCTATGAGCCCATAGGACTGAACGGGGAGGTATTCCTTAATTGCGAATTTGCAATTCGCAATTAAGGAATATGTAGGATTCGCAAAAGTTTTTGCAAATCCTACATACATCGCGTTTTGCGATTCGCAAAAAAACGCTATTTGAGAATCGTAAAACAACATTTTGATACATATGGCCTCTAATCTCATAAATAGCCCTTTCCAAGATGGTGGTCTATCCATTGGAGTACGGCTGTGTCTCCCAGTCCCAGATGCTGCAAAGTCTCTTGTGACACCAGTGTCATGCCAGGCATGCACGACCGGCGAACTACAAACATGGTCGACTCCCGTTACGGCGCATGAACAGGAACTGGCCAGGAAGTACAAAATCTCGCTGCTCCTGAGAAGAGACGTTTCACGTTCCTGCTTTGGGAAGGTTTAGCGATTCCGGGTCACTCAACTGCTTTTTTTTTTTTTGATCAAATATATTTTTATTGAGTTCCACAAAGCGATATCTTACATACAATATTTGAAGAAACAAAAAGCCCCCGTCCCCAACCCTGTTTTGTACCCCTCTGTGCGTCCAAGAAGTGAGGCGGGTTCGGGCGCCCAAGTATGTTCGCTTGGGAGGGGCATGCCCCCCGATGACCACCAGAACTCACTCAACTGCTTTTTGAAGTTGGCGTTGAGGTGAAGTCTTCCCCACCGGCGTTCCTGTTTCTTCTCCTGCTCTTCGTGTCGTTGTTCTCCGTATCGGTGTCCTTCATTGAGGCGACGATTACTCCACTGGCAACCCTGTTCCTGGATTCGTCTTTTCTCTCGGGTTCCTTGAGACTACCGTTGCACTGTGCTGCACATGAGATAAAACAGAAAAGCTACATTTATTCTATGTCAGGAGCGGAGGCTTCTGATTAGGCTGTCACTTTCTCCATTTATTTGTACTCCAGCAGCCATTAAAACATTAAACATTTACATTCCAACTACATTTCTCATGAACAACGGGAAATTAAAAACAAAAGATGTTCCAACAGCATCTGTCCAATCCCGAGCCAGGACTCCTCATATCTTCCTTCGTGGGGACTCTATCCTCCTCTTTCTTCGCTGCTCCAGCAGCAAACAGATAAGTTATTTTCCCTTCTTACTTTGTGACTGAAATATGTTTATGCTATCCTTGGCTTAATCACACGGCTTGGGTATTGTGCTTGTTAGCGTGTGTGTTTCCTTTCATTGAAGGCTTGACCTTTTCCACTTTCACCGCAGGAGCGCTTTCTCCGCTCCTGTCGCGGTCTCGACGTTGTGAGGCTCTGTGCGCGTGCGGGCTCTTGCCGCTAGGGGACAGCGCGCCTTTCGCTGCCGCTCCTCGGAGCTTACCCCCCGGTGGGCGCAAGTCGTCGAGTTCCGCTTCGGGGTCTTTGGCGGTTGAAGCGACTCACATTGACTGGCGCTAGGCATAAGTTTAGGATTTCAGAGCCCCTGCCTGGAGCCTGAACACCCGCGTTGCGGGTAAGACGCTAGTGGCAGTGAAGGGACCGGCCCAGGCAGAGTTACACCATTGTGCCTCATAGTTGGGAGGCTGTTGGGTCCCTGTGTGTTTTTTTATACCCTGCTAAGTGTGGGCCGGCAATTATAAGGGTTCTGCTCTACAGTATTCCCCTTTATTAGTTCTGAACAGCTAGCTGCTGGTTATTATTATGGAGTATTAGGAATATTATGAGGAGGAGGAGGAGGAACAGGTCATGTACCTACCGGTCGATGACCATTTTTGCCAGGTTATGGATTCCTCCATATGGAAGGCTGTGTCCCGGGTGGTTGAGCCGCTGGAGAAGAAAATTGATTTGCTTCAAGCACAATGCCAACCCCTCGGTCAGAGGGAAGACCTTTCGGGGCCAGTGAAACCCCTACCTCCAGACCATCCATCAATGAGCGCGGTAGATTCTAAACCAAAGCGCTCTGAGGACGCGAGAGTCGATTCAGATGCCTTTTTGCGTTTAAAGAAGGCGTTCTTAGATGCTAAGACCTCTGAACCCCCTAAAACATCGGAAGAGACCCCGACTGGGGTGCTCTGGGGATCCGGATGAGGTGGCCACTGTAGACCCGGATGAGTCCCCTCAGACGTCAGATGGGGATGGGGTGCCGAAGTGCTCGTGGAGGCCCTCCCAGCCCACCCAGGCGTCATCTTCTGATCTTAGTGCAGACATGCTTAATCCGGACAAGTTGCTACACCCGCGCTCGTCGCAATGGGTCCCAGCCCCCAAGGTGGCGGCCTATATGGCGGCCAGGCTTCGTAGGTCGTTGGATCAGGAAGTCCGTAGTTGCCTTCGGGCAGAGTGCCCGCGGCCTACCTTGGAGGGTAAGGTCGCGGTTACCCCTGAGATTGACCCGAAGATGTCCACCTTTTTATCCAAATTTGTGAAGGAGCCCAAAAAGGGCATAGATCGCTCCTGGAGAGCGTGTCAAGATAAACTCTTGGACACGGCAGGGCCTTTGGCAAAAATTCTAGGCATGGCCGAGGAAGCCAAGGCCTCAGGTTCCCTAATTTCTCCGGATACGCTATCAGGTTGGGCGCAAAGGGCGATTATTTTTCTAGGGAATGCTAATGTGGCTATCTCCACGGAGAGACGGAGGTCCATTCTCATTAAAATTGACCCTAAGTTAGGGGAACTGGCTACGTCTGAGGCAGGCCCTATTGCGGACGGTCATCTCTTTGTAGATCCGTTCGTCAAAGAGTTGGGCAAGTTTGTGAATACGTTTAATTCCCTAGATAAGGCCCAAACATCAATTAAACATATTTGTATCCCCTGTGTTTTTGGCGCAGCCGGTCGTGGCAGGGGGCGCTTGACCGGCAGACCCTACAGTAGGGCCAGTAGAGCCTACTACAAGACTGGCGAATCCCACAGGGGACAATATCAGGATCCAGACAAGTTCGGGAACTTCTATCCAACCAGAGGTTTTCCCCGCCGCCGTGGTGGCAGAGGAGACGGAGGCTACAATACTCAGAGAGGTGAGAGTTCAGAATGCGACGGGGGTGAGATTGGGGGGCAGGCTTCAGTGTTTTCTTCGCGCTTGGTCTTTGCTTACCTCAGACGCTTGGGTCTTGCAGACCGGCAGAGGGTTCCAAATAGAGTACTCGGGGATTCCCAGGCAATTCCTTCGACCCAGACCTATAATGTTCTCACCAGCTCAGTGTACATTGATAGACAACGAGGTCGCGGACCTTCTCCGGAAAGGAGCCATTGTGCAAGCTGTCCTACATCCTCGGGGATTCCTCAGAAATATTTTTCTGGTGGAGAAGCAGGACAGAGGCTATCGTCCGGTGATAAACCTCAAAGAGTTCAATGGGTGGCTCATATACCATCTTTTCAAAATGGAGGGCATTCACCTCCTAAGGGATCTGCTTCAGGAAGGGGACTGGAAGGTCCGTCTGGACTTGAAAGAGGCCTACCTCACGATCCCCATCTTCGCCCCTCACAGACGTTTTCTGCAGTTTCAGTGGGGCTTGCAGGTTTACGAGTTCACCTCCCTTCCTTTCGGACTATCCTTCGCGCTTTGGTGTTTCACCAAGGTGATGAAGCCGGTGGTGGAGCATCTCCGTTCAGAGGGTGTCCGATTGATAATCTATCTGAACGATATGCTCCTCATGAGCCAATGTCCGTGGAGGTTGATGGTCCACCTTCAGAAGGCGGTGTACCTTCTGGAGTCGCTGGGGTTTGTTATTAATGAGGGCAAGTCGGACCTTCTCCCATCTCAGAGGATGCAGTTCCTGGGGTTTATGATAGACTCACTTGTCGGGAGCTTTGAAAATGCCTCCACTGTGTAGAGGCAGACTTCTGTTTCCTTGCCTGCAGTCTTGTGTGTAGGGAAACTCAAATTGCTCGTGGCCAGAGGAAGAAAGCAAAAACGGCTGCTTTCTAAGGGGGAGAGCAAAGCCGGCTATTGATGCACCCAGGTTGAATGCAGGCGAGGAGCCAGCGGGACCACAGGGGTCCTGGGGCCCCCTAACAGCCCCCAACAAAGTGGTTTGTGGGTGGCCCGGGTTGGTAACAGGGCACCGACCTGAGGCCTTGGGGGCGGGTTCCCCGACGCCATAAAGGCTCGGCTAGGGGGCTGCTTGCCAACTCCTCTTAAATAGTCATGCCCTCTTTGCCGAAGAAAAAAGAAAGGCCCTGTGGTGGGATCCTTGGGGCCAGAGGAGGGTTGATGAGGGGGCCACAAGCCCCCTTGTCCTTCTTTAAAATAACAGCTTCAGGGGGTGGACTCCAGGGGCCCAAGATGGCTGCACGCTCTTGCCTTATTACAAAATAAAGGCCCCAGGGGATGGGGTCTCCGGGACCCAAAATTGCTCGGGTTGGGAGACCGTACACACTCTCCCTATAATTCAAAAGAAATGCCCCATGGGGATGGGGTCCCAGGGGTATAAATGCTCGGGTAGGGGGTGCTGCACGCCCCCTTCCCTAATTACTAAAAAAAGAGGGAGTCTTGGGTGGGCACCGGGACACCAAAGTGAATAATAAATAAGATGCAGGAGCCGCTCATTTATTAATTACTGCTCTAGTATGGAGGTTGGTGACCATAGAATAGAGAGGGGTACTACAAAGCATTTTTTTAATGTTGCGGGGGCTGTAGGAAGTTAAGCATCCCTCCAACAACATTAAAAAAAAACTGTAAGTCTCCTGAGTCATTAAAACCATGACCCCAGGAGAACTTAGAACTTACAATACTTTTTAAAGCACTCTTTGCTGGAACTCTGTGCTCTCTAGCTGGAGAGAAAGGCCCTCTTGTGGTTGTTGTTACGAGTGCATTTTCAGGCCTAAACAATGTTTAAAAAAAACTCAGAGACATGATGCTTTAGTTAAAAAAAATATCTCTAAGTCTTTCATTTAATATTTTTCAGCCCACAAAAGGCAATAGTAAAGACCTTTGTACAAGAAAGACTTATTGAAATGTTAATTTTTGTACTATAAGTTTTTCATACATTTTTAAAATAATCCCTGTTATTAAACATTGCATTGTGTGAATCACTGAAATGTACACTAGATTAAAAATATTGGTCATTTTTGGAGAAAAATGATAATAAAGTCACTTTTTACTTTTCGGTGTTGTGACTCTCCAGCAAAGCCCGTAAGTCTACCTGAGTCTAGGAAGGACCTGCAAGACCAGCCGCAAATTGAGCATGCCAGAAGGCATGGATGGGGTTATCTGCAGGGTGGGTATACCCTGAATCCTATTCATGGAGGTGGAGTCCCAAAAACATTTTTCTTTTTTAAATTTGCTACAAATTTGTGGAGCATCCACGATCTTGTTTTTAAAAAGTGCGGGCCATTAAAACAAACATTCGCAGTGCAATAGGTCTCACAATTGCAAGATTTTGAGCTATTGTCATTTTAAATGACAATGTCTTTTAGTTATGTGTTTAAAAAACCTGCCATAATAAAAGGCATTGTCATTTACAATACCAATAGGTCAACGTTTCTAAAATGCAAGACCTATTGCATTGCAAATGCTTGTTGTTTACAAGAGTCCATGTCCCTTTCTTTAGACTAGGCTTGTCGAAAGAAAGATCTGCGGCTGCTATTAAAGTGAAAGCACGGTATGGGGCGCTTTTACCAAAGAAAGCATTTGCTTGTCAAGTTGACAAAGACATGCTTAATTTTTTTGAAAGGCACGCGTGAAAGCGCGCATGGCCCTGAATGCGATGAATGTTGCAGGAAAGCAAGTAGTGCTGCAGTAGGAGAAACGCATTATAAAAAATATTGGTTACAGACTAAATAAGACGTACCGTGTAACAACCGAAGTAAAAGGGCCAGTCCTCATGAGAAGTTACAAATGAAGACAAGACGGTACTAAGGAGGGACTAACAAGCCTATAAACAAATCAGAAGCTAGCAGTCATAAAGGACAATGACAAAAGCCATTGGCAAATATGGGCGGTGAGTGGGCGGGCTTGAAGTCCATACTCCAATACAGTATGCCTTGCAGAGCAGCGCATGCGCTGCCAAGGCTCAACCAAAAAAGGACAAATACACTGAGATTCCCCCATGGTCTAATACTAATTTCTTGTATGGTACAGCTCACAAAATTAAACAATTAGCCTTCAAATTAGAACAGGGACAACAATATATTTTCTTTCGTTAGATATATTTTATTTCTTTTTTTCGTTAGTTTATCAAAATTATTTAAAATGTTTTTTATTTTTTGGGGTCTTTTCTTGTGTATACATCAATTCATGAACATAGGTAATAATCCAATCAATTTTAAAAATACAGAAATGAATGACATCATTTTTACAATGTATCAAAGAGAACCATGTGTTTTACAAAAAATAAATAAAGCAAAAGCTAATACCCTGTCTGACACACACTAACTAACATGCATACTACTCATTCATACAGGTCTACAGTCTTACAAACTACAAAACAATTTCCAAGGTTGAGGTAACACAGATAGTGAATGTGTTATTTCCATGCCAGGTCCTGAAAAGACCCCAAAAAAGAAAAAAACATTTTAAATAGCGGGGGCACAAAGCAGCTCCCGCCAGGTGGGAGCACAAAACCTTTCTCTGCCCTCATTCTCAGGCAGGAAATACTGTCAATTGCTTCCACCCATAAACAAATAAACAGGAGTGGAGGGTCTAAGGGAACATTTAGAGACCAACCCACAGGAGCAAAAAAGAAACTGCTCCCACAGCGTGGGAACAATGCCAGCTCCTGCTGTACCCACGATGGGTGCCGGCGGGGCTGAGGGGGCCCTGTGCTCTACCTGCAGCCCCCAAGGGATGCACTTTGGGGTGCTCTAGGTGGGCACCAGGGCAACCCACTTAAAAAAAATTACAAAGCAGAGTGCTAGGGGGGCAGTGGGGGCCCTTGGGATCCCCCCCAGTCCCCAACATGAATATAGTCTGGTGTGCCCTAGTGGGCACTGGGGCGCCCCTTTTATAAAAAACAAAAATGCCAGGTCCAGCACCGCTCTGAAAATTGGGCAGCTTGCAGGAATTCGATGGGGCTGCTGTGACCCTGGGGGTCCCCTCTCCGACACAGCGCCACCGCTCGCGCTCCAATATCAAAATATATCCCTCCACTCCATTAAGAGAGAAGAGAACTGAGTTTTCAAAGGAAGCGGAGAGGGGACCCCCAGGGTCACAGCAGCCCCATCGAATTCCTGCAATCTGCCCAATTTTCAGAGCGGTGCTACAATGGACGCACCAGAAACGGTCATTTTTAATCATTCACAACAGAAGTCACATCCCGTTTTGGGTACTGACACAAAGGGAGGACTAATGCCCTAATGTAAAGGTAGTGCCATTTTGTAACATATTATAACGGACTATTTGAAATACAAAATTCATCAATGCACTGTGTGCCATTACATTTCTTATCTGGTTTCGTCAACATTTTATAATCACAATGTTTTGCGCAATTTTTTACAATAAAATGGTATATACCAATTCCAGATTAAAGCAATCATGCCCTGTATGGGCAATTGACTTTATACCAGCATTTACGATTATATAATGGCACTACAGTAATTTCACTATTGAGTCCCAATATCTAGCCCTGGATATTGGGAGAGGAAAAATGTCCATCCAGATTTTTACTGCCACCGTTACTAGCTCCTCACACTGCCTAGCATTGACTGGTTTGTGCAATGCCCACCAGTGCTGTTTCTTACAGGACTCACCTGTTCAACGCTTCACACCACAAAAGAATGACACTTCCACACACTGTACAAGAGGGCAGCTCTTAACACTGCGATTAAGGGCGACCTTCTCCCAGTGCCTGGTCTTTGCACTGTGTTCCAATGTCCAATTTTGACACTGTCCTCACATTGATCACCAGGGGCTGGTCCTCACACAGGGGCGGCTCCTCCACTAGGGCGGAGGAGCATCGCCTCATTGCTTTCTCGCAAAGCAAGAAAGCCAAAACATAAAATGGTAATGACTAAAAGTTATTATCAATGTATTTTTCCCTTGCACATTGCGGGCGGGTGGGTGTGCGGGGCTGCTCTGCTCTTTGAGCAGGGCATGGGAGGAGTGGTTTGCCCATTTCTAAATGTGCAAAGACTGTCTCGGGCCGCCCAAACCAGTCATGCGCAGTCATGCGCATTCTGCCCTTCTCCAGCAGGCTGCTATGCAGTCTGCATGGATGTGAGAAGTTGGCCTGATATGTGATGTTTCCAATTCTGGAACCACCTTGTATCAGTCCAAACAATCCCTTATGGTGTCTGGTTGTAAGGGAACCTTATTAGACAAGCTATCCTAGTGGTAGCATGGACTAAGCAGCCTTAAAGGCTAAACTCAAGAGGTTGTGTTAAGTGAGCTGTTTTACCAATCACAATACTGTAATACCAAATGAAAGGGCACCGCACAAGTTATATATAAAAATATATGTATTTATTTCTAAAATAATCCTCTGTACTCTTTATGAGTGCAGAGGCACAAGCGTTTAAACAAAAGCACATTTAAACATATAAAAGTTGCACAATTATGGATGAGGCCGAGGGGCCACGCAAACCATATATTAAAAAAGTGGTATAAGAGATACCAATCGAACAGTGGTTAGGCCTAGGGCCTAGGGAAT
Source organism: Lissotriton vulgaris (assembly GCF_964263255.1). Classification (NCBI taxonomy): domain Eukaryota; kingdom Metazoa; phylum Chordata; class Amphibia; order Caudata; family Salamandridae; genus Lissotriton; species Lissotriton vulgaris. Next base: position 1,131,581,324 of record NC_141685.1, on the reverse strand, counting down.
CGCTGGGAGGAGTCGGGACTAGCAATGCTGAAGTCGGGAAAAGCCCGCGGGATTCGGGTGCAGCGCTTAAAGCACACTCACGCACCAATGCAAAGTCAATGGTGCGTAAAAGTTATAAAGTTATAGTTTAAGGAGACTTCCGCTTAACCTAGCAAGATGAAACTTTAGACACATACACTAGAGGTGTGTACCAGTGTGGGAACACTGGCGTTGATGAATTACCTCGCCCACAGGAAGCGGGTACACAGGTGCAAAGTAGTGTCGGGTTATGTCACGCTGGTCGATGGTGCTTGGAGCTGAAGATGCTGCAGGCGTCGTGAAGGAGAAGTGTCCGGTGTGATCCAAGGGTGGATTGGAGTTGTAGAGTACCTGAAAGCAGAGGGGACAGAGTCTGGGTCACTCAGCAGTGACCAGGGTGGAACCAGGACGGAACCAGGCAATGTCGGGCGCAATCAGGTGGTTGTTGAGGAGCTTCTCTCTGCTGCTACGTGGGCTCGAGGGCATCTGCGACGTCCTGGAGCAGATCACGAGCTGTCCCACGAAGGCTCCCGCCGTCGGCGCTGTCGGCCTCAGGATTGGAGCAACCAACACTTGGCAAGAGCAATCCACGCAGGACTGGAAGATTGCTTCTCACTCGGACCAGGAGGGTCAGAGCGGGTGCTCCGTTTCAGAGGAGCGAGTGCAAGTCTGGAGCAACCAGAATCATAAGTTAGATTTCGTAGTTCGTCTGCACAGGGGTCACAAGCCAACGGGCAAGTGACCGGGCCAACACGTTGAGCCAAAAGAAGCAGAAGGGCCCCACGCAGCACTCGGTGAGTGTAGAGGGGTGAGCTTCGGTGCAAAAGAGGCTCAGGGCTGGGGCTTCTCAAACCCCGATGTACAGTTTCGAGGGTCAGTCGTGGGCTGCACGGTCAGCGTCTCGTGGTTTCTCCAAGATGGTGGGCCCCACGCTTCCGGTCGCCTCCACGGGTCTCAGCTCTGCAGGGACTGTGGATCGGGCTGTTAGAAGGCAGGCACGCTTGGTCTTGTTGGTCTCTGTCGCTCGAGTTCCTGCGGGAACTGCAACAAAGCAAACGTCGAGGTGATGGATGGTGCCTGTTTGCACAGGGTGGTCACTCCTTGACCACAAGGGAGATTCTTCAGTCTTCTACATCGAGTAGGATGTCGAAGGGTCCAGAGTTTCGTTTCTTATGTTTCATCAGGATAATCTGAGTGCGTTGGCACTGCTTCCATTCTTATATTAATCTAGGGGCTGGGTTACCTGCTAGGTCCCCATCTATGGGTGGGATCCAGGAAGGGGGTGGTTACACCCCTTTCCCTTTGTCCAGGTCACGCTGGGACTGGCGCTGGTGTTCCCCAGAACCGGTTTGACCGGATTATGCAAGGGGAAGCCTTGTGCTCTCCAGGCAGTGTCTGGTTTCTTTCAAACCTCCCTGCTACAATCCACTATCTCCTGTCTGGGGTGGTGTGACACCTCCCCGCGACAGGAAAGCCTTTGTCCAGGCCTCCTGTGCTGAGTTTCGGTCGGCAGCCGGAGGTCAGACTCGTGTCTGTGGCAGAAGCGTCCATTTTGTGATGCTGAGGCTCTTTTGAAATCAACCGCGTTTCAGTAAAGTAACATGTCTTCTCCCTCTAGAAGGGTGGAATGCTTCCCCGTCGACAGGACTGTCGAGGGGATAGTATTCCAAATCGTATGACACCTTACACGACATGTTTTGATAAAGCCAAACCAAAGTTGACATATATCCGCGAGGATTATAATGCACTTAATAGTATATGGTATGGCATTATCCCGGAACAGCTTAGGGAGTTGTTCCCGACAGCTGCAGACAGGCTCAGCTCATGCTCGAGCTCCATCTCACATTAAACCACGCACTCTGCCTCCAGGATTGATAAGGCCTTCCATAGGAGTGACTCACAGGTTTATATGTGTCCAGATATAGGTTTAGATATAGGGATACTATATCTAAGCAAGGGGTGATTACACCAACTTGCCCAAGCTGAGTGATCAGCCAGTTGTGTCAATTTAAGAACCAGCCAGGGGTGGCAAAAGCTATGCTGCAGCCCCTGGTATATATAACAACAAGAAGGGGATGCCAGTACTGATACAAGTAACCATTTAGCAATTTAAGACACTCAACCTGAAGTAAAATTCAAGGCTTGGAGCTGATCAGTAGCTTTTATTATTTTGCTTAATGTTATCAAAGAACAATTGGTTCAAAATTAAACAGTATTACATGCTAGGTACAAAAAATGTGGGAAGGAAAAATCTATCATTCTATCAGGCATGTCACAAGCTTACAACAATCAATCATACAGGGACAGTGGGGGACATGGAAACTCATATATTACAGTGGACAGTATTTACAGTGAACAGACAAGCACAAGAATAGTGCAATAGGCCACAGTCTGCTAAATTTCTAAAAAGTTTAGTTATAGAATTATTTACATAAACTGTACATTCCTAACGCAAGTTTTAAATAATCACAATTTTTGATGCAGTCAACCAAAAAGATGAATAAGGTAATGTACAACTAAGGGTGAAAAAGTGGCAAAACAATTCAGGTCAACTTGTCACCCAGGCAGACTTAAAGGTGGTGGAAGGCCTACGCGTTTCGAATCCTACAGGTGTACGAGGATTCTCATCAGGGCCTTTGGTTCTGGAGAAAGAAAAGAAAAAGAGTGATAGTAAGATCAAAGGGTTTGACCTCAGGTGTATTTAAAACGGATCATCATTAGAATCTACACTCAGTCCACACCCTCTCCTATACAGCTTACCAAAATACGGTGTTATAACATCCGAATGTAGTTTTTCACAGCATATATACTGAAGGGGGTATTTTGTACCTGAAATGTCCGAAGCAGACTTGAATTACATAACGGACTTGGATGCGGTGGCAAAAAAAGGGATTAAGGGCTTTTAATATTACCTGCTACCGTGTTTACAGATGATGCTTTACCAGGTGCGGGGTCACTTTGGAAAGGCTGAAGGGTTCCTAAAAGATGGTGAACATGCGAGATTTTAGGGAGGGTTTGCTACAATTGTCACACCAACAGGTTATCTACAGGTGGCACTTCGCCTTACCTAATATTTTAAAATCTCTATTCTTATTTATAACCGATGTCCCTGTCCTTAGGGTAGCTGTCGCTTTATTTGAGACACTGTCGCCGTGGGAGTAGAAGTGAAGTTGAATCAGAGGCCTGCGAAACAGGAGAGGCAATGTTTCATTATTATAAGCAATTGCTTCAGGGATTAAACAGGGTCGACAGCGGCGCTGAAGCCTAATTCGACAATTTGGGTTTGTCAACTCAGAAGTTTAATGGACCTGTAAGAAAGCACACGCGGCGCTTATGAAGTAGAGACAGCCACTAGTTGCGAGCAGGAGGAAAAAAGGAGGACTCAGCGGCTTACCGTGTTTTAAATTACGGCGGGCGTGGTCCGCTAACCGTGGTTGCAAACGTTCAAACCATTCTACGATCCTGCAAAGATATAATATAACAGCGTATCAGCGGGCTATTTCGCCCGGATTACAACACGCGGTTTATATGGGGAAGGCGGAAAAAAGAATTTACCGTCAACATTACACAGCACGCTGCAGAAAGGTGATTTATTCCTGCCAAGAAAGCAGAAGTTTCTAGATTAGTTAAGCAACATAGGGCTTTAACTGGCTCCTAACGTGAAGAGAGTTACTTCAAATACTCACTTTCAAAGGTTCAGGCTGGCGACCTTAGCGACGGCGAACGCGAACAAAGTGGTAACCTTCAGGCAAGGGCGCCTAAGCAGACTGAGCTGCTGGGGAACACCCTTAAATGCAGGTGATTATCAAGGCCACACCCACCAGGTGTGCTGGCCGGTTTAGAAAAAAGAGTGGGGGCAAGAATGAAAACCCGGACCGGAGTGGCCAATCCTTAGTCACTTTCAGACCCACGGTTAGCGGACCACGCCCGCCGTAATTTAAAACACGGTAAGCCGCTGAGTCCTCCTTTTTTCCTCCTGCTCGCAACTAGTGGCTGTCTCTACTTCATAAGCGCCGCGTGTGCTTTCTTACAGGTCCATTAAACTTCTGAGTTGACAAACCCAAATTGTCGAATTAGGCTTCAGCGCCGCTGTCGACCCTGTTTAATCCCTGAAGCAATTGCTTATAATAATGAAACATTGCCTCTCCTGTTTCGCAGGCCTCTGATTCAACTTCACTTCTACTCCCACGGCGACAGTGTCTCAAATAAAGCGACAGCTACCCTAAGGACAGGGACATCGGTTATAAATAAGAATAGAGATTTTAAAATATTAGGTAAGGCGAAGTGCCACCTGTAGATAACCTGTTGGTGTGACAATTGTAGCAAACCCTCCCTAAAATCTCGCATGTTCACCATCTTTTAGGAACCCTTCAGCCTTTCCAAAGTGACCCCGCACCTGGTAAAGCATCATCTGTAAACACGGTAGCAGGTAATATTAAAAGCCCTTAATCCCTTTTTTTGCCACCGCATCCAAGTCCGTTATGTAATTCAAGTCTGCTTCGGACATTTCAGGTACAAAATACCCCCTTCAGTATATATGCTGTGAAAAACTACATTCGGATGTTATAACACCGTATTTTGGTAAGCTGTATAGGAGAGGGTGTGGACTGAGTGTAGATTCTAATGATGATCCGTTTTAAATACACCTGAGGTCAAACCCTTTGATCTTACTATCACTCTTTTTCTTTTCTTTCTCCAGAACCAAAGGCCCTGATGAGAATCCTCGTACACCTGTAGGATTCGAAACGCGTAGGCCTTCCACCACCTTTAAGTCTGCCTGGGTGACAAGTTGACCTGAATTGTTTTGCCACTTTTTCACCCTTAGTTGTACATTACCTTATTCATCTTTTTGGTTGACTGCATCAAAAATTGTGATTATTTAAAACTTGCGTTAGGAATGTACAGTTTATGTAAATAATTCTATAACTAAACTTTTTAGAAATTTAGCAGACTGTGGCCTATTGCACTATTCTTGTGCTTGTCTGTTCACTGTAAATACTGTCCACTGTAATATATGAGTTTCCATGTCCCCCACTGTCCCTGTATGATTGATTGTTGTAAGCTTGTGACATGCCTGATAGAATGATAGATTTTTCCTTCCCACATTTTTTGTACCTAGCATGTAATACTGTTTAATTTTGAACCAATTGTTCTTTGATAACATTAAGCAAAATAATAAAAGCTACTGATCAGCTCCAAGCCTTGAATTTTACTTCAGGTTGAGTGTCTTAAATTGCTAAATGGTTACTTGTATCAGTACTGGCATCCCCTTCTTGTTGTTATAGATACTGGCTCAGCCATACTGATTAGAGCCACCCCTTTGTAGTTTTCTGGCAGCCCCTGGTAGGCCTTGGTGGCACCTATGCCCTGAGCACCTATAGTGCATGGTACAGGGGCTGTCAAGGAGTCCAGTTCCAATTGGGTTATGTACCTATAGTACATGTATGTGAATTTAGAGAGAGAACAGCAAGCTGGGGGTCTGATTAGCAGGCCCACAGCCTCATTAAGTCGAAAACCAGTGAAGCAAAAAGCAAAAATTGGGGTGACCATAGGATAGCAGACCCTACTCTCCTACAACCCCCCCCCCCCAAACGCAGGGACATTAAACTTAACCTTGACCAGATAAGTCTTCATGTTCTAAGTGGAAGTACCTGGAGAGAGCATCTGCATTCCCATGGTCAGTCCCTGGGCGGTGCTCCACTGTAAAGTCCATCCCCTGTAGGGAAATGGACCACCTGAGTTGTTTGGGGTTTTCACCCTTCATCTGATTTAGCCACAAGAGGGGCTTATGGTCTGTCTGAATTATGAAGTGAGTTCCAAACAAGTATGGCCTCAACTTCTTCAGGGCCCAAACTACAGCAAAGGCCTCCCTCTCAATAGCTGACCAACGTTTCTCCCTGGGGGTCAGCCTTCTGCTAATAAAAGCAATGGGCTGGTCATGACCATCTGTATTCAGTTGTGAAAGCACAGCTCCCACCCCCAACTCAGAAGCATCTGTCTGTACAATGAACTGTTTGGAGTAGTCAGGACTCTTCAGGATAGGTGCAGAGCACATGGCCTTCTTCAGGTCATCAAATGCCTTTTGACAGCTAACTGTCCACTGAACCTTTTTTGGCATCTTCTTGGATGTCAAGTCATTTAATGGTGTCACAATGGACCCATAGTTCTTCACAAACTTTCTGTAATACCCAGTCAGGCCCAAGAAGGCTCCGACTTGTGTCTGGGTAGTTGGAGGAGCCCAGTCCTGTATGGTCTGGATTTTGCTCTCCAATGGTTGAACCTGACCCCCTACCTACTAGGTGGCCCAGGTACACAACCTTGCTCTGCCCTATCTGGCACTTAGTAGCCTTGATAGTCAGGCGTGCCTTTTGCAGGGCCTCCAGAACCTTCTTCAGGTGGATCAGGTGATCCTCCCAGGTGGAGCTAAAGACAGCAATATCATCTAGATATGCTGCACAAAAGTCATCCAACCCAGCAAGGACTTGATTCACCAACCTTTGGAAGGTGGCAGGTGCATTCTTCAAACCAAAGGGCATTCCCACAAACTGATAATGTCCACTAGGGGTAGAGAATGCTGCTTTGGCTTTTGACTCTTCAGCTAACCTGATCTGCCAGTAGCCAGCTGTCAAATCAAATGTGCTCAGAAACTTGGCAGAAGCCAATTTATCAATGAGCTCATCTGCTCTTGGAATGGGATGTGCATCTGTCCTAGTGACAGCATTGAGACCTCTGTAGTCCACACAAAACCTCATTTCTCTCTTTCCATCTTTGGTATGGGGTTTTGGCACAAGGACTACTGGGCTGGCCCATGGGCTCTCAGATGGCTCAATCACTCCAAGCTCAAGCATCTTTTGCACCTCAGCCTTTATACAATCCCTGACGTGGTCAGGTTGCCTGTAGATTTTATTCTTCACAGGCAGACTGTCACCAGTGTCCACCTCATGGGTGCACCAGTTAGTTTGACTGGGTGTGAGTGAAAACATATGTCTGTGGGCCTGCAACACCTGTCTGCAGTCCACCTGTTGCTGCTCAGTGAGGCTGCCTGCCAAGGCTACTCCATCAACTAAACCATCATCAGGGTTCTGGGAAAGCAGGTCTGGGAGAGGGTCACTCTCTTCCTCCTGGTCCCAATCTGTGGCCATGAGTAGGCTCATGTCCTCCCTGTCAACAAATGCTTTCAAACTATTTACACGGAGCACCCTGTGGGGGCTCCTATGGGTTCCAAAGTCAACCACATATGTGACTTCTCCCTTTTTCTCAACAATGGGATAGGGTCCAGTCCATTTGTCCTGGAGTGCTGCTGGGGCCACTGGCTCCAACACCCACATCATCTGCCCTGATTTGTACTCCACCAGTACAGCCTTTTGGTCATGCCAAGCTTTCTGTAATTCTTGACTGGCCTCCAGGTTTTTGGATGCTCTCTCCATGTATTCAGCCATCCGGGAGCGGAGACCAAGTACATAGTCCACAACATCTAGCTTAGGCTTTTTGAGAGGTAACTCCCATCCTTGCTTCACCAAACATAGTGGACCCCTCACAGGGTGGCCAAACAAAAGTTCAAAAGGGTTGTAGCCAACCCCCTTCTGTGGGACCTGTCTGTAAGCAAAGAGCAAGCAGGGTAAAAGGGTGTCCCATTTCCGCCTAAGCTTCTCAGGTAATCCTTTTATCATTCCCTTGAGGGTCTTGTTGAATTTCTCCACAAGCCCATTGCACTGTGGGTGATAGGGTGTGGTAAACTTGTAGTTTACTCCACACTCCTTCCACATTGCCTTTAAGTATCCAGACATGAAGTCGGTACCTCTGTCTGAAAGAACCTCCTTTGGAAAACCCACTCTTGAGAAAACTGCAAGAAGGGCCTTTGCCACAACAGGTGCTGTTGTGGTCCTCAGGGGAATTGCCTCTGGATACCTGGTGGCATGATCCACTACCACCAGTATAAATCTGTGCCCAGATGCTGTTTGAGGATCCATGGGACCCACAATGTCTATTCCAACTCTTTCAAAAGGTACCCCCACCACAGGTAGTGGTATCAAGGGGGGACTTTGTTGTGCCACCTGACTTACCACTGGCTTGGCAAGTGACACAGGAGCGACAAAACTCCTTGACATTTTCAGACATATGAGGCCAGTGAAAGTGAGGGACAAGGCTGTCCCAAGTCTTGTTCTGGCCTAAGTGTCCTGCAAGGGGAATATCATGGGCCAAGGTAAGAAGGAAGCCCCTAAACTTCAAAGGTATGACCAACCTCCTGGTGGCACCAGGCTTGGGGTCTCTAGCCTCTGAGTAAAGGAGCCCATCATCCCAATACACTTTATGGGTACCTTGAGCATTCCCTGCAGCCTCAGCAGCAGCTTGCTGTCTGAGGGGTTTAAGAGAAGGGCAATCTAATTGGGCCTGCCCCAGGTCCTCCCTTGAGGGTCCCCTTGTCCCCAGAAACTCAACCTGGTCAGGCTCAAGTTACTCTGAGACAGTCTCCTCTTGGACTGCAGAATCAGCCTCCTGTGAAGTCTGATCCTCAACCTGGGGCAAGTGGGAAGGCACAGCCTTTACCCTCTTGCTTCTTCTCTTGGGTTGTGGTTGGTCTAATGTTTCAAGATCCACCACTGGTTCAGGAAGGCACTTCTTAGCCTGAGACCTTGTCACTGCAAGGACATGAGCTGAAATCCCTAGCATTTCTGCATGAGTCCTGTACTCCACTTCTGACCAAACTGAGCTTTCCAGATCATTGCCTAACAGACAGTCTACTGGGAGGTCTGCACTCACAACAACTTTCTTTAGGCCATTTACCCCTCCCCAGGAGAAGTTCACAACAGCCACACTATGTGTAGTAGTGGTGTTGCTTGCATTTGTCACTAGGTAATTCTCACCTAGTACAATCTGTCTAGGGTCCACAAAGTCAGGTGTCACCATAGTGACACTGGCACATGTGTCCCTGTAGGCCAGAGCCAGTTTCTCATTTATCAACGGCGTCTGCCTATACTTGCCCAGGTTACTGGGCCTCACGGTAGTAGTCAAAGATAAGTCCGCATCATAAAGCAGAACTGCCTGAGTAGGGACTCTGACTAGGCCAGATTCCATCTCAGTACCCAGGGCTAACCCTACTATGCCCTTAGGTTGTGTACTAACACTGCTGCCTGTACTAGGGGGTGCAGCTGCTTTAGGAGCTGCAGTGGTAGGAACTGGATTTTTCTTGGTGCATTCAGTCCCCCAATGGGAAATGGACTTACAAGTATTGCACCAAGGTTTCTTTGGGCCATCATTCTTCTTCTTTTTGTTACCATTTTGGGAACCACCCTCCTTATTAGAATTTTGTGGGCCTGAAGAAGACTTCTGGTCTTTTTCTTTATCTTTCTTATCCCCACCCTTCTGGTCTGTTTTCTTCTGGTCACCACCATGGTTCTGGGGTGTCTGCTTAATCCTTGTTCTGACCCATTTGTCCGCCTTCTTTCCAAATTCTTGGGGAGAGGTCAGATCAGAGTCAATAAGGTATTGATGCAACAGCTGGTTCTGACAGTTATTAAGGATCTGCTCTCTCATTATAAGATTGTACAATCCTGTGTAGTCTGAGAATTTACTTCCCTGCAGCCAACCCTCCAGAGCCTTAGTGGCACAATCAACAAAATCAGTCCAGTCCTGAGTCTGTGCTTTTTGGGTGTCTCTGAACAACAACCTGTATTGCTCAGTGGTTAGGCCAAATCCTTCAATAAGAGCACTCTTCAGGACAGAGTAGTTTTTGGCATCCTCAGGTCTAACTGTGAGGAGCCTATCCCTCCCTTTCTCAGAAAAGGAGTACCATAAAATTGTAGCCCACTGATCCTGAGGAACCTGCTGTGCCATGCAGGCTCGCTCAAGAGCAGTCATCCATTTGTGGATGTCATCCCCTTCCTTGTAGGGGGGCACCATTTTTGTCAGGTTTCTATTGTCATAGCCCCTGTCTTTCACTCTAGGAATATTGCTGCCACCAGTGGAATCTAATCCACACAACTTTTGTTCTCTTGCTAAAGCAAATTTAGCTTGAACCAAGGCTATCTCTTCCCTCTCTATCTGGAGTTGGGCAGCCCTCATCCTGGCCCTATGCTCTTTCCTCTGGGGGGAAGTCATTCCCCTTTGAGATTCCCTTGAGATACTAGAAATATGAGAGTCCCCTGAGGGAGATCTCAACCTTCTATTGCCTGAGGGAATTATGTTATAGGATCTGGGGAGGTGCTGGCCCTCTCCATTCCCATGTAGGTCTAAGTTGGTCTGGTTAAGCCTGCCAACTACAACCTGGTTACCCCTCTTATTCTGACCTGACACATCTACTTCTGAGTCTTCTTCTCCCTCCTCTTCTTCCTCCTCTTCCACCTCTGGGGTGGGCTCAATCTCAGGGGTGTTCACTCCATCTCCTGCATCTAAAGGAACTGCACTCGCCTTATCTAAGTCATCCTTTTCCAGGATGGCTATCAGGGAAGGAATGGTGGGGTTGTGACCCCTTTTTAGCCCTCTTGCAATGCATAAGGCACTCAAGTCTTTATGGCTAAGTTTGTCATAGCTGGAAGTTGCCTTGGTAAGGTCAACTGTCACAGGGGCAGAGCCTGAAGCTCCTCCTGTGCCAGACATGACTGCTAGTGAGGTGCAAGTGGTGCACTTACCTACACTAATTGTTTTCCTACTGTACCTTGCTAGTGAGTTGTAGGCAGGGTGTGCTAATCCCTTTGATCTACAACTACTAAGTTCAGTAGAACTTAAATAGGCTAAGCTTTTGTTTATATGTACCTAAGGTACTTGATGTGATCTTTCAATTTGATAAAAAGATTGCAATGGTAAAAACAACAGCAAGCTCAAATCCGCACCGCTGCACACCAATGTGAGAAGTTGGCCTGATATGTGATGTTTCCAATTCTGGAACCACCTTGTATCAGTCCAAACAATCCCTTATGGTGTCTGGTTGTAAGGGAACCTTATTAGACAAGCTATCCTAGTGGTAGCATGGACTAAGCAGCCTTAACGGCTAAACTCAAGAGGTCGTGTTAAGCGCACTGTTTCACCAATCACAATACTGTAATACCAAATGAAAGGACACCACACAAGTTATATATAAAAATATATGTATTTATTTCTAAAATAATCCTCTGTACTGTTTATGAGTGCAGAGGCCCAAGCATTAAAACAAAAGCACAGTTAAACATATGAAAGTTGCACAATTATGGATGAGGCCGAGGGGCCACGCAAACCATATATTAAAAAAGTGGTATAAGAGACACCAATCGAACAATGGTTAGGCCTAGGGCCTAGGGAATCGCTGGGAGCAGTGGGGAATAGCAATGCTGAAGTTGGGAAAAGCCCGCGGGATTCGGGTGCAGCGCTTAAAGCACACGCACGCACCAATGCAAAGTCAATGGTGCGTAAAAGTTCTAAAGTTATAGTTTAAGGAGACTTCCGCTTAACCTAGCAAGATGAAACTTTAGACACATACACTAGAGGTGAGTACCAGTGTGGGAATACCAGTGTTGATGAGTTACCTCACCCACAGGAAGCGGGTGCACAGGTGCGAAGTAGTGTCGGGTTTTGTCACGCTGGTCGATGGTGCTTGGAGCTGAAGATGCTGCAGGCGTCGTGAAGGAGAAGTGTCCGGTGTGATCCAAGGGTGGATCGGAGTTGTAGAGTACCTGAAAGCAGAGGGGACAGAGTCTGGGTCACTCAGCAGTGACCAGGGTGGAACCAGGACGGAACCAGGCAATGTCAGGCGCAATCAGGTGGTTGTTGAGGAGCTTCTCTCCGCTGCCACGTGGGCTCTAGGGCATCTGCGACGTCCCGGAGCGGATCACGAGCTGTCCCACAAAGGCTCTCACCATCGGCGCTGTCGGCTTCAGGATTGGAGCAACCAACACTTGGCAAGAGCAATCCACGCAGGACTGGAAGATTGCTTCTCACTCGGACCAGGAGGGTCTGAGCGGGTGCTCCGTTTCAGAGGAGCAAGGGCAAGTCTGGAGCAACCAGAATCACAAGTTAGATTTCGTAGTTCGTCGGCACAGGGGCCACAAGCCAACGGGCAAGTGACCGGGCCAACGCGTTGAGCCAAAAGAAGCAGAAGGGTCCCACGCAGCACTCGGTGAGTGTAGAGGGGTGAGCTTCGGTGCAAAAGAGGCTCAGGGCTGGGGCTTCTCAAACCCTGATGTACAGCTTCGAGGGTCACTCGTGGGCTGCACGGTCAGCGTCTCGTGGTTTCTCCAAGATGGCGGGCTCCACGCTTCCGGTCGCCTCCACGGGTCTCAGCTCTGCAGGGACTGTGGATCGGGCTGTTAGAAGGCAGGCATGCTTGGTCTTGTTGGTCTCTGTTGCTCGAGTTCCGGCGGGAACTGCAACAAAGCAAACGTCGAGGTGCTGGATGGTGCCTGTTTGCACAGGGTGGTCACTCCTTGACCACAAGGGAGATTCTTCAGTCTTCTACGTCGAGTAGGATGTCGAAGGGCCCAGAGTTTCGTTTCTTATGTTTCATCAGGATAATCTGAGTGCGTTGGCACTGCTCCCATTCTTATACCAATCTAGGGGGCTGGATTACCTGCTAGGTCCCCTGCTATGGGTGGGACCCAGGAAGGGGGTGGTTACACCCCTTTCCCTTTGTCCAGGTCGCGTTGGGACTGGGGCTGGTGTGCCCCAGAACCGGTTTGACCGGATTATGCAAGGGGAAGCCTTGTGCTCCCCAGGCAGTGTCTGGTTTCTTTCAAACCTCCCTGCTACAATCCACTATCTCCTGTCTGGGGTGGTGTGACACCTCCCTGCGACAGGAAAGCCTTTGTCCAGGCCTCCTGTGCTGAGTTTCGGTCGGCAGCAGGAGGTCAGACTCGTGTCTGTGGCAGAAGCATCCATTTTGTGATGCTGAGGCTCTTTTAAAATCAACTGCGTTTCAGTAAAGTAACATGTCTTCTCCCTCTAGAAGGGTGGAATGCTATCTTCGTCGACAGGACTGTCGAGGGGATAGTATTCCAAATCGTATGACACCTTACACGACATGTTTTGATAAAGCCAAACCAAAGTTGACATATAACCGCGAGGATTATAATGCACTTAATAGTATATGGTATGGCATTATCCCGGAACTGCTTAGGGAGTTGTTCCCGACAGCTGCAGACAGGCTCAGCTCATGCTCGAGCTCCATCTCACATTAAACCACGCACTCTGCCTCCAGGATTGATAAGGCCTTCCATAGGAGTGACTCACAGGTTTATATGTGTCCAGATATAGGTTTAGATATAGGGATACTATATCTAAGCAAGGGGTGATTACACCAACTTGCCCCAGCTGAGTGATCAGCCAGTTGTGTCAATTTAAGAACCAGCCAGGTGTGGCAAAAGCTATGCTGCAGCCCCTGGTAGGCCTTGGTGGCACCTATGCCCTGAGCACCTATAGTGCATGGTACAGGGGCTGACAAGGAGTCCAGTTCCAATTAGGTTATGTACCTATAGTATATGTATGTGAATTTAGAGAGAGAACAGCAGGCTCGGGGTCTGATTAGCAGGCCCACAGCCTCATTAAGTCGAAAACCAGTGAAGCAAAAAGCAAAAATGTGGGAGACCATAGGATAGCAGACCCTACTCTCCTACAATGGATAACATGGCCACCCCATGAGCCCCTGGCTGGGCGGCGTGAGTGGCTTAGGGGAGGGAGCCTGTCTGCCTGCTTCCTGTTCCTGTTGGAGGCAGGAGAGCAGGCTCCGAGAAGACGCGGGAGCCGGCGCGGCGGAAAGGTACATTTAATCTAAGTTAATACTTTTTCATTTCCCTGCGATATCCCCGTAAACCCCTCAGTGACCCCTCGTACCACCCCCCCACCCGCGAGCAATGCCGACCGCTACTGTCCTCGCGCCTCCTTACAATTTCATCATCAGCTTCTCACATTACCTGTCAGCGCCAGCTGCTCTTGGTTCGCCCAAGTTCGAGGTCCCAGACTCCGCCCACATTGCAAACTTCTCAGACTGACCACCAGAGGGAGCTCTTTACACTGTCTGGCAGTATAAGCTTTTTACAGTGGCCAGCAGTGCAAGCTCCTCATGCTGCCGACCAGTGTCATTTCCTCATGCCCATCAGTGTGGGCCTACAATGCCCACTCGTGGAAGCACTTACTATCCCCCTGCCAGCCGGCCCCACCTCCTTCTACCGAACCACAGCAGTGGAAGCTGTTCACACTGTTCACTGGATTCAGTTTCTGTACTGTCAAGGTGCCCATTGCTGTGATGCCACAGTGCCCTTTACTTTTCTATTACTCTGCTTGGTTCTGTAACGCTAACAACACCAAACTACAACGGATTCAGGACAGCCTGCCTTACTTGAACATAGACAGCTTCACACCAGCTGAAAACCAAAGCAAAATCACTTGAAACCATCCTTGACGGAGAACTCTCCCTTGAAGAACACATTGTCAAGAAAATCAAGGCAGTATGCTATCAGCTCTGCAGTCAGATCCTGATCCTCAGTTATTCCACAGGATGTTTATGTGAGAAGTTATCCTGGCATATGATGTCCACTAGTTCTAGTGGGCACTTTGCACCAGTCTAATCGACCCTTATTGATGGTGGTTGTAAAGTCAACCTTATAGAAAGCTATCCATGGGGCAGCATTGACCAGCAGTCATCAGGCTAAGACTTCAGAGAGCGTATTAAGCAAGTTGTTTTACCAATTATAATCCCTTGAGTACCAAATGAAAGGACACCACACAAGATATATATCAAATATGAATGTATTTATTCTAAACACAACCCCTCTGCACTCATTATGAGGTCAGAGGTAAAAGTACAATACAAGTTACTCAATTACTATTCGATAAGTTACACAGTATACGTTATGCCCTAGGGACCTCACAAACCATATGCTAAAATAGTGGTATAATGATCACGAGAGAATTAGAAAGCAGGCCTGGGGCTTGTGGAATTGCTGGGGCTACTCTAAATAACCAAAGGTTAGGAAGTAGGACGTCCACGGGAGACGCGTGCAGTGTCTAAACACAGCCGCAGGTTACCATTACCTTTCTACGGGAAACTTAGAAGTTACAAATATACAATTTAGGGACACTTCCGGGTAGACTACGATGGAACCCTTTTAAACTAGTACACTTCAAGAGTCAAGACCCACGGGAGGACCGGAGTACTCGTGTTACCTCACCCAGGGAAGGTGTCTTTTCGTGTCGGGTTTCGTCGCCGTTTTCAATGGAGAGCTGCAAAGAAATGCTGCAGGCGACCAGAGGAAAAGTGTCCGGGTGGATCGAAGATCTGTAGAACCTAAAAGCAGAAGGGATATAGTCTGGGTCACTTGCCAGTGACCAGGGCGGCGATAGGAAAATGCCACCAGATGTCGGGTGATTTCAGGTAAAGATGTGAAGTTTGTCTCTTCAGCCACGAGGACCAGGAGGCGCGACGACGACCAGGAGCTGGATTCGAGCTGTCCCAAGAAGGATCTAGTTGACTGCAGTGTCGGTATCCGGATTGGACCCAACAAGCCTTGGCAAATGCAACCCACACAGGATGTCGATATTGGCATCGGAGCAGACCAGCAAGGTCTGAGGAAGCAAGTTAGATTCAAAATGGAGTCTTCCAGGGGCTCACTAGCCAACGGACTAGGAACCGGGAAGACGCGTCGAGCTGAGATGCAAAGTGGGGCCCACGGGTCACTCATGGAGTGGGGGCCTCTGAGCTTCGGTGCAAATGATGCTCGGGTCTGGGGCTTCAAGCACCCCAATGCACGACTTCGAGTTACCTAGTGAAGTGAGTGCAGCTTGCAAAATGCAGGATGTCCAGGAGTTCCGGTTCCACGTCTCTCGTGTCCGCCATGGGTCTCAGCTTTGCTGTTAGAGAAGGTCGGGGTCAGAGATGTCTGTAAGTCCATGTCCTGTGTCACAGATTCTTCGGGAACCGGGGGGGAGCCTCAAAAATGCAGACCGGCAAAGTTGCTGTTGGTGCCTGTTTGAACAGGGTGGTCACTCCTTGACCACAGGGGAGATGTCTTCCATCTTCCAGTTGAAATGGAATGTCGGAGGTCCAAGATTTATGTTTCAAAGTTTTGTCCAGTTTAATCTAAAGTCATATTGACTGGGTTCCTATACTTGTACTACGTTTAGGGGCTGGACTACCCTTAAGGTCCCTCCTATGGGTGGACCTGGGAAGGGGGTGGTTACATCCCTTTTCCTTTGTCCAGTTTCGCGCCAGAACTGGGGCAGAGTACCCCAGCAACCGGTTTGAACTGGGAAATGCATGGAGCACTAGTGTGCCCCAGGCAGTGTCTGGAAAGCATTCATTGAATGCAGCCCTCCCTGCCCCAATACACTAAAGCCTGTCTGGGGAGGTGCTGGCACCTCCCTGGACAGGAAACCGATTGTCCAGGCCTCCCCTGCCGGAGTTTCGGCCAGCAACAGGAGGTCAGACTCGTGTCTGTGGCAGCAGCATCCGTTTTGTGATGCTGAGGCTCTGTTTAACTTTAACCGGGTAAACAAGTAAGTACATGTCTTCTCCCTCTAGAAGGGTGGAATGCTACCCCCTCCGCCAGGACTGGCGGGGGGCGGTAGTATTCCAAAGTGTTTGACACCTTACACGACATGTTTTGATAATGCCAAACCAAAGTTAGCATTAACCGCGAGGGTTATAATGCACTTAAGAGTATATGGTATGGCTATATCATAGAACAGCTATAAGGAGATGGTTCCGAAAGCTGCAGAGGAGCTCATCTCATGCTAGGGGCACCCTCTCACATAAAACCAAGCACTCTGCCTCCAGGTTTGTTAAGGCCTGCCATAGGAGTGAATTATAGGTGTATTTGTGTCTTTATGTATATATAGATATAGGTATACTATATCTAAGTGAGGGGTGATTACACCACCTTACACAGGCTGTGTGAACAGACCTGTGGTGTCAGTTTGGAAGGCAAACCAGGGGTGGCACAATACATGCTGAAGCCCCTGGTAGGCCTAAGGTGCACCTATGCCCTGGGTACCTATGGTACACTATACAGGGGCTCACAAGGGTGACCCAGTAACCAATCTGGTATGTACCAAAAGTACATGGTATCAATTTAGAGAGAGAACAGCTGGGCTGTTGGTCTGATTAGCAGGTCCACAGCCACACTAAAGTCGAAAAACCAGAGAATCCCAGCAAAAAGTGGGGGTACCCATAGGAAGCAGACCCTACTCCTACAGTTTACCCCAAAATATGCCCAGGAATTACAACCATTTCCCTTAACACTCCTTAGTGTGCCTGTGGAAGGAGAGGATGGAGATGTGCAGGGGGCTGTGCCAGGCTCTGTGTGAGATGTGTGTGGAAGGTTATGTCTCTGTGTGGGATGTGTGTGGAAAGTCACGTCTCTGTGTGGAATGTATGTGGAGGGTCATGTCTGTGTGGGATGTGTGTGGAGGGTCATGTCTGTGTGGCATGTGTGCTGGAGGGTCATGTCTCTATGTGGGATGTATGTGGAGGGTATTGTCTCTGAGTGGGATGTGTTTGGAGGGCCATGTCTTGTCATGTAGTTCCTATAAACCTATATACGATCTGCGCCTTTAGACAACATATACTGCGGGCTTGGTGTCCAAACTGATTCCAGACACCCCCACCGAGTATGTCTGCCTGTTTACCAGCTAGCTCACAGTGCCATTAGAAACCCCTCTTACCAAGGAGAAAATGAAAACTCTGTCCCATAAGGGATCGTGGAAACGATGCTACTTTTTGCTCAGTCACTCGTTCTCACTTTGTCTCGAAGAGATAAACACAGAATAAACGATGGGAACGTTTCTCAATAAGTATTTATTCAACCAGCGTCATTCTAGTGTAAAATAGGTGTGCTGAAACAATCATTAGACAGTAACAGATATAAATCATAATAAGAATAACAGTAAAAGGATGGTAGATTTATACCATTGTGCTAAAACAATGAAAACAGGCAAGTATATAAAGTAAGTGACAGTAAAATGGGTTCTCCTATGATGCGTCCCTAACTAGATGTACCTGAATATTCCTAGCATGTATGTGGTGTAAAGCCAAAAATCCCTCTAGGATAAAGTCAACCCCATTATCTGACGTGAGACACTGTGGGACCCCGTTCTGGTCTCGAGGTGGACACCCGCAAGGGATGTCAGACCACTGCGAGCTGGAGCGTCTGCGTGCAGGAGCCTCAGCAACTCGTGTCTGTGTGTCGGCATGGAATCCTTTTCTCCTCTCTACCTTAGCAAGAGATGGTGTATATATACCCAAAGTGATAACCCCTGGGGATATACCACGCTGTGTCATGCCAAACTAGGATGACAGAAGGAATGAACCGTGTACATAGTTTTAGCGTAGGAGATGTTCGGTCTGCTGTACAGATGTGATTCCAAGAATCCTCATGCTTAATGAATTAGTCTTAGGCCTTTTGGAGAAATCCCCAGGTCCTCTACCAGGTAAAAGGTCAGTCCTAAGAACCGTTATGTAGTGCAATATGAGGGCAATGTAGGTTAAAGGTGCATGTAGTACCTGAGCCGATATTGGGGTACCTATATGGAATATAACAGTCTATTTATAGAATGCATGTGACTCTGGTGGTGTCACTTAGTGGAATCACAGGGGGTAGGGCTACAAAAAGGTCTCCAACCTGTACCACTATGTTCGTCGACCTTTCCTGTAATATTTATGAGGTAAAGGCCTCTCTCTCCAGGGCCTATCAGTGGAGCCCATGTTGTAGAATTCTCAGGTGCCCCGCACCACTTTCATTTACTCATACTGAAAAGAGGAAATTCCAAAACGAAATTAGGGAGAGACTTGGACCCATAGGCTTCTGGGGCTTGTATATAAGTATGTATGTGGCATTTTTGTAGCACGAGTAGAGACAGACGTTGGTATTATTACCTAGAGTCAGAATAGGGTGACTTCCACTTCTAGTTCAAAAAGCTATAGGAGTATGATCTTAACATTACCATAATTTATTTATGCCTTGGTTACATGTGAACTCTTTAAACTATTGGGGCACTAGTTCTGTTCTGTTTTTGCTATTTCTCCTATTTACTCTGTATCTTGCAGGAGCCCACGTAACGCTGTTACCTGAAGGTAACTGTACACACATATTTAAGAATAAGTGTACATTATTCCATAAAATTGACTTCAGCCATAACCAGCCAAGAGTCCAGTCCGCCTCTGTTTCTCTCCGCCACCACCACCGCACACTGCATTCCACTCTTCGTCATCCCGTTCTGGGGACCACATCCCAATGTGGTAACAACGAGGAAAATGGAACACAAAAGAAAACAGTGACATTGATGGAGGAGAAGACCCCCCTAGTGAGAAGGTTGTTTCGAGGTCATTAGGAACTAAGGGCATCCCACGCTCCTAGACAAGAAGAAGAGATGTATCTTTCTTAATAGATGGAGAGTGTATCCTTTTTAAGCTGCAACATTTATTATGCCAAATCATATTGCCCAACTGTAAAGTTCCTTCTCAGATATTGACAGCATACATAAGAGGTTAAAGGAGGCACTACTTAAAACTCATAGATGCAAATCCAAACACAGGCATCTAGAATATATTAAAAAAGGGTGGCGAAATAAAGGAAATCTTGGTTGAGAGAGAGAACGCCTGGGAATCCTTACATGAGGCAAGTACTAGTAACCAGTAATGAATTCCTCATTATTGAGAGCAGATGAATGCCCTAGGATTGAAGGCGCGATTATGGAATAAGAATAGATTACGTTTTCTTGTATCTACTCCTCTCCCACTGATACACTAGAATAAGAGCAGGAAAACAATCACAATTAAATTAATGACTCCTCCCAAGTGTCCACCATTACTCTCTTTAGTTTGGAGGAAGTTAATACATGCAGGCAAGGGCTGGAAAGATCCTGGCCCGATGCTATTCCAGTGGATTTGTGTAAGGCCAATTCTGCTCTATGGGGGCCCCTAGTGACCTTGGTACCGAGGGCATGCTGTAATATAGGCTACATGGGCAGAATCCGATCTTTAAAAAGAGAGCTTGCCTTAACCCTCCGTGTTATTTCGTACAACAAGTAGCTGATAAGGTGGGTCATCTTACAGGCGATCCAATGCGGCAGCCCCTCGCTGACCCGCATGCCTAAGGAGCCATCTTGCACGGCGAGTCGATACTCTGAATGTGCAGTAAATTATCACTTTATTTCGTTCTACTCCCGCCCCCCCTGTCAGGGCGGAGCGATGAGGCACACCCCCGGTCGGTTCAGGCCCCCCGACCGCCCGAAGGACTAACGGGGCGCCGACGCTGTTTCCTGGAACCCCCTCGGCTCCAGGTTCTTGGCTCAGGCACCCTTACTGTGCCAGGCAGAGGTATTTAGACTGTATCCTTCTGCCGCAGAGGTACCCCTTCTGTACATCTGCTTCCAGATCACCCTGTGACTCCGCCACAGCTCTGGAGGGGGCCCCCGTCGATGACAGAGCCCCCCACCCACCTACCTACTTCATCTCGCTGTTTCGTACCACTTGTACATCCAGGAGGGATATGTTCACCCCCAGTCCAGACAAGTGTACCCAACCTAAGAGCATTCTTACAAGGCAACAATTTTATAGCCCGCAGATGGTGCGGCACGTGTAATTAGGGCGCCATCGGGAAAGCCTCTCTTAAGTCCCTGTGGAACATTTGCCACGGTATTTCGCCTCCAATTGTACTTTGTTTCTCTTGTAACCTGCCCCTTGTCACTTTTCCCTTCTGAATGCACTGTTAGCTACCTCATGTATTTGTTCACCTAGTGGCGTTACTTATCCCCGCACATCACATTCGGGATCTATTACAGAGGCACCCTTCACCTTGAACCCACCATTGCCGATGTAACCCTTTACTTTAAGCCCATTATTCAGATGCTTAAGCCTGATAGTGACCATTGTATTTTGGGTGAGTGATTTAGTCTCTCCTCCTTTACTAAGCCTTTAGGTGCACCTCTATCATAGTACCCTTCACCACACCACTATGGAGATTTCTTGGAACGGTTCTTAGGACACGCCCTTAGTTACATAAGCCGCACCTCTGATGGGGATTGCTTAGATACGGTTCTTAGGCCACACCCTTAGTTACAAAAGCCACACCTCTTACAGAGATTCCTTGGCGGTTAGTTGTTTTTGTCCGGACATATTATACGGGGGATCGGCGGGTGACTATTAGCATTATTGTATCTGCTGATAATGGCAAACCAGTGATATTTGTCCAAGCAAAGTGGTGGGCTTGTGAAAGACATGTCCAGTGCTGTAATAATCATGACCGTGAATGTCCTGGCAACTCACTGCAAGATCGTTATTTGAGATTGGTTAGAGCCCGCACTAGCAGATGCCCATAGCCGTCAAATGTCATTCCCAGTTCTCTGTTGTATTGCAGTATTTCCCTCTAAATATACTGTATTTTCCCTTGTAACCGTTGTTTGCCTTTGCTGCTTGCACAAGTGCCACCATCGCCTACATTACGTTTGTTCTAGGCCTGAGTGTCTAGCACATATTGCAGTATTTTACCTCCAATTGTACTTAGTCTCTCTTGCAACCCGCACACTTATCACTTATCCCTCTGCAATGCACTGTTTGCTACCTCATGTATTTTGTTTGCTTCACAATTGTCACTTTAGCTCATGTAACTTAACGTCTGCTTTTGTACGATTATTCCCTGTCATTTTTTGTACTTATTGTGAAGAGCTCCGCCTTCAGGTAACGTCCGTGCTACATAAAACGCATAAATGAATTAAATAGCAAAAAGTTGACCTCGAGCAAATGAAGGACTGCCTCATTCAGGATGACGTACCTATCAACCTTGCATTGCATAATTGATTTTTATCGTGAGAGCCAGGAAAGGGGGCTGTGCCGCCTGCTAGAGCACTTGGTGTTCAGAATCTTTACTATCATATTTGAATATATGTGCATAAAACCAATTCCTTCTCCGTAAGGGGCTGGTAGCCAGGTAGCCAGAAGGTGGCGATAGTGAGCTATTACAGTTGTTCATCACGAAGCCTTGTCGGGAATGTATTGCTTCCTTGATGAAACAAGTTCATGGGCGGTTTCGACTGGCGCCCCTAAACAACAGTTTTAATATGCCATAATTCCAACTTTGTTGAGCCTGTCTGTGCACTGCTAGTACAACCAGATATATTAGCTAATAATCTGTTACATAACGTATCAATCACTGTGCGCTCCATGTCACCTACCGAACACTCTGCCATGTATGTACCACCAGAGCTCGCTCCTACAAATGGATGCATTCTCAATGTATACATAAACTCGCTCTGACCTAACGATGGAACTGTTTAAATTTAAAACTACAGCAGGTGTGTGACGTAGTCAGTAAGGAAGACACATAAGCTAGCCTGAATTGTCATATACACTTCACTTTAAAACATGAAGACACCTTTGCGTCATAATTGGTGATGTTGTAATGCTTTCAGTGGCATTGGACCCGGACTAAAATAAGGGCAAAATATAATTTAAGGATGGAGTGCTATTTCAGAATGCTGCACGTTTAGTTGAATGATATTGTATTAATATGTCAAAACATCCGAAATGAACAATCCTGAAGTGTTGTGGTTTACTGCATAATACTGCAGTGCCTTTTAGGATTACATGTGTGAGTTAGACACATTTGGATTTATGCTTGCATTTAACCTCGTGCCAAAGCCTTGTGGTGATTGCAAGATAAGTGCTTTTATTTAATTAATTGGTTCCAGCCATCTGCCCATTACATACTCCTTCGTCCCTGCTGCCCTCGCTGGGAGACGAATATGGCTCTTAAAGCATACACTAGGTGCTGCCGGTGGCAACCCGCAATGGCACAGCACAATGTGACTCCCTTAATGTAAGACGGCCAATATCTGGCATGGATATGACAGCCACTTAGAAAATGTGATTTATGCCAGGGACTACTTATTACTTACCCAGTAGAAGAGCTACCTTAAATGTTAGATACATTAAAGTAGCCCTTTGAGCCCACTTGGGCGTTGCGCGCCTGCTTCCTATCTTACCGCTGTTGGATGCTAACCACTGCATGTGCCCCCTAGTATAATCTTCACCCTTAGTGATTATTTTCCGCTGTCTGCGCGACACGATTGCAGGTACGCCCACATTCCTACGATTATAAAGAAAGAGGGCCTAGACTCGGAAATCCCTAGCGCGAGAGTCCGCCTTCATCATTTCCCAGTCTCAATGCCAATGCCCACCCTCATTATACTGACTGGGCTTAATTCTGCATTGAACATTCCATATCCAGTAGGCACTTCATTATTCCCGGGCTTATTCATGAAGCGATCTTTATCGATTTTCAAATAGAGCTGTCTGCATTTCATCATGGGCACACATTTCAAGATCTGTTTTTGCCAAAAGTGCTGCTTTTAAAATACTTCGTCAAACAGTGTCTCCTAAAATCATTGGCTCTTATTTAGACCATTTTAATTATACCTTGAACTTTAAACAGTAAAGAAAAAGTCTAACCTGTCTGTGCAGCCACACTTCACTTGCCAGACGCCATTTGTTTTCCAGCAAACATGGCGAGCGTGAGACCGGAGTGGACACGAGCAACACGCTCAATTTCGCAAGCCGGTACAAGACGTTGATCTCCTGTGTTACCCACTCGAACAACCCCCCTTTTAATACGGAACTGTCGTTCCAGGAAGATCGTGGGCGTATTTGGAACTAGTTATACAAAGCCCAGACAATTACATACATTTCAAATAAATAAATGCCAACCCACGAGGCCGCGCAAAAACGGCCGGAAACACAACGGCTCAACCCCGTCCGCCCCGAAACAGAAAGCGCCATCCAAAGCGCCCCCTCCCGATGCAGCCCAGGCCAGGACAAGAGCAACAAAGGTCCCGCAACAACCGAGCCCCCAAGACAAGGAACTCGGATCAACACCCTATCCTGCCGCTCAATCTGCGGACCGCCATTACCGACCCCCCCCCCCCCCCCGTGGTCACACCACTGGACCCCATCGACCTGGTCATGCCCAGGGACGGGGCCGGGGAGGCCTAGCAATAGCAACATACCTTCTTAGAAACCCGACGAAGTCAAACGACGCACAACAGCGCAGAGCAGCCCAAGGCACCGACGCGGCAGGAAAGACCGAGCAGCGTGCTGGGCCTGCTATGAAACCCCCCGGGAACGCCCCCCGCCTAGGAGCGCCCTCCCATTGGCCGTTAGCGAGGAGGGGGGTTGGTGCGCTGTAGGCTCCTCTCGCGCGTCGTGTGGTACTAAGACGCTGTCTCGCCCATGCTCCCCTCTGTGTCGCACGGCCAGCGGCAAAGATAGCAGGCCATATTATTCTGAATAGGTTACAAGATTGGGCCGAATCTTATAGCCTATCAGACCTGCAATATGGGTTCCGCCCCGGGACAGGGAGAATAGAGCAGGGACTGAACTTGAGCATGTTAATTGGAAAGTACACTAAGATCAAAGAGGGGAACATTTACTTGGCATTCGTTGATCTGTCATAAGCCTTTGATTGTGTCATCCATGCTAAGTTGTGGATAATTATGAAAGACTTGGGGGTGAAGCATCGATCATCAGTTTATTAAGAGATCTGCATTCGGGATGTAGAGCCAGGGTAAGATATGGAATCAGGGGAGAATGCACCCAACCTTTTAGCATAGAGAGAGGGGTAAGACAGGGCTGTGTCCTAGCACCCTTCCTTTTCTCACTATGTATAAATAGTGTTGGTGCTGACCTAGCTACACAGTCTAAAGATCTTCCACAGAGGGAACATCACCCTGTCCCGGCCCTCCTCTATGCTGACAATGCCGTTGTTATGGCTCGTCCTCCCCTTTGCCTACAGAGATTACTTTCAAATTTTGTTGAGTATATGCAGGACCCTGGTTTGCTAGTCAACCAAACTAAAATATTTATCATGAAATGTGGAAGGAGAACAGCTACTTGTCAAGATTTAAAAATAAAGGGCACTAAAATTGGTTTCACAAATAGTTTTTTATTATTTAGGTATATTATTAGATAATGAATGCTTAGGGACCCATGCTATTTCCGCCAGGAAGCTACAGTTTAAAAAAGCATGTATGGCCTTACGAAACTTTGCCAGACAATTGGGCACGAACCATCCTGATGAGATGATAAAGATTTACAAAGCCAAGTGTCTGAGTGTGGCACTATACAGGGCAGGAGTCTAGGGACACACCAAATGCATGGCATTACAGACGCTGGAACATTAGTTTTTAAGTTACCTTCTTGCCACCCCCACAAATGCCTCTGTAAATGTTTGCCATTCGGAATTGAGGGTTCCGTTCCTTAGTAGTGGTGATTGTTAGGGTAGGGTTGTGGTGGTGGGTAGGGAGGTTGTGGTAGTGTGGTGGTGGTTAGGGTCAGATGGTGTTGCAGTCGTAAGGGTGATTGTTAGTGTGGTGGTGGTGGTTGTTAGGGTAGAGTGGTGGTGGTGTTGGTTGGGGTAGGATGGTGGTGATTGTGGTTAGGGTGGTGGAGCTTAGGGTAGGATGGTGGTTAGTAGGGTGATGGTGGTGGTAGTGGTGGTTAGGCAGGTGGTGGGTATGCCAATGGTGATTAGTAGTGTGGTGGTTTGGGTAGGGTGCTGGTGGTTAGAGATAGGTGGTGATTTGGGTGAAAGTTGAGGTGGTGACAGTAGTGGTGACAGTGGTGGTGGTTTTTAGGGCAGAAGGATGGTGGTTAGGGTAGGGTGTTTGTGGTGGTGGTTGTTAGGGCTGTGGTGTTGGTGGTAGCTTGGGTGGTGGTGGTTTATAAGGTAATGATATAGGTGGTGGTTAGGGTGATGAGGGTGGTGGTTAGGGAAGTGGTTATGGTGGTTGTGATTATGGTGCTGGTGGTTAGGGTAGAGTGGTGGTGGTTAGCGGGGTGGTGGTGATTGGTAGTATGGTGCGTAAGGTGGTAGTGTTTAGGGTGCTGTGGTAGGAAGGTGGTAGGGGTGGTGGTGGAAGATGCGTTGCGTGGATCCAGATCAAAGAAGCACCATGCAGCAGAAGTAATGTGTTAGTTACAAGATGCGGCAACGCTGCTGCGAGGTCCTAATATATTGTTGTCAAGTATCCCATCGATGGGGCTTGAGATGCGAAGTCCAGAGTTGGAGTTGCGACGCACTGCTGGTGAAGCGTTGGAACTGAGAAGCTGCAAGGCTGTGTTGCGGAGCCTGACATTGTCGCCTAGGCTCCCGTCAACGAGAGATGTGAGGACCTGGGTCAGAGATGCGCCATGCCTTTTGGCGATGTGTCGATTCCGAGGACTGCAAGGGCGATGCGGGCCTTCTGCCCTGGGTCGAATCCATGCAGCAGCTGATATGCATTGGTTTTGCTGAAAGATACACCGCTCATCCGAGGAGATGCATCAGTTCTGCTTGGTGATTCACCGCTCAGCAAAGAAGATTGTGTCTGTTCCATGGTTAAGCACCTTAGGCCCACTTCCAATGGTCCAGGACTGGGGTAGCACCACCTGGTTGGGTAGACTCACAGATGGCTGAGTCCAGGTGCTGGGAGGTTGAAAGCCTGTTATGTCACTAAGGCTCCAGATCAAGGGGGCAGCTAACTAACACTTGGAGTCACTCTGGGTTCAAGAGAAGCAGGTCCAGTCCTTCTCACCCAGGCAAGAGGGCAGCAGACAGCAGGTCAGCACAGCAAAGCATGAGTCCTGCAGAATAGCAGTCCAGCAGCTCAGCAGTCCTTCTTCCTGCAGAGTATCCACAGGTCCAGAAGTGTGCTGAAGTGGTGGTGAGGTCCTTCTTTTATACACATCTGTGCCTCTGAAGTGGGGATAACTTTCTAAAGACATGGCCTTTGAAGTGCACAAATAGCCTACTTCCCCTGCTCTGGCTCCAGACTAACTACAGGGTGTATGCAACCTTTTGTGTAGGGACAGGACACAGCCTATTCAGGTGTAAGTTAGGCTGCATCCAGCTTCTCCCTTCCATTCTGCCAGTGATGGCCCATTGAGACACACCTAAGCTACCATTGCGTGTGACTGACTAGGAGTAATACACAAAGCACAACTGCCAACTACACTCAGTCATATGACCAGAGACAGGCTGCAAGCACTGAATATCTAAGGTAAAAAATGCCAATTTTCTAAAAGTTGCATTTTCATATTTTTTATTTAAAATCTAACTTCACCATAAGTTAGGATATTAGTAAGATTCCAGAGACCCCAAACTTGAACAAGTTATATCTTCTCAGTTGGAAATTGTACGTATAAAACTTAATAAGGCAAACCCAATGTTTTCCTATAATAGACATAGGCCTTACATTAGAGAAAAAAACAATTTAAACGTTTTTCACTACCAGAAAACTTAAAAGTACATGTCCTGTTCTTTAAATACATTGCACCCTTACCTCTCGGCTGACCAGGGCCTACCCTAGGGGTGACTTATATGTACTAACAGTGAAGGTTTGTGCCTGGCAAAAGGTTTTTTGCCAGGTCAAATGGCAGGATAAACTGCACACACAAGCTCTGCAGTGGCAGGTCTGAGACATGTTTAAAGGGCTCATTAAAAGAGTGGCACAGTCAGTGTTCCAGGTCCACTAGTAGTATTTAATTTACAGGCCCTGGGCACATATGGTGCATTTTACTAGGGACTTATAAGTAATTTAAATGTGCCAATTTGGCATGAGCCAATGTTATCATGCTATCAGGAATAGCACAAGCACTTTATCGCTGGTTAGCAGTGGCATGATGCGTAGAAACCTAAGGCCAGCAAAAATGATATCAGTAAAAACAGGAGGTCTAAAGGCAAAAAGTAAGTGGGGCACCATGCCAAGGATATGTGGTCTAACAGGGTGGGTGTTGTTGTTAGGGTCGGGTGGTGGTTGTGGTTGCTGTTAGGGTGATGCTATTTAGCTTGGTGGTTTTGGTTAGGATGGTGGGTACGGTGGGGGTTAAGGTGGAATTGGGTACAGGGGTGGTTAGGGTTGTAGTGATTCTTAGGGAGATTAGGGTGGTGGTAGGAATGGTGGTTAGAGTGATGATGGTGGTTATGGTGGTGGTTGGGGTGAGGGTGGCGGTGAAGGTGATGGTGGTGGCGGCTAGGGTGGTAATTAGGGTGGTTGTGATTAGAATGGTTGTGGTTAGGGTCAGGTGGTGGTGGTAGTGGTTAGAGTGGTGGTGGTTAGGGTAGAGTAGTGGTGTTTAGGGTGGTAGTAATAGTTAGGGCGGTGGTAGTTAGGGTAGAGTGGGGGTGGTGAGGGAGGTGGTGTAGAAGATGGTGGTTGTGGTGGCTAGGGTAGGTTGATGGTGGATAGGATAGAATAGGGTGGTGGTGATTGGTTACAGTGGTGGTTGTGATTAGGATGGTGGTGGTTAGGTTGGTGCTGGTTATCTGGGTAGTTGTGGTTAGGATGGTGGATAGGGTGGTGGGGGTCATGGTGATAGTGGGAGGTGCTGGTGGTAGGCTGTTCGGGTATTGGTGGTTGGGGCAGTAGTTAGGGTGGTGGTTTTGGTAGTAGTAGGGTGGTGGTGGTGAGAGTGGTGCTTACAGTGGTTGCAATTACAGTGGTACTGCAGTCTGAGATATGCTTTTATACAACACAGGGCACCTCTGGAGAAGAGATACCAGGACTTTGGTGATACATTGCAAGTGAGTGTTGGGAAGAAAGGGGATACATTTTTGATCAGGGCCATATATGTAAATAATCTTTAATGTGACTGTTTACTTGTAAAAATTGTATGTTTTATATAAACTTGAATGTACAGAATTCATTGGATTCCTAGTTCTGATATATAAATGTATTTCCAGTATATGTAAATGTTGATATTGATTTTGTATAAATGTATATATGTTTTTTGTGGTACAGTCATGGTCTGTTGCATTCACTTTTCTTTTTTGTACAATAGGATGTATGAAAATCTGTTTGAAAATATGTATATATCTGATAAGCATTATACCAATTTTTTTATATGTTTTAATTTATTCATCCCTAATGAAGTTCGCAAGGATGAAACGCGTTGGCTGGGCTGATTATTTGTCTGTATCTACAAGAGAAAAGAAGCAAAACGAGAAATTTTTCTTCGAGCCCATGTGACTCCAGTGTATTACACAGTGATTCCTGACAAGATGTTCATGGGATAGCAACTCTCTTAACTTTTAAGAATAATATATGTCTAGATAAGATGTTTTATCTTTGTAAAAAAAGGATTTCTATGTGGTGTTTCTTGGGTAGTAAGATCACAAACAGTTGAGCATTTTTGATAGTTTACTGACAATACAGATAATACGCGAGTGCGATTGTCTTATAGCCTTACTGCCCTTTTTTCGTTGAACTTAAAAAACCTGGCTAGGTTAGTGTTACTTTAAGGGTTTTAATGTGCCATTGCGAGCGGAGAAGGAGGGTAGTTTTGGCATACTGGACGCAGCTGTGTGCAACCTCTGACCAGACTGATGAGGCATAGCAGACCATTTAACTAGGTTGAACAATCTTTTTTAACTATGACCAAGTAGGTGACTCCCTTGTAAAGAGGGTCCGATCATAACAATATAAGTGTGGGAAAGGCTCATTATCCTTTTCGTCCTGAAGAAGCACCACAGATCATTTAGAGACCATGGAGGCACGATACATGTTGACCTATGTTTTACTTCACTAAGTTACACAGGGGCACATTAGAACCCCTAAAGTAGTAGTGACCTATCCAGGCTTTTTAACCTGGCAGGGGATTCTATACATTAAAGGTTAATCGGACATCCCTTACGCAGTTTTAACTCAGTTTGTCTCACACATCACAAACCACCCCACCTGAAAACACTGGCACTCATCAAAAGGCGATAAAAATAAAAGATCTTGCTAAAGTGACCCTTCGGTAGACCCTTAGGGCATTGCAGTGCCTGCCCGACGAGGAGCGCCCTCCCCATAATGATTAAGGTCAGAAGGGTGCTACAAGGGACTTGATTCAAAAAACAAAATATACTTAGTTGGGAGTCGTATTCAGAATATCGCACTCCAGTGTATCAACAAGATATCAGGTGGAAAAAATCAAACAAATGAAATAAATCACTGGAAGGAGGAGAATGGAAAATAAAAAATACACGGAAAGAATAAAAATGTATTCATAGAAAATTTTATAAGTTTTTAGAAATGTAATTCAAACAAAAATGCATGGGGAGACATTTGAGAAAATGAATTTGAGCAAAAAAGTTATGAACAGAGGTATGAGCAACTTAAACACATCAGTTCAAAACTTGACATCAACTCCTGATAATTACGACAAACAACCAAAATAATTAATTAACAATGGTTGTAGGCTTGTTCCAACGAAACGATGATGGAGATGATGGGAGTGTCGACGTTTCGGTCTATAATGCTGTCGTCATGAAGACCATCATCAGGACCAAACAATTCATTGCTGGTAAAAAAAAACTGGAAATTCACACTTGAACCCTTCTCTCGGAAATGAGAGGTCACGACCGCTTGGTGTGGGAAGTGGATCTTAAAGGTGGCATATAGTGGACGCTGTGGTGTACATCGTTATAAAACAGTCGTCTTGGGTAGAATGCCGAATGAGATTGGAATTTGTGAGATTCAGCGATTCGTAGTAAATCAGCCGGAGACGGGTAAAGTTTCACAAACTTTAAGATCCACTTCCCGCACCAAGCGGTTGTGACCTCTCATTTCCGAGAGACGGCAATGAATTGTTTGGTCCTGATGATGGTCTTCATGACGACAGCATTATAGACCGAAACGTCGACACTCCCATCATCTCCATCATCGTTTCGTTGGAACAAGCCTACAACCATTGTTAATTAATTATTTTGGTTGTTTGTCGTAATTATCAGGAGTTGATGTCAAGTTTTGAACTGATGTGTTTAAGTTGCTCATACCTCTGTTCATAACTTTTTTGCTCAAATTCATTTTCTCAAATGTCTTCCCATGCATTTTTGTTTGAATTACATTTCTAAAAACGTATAAAATTTTCTATGAATACATTTTTATTCTTTCTGTGTATTTTTTATTTTTCATTCTCCTCCTTCCAGTGATTTATTTCATTTGTTTGATTTTTTCCATGTGATAACTTGTTGATACACTGGAGTGCGATATTCTGAATACGAATCCCAACTAAGTATATTTTGTTTTTTTAATCAAGTCCCTTGTAGCACCCTTCTGACCTTAACTATTAAGTGCCCAAGCCTACAAGGGTAAATTGGGTTTCCCCTGCCTGTACTACCTCCCCATAATGAAGCAAGAAATCCCTAGGGCTGTGCGAGGGCAACAAGAAACAGTCCTGGTGACTGTCCCTAATGTCCTGTCTAGAACCTATATATCTCTGTTGTGTCTTTCTCTCTCAGGAACAGTGACCCTGCATTTGATTTGATCATCCTAATACACCATATATATATTACAACAGGGCATAATAAGCACTATTATACAATACCAAGATTTGTGGGTGTAGTAATTTGGGAGTTCCAGGGTACGGTTCCTCATTTATCTCCTGGAAGAGCTTCTGTGGAAGGCCTGTGGAATTCTGAACACACCTGCGCTCCTTACAGCGCAGCCGACAGGAATGGGCGGGGATAAACTGACTGTTTTCCTTTTCTCCATAGAGGCCAAGGCAATGCACTTGCCTCTAAGGGCTAAGGAAATCTACTGTGTATAACCCCTAAAAAAAGTGGCTTATGACAAACATTTCCACAGGAAGCTGATACTGGGTGGCTATGTTTTCTTTAAATTAACATCTGGAGCAGGGTACGGTGGGGCACGGGTGCATGGTACCTCTGTAGTGAGTATAAATATTCACACACCATTACATCCCCCTTCTTTTACCAGTTCAGTGTCATCCCCAACAGCAGACAACCTGCGAACCCTTGATCAGTACAGAACACCTCCTCACAGACTTGAAGAAATCGGGGAGCATCGTTTACAACAAAACTTTTACCACACACTACCATTACAACGCAGGAATTACAACGAAAGTCGTTACAACGACTTTCGCTAGAGGGCGCTGTTGGATAGGGAATAGTTTAATTTTCTATCTAACACCTTCCCTACTATCCACGGGGACTGGAGTTGGAATAGAAAATTAAACTATTCCACTATCCAGCGACCCCCAACGTAAGTCGTTGTAACGACTTGCGTTGTAATACCTGCGTTGTAAAGGCATGCGTGGTAAAAGCATGGGTTGAAACGTCATACAACCGAAGAAATCCAACTACATTACCCCACCATGAAGGGACTGCTTGCCACCCCTCCAGGCCTGCATCACCTTCCAGAAAAGAGGCACTCTTTACAAGGCCATCACAAATGGCACTCCTGCATACACTGTCCGTGAAGAATTCCACTTCAGGTGGAGAGTGCCAAACTAGGGGTCCAGACATATCTAAACTGGAGGTGAAAAAATGCATAAAGGAACATACCTGCAGCCGGGCCTTCTCCTGAGACCCAGTGCCTGAAACATCATTCAAACCACTGTCAGAGTCTACCCGCAGTTGCCATTCAGCAAGTGCGGTCGAAAGAGCACCAGCTGCCAAAACAGTTGGAACCAACCTCTATCCTGTGTATAGTTATGAATCGTGTCCTACTTTGCTCATCAGCTAGGTTAGTACTGCTGAAATACTATACATACAAAAATGCATACGGGCAGATTTACTAACATTTCACACAATCCCAGGGCTGGACTGGCCATAGCGGGCACCGGGCGTTTCCCCGGTAGGCCGCTAGGGTGGGGGCCGGTTTTGGGCCCCTAGGGGGCCGTTTTTGTTACCAAGAGTCGGCAATATTGGCCCACCTGTAACAAAATCGGCCGAAACCAGCCCTTTCAAACTGCTTGGCTGCACTCCCCCTCACCCCAGGTGGGGCCGGCTGAGCAGTTTGCCAGGGCCGGTTTCTGTTCCCACTCTGGCCCTGCACAACGCAGCACAGCAAGGTAACTAGATGCATTACATGACAGGGAGACTTAAAAATGTGCCTTATTTACAAGTATGTGGTGCATTTCTGCTGCCTCTTTGCCCTGGCGTACTGAATGCTGTTTAGTGCCAATACAGGCACACTCCCACCATGGTGCAAGGATGCCTACGTTACGAGTAGGATTGTTTTTGTGCTGGACGGGACATCTTCCTGCTCAAAAATAATGCTCAAAGGCATTTTACTTTTTACATAGAACAAGCATTGGTAAAGCCAATAGGTCTCGCTTGTGCAAGAGCTATTGGCTTGGACAATGTGTTTTAGCCATGTTGTACAGCAGCGTGACAGCTGTTCACCATGGGTAAATGTTAGTGGCATAAAGGAGAGTGTTGTGGAGTGGAGTGGAGTGGAGTGGATTGGGGTGTCTTGGAGTAGTGTGCAGTGGCGTTGAGTGGCGCAGAGTTGCGTAGAGTGGCGTGGAGTAGAGAAGAGTTGAGTGTTGTGGAGTTTCATGGAGAGAGTGGAGTGTTTTAGAGTGGAAGGGTGTAGAGTGAAGTAGAGTGTGATAGAGTGAAGTAGCATACAACAGAATGGAGTGGCATAGAGGGTGGTGCGTAGAGTGAATTAGAATGTTGTAGAGCAGAGTGGCTGCTGTAGAGCGGAGTAGATTGTCAGTGGAGTTGCATAGAGTGTAGTAGTGTAGTAGAGTGGAGTGGCATAGAGTGAATTAGAGTGTCGTAGAGTGAAGTGGTGTAGAGTGGAGTGATGCAGAATGGAGTAGTGTGTCGTAGAACACTGGAGTAAAGTGGCATGGAGTTGTGTAGAGAGTTGTAGAGTGGAGTAGTGGCGTTGAGTGCAGTGGTATAGAGTGCATTCATTTTGAAAAAAGTGGTGTAGAGCACATTGGTTTAGAGTGCAGTGAGGTAGAGTAGAGTGGTGTAGAGTGCAGTGGTGTAGAGGAGAGTTGCATAGAGTGGAGTGCCCCAGCGTAGAGTGCAGTGGAGCAGAGTGGAGTAGAGTGGCATAGAGTGCAGTGGTTAGAGGAAAGTGCAGTGGCACAGAGTAGAATGGGGCAGAGTCGAGGCGAGTGGACACAGTGGAGTGAAGCACCGTAGGTTGCAGTGGCGTAGTGTGGAGTGGCGCAGAATGGGGTGGCACAGAGCAGATTGTTTCAGAGTACAGTGAAGTGGTGTTGAGTGGAGTGGTGCGGGGTAGAGGGCAGTGGCGTACAGTGCATTTGTGCTGAGTAGATTAGAGTGGATTGGCATAGAGTGCACTGGCTCAGAGTGTGGTGGTACAGAGTAAAGTGCATTGGTGTAGAGTGCAATGGCATAGAGTGCAGTGTTGGAGATTAATGTGGCATGGAGTGGAGTGGTGCAGAGTAGAGTGGAGTGGCCTAGAATGTAGTGGTGTAGAGAGCAGTGGCGAAGAGTGCAGTGGCTCATAGTACAGTAGAGTAGGGTAGAGCACATTTGCATAGAGTAGAGTGATGCAGAGGAGAGAGGCGTAGAGTGGAGTGGTGAAGAGTAGGGCGCAGTGACACACTGCGGAGCGGCGTGGTGAGGGTGGTGAAGATTAGAATGCATTGGCAAGGAATGGTGCAGAGTGGAGTATGCCTGGTCTGGTAGCGCACTGCGATTATAGGCAACACATCATCTATTGAAATGATCATTACATTTTCACATACCTACACTTTTACTGATTAAAGTATACAGCCCACAAAAGATAACGTGTGGAAACATCATCACCTATTGTATTGATTTTTGTTATCATATTAAAATACTTGTTTTCACCCCACTTCAGAATAAATAAAAAATGTGCTTTATTTGTTCTACCTTAATTCTTTTTTTTTCATTTCAAAGAAGTTTTTATTGGTTGTTTCAGCATCAACATACAATGAGTAGAACCAGTAGCATAATTAGAGTCAGAATTTCACGGGCGAAAATTACAGTACGCTACTTTACATCAAAAGGAAAATGTCAATACAGAAGTACATAGCTGATATCTTGCCGAAAGTAGTAGAGCATATATCTTATACTCAATAACATTTTAGTCACAGTCATTTTACTCAAACAACATTTTACTCATCCAAAAAAAAAAACCACCATGATAAATAATACAATGATGGGAGTCTGCAAACACATGGTAATGGATCGTGGACGGTGTGAGACCAGTTTAAGGTGGCTTATGTGTCGTGAAATAGTTGTCAAGAGTTGACCACAGTTTTCTCGTGGGAGGGCGCCACGGTGTCTGTTGGAGCGCTACATTATCTGCACCACGTAAGCTGATTATCCAATTCAGCCACCCTGCGAAGTTGGCTTTGCTGGTATCTTTCCAGTTACTAAGGACTGTCTTAATCGCCGCTGTGAGTAGGAGATCAAGTAACGCCTTATCATCTGCGTCAAGGGAAGGGTCCTGGGTGAATCCGAAAACTAAGTAAGGGAGCTCTTTAGCTGGTGTAATGTGGAATAGTTTTGAGAGAAACTCGAATATCTTCTCTCAAAAATGTGCTACACAGTCGCATTCTAGGATAATGTGTGATAAATCACCTTCCGCACGTTTGCAATTCCAGCAAAAGGCGTCTGGGCTGATGTTGTGTGCAAATAATCGCGCCGGAGTCCAGAAGGCCTTATGAAGGAGCCAGTATTTTGTCTGAGATGGTGTAGGGCTGATTTTGTGTCTCGTGCAAGATACCCATGTACTGGTCCATTCTATTTCTGTGATTGGCCTGGACGAAAGATTATTCCAGAATTGTGTGATTGGGACAGTGAGGCTAGATTGTTGGGGAGGACTGAGTCTATAGAGGAAGGAAACCTGATGGCCTATTCTTTTTAATCTGGCAAGGTATGATGGGAGGGAGGGTGGTGTCAGGGAGAGTTTGGTTTTGGACAGTGCTGTTTTTACGTTTAGAAAGTTGTAAAATTCTATTGGTTCAAGATCGTATTTGATTTGCAAGTCACTGAATGGAATAGAATATGACCCCGCAAATAGTTGATATGGGAACAGTATGCCTTTTTTGATCCATGTCGCATTGTGTAGAGGTTTACCCTTGTACAATATGTTACGGTTGTTCCATAAGGATTCCCATTGTGAGCCCCGTATGCTGTTTTCTAGGATTCTGTCAAACTTCAGAAGAGCAGATTTTGTATTATGAAATATTGATTTAGAGCGGGTTAGTTTGTTTAGATTTGACGAAAGAGCCGCGCTAGGGGCAATACCATCTAGAATTTCTTTCTCAATTTCTAGCCACACTGGAGTATAGTCAGGTGAAGGTGCGAGCCAGTGGGCTCCCTGCTTGGCTAAAAATTCTGATATATATTCTGAAATATCTGCACATTTGACCTCTGTCTTTGACTGCACAGCAAATGTGACGAGATAAGCACAAGATTTTAAGGTCTGTTTACAGAAATCGAGCACTAGTGGAAGAATACTTTAAATAGGATATGGCTACAGAAGGGTGGGCTACAAACTGCAAAGCCAATGGTAAGCAATGGGTAGAATGCATTCCCAGGGAATCTTTCTCAATGCCCCCAAGATGTTGTTAGCAAACCAGACAGCTGCGCTGTCTGAAAGGCTTCGACCTAAAAAGGAAGTAACAAGGAGACATAAAGATATCTCTCCTCGTTATGCCTGGGAGGAGTACCATTTTGATGCATTCCCAGGGTTACAACTCTTTGTAAATTTGGGAATGTGCCAATATCCATGGGTGGATGCATCGGAACGCCCACACTCCACCCATGGAATGACTCCCTACTGCAAGGTAACAAAAAACAGCAAAACGTGCAGCCTTGCTTCACCTTGGATTTAATAAACTACGCTGAACCTCACCAGGTGGCTTTGCGTGGCCTAGTAAATCCCACTATAGGGCTTGCGTCGCCTGGCTTGATGCAAGGGCAATGGAAATCCTTTGTATATCTGGCCCATACTGCTACTTGGTGTGATGTCACCTTACCCTTTGCTGCGATGCCATGTTGCTGGTTGCTGTGATGCCATGTTTCTTCTTGCCCTGGTGCCACATTATTGCTCAGTGCTGTGATGTCACAGTTTATGTCACTCTGGCATAGCAGTGCATCTTACTCTGAAGTCACAGTACCCTTGTTGTGAGGTCACAGTGCCCCTTGCTGGAATGACACAGTGCCCACAGTGCCACTAGGTGGCCCACTGCGATGTTACAATGAGCCTTGCCGTGATTGGTTGCAATGTGAAAGTGACTCTTGCTGTGGTGATGCAATTCCCCTTGGTGTGATGTTACTGTGTCTTTTGACATGATGTCACAATGTCCCTTGCTGGGACGGCACAGTTATTGTGCCTGTGATTGCACAAAGAACCTCACTGTGATGTCACAAAGCCCCTTGCTGTGGTAACACAATGCTTTCTGCTGTGATGCGTCTTGATGTGATGACACAGTGCCATTTAATGTAATGTCACAGTGCTCGTTGCTGTGATGTCACGCTGATTGGTTCTCGCTTCCTGTGATGACACAGCGCCCCTTTATGTGACGTCACAGTTTTAGGACTCCCATGTCAAAGCACCACTTTCTGTGGTGTCACAGTTCCGTTTGCTGTGATGTTACAGTGTCCCTTCTGAGATGGCACAGCGCCCTGTGATGTTCCAATTCCAAAAATTCTTTAGTTCGGCCACATAGGCCATAAAAGATGCAATAAAATACAATACATATGTTTAAAAGACAGTATTTACATATAAAAAAGCTTTCTGCTGAACCCACATGGACTAAATGCAAGGTAGTTCCAGTTCATGGGGACATTTTCTTCCTTATTGTCCATGCTGCCATTAAGTATTTTGACACAGCAAAGACAATGTGGCCCAGAGTGTTAGTTTTCATGACCCTGTAGGCCTGCAGGTATTTCCTGAAGCCCAGGTTCCGACACAACGGTGCTATCCAACGCTTCCTAGGACTCTGATAAGCGTGGCAGACAAACATTATGTGTAGGTCGTCTTCATCCTGGTCTTTACAGCAAGGGCAAAGTTTGTCACCCCCTAGGGACCATTTGCTGGTAAATACTTTGGTGGGGAGTGTACCAAACCTCCATTGAAGGAACAATTTCCTTGCCAGCAGAGGAAAAATAAAATCCATAAAGGGTTCAAAAGCATAAGAATTTTTGGATTCTAAAAAACGTCCCGTCAAGGTGCCGCTATTATGAGCATTGTCCATGTCAACGAGGTTTTTGTTTTTATACAGCTGTACAAGAGATTTACGCGTGATCCTTTGGCAGCCCTGGACTGGGTCATCCCATAAATCTGACAGATTCAAGCTAAAGAGTTCCGCCTTAATAAAAGCCAGCCAGGGAATTTTGCTGTTAGCATTCAGCCTCATTACATGCATAAGATCTTGTCTGTAGTGGTGCAGTTCCTTGGTGCTCCATATCCGGTGCCAAAACTTCACAGGTTTTGACAGGAGGTCTTCGGCAATAGAGGGAAGGCCCAGGTCAAGTCTTAGGGGGAGGAGTGGTGTTCCTTGCGGGAGAGCAAGTAAGCGTCTCAGAAAACTATTTTCCACCCCTGCCAGAGCCTTCCCTGCTTTGTGTCCCCACAACTCACTACCATACATGGCTGCTGCCTTTGCTTGTGACCTGTATGTTTCCAAGGCCGGGCTTACGGGCTTAAAGGTGGACTTATTAGCCACCTTCAGAAGTGCGCCCGATAGCTGGGAGAGTTTCAGCCTGGATCTCGCTATTTGGCAGTCCCAGGACAAATTTTCTTGGAGTGTGACCCCTAGATATATAAAAGTTGAAACCCTCTCAAGACTAACATCCCCCAGTTTAGGGTTTGGTCTGGCCTTGGCGGGAGGGTTAAAAATCATAAACTTAGTTTTTTCCGTATTCACCTCCAGCCCATGTTGGTGACAGAAAAGGCCAAAACCATCCACAATCCTCTGAATACCCATGGGGGATTTGGAAAGCAGGAGGGTATCGTCAGCAAACATTATTGCCGGGACCCTCCTGCCTGCCAAGAGCGGAGCATCGTTGTCCTTAACAGTGTCAAGATGTTGGATGACACTGTTAATGAAAAGACAGAACAGGGTCGGCGCCAGTACACAGCCCTGTCTGACTCCTCGACGGACCGGGAATTTACCCGAGAGCTTGCCATCCCTCCCACACCTCACTTGTGCATAGTTGTTCTCGTGCAACCTGATGATAATACTAAGGAGGTGGGAGGGTACTCCTAGCTTTTGCAAGACCTCCCATAGTTTCCCTCTTGGGACTAGGTCAAAGGCTGACCTCAGATCCACGAAGACCATGCACAGCCTTCCTCCCTCTAGCGTAACCGTCTTCCAATATAGGAGAAGGAGTCGGAAGATCTGGTCCATGGTCGACGTGTTCTTTCTGAAGCCAGCCTGAAGGGGGCTCATGATGTCATTGTCCTCCACCCAGTCCAGGAGGTGGTTAAGGATGAGGCGCGCAAAAAGCTTTTGGGGTACATCTATTAGGCTAATAGGCCTGTAATTGGCGGGGAGCAGAGTGGAACCTTTCTTGTGGATCGGGACAATCTCTGCCCCCAGCCAAGACCCGGGGATTGCCATACCTCCAAGAATGGCATTAAAAAGGATGAGGAGGTAAGGGCCCCAGATGTCCGGGTGGTGCCTAAAAAGATCCCCGGGTAACCTATCCAGACCTGGTGCCTTCCCCAACGATAAGTGCTCTAGGGCCACCTTCACTTCCCCCAGGGATAGTTCCATGCGAGAGTCATGGGAGCCTAAGGGAGCCAACACAGCTGTGTCAGGGCAGGAATTAGTGTCTTGGTAAAGAGCCCCAAAGTGGGCCTCCCACACCACAGGGGCAATGTTGGGTTCAGTTGCTTCTTTTAGTTGCCCTATCCCATTATTTACAAGGGCCCAAAATTTCCTAGAGTCCCTGACTTTTAGGGCATCGTGAAGGTCCTGCCAGTGGTTCCAGTCCCACTCAGTCCTGGCAGTCGCCATCACTGATTTGTAATGCTTCCTAAGGTCACGTACCTTGTCCTTATTGGACCCCTCTTTTATTGCAGCAATAAGTTCAGATTTTGCTGCCCTACAGGAGGAGGTATACCAAGTGGGAGCGTGGGTCCTTTTCTTTCTGATTGGCACCTCTGGATGAAATAACTCGGCCAAGTCCCTCACTAAATCCAGATGTATGTTGCCCAGTTTCTCATTATATTCCGAGGTACATGATTCATTTAGAAGTGCTTCCACCTCCATGAACCTGGGGAGTGCCAACTCATATAGCTTGCTAATAGCCTCTTCTGAACTCACAAGCTTCCCCCACTTAACCCGACGCCTGTTTGTTGTAAGGAGCAAATCCCCCGTATCTTCTCCTCCACTTTCTACGGATATGCCCGCTGGGGGCAAGGGCCACTGGATGTTTAGACAGAGGGCGTTGTGGTCACTATCAGACCTCTTTATTACCCTAAAGTCGAGGACTTTTGGCCAGAGCGTAATATCTAGCATGATATAATCAAGCCTCGACTCATGGCCCCTCCTGTTAAAAGTACACACTGAGGGGGTATCGGAAGGGGTGCGACCATTACAAGCCCTCAGTGCGTAGTTCAGGGTAAGGGACATGAGTTGTATTGCTAGGGGGGACCAGGCTTTGGGGTGGGGGGAAGACGAGGGTGGAACCCCCCAGTAATCATCCTCGGTCGTGAGGGCACCCTCCAGAAGACCCTCCAGGGGTTCAAAGTGGCAGTTGAAGTCTCCTCCAAGCACCACCTTGAAGTCTCCCGGAAGTTGACCCAAAAGGGAGGATAGATCATGTAGGGTCGGTGATTCATTTAGCGCGGCAACTGGTCGCGAGTAGACATTAACAATAGCTCACGGAGGTTTGCCAGGCCACGTGAGCCGAACACACTGAATGTCCTGCGAGAACGTAGGGACCTGTTCTGCCTGACATCCAGTGTGACTCGCAATCCAGATTGCCAAGCCACCTGACGGTCTCCCCTTCCCACTCCATTTAGCAGGGATTTCAAATATTTCAAACCCTCTCCTGGTTAGGCTACCCCTCGCCCATGTTTCCTGCAAAAGGAGGATATCACTGCTACCCACTAGCAGATCCCACTCCGGTGAGCCTTCCTTATTTGCAATTCCTGCCACATTCCAGGAGAGAATTCTCAGCCCCGGGTCTGATGGTATAGTACCTTGATCTATGGTAGGAATTTGCACAGCGGCTAGGGGTGGGTAGGTGTCTAGGGAAGCAATGTTGCACACCTCAGAAGACGATGGCCCAACCAATTCCACGACCCCAGGTTGCAAAATGTGGCCAGACCAGGTGTTTGGTGGGGGCCCCTGTTGACCCAGACTATCATCCATGTTAGCCGTTCGATCTTTAGCAATATCCTGTGGGTCATGTTCAGTTACTGGGGCTATTCTCGGTCCCCCCCAACTTTGCACCTCGTCCACCATCTTCCCAGGGCTGAAGGAGATCTCCCCGGTTTGTGGTCAGTCGACCTGATCTAGGCAAGAAAATCTGTTATGATGAATGAAATTGGCCTGTCCAGGTGGTAAGTAATGCCTTGGTCTATAACGTGAGCCATCTACAGCAAAGCCTACTCTAGTCCACCCCTTCTCACACCCTCCCTCAGTGCTACCAACATTAGGGTAGAAGTGTGATAGGGGTACTAACTCAATATTGGACTTGTCAGGCCTTACAAGCCAATTGCAAATGTAGTTGGCAACATGTGGGCTTTTGAAACTTACGATAATGCAATCCCCTGCCCTGTTCTTTGGGGTAAGGCCAATCCAAGGGATCCTCCTGACCATCAAGACCTCACCTTTCAGGTTTGGTGGGAGCGGCCTATTAATACTAAGCCAGCTTATGACTTTATTTCGTAAGGAGTCTTGAGGCTCCCTAGTATCACCAGTTAACTCAGGTACTCCCACCATGATTGCTGTATATGGGACTGCTTCTGGGGGCAAATTGACCACCCTGCGCCTATCAGGGAGGGGAGTGGTACCACCAATGGGGCCATTAATGGAATTCACTGCCACCCCTGGTAGTGGCGCAGGAGGTTGCTTAGATCTCCTAGGGGCCGGGACAGGGGGCCTAGGCACTGGAGGTGGCACTGTGTGCGTCTGAGAAGCAGACGCACCATTTGTGCTCTGCAGTACCGTATTAGGGACCTGGGACAATACAGAGGACAGCGGTCTATTCCCAGAACAGACCTGGGCAGCCACAGGTACGTCAGTAGCTGACCCAGGGCTCTTCCTTGTTTGGGGGTTTTCCAAGGACTTAAGTCTACTCTCTATGGCGTCCAATTTGGCTGAAATAGGGGTTAGCAATTCCTTAATGGTTACTATAAGTGAGTTGATTATTGTATCAGTACTATTTGGAGTTACCCCACCAAAGATGAATGGGCCCGAGGTTAAAGATGGGGCCTCAGGTGCTGGGGAGGCCAGGTGATCTGACCTAGACCCTGACAGGATAAGGTCAGGGGAGGCCGAAATGTCTGTACTGACATCCTGGTTAGGCTCGATAATATCAACTTTGGCCCTTTTTGCCTTCTTTAGTTTCCTGGGCCTTTTCCTTTTTGGGGGTTGTACCATTCCACTGCCTGCAGGCTCTATGAGCAGGACAGCCTGTCCCGTTTCCTGCATGTCTGCTCCCATATTGTCCGGAGTGGCAGAGTGTTCAGAAATCCCAGATGGCCGGGAAGAGTTCCTATCCCTCTGTGCTAAGGGAGTCCTCAACTGCTGGAGGACCGACTCTATGGTCTGATCAATACTGTCCATTAGAGACATATGAGTGGCATCCGGTGGCATAGATGTACTAGCATCTGTAGAAAAGGCATCCCCTTGATCCAGAAACACGCTTTCGGAACCCATCTCAAGGTGCGTTTCTGTGACTGATTGGCATTTGCTAACTAGAATACTCGCCTTTGGGAAGAATTTTTCCAAAGTACTTAATCCTTGTTGAGCAGACTTACTCCGTGAGGTTCTGGTCGCCATTGCAGAGTAAATGTAGTGGGGCTGGGGGGAAGAGAGCGTCAGAGGGGTGGCCCGGTCCGGTCTCTGCCGGCCTCTAACGGCCTAAAACGGCCCGCTCTTTGCCCGGTCTTCGCCCCGGGGATCGCCCCGCGCGCGTCCCGCGATGCGCGTGCCTAGGTGCGCCTAAATATGTCAGGGGGGTGTGGCACTGGGAGGGGGCGCGGCGCGGCGGGAAGAGGAACCAGCTGACGATGTTACTATGGATGCTGGACCTCGCAGTCCCGCTCGCCGCGCCTCTCACCTCCTCTGCGGCCGGTTCACCAAGACAAGGAATGCCCCAAACAAACAGCGCGTTGGCTCCCAGCTACTCCTGTAGCCAGCTCACCTCCACAGGGACACAGTCAATCTCGAGCGGCACCCGCGAAGCGGGGGCCGCGAGATGTAAAGAGCTTTCCAGGCGGGGGGGGCGTGGCACTGGGAGGGGGCGCGGCGCGACGGGAAGAGGAACCAGCTGACGATGTTACTATGGATGCTGGACCTCGCAGTCCCGCTCGCCGCGCCTCTCACCTCCTCTGCGGCCGGTTCACCAAGACAAGGAATGCCCCAAACAAACAGCGCGTTGGCTCCCAGCTACTCCTGTAGCGAGCTCACCTCCACAGGGACACAGTCAATCTCGAGCGGCACCCGCGAAGCGGGGGCCGCGAGAAGTAAAGAGCTTTCCAGGCGGGGGGGGCGTGGCACTGGGAGGGGGCGCGGCGCGGCGGGAAGAGGAACCAGCTGACGATGTTACTATGGATGCTGGACCTCGCAGTCCCGCTCGCCGCGCCTCTCACCTCCTCTGCGGCCGGTTCACCAAGACAAGGAATGCCCCAAACAAACAGCGCGTTGGCTCCCAGCTACTCCTGTAGCGAGCTCACCTCCACAGGGACACAGTCAATCTCGAGCGGCACCCGCGAAGCGGGGGCCGCGAGAAGTAAAGAGCTTTCCAGGCGGGGGGGGCGTGGCACTGGGAGGGGGCGCGGCGCGGCGGGAAGAGGAACCAGCTGACGATGTTACTATGGATGCTGGACCTCGCAGTCCCGCTCGCCGCGCCTCTCACCTCCTCTGCGGCCGGTTCACCAAGACAAGGAATGCCCCAAACAAACAGCGCGTTGGCTCCCAGCTACTCCTGTAGCGAGCTCACCTCCACAGGGACACAGTCAATCTCGAGCGGCTGTGATGTGATGTTGCAGGGCCCCTTATAAGAT
Source organism: Lissotriton vulgaris (assembly GCF_964263255.1). NCBI lineage: Eukaryota > Metazoa > Chordata > Amphibia > Caudata > Salamandridae > Lissotriton > Lissotriton vulgaris. The sequence goes on along the minus strand of NC_141685.1, from coordinate 1,131,537,377 downwards.
GTCACAGTGCTCGTTGCATTATGCTCGGTTGCCCTTTAATGTGACGTCACAGGGCACTTTGATGTGAGGACACAATGTCAAATGCGGCAATATCACACCGCCTCAGGTGATGTCATAGTATTCTTTGCTCTGATTACACAGTCCCTCTTGATGTGATGTCATAGTTCCACTTGAGGTGATGTCACAGTGCCCCATAGCCATGATGTCAGAGAGCCCATCTGTGATGTCACAGTGCCCCTTAGCCATGATGTCAGAGATCCCATCTGTGATGTCACAGTGCTCCTTGATGTGAGCACACAATGACAAATGCGGCGATATCACACCGTCTCCTGTGATGTCATTGTATGTGTTACTCGGATGACACAGTCTCCCTTGATGTGATGTCACAGTGCCCATTTACCGTGATGTCAAACGTTCTCTCTGGGAAGTCACGGTGATGGTTGATGTGAGGTCACAGCACCTCTTGCAGTGATGACACAGTAAGGCTTTATATGATGTAATAGGGAGCCTCTCTCTGATAGCGTAGTGCCCCTTGCTATGATGTCACTGTGCGCGTTGCTATGGTGACAGTGCTCCTTCCTGTGATGTGACGGTGTTCGCTCCTTTGATGCAAGAGTCATCGTTGGATTTAGTTCACAATGACCCTTGTTGTATCGCCACAGTGCTGGTCGTTGTGATGTCACATTGCCCCTCGTTGTGACGTCATCGTGCTGGTTGCCTTGACAGCACTAACCCCCATTGCTGGTTGCTTGGGTATCACAGTGCCCAGTACTGGGATGTCGCACCTCTTGGTGTGATGATAAGTGTGAAATGACAGTAAGTGCTCGTTGGTGTGCTGTCAGTGCCGGGTGCTGTGATGTGGCACCCCTTGGCGTGATATCTGTGTGCCACTTGCTGCTGTGATGTCACATTGCCCGTAGCCGTGATGCTGCTGTAATTTATATTAATAAAAACACGCATTTCTCTTTCCGTAGCCTGGCAAGGGCACAGCCTTATCTACAGGAAGATAGTACCGTCAATTGCTGGACGTCGGGAAAGAAGAGAGAGAAAAAAATAAGACTAACGCTGCCGCTTGAGTCTGGCGTCATCGTGTGGCAGTATTGAGGAGTACAGCTATGTGCTCGAGTACAGGAGTTCAGACCAGCCAGGGGAGGTGGAAGTTCCAATGTACAGTAAATGTTAGCTCAGTAGCAGGGAGATGCTTGCAATTTGCCCTCTCATCCACTGGGCTGTTTAGTGTGTCATTGTCTGCAAGAAAAACAGGGAGAAAGACAGAAGCAGCATTTTGATTAGCATTTTACTATGTTGCACTTTGGCACTTTGAGTATGACACAGGTTACCATCATGTTTTTTCTTCAATAAACAACATGTTGCATTGTGTGGCTTGAACTTTGTTTGAACAGTTTCATCATGTGCTGAACACCCCGCCACACAGAGTGAAGTTGACTACTTGTTTCCCACGTAAATCCAAAAATAAATTCTGCTCTCAAATGTTTAGAGGGGTTTACTCGTTCACTCACATCTTCCACCAAAGCAAGCACTGGCAATTCGAATCTTTTTTTCCTATGTGCAGTGGAAAGCCTTATACTGAGCTGCACAACACAATAAAAGGCATGACATGGACAGCAGCAGTGCAACCTTTCCTAACACAAATAAGTAAAGGACAAGTAGTAGTATCACAACGAACATAACTCTCTCATGTTCAGGGCAGGTACAAGACAGGTAGCTAACACACTAAAGAGTGAGCGAGAGGTGTTAAATGACTGTTGTCTGATTTCCATACAAATATATAAAGTATAACACTCATGGAATGAACATGCATTCATGTACTACTGTAGGGACTATGAACGCTCACCTACTTAGTTTGCTTTACTTCATCAGTGGGTTCACTATCTTGCACTGGGAACACTGAGAAGCATTCAAGAGTACTACTGTTCACTGGTTGTACAGTCTCCTAGTTTGGGTGCGGTTATGTCACTTATGCCAACATTTATGTTCTCACTTTGTTGAACTGTTAGACCTATTGTATGTGGTTGAATTAAAATGCTGTTACTGGTTCCTCCCTACCACAAGATTGAAACCTGGAGGGTTGAGCAATGGCCCTTTCTTCTTTATACCATTGGCACGTTTCGGTGCTCGAATATTGCCCCATGGATTCAGGTGTCTTCCTCTGGAATATAGTTATGGCAGATATCTCACATCAAATATGTGGAAGAAAAACAGTTCCTACTTCCTAGTGCATGATCAGCACCCTCCAAAAGGGGACATTTCCCCGGGGTCCACTCCTTGAAGAGGCCTCACAATATGTAATTGGCGAGGGGGCCTGCACGTGCAGAAGGGTTCAAAGTGTGAGTCAATGTGATCATAGCCTTTGCTATGAAACAGGCCCTGCTCATGCCCCAGAACCACACTTGCAGTTGACTGGGTGTGGAAAGGGAGAGTGCCTAGGTCTTAAGGTCGTGAACCGCCAGCCCAACACCATAGCCCCTCATGCTTTGCTACCTACGCTAAAAGGGCAGTGGTAATGAGGTGGTGAGGGCGGGACCTCACAATTCTCCACAGCCTCAACTGTGTTGCATTCTGTCAGGAAAACGATGCCGTGGAGGCTGAGGAGAACAGCTCTTAGCTCATCTTGGACCTCCTGCCCGGCTGAAAGTGTCCCTGACTGCCACTTTATTATGGCTGAAATACAACCTTTTACACTAAAAGGTGTGTTTTGGATTGTTTAACATTAGCACCGTCGATAATTACACTGCCCTGAGTGGCCTTTATTGAAATTAGTGAACCACACCCACTTTGTTGTAAACATTTTATTAATGAACCAAGAGGCAAATCAGTTGTCTTGTTTCTCCTATACAATACTTTATTTTTATAGATGGAGCAATATTTTGGTCATTCACAAGAGAGATAAATGTACAGTGTGTATCCCGAACTAAATTATTTACAGTTGTTCCCAGATGTGATGATCATGTAAAAGCCGGCACAGGGAAGAAAAGTAATCGCCTAGAGTCACACTGTTTGGTTAAGCTTGGAAGCCGGGATTGAAATCAGGTTTCATGATTAGACATTGTGCAATTCCGATCCTGGATGAGTGACACACTCTTCCCCCCTTCTGCCCTGATGACAATTTTATTAGTTGCCCAAGAGGCAAGTCAGATGTCTTGTGCCACCTATGCAAGGCCTTTATTATTGTTGTAGATGAAGCAACATTATGGCCTATTAAACTATATAAGAAAGAGGGTAATGTACAGTGCACATCCTGAACTGGATTATTTCAAGGTGCTATCAAATGTGATGATCACAAAAAAAGAGACAGAGAGAAGAACAGTAAATGCCCATGGGTCACACATTTTGGTTAAGGTGTGACTAAAACAATGGCCTCTGCGTTACATGCATAAAAAAAAAATCATTTGTTTTTTATCAGATGGGGCAACAGCAGAGGAAACACCCCTCTTCACTGAACAGGTGCACCTTGGGCAGAAATAGTGAAAACTTCCCAACCTCAGAGGACAGGTGAGGCTTGGGCAGCATCAGAACAAGCTTTCCCCATCACACGACACGTTGGAATGGGACAGCAGCAGTGCGCTCCTGCGTCCTCACACAACAAGGACAGTATCGCATTAACTAAACATGCTTCCCGCACTCACAGAAGGCAATACGCACAATCTTCCATTTTCCGCAAAACAGAGATTTAATTTCTCACAGAACATGAACAGTTCAGACAAGAGTGATATGTAGGTTACAGACAGATCTCGGGAGTGAGGGCTTACGTTACTAAGATGAATGTATAGGTGGATGAGTGAGTTAATATGCAAATTCCGACTCTATTCTGACTTCCATGATATTTCACCTCAGCATCCTCATCGTCCTGCTGCTGTCAGATGGAGGCCTGCTGCTTTTGTTGATCCTTTGGCATTCCATGTGTTGAGAAGTAGATGGTACCTCATCGTTACTGGGAGAAGCTGCCCTACAGTGTAACTAACTACGCTGCAAACAGGTAGGCAAGAGCCAGCTTCTTCAAATAGGTTTTGAGTGTGATGGAGCAAGGTGATGAAACAACATTTTGTGTACCCTTGTGAAATCATACTCCAATAACCATCACTCGTATTAATGAAACGTCGTGCATGAATAACTAACATAGAATAAGAAATGCATCTAGACAAATACACGTGGGAAATTAATCTTGCTTGTGTTGCAATCATAATTAACTAATTATGTAATTTCGCCAGTTAAAACTAATAAGCAGCTTTTAAATTAATGGAATGCGGCCTAAATGTGCTTTTGTTTATATGTCTTTGTGCAAAAACGCGAAGATAAAGTAAGTAAATTGCACCTAAATGTAGCTATTTTGCTAGGTAAATATTAATTGGGAAACCTTAGTAAGGGGGGAGGTAAACAGAAGGGTTAAAAGACTTAAATTAATGTTTATTTGTGTTTGTTTCTATGATAGTTCCCATTCTTGTATCGTGAGGCCTAAGAGAAAATGGAGTCACTCGATTATTGTGGCCACAAAAGAACTGTGCATGAGTGACAATTGAATGCGAGCAGCTTGAGCCCGGACTCAGTAAAGTTCAAGGTTGTTCTGGACTGGAAGTGCAGATGCCTGCCAAGTGATGAGCACAGTGGTACAGAACGTGGAAAAGTTATAGAACGTTGCAAGTAGAGAACCGGACTAGGCTGGACATTGAGTAAAACAATAGACCCCTTCAACAAATTGCGGACGGAAGGAAACCTAAGTTTTGATGATGAGATTCTCTCATCCACCCCAAAACTGTCCAATCAGAACTCACATTTAAGTTGAAAGATACAATTTTAGTTAGATAGAGCTAGTGAAAAGGGTATAAAAAGTACTGATTTTAAGGAAGGGGATCGCTTCCTTCCATTTCCTCCTGAGATGCTGCCGGTTTGCCGATTTCCCTGAGATGTAAGAAATCTGCCTAACTCTGTTTTCTTTTACAGGGAAATGCACTTTATCTGAGACTTTAGCTAGGGATGTTAGGAGAATAGGTGAATGGTTTGGGAACTATCTGTCTTTTCGCTAATATCTGATCTATTCAAATAATGAAAATGTCTATTCTTGGATTTTTCTAAAATAAATGATTTAACTGTCCTAAATCTGAATCGTTTATATTTTAATGTCGAATTTTCTGAAATAAAATAAATAAAAGTGAATATTTTAGACATGCTGAATTTGCTATTAATAAAAATTAGATAAATAGAGAATCAAGCTGGTCTTGAGTTTTCCTACGCCTAATTTTCTTACTAGCAGATCTATCGAACTCAATGGTCGTGTGTCTAATAAAATGTCTTATTTTATGAAACCATGGTAAAATTATCTAAAACTACAGGTGTAAATAGTATAAATATGCAATTTAGATTTTAGGCACTCCACTACGATACAGCAGCTTTTCCTTTGATTTCACCGTTCCATGAAGTAAAGAGTAAGTGTTGAAGAGTGATTCGCAGTGTTATGGGCCCCACTGTTTGAGAGTATGTTAGAAATTATACTTCAGGGAGAGGTGACATGTCTTTAGAAATTACTTCCGGAGGAGCGCTGCATGAAGTGCACGTGCACCAACCAGGCGCTGTGCAATCATAGGTTAATTGCGAAGAGTCAGCCATAGTGAATCCCTTTCTCGGTGCATTGTGCAGCCGGGTAGAATGTCATGGGCTTCGGGTTCTGCATAGAACGCAGTTCTCATTTGTATAGGGCCCAACTACACTTGTGTGACTTTTTTTGCAGTTTGTGCATTAGAGCGCTTTACATAAGCACCAGATTACATATTTTTAGGCACAGGGAGAATAAGATATTTTCTCAGAATCAGAGATAATTGAGCCAAGGCTAGGACTCGGCTCCCCAGTTCCAAAGTTGGGAGCTCTCGCCATTAGGTAACAGAGCTATTTCCTTGTTCAGAGGAAGTTTATGACATATCGTGTGAGGGTTGTAAGCGTCCAGTGTGTTGTATAAGGGACGTGATACTGTCAGTGCCTGAGTGCCATGAATTCCGATCATGCCACAGTGAACTTTACACTGTGACTTAAGAGTGATGTTGACTGTCGAGATACTTTGGTGGAAAAGAGGCTGGGGCAGTGCCTGAAATGGAAATATAGAAGTCCAGGTACTCACCATCCCAGAGTATCTGTTTACTACTGAGAAGTGGCGGTACTCTCTTATTAAAAGCAGGGCTTGACTGGCTGGACCTGGTAGCAGGGGTTTCCCCAGGAGGCTGGAAGGGTGGGGGCCGGATTTGTTACTCGGGGCCTGTTTTGTAGCAGTGCTGCAATATCGGCCCCCAGTAGCAAAAGCAGTAAGCAAGCATATCCAGCCTTCTGGGGCCTGGCAGTGATTGCCCAGGGGCTGATCTGAGAAAATTGGCCGGGCTGCTTCAGGTTCGACGTCCAGCCCTGATTAAAAGTATTGCACCAAAGATGAGAAGTGTTGGTAATCTGCCTCTAAAATTAAATAAATAGAGGTACTCAGTACCTGAGAGTACCTCCCCACTTAGAGCCCTGTGGTATGGGTTGCTCAGTGGATGGAGACGTGCTGGTCTGCAGCTTTCCTGTTTGGAAAGAGACGGGTGTCGTATGTGAAGGCCAGCGATGCGCTTCATTTGGATTTATGTTGCCCTACGCTTGGTGCTGTACCCCACGGAATGATGGTGTCTACATTTGTAATATGACAGAGAAATATGGTGCCCAGACAACACCATTCTTCCCAGACCAAGATGGCTCCTTAGTTAGTTCCTCCCATATTAGATGCAGTAAAGTACAGATTAGCGGCCGGGATAAAAGGCAGGCTAGCCATCATCTCCAGGTCTTTGGGACAAGACACTATGATGAGGAGGGTCCTGCTCCAAAACTCCACGCTTCATAGATCCGATAAGTACTTATGTGCTTTATGATGACTCTGAATTACTGCTCGAAGCGAAACCTGGTAATATGTTGTTTATAGCTGCTGCTCTGTGTGCACTAGGATGGGCACCATACAACTTCATATGTCTGCTACTAACATGCAACACAGCTTCTCCTAATAATTTTCAAAGCTCCGTTGTGCTGTATTCGTAGGCGATTCTTCGTTGCTAGATCTACTTGTGGCTTCATCCCACCCCAACCCCGATGTGATGGCAGACCATCTTTGGAGGGGCCACAGAGACAACAAGGCAATCAGGTGACAGTCCTGGTGTTTGGGGTCATTTGCCACTGGTGTCCCGGGGCCTATCCTACTAAGGGTTTGCAAACTATGCCAAGTAAAACTCTTTCAGCACTTGACTCTCAGTGTAGCGAGGGCGAGCCGCTAAAGGCCTCTCATGGAAGCCGTGTTGGGGGCAGAGACTCAGAATCCAACACTAAGTTGATAGACACAATAAATCACTGCCCGGGTCTGTGCTTGTTTTTTTAGTAAAAGAAAGTTCCTTTCATTTCACAACAGTGCGTAATACTACACAATTGGATAGGGTACAACAACAAGGTTAAACAATTTCACCCGAAGGCTTTTAACGAAATGCCACAGCCTCTACAGGTCCAAGTCTTCCCTTCTCGATGGCGTCCTCCAATGTCTATGGTGTCCTTTCTGCAAGTCGGGTTTAGTCAAGATTAGGCAGGTGCAAGTTTCATTAAGCGGTAGCCTCCTCTGCAACTTGAGGGTCTTTTTAAACACTTCTTAGCCCAAAGAGTCTCACTAATAAGGACAACCCCTACACTTATTTTTGTTCATGTTACTGTGTTTTAGTCTCTGGACGCCAGGCCCTGCACTTATCTGCTCAGTGGAGACACAGCTTGGCTGGCACAGAGGGTGTGTGTATCAACTTACATTGTTGGCACCTTTCTTTGGTGTTGCTCAACCGCAGCAGCACTCCCACTCCTCTCTCGGACAGCTGTAGGTATCAGCAAGGCTGACTGGACTGGCAGTTGTGGTCAAGGCTGGTCTGGAGGGTGCTTGGCAGAGGGAGCTTCTTGGCTGGAGTGACACTTCATCTTTAGTAGTTGCAGCAGTTTGGCAGTTGGGCCGGGGCGGATCTCCCACTTCGGCTGCAATGGATTCTCTGAAGTTGCTTTACACATTGCAGCCACAGAATTAATCCTTCAGGAATGGCTTGTTGCTTGACTCAAGGATTTTTTATGCAGCTCACCACTTACACCATTCAATAGCACATCAACGACCCCCTCACTACACAGACCGGTCACAGTGATTTTACCACTTGGCAGTCAGCTTCTTATGAATGTACCACCCACCAGGAACATGACTGGGCTTCCTGCCCTGGACAGTCTCTCCTCCTGCAGGGCCAGATACTCGCCTTCCCTCTCTGAGCAGATTGGCGGGCTTCTAGGCACTAGGTGGACCCACCGCTTTTGCAGAAAGTTGCACAGACTTTAGTTGATGTACCCCCACCCCTGGGCTTGGCTCAGGATGAGGGGGTATGCATAGAGCACCCCTATTTTTCAGAGAGTGGCTACTGCCCTTTCAACCCAGGCTGTGGTAGACTGACAGTGGTGGCAGAAATACATCTATTGTCAGGAGGGGTGGGTTACTAACCATCCTCCTGATCAAGTCTGTGCAGTCTGTCATGCCTGTGGTCCTGTTACCTTTGTCTACGTGACGTGTGTTTGAGAGCTAGTCAGTACACTGGGGAGGGAATTGTGAGCTGAGCCAGTGTGAGGAATGCAAGCTGTTCTGCTGGAGATCCCACCTCCCCTCCTGCCCCTACCCATTTCCATGGAGAGGCCTGGTGGTCTGGGTTAGAAACTCAGCTCTTATCTGGGTTTAGCTCCTCTAACTCTGTCAAGAGGAGCCTCCCGCCCTGGTCAGTGCCTCCTGGTCTGGAGCTAATTAAAATTCCTCTGTAGGGAATAGCACAGACTGATACCAGGAAAGACAGTAGGTCCTCTGTGCATGCTTTGGTCAGGCATCGAACACGCCATGAAGGGTTTGTGATTGGAGGTGTAATCAGGATGCAAAAGTAGCAGACCCTCTGATTGGATCAGCCTATCAATCAGAGGTGATAAAAGTCTGGCCTGAGTGGTTAGCTGTTGTTCAAGAATGGTTTATTACTGAAGAGGTGGCCACACCAGGTCCATCCAAAGGAAGCCAGCCATAACCCGCAGTGTGAAGGCAAGATAAAGACACTTGCTCACTGCGTCTGGAACTTAAGGACGTTTTCTCTACGACGGATGGATTATGCTGCCAGGAGTTCAATGAGAATCCAGGGGAATCCAGGGCATCAGCAGCATGGGAGAAGACCAGCTGTGTCTGTGAGACTTGGTGAGCGGACACTTTCAACAAGGAAATTGCAGACAGCTGTACAAGGAGAAAAGGAAGCTTGCAGAGCATCAAGACAGCTGGCGTGGAAAGGAAGCTTGTGGCACATCAAGGGAGCCAGAGAAGGGGAACCTTGAAGGTGAGATCAAATCCCCTCTAAGCTCCTCCCCTGAGCTGAGGGAGCCTGTACAAGCAGTAGCTTGGAATAGAGGCCAGTGAAACAGGCCCCCACCTTTCTTTCAGTGATATCTGGGGGTATCCGGGTGAACTGGCACTCTGGCCAGCCACTACCCACCTACAGCTAGCCAGTGGCCAATGGACTAGTGGAACTCCGGTAAACTGTGCCAAGACATCAGGCACCTGTGATCAGATCCCTGACGCCACCAGAGCGGTGTCCTGACTCAGGACAGGAAGGCACTTCTGTTGCTTTGGGTGGGGGTTATGGGGCAGATCAAGAACCTTTGACTTCACATCACATGTTGAAACTATATCCTTTCAATACTAAGATTGGTATCAAGGCTCTAGCGAATGAGAGCAACCCCATGCAACATGGTCTGTAAGATGCAATGCTAATTGTGTGTCTACATGTTAACTGTGTTTTTATAGTGCTTGGTGTCTAGGTGCTATATTACTTTTTGGGGTCAGAACTCTGGCCCAAAGGGTTGTAGAGACATCTGGTTTTCACTATTTATCCTAGTTTTAGGTGTAGTATATTTCTCTTGTGTGTATTAAAGTATTTTTCTTTTATAAAAAGTAAAGCACTGACTGGACATTGATTTTATCAGCTGGTAGTACAGTGCGCACTGTATTCTGAATGTCTAACCCCACCTCACCTCACCTCCTTGAGTAAGCCTTGGACTGCTCTGTCTTGCTACCCTGAGAGAGTTGAGTGCTGGAGAGGAGTACTTAGTTATACAGTTTTGGGGCCACTAGAACCGAGGCCCCAGAACACCAGCGGGAAACACTCCAGATGATGCGATTGGAATGCAGAAACCCCTGTGTGCCCTGCTGCCCAGGAAGCCGGGTATAACACTCCGAAACTGGCTTTCATCAGGCTTCTTGAAGCAGCAATCCAAGACTGACAAAAGGGCAGGCTGTTTTTAGAAACATCCCATTTTTAACAACAGAATGTTCTGACTCACCCCATTCATACCGTTCACCAAATGGCGGTGCTCAGGAAAATCTAATCAGCAATCCCTAGCTAAAATGTCCTAATTGAATTTCTGAGGTTAGTCCTGTCTCCATCCACCTTCACTTCATAGTTTGGGTCCCCACCCTCTGGATTTAGGAATGCTGCAATCCCCTTCCACTGTCTAGGGGAAACTCTGTCCACCATCCATCTTGTGCCATGCTAAACCAAGGGCCATCCAAAATAGATTCCAATGTACCCAGCAACCTTGTTCACACTCTACTCAGTCTCGCTGTCATGTATGTGCCACACATACACAATTTACACAAGCACTTGACATGTAAACTGATTAGGAGCGCAAGGGTCTGGGTGCTGCTATGAAATGGAACATTTACCTCAGTGGGGCCTGTAGGCACAATCCTTTCTGGTACGAAAAAGGTTTGGTAAGGACTAATATTCAACAAAAACTGGTGCACTGCCTGGGCTGCTTCTTGTCATCAGTCCACAACATGTACAACAGTACTTACTGACAAAAGAGGGCACGATAGGGGTGCCCCTACTGGTTACAAAACCATTTCTAGACCTCGGCATTATCATGAACAGTCATAAGCAGCAGCGCGCACACTAGATTAGCATGGTAGCTGGGCCAAAAAAAGTCAGGATACCAGTGGTAAAGTCATTCAGAGCAGGTGTTCATGCCTGTAGACCTTGCAGGGGAAATTCACTTCTGACAGGTGTTCCGCCTTTTTAGGTCTGGCCTAGCCAGCGCACATGCTCTACTCTAGGAGATGACCTCTTGGAATCACTCCAGCTTTTCAACAAACTCGTGCGTGTGGCTTTTTATTTGCACACATTGTATTGCCCATTGCGTGTGGCTTTCAAAAATGAAAGCATGCAATTGGCCAAAGGCGGCTGCATGTCCCACCTTTCCCAGTAAATGTTTCCTCCCATGGCCTACAGCTGTCGGGAGCGAGCAGAGGCGGCTAGGGTGCCATCTGTTCTGGGTCATATTACAAAGGTCGCTTCTACTTTCTCGGCCGCGCCGGCGAGCTTGTTTATGTTTTATTAAGTTTTCCCACTAGCCGGTATTTTGGTACAAACATAAGGTCACAGGGCAGACTCTTTATAAGAATTGCATGCATTTGCAGGACTTTCCTTGAGTTTCTCACCGTAATAGCTTGGTAGAAAAGAAACTATTTTCAATAATACTACTTTAATGCATTTTCGGTTTAAGAGCTGTTTGTCTGTATTTCAGAGATTCAGGAATCCGTTTACCGCCTTTATACTCTCATCCCAGTAGATGGCAGGAGAGCATCATGAATGACGTGCAAGCATAATCAGCAGCAGGCCAATTCTTCATTAATGTATGGTTGTTTCTACTTACTGTTAGTTTTACATGAAATGGTGGTTCTTGGGACACTGCTTAGAGCAATGCTCTAGGTTGCCTTCCTTCTACGGAGCTTAGCAAGACCGTCATTTTTTAGGTCTCGCGACCTATCGATGTGCGCAAGCGCATCGAGCGGAGCGAGAATTCAAGTGGCGAAAATCTTCTTCAAACCACGGGCTTTCAGCCTCGCGGTTTTCATGCAGTTCACGTGAACCACGTGATTAAACATGCACGCGCATCGACAGCATTTCTCCTGCAGGCTCGCAAAAGGCTCTCCTCCCTCCCCACATCAAAGTCATCAATCACCCTCCCACAGGCTTCCCCAGCGCTGCCCCGCCCCCTGCTTCACGCCCAGGCCATCTGTTCCCTGCCAGACCTCGTTTAACTTGTTCCCTGCTTGCCTCTCCCCCGCCCCCCCCCTCCCCCACCACAGCAATGCCGAGGGCTGGTTTCACTTTCAGCACGGAAGACTTGCCTGCTTTGCAAACGTTTGTTTTTATTAATTTTTTTTTATTCAATGCTTGTTGCCGTTGCCTCTCTCCAGCTCCACGCCTGTTTCCCCTCTCCAGTTCTTTCCCCCTCCACGTCTCGCCTTTGACCCCAATCTCTTCACCTCTGTGTCTCTGCTTTCTCTCGCATCTCCCTGTCTCGACTTTTATCTGTGTATCTCATTTCTCTCTTCTCATCACTTCCCTCTCTTCTCACCACTTCATTCTTTTCTTCACTCCCATGCATCGTTTTCCTTCTCTTTGTCTCTACTCCCATGCATCTTTTTCCTTCTATTTGTCTCTAATTTCCCCTCCTTCGACTTCTTGCCAGTTCCTTTTATCCTCGTGACTGTTTATTTCCCACTCCTTTTTGTTTTCCTCCCCTGTGATTCCACTCACTTTGTCTGCATCTGCTGTTCCATCACTTTACTTATTTTTCCTTCCAACGTAGTCTAGATTGCCTCTTGTTCTCTCCTCTTCACATCTTTGTTTCGTTGTCTGTCTTCTCCGTACTCTTGTGTTTTCTTGGATTCTGTACTAAGCTCTCCACCAATTTCCAAGTTCTCCCCTCTCGCTCTGTTTTTCCCTTCTCTCCCCCTCCCCGCAGACCACTAATTACATATCTTTTCCACCTGCCTTCCTGAAAGATGGATTAGGCAGGGTCAGTTACTCGTAAAAAGACCCGAAGGCGCTGAATCGGAGCGGAAAAACGTAACCAAAATGATGGGAAGGCTCCGAGGGAGATCCAGCCGCCTGCACCGTCGACAGGAGGCTGCCACTGCCGCTGCTTTTGAGCAGGAGCGGAATTTCTTAAACTCCTAAATGCACATGCATTTTCATTTGCCAGCTGTTCTTTTTAAACGGCATCTGGATTTCGATAGTCATAAGAAAGCCGTCTGCAAGTGTAATCGTGGCAAGGTATTTCAATCGAAATTAGGGGCGCATTCGAAGTGATCAGTGCACGCGCACTTTCGGCTGCTCACTTCAGGTGCTCTTAAAGTCTCACCTGATTGTAAAGATGTAACGCTCCTTCACGCGCGAGGCTCAGTGCCCTCCAAAAGGCCAGACTTCTGTTTCCTTGAGACAGAAGTACTACTGCGATGCTGCCAGTCTCTGGCACTCAAGAAGTTCCATAATCATAGAACGTTATTTGAGGTGTTACAGAAAAATCGGGCAATGATTAAAGGCACAATATTTAAGTTTACACAATAGTCTTATAGTCTCGGCTCTTTTCCGGCCACTCACCCACGCAACGCCACTCACCCACGCAACCCCACTCACCCACGCAACGCCACTCACACACGCAACGCCACTCACACACGCAACGCCACTCATACACGCAACGCCACTCGCTCACGCAACGCCACTCGCACACGCAACGCCACTCGCCCACGCAACGCCACTCGCCCACGCAACGCCACTCATGCAACGCCACTCACCCACGCAACTCCACTCACCCACGCAACCCCACTCACCCACGCAACGCCACTCACCCACGCAACGCCACTCACCCACGCAACGCCACTCACCCACACAATGCCACTCACCCACGCAATGCCACTCACCCACGCAACGCCACTCACCCACGCAGCGCCACTCACCCACGCAGCGCCACTCACCCACACAGCACCACTTTCAGACACACAACGCCACTCACACCCACGCAAGCCCACTCTTACACATGCAACGCCACTCTCACCCGCAACGCCACTCTCACCCGCAACGCTACTCTCACCCGCAACGCCACTCTCACCCGCAACGCCACTCTCACCCGCAACGCCACTCTCACCCGCAATGCCACTCACACACGCAACGCCACTCACACACGCAAATCCACTCACACCCACGCAGTGCCACTTTCAGACACACAACGCCACTCACACCCACGCAAGCCCACTCTCACACACGCAACGCCACTCTCACCCACGCAACGCAACTCACACACGCAACGCCACTCACCCACGCAACAACACTCACACATGCAACGACACTCAGCCACGCAACGCAACTCACTCAAAGCCACTCACACACACGCAGTGCCACTTTCACCCACACTGTGCAGTGCACAATAGGTCTCGCAGTAGGAAAGTTGGAGCTATTGGTTTTGTAAATGACAAAGCCCTTTATGTTTTTAAAATGAAAACAAAAATAAAAGGCTTTGTTATTTGCAATTGTAATAGCTCCAACTTTCCTACTGCGAGACCTATTGGCAATGCCAGTGCTTGTCTTTACATTGCCACGTTCCTGTCTTTTTAACCATTTATGGATCTATGCATGATGCTGACTACTTATTAGGTTTCTTTTTATGCAGGGCCCGTTATTCCGTTGTTTCACAGCCGTGCATGATTGCAAGAGCTGTTGTTGCTGACTCAACTCACAACAAATGATAGTGGTGAGGCAGTTACACTTTCGCACCACTGTGGGGATTTTCAGATGTTTTGCCCTTTTTTGTATTGATTATATTTGAGAGCGATACTTTCTTTATACGCAGTAGGCCCACAACTGCTGCAGACTTGGGAATATTTATTGAAAATGTACCCCCCTGTTTGACACCAAAAAGCCCCATGAATGAATCTAGAATTTTGGATATATTTCTAATGATCTCGCGCTCAAGACTCCAAACTATAATCATATTAGGGTGGCCAGAAGTCCCGGATTTGCCAGGAAAGTCCGCATTTTTCCCCAGCTGTCCCGGCAGATTTCGGAAAATTTGTCTCATGTCCCGGTTTTTAGAGGGGGTCGACTGAAAACAGTGAAAGGCATGTTTTTTAGGTGTTCTAAAGCTGTGCTAGGTAGCAGCTATTCTAAGTAAGCAATTTAATTAACGGGCATGATGCTGGTTTTAAAAATTACATTTTATTTATTTTCTTAGTGCCTCCATTGTAATCCTATGTTGATGAGAGCTGCCATTCTGCACCACTCCATTGATGTAAATTGTAGTCCTTCTTCTATTTTTGCAAGAATGTCCTGGTTTTCGGTTCTCAAAGATCTGGTCACCCTAAATGATATCCAACAAGTATGCGTCCTTGAGCCTTTTAAGTGTGTGCACATAATAGCAGTCTTCTCCTCTAGACTAGAGTGGTATCGGAACTGCTCTGTGCTAACTAGGACCTATTATGAATTAGTGGCATAGATACCGTCTCAAGACCAGGTTATAGACATACTTCACTCTAAACTTCGGAATTGAAATATAAGCTAACCGTTATTTATCTCACCATCATATAAGCTCAATTACTACCTTTGATGAGCAGCTAGAAGATGCTTATTTACAAATGAAATTTAAGGAGGTATAATAAAACGGAATCAATAAACACCTATAGCTAAATCATGAAAAAGAAATAGCAAGGAAGGGAAAAAGAAAACAAAATAAATGGGGGAATGGAGCATGACAATTCATAAAACGTAATATTGTATGCAAATAATGAGTGTAAATAAAACAATGTGTGATAGACAGCAAGCAATAAATAAGCACAGAACTTGTAAATCGAAATAAAAAGAGAAATAAGCAAAATCATGGTGGTTTGTGAACATCATCAGATGGATTTTGGTAATTAACAATAACAGTTTGAGGAGAGGGAGAGGTTTTGGAAAGGTAGGTAGTGAGAGGGATCCATAACATATCTCGTTTAACAGCCAATGAAACGGGGGTAACATAGTTGGTATCAAGTCTATGATGGAAACAAATAGCATTCCACCAAGCAGAATAACTAACTTTAGTGGAATCTTTCCAATTGGAGGTAATGAGATGAAATGCAACGGCTAAAAACAGGTCAAGCAACTTAAAGTGAGAAGGAGAAAGTGGTAAATCAGGGGATAGGGAACCCAAAAGGACATTGGGAAGGGAGAAAGGAAGTGTAAAACCAAAAATCCTATGTAAACGAGACCAGACCAGTTTCCAAAAGGAAGCAATGTTGGGGCAATGAAACAGCATGTGAAGTAAATCTGCATGTGGACAGGAGCAGGACCAACATTTAGGCGAGAGGTCGTGCCTCTCGTTGATTGACTGTATTACATTTTGTATTTATGCTATGTTTTTGGTTTCAATAAACTTGAACTTAAAAAAAAAGAAGATGCTTATTTAATTAAAATCGAAGTATGCCCCTAGGGGAGATTAATACAGTATTGGTTCAACCGACGACTGAATTCAAGAAGTAGGGCAAAACTGATCTTGGCTTTCTTGGCCCTTAGCTGCGCACAAACAATAACCACACATGCCACATGTATTTTAGTATAGTGGTCTAATGCTGGTTTCTCTGCACACTCACTAAAACGTTGTCTCCCCGCCCAGTCTGTAGACACTATTATCTGCCTTAAGTTAAATTAACCTGGCAGAAAAATAGTTTTGACCTAAAAGGCTACTTCGCGATTACCAAACCAGCTGAAAATTCAAATAGGGGGCAATCAAACGCTATATTACTAGCAGTTGGCAAGCTTCAAAGCAAAGTCAAAAGCCAACTCAATACCAAACATTTGTTAGCAGTAAGGCTTGGCGTAGAAAGTGCTGAATAGAATATTTGTTTATCTCTTGTAACAGTTAATGTTTAAATTTCACTCAGTAAAACGCATGAAAATCCTCAATAGATGTTTGAGCTAATTACTGAGGTAAAATACAGAGAAGATTGTAAAAACTTTGGGGCATATTATCAAGGGGGTTTATCTTCGCTTTTTTGGCTTTAAAAGCCAAGAAAGCGGAGATAAAATTATCTCCCTATTACATAGCTGTCGCTAACACCAGTTAGCGACAGCTAGTAGGAGATAGCGACCATCTTGGGCCCCACTTTGCATGTCAGTGATATTAATCACTAATGACATGCAAAGTGGGCGTGCCAAGATGTTAGCGACTGGAAACAGTCGCTAACATCGCTATCTCCTATTACCAACTTTTGGAGATATTCGCGCTAAG
Source organism: Lissotriton vulgaris (assembly GCF_964263255.1). Taxonomy (NCBI): domain Eukaryota; kingdom Metazoa; phylum Chordata; class Amphibia; order Caudata; family Salamandridae; genus Lissotriton; species Lissotriton vulgaris. The sequence continues at coordinate 1,131,520,214 of NC_141685.1, read as the reverse complement.
CGCGAATATCTCCAAAAGCTAACACCTGCCCTGAGCAGTTCTTAGCCATGTTATCCAATGGGAGGTGGATAACATGGCTAAGAGCATTAGCTCGGTAATGCATGAATATCGCTGACTTTTCAGCGATATTCAAGCATTGCGGCCGATTTTTATCGCATTTGCGATAAACCTTGGTAATACCAAGGTTTATTTGCGATAAAAATCGCCGCAGCTTAGCGGTACATTTTTGTCTCTAACCAAGCAATAGCGATAATTATCGCTATTGCTTGGTAATATGCCCCTTTGTTTTTGGTGATCTCAACAAAAGATCACAAGCCTCTCGAATGGGCGTTTATAGAGATAACAAGGCAGAAAATGAGTGATATATCCCTGAAACGGAATTTCCATTGAATAGTAGAACAGATAAACGGAAACTCTTGTATTTGCAGATGATTTCATAACAATTGTATTTAATACGAAATGGTCACACAGAGGGAGAAAGTTCAGCGTAAATCACCCATAGGGGATAATGGTTCTGTATCTGACTATGTAATAACCTCTATAGAACTTTACTTCCTATTTGAAGGCATGAAGATTGTCCCCATTCATCTATTTAACCATAACCTGTTACGTAGCACTGTAAAAATCAATCCAAGAGAATCCAGAGTGAAACCTTCCAGAAAGGACGGAAGGATAGAATAGAAATCGAAAAGCAGCATATTAATTGGACGCAGACACAGCTACAGAATTTGCAGGAGCTTATAGCTTTCACTTCACGTCTTACACTCTACTCAATGCAACATAAATACACTCCGCATAATACCACTCAGTACCACATAATCACATGTCACAATTACACTATATTCAGTGCAACATATATCCACTCCATATAATACCACTCAGTGCCATATAATTTCACGCCACATATTTACACTCTACTCTATGCAACATAAATACACTCCGCATAATACCACTCAGTACCACATAATCACATGTCACAATTACACTATATTCAGTGCAACATATATACACTCCATATAATACCACTCAGTGCCATATAATTTCACGCCACATATTTACACTCTACTCAATGCAACATAAATACACTCAACATAATACCACTCAGTACCACATCATTACACGACTCATAATTGAAGTCTATTCAATGCAGCATAAATACACTCCACAAAATACCACTCAGTGCGACATAGTTACACACCACATGATTACACTCTACTCAATGCACCATAAATACGCTCCACATACCACTCAGTACCACATAATTACACACCACATAATTACACTCTATTCAATGCAACATAAATACACTCCACATAATACCACTCAGTGCCAGATAATTACACGCCACATAATTGCACTCTACTCAATGCAACATAAATACACTCCACATAAATGCACTCTATGCCACATAACAACAAACGACATAAATGCACTCCACACGATGACACAATTTCACTAAGCATAATTTCGCTCAACACCACAATTCCAGGCCACACAATTCAACTCCACACGTTTTTAATGCACATCACATGATTACACACCAAACAACATATTTCAACTCCACAACTACACAATCCACAACGTACCTCCAATTCACACCACATAGTAAGTGGCACCAAACATCATTCACCACCACTATTTTGTATCAGCGCACCAACTAAGCATCACCTAAGCATCACCTAAACATCACCTAAGCATCACGTCAGTCTGGCATCTATTGATTCTCCCCTAGTGTCCGTCCGCTGATAGTGTTCTAATTAAATTACGGTTTTCCACTTCCACTCACCCGTTATTTATGTCCTGCTCTCCCATAACAAAAAAAATTATAACATACAAGCATGAGAACAGGCAGGAAGAAGTTGCCAGCAGTGCAAGTACAAAAAACTAGAAGACATTTCTTATGTTAAAATCGTTTTTAATCCGGTTGTTCAGTTGTATATAATGTCGTCTTGGTTTGTATAACAGTAACAAAAATGCTTAACACTTTTTATTACAACTTTTCAGCATGATGCACAGCAGCCACAATGCTCTACATGCTCTACAACATAGCCAAAAGCTCTGGATAAAAACATAAGGTCCCAAAGGCGAGACCTATTGGCAATGCCAATACTTGTTTATTCTTGTTCCTCATCACTCTTAAGAGTGTCCACGGTCCTCTCGATCTGCTGTCGTAGGACCGGGACTGCTGTTTTCCTTGGTCAGGGTTGCCCTCCCAAGCTACGCCATGTGAATCTGTGAGTCTCTTAAAGAAGAAAGTCAACTCCAGGGCCCTAGAAGTGCGCAGTCTCTAAGGGTGAGGGGAACACTGGGAACAATGAAAATACCTGTTGCAAGAAAATCGAAAAGGGATGTGAAACACATCTGATTTGAGGTATGATTATTTTCAGAAGACCATGGGGTATTACATGATGAAGAGTTTTTTTAATAAAAAATTAACAGGTGGTTCCACCAGCAGTGTTTAGGTTGAAGAATATTAAACAGCATCACGAAGGACACAATGGTATTTGTGAAACCAAGAGAAGGTTCAATGACACGTTTTAGTGGCTGAGAATAAATTTGCAAACGGCGTGAGATGTGGAGGATTCTGTTCAGTGTAATGGTGGAGAGTGAGCCCACTACACTACAATGTGTAATGCATATATGCAATATGTATGTATATGTTTATGTGAATATATATATATATATATATATATATACACATATATATATATATATACATATGTATATGTATGTGTATATATATATATATATATATATATATATATATATATATATATATATATATATATATATATATATATATATCCAGCGCTAACCTCCACTCTTCCGAAAAGAGGCACGTCAGACCAAACTTCAATTCAGCTCGTACTTTATTCAGCAGAAACACAGCATTCAAGTCCTTACGCGTTTCAGCTATATAAAATAGCCTTGTTCACAGGTGAGCTGCGTTCTGGATTTGCGGCGTAACTTCCTGTTTTATCCGCCTTTGGTGGGACTACAATGGTGCTTCGTGCCCTCACATACCACAAATCCCAACATGCACTGTGAAAACAAAAAGTCTAGTGGAGAAGTGTGGCTCAATGGTTAGAGCGGCAGACCTTGATGCAGAGCGCTGGCCAGGGACCAGGGTTCGATTCCCGCCTCGGCGGGATCGGGCTTAAATTCCTCTGACCGGATATTCTCGCCTCAGTGCCGAATCTAAGCATGGGCCCCACGCTGCAACTCTGGGCAATAGCTTGCTTAGTCTCCACAACGGCCCCTGATACACAAGGGATGCCTGGTTTCACCATGGGATGCCCAGGAGTGGACACCTCACAAGGAAAAGCCAGGAGGGGTTCCCTTGTGGTAGGAGTACAAGCGCTGGGATGCTTACGGGTTACTGTTCGCGCTATACAAATACAACACAGTTACAGTTACAGTTTGCATCACTGTCGATCCTTCTCCCTATGCATTTCTTTCTGGGTTATCAACAGTGACAGTGAAGGGTACAGAGTCTGTTCACAGTGCAATTGTTAAGCTCAATTCATTCAGGCTGTCATTTCTCAGTTCAAATTCATGCTGGTACTGACTGTCTTGAAGTCAAACGTGAACGACCGGTGTCCTTCACTTTCCCTTACCAGCGGTGTTTTTCCAAAATACCCGGCTGCAAACATCATGCCATGTTGTTTGGAACAGCGCTGGCGGGTTTATATATATATACACACATACATACATATATGAATGGTAAGCCTACTTTGGATTTGACCGCTGTGCGACATGAGATGTTGTCTTTTGGAGTTGGACGCTGTTGAGGATAGCTGAACGGCAGGTCTCTGTTAATACATTAAAGTGAGGTGGTGTCTTGAGAGTGGTAGGGCTTTATTTTGAGTTGGGTGGTGTCTGACATTGACTGATCTTCATTTGGATTTGAATGCATTGGGCAATGGGTTGTCTTTCATTAAAGATGAATGATGTGAGCGGAAGGATGTTTCTTCATTGGGAGATGGATGGTGTGTGGGACTGACTGGAAGTCATTGGTTGTTGTCTGATGTGGGGAACGAATGGTCTTTCTTTAAAGTAGGATGATGGTTGAAATGTGTCTTCACTGGGAGATTGGAAGTGAGGAAACAGTAGCTCCTCATTTGGAGCTGGATGATGTATGTGTTTCCGTGTGTTTATGTGTGGGACAGGTAGATAGTAACCGGGCACTGGAGGGTGTTATGGAATTGGTTGCCTTCATTTGCAGTGGTGTTGCATTTGTCGAAGTCAAATGAAGTTTGCAAAATAGCTCTCCTCACCTGGATCTGAATGTTAGATTATTTGTCCAGTGATGTGTATACATTGTGAGTTGGACAGCGCAGGTATAGCATGATAGGGATTTAAATGGGGTCTGGGATCAGCTGGTTTTCACTCGGAGTAGGATGGTATAGGGAATGGTTTGTCTTCATCGGAAACTAGATGATGCGAGCATTGGAATATATTCATTTGAAGTGGATGTTATATGGCCTTTTTGTGCCAGTGGGATATTGTAGAGAATGGTGTGGTCTTCCTTTGGGGGTTAGACGGTGTTTAGAAAATGGCAGATCTTCATTTCGGCGTTGGTGGAATAGAGGAATTGCAAACTCTCATTATTAGACGAGGTGAAGAATTGTTGGTCATTGAAGTTCACCATAATGCCCACAACTACACAGCAAGAAACCAAGTTAAATGTTTCGGGTGGTGAACCACATGGAGAAGCAAAGATCTTCTCCTCATTGAAACACAAAGCTTTAGGAAGCAAATGCCTCTTTCCAAATCCTTCTCTGACTGTGCAGCTCAAGTTTGGAAATCATTATCCCTGAACTGCAACAAATCACAAACTTCTTCAAGAAGAAAATTCAATCCTTGATAATAAACAGTCACTTCATTGCATTTATATAAAATTGTTCCATGCCTTGATTGACCTCTTAATCTGTTTACTATACTCTCTTACAACCCCATTCTCTATATTGACAATAGCTTTGTGGAACTCTTTTGTAATCTTCCTAGCATATACTGCATTACTATTCCCAAATACCGCAGAAAACAGTGCCCTTGGATTTTGATTATATTTTACTTTTTTAAGTTTACACTACTGCTTGTGATAATTATTCTCCTATAGTTGACTTTACTGCCGAGGACTCTGGCGAGCTTTCAAGCGCCAGTTTGCACTCTATCAAATTCTTCCAACAAATAAGTTGGATGGTCTGCGAAAAGGTTGGCGGTCCTTCGATGGTGCGGAGAATGATCTTCAATGGAAGTTGGTTGGTGTGCATAAGGGTCGTGATTGGGAGCTGGATGGTGTGAATAGGGAATAGCCTTGTCTTCAAGTTGGAATGTGAGTGTTGGTAGATTATCTTTGAAAGTTTGATGGTGTGGAGAACGGTTGGTTTTTCACTGAGATTTTAATGGTGTGCTTGGAATGGTAAGTCTTTGAGGGATGGAAGCTGTGACACTTGGTTTGCCGTTTTGGGGGTTTGCATATTTTGGGCATTGATAGGTCTTTATTGAAACTTTGGGTTGGATGCTATGTTGGGAATGGAAGACCATCACCCATGGTTGGGTGTTGGATGGGAATGGTGGGTCATCTTTTGGAATTGAATGGCGTTTGGGACTGGGTGTCCTTCATTGGGAGTTCGATGATGTGGTTGGTTTTGATTCAGAGTTGGGTGATGTGTGGGGAATCATTGGGCTTCATTTGGAGTTGGGTGATGTGAACAATGTTAGGTCTTCAGTTGGAATGAAAGGATAAGATGTGTAGTTGAGCTGCGAATAGACCCTTTATAATTCCTTTAATTTGGATATTACAGAAAGATTTAAGCAAAATGCTCAGGCCTGATCTCAAATCTTTTAGTGTATGCAGACGAACAAAAATGTTTATCTTTATAACTGTCTGGATGATAATCCCATACACTTCCACCTGATGCTTTGAGGGTTCCTTCTGAGCCTAGGCCTAAAGCTGTTCTTAACTAAATCCATTCGATCAGTCAGAGCAATTTCACATTTCAGAGAGCTTATGAGAAGACAAGTTAGACCTCAGCTCAAGTCAATACCTCATTCAAGAGTGGCTGACAGATTTTTGGTGGCTTTTGTTTAGGAGCGCCTTCCCAGAAACACATACAAGTAATGCGTCTTTACTGTAACCAGTGCTTCTACTTACCAAGAATGGTACGCATGCTAAGCCAACATTTGGCACCATTCTAAGATGGCAGACTCATCTATTGTACTTAATTGGAAAGATTACTCCAAAACAGAAGTCAGAAATACTATCATGATCAAGAGTCGGAGAGAAAGGTTGGCAGCCCAGACCGAATATAAAAGGGGCAACTTCCTTTGTTAGCTTGTTAGACAGTGGCACTGCTCCTGCTGCTTGCCTTGATGTTTCTTGTTTCTCCTCAGACTGCTTGACTTTTCTTCTATGTTTGATTATTGGTAACAGATTCAAGTCTGTGATTGTTAACCTGATGGTTTGCCAGTTTTCATTGCTGTCTTGGATGTGTCTGTAGGAAGGAGTCGGGTTGTTAGTTCTGAGCTGGTTAGTAATTTATGTATTTCTTTGTTCGAAGACCATTGCAGGATTCGCTCTTTCTTGGCCCCTGGCGTGTGGGTGGGCGCCCATCGCGGACTGTTTTGCCTGCCCTGCCTTCCATATTGCAGGTGTTGGTGTTGATCTTGAGGAATCTGAACCAGTCCAAACGTCAAACAACAAAAGGGGGTGGGAGGAATGCTTGCAAAAGTCTCAACCACTGCCAGGAAGGCTCCAAGCTCCAAAGACGTGTGCAGTCAGCCAAGGGCAAACGAGGCAGTCAGAAACAGGACATGAGTAGCGTGTAGTTTATCGCCGGCGTTATCATCATTTTGATCGTTTCTATCCTTCCCCACCAGCTAATGTATTTTGTCGACCATAGTTCTAGTCTTTCTTTTATTTTTTTCAGCAGTAAGTCCTCATTATGTTGTAGCGTGGATGTTAGGTCTCTCCCGAAGTGTAGTCCTAGGTATTTGAGTGCTTTTGTCTGCCAGGCCAGGCCTGAGTCCCCGAGGACCTCTCTTGTAGTGTGGACGTTCATTGGTTTGCACTCCGATTTGTCTTTGTTGAGTTTGTACCCTGAGGCTTCTGCGTACTCTCCTATTGTATCCATGAGCGCTGTTATTGACGTAGATGGGTTTGTGGTTGTGATGAGGATGTCATCCGCGTATGCCGCTAGTTTAACTGTCTTCTCTTTGACCTTAACGCCCGTTATCCCCTTATTGTCTCTAATTTTTGCTAGTAGGGGTTCTAGTACCAGCAGGAAGAGGCTTGGTGAGAGTGGGCATCCTTGCCTGGTGCCTCTTCCTAGTGTGAGCGTTTCGGATGTGCTTCCGTTCACCACTATTTTTGCTTTAAGTTTGTTGTAGAGGGCCATCACCATTGCTATGTATTTCTGCCCTAGACCGAATCTTGCCATGCAGTTCCTAAGGAATGGCCATGAGACTCTGTCAAAAGCCTTCTCTGCGTCCAGCGCTATCATGACTGCCTGTTCGCTGCTCTGTGTTGTATGGTTGATTAGATGGCATAGTAGCCTTGTGTTATCTTGCGATAGCCTGTTTTTGATGTTCCCTACTTGTGAGTTGGGGATGATGTCTGGTAGGACTTTGTTTAGTCTATTGGCCAGTATCTTCGCGTAGATTTTGCAGTCGACATTTATTAGCGAGATGGGTCTGTAGTTCTGCGGGTACTGAGAATCTTTCCCCTCCTTGGGGATTATTGTGATGTTGGCTTCGCTCATGGACTCTGTCATCTTGCCGTTGTGTATGCAGGCTGAGTACGTTTCTGACAGTAGCTTCCTTATGTGGTGGCTGAAGGTTTTGTAGAACAAGGAGGTGTATCCGGCTGGTCCTGGCGCTTTGTTCTGTTTTAGCTGGCTGATTGCAGCTTCGATTTCTTCTTCGAATCAGCCTACTCAAACTGAGACTAACCAAAGAACTTGGGGGCCTCAACTTGGCAAACTTTAAAACATACCAAACAGCATGCCTGGCAAGACAAGGGATGGCCTGGATAGACGATACCCAAACCTACAAACCAGTCTGGCTAGAGGTGGAGAAAGACTTCCTGGGAGGCCTTAACCCGACAGCTCTGCTAACAGCAAACAGGCACCCCCTAAGGTCCAACCCAATACTGAAACACACCAGGGAAGCGCTGATGAAAATAGACAGGCGAATGATGCAGAAGCTGAGAGGCACAACATGGGAATCTATCTGGTTCAACACAAAAGTAACATACCAAGGGGCAACAATGAACAATGACACATGGATCAAGAAAGGAATCAGCCTCCCCAAACAGATGGAAACCAAGGGAAAGCCGCTGACATTTCAAAACATACAACAACTACATGACCTTCCAAACCAAGAGCTCTACAACTTACTCAAGATCAAAACTGCCATAACCAGAGCAAACCTACACAGAGAAGAACTAGGCATCATCAAATACATGCAAACCCTAAACTCAACAGGCCACCAAACTGCAAAGATCTACAAGCTCCTGAGCCCATCCACACTGTCGCATAACAAGAAAACGACAAACTCATGGGAAACACTCCTAGGCAGGCAGCTAAATGAAAAAGAACGGGCAAAAATGTGGAGCTCGGCAACAACAAACAAAGTCACCCCACAACTAGCACAAACCAAATACTGGCTCCTTCACAGGGCCTACTGGACCCCGTCCAAGCTCCACAAGGTCGACATCGCAGAATCAGGCAACTGCTGGAACTGCCAAAAGGAGGAAGGAACTCTCGAGCACCTCATCTTCAAATGCGTGAAAGTCAAGAAGTTCTGGGCGCAGATCAACGCATTCCTAAACGACATGCTCAAAGCAGACCTAACAATCAGCTATGCAAGCCTTGCAACAGAACACCTGACCGCAAACCTAAACAGCAGAGAAGAGAGAGACCTACTGGACCTGCTGCTCACAGCAGCCCTAAAAATAATCCTGACGAACTGGAAGAACACTGCCAAAGCAAACTTCAAAACATGGATTAACTGGGTCACCTTCCTGAGAGGAGCAGACAACATCACAGGCAACTTCTCTAAGGAGCACCCCCCCAAAGTGCTTATGTGGGGCCCACTCGACGAGCACCTGAAGAAAACGCAATAAACCCCTTCCCCCCCCCTTCTCTCTTTTTTTCTCTCTCTTCCCCCCTCCCCCTCTTACCCGGGGGAAGCCAAGAAAAAGCGAGCACAAATGTACTGTATACAAGAAATGCCAAATGTATATTCCACTTATATTTCTTATCAATAAAATTTATTAAATAAAAAAAAGAAACAGGACATGAGTCCAGCGTTTTATGGCTGGCTAATCCTGCTGCTGGGTCAGGGAGGAGGCGTCGCAAGGCTCATTCCTGGAGCTCTTTGCAACTTCTATTCTCTAGTATTGGCGCCAAATAAGTGCACTTTGTTATGAGGTGGGCACTCCGCTCAGATGTGACTGAGCTGGCCTGGCTTGGCTGGTACTGGCCTTCGGAAACATACTTCGGGTCTCTTTACAAGACCCTTGCACCCCCGGTGAGTCACTTTATCCCGTGTTAACCTGTTGACCGCGGTGCGAATTCCGCAGCGGTGCGGGTGATTTTATGGAGTGGGCGTGTTTCGGACAGCCCCTGGCTGTCCTCCGCACACACCCACTGTGACGTCGGACGACACACACACTGTGACGTCGGACGGCCAGGGGCCCTCCAACGCACGGAACAGGTTAAAAGTGATGTACCGGCAGTGCAAGGGGATTGTAAATAAGCCCTTTCATTTCTCCCTATTAAAGATATAACAGCCCTGCTGTGAAGGACTAGTACTGTGTAAATACAGATGTCATAATGCTGCTACAGGCGCGGGTACTCGCCTATTTCACTTTGGTACATTCCCTCCCTTTTTTTGAGTTGCACCTATCGACAAGGTGGGCGTTAGCGACACTGGAGTCAGGCCAGTTTTTTTTGTGCCCTGTATATATGGCTTCGATTCTTAGTATAGAACGAGCATCATTGTAGTCTGCTAAATCATATGCAAGACAAGTTTCTGTGCAGTGCACATTCTGAACTGATGTATTTCAAGGTGCTCTCAAATGTGATGATTAAGGATGTGAGGCACAGTGAAAGATGCAGTTGCCTAAGTTCACACAGTGTGGTGAATCAGGCAAGCCAAGATTGAACCCAGGTTTCCTGGTTACACATTGTGCTGTGCAATCACTGGACGTGCACGCCCTTCTCTCTTCCTTGTGATGCCAAAGAACAATGCTTAATGTTTGCTATTTAAGGAGCTAAATCAGCCAATATGCATAGCATCACATGTTAAATTAAACTGATACAAGAGAGCAAAAGTAGAAAGGAAAGGTATGCTTCGAGGTTTTTATGTTGATATTGTCAGCTGCGTCTGACTTGAGAAAGATACTGATTTCAGGAGCTGCTCAAATCCTCCCAACATCTCAGTGAAGGCATTTGTACGTATTAAAAATAAATAAATAAATAAATAAACAAACAAACAAATAAATAAATAAATAAATAAATAAATAAAAAAGTCTTAATGATCCCACTGAGTTACAGGTTTTCACTGGAGATAAATGTTCACATATGAAACTGCATGGTTTTTTTTTTGCACGTTGAATTACCTGCTGGGGAGGGGCTGGCGGTTCTGATGGACTGATCGTGAAGATGCTTTGCTGTGCATTAAACATCTTCAGATAGGGGCCGAATGCTAGTGATCTTTTTGGCGAATCATCTGATGGTATCACCCTGTAGATGAACTGTAACTGTATCCTACAACTGCCATGTTTTCTTGTTCACCTGAACCTAGCCTATCGGGTGTGCCTGTCTCTGAGCCTTAAAAGTATTGCGTCCTGGCATCCGAGATGCAAGAGTATGAAATTCAGCTTGCTTATCTGAACCTGATTACATTTTCATACCTATGAAAGGTCAGCTACTAATTCTCCTGAGCTCAGCCAGAGTCCTACTTGGTCACTTAGAGAGAATTTTGTCAAATAATGGATTTTAAATTGAGTGCTCGTAGTAGATGTAGCGTGCTCCCCAGCCCCAGGGGCATGTGAAGGAATACACTACACATGGAGCTCTGGATTGGACAGCTTTGTTCCTCAGCATACAATCACACACTCATTATGTCATAACTGTTAATAACCACACCTTAACACTTCCCAGCAAGTTACCTAAATTCCTTTTTGAGTCTGCCCAGGTTAACAAAGGTCCTAGCACACATAGTCTCACGACATACAGAAGGGTGTGTATTTAAGCTCTGCCTTGTATCGGGAGCCCTGCTGTATTCTTGATGCATGGGGGGTCCCATTGTTATTAATCTCTGTGATTCATAGATTACTAATTGTTTGCGATAAAAACTTTCAGACTTGAACAGAAGTGCCTGAAGGAGTTTCTTCCCACTAGCCAATCTGAACTTCCTCTCCTGTCTGACAAAGGGAGGAATGAAAAATGTAAAAAGACATCAGCACAGTGCTGTTCCCTTTGAGAAGGGAACTTACGAGAACGAGGCAAGAGCGCTGGCGGAGGGCACATGAATGCTGGGTTTGGTTAGGGCTCCAGAGTCCAAGAAGACTTGGAGCTGAGCTAGAGCCAGACCAATGTATGACGGCATTCCGCAAACGCTGTCATTTGAACGAATGCGTCTTTAGCACACATTTGTTCAGCACGCCAGACAGTATAATGACATGCCTTAGGAGGGCGCTGGATTTTGGAATAGTTTAATTTAGTATTTCAACTCCAGTCTGCGCACATTAGGGAAGGCAGTGGACTTTAAGTCCAACACCATTCCACCAATGCGCCTCTCTCAAGCATGGCCTTGTAACGACTTGCGTGCTGAATGAATGCATGCTAAAGACGCGTTTGTTCTATTGCCGGCACTGTGAAGGCACAGTGTGATTCCAGCTTTGTCCTAATGCACGTTTCCCGAGCCAGACATCTGGCTCGAGCCTGGCTCGAGCCATCAGTGGGTCACCCACCACTACAACACACATGTGATAGCTCTTCTGTGAAGTGTTGGTACTCCCCTATAAAAGCTATATCAGCCTTTCGGGGAAGTATCTGGCCATCCCATTAAAGTATAGGAACCTTGAAGAAGTGTTCATACCGCTGCATGAAAGAGATAGCAGCCTTTCTGAGAAGCCATGTTAGGGGGTGGGGTGAGTGGACTGGCCTAGAGGAGCGCTGGGTTTATCCCTGAGGGATTCAGACAGATGTCACAATTAAACTCAACAAAACAAAAGAGAAAAGCCATGATCCTCTCTGTAATTGGACATTAATAGCATCTTTAGTGAGTCGTGTCTTGGCTATGAGCGGATGTCCGTGGAGACCTCCACATTATCTTAAACCCGCAATCACTCAATTCTGATAAAGGAGCCTTTTAGGGTGCCACGTCAGCCAACAGCAATTTGGCTATTATGTATTTGAGTGTTATTTTAAAAAGGATAGATGAACATAACTGCAATGTGTGAAATGTTAAATAAGATATGTGCGTAGTCGACAAGTGGCTCCATGGCTTGTGCGACAGCTTTACTGTTACTGGTATTTTAGCCGATGGCGCTGTGTATTTTTACATTTCAAGTATTGACACAAAAATCCCAGGAGGCAATGACATGTTCTGTTGGCTAAAAAGCCAAAGCTGAAGGAGTGATTCATGCCATGGGACTAATGGCCAGCAAGGAAGGATAGTGTGAAAAAGTGAAAGGCAGAAATGAACACCAGTATTCATAAAAAATGTGTACGTCCTCTCAAGTCCCTCACACATTTTGGCTCCTTTACTAACTAGGGGGCATATGTATCAAGCCCTTTTCCCGTTCGCAAACGGGTCGATTCTCAGAATCGGCCTGTTTGCGAACGGGAAAAGGCCTTTTGGGATGTATCATCCCAAAAGGGCATCGCAAATTAGAGAATCGCGGCATTTGCGATTCTCTATTTTGCGATTGCATTTAAGGAATCGCAAATTGCGATTCCTTAAATGCAATGTATGAAGCACAGAAAAAGTGCAATTTGGCCTTAAGAAATTGCAAATTGCCACTAACTTCAAGTTGGTGGTAATTTGCGATTTCTTTGAAAAATGCACTTTTTTGCATTTTTCAAAGTGCCATGTGGCGTATATACTTGCCCTTAGTGCATGTATGTGCGCCACATGTGTACAAATACATATTTCAGGGGTTCAACAGGGTGTCATTTTGACACCCTGGCACCCTTGAAATTGCATTCTCAATTTGCGATTCTCTAGTTGCGAATCGCAAATTGAGAATGTCTTCCTATTCATTCCTATGGGCCTCCTGTCCCATAGGAATGAATGGGAAGGTATTCCTTGATTGTGAATCGCGATTTACGATTCACAATTAGGAAATGTTAAGGAATCGCAATTATTATTGCTATTCCTACATACATGGCATTTTGCGATTCCCTAATAGCAATTCGCTAAAAATCTCTATTAAGGAATCGCAAAAGGCCTTGTTCAAACGTAAGCCCCTATATGTTTTAAATTCACATACATTGTTTCTTGTACAAAAAAGTAACACAGAACATGAATTGGGGATTATTCTTTTAAAATACCCTTTCAGCCCATTTTCTCGCCTGAAATGTTTGGCTGTATTGCTTTTTATTGCAAATCTGTATTGTGATGAATTGAAGAGTACTGCTGGGTTTCAGTTTTGTGTATATTTTGTAGAAGGTATGCCATAAATCAAGCGGGCACAACATATACAGCAAGCCGTGCCCACTTTTGACGCAGAATTTTACATCTGGTTTTACCCTCCTCCTGCTTCAACAAGGGCACAAGGGGTCTGCAGAATGTCACTGGCGTCGAGGTGCTATAATCCCAGTAACGCAACATTGTAGCAAGAGTTGCAGGCATCATAAAGCAAGCAAGGAAACTAGCCTACCAGTTAGTGGTAAAAGACAGCTATACCTGGAGAGCAGTGATTCCTCGCACTCAAGTCCCTTGCACCACTGCACCTGCGTGGTTGATAGCTTTGCCCCGTAAAAGCCCAATGTTTGTATAGAATGTTTCATTTTGATGGAATGTTTCACTGTGGATGATATTATGTAGCCATAGAGCCTGATTTAGCTGGCTCTAACGGCCATTAGAGGCCCGCTCCAGTGTTAAAGGGCCGAGCAGAAGGTGAGGGCCTTTAACAAGGGAGCAGGCTTTTAATGGACAGTAGAACACGGTACGGAGAGCCCTAAGGCTATTAGAACATTCGGCCACAGAGAGCAGAATGTTCTAATTTGTAAAACAAAGGCCTCACATACCCCAAGGGGGTTGAAATTCCCTCGGGCTCCGTGAGGCCTTTGTTCACAGCAACACCTGTGAACAAACATTGAAATGTTGCTGCTCTAGGCTTCTAACGGCCATTGCAAGCCTGGAGCACTCCATTGTATTCAATGGAGCGCACAACATTCCAATGTTCTAATACTCCTTAACTCACCAGCTCTAAGTCGCTGGTCATATTGATGCATGAACGTTTTCAGCACTGTGGCTTGTAGGGTTCTGTACTAGCACTCACTCCATATGGGAAGCAGCGTTTACATCCCATGTGGTACAAAGCATGCGATTACAACGTGGTCGTTACAACAACACATTGTTACAACGCTAACCATTACAACGCAAGTCGTTTCTACGACTTGCTGTAGGGGGCGCTCTAAACTAAGGAATAGTATAATTTACTATTCCAACACCTTCCCTACTGTTGCGTACGCTGGAGCTGGAATAGTAAATTATACTAATCCTAAATCCAGCGCACCCCCTACAGCAAGTCGTAGAAACGACTTGCGATGTAATGGTATGCGTTGGAACAACGCGATTGTTGTAAGGACCGCATTGTAATCGCATGTGTTGTATTTCAGGCGATGTAACATCATATATTCACTCCACACATCAAGCAAGAGCGTAAGCCTATGTTTACTCAAGAGTTTAGTTGTCCCTGTTAAGGTGTACAAAAAACATGATGTTGCATTGTGCTGCCATGAAATGCATGGATTGGCCTACTTTTAGCATATTTTTGCTTATGTATTCATTGTTGTACATAAAAGGGTATGTACCCACTAAATGTCTCTGTATCCTGTGCTGCAAAGTGTTCACCTCTGAGGCTTCTTTCAAAACATGTATCCTTTCTTGAGGCTTTGAACGTGGCTGAACATATGGAGCGGGTTCTTTTGATGACAAACGGTGTAAGAGCACCAGACATTAACATCTTGATCTGTGTTAAAGGGACAATCCTCTAGTTACTTCACAGTGTCCAAGTTGAAGTGTGAGGCCCGAGAAGACCAGAGTTCCAGCCTCAATTTCCCCATTTGATCAAATGGCGCAATTCTGGCTAAATTACATCTATGTTCCAATCAATGGAAAGTTGGGAGTCGGGAGAAAGGTAGCCCCTAGTGATTTATTTAGTGTATCTGGCAGTTACTTCCATCTGTTTAATGAGGCTTAAAGACGGATTATTTTATTTGTGATCATAAGACATCATCCACTAGATGGAAGTTGCTGGAAATGTTTTTTTAAAGCATTGGCAAAGCCAATAGACCCCACGTGTGAGTTATTGACTTTGTCAATGTTTTTAGCCCTGATGCACAGCAGCAAGGGTGCTACACAGTATTGCTGAAAGTTTTTAAAAAGTGCTATGATTTTTTGTAATTGCTGCCTGGAGGAACTGATGGGCGGCATCTCTGAGGAAGGGAGGGCATACAATTCGGAGGGTGTAAATGCCTTCCACCCGGCTCTCCCACCAACAATTTTTAAGTAGTGCTATCATGCAGCAGGCACTGGCCTCATCATATTGTTTTTATTCTAAACTATGAACCATGCTGCACAGCATCCACTCTGTTGTGCAACATGGCTAAAAATATGGACAAACCCCCCAATAGGTCATGTAGGCGACACCTGTTGACTTTGCCAATGCTTTTTCAAACTGTGTACATGTTGCAAAGCTAGATGTTTTTGTTGAAATGTAATCTTTAACATGGGACGGTGAGAGATGGAGGGGCAAACAACAGAGTGGAGCGAGATGGTAGTGAGGAGCAACAGCACAGACTAGAATGGAAGAGGGGGAGGGGGGAAGCAATAAGACAAAGAGGGTGGGAGGGTGATGGGGGCAAGCAACAACATAGGAAGGGGGCACGCAACAATGGAGAGGGGTGGAAGGGACAGAGCAACCAACAAAGGGGGAGACAGCCTGCAAACACATGCACTCCTATGGGATGCTGCAACTAAAAGAAAAAAGTAGGTCCGAAAGCAGGAGCAGTGGACGGTCACTGGGTAAGTAGACATTAGCTTTGCAATGCTCCAGGGGAAGGACAAACAGTGAAACCAGCACACGCTGACCAAAGAGAAGCAAGGAAATGAGAGTGCCAATAAAGCCAACCAATGGTAAGCAATGGGCGGCCTCTAAACACTCTGTGAGTGAACAAAATTTTTTGCCAGCGCATGTGCTGACCCAGTGCTTGAAATTGAAATTTTGGGAAATGCCGGTACTCTCCACGTAAAAGAATTACGTCTCACTTGAGAAGTGCCGGTACTCTCCCTTCCAAATTAAAAAAAGTGCAGGTACTCCGTACCAGGCAGTACCGGCCCATTTAAAGCAGTGTGCTGAGCTAAAAATAAAGTAACTGTGAGAAAAATGAGTCATTTGGTGAGGGCCCAATTAGATTATTCTTGAGGGCATCATGAAAACGTTTGAAAGTCACTGTATTAGTGGTATAAAAACGCTGTTAAGAAATATTGGTATAATTCCCCCCCCCTCCCCCCCCCCCCCCCCCCCCCCCCCGAAATTTGGCTCTAGTTGCGCCTCTGAGACCCAACCATGATGATAAGTGCTAACGCAGGCCCATTAAAGGACGGTGCACTGCCAGTATTGTCCAATTAGTAACATTTTTGTCTTGCTCAGAAGTGCGTGTTCCCACAGATCCACATAAAATAAGACGGCGATACATTTGTGCTGCATTTGCAGCTGCCTACCACTAAGTGACGCTGCAGCGTTATAATTGCAGGGTGACAGAAAAAGATTAGAAGGCGAGGGGCGATAGAGCAGTAGTCTGCGACGCCTGGCAGGCTTTTGAAAAGACCACAGGACGTAGGATGAGGTGTGAGAGCAGAGGCCTCAGAAACACCCGCACATCTGCACGACATACACAGCGGTGTGGGAGTGGGACGAATGGCCCAGCCCTGCTGTAGCCGAAGGAGTCCACGTGCGCCGCCTATACATGCAATCTCCCAGTGTCTTACCGCGCCTGGGCAGATTTACCACGTATTCTTGCAGCGCAGTGTACTAGCTGTAAATGATGTGTTGCTTGAAAAGGAGAGAGGAGGAGAGCGCCATATTAAAGGAAAGATAACTGATGGCTCTTCGCTTGGAAAATAACCATCGATCGCACACCAGCCGGCTTGGTTTTTTTAAATTTATTTATTTATTTATTTAATGCAATTTTATATAGCGCGAACTTTACCCGAAGGTGTCAGAGCGCTTTACGTAAGAACCAGTTGCATGATATGTTAAGAAATCTTATTATTCATGATATTTTAGCAGATAACGCCAGTAACCTTATTACTAGGTCAGGAAAGCTACTCTTAATTGAGTTGCAGAATGGTGATGTTTTGGTACCTAGTAAGCGTTAATTGTACGTCACACATCTCACTCCAATATTAACTGAGAATGTAAAGCTTTTAGGATTTAAAATGATTACATTTGACTAATAACTTTTTTCTGTGTGATAAATTGTTAAGGTTTTAACTAACTAAACAATAAACATTCATCCATTCATTCATATTTACAGGAATATGGCACTCTCCTACTTTTCCATGGCTGGTGCTGAAATCAGCTGCCATGCTCCACGGAGATGCCTTTGTGCCGTAGTGCAAGGGTGTCTCCGTGAGTCAAGTATAGGTTTTGTACTGGAAGGGTGGCCTTCCAGTACAAAATACTATGCATAGACTGACTTTAACCCTTTCCCCTCTTTGTATGTGTGCTGCACAGTGCAGCACACCTACAGTCAGAAAAGGAAGGAAAAATTAAAGCATTTCTCCTTCGTTGTGCCTACTTCAAAAGGGCGCAGTTTCCTTGCGCTAAACCCTCTTTTCTTTAGTTAGTAAATAGGGTTTCGCATCAGAAACCTTGTGTGGTTGCAAGGGAACGCCCATGCTCCACCCATGGTACGCCCCTATGGCACTAAATAATGCAAAGCAGCGCTATCGCTGCATGCTGTTACTTTCACATTTTACATTTAAACAAGTTTAGCGCAGGAAAAATCAGGGGGAAAAAATTGCTGATTTGCATCACTTTTGCGATGAAAACACTGCGTAAATACTTAGAAATATCCCCCATAACCTTTTAGTGTTCACCACGCCCACT
The DNA here is from genome assembly GCF_964263255.1 of Lissotriton vulgaris. Classification (NCBI taxonomy): domain Eukaryota; kingdom Metazoa; phylum Chordata; class Amphibia; order Caudata; family Salamandridae; genus Lissotriton; species Lissotriton vulgaris. The sequence continues at coordinate 1,131,501,856 of NC_141685.1, read as the reverse complement.
GCTGCCCTGAGGGCACAGTTCAGGGCAAGAAACACGAAAGCAGCATTCCTTCTTATCTTATTATATTGTAATTAAGGATCCCTGTTTTCTGTTTTTACTGAATTTTACAGATAAATACAGACAGGAAACATTCATTTTCTTGGCTGTGTTTATTTTTAAATGTGGATAAAAACGGAAATTGGATTGCTTTTTGAGAATTTTTAAATACTGCCTGCCATGACTGCAAGGCCAATAGAAGTGTGGATTGAGAGATAAGGGGGTTAAAAAAGAAAGGAATTTTAGTAAAGAGGCTTTAACAGCATTAGGTAAGCACAAGGTTAATACTGAAATGTGCATATTTTCATATAAGTGCCCGGATTTATCTTCTGCGGGTGTTCACAGCACTGAAACCTGGAAGACATTCAAGCATGAGTGCATATTCATCGCTTAAATACATGTGGAAATATACTAATTTCAGCTTACTATTTCCACAAAACCCAAAATAAATATGGATAAATACAGATAAAATTAGCAATAAATAAATATGGATGAATACAGACTAAAATGGCATAAAAATAAATACCGTAAAACCAGGAGCCCTAATTGTAATTATCAACAGAATCTCTAAAGATAAATGGTTACGTTATACAGGACAGAACGCAATTTTTTTCTGAGATCCATCGTTCCAGTCCATATAGACAGGACCTTAAGTGGGATGAAAAAGCGGGGGGGTGGCTAAAAGGAGGGTGGCCTATATACCTAACTTAGGGTGTGGTTAAAGCATGAAAATTAAAATGCCCTTACAGTGTTAATGTACACTGCAGCTGGCATATGGGGCCTCTGCTCTGTGTGCTTTGCAGAGAGGCCAATGATTGGACGGCCATGCATTCTGAACACTTTTCTTTCACACTAATGGGCCCTGTGAGAAAATTGCACTGCCGTCAACCTCCACTCAATTGTAGCCAGTTGTAAAGACCTGGATGCGACTCAGTTTAAAGTATGCACTATACAAGAGCAATATACTACAGGAAAGAAAAAATACGAAACACAACAACCTGGAAAAAGCGGACACTCTTAGGGAGATGCAAAATTAAGTAAAGGCTGTGAATTGTGGAGAGGATGTGGCCAAATGGCCTAACGGCTATAGCGGTCGACCTCGAAGCTGGGAACCGGGTTCGAGTCTCGGCAGGGATGCTCAACATCCTGTGATTCTGGGCAAATCGCTTAATCTCCCGCACCGAACCAAAACAATAATTTGTCCACCTGCAACGCAACTAGTGTTCATGTAAAGCGCTCTGATACCTTCGGGTCTAGTTTGCGCAAAAAGAATATATGTATATAAAATGAAACAACATGGATTATCTTAACTCTTTTACACTCATTGTTCAGAAATCGGTCAGTGTTTTTGCCAGGAAAGGTAAGGACATGAATACAGGGCCCGTAAGGGACCTGTTTACAATGTCTTTTTTAAATTACTACTGAGTTTGAGACCCGGAAAGACCCGGCCCACTTAAAACCCTTCATATACACATACTGCCTACTGACAGGCCCTTCTGCACATGAGAGCAGCTGGAGGATCAACAGCCTATAGGCAAAAAAAAACATATTTGCCTTTGGCAATCCCTCCCCTAGCAAGAGCAACTGAAAGCAGCAATAATGTGAGTTTTGCTGCCCCTGCCAGTGGTGCCGTAAGGCCTTACCACACTTTATGGATGAGCGGCTCCCATCTGCGTAGTTCATCCGGTTGTGTACGCTGTGTGCAGGGAGACATCCTGTTTGCAGCGGCGGCCGGCACAGGTAAGTGCGGTGAGGTGGAGTTGACACGTGACATAATAGGTATTATTTATTTATTTAATTATACCTATTCCGTCGCCTGTTGACTTTCCCCCCTCCCGCCCCACCCCACCCCAGCACCACGCCACACTTACCTGTGCCGGCCGCCTCTGCCTGTTTGAGATATCTGGGCCCACAGCTGTATGAAGGGCCTATAGAACTTTCAAGATTTCCAATTCCATGCTTGAGTCCATCCAGGCATATTCTTTGCAATCTGCCCCTTGTAATCCTGTTCATTCAATGTAGTCAGGATTACAAGGGATATGATGCTAAGAAAGGACCTGCTCTCAATGAATTGCTCACAGACGGCCCTGAGTGTCGTGAAATCTCTAGTTCAGCGGTCCTTTATTTTTTTATTTCTTTGAACTCCCACTCAATCACTAGTGGAACCTGGGGATTGCACATGAGCAAGTTCTATAAATTTACCCTCAACCCAATACCCAGGAATATCGCAACAAATAAGTATACATCAACTAAATATACACATTGTGATATATTTAATGTAATTTATAAAAACAAAAACAAATTTAAAAAATCATCTTTTTTTACTTTAATAGGTAGGTTGGAGCTTTTCTAAATGTATTTTTATTTCTAGTATTTGAACTGATATGGTAGAACATAGCATATCACTTTGTCTCTTGTGCTCCTAATGTATGCTTCTTTTTTTGTCCGCGCATTCCAAGGCTTCACTTGTGGCCAGCAATCACCCATACTATTGTTTGCTGTACTCGCACTGCTCCCTCGAATGACGTTTTATCATGTATATATATACTTGATTAAAATAAATGTAAAAACATTTTTTTAAACAGTCGCAGGCCCCCTACGTAGGTGTTGTGGACCCCTGTTTAACCCCTCCGCCTCGGCTGGAATTCTGCGCCTGTGCGGCACATTCCGATCGTGGGCGTGGTCATGACGGCCCCTAGCCATCATCAGCACACGCCCACCGTGATGCATGACGGCTGGGGGCCGTCATCAGCATGGAAGGGGTTAAGAACTGCTGCTCTAGATTTGTGTTCTAATGCTGTAGGTGGACTGTGCAGATCCTATGGGGGACGTGCACCTTCTGTTATCTCTAGTAAAAACTGCTAGAGTGCCTGCATTATGTACTTCAGTGAGCACTGGAACGGGGGGGCGGCTGACCAATTCTTGATGCAGTGGTGCTTATTGAGCTGCTTCCAGCGAGCCACAGCGAATCCTTCAGCTGCGTCTGGGTGTAGTTTAGGAACACAGGACAAATGCTTCTGCGGTGAGAACAAAATAAAGGCAGAGATTGTGTCACACTCAAGTCTCAAGTTGCTAAATATCGAACTGAGATTTGTTAGAGGTGTTTGTAACTTTCACATTCAGTATGTCACAGGTCTAGGTCTTGTGTTTTTATATTTGTCTTGTATAGCTGAACCCATTTTTGTTGACACTAGGACTCTGTACACTTTACGCCTGCTAATCAGGGGTAAAGAAATGCCAGTGCTCTGCCGCACAAACATGGTAACATTGGTTTGACCCTAATTGGGGCATTTAATTCACCTATATGTTCCTAGCAGATAGTACTATATGTAACACATATTTGTATAGTGCAGCTTATCAACCATGAGGGGATCCAGGCGCTGTCAATTGGCAGGGCAAGATTAAGTGATTTCCCTAGAATCACAGGTTGTTGACCCGACGCCGACACTGTTCCACTGGCACACATAAACCAGTTCGGCCAGGCTCAGGCCAGGAGGGGGAGACAGCTTTCTGGAAGGCAGCCACTGTCCATTCAGGTGCAAGTGTCAACTCCTCCCACTACTCTAAATGCAGAAAGGTCTATTCAGCCTGGCTATGAGTCACCCAGGAAAGGCAAGGCACACCTCAACCCCCCTCTTGTGCCTGTCTAGTGTGAATGCACATCCGCTGCTCATGTCACTCCAAACCCAGACAGGGAATACACAAAAGGCAGAGGCCCACAGGATGGTCAAGCAAGAAAGTGCCCACTTTCTAAAAGTGATATTTTCAAACACACAATATGAAATTCATTTTGACTGAAAGATGCATTTTTAAATCCTATGGGAGAGATAGCCTTTCAACAGTGAAAATGAAATACACAGTATTTTACTATTAGGAAATGCAAAAATACACCACTAGATGTCTCACCTTTTGCATACGTGGCACCTTGCCCATGGGGCTACCTTGGGCCTCCCTTAGTGACTTGGATGTAAAAAAAATGTAAGGGAAGGCATGTCTGGCAAGTGTGTGCTCTTGCCAGGTTGACATGGCAGTTAAAAACTGCGTGCCAACCCTGCAATAGCAGGTCGGCGACATTTTTTAAAAGCTACTTGGTGGGTGGCACAACCAGTGCTGCAGGCTCACTAATAGCATTTGATTTACAGGCCCTGGGCACACACAGTACACTGTACTAGGGACTTAGTAGTAAATCAAATAAGTCAATTATGGAAACACCGGTCCATGAACACAATTTAAAGTAGGAGCACTTGTACTTTAGTACCGATAAGCAGTATTAAAGTGCGCAGAAACACTAAACCAGCAAAAACAATATCCAGATCGCACCAAAACCAGGAGGTCAGAAGCAAAAAGACAGAGGCAACACGCCAAAAGATGCCTGGTCTAACACAAGTACCCTCCAGCTAAAAGTAGGGAGAACTACCCACCCTCTTGGGAGTTCTCTTCAATAAGGCAGAAGAACCTGGAGAGATCATCAGCGTTGGGGTGTTCTGTGCCAGGGCGGTGTTCCACAGTAAAGTCCATTCCCAGTAGGGACACGGACCACCTCAACAGTTTTGAGTTCTCATCCCTCATTTGCATTAACCATTTGAGGGCCCTGGAGTCTGTCTGAACTCGGAATTGAGTCCCAAACAAGTAGGGTTTAAGCTTCTTCAGCGCCCAGACCACAGCAAAAGCCTCACACTCAATTGGACTCCTCCTCTGTTCCCTGCGGTGTAGCCTCCTACTAAGTAAGGCTACAGGCTGGTCTAGACCCTCGTCATTCAGTTGTGAGAGAATCACTCACACTTCAGGCCCGATCTGGCATTTAAAGGCCTTGATAATGAGGCTGTCTTCTACACTGCCTCCAACATTTCACAGAGGTGCTGCAGGTGTTCCTCCCAAGTGGAAGTAAACACTGCAATGTCATCCAGGTAGGCGGCGCTGAACTTCTCCAGTCCAGCCAACACCTGGTTAACCAACCTCTGAAAGGTGGCAAGGTTATTTTTCAATCGACAGGGCATAACCGGAAACTGGTAGTGCCCTCCTGAGGTTGAAAATTTAGACCTGTCCTAGGCCCCATCAGTCAAAACAATCTGCCAGTACCCAGACGTCACATCAAACGTGCTGAGGAACTTGGCAGCTCCCATTTGATTTATGATCTCACCAGCTCTGGGGATGAGGTGTGCGTCAGTCCTGGTGATGAAGTTGAACCCTCTGTAATCCACACAGTACTGTGGTTCAGGTAGGGTACTGGATGCTGCAGTCTTTTTGGACCAAAACCACTGGGCTGGCCCAAGGACTGTTGGAGGGCTCAATCACCCCATAGTGCCAACATCTTAGAAACCTCTTCTTTTATGCTGGCCTTGACCCTGTCGGTCAACCTGTAAATTTTGTGTTTGACAGGAATGTGTCCCTATCATGGATGCACAAATGAGTAACATCCGGGGTGACAGAGAACAGACTGGAAAACTGCCCCAAAAACCGGCAGCTCTTGCCCTGATGCTCTGGGATCAGTGAAGGGGAGAGGATCATATCTTCCACTGACCCACTGCTCTCCTTGGTAGAAAGGAGGTCAGGGAGAGGCTCACACTTCTCTTCCACCCCATCATCTGACACCTAGAGCATGCTTACTTCAGACCTCTCAAAGTGAGGTTTGAAGCGGTTCACATAGAGGAGCCTTAAAGGTTCCCTGGGAGTCTGCAAGTGCGCCAGATAGGTGACATCACTCTTGCTCTCCACCACCTCAAAAGGCCCAGTCCACTTGTCCTGGAGTACACAGCTCTACTGGGGTCATTATCCACACTTTTTGTCCAGGTTGAAACCCAAGCAGAGTGGCATTCTGGTCATACCAGCGTTTCATCCCTTCCTGGCTGTCTTCCAGGTTCACGTGAGCGAGCTTCCTGAAGCGCGCAATCTGGTTTCTAAAGGCCAGCATGTAACTAAACTCATCCATTTTCCTGGGAGCTGTCTCCCAGCTTTCTTACACCAGACAGAAAGGTCTTCCACAAGGTGCTCATATAGCAACTCAAATAGGCTGAACCCCTAATGACTTCTTCGGTACCTCCCTGTAAGCAAAGTGAAGACATGGTAAGAGGATGTCCCACCTATGCCTCATATGTTCTGACAGACCTTTGATCATGCCTTTAAGGGTTTGGTTGAATATCTCCACCAACCCATTGCCTTGGGGGTGGTAGGGAGTGGTGAACCTGTAGGTCAGTTAAACAACTAGAAAGGTGACCTCACTGTCCAAAGGAACAGGGTACTGTAAACAAGCAGAAAAGTAAAACTTCCCCAGGATAACTATTCCAACATTTCCATTTGTTCCCACTAGCATTCCATACTCACTTTGCACACATACTGTTTTTATAACCACAAATGCATTTTTCATAACATATATATACCCGGAAATTGAGATGTAGTGCTAAAAATCATTTATTTTTTCTATCAAGAAGAGCACTGAACAAACTTGCTAAAAGTTGTTAAAATCATGTACAAATTATGTACAATACATACAAAATCCATACACAATATAAAATCCGCTGCCTAATACAATATATGCTAAATATGTTTAAAAACATCCACAGAGAAGATACAATAAATAAAAACCACTTAGTACAATTACAAGGAAACACTATGAGCACAGTTCACCAAGAGCTGTTACATACAGCGATCCACCATGTAATGTGAAACAGAAGGACTGGTAGGATTACTATTCCTTTTCCAGAAATTATTATGGTTGGATTCAACCAAGTAGGCGTCAATGCGTTTCAGTGGTATGTGAATCTATTTATCAACCACCTTCTTCAGGACTCACAATCAGGGATTTACCCCTCCTTTCAGTAGTAAATAAATGATATATCAAAATTGGTGTTTTATGTTATTCCTACTCGTTGGGCTCATATCTGGCCTCTAGATATGTAGTGCCATCTCAAGTGATTGGTTAAAAGATAATTTTATGGATGTGTCTTTTTCTATTTATTATGTCTGTCGTTAGAAGCTGGTTGGCCTTCTGCTTAATGTTTAAAAACAACTGTATAGATGCCACCGGCATTCATGATTGTCTGTATTTTCGTGTTGTATTTAAATATTTAATACAGGAAACTTGTCATTCCTTTATTGCCCAATTTTTGAATTCCACTGATGTGTAAATTTATTAAAAATACAGTTGATTTCTTTCCTCTATTAAAAGTTCAACTTGTGTCTTCAATCACCGACCTTCCGGTCAGGTGTTGAAAATATCTTTTCGTATAGAAAGATACAGCGTCTTCACGTCCATAAAGCTCCTGGTGTTTTACCATTTTATTCTCAGGTCACACCGCACTCCTTCCACAGGGATGTCAAATAAATTGGATATGAAATTGGTACCTCGGTTGGACACCACCTCTAAGGGTAACCCCTCTCTGGAAAAGATCCCCATCAATGCCCAACCCACCATGGGTGCCGTCATTGTCCTCAGAGGGATAGCCTCTGGGTACCGGGTGGCATGGTACACCAAGACCTGGACGTACCTGTTGCCAATGGCTGTCGTGGGGTCCATGGGCCCCACCATATCAATCTCTACCAGTTCGAAAGGGGTGCCCACCACCAGAAATGATTGGAGAGGGGCCCTCCCCTTCCTCCCCTTCCTCCCACTCTTACCACTTGCCTGGCAGGCCTGGCAAAACCTGCAATGGGCATTTGACTGCCTTTGCATCTGGGGCCAAAAGAAGTAGGTGACAATCTGGTCAAAGGATTTGTCCTGCTCCAAAGGCACGTTGTAAGCCAGGCTCAGTAGGAAGGTCCTGAAGCGCTGGGGTACCACCAGCACACGGGCTGACCAAGGCTCAGCAACCTTAGGCTCGCTGTAAAGGAGATCAATCAATCAATCAATCAATCAAGAAATTTGTAGAGTGCACTACTCACCCTTGAGGGTCTCAAGGCGCTAAGGGTGGGGGGTGGGGGGAGGAGGCAGCTACTGGTCAAACAGCCAGGGCTTGAGGCGTCTCTTGAAGGTCAGCAGGTCCTGGGTCTTACGTAGATGGGTGGGAAGGGTATTCCATGTCTTTGCGGTGTGGTGGCGTGGTCATTCAGTGGATGCGTAGGACGGTGGCGAGGGTATGGTCGGTGGAGCGCAGCTGGTGATTCGAGGTGTAGAAGGACAGTCCTTCATTGAGGTATGCTGGTCCGGCGTTGTGGAGTGCTTTGTGTGCAGATCTACTGGGAAATTATTCTCCCAGTAGATCCTGTGTGACCAAGATTGATCACCAGCTGCCTGGTTTTCAATTTGCTGCAACAAAACCTCTAGAGAAGGGCATTCTTTCTGCTCCCTGCAGAGCTCTTCCCTGGTAGGACCCCCTTCTTGCTGTCAATGGGCCAGCTCATATAAGTCCCCCAGTACAGCCACTTGTTCCTCTGTAGGTTCCAGGGCCACCCCCTCAAGGTCAGCCTCCTTCCGGACCGTTGGAACCTCAGTTCCATGCCCCCTGCCATGGACCAAGTGATCATGCATGCCCACTTTGGCAACCCAAGCATCTCCAAGTGAGACCTAAGCTCCACATCCTTCCATACAATCTACAGGCATGGTAAGGACTCATAACCACCCTCAAGGGACTCGAGACCCACACCCTCAAAGGGAACCTGCGCCACCTTACTCTGGTGCTCTGAATTGTCTTCAGCATTTACTTGGTGGAATGCATAAGGGCCTTCTTGCTCCTCAGAGACCAGGTGACACCTTACTGAGGATACACTGGCTCCAGTATTCCTGAGAGCCTCTACCCTTTTCCCATTGATGGTCACCCAGATGTTGGACTTTTTAGTGTTTGCAGGCACCTGGTTTCTCTGGGCCTTCTCACTGTCCCCTAGCGAGACAAGGGTCATCTCTACGGCCACTATCCTTCGCTGGCTCCTCTTCCTCCCAAAGCTCTACACTAGCCATCACCTTGTCTGCTCACCTGTGGGTGGCTTTGCCCCCTTTGGGCATTTGGGATCTCACTTCAGGTGACCCACCTGGTCACATGTATAGCACTTACGGGGTCCTGTCTCTGCAGGCTCTGCTGAAGAGACCCATGGTTTCTTATATCCTGCGGGGTGGGAATCCTTACCCTCGGTACTAGTTTGGGGCCCTTTAGAGAACTCCTTTCCTTTACCCTTGTCCCCACTCTTTTCTGCTAGAGACCGTGCCCCCTCTAATAGAGTCTCCCCATACACTTTCTTGTGGACCCTGGTACTCACCCAGCAGTCCGCCTCCATAGAAAGCTTCCTGGAGTCAGCTTTCTTACTTTCTGTCAAGTGATGGTGCAGCTCTGCAAAACATAGACTAGACAAGTGCTCCCAGACAAACAAATTGTACAGCCCCTGAAAATACGCCACATTGCTGCCCTTAACCCAACCATCCAATGACCTTCAAAAAGAATCCACACATTCTAACCAGGTCTTGGACTCAGTTTTCTTTCTGTTCCTAAACTGATTCATGTACTTTTCAGGAGACCATACCTGGTGGAAAGAGCCTCCTTCATGTCAGTGTAGGTGAGGTTGTACCTCTTACCCAAAGCCATCAATGTGTCCCTCCCTTCTTCTGAAAAATGATTCCACAATCCTGCCCCCAATTCTTTTCAGGGACCCCATTCATTTGAATAGATGAGTCATAGCCCTTAAACTGCCTTTTTATGTCATCGCCCTTCATGTACTCCTGTCCTACATTTTTGGGAATGTGTATTATTCTATCTGAGTGCATTGAGGAATTGCTGCCACCATCTGTGCTGGACCTACTCCTTTGCTCCAGCTCCTTGATACCACACTCAAGTTCTAAGACCATCTTCCTCTCTTCCATGGCTGTTCTTTTGTCTTCCCTTTCTTTCTCCAGCAGTAGTTCTTCCAGTTCAAACTTCCTTGCCTCCTGCCTGTTCTTCAGCTCTTCTGGGAAAAGACCCCTGCTGCCTGGCTTGCAAGGTCCCTCCCCTACCAAAAGCACATCCACCCTTTGAATTGGCTCTTCGGCCTCCCGACTAGGAACTTCAGATTGCCCACTGGCCTTTCTGGCTGCTACCCAGGCTGTCAGCACCTTTTGTAGCTCCTTTTTCCTGGTGAGGTCTCTGATTTGGACTTTCAGATTTTTGCACACACCCTTCAACTCCCTCAAGTTGCTGGCTTCCAACCTATCCTCCTAAAAAACACTTGAATGGATGCAACTGATGATGCTGTTGATTCAGACATGATGCAGCATGAAGTTCAAGCTCACAAAGATGGAAATGCAAAAATAGACCAAGAAGAATACAGTATGTGGCATGTAGTGTTCTGCTATATAGTAGCGTACCCCAATCACTGTAGGTCAAGTACAAACGCAAGTCCTATCCTCACTGCTGCCAACCAATGTTATAAATGGGGGCCTCTAGTTGGCAGGTTGTTACCCTGTCCAAGTAGAGACCCTTCTTCCTAGTAAGGATTATGGAGTTACACTTCTTGAAATAACCCCTACTCACCCCCTTCGTAGCTTGGCACAAGCAGTCAAGCTTATCTCAGAGGCAGTGTGTAAAACATTTGCACATAACCAGCAGTAATACAGTGAAAACACAACAAAAAGACACTGCACCAGTTTTAGAAAAATAGCCAATACTTATCTATTTAAAACAAGACCAAAACAATAAAAACCCAACATAAAGTTACTTAAAATACTCATAAAGCAAAAATAGACTTTAAAAACAGTTCCTTGAAGTCTATAGCTCAGTCCAGGGCTATCACAGCATCGAGGTACAAACAAATCCCACAGTTCTGGCTGACTGAGGAAACAGTGTTGGGAAGACCCACAAACGGTATCTTTAGAAATGCAGTGCTTCGGGGCCTTTGTGATGAGCTCTGAAGATCCAGCATCTGCAGTCGTCGGTGCAGGAGTAGTCGGGCCCTTGAAATGACATGCTGTGATAGGACAAGAAGTGAGCGTAGTCACTTAGCTGAGTTAGTTGAGTATGAAGTGGTTTTATTTGTGTCTCTCAGTCCGTTACTACGTGTATTCCTAGTCCTCTGGCACTCCTCTCGAGTTCCTCTTTACTCTTGTGTCTGTCCCGGCATCTTTCCTCCTCTTCTCCCCGTCTTTCTTATTTCTCTTTGGCGGTCTTGCCCTCGGGAGAAATAGAAAGGCCTGTGACTGATAGATATCACACCCCGCCAATGTAGAGCCCTTTACCAAGCACCACTGTGACAAAACAATTCAACCAGGTCGGTGGGGTTACCCTTTCTGTGGCAACCCTATGTTCCTATTCACAGGTATGGTAGGTTAAGCTGGGAGTGTACTATAACGAAGTAACCCCAGAATCCCCTTTTGAGTTATCTTCTTCTCCTTTCCCCATGTGCTGCTTCTAATACCCTGCCCAGCACCCACAAGCAAAACCCCACCCTCTTCAGGGTTTCTCCCAGTGATAACACTTGCCTTGAGCCGTGACTCCAGACCGGAGTCACTGCAGCCCCGTCCATCTTGCCTTCCCTCGGGTCACTCTTTGTGCTCTTCCCAGCATCTTCTCCGTCCTCCTTTTGGCTCCTGTATTCGTCTCCCGCACTGCTTACTCTGCTATTCTTCTCCGCTGCTCCCGCATCCACGTATCCTCCTTCTCCGGCTTCCTCGCATCCCTCTCCTTCCCGCGTTGGTCCATCCTCTTCACTCGTTGCTCCGTCAACCACTTCCGGGTAGGAACGGAGCGGACAGCTAGAGCGCATTCCTCTAGTGCCCCCGCCATGCCTCTCGCCCGTATCCGCTTCGCTCCTGCAACACACACTTTGCAGGTCAAACTCTGTGAGGTTAATGTCGGGAGTGCCAGCGTCGGCAGGCGCCTGGGCTGCGGCACGAAGTGCAGCAGTGCAGCAGGGCAGCGTGCGGTGCCCTCAGGTTGCGAGCAGGCAGCGGCTCGGCGACGGTCATTCAGCAGCGTCAATGAGACTAGGGCTGTGGTGCGAAGTGGAACAGTGCACGTTGCAGTGCTGGCAGGTCATGGTGCAGGCAGCGGGTCTTCATCATTGAAGCGCTGTTGTTGGCTGATCAATGGGAGTCGATGGCGCCAATGTTGGTGAGCCAAGATTCGGGTGTAGGACGGGGCGGTGCATCATTTAACTTACGAGCAGTGCCCCCAAACAAAGGTGCAGGCAGGGGTGTCAATGTCAGCTTGGAGCAGCGGCGGCGGTAAGACCAGAGCTGCAGTGCAAAGCAGGACAGTGCTCCGTGTTCTCCACGAGCGGTGTCCACAGGTCACAGTGCATGCAGCGGCGTTGGTGATGGCATCATTGGGAATACCAGTGCGGAGGGGTGAATCATGTTGGTGTGTAGTGCAGTGCCCACAGGTTATGGTACAAGCAGAGGCTCAGTGGTGGCGTTGAACGTCAATGTCGGTGAGACCAGGGTTGCGGTGCGAAGTGCAGTGGTACCCTCTGCAGTGCCTTTGGGTCGTGGAGCTGGCAGCGGCATTGTTGACTATGTCAGGTTGCTTTTTCTTCTGCAGGAAATAAAAGGAGGGAGAAATCAGGGAGGCTACGTAGGTAAACTAGACAAGAGTAAACAAAATTGAAGATAGGCAAGGGACACATGTAGACGCTGAATAAATACTGAGGAAAATAAGAGTCAGCATTCCTCGTAGAGAGAATTGTGGGGCCCAAGTGATGGAAACGTAGTTGAATAGGTATTGACTGTTGGTGTCAAGGCGTTAGGTTATTAATTACATTGCACAGGAAGGTTGTATTACATAATTGGTCTCAGGAGAAAGTGTTAAAGTATTATAAAAAACTTGATGACGTGTCAGACTAACAACAAGACATTGATTTATGTGTACATATGATGTTCATCATTTGTTATTGTTGTTATTTGTAGCGTTCCCTGACGAAGGGCAGTGTGGTGCCCGAAATGCATTGGAGTTTTAAATAAATATTGCTTTGGACGAAACTCTGCGTTGATCGTGTTTGAACTTGAGGTCCGGAGGGCACGGCTCGAACATTAGAAACCTGGAAAATGGTAGAATGTACCCTGCATGTGGATTGCAAATGGAATTACATAGAAATACAGAAAATGAAGGATAGTAAACATGGAAAAATAATGATTAAAAAACGGGAAAACAAAGGAGTATCAGCTCGATGTAGCCTAGAAATGGCTAAATGTTGCTGTGCGACAGGTTTGGGGTGACATATGTTGCCCCATTCTTCTTCGTTGTCAAAAAGGTGCCACCAGGGAGGCATAACAACCAGGACGAACGCATTAAAAGACTAATTTTGGGCAAAAAAAGATGAACAGATGATTATATCAAAATTAGAAACACAGGTGTGCATCCCACCTCTTTCATTGTTTTCTTCTGCTGCAGCACGAAACACACAGGGCCTCATTAATGATTGCGCTGCCTGAACGTCACTTTTTGTGACTCTCCGGTGGCGCAGGAGCCTGCTCCATATTTACTAGGCAACCGTAAGCCACTTTTTGGGCTTAATGCTGCCTGCTAAATATCATTCCCTTTAACGCAGTAGTCTCTTCTCACAGCTTCTCCAGCTTGTCATGTTGTCATGTTTCTTGATCCAAAAGAGTTCTAAAGTTGAGGGCCCCAATATTTATAACACATTTCCCTTTGAAGGTGGGACAAACAGAGTTCCATTGGCATACATAAACCAGTTCGCCTGGCTCAGGCCAGGTTCACTCCAGGAGGGGGAGGCCATCTTTCTGGAAGGCAGCCACAGTCCATTCAGGTGCAAGTGTCAACTCCTCCCACTACTCTAAATGAAGAAAGGTCTATTCAGCCTGGCTATGAGTCACCCAGGAAAGGCAAGGCACACCTCAACCCCCCTCTTGTGCCCGTCTAGTGTGAATGCACAACCCCTGCTCCTGTCACTCCAAACCCAGACAGGGAATACACAAAAGACAGAGGCCCACAGGATGGTTAAGCAAGAAAGTTCCCACTTTCTAAAAGTTGTATTTTCAAGCACACAATATGAAAAGTATCTTTACTGAAAGATGTATTCTTAAATACTGAGTTCAGGCATTCTAAAATCCCTTTTTCTATCAGCTCCCACTGGCAAGCTACATTGGTAAAGCTCTCATGTTAACCTATGTGAGAGACAGCCTTTCAACAGTGAAAACGAAATACACAGTATTTCACTAATAGGACATGCAAAAATACACCACTGCATGTCCTATCTTTTGCTTACATGGCACCTTGCTCATTGGGCTACCTTGGGCCTACTTTAGGGGTGACTTAGATGTAAGAAAAGGGAAGGGCCTGGCAAGTGGGTGCACTCGTCAGGTCGACATGGCAGTGAAAAGCTATGCACAGAACCTGTAGTGGCAGGTCTGCGAAACCTTTAAAAAGCTACTTGTGTGGGTGGCACAACCAGTGCTAAAGGCCCACTATCAACATTTGATTTAAAGGCCCTGGGCACACACAGTGCACTGTATTAGAGACAGAGGGGCATATTGTCAAGGATCTATCGTCACTTTATCGCAGCCAAACTCACGATAAATGTATTGCCCCATTCACAAGCTGGTGCTAACAACCCTTATCACCAGTTAACCTGAGACAGCAGACGCAAAAACATCGCCACCGATGACCCCGGCAACTAAAGCTAATGAGATGCAGAGTAGTCATTCCTGTGATAAAACTCGCATCAACACCACTCCACAACATTCTCAACGACCAGCTAGATCGGCGATATGAACACAAAACATGCAATAAGGCGCGTTAGCTGCAGGAAATGAACACCTGCTTTTACCTGGTGTAAAGTCGGATGACAACCGGCACCAGACAAGGGAGCACAGCCCAGAGCCACACCTGAAGAACAACAGATGCCATGGAGCTACTGATCATGCAGCCCAGAGCCCCAAGAGGGCAACTACACCCACCGCCCTCACCACCAGGTCCACCACCCCCACTCCCGGACCACCCCAGAGGCAGCGCAGACAAATACAGCGGACACTTAGAAAACACACCAACCTCACAGACCCAACACCAGAGAATGTCATTGCCCACTACAGGCTCAAAAGGACAACCATCCTCCGCATCATGACCATCATTGCCCACAGGCCGACAGTACTAACACAGCGGACAACCAACATCCCACCTCAGACAAAGCTGCTGGCTGTGCTGCATCTGTTGGCCTCTGGTACCTTCCAACCAACAACTGCCAGAGTTGGAGGAGTCTCACGGCCAGCCCTATCCAAGTTCCTCACAACTGTCTTGGATGCCATCATCAGCTTGGTACCCCAGTACCTATACCCCCCTACACACTGCGCAGGAACAGCTGCCGACCAAGCAAGGCGTCTATGCAATAGCTGGCTTCCCGCACGTGTTAGGGGGCAATTGACTGTAAATCAAATAAGCTAATTATGGAAACACCAGTCCATAAACATAATTTACAGTTGGAGCTCGTGCAGTATTAAAGTGTGCGAAAACACTAAACCAGCAAAAACAATATCGAGAGTATTACCAAACCCAGGCGGTCAGAAGCAAAAAGACAGTGGAAAGATGCCAAAAGATGCCAGGTCTAGCATGCCCCCTCCAGCTTAAAGTTAGGAGAACTACCCACCCTATTGGGAGTTCTCTTCACTAAGGTGGTAGAACCTGGAGAGTCCATCAGCGTTGGCGTGTTCTGAGCCAGGGCGGTGTTCCACCGTACAGTCCATTCCCTGTAGGGAGATGGGCCACCTCAACAGTTTTGGGTACTCACCTCTCATTTGCATCAACCATCTGAAGGGCTTGTGCTTTGTCTGAACTCGGAAGTGGGTCCCAGACAAGTCAGGTCTTAGCTTCTTCAGCGCCCAAACCATAGCAAAAGCCTCACGCTCAATTGCACTCCACCGCTGTTCCCTGAGAAGTAGCCTCCTGCTAAGGAAGACTACAGACTGGTCTAGGCCCTCGTCGTTCAGTTGTGAAAGCACCACTACCACACCATACTCTGAAGCATCTGTCTGCACTACGAATTCCTTGGAGACGTTGGGAGCCTTGAACACGAGCGCTGTGTACAGGGCTGCCTTCAGAGCATTAAAAGTGGTTTGACAGGCATCAGTCCAGATCACCTTCCTGGGCTGCTTCTGAGTACCACCAAAACCAGGATGTCAGAAGCAAAAAGACAGGGGAAACATGCAAAAAGATGCCAAGTCTAACAATTACTATTTTTAAAATGCAACTTTTAGAAGGTTGACATATTCCTGCCCAATCTAAATAAGCCTTTCTGCCAGTGTCTAGGGCCACCTGACTTTTAATGGCTCTCCTGTGGTGTGATTTGCATTTCTCATAAACAGTGGACAAAGGACCTGGGTGTGCGTAGGTGAGGGTCTTCATTATAGGATGGTTGGGGAGGAGCTGTGCCCAACTGACTATTACACTTCAATATGGACTGTCCTGGCCCACACAGAAGTACCTGACAGCAGGCCTGCCCCAGCCTTTGTTTCACTAGCCAGGCTAGAGCCAAACAGAGAGAAAAGGGGGAAACTGATCAGAACCAGCTTTAGAGTTAGACAAAGGGGCACCCCCTCCCAACCCTCAGGCAGGTATTGGGTGTGATACTGACATCCACAAAACCTGAAATCAAAACACTCCTTAACCTGTGAAAACTCAGAAGGACAGCCCTGAAGGAAGATTAGATCTGCTTGCCTTGAACCCAGAACCCCAGACGTAACCTCAAGGGTCAGTTGGCTGACCCCCTGTGTAAACTATAGGGATACCTAAAATTCCAGAGGCCTTTTCATACTTCATAGGTGATCAGATCCAACTGGACCTGACCTAGTCCCACCTGCTGGCCTCTGTTGGAATGATTCCTGACCCCCAAGTGATATCCTCAGGGCCCTCAACCCTTGGCTGGACTCAGGGTGCACTTCACATAGCCTAGCTGTAGGTTTTCCCAGATCCACAGCAGCTCCTAACCAAAGGCTTCACAGGATCTAATGCTGAGTGACACAGAGCCTTGCAGATCGGTGGAGCTCCTGACTGAAAGCTTCATCAGATCCTACGCAGAACCACGAAGTTCCTAACCATAGGCTTCACCAAATCTGATGCTGAGCAATGCAGAACACCGCAGAGTAGCACAGACCACGCATGGTAGTCAAAAGGCAGAGTTTCCAGCGGGGCGAACTTGTGGGCTTATTTACAAGCCCCCATCGCCACAGGTAGTCACTTTTTCCGACGGTCCTGTGGCGAGAGGGGCATTGCCTTATTCACAAGCCACTTAACATGAAAGGGGTTGGCAATGGGTGTGGCTGTGGGTGTTCCACTGCAACACCCATTGATTTTCACGTTGCCCCATATTTACAAGGGAGGCGTGAATATGGGGCAGCGCTGTAGTGCTAGAGGCACTCTTATGGTTTGACACCACGTGATGACCTTTGACTACGATCATTTTAAATTTATTTTGGAGTTTTACTTTACCCTAGCATGAATGTACGTCCTGCCTATGCCTTGTTACTCTTAAAGGTTTCTTTATTGTAATCTTGCAGTCTTACAGTGGGAGCTGTCACAGAATGGAACGGCCTTCCCAAGAACAGAACGTGTGGGATGTGCATTTGGAAGCATGACAGAGAGTAAGGCGTGGAATGTACTTTTTGGTTTCGAAGTGCAGTGTTATGAGCAGTGATGCTCAAATGAGCATTATGTTGTACACTGAGAAATGAAGTGTGTGATGCTATAGGCAGTGGTGCACAAATGTACATTGGGTTGTACATTTGGGAAGTAATATGAAGTTCTTTCATTGGCTTTGACATGGCTTCATGTCATCCTGATTTCTGACTCTGCCTTGCTTGAGCTTTTCTGCACACACAGACAGGCTCCCAGAGTGTTTGCAAATTGTCTGGGTTAATCACGTTCAAGGTTGCTTTGTTTTGAAGAGATTATTTAATGTACCGAAGGCTTTCGTAAGCTTCGTTAAGAAAAAAGCTGAAACATGTGAGAATGTAGTGGGAACGTGGGAACTCCTTTTGCCCTGGAATGCTTGCATGGAAGGTGGCCAATTCCAGTAAGTTTCCTTGGTAAAGAGGGAAGGACTGTCAAACCTTCTAGTGTGTTTTGAGACCATAAAGCTGAGGGTTGATGACTTAGAAACCGGGATTTTGGAATCCGAATGGGGATGGACGCGTCGGTACAGCGGAACCCTGGTTGCTGAGGCTCTTAACTCAGGTTTTAAACCCCCCGGTCTGGAGTGGGCTAAGATGCAGTGATTGCGCCAGGTGAAGTGTTTGAGTTTTCATTATTGCCATTCTGATGTGTGGCTGTGATCATTATGAGATGTTTTCTTTATGATGTGTGGGTAAGTCAAAGTGCACATCCAAAGTAATCATTTGATTTATTTAGTGTGTATATTTTTCTGATTTCTTGCAGGACATCCAGTATTATTTGTTATGTAGTGTTTCTGCGCACTTTTCGCACTGCTGATCAGTGGAAAAGTGCAAGTGCTCCTGTGGTAAAGTATGTTATGGATTGGTGTTTCCATGAATGGCTGTTTGGTTTTCTTGTCAGCCCCTAGTAAAGTGCACTGAGTGTGCCAGGGCCTGGGACCCAAATGCTACTAGTGGGCCTGCAGCACGGATTGTGCCACCCACGTGAGTAGCCCGGAAAAGATACCTCAGACCTTGCATTGCAGAGTCTGCACGCAGTTTGTAACTGTCATGTTGACTTGGCCTGTGCACACACTGACCAGTCCCTAACATTCCCTTTTCTAACATGACAGGCACCCCAAAGGTCAGCCCAAAGTACCCCTGTGGGCAGGGTGCAGTGTATGTGAAAGGTAGGACATGCCCTGGTGTGTGTGGCATATCCTGATAGTGAATTACATCCCGTTTCGTTTTTCACTATTGCAAGGCTACCTCTTCCCCATTGGACAGAATGGGAAGATTGTTTATAACATCTTATGAACCTAACTGGCCCTAGGAACTAGGTGGTAAAATAAAATTTAGCATGGCCTACCTCAGAATCTAACGATGCATCTTTTAGTAAAGGTGATTTTTACATCCTTGTTTGAAAATACCACTTTCAGGAAGTAGGTATTTTCTTGCTCAGTCATCCTGTGTGCCTCTGCTGGAATGTGGATTGCCTGTCTGGGTTTTGGATGACAGATGGCTTGGAAGCAAGAGTGGCTCCTGATAGTCTAGTTAGGTGAGGAAAGGGCTGAATAGACCTGGGCTGCAATGGGGAAGAGAGAGGAGATTTCCTTGCACCTCAAAGGACCTGGTCTGCCTCTGACAATGCCGTCTCCACTCCCAGCCGGGAAATCACACCAGAGAAGGCAGAACTGGTTCTGGCTGGGCACAGACACCCTCTGCCTAGAGGATCAAAGGATTTTGGATACAAATATTGGGGCCCTGTAGGAACTGGGTCCGCCAGGTCCCCGGGGGGTAGCTTGGACCGAGCCGGCAGGCACCCGAAGCTTAGGTGTAAAGTGACTACACAACACACTCATCCACTGAGACAATAAGTGCACGCAAGGACTGAGTCCACACCAGAATGCTTGATTCAAATAAATACGTTTTATCTTGAAGTATCTTGAATTAGAATCAGATCAGTCAAAAATCACAGCGGTATTAACTCATTGCCGTTCCTTTAAAACACAGCTTTGCATTTTTCAGCATTAAATATGTAAATAAATAATTAATAAATATTAAATAACGGTAGGCCCGGTAACAGCCTTACTCCTAGTCAGCACCTGCAAAGAATTTCCTTCTCAGACTTTTAAATAACATCTCATTGCTCGGCAGCAGTCACTAATGGAGGGTAAACATTTCCTAGCTGCAAAAATAAGATAAGCCATTTATCAGCAAATACAGTGCACTTCATCAGGCTGGAATAAAGCAATTCAACACTTAGATATGAGCATTTCTCTTGGTCATAATAGGCAGGGCATTACTCTCAGGAGCTAAGTATGACAATTCCCTTAACGATCAGGCCACCACAGTAGAACAACCTTTCCCCTGCTAAGGGGTTAACTTTTCTTAGGGCTCCTGCCCAGTCATCAGTATCTCTTGGGGCCAACGGGGCCCAACTATAGTCCCCCGCGGGGAGGGCGGACTTGGAGTCTCCCCAGGAGTTTACTTCACTTCTTCGGCCCCTGTTCGGGTCAGCACAAGGTAAGATGACTCCCGGAGGCGCGCTCTTCCTAACGCGCCCTCCGGTGGTATTGTATTGTATTGTATTGTATTGTATTGGCATTTTTATGTAGGCTCCCGGGCTCCTTTTAAGCCCTCCGTTGAAGTCGGGGTGCGCAGGGGCTCCGGTAGGCTCTGCGAGCCCTCGCGCAGGTGTCAGCTCCGGTCCCGGTCCTCCCTCAGAGCCTGCACGGACCGGGGACCAACAGGAGGCCAGGGTGCGCAGCGACCGCCAATTGCAGAGAGGCTATCGGAGCAGAATTTCAGGGACCCAATCAGGGCACGGTGGGGGCGGAATTACACCAGTGCCCCTGTCATGTAACGCTAGATCCCGGCATCAGGCCTAACGAGGCCTAGTGTGGCCTGACCAGATTTTACGGCGCCCTTCTCTTGGCTCTGGGGGCCGCCGAGGGGGTGCATAAGGCAGCATCGGTGTCGCGGAGAAGGCGCCAGGCTGCAACGATGACAGTAAGGCTCAAAGGCTAAAGCAGAAGTGCAAGAGCGCTCGACAGAAGTGCGACGGGGGGGGGGGGCAGCTGAGAAGCATTAAGTGGTCAAAGCTCTCGGTCCTCGTGGCGCTTAAGGGCAATTTACCATCACGCCTCAGGCAGCACTCTCAGGGCCCACACAGGGTCTCCACGCAGTAGCGCTTCTCAAAAGGGGCACAACGCTTTCCAGTCAGCAGTTCACAGCGCCTCTCAAGGGGAATGCAGCGCTTGCCAGTCAGCAGTTCACAGCGCCTCTCAAGGGGAATGCAGCACTTGCCAGTCAGCAGTTCACAGCGCTTCTCAAGGGGAATACAGCGCTTGGCAGTTAGCAGTTCACAGCACTACTCAATGGGAATACAGGGCTTGGCAGTTAGCAGTTCACAGCGCTTCTCAAGGGGAATGCAGCGCTTGGCAGTTAGCTGTTCACAGCGCTTCTCAAGGGGAATACAGCGCTTCTCAAGGGGAATGCAGCGCTAATACCTGGTTGATTCCCCACCAGTCCTGTGGGCAGTAAGAAGGTCTTCTTGGTGCTAGCTGGATCCTGCACCCTTGGTAGAAGTTACTTGAAGAGAGGGGGGTGGTGAGTTGAAGGCTTGTCCAGTTTTCTCAGTAAATCACTTCAGGTGGTCCCTGGGTTCCCCTCCCGCTGGGCCAGATCAGTGGGCTAGTTCAGTGTTCCTCACACAGCTTGGTGAGCAGCGCCTAAACCCTGTCACCCCAGTGGCATAGGTTCCTGACTAGGCCCTACCGCCTACGTCTCCTGCGTAGGTTCCCCCAGGTCAATGATGCCCCAACTACTCTCTCTGGAAAGTTTGCCTCCCTTTTCTTATATAGCGACAGTTGGCAGTGGCAGTTGGTGTCACCTCCCCTGTTCTGGAAGGTTCCAGGAGCTTCCCTCATTCTAGCTATGGGCAGGCTGGCAGGCTGGCATTGCAACATTGTTTAAGAGTTCCAGCCAGCTCCTGGCTACTAGAGTGCGCCTAAAAAGACCATGCTGCAGTAGCAGGGGTCAGTGGCAGCCATCTTAAGGGAAAAGAGCACCTGCACCTTAGCATTGTTAAGCAATGGGAAGGTGCCCAGAGACCTAAAGCCAACGAAAAGTAGGTGAGAAAAATGAGGCAACAGCGAAAAAAATAGGGAAGACCACCCTAAGGCTGACAGGTCTAACAGGCCCAGACTACTGAACTTTAGAACTGTTTTGGATCAAGAACACTGCCAAGAAGAAGAGCTGGAGAAGCTGTGAGGGGGGAATTCCACTTTGCTGTGTGCTTTGCGGTGTTGACCTGCAGTGGCTGCTTCTGTCTTGGGCAGTGAAAGGACTGGACTGAACTTTCTGCAATCTACTTTTGTGAGTTTCTCCAAGGGCTTGAGGTAGAGCTTGCCCCCTTTTCAAGAAGTCTCAGGAACAGCAAAGACTTCCAGCTCTTCTGCCCTCAGCACTGGGGATTGTGTGTTTTGTGCTGCGA
Source organism: Lissotriton vulgaris (assembly GCF_964263255.1). Classification (NCBI taxonomy): domain Eukaryota; kingdom Metazoa; phylum Chordata; class Amphibia; order Caudata; family Salamandridae; genus Lissotriton; species Lissotriton vulgaris. The sequence goes on along the minus strand of NC_141685.1, from coordinate 1,131,479,828 downwards.
CAGTAGAAAAGCAACTCAACGGCATCTAAGATGCAGCTGCCGACTTCATGTTCTGAAGGCACCGCAGAGGGCACTGCGACCCTGGTCTCACCGACGCCGCCTGCTGATGCCGCCACAGAGCCGCTTCTCACACCGTGACCTGTGGGCACTGCACGCCGCATCGTCTTGCTTCACGCCGAAGCCTGGGCACAGCAGAGAGCAGCGCCGAACGCCGCACCTCGACCCTAGTCCCACCCAACGAAGCCTGCTGACGCCACCACGAGCTGTTGCTCGCACCGTGACCTGTGGGTACCGCACTCCGGACCACCTCGCTTCACGACAACGCCTTGGCCTCCTTGTCGATGCAGCTCCACGCCGAAATCAACGCCGCTGCGTGGTTTGAGGGCACCGCTCATAAAGTTACACAACACTTCGCCCTCATCCCGCACCGCAGCCTTGGCCTACCGACGCTGGCACCATCGACTTCCATTCGTCAACCGACAACAGCGCTTCAGCAACGACACAGCTGCTTGCACCGTAACCTGGCAGCACCACGACGAGTACCACCTTCACCTCGCACTGCGTCCCTGGTCTCACCGACGATGCCATCTGACGCCGCCACTGAGCCGTTGCTCGCACTGTAACCTGAGGGCACCAAGGAACTATTTTTAAAGTGTATTTTGGTAACTAGATTTTTAAGTACTGTATTGTGGATTCTTATCGTTTTTGGTCTTGTATATAAAAATATTGACTATTTTTCTAAACTGCTGTGGTGTCCTTTTGAAGTGTTTACACTGTATTACTGTTGGTTATGTGCAAATACTTTATACACTGCCTCTAAGATAAGCCTGACTGCTCGTGCCAAGCTACCAAGGGGGTGAGCAGAGGTTATTTTAGGAGTGTAACTCCCTTGTACTGACTAGGAAGAAGGGTCTCTGCTTGGACAAAGGTGCAAGCCCTTTCCAACTAGAGACCCCCATTTCTAACATTGGTTATCAGCGGTGAGGATAGGACTTGCGTTTGCACTTGACTTACAGTGATTGGTGTGCACTTCTACCATATCGCAGACCATTAAGTACCACATATTAGTCCGTTTTCTTTTTGGCCGATTTTTTTCCATCTTGCCATTTTAACTTCCTACTTCGTCATGCCAGAATCAATAGCATTATCCGTTGCATCCATGGAAATTGCCTTTGAGGAGGATAGGTTGGAGCTCTACACTGTTAGGGAATTGAAATCCATTTGCAAAAACCTAAAAGTCCAAGTCAGAGGCCCTACTAGGAAAGACGAGCTACAAAAGGCTCTGAAGGCCTGGGTAGCAGCCAGAGACGCAAGTGGGCAATCTGGTAATCTTAGTGGAGAGGCGGAGGGGCCTATTCCTAGGGTGGATGTGCTTTTGGGAGGGGGGGACCCTTCAGGCCGGCAGCAGTAGCCAGTCCCCAGAGGAGCTGGAAGTTCAAGTTGGAAAAACTCAAGATGGAAAGTGAGACGGAAAACAAAAGAATAGCCATGGAGGAATGGAAAATTATGTTACACCCTGAGCGAGGTCTTATAGAGCTGGAGCTAAGGAGTAGGCTCGGCTCGGATGGTGGCAGCAACTCGTCAAGACAGGCAGACAGAATCATGCATATCCCTAAGAATGTGGGCAAGGAATTCAAGAAGGGGGAGGCAGCAATCCACATGAATGGGGTCCCTGAGGAGAATTGGGGAGCAGGATTGTGGCCTCTCTTCCCTGAAGAAGCGATGGACACTTTAATAGCTTTGGGTAAGGGGTACCACCTGACCTATCCAGACATGAAGTACACCCTCTCACTAAGTATGGTCTTACTCCTGAAAAGTACAGGGATCAGTTCAGGTCCAGTAAGAAGTCCGATGCCAACACTTGGTTGGAATGTGTGGATGTGTTTTGCCGGTCACTGAAAGGCTGGGTGAAGGGCAGTAATGTGACAGATTATCAGGGGCTCTACAATTTGATTGCATGGGAGCACTTGTCCAGTCTATGTTTTGCAGATCTTCACCAGCACCTAGTTGATAATAAGCTGACTGACCCTAGGAAGCTTGCTATGGAGGTGAACCGCTGGGTGAGTACCAGGGTCCACAAGAAAGCGTTTGGGGGAGAACCAGCCAAAGGTGGGCAGGGTCCCCAGCAGAAAAGTAGGGGGGACAAGGGTAAAGCACAGGAGTTCTCTAAAGGGCCCCAAACTAACACCCAGGGTAAAGGTTCCCATTCCCCCGGAGATAAGAAACAAGGGGTCTTGTCAGGAAAGCTTGCTGAGACCGGCCCAGCAAATGTTTTGCATGTGACCAGGTGGGGCACATGAAGGGGGACCACAGGTGCTCCAAGGGGACACAGCCATCCGCTGGTGGGCAGTCCAAGGTGTTGGCTAGTGTAGCACTTGGGGGGGAGGAGGAGTACCCAAAGGAGGGTGGGGACCCTGCATAAATGACCCTCATCTCACTAGGGGACAGTGAGATAGTCCTAGGGACCCAGTTGCCCCCTAACACAAAGAAACACAGCACCTGGGTGACCATCAATGGGAGAAGGGTAGAGGCTTTCAGGAATACTGGAGCCAGTGTGACCTCAATCTGAGCCTGGGTCAGCCCGTGTGCTGGTGGTACCCCAGCATTTCAGGACCTTCCTACTGGGTCTGGCTCACGACGTGCCTTTGGCAGGACATTTAGGGCAGGACCAGAACTTTGAGCGGCTTGTCACCCATTTCTTCTGGCCCCAATTGCGAAGGCAGTCAGATATACATTGCCGGTCTTGCCAAACTTGCCAGGCAAGTGGTAAGAGTGGGAGAAAAGTCAAAGTTCCTCTCCAACCATCCCCCATTGTTGGGACACCCTTTGAAAGGATAGGGATGGACATTGTGGGGCCACTGGATCCCAAGACAGCCATGAGCAACAGTTACATCCTGGTCTTGGTGGACCATGCCACCCGGAACCCAGAGGCAATCCCTTTCAGGATAACGACGGCACCAGTGGTGGGCCGGGCGTTAATGGGGATCTTTTCCCGCGTGGGGTTCCTGGAGAGGTGGTTTCCAACTGGGACCAATTTCATATCAAATTATATGACATCCCTGTGGAAGGAGTGTGGTGTCACTTACAAGTTCACCACCCCTTACCACCCACAAGGTAATGGTCTGATAGAAAGGTTCAACCAGACCTTGAAGGGCATGATTAAGGGTCTAACAGAACCAATGAGGCGTAAGTGGGACGTCCTCTTGCCGTGCCTTCTCTTTGCCTACAGGGAGGTACCCCAGAAGTTTCTCGGGTTCAGTCCCTTTGAGTTTCTGTTTGGTCACCCTGTGAGAGGACCTATGAGTTTGGTGAAGGAAGACTGGGAGGTAGCTTCCAGGAAAACTCCCCAGGACGTGTTTAGTTACATGCTGCTCTTCCGGAACCAAACTGCCCGCTTCAGGAACCTCATTCAGGCGAACCTCTAGGCCAGCCAGGAAGAAATGAAGAGGTTGTATAACCAGAATGCCACTCTGGTCGAGTTTCAACCTGGACAAAAAGTGTGGGTCATGGCCCAAGTGGAACCTTGTGGCTTACAGGACAAGTGGACTGGGCCATTTGAGGTGGTGGAGCACAAAAGTGAGGTCACCTACCTGGTGGATTTGCAGGCTCCCAGGAACCCTTTGCGGTTCCTCCATGTGAACCACCTCAAACCCCACTTTGAGAGGTCTGAAGTGAGCATGCTCTTGGCGACAGATGACGGTGTGAAAGAGGAGAGTGAGCCTCTCTCCGACCTCCTGTCGGCCAAGGAAGGTGATGGGTCAGTGGAAGGTGTGATCCTCGCGACAACACTGACCGCGAGCAGCAGAGTGACTATCACCGGTTGCTGGGACAGTTTACCACGCTGTTCTCCCTGACCCCAGGTGTTACTCACTGATGTACCCATGACCTGGACACCAGTGACAGCCCCCCTGTGAAGCACAAAATGTACAGGTTGGCTGATCGGGTCAAGGCCAGCATCAAAGAGGACGTCTCTAAGATGTTGGCGTTAGGGGTGGTTGAGCCATCCAACATTCCGTGGGCCAACCCAGTGGTCTTGGTCCCAAAGGCAGCTGCACCCAGGGCCACTCCAGAACTGCGGTTTTGTGTGGACTACCGTGGGCTCAATGCCGTCACCAGGACTGACACACACTCAATCCCCAGAGCTGATTAGCTCATTGATCCGTTGGGAGCTGCCAAGTTCCTCAGCACGTTTGATTTAGCGTCTAGGTACTAGCAGATTGCCTTAATCGACGGTGCCAAGGAGAGGTCAGCATTTTCAACCCCAGAAGGACAATACTACTTCCGAGTGATGCCCTTTGGGTTGAAGAATGCCCCTGCCACCTTTCAGAGGTCGGTCAACCAGGTGTTGGCTGGGCTGGAGGATTTCAGTGCCGCCTACCTGGAAGAAATTGCAGTGTTGGGGCGTGATTTCGACGGCAATGGGGATAGTTGCCTGAATCCGAAGCTCCATTAAACCCTGGGTGCAAGCAAGAAATGATCTAACTTATGCCACGCTAAGAGAGGAAAGAACCACCTCCAAGTACGTCGGAAGGGCCTGGGAAGAAGAGGGGCCGAATGCCAAAAACCTACAGTGAGGGCAAACCACCCAATACCTGAAAAAACCTCTGAGAGTTCCTCTGAGAAGAGCAGAGAGCCCAAGATGGCATCCGGGAACTGAGGGATCTGCCGCGGTGCCCATACAAGAACGTCGGAGAGACCGGACCTCCTGATACAGGCAGCTACGAGGTCAGTGTAGCAGTCTACTACCGTGACCCCACCTGCAGCCCCTCCGGGAAAGGGTAGAAGAAGAGAGCAGCCCTCATCCCCAGGAAGGCGCAAAACTAAACTGAAAGCGCTTAACAGGGGACCGCCATCTTAGGAGCGTAACGTAAGACGCCGATAACGCTGAAAGACAAAGGGAAGGGGATCACAGTGCAGTGCGAGACGAAGCCCGACGACATAAGAGGCACATAAGAAAAGCAGTCAAAGAAGTAAAAGAAAAGGACACGGACTGCCCAGTGAAAAAGTAGCCAAGTAATCCCAAGCCACACGCCAGAGCCAAAGAGGGGGAGAAAAAACAAAACCGATAAGAGGGGGCCGCTATTTTGGGGAAAAAAAAAGAAAAAGCTGATAAGAGGCGCAAGGAGAATAGCGCGAACCCACAAGGGACTAAGAGAGGTGAGGAGGCTAAAATCGCACCAGCTCTGAGAGGGGCAAAAAGAACACGGTGTCCGAGGGACACAGAGCCCGGGGGGAGCTTCACGAACGAGCGGCGGTGGAGCCAGCTGCAGGGGGCCAGCGGTCACAGCTCACCGAGGTATCCCAAGTGAGCGCAGCGACCACGCCTAGCAGTCAGAGGGGCGTGACAGCACAAACAACCAATAGAAGGAAAAACAGAAACACAGCATAAACAGATAATAAAAATAAAAAACAGCATAAACAGAAACACAGACCCTCGGAATGACCCGCTGAATGAGCACAGACCAGACAGGGGAGCACACGGCAAACTCGCGTTAGTCCAGAGAAAGACCAAGCTCTTGAATACTCACCCTTCAGGGAGCAAAACCTGCAATAAAGTGCTACAGTCGGAAAGCACATAGAAGAGGCAACTCAGCGGTAATCAGACCAGGTACCACCCCCATAGCATGGAGGACCAGCGGGCAGGGAAAGAGGCTGTGAAAACCACAATAAGAGAAAGTGAACAGGGCCCACAAGTACGAACCAAGGCAGTGACTATTCATAGCAGAAGCCACAAGGAACCTCAGCGAAGACCAATGCACATCAACAAAGGGACGGCGGTCAGGTACTGCTAACAGAAGGGGTGGCGTTAACAAGAGCTTCAGGAAGACAACAGGATCAAGAGAAGGTCCTCAGCATACCAGCCTCAAGCCAAGAGATAGGGAAGAGGGGGCCCACAAAGCAACAAGACAAAGCCACACAACAAGCACCACTGAAAACCAAAAGAGCTCAAAGCGAGCTTTCACAAGTGCAGACCTACCAACCCATAGCGCAGAAAGGGGACAGAAGATTTGAGCTCCATCAAGTGAAGCGAGGCCTGCCAATCATGGCTGGGAACGGAGGCAAAATTACGCATCAGTAAAAGAAGAACAGAGGAGACACTCTAACAGACTCGCCCATCAAACATAAGCCAGATATGAATAGCACACTGGACATGATCTTGAAAAAACTGGCTAAGGTCCACGACCTAGCCAAAACAAGAAAACAAACTACAGATGCAATACAACTAGAACTAGCCGCCATCAGAGCGGACATCCATGCGGCAAATAATAGACTGACGGTGGTGGAACAGAGGGTTAGCGACATAGAAGACGGAGACCAACAGACAAATAAAGCAATCATGGCACTAACCAAGACAACGGCGATACTCCAAAGGCAGACGGCGGAACTAGATGACCATAACAGAAGGGGGAACATAAAAATTCTAGGTGCCCCGGAGGGAGAGGAAGACAAAACGAGTTCTTATATGGCCCATAAAGAAGAACTGATCCCCAAAGTCATGAACATCAAATTCCACAACCCTTTTGAGCTAGACAAAGCGTACAGAGTGCCGGCCTTCAAAAATACGAACAGGGCGGGACCACGACCAATAATATGCAAGCCGCTCCGATCACTTCATACAGAAGCGATATTTGGAGTTGCAAGAAAAAGCCAAAACATGCAATGGAACGGTCACAGGATAATCCTCACACAGGATTACTCCAAGCCCACAGTAGACATAAGAAAAAGGTTCCTGGCTCTGAGAGACAAGATAAGGAATGAGAACATCATGTTTTCATTTGTGGGTCCCACAAGATTCAGAATTAATGACAAAGGAAGAACGCGCGTCTTCGAGGACCCGACAGAGCTGTCCAGATATCTACAAGGGCCATTGCATCAAGAGATGGACACCTCGCAAGCAGGATCGAGCAAGAGAAGAGCATCACCGGAGCCAAGAGTGGAGTGAGCGTGGGGAACAAAGAGCCAAAATGCCAAATCAGGTACAAAACCGTATCTACCTCAGAACACATGTCTACCTCAGGTCCAAATAAAGGGACAAGCTATCTACCTCAAACTGATTCCCTACCAACCATTGATTTTTGTGTAACGAAGACAACCAAACTCTTTCTACCTCAGGAGGCTATGAGTGAAACACTGTAAAGGCGAGCAGATCACCATACGAAGGGAGCCAGGAGAAACTAAAACAACAGCATAGCCTTTTGTTTGACTGTCATAGATGTGGTCACCTGGTGGGAGGGCACGGGGGAGAAGGGCCAAAGGGGAACAGAACTCCCCGAAGAGAAGGACAAGGCAAAAAACACCTATCCTATGTAGAATCAGCGTAAAGCGAGGAAGGAAGGGAAGGAGGGGTAATAGTAGTAGTAACACCGGCATAAGGAGCCAATAAGCTCCCAGGGGGATGGATTGGGGATCTTGCCATCACATGTCTGGAATACAATGGTTTGGAACAGGGGGGGAGGGGATGTCTGTTATGTCTGTATTGTCTGTCTTCTATATACACTTTATTTCTATCCACTGTCTCCCATCCTATCTTAACCTTTCTAGCTACATTTCCGCATACAAGAAGGGACATGAAACCAGGAGCTGTTAGAGAGATCAGAGGGGCTAACAGGGGGGGGGGGCATAGATGCTACTCACCAACGATCCGTAAAATCCAAACAGGAAAGAGGGGCATGAACACACCACGAGGGAAGGTAAGGGAGAACGGCGAACACCCACCGTAGCCAATGGCACAAAATAACACAAACTCCTTGGCATCTAGCCTAAAGATAGTCTCCCTAAATGTCAACGGCCTCAATCACCCAGTCATGAGGAAAGAAATCCTAGACTACCTAGCAAAGACCAAAGGAGACATTTTCCTGTTGCAGGAGACCAGGCTATCTCTGGAAGATGCCGAACGAATCAGAGCGAGGTGGATCGGACAGGTGGCCTGCTCACCGGCAGTGAAGAAAAAGCGGGGGTGATCACTCTGTTAAACAAGAACTCCAAGATAACAATAGAGGATCAACATATTGACAAAGCAGGGAGGATACTAATGACGCAACTGAAAAGGGGAGAGGAAATCATACATGTAGTGAAAATTTACGGCCCTAACACAGATGACACAGAATTCTGGGAGGGCGTCTCGAAAAGACTGGAGGCAATTCGCCAGAATGACCTAACAGTCAACTTGGTTGAGTCGTATACACCGAAAGTAATGGCTCTGTACGAAAACCCCAGAGCTTGAATAGTAGTCAATGGGGTAGTCTTAGAACCCTTCGCCCTACAACGGGGGACAAGACAGGTTGCCCCCTGTCCCCCTCGTTGTTTCTGCTTGCCCTGGAACCGCTGATCAGGGATATCAGGTCCAATGAGGAGATGAGGGGGATCACCATCAATGAGGTCACAGTAAAACTAGCCGCATACGTGGATGATATTCTCATAGTCACAGAGAGACCCAACTCCTCCATCACCGCCCTCATGGAGACCATAGGGAAGTATTCAAACCAGGCTACAAGCTGAACAAAGATAAGTCGAAATGTAAACCACTCAACATCCACACCACTAGAGAGATACTGGGAAATTTGGCCTAGCCTGGCAAACTGGGTTCATCAATTACCTGGGTATACATTTCGGCAAAGACCTCAAAACCACACTCGACCAAAATGAAAAACTACTACTAGAAAAGATAAAGACGTTGGTTGAGGCCTGGTCACCTAAATTCCTGACATGGTGGGGCAGAGTAGAGACAATAAATATGATGATCAATCACCCCAATGGTCAACTACCTGTCGGGTATGCTCCCACACATACTCACAGACGAGTTCCATCGCAAAGTTGACAAAATGATAAATAAATTCATATGGCGGGGGAAAAAAGTGAGGATAAGCCTTAAGAATCTAAGGCTAAACAAGAAACTGGGAGGACTAAATGTGACAGACTTCAAAACATTCCAAACTGCATTTCTAGCGAAACAGGGGGCCTACTGGGTCCGGTCTAGCCAGGAGTATACGCCGGTCTGGCTCAATATTGAGAGAGACATTCTAGGCAACCTGGAGCCAATAGCTCTCCTTGCAGCCAACAAACAGGCACAAGTAGCAAACCCAATACTCAAAAACACAAGAAATGCCCTGCTTAAAATAGACAAAAAAATGGAACACAGCGTGAAAAACTCAATGTGGGAATCACTATGGGCAAACACAAAGATAAAATACAGGGGAAAACTAACCCTGGGCGGAGTTTGCGGAGTGGGGCTTCGCGGAGCTACGCGAAGTGGGCGAGAAAACTACGCCCACCTCCGCACTCCGCGTAGCCCCACTCCGCAAACACCACTGGCCGCCAGCCCCGCCACCCGCCTCCCTCCCGCCCTCCCTAAATACTTTAAATTAAAGGAATAAATTAATTTAAAACGCACTTACCTTGCCCGCCGCGTCCCCGGGGCTCGCTATCTTCCGTCTTCCGTCTTCTTTACTAATGCGCATGCGCGGGCGGCCGCGCATGCGCATTTCTCACGAGAAAATGCGCATGCGCGGCCGCCCGCGCATGCGCATTAGTAAAGAAGACAGAAGACGGAAGATAGCGAGCCCCGGGGACGCGGCGGGCAGCGGCGGGCAAGGTAAGTGCGTTTTAAATTAATTTATTCCTTTAATTTAAAGTATTTAGGGAGGGCGGGAGGGAGGCGGGTGGCGGCCAGCTACGCTCCGTCTGCGGAGCGTGCGTAGTGCCGCCTGGCTACGCCCGCTCCGCAAAATGCGGAGTAGGCGGCACTACGCACACTCCGTGCACGGAGCGTAGCTGGCCGCCCACCCCTAGGGAAAACCGCTCTCCATAGATACATGGAAAAGGCTAGGTATCACATACCCAGCGCAGATGGAAGAGGGAGGAAGCCCCTCCTCCTTCAGCATGCTAAAAACAAAGCACAATCTACTAGACATAGAACTGTACAACTTCCTTAAAATCAAAACAGTCGTGTCCAAAGCGAAACTCACAAAGCACAAGCCCTCAATCTTTCAATACAAGACGAATATCAACAAAATAGGCCACCAGGTATCACACCTCTACAGATTGTGACGACCCAGCTCCTCCAAACTCAACGACAAAACAATCACTTACTGGGAGAAACAACTAGGCTCCGCACTCAGCTAGAAAAAGCTCCACCTCATCTGGCCCTCCCCCACGCAAAACAAAATCTGCCCGGCTTTAGCACAGACTAAATTCTGGCTCTTGCACAAAACATACTGGACCCCAGCTGGCCTGGCAACTCTGTGCCAGAGGGAAAATGACCAGTGATGGAATTGCGACAAGGAAAAGGGGGACCTGGCACACCTTATCTACCACAGCCCTAAAGTTAAAATAATTTGGGAGAGAATATTCACCTTCATCAATAAAATGTTAGGATGCACACTAAAAGCAGACTTTGCTACTCTCACCACCGCATTCATGACAACAGAGTTAGACTCACAACAAGACAGAGACCTGCTGCATCTCCTACGAACAGCGGCAGTCAAAATAGTCCTCACCAAATGGAAAGACCCTTCCAAGGCAACTTTCAAGGGTTGGCTCAACTGGGTAACGTACCTTCGAAGCGCTGACAGCACTGCCCTGCGAAACTCACCATGGAGACAACCGCACAGAGTAATGTGGGCATCCTTGGACAAGCTCCTAGACCCATATGAACCGCCATGAATAGTACTAACAAATTTAACAATTGGCTCTGTACCACACCCCCACAGGTTCAAGACACTAATGCGAAGAAAGTAAACCTCTGTATGCTACCTCTTTTTCTCTCTACCTTAATTCCTATCCTTTCCCCTTTTCTCACACTTCTTTCCTCTTACTGGGACAGTGGATAGGGGGGCAGCCAAGCTTATATAATGTGTAACTGTACCACCTTTAACACAGCAAATGTGGGCTGCAACCCTGTAACGACAAAGCGTTGATGATTATATGTTATATGTTGTAAAAACAATAAAGACGATATAAAAAAATGTTTTAAAGTGAAAAAAAAAAGAAATTGCAGTGTTCAGTTCCTGCTGGGAAGAACACTTGCATTCAAGCAATGGATGCGGCTAGACGGTTGATTTCCTCCCGAGAGTAGAGACCAGCTTAGTAAGGCAGACACAGAGAATTTTCTGAGTGCGGAGGGAACGTCTGATTTAATTTTCTTTTTTCCCAGTATATTAGCAATTTCCTGGTCAGTAAGAAGACGGAAACTGATGTAATTTAAGAAACGGCAAAAAGATAGATAATCAATGGTGTTGGTTATCCGGATGGATTTCCATCCGTGATTTTTGTGAAAAAATGCGGTTACTCTGATGCCCAAGTCTTGATGAAGCCAGAAAGTTGAAGGGTTTGAAACGCGTCGACAGAATAATTGAAGAAACCCATCAATTCTAAAATCATACGGAATAATTTAGGAGCATTGTTGGTACAATAAGGGCAGAAGTTTATAGCCTTAAATGCTCTCCAAATAGGGTGATCTATTGTGTAAGGAATGCTCGGTATGGAACTTTGTTTAAAGAGCATCCTAATTAAATAGTAGGGCAATGAGAAACAAAAAGTAAAATTATTTACTTTTTTGTTTATGTTGTTGTATAAACATTGTGTATATATATGTTTATGTGATGTAAATGTTTGTATATTTATATATATGCAAGTAAGAGTATTTTTCTTTTGTGTGTCTTTGCTAAAACATAAAAAAAAGAAAAAATAGTGACAATAAATAAGTACTTCACTATCAAGAGCATCCAAAAGCTGTTTTTTAGATAAACCGGTTGGCTATTGATTCTTTTTAAATCTTAAGATTTGGTCTGAATATTACTATCTTGAGGAAGAGTTAAATGAAGTATCTCTTCAATCTACTTAGTTTCTGTTATTTATCCCAAGGCATTATTGTTTGTTTACATTTGTTTATTGACCCAGATGCCAAAGGGTTACTTAGGGTACCCCCTGTTTAAATAGGGGAAGAACACTTGTAGCACCTCAGTGAAGTGTTGAAGGCGCTGCAGACGGCAGGCCTCATGATCAAGGCCAGTCAGATGGGGCAGGGTTCTGTGGCGTACTTGGGACACCAGGTAGGGAGCGGCCAGGTGGAGCTACAACCCAAGATTGACACCAATCTGGCTTGGGAGCCCCCCAAGACCCAGACGGAGGTGAGGGCCTTTTTAGGACCCACTGAGTACTACCGGAGATTCGTTAAGGGTTATGGCACCATTGTTGCCCCTTTAACCGAGCTGACTTCCAGGAAGCAGTCGAGGAAGGCGATGTGGACTGAGCCCTGCCAGAAGGCTTATGATGCCCTGATGGTCGCCTGTGCATGGCACCCGTGCTCAAGGCACCCGACTTCTCCAAGGAATTCGTCATGCTGACTGACGCTTCAGAGCATGGTGTGGGAGCGGTGCTCTCACAGCAGACGAAGAGGGCCTAGATCCTCTTCTAGTCTTCCTTAGCAGGAGACTACTCCCCTGGGAACAGAGGTAGTGTGTCATAGAAAGGGAAGCTTTCGCTGTGGTCTGGGCACTGAAGAAGCTGAGGCCCTACCTGTTTGAGACTCACTTCTGGGTTCAGACAAACCACACGTCCCTCAGGTGGTTAATGTAAATGAGGGGTGAGAATCCAAAACTGCTGAGGTGCTCCATCTCCCTACAGGGAATGGACTTTACGGTGGAACACCGTCCTGGCACAGAACACGCCAATGCAGATGGTCTGTCCAGGTTCTTCTGCCTTAGTAAAGAGAACTCCCAGGAGTTTGGGTAGTTCTCCCTACTTTCAGCTGGAGGGGACATGTGTTAAACTTGGCATCTTTTGGCGTGTTTCCCCTGTGTTTAAGCTTTTTGCCCTCCCAGTTTTGACTCTGTTTTTGCTGGCGTAGTGTTTCTGCGCACTTTTTGCACTGCTGATCGGTGGTAAAGTGCACGTGCTCCAGTAGTAAAGTATGTTTTGGATTGGTGTTTCCATTATTGGCTGTTTGGTTTTCTTGTCAGCCTCTAGCAAAGTGCAGGGCCCCTAGTAAAGTGTGCTAGGGCCTGGGAACCAAATGCTACATGTGGGCCTGCAGCACGGATTGTGCCACCCACGTGAGTAACCCGGAAAAGGTACCGAAGACCTGCCATTGCAGAGTCTGAACACAGTTTGTAACTGTCATGTCGACTTGGCCTGTGCACACACTAGCCAGTCCCTAACCAAACCTTTTCTTACATGTCAGGCACCCCTAAGGTAAGCCCAAAGTACCCCTGTGGGCAGGGTGCAGTGTATGTGAAAGGTGGGACATGCCCTGGTGTGTGTGGCATGTCCTGATAGCGAATTACAGCCCATTTTGTTTTTCACTATTGCAAGGCTACCTGTTCCCCATTGGACAGAATGGGAAGTTTGTTTATAACATCTTATAAACATAACTGGCCCTGGGAACTAGGTGGGAAAATAAACTTTAGTATGGCTGAACTCAGAATCTAACGATACATCTTTTAGTAAAGATGATTTTTTTACATTCTGTGTTGGAAAATACCACTTTTAGGAAGCAGGTATTTTCTTGCTCAGTCATCCTGTGTGCCTCTGCTGGAATGTGGATTGCCTGTCTGTGTTTTGGACGACAGATGGCTAGGAAGTAAGGGTGGCTCCCGATAATCTAGGTAGGTGAGGAAAGGGCTGAATAGACCTGGGCTGCGATGGGGAAGAGGGAGGAGATTTCCTTGCACCTCAAAGGGCCTGGTCAGCCTCTGACAATGCAGTCTCCACCCCCTGCCGGGAAATTACACCAGAGAAGGCATAACTGGTTCTGGCTGGGCACAGACACCCTCTGCCTAGAGGATCGAAGGATTTTTGGATGCAAATACTGGGACCCAGACCCCTGATTTTTAGAACTCTTTTAGATCAAGAAGACTGCCAAGAAGAACAGCTGGAGAATCTCTGAGGAGGGACTACCACTTAGCGGTGTTGGCTTTCAGTGGCTGCTTCTGTCGGGCAGTGAAAGGACTGGACTGAACTTTCTGCAATCTACTTTTGAGAGTTTCTCCAAGGGCTTAGGCAGAGCTTGCCCCCTGTTCAAGAAGTCTCAGGAACAGCAAAGACTTCCAGCTCTTCTGCCATCAGCACTGGGGACTGTGTGTTTTGTGCTGCAACAGAAGAAAAGCAACTCGAAGACATCTACGATGCCGCTGCTGACTCCATATACTAAAGGGACCACAGAGGGCACTGCCGCAACGCAACTCTGGTCTCACCGATGACGACTGCTAATGCTGCCACTGAGCCGCGGCTCGCACCGCGACCTGTGGGCACCGCACTCCGCACTGCCTCACTTCTTGCCAAAGCCTGGGCACCACAGAGAGCACCGCTGCAACACCGCACTTCGCCCTGGTCTCACCGACGAAGCCTGCTGATGCCGCCACTGAGCCGCTGTCACACCGTGACCTATGGGCACCGTGCTCTGCACCGCCTCGCTTCACGACAATGCCTTGGTCTCCCCGACGACGCTCCATGTCAAAATCAACTACCCTGCTTGCACCGTGGTTCGAGGGCACCACTCTTAAAGTTACACACGTACCGCCCTCATCCTGCACGGCAGCCATGGCCTACTGACGCCGGCACCATCGACTCCTGTTTGTCAGCCAACGACATCGCCTCAGCAACGACGACGACGCTGCTTGCACTGTGACCTGTCAGCACTGTGACGAGCCCCGCCTTCACCTCGCACCGTGACCCTGGTCTCACCGACAATGCCATCTGACGCCATCACTGAGCCGCTGCTCACACTGAGACCTAAGGGCACCGCACGCCGCACCTCTGCACTTTGCACAGGGGCACCCGACGCCTGCCGACGCCAGCGCTCCTGATCCCAACAGAAAGGAGCTCGACCTGCAACGCGAGTGACTTCAAGGGCCTCTGCACCCTGCATCTCTAACAGGTACTGTTTGCAGGTCTTCCCGACACCCTAGCTGGTCAGAAACGCTGCAACCAGCCTGAACTGTTTGGATTTGTTAGCTCACGATGCTGTGATAGCCCCGGACGGATCTATCGACATCAAGAAACTGTTTTTAAAGTGTATTTTGATAACTGTAGATTTTTAAGTACTGTATTGTGGATTCGTATCGTTTTTTTGGTCTTGTATATAAAAATATTGGCTATTTTTCTAAACTGGTGTGGTGTCCTTTTGTAGTGATTACACTGTATTACTGTTGGTTATGTGCAAATGCTTTACACAATGCCTCTAAGAGAAGCCTGACTGCTCATGCCAAGCTACCAAGGGGGTGAGCTGGGGTTATTTTAGGAGTGTAACTCCCTTATCCTGACTAGGAAGAAGGGTCCCTACTTGGACAAAGGTGCAAGCCCTTGCCAACTAGAGGCCACATTTCTAAAAGCATTTGAATATTGTTCATTTGACATCTGGGAAAGCCTGTCTGTTAGAGAGTATTGCATAAATAAAACCCCAAGCCTCATTCTAAAAAGAGAGTCTTTGATGTCTTTCATTTTTTAATGTGAAACCTTTTTCTAGGTGTTGTTGGTTTGTATGCCTCCTGCTTCGTCATGTTTGGGCCATCGTGTGGAAGTGGTATTTTTGGGGCAAAGCAAGACAAGCTTTGTCCCAAAATCAAGACCAGGAAAAACATGGTCTTAATCTGGTGAAACAAGGAGAAATGCTTTATTTCTCCTCGTTTTTGCTTTTTCCATGTGTGCTGCATTGTGCAGCGCACATAGAAACAGCAAAATGCCATTGATTGTTGTGTAGGAAGGTGTCCCCCCTATGCCTAAACAATCATTTAAAAAACTAGCGAGTTGCAACTTCTATGTGTGCTGCATATAGAAGTTACAAAACACCATTAATGATTTTTTATGTGCAGGGAGGAACACCTTCACTGCACATATTCTTTCCCTGCAACACAGGCACCCTTGCGCAATGGTGCAAGAGGGCATGCGTTGGCACTAGACAGCTACATTTAGCTCCAGCGCTAAGGAAAAGGCAAGGATGCACCATATTCTTGTGAATATGGTGCGTCCCTGTGTTTGGAAACTATCGGAACGCAGAGATAGTCTTCTTAGCTTAACCCTGCGCACCGACAGTTTACTAGTAAATATGCCCCTTAGTCCTGTACCTGGCTCGCGCTCCATTGCAGCTGGGTCGAATTTGTGACTGTGTCCCAGTCCAGCGCAACCAGATACCTGCAGTTGGCTCATCTTGACTCATGCAACTATTTCTATCTAAAACTTTAAAAACTCATATCTCTGGTTCAACTTATTGGAAACCGCACTGTTTCTGTATTTTTCTAATTTGTCGTTTGTATTTTTTACACCTTGTTACTTATATTCTTGCTACAGCAATGGAGGTTGTTACCCCTGAGGTCATTTCTTTTTGGCCCTAATATATATGGTGTCAATGTCTACCATACCATAGTTTGACATACCTCCTTTTTTAGGTGGTGCCCAGATGAGAGATTGACCTGTGCCCATGCAGACTTGGCTGATGTGCACCAGTGCTCTCCTCTATGCCTCATTGAGAAACTAGCAAAAAACACAGTAGATGGACAGAATGCAGAAAAATGTCTTACATTCACCCCAGTACAAAGAGCAGGGCCTAAATCCATCGTTTTTTTGCACTCCACACCACCCTAGGTCAGACAATGGCTATATGCAAATCAGCCTTGACCCTGTGCCTCATGGGAACAGTCCAGCCCGAACTACCAAGCCATGTCTTTCCTAGACCGGAATCAAGCATCCAAGGACCGGTTTCTGGCTATCAGCCTTCTTCAGCCTGGATAGCTTGACTCCAGTGAGGTGGAGAGCCTGGGACTCACGTCTGAGCATACCCAGCCCACTCGGGGTGAAAATTGCAAAAAACACAGTAGATGGACAGAATGCAGAACAAGGTCTTACATTCACCCCAGTACAAAGATCTGGGCCTAAATCCATCGTTTCTTTGCACTCCACACCACCCTAGGTCAGACAATGGCTATATGCAAATCAGCCTTGACCCTGTGCCTCATGGGAACAGTCCAGCCCGAACTACCAAGCCATGTCTTTCCTAGACCGGAATCAAGCATCCAAGGACCGGTTTCTGGCTATCAGCCTTCTTCAGCCTGGATAGCTTGACTCCAGTGATGTGGAGAGCCTGGGACTCACGTCTGAGCAATACCCAGCCCACTCGGGTGAAAATTGCAAAAAACACAGTAGATGGACAGAATGCAGAACAAGGTCTTACATTCACCCCAGTACAAAGATCTGGGCCTAAATCCATCGTTTTTTTTGCACTCCACACCACCCTAGGTCAGACAATGGCTATATGCAAATCAGCCTTGACCCTGTGCCTCATGGGAACAGTCCAGCCCGAACCACAAAGCCATGTCTTTCCTAGACCGGAATCAAGCATCCAAGGACCGGTTTCTGGCTATCAGCCTTCTTCATCCTGGATAGCTTGACTCAAGTGATGTGGAGAGCCTGGGACTCACGTCTGAGTATACCCAGCCCACTCGGGGTGAAAATTGCAAAAAACACAGTAGATGGACAGAATGCAGAACAATGTCTTACATTCACCCCAGTACAAAGATCTTGGCCTAAATCCATCGTTTTTTTGTACTCCACACCACCCTAAGTCAGACAATGGCTATATGCAAATCAGCCTTGACCCTGTGCCTCATGGGAACAGTCCAGCCCGAACTACCAAGCCATGTCTTTCCTAGACCGGAATCAAGCATCCAAGGACCAGTTTCTGGCTATCAGCCTTCTTCAGCCTGGATAGCTTGACTCCAGTGATGTGGAGAGCCTGGGACTCACGTCTGAGCATACCCAGATCTGGGAGTAAATCCATCGTTTTTTTGCACTCCACACCACCCTAGGTCTGGCAATGGCTATATGCAAATCAGCCTTGACCCTGTGCCTCATGGGAACAGTCCAGCCCGAACTACCAAGCCATGTCTTTCCTAGACCGGAATCAAGCATCCAAGGACCGGTTTCTGGCTATCAGCCTTCTTCAGCCTGGATAGCTTGACTCCAGTGATGTGGAGAGCCTGGGACTCACGTCTGAGCATACCCAGCCCACTCGGGGTGAAAATTGCAAAAAACACAGTAGATGGACAGAATGCAGAACAATGTCTTACATTCACCCCAGTACAAAGATCTGGGCCTAAATCCATCGTTTTTTGTACTCCACACCACCCTAGGTCAGACAATGGCTATATGCAAATCAGCATTGGCCCTGTGCCTCATGGGAACAGTCCAGCCCGAACTACCAAGCCATGTCTTTCCTAGACCGGAATCAAGCATCCAAGGACCGGTTTCTGGCTATCAGCCTCCTTCAGCCTGGATAGCTTGACTCCAGTGATGTGGAGAGCTTGGGACTCATGTCTGAGCATACCCAGCCCACTCGGGGTGAAAATTGCAAAAAACACAGTAGATGGACAGAATGCAGAACAATGTCTTACATTCAGCCCAGTACAAAGATCTGGGCCTAAATCCATCGTTTTTTTGCACTCCACACCACCCTAGGTCAGACAATGGCTATATATGTAAGAAGGAAGGGGTATCCCCGACTAGAGTTCCTAATTCGGGATGGGTATGGTATTTGGAAGAAAAGTAATTAGGAACTAGTTTTAGATAGAGGAAAAGGACGGACTAGTGACAGCAAGAACTATAAGTAAACAAAATGCATGGTATAAAATTGTGGCTTTTATTTTATTCAATCATCATTGTGATAAAAAGCATTATTACTTTATTACAAATAATTATTATGTGCATGCCTCCACTATACATGTGACTTTTAATCTACATATATATACATATTATTGTATCCTATACACATTTCAAAATAATTGATTTTAACTTGAGAGCTGTGCGGAAGCTTGTTTTAGCACATTTGTACATAAAAACATGGCTAAGTATGACATCTACGCGCGTTTCGGCTGAGGGCCTTCATCAGGGAGCCATGTGAGTATCCAAATGAACCTGGATGTAAAGATGGTGACGATTCTCACAGGAAGGGAAAAGAAGGAGTAGTCTGAAGTGAAGAGTTGTCTGTCTTGGGGACGTGGGCGCTTTGTTGTATTTTACTAGTTTTTTTCTTTTTTTCTTTCCGAGGGTATCCTGTTATTTAAGGGTGAGCTTCGAATGCTGAGCTGTAGAGTTACTCCTATATGGTTGAGAAGCTACGTGCTCCTGGTACCAGGGGAATGATGTGCAGGTAACCTGCAGGTTAAGTTCAATAATTCTCTAGGTGGGGATCTTTGGACGGTTCATGTAGCGCTGACAATCTTTTATTTGCGTCCACTGTGTATACTATGGGGGTCTGTGGGCTTCTGGGTTTTAGCCGACGGATGCCGTCATGTTGATGGCGGTTCGAAGACAATCTAATGGTTGCCTCTCGATCGCCTTCCAATGGGGGGGTCTGCCGACGTCTGTATAAGTGGAGCCCTGGCTCCACTTATACAAATAAAAGATTGTCAGCGCTACATGAACCGTCCAAAGATCCCCACCTAGAGAATTATTGAACTTAACCTGCAGGTTTCCTGCACATCATTCCCCTGGTACCAGGAGCACATAGCTTCTCAACCATATAGGAGTAACTCTACAGCTCAGCATTCGAAGCTCACCCTTAAATAACAGGATACCCTCGGAAAGAAAAAAAGAAAAAAACTAGTAAAATACAACAAAGCGCCCACGTCCCCAAGACAGACAACTCTTCACTTCAGACTACTCCTTCTTTTCCCTTCCTGTGAGAATCGTCACCATCTTTACATCCAGGTTCATTTGGATACTCACATGGCTCCCTGATGAAGGCCCTCAGCCGAAACGCGCGTAGATGTCATACTTAGCCATGTTTTTATGTACAAATGTGCTAAAACAAGCTTCCGCACAGCTCTCAAGTTAAAATCAATTATTTTGAAATGTGTATAGGATACAATAATATGTATATATATGTAGATTAAAAGTCACATGTATAGTGGAGGCATGCACATAATAATTATTTGTAATAAAGTAATAATGCTTTTTATCACAATGATGATTGAATAAAATAAAAGCCACAATTTTATACCATGCATTTTGTTTACTTATAGTTCTTGCTGTCACTAGTCCGTCCTTTTCCTCTATCTAAAACTACAGACAATGGCTATATGCAAATCAGCCTTGACCCTGTGCGTCATGGGAACAGTCCAGCCCAAACTACCAAGCCATGTCTTTCCTCCAGTGATATGGTGATGGATTAAACCCAGATCTTCTGACTGGGTGTGAGTGTTTGATTGATTCAGATGCTCCGTCCATCACCAACCCCTTTTGTACCACTTTTGGCCGCCATAAGTGTGGCAGGGTATGCTCAGACGTGAGTCCCTGCTCACTTTGCCACTGGATTCAAGCAAGCCGGGCTGAAGACAGCTGGAATGCCGGAAACCGGTCCTCGGAAGCTTGTTTCCGGTCCAGGGAAGACATGGCTTGGCAGTTCGGGCTGGACTGTTCCCATGAGGCACAGGGTCAGACTGATTTGCATATAGCCATGTCTGAACTGGGGTGGCAGAGCTGGCTAAAGAACGGTGATGGATTAAACCCAGATCTTTTGACTGGGTGTGAGTGTTTGATTGATTCAGATGCTCCGTCCATCACCACCCCCTTTTGTACCACTTTTGGCCGCCATAAGTGTGGCAGGGTATGCTCAGTTGTGAGTCCCTTGCTCACTTTGCCACTGGATTCAAGCAAGCCGGGCTGAAGACGGCTGGAATACCAGAAACCGGTCCTCTGAAGCTTGTTTCCGGTCCAGGGAAGACATGGCTTGGAAGTTCGGGCTGGACTGTTCCCATGAGGCACAGGGTCAGACTGATTTGCATATAGCCATGTCTGAACTGGGGTGGCAGAGTGGGTTAAAGAACGGTGATGGATTAAACCCAGATCTTTTGACTGGGTGTGAGTGTTTGATTGATTCAGATGCTCCGTTCATCACCACCCCCTTTTGTACCACTCATTGAGAAACTAGGCACTTCGACCACCCCCACCATGGCACGGGTTGCTCGCCTGTTCCACCGCTTTCCTGTGTGCTGCATTTCCAATGCATCACTCATTAAAACACTGGGCATTGGGCCTGCCGCCTTCCCACTCTATCATGGTGCAGGGTGTTAGCCTGTCTATGCTAATCGAAGAGCCGTGTGCTATCGCGTGTAGGAAATCGTACTCCTAAAAAATAGTGGAACGTATAAATTGTTTAAACAAACCTTACAACATTGACGGGTATACATTGAAGTGCAAGACAAAATGTGGAACAAAGATTGACGTGAAAGAACTCAAAAGATTGGCTATGGTCATGCTTCCCAATAACTTTTAGGATAAGCTTGGCTTTTTCACGCTTTGGACCATAGGACTAATACATAGAGTAATTACGCATTGACTAAGGACTCTGCTTCTGAAACAGAGAATAAGTGAGGATTATGTCTCTGTGTATGAGACCATATGAATAGCTGCCGGTCGATAATTCCTCACAAATCCTTTTTGACCCTGTCCCCTGGTTGCTGTGATATTGATGTGGGTATCTGGGAAGGTCCTGATGAAGGTGGTCTAACTACTCTATATATACCACCGAAACACGCGTCGACCTTATGCTGAACCTTGTGCTCTGAACACAAAAATCTATCTGGTCGCAGAGTTTTTCCTTGTCACACATAACCTCTGCCTTGCACAGATGCTGGCTGTATGAAGTTTTGTGAGAGTATGTATGTGTTTGAATGGCTGTGGTATGGATGTATTTATTGAAGATTAGTCCAGAGGTGGTTGTTTTTCTACTGAATGGATTTGTATATATAAAATTGTATGTAATGATTGTGATAATTTTGTCTTTTGTATGAACTTTTATAATCAGTTTCCTCACTTTGAATGAAAAAAAGATATACATAAAAGAAAAGGAAAATTGAAATGATTTAAGATATATGAAGTTATGAGATAATTAAAATAATTAAAAATGTAAATGTCAAGTGTCACTGTTGAGATTAGATGTATGAGATAATTTGAGAAGAGCAATTTTTTGATGCAAGGAACTGATAGGCTACGAGGGAGCATATTCAGTTGTCCGCAGGGCGTTAGCATGTCTATACGCTCATGCTCGCGCATGCGTGACCAACACGTTCCTGGTTCTGTGAACCAATATTAACGCTGAGATTGCCCAAGGGGATTCTTTAAGGCATGAGTACTCACAAACTTTATCTCGGGGGCCAAATTTACAGTGTGGTTTGTGGCCGAGGGCCGCAGCGGTGGGGGCGGGGTCAGGGGGGAGGGAGGCGGGGCTAGAGGAAAAAAAACTGTGACCATGAGGTTGAATACAGGCCCCTGCAGCGGACGCCTTTGTCCACTGAGCTACCAGACCCGGCATACACACATCTCTATCTTTCTCTCTCTCGCTCTCTCTCTCTCTCTCTCTACCTCCCTCGCTCTATCTCTCCCTCCCTGTCTCTCTTTCTGTCTACCTCCCTCTCTCTATCTCTCTCTCTCTCTCTCATATTTTTACCTCCGTGTCCTGGTCTATTTCTTCATAACATGGGTATTAGAATCACCTGAGAGCAACTGACCATGGGCATTGTTAAGTCACCCGCTTTCCCCGCTCCTACCCTCCCAAGGCAGCAGAGATTGAGTAGGTCATCCTGTGAGTCTTCACTACGACACTGTAAGTACCACAATATGATTTGTTTACAGGTCTTCCTTTCAGTACACAGAATTCTACTACCACTTTTCCTCATTGCAATTTGGCACGCTAAATTAGTGTTTTCTCTGCTACCACTCAAGGAAGCAGAAGTGTTTCCCCAATTTAGTAAGTTGTTTGACCTCCTGTGTCCCAGTGTGTGAAATCTAATGCCTGCTATTACTCCTGAGTGTGTTACTTGTTTGTTATGTGTTTTGTTTGTCACTGTGCTAGTTGCACCACCGCTGATTGCAGCATGTTGAAACATTTTACGGATGTCGCACTAAGACAAGAATATGTTCATGATTACTCATGTGACTTGTTTTCACAGTTTAACTTTCTATTACAGGTCAGCTTTTTATTTTAAGAAACAATATATAAAGGCACATCACATTTAGGTTGTTTTATAATTGGATAATTCTTGATATTAGCCTAGACCCCAACCAGTGTAGATTAGAAATAATCGGTCCTGATGAACTGCCAACTGATCATTATTGAATTTACCTACGGCAAGAAAAATGTTAACCCCTTGACCGTTTGGGCTATCAGAGATCATTGCCTCTACTGTTAGCCACCCCATTTTTAGACAAGTAGACTTACTGATTAAAAACATTTTGGAGGACTACTTAGTCTATTTTATTACACCCTTTATACTCACATACACTTCAATACACCAATCTACAAAAGCAGTCCTACGCCCACACTTCACATATGGCATTGGAACAAAAGATCTCCGATAAAGAGCCCCCTCAAGGGTGCTTGTCGGGAATTGCAGTGCCGGCCCGACGAGGAGCACGCCCTATGGTAAGGTGCGTGAGGACTCCTGTTCCTAAGGGAATGGACTCCCCATCCTCTTCCTTAGTTGTTGAATGACCGCATATTCTCCTCTACCTTTAGGGAACTGCATACCCTTGTTGATAGACTTAACACTACATAGGAGCACGCACGATGGACCTATAAGCGCTCCTGGTCCTCCTTTTTTGTGATAAAAAAATAAAAGGACAAAGTGTAGAAAGAAAAAAAAAACATTTGTAAAAGTAAATTATTGGCCCACCAGCACTGGCAATGAGTTGTTTTATAGGCAGGTGTGTGGGTATAATCAGGCAAAATGCCATTACTCACAGCGCAAGAGATCCAATGGGTGAAATCAGCTGCACCGTGTTGTCCACTGTAGTAGGTGGAGGCACAATACGAATGACTGACCCACTGAGCAATGGATAAAGTGTGCTGACCTAAAGATCCTCTATTTATATATTTTTTATTTAGGCTGTTTTGGAATCCATGAAGCTGAGGAGACTGCTATGACTGTCTCAGGATAGACCTACAAATGAGGTGTTGGGATGAGATGTTTTATTGGACTGTCCTCCGTGGGTGATATCAGGCTGATCCGGCAGAAGCGCAGGAGTAGGACCAGTTCACTAGCAGGGCTAGAACCTTAAGGTGGTTCTGGATTATTAGGACAAAAAGTACCAGGTGTAGGAGCAGGACCATGAGGATCAAGAGGATTGGAGCCAAGAAGACCAGAAGGACAGAAATCAGAAAGTCCTAGAGGACCAGTGCCAGGAGAATCAGGGGAACGAGGACCATGGGGACTAGCATCAGATGGATAAGGGTTAAGAGGACTAGAAGGAAAAGGAACAGGATGAAGTCTAGGAGAGGCAGGAATAGGACTATGGCCTGGAAAGTACTACAACCTGGAGAATCAATACCAGGCGGACTGGGGTGACCACGAGGACCAGAATCAGGGGGTCAGGAGGACTAGGACCAAGGCCACCAGGACCAGGATAACCAGGAGGAACAGCAGAAATAGCTATAGGAGGGCTAGGACCAGGGATACAGGCCACGAGGACTAGGAAGAACAGGTCCAGAACGATCAGGAACAGGAGGATGTGAATAAGGATTGAGTGGCCTGTGCTAACGGGTTCAGGACCAAAAGGATCAGGAAAACCAAAAGGACCAGGACAAGCAGGATATGAATGCGGACCAGGAGAAAAAATACCAGGGCGCTAAGGAGAACACAGACTATCACAGGAACTATGACAGGGAGAATCCAGTACCCGGAGGTGGACCAGAACCCAGATGACCAAAAAGAAGAACGATATTGAGGTGGAGGATCAGGGTAAGAGGACCAGGCAGAGGAGGAAAAGAGGATCAGGAGGAGAAGAAGAACCAGGAGACGATGATTGTTGCAATGTTGCTTCCACCTACCTAATCCCCCTGGATTTTTTTGCTTTTGACTACCCGGTTTCTGTATTTGAACTGTGAGCGAGCTTCGCTACCCAAGTCTCATTCACAGAAAATTCAGATAAATGGGCTGAGAGTATTACACCAGTATCCTCCTTCTTAGGTAAAGCTGCTGTTGCACAGCTACAGTAAGAAGAGTTGGGCTGGTTGCATGTGAACATGTGGGCAGAGGTGTGTGCACAAGTGATAGTACTGTCTCACACAACCTGCTATGAGGGCAGGGGTAGCCTGTCACAGAAGGGACCCTTCAAGAATTAGTACTAAATTGGGATATGCCTTATAATGTGAGTGGGAATTCATAGTGTAGGTCTGAAGTGTGTATTAAGGTCTCTGGTGTTGAAACTGTTTTAAACATTGTAGACTAAAGATGCACTGAAGTAACAGTTTTGCCTAACTTGGGCTACAGGGTCCAGCAATGTATCAGTCTGGGGGTAAACATACATCTGAGTGTACATTTACAGTCCCTACCATCATATCTATAATCCTTCTGACACTTTAAGAATTGTTATATTTTACTGACTCAGCTCATAATCAGTTTCGGGCCCTTGTCCCCCTCAACTGGGACTATCTATTTACTCTGCTCTCCTGCAGGAGGATCAAAGGCATCCCTTCAGGCTAGAGCCAATACCAGTGCCTGGCCCAGTTATTTAGAGGAAATCCACATCTATTAATTAGCTTGTCACACTGCCCAGCCCAGGCCCACAGAAACAAAGGAGGAGGGAAAGTCCACTTTGAGGTTTTGGTGGGAAGGGATCAGGCAGCCATGTCAGCTAGGGGTAGAGCTGACGCTCTCAGGGAAGCTCTTTCCGCAGACAACTTGAAATCGCAATCTTGGAATCTACCAACATGCTGTGCATGAGGGTTGACGTGGCATTAGGATTTTCCAGGCTTGCCTAGCTGCTAGAAAGTTGCACCCCCACTCAAAAATCCTCCCACAAGAGAGAAACTCGTGAGAAAACACTGGACCTGGGAGCTATGACAGGAAAATAATGCCCAGCTGGAAGGAGAAGCCACTTGATGCTTCTGCAAGGATGGATTGAAGGACTTTAACTCGCCCTGGCTCCCAGAACAAGGATGGGTCTCTCTAGGGCAGTGGCGCTTTCCCCCTTATCCCCACTGAGGAACAGCTGGGGGAATAGACCTTCTGGAGGACACTGGAACACATGTGGACCAGCCCCTGACTAGGCTGTGGGACCTAAAGAGTGCAGCAGGGAGGATGTGCTGCTTATTGGCTGTGGAGAGGCTGTGCAAGGCACCCACACAAGCAGGATAAAAGCACCAGGAGCCAGGCAGAGTACAGGTCTGGTGCACGGAGCGCCTCTCACAAAAAGGACCCTCTTAGAGGCCAGGAGGACTGAAGGAAAGGTTCCTGTTAGCTAGTGCTGGCCACCACTAGCAAAATGACCTCACAATCATCAGGATGAGCCTGACGGGCTGCAGGAATTAGCATTCAAAGCTCAATACCAAGGGGGGCAAGCATAGAACAAAGGACGTGGTGCTTGCCACCTACTCCTGAAATACCTCCAAGGTGGGCCAGAGTACAGGAATTGGTGCAGCATTGCTTTTGTCCCTTCTTGCAGGAGCGGGTGTGAATGGGGTCCCCTCCCCGGCCATAGCTTACATCCTGGGGCACCCCAGCTGGGGTTAAAGCCTGAGAGACCCATCCTTTTAGACAGAAGAAGCTCATAGCCAGGCATGTTGCCTACCCCCATGCCCCTGTGATGAGTGGGAGCGTCCGCTGCCCTCTCGTCTTCCAGTCAGCGCCCTTCACAGGGTAGAGCACCACTCCCACCCATGGGAAGGAGCAGCAGAGAAATGACTACCACCAACCTGGTGCAGAACCAAAGATGTGCTGCCTCCTGTGAGCCACACAGGCAGGGGCATATCTTCAGGGGGGTATATGGGGTGGAACTCCCCCGGATACATTCATAGAAGGTAAACAATTAATGTGTCTTAACCACGCATTCCTTTTCCACGCAATTTCGTGGCAAAGGCATGAATGGTAAAGGGGTTTGCGTGGCTAAGGTTGCAACCCCCCTCCCCCAGCCCTAAGCTACAAACTCCTTCCGTCTCCTCCCCGCCCCGAGGTCCAAATACCTCTACCCCCTCCCATCCCCTACGCTGTCCCTAACCTTTAAACACTACCTTGAACCCCTCCCACCCACCTGCCCTGTCTCTACAACTACCCCGACCCCTTCCACTGCCCTTAGGCAAACCCCTATTTAAAAAAATTACCCGACCCCCCTCCCAGCCCTAAAAACTACCCTGCCCTCCCCATAACCCTAAAAACTACCCCGACTCCCCATTCCCCTCCCTGAGGCCTAAAACTCTGTCCTTTAACCTGGCCCATCCCTAAGAACTACCGCTATCCCCTAAGCCCTAAAAACAACCCCAACTACCCATTCCCCTCCTCTTCCTCCTGCCCTGAGACCTAATAACCTAACTCCTAATTTCAAAAACTTCCCCGACCCTCACACAGACCTAAAACCTACTCCGAACCCCACCCTAGCCCTGCAAACTAGCCCCGAACACACCCAGCCCAGAAAACTACCCACGACCCACCTCCAGCCCAGAAAAGTACCCTGACCATCCCCCAGCCCAGAAACTACTCCGACCCAGCCCAGACAACTAACCCCAACCCACCCCCCAAGCCCTGAAGACTACCCTGACCCACTCCGCAGCCCAAAAAACTACCCAGTGTGTTGTATAGCACGAGATAGCACGAGATTGTGACTCGTGTCTATCTCGTGTTGGTTGGTGTACATGCTGCATCATTTGAAATGTGGGTTTGTTGGGAGGTTGGAATGATGCGGGCATTATGATTTCTACCGGACTTGTGACCAGATGGTTGTTACAATAAATCTCTGAACCAACATCATCCTGCTTCCTGGTATCTTCCTACACTGGCGACGAGGGGGAAAAGAACTCTTAAATTGGACAATACTCTACTGGAGAGAAGGATTCTTTATTTATTTCAAATTTATTTAATTTCATTTTTTATTTTTTTATTTCTTTCTTTCGGAGTTTGACTCATGAAATGTTTCTATCACTTCTACACTCCTTGCCTGAGAAATCGTTATGGTAATCACTTGAGGTACTGTATTATAAAGTATATTTACCGAGTGATCTTCGTCAGCGCGAGGTTTACTTCACTGTTGAGATCGAGCGAGGATTTCCATTTCCTTAAGAAACAAATGCTCAAACAAAAATAAACGTCTGACGTCAAACGCTTGCAAAACAACCTCTATCTTTCTTAAACAGAAGCGTCATAACCATGGCGGCCATTTTGGACAAGTCAACTCCGATTTTAAGGTAATTTCATCGTTTATTTCGACATCTTCAACTTCAAGACTGCTGGAATCCTCGAAAATAAAAACTTAAAATACGATTAAGTTTTGGATTAAGGTACCAATTTTATTCTGGATGTTTTGGTTCTACATTGTGCTACTTTTAAAAGTTTTTTCTTTGAATACATTCATAAAATAGTAGTACAATTCTTAATATACTTCATATTAAACAATGAGTGGTATTATTCCTCCTTCCTCATTTTTGGCAAACAAAGGTGATCCACCTATGGACTGGGAAATATGGGAACCAGTTTTTTTAGCCTATGTAGAGGTTTTGGAAGGAACAGAATGTGAAGCCGAGAGAAAATTTTCTCTTTTAAAACATTGTCTTGGAGGAATTGGATTAAAAGAGTTCCTTACTTTACCTGCGTTAATCAATCCTGGAAATAAGAATGTTTATGACCGCGCTGCAGAACAATTGAAAATAAGATTTGGGAAGAAAAAGAATGTTGTTATGGAGAGATTTACATTTTATTCTCGTAAACAGCTTGCCGATGAATCAATTGAAGATTTCGTATCTGCCTTTCAGATCACTTGCTGTTACTTGTGACTTTGAGCATATCACTTATGAACAAGTATTGAGAGACCAAATACTAATGAGAACAAATAATAAAAAGGTTCAGGAAAGACTTTGGACAACATCAGATATGTCTCTAAATGCTGCTATTGATATTGCGAGGTCAATTGAACACTCTGAGAAATTCGTGAAGGAAATAAGAGGAAACGAAAAAGGAGATGTTTTCAGCGTTTCAAAAGAAGGAGATAAATTTAAGAAACTTTTCATTCAAAAAAACGACAATTCTAATAATAAGAACGATTGGAAACCTAAATATACTAAAAATGAAAAGAAGAACACTCAATGGATTTGTTTCAGATGTGGAAGTCCCAATCATTTAGCAAATTCTAAATCCTGCCCTCCTCTTGATAAAATGTGTTTAAAGTGTAATAAGAAAGGGCATTTCACTAAATTTTGCAAATCTACTACTAAGAAAGTTAACATTGTTCAAGATGTTGATGATTATGAATTTCTAAATGAAAATGATATCAACACTGTCATTAATATTTGTGGGAGTGAGGGCGTAAGTAGGTTTCCATCTTGTGATGTGGTGATTGATGGAATGATTATAAATGTTTTTGTTGATTCATGTGCATGGTATACCCTAATTGGTTTAGATGTGGTAGAAAAAAATTGGCCAAACAAGGTTTTACTCAAACCTGACATCTCTCCAGGAGGTTACACAGGACACAAAATTGATTTGGTAGGTTTTTTTGGGGGGAAATTACTTTTGCAGATGAATCTACATATGGGAAGATTTATGTTGCAAGGTCAGGCCAATCTTTATTAGGATGGCCTCACCAAGAACAACTGGGGATTAAGATTGATCCTAGAGCTAATCCTCCTGTGTATTCCATCGTAGGCACTAGTAATTCTGATGGGGATGTTATGCTCAGTAAATTGAAATCGGAATTTCCAAATGTTTTCAGTGGGAAACTTGGTAAGTATCAAGGTTTCAAACACACAATAAAGCTTAATGATGGTGTTGTTCCTGTTCGGCACAGAGTCAGAAATGTCCCTCTAACATGTAGAGATAAACTTAAAATTTTACTCAAGGATTTGTGCGACAAAGATATTATTGAGCCCATTGAGTCGTCACCTTGGGTTTCTCCGATTGTGATTTCGGTTAAATCCAACGGCGAATTGAGATTATGTGTAGATCTTCGCAGTCTAAATAATACCATCTGGGTTGATGCACATCCTTTGCCAAATCTTCATGAGATGGCCTCAATGTTAGGGGGTGCTGAAGTATTCTCATGCATTGATTTGGCAAGTGCTTACCATCAAGTGGTCTTGGATGATGAATCTAAAAATTTGACGGCCTTTATCACGCCCGAAGATCTTTTCAGATATAAACGTATGCCTTTTGGGTTAGGTAGTGCCGCTTCAGTCTTTCAAAGACTTATGAAAGAGACACTTGATGGTTTGACAGGGGCGGTCGCTCTTCAAGACGATATACTTGTGTATGGAAAAAATGTTGAGGAGCATGATGACAATTTAAGAAAAGTGATATCTGCGTTATTTGTTAAAGGTCTTACTCTTCGTCTTGATAAATGCAAAATCAGAGAAAAGAAGTAGAATATTTAGGGCACTCCATTAGTGGTGCTGGGATTAAACCTAAGCAGAAGCATGTTGAAAGCATTATCAAAGCACCTGTACCCATTTCAAAAGAACAATTAGTCGCTTTTTTAGGACTAATGGAATTCTATGCAAAATTTATTCCAAATTTTTCATCAAAAGTAGATCCTTTCAGACCCTTTTTAAAGAAAAATGCAAGATTTGTATGGTCTTGTGTGATGACTGAAGCATTTCAAAGTCTAAAAACCTTTATTGTGAATGCACCGTGTTTGAAACCTTTTGTTGTTGGGAAAAGATGTACTGTCATGGTTGATGCAAGCAGCACTGGGTTAGGTGCTGTTCTCATGCAAAATGACTGTGGAAAGGAATGTATAATTGCATATGCCTCAAGGGCATTAAGGGATGCTGAGAAACATTATTCAGTTATTGAAAGGGAATTGTTGGCATCAGTTTGAGGGGCTGAACATTTCAAAACTTTCTTATGGGGCACGAAGTTCACAATAAAAACTGATCATAAACCTCTTATTTATATGATGGCACCAGGTGGAGGTCGTACTATGTCAGCTCGTCTTGCTAGACTAGCATCTAGGCTGCAATCATTCCATTATGAAATGGTTTATGTAAAGGGGAAGACTAACGACCATGCAGATTGCATGTCCAGACTGCATACTTCTTGTGAAGTTCCTATTGACGATGATGAATGTGAGGTTGCATTTACTTCCCAAGATGTCATGTTGGTATATGGGGAGAAACTTGATTTAAGTAAGGAATCTTGGACAAGGAAAATGGAAAAAAGTATTGAATTGACAGAAGTTAAGAACTACATTTTGCGAGGGTGGCCGGAACAAAGGAAATTTTCAGGCGATATGATGAGTTATGCTAAAGTGCAAGATGAATTGGCAATTGAAAATGGTTTGCTCATGAGAGGTGACAAATGTATTCCTCCTCATTCTTTGAGGAATACTATTATTGACATTGCTCATGAAGGGCATCTAGGAATTTCGTTTTCTAGAAGACGAATAAAAGATTTCTTTTGGTGGCCAGGTGTAGATAGTTGCGTGGAACACTATGTCCAGAAATGTTCAGATTGTGCCAATAGTGACAAATCTGCTGTTCCTTTGCGATCTGAACCTTGTCCTGTGGAGTATCCTCTTGGTCCTTGGCGAAAATTAGGTCTGGATTTTATTGGTCCGTTTAGTGTTTTACCTGAACAAGGAAGGTTTGGAATTGTTTTGATAGACTATTTTTCGAAATGGCCAGAAGTTAAAATGGTAAGGGACATAACAACAAGGAATGTGATAGAATTTTTGGATGAAACTTTTTGCAGGGAAGGAATTCCGGAAGAGATAGTAACGGATAATGGACCGCAATTTACCAGTAAGGATTTTGAGTGTTTTATTACTAAATGTGGCATAATACACAAAAGGATTGCTGTTTTCCATCCAGAGGCCAATGGCCAGGTTGAAAGATTCAATAGAGTGGTTAAGGAAGCTATTCAACTTTGAATTGGCACAATGCTCTTTAATCCATGTTGTTGTCTTATAGAACATCACCAAATTCTGTCGCATTGGTCAGCCCATTTGAACTCTTAAGAGGTTGTAAACCCAGTACTCAACTAACTCCATGGTGGTTAAAAAAAAAAACTGAATGATCATTGTGGATTTTCAAGGGTTGACTATGATTTGGTTCGTAATAGAGTGAGTGCATATAAGGGTGAGATGAAGAAAAGAATGGAAAAGCAACAAGGATCAGTGAGTAAACATGTGATTTCTGTTGGTGATCTAGTGCGCATTAAGAAAAAGGAAGGGGTTCTGAAAGGAGGTCAAATTTGGTCACATCCTAAGAAAGTTATTGAAGTTTTTAAGCATGCTGTTAGAACTGATGATGGTAGCGTTTGGAATTTGAACAGGGGTTCTGTATTTAAGGGTAAGGAAGTTGTTAGATCTGATGGTGACAGTAATGTATTTTTGGATTTTGAATCAAGCAATGAAGAAAATCTTGCACATGGAAATGTTACACCTACGCTTCCCATTATTTCTTCAAAAAAGTGTACCAGAATTCATCGTCTTCCTGAAAAGTACGAGGATTTTGTAATGAATTAATATTACTATGAATGATACCAATTGTATGGACCAAAGATTGTTGTAAATAGAATTTTCAAGATCATCTCTTTGTATATATGTTATATTTCTACTTATGTGTATCTTATTTTTTTTATTTCTTTTTTTTGTTTACAGAAAGGGAGGTGTGTTGTATAGCACGAGATAGCACGAGATTGTGACTCGTGTCTATCTCGTGTTGGTTGGTGTACATGCTGCATCATTTGAAATGTGGGTTTGTTGGGAGGTTGGAATGATGCGGGCATTATGATTTCTACCGGACTTGTGACCAGATGCTTGTAAAAAAAAATCTCTGAACCAACATCATCCTGCTTCCTGGTATCTTCCTACACAGACCCCCTAGCCCAGAAAACTACCTAGACCCCCCAGCCCAGAATACTACCCCAGACTCACCCCATGCCAATTAAACTACCCGACCACCCAGCCCAGAAAACTACCCCAGACCCACACCAGCTCACAAAACTACGCCCGACCCCCCGCCCAGAAAATTGCTCCTGATACCCCAGCCAAGAAAACTACCCTGACCCCAGCCTAGAAAACTACCCCAACCCACCCCAGCCCGGAAAACTACCCCAACCCATCTCCAGCCCAGAAAACTACCCCCAACTCATCCCCAGCCCAGAAAACTACTCCCGACTCACCTCCAAACCAGAAAACTACCCCCAACCTCCACCCCAGAAACCTACCCCCGACCCCCTGCCCAGAAAACTACCTCCAGCCCAGAAACTATAGCCCAGCCCACTTACCTCATCGTTGGGGTACTGGGTTTTTCTCGGAACCAATACTATTACAATAACCCAGCGGTGTCAGGGCAACACCCAAAGACCCCGGATTCCCCTGTCTTGGCAAACAGAGACACGGGATACTTCTCGATGACGTCAAAGACCAAAGTTTAATGGTTGCAACCAGGGACAGAGGTCTACGAAGTACACACGGGTAGTTCGAAAGAGACTGCACCACCTCAATGAACAAAACTCGGTCTTTTATGCCGAAAATTACGCTTCTGGCAACATTACAATTTACATTCGGTGCATACAAACTGACCAATGAACAAGTAGCATTTCAAAAAGTAACGAATCACGACAGTCAAAGTTAATCCCACTTTCCGTTGTCCAGCCCACCAAAACCGATCGCACATATGCTAGTTTCCTGTTCGATCAGGCCGGACAAACCCATCATAAAACCTTCAACTCAGATCGATGAACATGTTGTAAAGGAAAGGCAGAAACAGATGGAAAGGAGATAGGGGAGTGGGAACGGTGGGCCATAAAATCGGACCACGTCCTGCCCTTTGATCTTTATCAGTGCAGCTGCTAACCAAGGAACTGGCTCAGCAGGATTCGTCCCAGGGGAAAAGTCAGTTCGGCCAGGTCAACCAAGAGTCAGCTAAGGCGTACGCGTCAAGGACTCGCTCGGCCACGATCATAGGGCCTATGTTAGGGCAACCATACAAGATGGCTGCCACATTACAAAATGGAACCCGAGGGTTCAAACTAAATCCTCAAATACAGAGTATTCTCCTATATCGATTCATACGAAAACACTGAGACACGCTACACTCGTCATTTGCGGTCTGTAGAGACCAAAATCGTCCATTTCCGACGATCTTTATAAATCGGGTTTCAGCACTATCGAACCCATTTCGGAATCACGGAACCACACCGTGGATCTCTTACTGCGAGGTGTTTCTCCAACGTCCCCAGCAGCCAGACCGCGCACTGCCTTAACCACCCATATGCGTGGTTAAGGCATTTGGTGGTTGAGGTAGGGTGACCAACCGTCCGTAAATTTCACCGACCGTCCGTAATTTGGAGCTCACGTCCGTTGTCCGTGAGAATCCCTTTTACGGACGCCCTTTGTCCGTAATTTTGGGCTTTGGCTTGGGGAACATCACTGTTCCCCTGCCAGAACCCTCAGCTCTGATGGGGCACCTCGCACTGCTCTGAGCACACACATAGCCCCACCAGAGCACTTCACAGGTCTTTAAAAGATCAATTGCTCGTTAACAAGGCTTTGTTGTTTTTTCTGCCCCTAGGTAAGGCTTGGCTGTTTAGCTGTCAATGCTGTATTTGGATGTGTCCTCTGCAGGTGGTGTGAGGAGAAGAGTGACTGAACATTACTGACACCAATAGGCCTGCGAGTGGCAGTGCTGGGAAGAGCAGGCATACAGGGCCATGGCCTTCAAGAACAGTGCTCCCAGGGACCTTGATCCGAAGCATACGGATGACAGCGTTGGGGTGTAAAGGGCAAGGACAGCACAGGACTCTGGGGGGCATGCCTCTGTGTGTTGGGGGGACAGGTCCATGGAATGTGGTTCTTGTACCGCCAAATTGCAAAGAAAGTGTAGAGCTCTGAGGCCAGTGGTGAGTGTATGGCTGCAAAGTGACAGTGTATGGAGGGCATGGCTTTTACAAAGTAGAACCTATGACGTGACCCAGCCACAGCTGTCAAAAGGTCCCATGTCATGTATGAAACACTAAACCAGTTCTGACCTTTAAGCCAAACGCATTATTAATATGGGCATCAAAATCCCAGCATGGAGTGTTTTATTGGCTGGAAACAAAAAAGATAAATAAGTCGCCTTCCTGGCAGCTGTGGTACCCACGGAGGCAACTGCACTATGGGTCAGAGCGTCGGGAACGTCACATACAGTGTGATCAAATTCTTTACTTTGCAACATCCTTGTACAACTAATAAAGGTTATGTGCGGGAATGGACATACTGATGCCTGATCCCAGGTAGACCTAACCGTGATCGAGCTTGATGACAAGCCTTGCAGCAAATCCTCATGATGTGAACAGCCCGGGAGCAGAGCTAAAACAGAAAGGCTACCAGTAAGCCACCCTTCATTTCAGTCCACCCCGAAACCCACCTCAGAGTCCTTATTAGGAGTTTCAAATTGACCAAAGATGCATATGTTTGTCCGTCATATTTAATATTGTAGTCTTTTCAGACTGCACTTTTGACATTCCTTAACTTAAGGGGTTTGGCATATGAAGAATTGCCACTATGTGCCGAGATGGGAGGGGGACAAACAGAATAGACAGAGGGCTTGCTATACAGCCTCCAGGCTTTTAATCCCCACACTCCCTGACTCGTGCCTTCCCATAGATGAACCTGGGTAGGCAAAGACCCCAGCCTCTCACAGGAGCCCCTACATATGGGAGCAAAGGATAGGTGTAGGGAGGATGGGAGCTTCTGAAGAGCTGTTTCCCTGTCAATGGATAAGAAAGAGAAGCTGTGCGTGGGATCTCTCATGTGGACGATTAAAGCCCTTTCCATGTTCTAATGTGAAGGGCTATCACAATGGGAGAGCAGAGGAGGTAGTATGCCCCAGGCCTGTGATCTGTCAGGGCCCCATGCTGATGGAAGGATGGAGGCTAAATGAAAGAGGGATGGAGAGAGAAAGGGAGGATGGATGACTGAAAGGGTGAATGGGTGGATGGATGAGTGCACAGATGGATAAGGTGAAAGGATGAATGGAGTGATGGATGAGTAAAAGGGTGAATGTGTGGAAGGATGAGTGACTGGGTAGATGAATGAGTAAGTGAAAGGATGGCTGGATGGTTGAAAGGGTAGATGGCTGGATGGATGAGTGAAAGAGTAGATGGATCAGTGTACGGATGATGAGGTGAACGGATGAATGGAGGGATAGAGGAGTGGAATGATGGATGGATGGAAGGAAGGATAGATGATGGATAGGTTTGCAAATGGTTGAATATTGATATGGATGGGCACCCAGATGGAAGGACAGAGTGAATGGGGAAAGACTGAATGATGGATGAAAGAATGAATACACTTTGTAAACCCCATCATCTTAAGTACATTCCCTATAGATTGACTTTCATATTTATATGAGTCATTGTCTGTATATAATATGTGTGTGATGTAACTCACGCCGACACCCTGTCCTTCTTACTTGGGATGAGTAGCACTATAAAATAAATTAAATACACATGAGAGAGGGTCTATGTGAAGAGGAGGGTCACCATTGGAGGGTGGTAACAAGGCCGGACTGTCCGGACCGGGCATCGGGCGTTTCCCTGTGAGGCTGGAAAGGTGGTGGTGGGGGGCGGTTTTGTTAACGCAAAATAACTTGCACATTTATTCAAAGCTGCGCGCATACTGAAAAACCATGAAGTGCACACTTATCTCAACCTAATATAAACTTCTTTTGACTTGTAATTAAGTGGTTGTCTACTTACTTGCATACTATTGCGCGACCTCTCTGATGTGTCTGTAAAACGTAACTTTTGTCCTGAATTTTGACCTTCTGTCCTGAATTTTTGTCCTGAATTTTGACCCTTTGTTCTGAATTTTTACACTCACCGTCCTGAATTTGCACCCATACCAGTTGGTCACCCTAGGTTGAGGCAAGCGTGATTTAGCTTGCGAAGTCGGAACACTCTAGGTTTAGACCGCGGTGTTCCGACTGTTTCCCATCAGACAGGTGTCAGCTATCCTGGCAGTCTGGCCCCAGATGCAGCTGCCTGGAAGATTCTCAGGTGATGAGGAGGTGAGAAGAGCCATCTGATGACGCCCCCGTCGCAGGGGCTAAATGGCTCACTAGTGTGTTGTTTCAGGCCCCCCAGAGAGGCTGAGGAGTGGCCATCCTCTGTTCTGTTGATACCATAACTGCCATAAAGTTGTTTTAGGAACGAGGCTTTCAAATAAAATGACAAAATGGACTTTGGGAAGCCCATGCCTCTCTGGCACTAGGTGTGAAATTGGACAAGAATCTCATCTCGGTGAATGTCATGTTCACCATCGCAAAGAAGCGTAAACGAGTCTGCTACAGCAAATTTCGACTGTCAGTGTGTATAGATATGGTTAGTTACTATATGGGAGTCCTCTCTCTTGCTGTCAGAGTGTGTTTCTTTGGTCAGTAGAAGGGGCCTCTCTTGCTGTCTGTTGTACCCTGAGACTTAAACACTGTGGATGGATGTTTCTGTATTATCTGACAAGCCACTCTCTGGCTGTGGAATTATCTTTTTATAGTCAGCGACAGGCGCTCTCGTGCAGTCTATGCGTCTATGCTTCTATGCTTAGTGATTGGCACTTTTCTTGCTCTAAGTGCATTTTTCTATGGACAGTGAAAGCCCTGGAAAACATCATCTCCCCCAGCTACCTCAAAAGGCAAATAGAAGGAATCCAAAAGGAAGCAACCATGCTGCCTGAAACTCTGTAGAGGAGACCACAAATGTCCACGTGGAAACAAGCCACTGACGTCAAAACACCGCATTCCTTTCACCATGCCTGTGGTGACAGAGGCACTCTGTACTTATAAAAGATGCCCTTCTGTACCAGAGCAATGCCCAGAACATTGGGCCCGAAAAGGGGGTGGTGATGAACAGAGTGTCTAAATTAAGCAGCCCACTCTTACCCAGTCCAAAGATCAGGGCTTGATCCATCACCATTATTTATCTCACTGCACCATCCCAGTTCAGAACCTGGCTATATGCAAATCAGTCTGACCCTGGCCCAGTGCATCATGGGAACAGGGCAGACTAAACTACCAAGCCAATTCTTCACCAGAAAGGAGACAAGCTACCGGGGACCGGTTTCTGGCATTTCAGCCGTCGTCGGCCCGGCTTGCTTGAATCCTGATGGTGCAGTGAGAAAGGGACTCATGTCTGAGTATACCCTGCCACACCTATAGTGGCCAAAAACGATTCAGAAAAGGGGGTGGTGATGAACAGAGTGTCTGAATTAAGCAGACCACTCTTACCCAGTCCAAAGATCAGGGCTTGATCCATCACCGTTATTTATCTCACTGCACCATCCCAGTTCAGAACTTGGCTATATGCAAATCAGTCTGTCCCTGGCCCAGTGCATCATGGGAACAGGGCAGACTAAACTACCAAGCCAATTCTTCACCAGAAAGGAGACAAGCTACCGGGGACCTTCCCAGTATAAGAATTGGCTTGGTAGTTTGGTTTGCCCTGTTCCCATGATGAGTGTTCTGTTTAATTCAGATACTCTGTCCATCACCACCCCCTTTTCTGAATCGTTTTGTCCACCATAAGCGTGGAAGGGTATACTCAGATGTGAGTCCCTTGCTCATTGCACCATCAGGATTCAAGCAAGCCGGGCCGAAGATGGCTGAAATGCCAGAAACCGGTCCCCGGAAGCTTGTTTCCTTCCCAGTATAAGAATTGGCTTGGTAGTTTGGTTTGCCCTGTTCCCATGATGCACTGGGCCAGGGACAGACTAATTTGCATGTAGCCAGGTTCTGAGCTGGGATGGTGCAGTGAGCTAAAAAACGGTGATGGATCAAGCCCTGATCTGTTGACTGGGTATGAGTGTTCTGTTTAATTCAGATACTCTGTCCATCACCACCCCCTTTTCTGAATCGTTTTGTCCACCATAAGCGTGGAAGAGTATACTCAGATGTGAGTCCCTTGCTCATTGCACCATCAGGATTCAAGCAAGCCGGGCCGAAGACGGCTGAAATGCCAGAAACCGGTCCCCGGAAGCTTGTTTCCTTCCCAGTATAAGAATTGGCTTGGTAGTTTGGTTTGCCCTGTTCCCATGATGCACTGGGCCAGGGACAGACTAATTTGCATGTAGCCAGGTTCTGAGCTGGGATGGTGCAGTGAGCTAAAAAACTGTGATGGATCAAGCCCTGATCTGTTGACTGGGTATGAGTGTTCTGTTTAATTCAGATACTCTGTCCATCACCACCCCCTTTTCTGAATCGTTTTGTCCACCATAAGCGTGGAAGGGTATACTCAGATGTGAGTCCCTTGCTCATTGCACCATCAGGATTCAAGCAAGCCGGGCCGAAGACAGCTGAAATGCCAGAAACCGGTCCCCGGAAGCTTGTTTCCTTCCCAGTATAAGAATTGGCTTGGTAGTTTGGTTTGCCCTGTTCCCATGATGCACTGGGCCAGGGACAGACTAATTTGCATGTAGCCAGGTTCTGAGCTGGGATGGTGCAGTGAGCTAAAAAACAGTGATGGATCAAGCCCTGATCTGTTGACTGGGTATGAGTGTTCTGTTTAATTCAGATACTCTGTCCATCACCACCCCCTTTTCAGAACATTGGGCCAGCCTTGTAGGCACAGTTTAAACAGGCATGGTAGGCCTTTCTATCAAGATCCAAGGCCTGTGTCTCTGGAATTCACCAGACCCGACTCGCCATGAAAGCACTGTTCCACTTCCTGTGTTCAAGAAGAACCCAAGAACAGCTCTTGCCATGGGGGGAGCTCAGCAGCACCAGTTAGCTCCCGTGGCAAGCAACAGGACTCCACAGATGTTAATTGGTTGTAGCCAGGACCAGCGGCGGGTACCTCTGTCTTACCCTTTGGCACCCTGTGAAGAAGATGCAGACCACGTAGAGCAGGATAAGTTGTTTATTAGGATGCAGGTAATGAAAGATCTCATCCACAGCAAACATAGGCATCAACTGTCTCCATCAAGGATTACATTAGAACATTCACAAGCATGCATCATAACATTCTAATACTTAACATTCTACTACAACTATTATATTGAAGAGAAGGATACCACACACCTTCCCCTGGAACCAAAAAAAAAGAAATCATAAACATAAAACTGTTTAGAATTGCTGTAAGAAACCAAAAGGTTATTTCAAAACATAATCACGAAGAGCTGCAGGAACCCTAGTCATACGAGCACTTTTCCTAACAAGAGTGTGAACTACAGTCTGACCACAGTTGTTGAAAGAATTAGGAGAATTGCTTGTGTTTTTCGATTGACTTTTTTTTAATGTCAAACCAGAAATAGGAGCAACACGATTCAAATTCCATATGCGTCCATCATTTAGTTTGACAGCATTACGAAAGAGTTTAGTAACATGAAAAGGAGGGGAGAACTTTGTCCCAGAGGACTTAAGAGGGATACAAACCCTCACCCGATCACCAACAGAAACATTTGTGTGAGCAACAGCATGTCTGATGTCAAAGTTCACTTTCCTATTTGTAGACTTAAAATGTTGTTTGATCAAACCCAAACCTTTGTCAGAGTACTTAGTCTCAACACCTAGGTTCCTTATCCAAGATTGGAACATGTACGTGTTCGGTGTGCGACCTCTAAATAAGACAAAAGGTATCTCACCAGTTTTGGAATGCAGTGTGATTCTATAAACCATAACTCTTTCAAGCAAATTCGCTTTCCAATCAGTGCCGTGATCTTTCGATACTTGAATAGATTCCTTAAGTACCCGGTTGAATCTCTCTACCATTCCGTTGCATTCCGGATGATAGAGAGAGCAACGCTTATGTTTGATGCTCTTATTGGTTAGGAAGTCCTCCATCTCCCTTGACACCAATTGGACTCCATTATCTGTAAGGATTGTTTCAGGAAAACCCTCCCTACAGAAAATGTCTTGTAGAAACTTGGTAATATCCTTGGTTTCGATGTTTTGAGTGACTTTAACCTCGGGCCATCTGGAGAACATGTCAATCAAGACCAATATGTAGAATTGACCACTTTTGTTAGAAACTGGCCCTAGAATATCTAGCGCTACATCTTGCCAACACCGTACAGGGGCTTCTCTAATAATCATAGGCTGTATTCTAGTCTTACAAACTTTGTCTGAAGTACTGCATTCAACACAATCTCTTATCATACGCTTAACAAGGATATCTATGCCTGGCCACCAGAAATGTAAGCGCACCCTTTCTTTCGTCTTCGATATGCCCTGATGTCCTTGATGAGCTAACTGGAGAATCTTCAATCTAATAGGAGGAGGAAAAAGTCTGGTGCCCCTCCAAAGTAAATCCTCCCTCACAGAAAGCTCATCTTTTACATTCCAAAATTTCTTAGCATTCTCATTCAAGTTCCTAATACTAGGCCAACCTGTACGAACTAAATTACAAATTTCTTGTAAGTCCGCATCCTTACTCATATCAACTCTCCATTCAGTTTCCGGAACAACCCCATCAACAATTTCACACACCTTAAACTCGTCCACCTCCCATTATGCGAATTTGAGTCAGATCTAATGTCTCTCAGGACAATACAGGGATTCCCACCAGGAACCAAGGAGACACCCAAATCGGCTTGGTGGAACCAACGGTATACACCTGTTACAACGCAACTTTTACAACTACCTACCATTACAATGCAACTTTTACAACGCATACCATTACAACGCATTGCGCTGGGGGGCGCTCTAGGATAGGGAATAAGTTTAATTTACTATCCAACACCTTCCCTAGTGTCCACGGGGACTGGAGTTGGAATAGTAAATTATACTTACCACTATCCAGCACCTCTAAGCGCTATGCGTTGTAATGGTATGCGTTGTAATGGTCGCGTTGTAATGGTAGGTAGTTGTAATCGTATGCGTTGTAACGTCATACATCCGGAACCAACTGAGTATGCTATCCCCCCTGCAAGAGATGTAGATTTTACCCGCAGTGAGTCTCCCTTTATAGTCAATCTGACCATTGAAATAACCAAAAAGTTTGATCGGTTGTTCCCCGTAGGCTAACGGTCTTATATCAGGCTTAAATACTTTCACATTTCCAAGAAGATTCTTGTCAAAGAAAGCTTTAGGTAGAAGGGTAATTTTTGCCCCGGAGTCAAAAAGTATTTTAACTTCACAATTATCAATGGAAACATTATCCACTGCCCCTTTACACTTTTTGTCACATGACAAAGAAATTTCCC
Organism: Lissotriton vulgaris; assembly: GCF_964263255.1. Taxonomy (NCBI): domain Eukaryota; kingdom Metazoa; phylum Chordata; class Amphibia; order Caudata; family Salamandridae; genus Lissotriton; species Lissotriton vulgaris. Next base: position 1,131,437,735 of record NC_141685.1, on the reverse strand, counting down.
CACAATGTAATGTGTCAGCATCAGAATCAGAATCTTCATCAATTGATACCTCTTTAACACGTCTATTCTTCTTATTAATTTGCGACCTGCAAGCTTTCGTATAATGCCAAACTTTGCCACAATTCATACATTTTGATGACAAAGCTGGACATGACATATCATTAGCAAGATGATCAGAGGCATTACAACGGAAACATTTAATTCCAGAGTAAGTTGTGGGTTTAAGAAAATTGGAGGAAGAAGCAGTGGAATTAGGCTGTTTCTTAGTAAACTTGGAAGTTGGTTTCTCAACAGATTTCTTTTTAGTAACATAAAGAACTTTTTCTTCAGGGATGGCTTTCTCTTTCTTAAAAACTTCTACACAGGCAAGAGAATGTTCCAACCTCTTGGCTATGGTGATTACCTCATTCAAATCTGGATCATCCTTCTGCCAGAGTTCATCCTTAACTTTCTCTAAATTGCACCCTAGCATGAACTGGTCACGTATTCTCTCTTCTAAGGCACCCTCAAATTTACAAGTAGAGGCTAGTTTGCGTAAAACAGTGACATACGTTTCGACAGACTCCTCCTCTTTTTGTGTACGCCTGCCAAAGTGATACCTTTCCAAGATGGTACTAACTTTCGGAAGGTAGTGTTTGTCAAGCTTTTTAAGATTTACTTCAAATTCATTGAGATTGTTAGACTCCTCAGCAGTCAAATCAGGGAGATGTTCAAAAACTTCTTCCCCTTCGGAGCCCATCATCGTCGCCAATGTGAAGAAGATGCAGACCACGTAGAGCAGGATAAGTTGTTTATTAGGATGCAGGTAATGAAAGATCTCATCCACAGCAAACATAGGCATCAACTGTCTCCATCAAGGATTACATTAGAACATTCACAAGCATGCATCATAACATTCTACCACTTAACATTCTACTACAACTATTATATTGAAGAGAAGGATACCACACACCTCTCAGCTCTGACCCACTACCTCTGGACTAAGGGATCATGAAGGTAGCGGTAAAATGGGACATTGGAGCCATGTTTACTTTCTTTGGTTTCTACTTCTCATCCTTCCGTCAACTGCAACAAATAAGAGGCTGTTGAGAAGTTAATAGTGGGACAAGGGGTCAACCTAGTAATCTTATCAGGGTTAAAATTGTGCGTGATTTAAGTGCTGCTATCACTGCCATTTTGGTGAAGCAACATCCATGCCATACCTCTGTGGTCGCAATTCAATCCCATCAGAAGATTTTATGAGGGGCAGCAAGAACCACCACCATCCATAGGTGGCAGCGCCAAACCTAAAACCTGGTCGTAAGGTGGGGAAACAGGGAGAAATGCCTAATTTCTCCTTGTTTTTGCTTTTTCCATGTGTGCTGCCTTGTGCAGCACACATGGAAAAAGCAAAATGCCAAGGTTTGTTTATGTATAGGAAGGTGTCCCTTCCTGTACTTAAACAAACCTTTTTTAATGCAGTTTTGTAACTTACATGTGTGCTACATGAAGCAGCACACATGTAAGTTACAAAATGGCATTTTAGGTTTGTTTATGTACAGGAAGGGACACCTTCCTGGACATACACAAACCTCCCTGCTCGCAGACACCCTTGTGCAAGGGTGCCTGCACTGGCGTTAAGTTGTGAGACTTAGCTCCATCGCAGGGGGAAACGCCAGGCTGCACCATATCCTTGGTAATATGGTGCAGCCTGGCGCTTCCGAAGTGGCAATGAGAGGCATTAAGCCAAGGACGCTAACGCCTCTCACCGCCACTTCCTAGATAATATGCCCCCATGTTTATTTTTTGCACACCTTAGATACAGAGAATTTAGAATCGTTCTGCAATTTTCTCCACATTTCGAGCTACTGCAGCTTTCTTTTTTTTTAAATCTGATTTGTACTGAACTGTTTCTAAAATCTGTTTGCAACAAATATCTAATATGTTTTGGTGTGTTTAGTTTTGCACTAGAGGTTATATTTTTATTCTTCGTGTTTGCAAACATGCTCTCTCTCTTTCATATGTAAGAGCTATGCATCAAGGTTTTAAGTGGTTTGTCGGAAAGGAGACGGTGTGACCATGTTTTATATGGGATAAAGTACTCCTTGGCATACATGATTAGGATATTGAAAGTCATCTCAGAATTCCATAACCTTATAAAGGAACTTCGCCTTTGGTCTTGTTCGTCTACATGGTTATTGTAAGTGACTTGCAGTATATTCTTGGAATGTACGGCATGGGGTAATTCATCATTTCATGTAATAGTTGAGTTTAGATGTATTTTCTTTGTCACGAGGACCCGCCCCACCTCATACAGTGAAATGTATATTTTTAGTTGGCTGGTTTGGTAATGAACGTGCTGCACAGAAGGTTAACCGACTGATGTACAATAAAACTCCTCTGTTACACCACTTTGTGTAAAACCAAACCCCTTGGATATACCCCTGTTGGACACTGAAGCCTCTCTGATATACCTGTAGGGGTACTAGAAAGCCCTCTAATTTATCCTCTCTGACACACCCCTCTGTGTACAGTCGAGCCAGGAAATCCTCTCATTTGAGAGGCAGGCAGGCTTCCGTGCACATCACAGCACCGAGTTGGTCATGCTCTCGGTGCTGGACGATCTCAGAAGGATGGCTGACAGTAAAAGACCGAGCGCCCTGATTTTGTTAGACCTATCAGCGGCGTTCGATACTGTCAGCCATTCCATTCTGCTGAATAGGCTGGCTGGGTTTGGAATCCAGGACTTAGCCCTTCGGTGGCTGGAATCATTTCTATCTGGGAGAACCCAGAGAATCCAGATGGGAGATAATGTATCAGGAGTGGGAAGTCTGACTTGCGGCGTCCCCCAGGGTTCAGCTCTATCCCCACTCCTGTTTAACATATATCTACAGCCCCTGATTCATACACTAGCGGGGATGGGCTGCCGGGTGTTCAACTATGCCGACGACACACAGTTGCTGCTGGGCATAGATGACACAGCACAAGCCCAGTCCCACGCTCAGGACATTCTTAGATACACGGTCAACTGGATGTCCACCAACCAGCTTAAAATTAACCCCGAAAAGACAGAGGTGCTGGTAGTACCATCCAAGTGCTCCTCCTGGAGTGATGTGTACTGGCCCCAGGAGCTGGGCCCAACCCCACAGCCAGCAGCCACGGTAAAAAGTCTGGGTATTAAATTGGACAGTGCCCTCTCAATGACCAACCAGGTTTCTACCGTGGTTGGCACCTGTACAGGTCTTCTAAGACAGTTGCGCAAATTAGTCCCTCTCCTCTCCCAGTCGATGCTACGCACTGTGGTCTCAGCCACCATAGTATCTAGACTTGACTATGGCAATGCGCTCTACTTAGGCCTGCCAAAAATGCTGACAAACAGACTTCAGGTAGTCCTAAATGACGCCGCAAGACTTATTTTTAACCTTCCGCGGAGAACGCATGCCTCTCCACTACTAAAAAGTCTACATTGGCTGCCAATTGGACAGAGGTCCGTTTTTAAAAGCCTTTGTATAGCCCACAAAGCCATCTATGGGAAGGCCCCGACCTATATCAAGGAGCGGATCGAGATATATAGGCCGGAAAGAAATCTCAGGTCCGCTGATGCCAATCTCCTTGTATGTCCTCGTTTTAAAATGTCCACAATGGGAGGGAGATCCTTTTCGGTTTTACTACCGAACCTCTGGAACGCCCTGCCTGAGACACTCCGAAAGGAGGGAAATCTACTCCGTTTCAGGAAAGCCTTGAAGACAAATCTGTTCAGAACAGCACTCAGCTCAGCCTAAGTACTCCCCCTTTTCAATATCCCGGATGTTATGTTCTGTGGTCAAAGCGCCCTGAGACCTGCAGGTGACCCAGGCGCTATACAAATCCACTATAACAATAACAATAACAATTTCCCCCGAGGTGTACACTGAAGCAGGGCACAAGTCGTTAAAAAAGAAGTGGGGGGACACTGTCGCCGGAAGTGATGTCACAACAGGAAGTGACTTCACGAAAGATGCCGAGCTCCTCGTCCCAGAGAGGCCAAAGAGCGAAGTCTAGCTGTTTGGCAGGGGGGATGGTGTTCCCCCGGTAAAATAAGTGGGGGGACGCCGTCCACGCACGTGGTACCCCGACTCGAGCCCTGCACTGAAGCCTCTCGGATTACCCCGAGTCGGGCCGGCTTTAGTGCTGGTGGTGCCTGGTGCGACAAAGTTTGTTGGTGCCCCCCCCCCCATCCATGGTGGAAGTGGTGACCAACTCCACCACAGATTCCCTCACCACCACTTTTTAACACTGCTCCTCAAGTCTCCATAACCACTCTCTTTCAGGTGCATTTAATTAGTTATATTGCATCACTCATACCAGTATAGGGTATCAGAGCACTTTGCATCACGCACACATTACACAGAGACAATCAATCATACGTGTGTAAATCACTTATAGGAAATATTACACACGCCAGAAGACTACAGGGTGTAATGTGGCATATCATCCATACCGGTAGGTAGTAGAGTTCAGGAGTGCTTGATCTGGAGAAGGACAAACTCCGCAAACTCAGTATTTAAACCGTAACACCATTGTTGGGGGTTCTCTTTAATAATGAGAATCGATTTCTACCCAATCGATTTCTACCCATAGACATTAATCTATGCGCTAATCTACACTTTTCAGGGTGCATGCAGTTCTTTGATGGCAATTGATAAAATAATTCATTGTTCTATATTAGGTTTTTAGCTTATGAACTGCACGTAGCAAGAGGATGTCTCCTAGAAAAGCAGTAACCCACTGACCTATTCACATTATATGCACCTGGTGATCTGTATGGCACACGTGCTTTTCAGCAGGCGTATTAACCTTCTACGCTTTTTTATGACCAGCCAGAACCTCAACTAGGCAAAACTCCAATCGCTCTCCAGGAAGAACATTAGTCACCAGAGTTATCTAGACATTTTTATTGTTGCCTGGAAATGCTGGAGGCCAGGAACACAGCAGCTGGTGCTTTTAAGCCAAAATAAACTTGCAAGCACGACGCCCCCTGAAGTCAGCACGCGGTGTGGTGGCACCGGTCGCACCGCCCCAGAGCCGGCCCTGACCCCTAGGGGTACAAGGAACCCCCTCTGATATACCCCATAAAGGAAAGTAGAGCATCGCGCCTGCCACATCACCGAGCCAATCTGATGTCCTGCTGCCTGCGGTACCTGGGGTCCCGAGGCTCCGTCCCCCCACCCTCCACCCCGGCAGCACCTTCTTTGGCCCAGTCGTGAATTCCCTGCCTGACTCACTGCCTCTGTGGGCGGATGGATGGATGCCCGTCCGTGCCTTGGCAGCCTTCAGAGACTATGGCCTCTGATCCGGACACCCCGGCTCTGCTTACAGAGTTACACCCTCCCCCCCCTCTCCCCTGCATTGCTTGAAGCTGTGCTCTTCTGCACAGATCTTACCCCACAGGCCCCGAAGCGCAAAGCTGGAGGGTCCCCGAGCTATTGGCTGTGGAGCCAGCCGATCTCATCCTACCTCTGACAGAATGAATGGGTGATCCTTTCCACAGATCTGTTCATTTAAAATGCAGTATTCCTGTTTCTGGTCTTTACGTTTCAGCTCCATCGCCTCTCTGCTTTGTCCCTCACCGCCCCTTCACACCTTCTGGTCAGGTTCCCCACTCGAGAAATGCTCCTGCTGGAGAAAAAAAATTCGCGTGTGGAAAATGATCACAGTGTTTGTAAGAACAAGATGGCTGGGGTGATAAGGGTGGTGGTGATTGGGGGGTTTGTAGGTTGGACTCTGGAAGGGCGTGGCCAAATAAGCATAAATACAAATCTCATACTGCCAGCATTTCGAAAGAAGAATGTGGGGAAAGTAAAAAAAAATGGGAATTTATTTACCCCATTGACCAAGATTAAATCAGAGTCGATTTTAGAAGGGAGACAGCTAAAATAAAGCTATTTTTCCTTTAAAAATCGAGTCTTTCACCTAAATCAGGTCTGTTGGCAGGTATGAATATCCTTCACAAATGGCTTGGCCAAGTCATCTAGAGGGGTGGCCTAAAACATGCGGAGCATGCTGTATTAGGATATGTGCAAGCAGCACCACCCATTTCTCGCGTCACGCGCTTTGAATAATGCGCCGACATGAGTGGAGTTAAGTGCACATCTTTATTTTTACCTTTCTCCTCCCTTAATTTATGCGCGCACTCGCGCCATCTCCCCACATTTCCTTTCTGCCATGCCTGACCCGGAAGTTCGGGACCTGGTCAGGCATGGCGACACGACATCTCCCCCTTTTGTAAATTGTCATTCACCTTGGATTGTTATTCTTTAAAGTTCTTCAATGAGTCAGACTGGCCTTCGAGTAATCCTCTGTGGCCAGCGAGGAGGGTGGTGTTCTCCGGGACCATCCACGTTGATTACACAAAGGCGTTCTTTGAGGCTGTCTGCTCCTGGGTCTGTGGTGTCTTTGTCTCTGTCTGCTTCATCTTCTCCACTGTAGACTGCTGGATTGAACTTCTTGAAGTGTGATACACTTCTCGTGGTCCTCTTTCTCGTGGAGGCTGCGGTGATCATGGTTCCTTTCTTCTTCACTACTTGTAACGGGTGGGCATGATATCGGCTGTCTGCTTTAGCTCTCTGTTCCTGTTTCACTAGTACCCAATCTCCTCCTTGGATACCGGATGTCTTTGCATGACGCCGATTGTCAGCGTAGTCTTTCATCTTTGTTTTTCTGTGTCTATCAATATTTATTAATGCCTCATGATCGGAAATCGGGAGTCTGGAGTGTATGACTGCGTTCGACGTCAGAATCCTTGTGCCCGGGGTTCTCCCGAGTATCAGGGTGGCGAGACATCTGTCGGTAGTGCTCAGGAATTCATTGAGCGCTGGTTGTATGTCACGCTGAGACAATTCAGTTTGTTGTATTGTCTTCTTCAGGGTGGCCATAAAGCGCTCAACCATTCCAATGGCTTGGGGCCACCTGGGGGTGATTTTCCGGTGTCTAATGTTCAGATGGTCTGCGCATTCTGTGAACTTGTGTCCATTGAACGGTGGTCCATTGTCCGTTTTTACTGTCTGCGGAATCCCCCATGCTGGGAATATTTCGTCAAGGACAGGTATGACTGCAGATGCTCTTGTGGACGATAGTTGGTGTGCACTGGGAAAGCGAGAATATTCGTCCATGATGACGATGACATATTTCCCAGATTTTAGTGGGCCGAAGAAGTCAGCGGCTACCTGTTGCCACACGACGTCTGGGAGATCAGACATTTGCAATGGGGCGTGCGGTTCTTCTCGCCTCACTAGTTGGCATTGTGGGCAATCTTGAAGCGTGGCTTCTACCATCAGGTCAAGAGACAGGAACCAGACTCTCTCTCTCATCGGTTTCCTCATGGCTACTACACCCCTGTGGCCATGATGGGCTAGATTGATAGTCCCTTGTCGTAGTTGCTGAGGAATAACAATCCTCCTGTCTCTCAGTAGCAATCCATCTGCACTGATTGTTAGATCTTCCTTAACGTGTCTGAAGGATGAAAGTATTTGCATGTTGATGTCAGTGACTCCACTCGGATGCGCCGCATAACGTCTTGGAGTGTGGAATTCTTGGCAGTAGCTCTCAAAACAGCGTCTAGTAGGACGGCAGGTGGGCGCGCTTGGTCAATCACAAAGTGAAGGTATTCTTCAGCTAGCGAGGTGTGTGCCTGTGGCAATGTTGGAGGATGAAGTGAGATGTAGCTGCTGGGTTTTCTGCCTTTCCCGGTTTGTGGATGATAGTACAGGTGTAGTCCGGCAGGAGGATCCCCCACCTCTCGATCCTTGGAGGCATCTTCACCCCTGGGTTGCCGAAGATGGTAATCAAGGCCTGATGGTCAGTAATGAGTGTGAAGTGCTTCCCGTAGATGAATAAGTGAAAATGCTCGCATGCCCACGCAACGGCCAGGCTTTTCTTCTCCGGTTGCGAATATGCCTTCTCCGTGTCGGTGAGGCTGCGACTGGCATATGCTATGATGTGACGCTGGTCTTTTTCATCATCATATTGGGCAAGGATGGCACCTAGGCCCACGGAGCTGGCATTAACGGTGACTTCTGTTTTCCATTTCGGGTTGAAGTAGGCCAGATGGGCGGCAGAGCTTATAGCGCCTTTGATCTAGTTGAAAGCATGTTTGCATGCCTTGGACCAATGAAATGTTGGCCTTTTCTTGTTAGCTCTCGCAGTGGATAGCTGATGGTTGCATAGTCTTTGATGTACCTATCACAGTAGCTGGCCATGCCCAGGAATGACCGAACATCACTGACATCGCAAGGTTGCGGGGTGTCAGCAAGTGCTGAGACTTTGTCGGGGTCTGGTCTCATGTCATCTTTGGAGAAGATGTGGCCGTAGAACTTAAGGGTTGACTTGTGGAATTCACACTTGTCCCTGTTGAGTGTTAGGTTGGCGTTTAGAAGGGCATGGCACACACGGTCTAGGGACTTGTCATGTTCTTCACCCGTCATGCCAAATACAAGTATGTCGTCACTGTAGTTGAATGAGTTTAGAATGTGGTGGATCACACGCCGAACGGCTTCCTGAAAGATTTCCGCCACTGATGAGATGCCAAAGTTAAGGCGTTTATATCTAAAGAGTCCTGGATGAGTGGTAAACGTGGTGATATATCTTGATTTCTCATGGAGTTCAAGCTGGTGGTATCTTTTGTTGAGGTCTAATTTTGAAAAGACTGTCGCTCCGTTCAGACAGGTAATCATGTCACTAATGTGAGGTCCGGGATGTCTTTCCCGTTCTATGGCTGTGTTCGGGGCGAGCATGTCCACACACAAGCGTACCTTGTTTTCATGCCCTCATTTGGGCACGACTACCACCGGTGACACAGAGGGAGTGGGACCGGATGACCGTTTTATGATGTCCGCTCTCAGCAGATCTTGGAGCTCATCATTGACTGGTTTCTGGAGGTGAAATTGTACTTTCCTTTGGTGTTGGGACACCGGTGTGACTTGTTCGTATATGTGTAATTTAACTTTGAGATTGGCTAGTTTAACTAGGCCTGAGAACAGCTTTGGGAATTTGTTGATCATATCGGGCGAGTCGTCCACTTTAAATAGGATCTCTACCAGCCTCAATCATTCTGCTGTGGGTAAGCTGAGTAAGCAGTGGGTAGCTTAAGGACCTTCTATGACATGAATTTGGGCTTGAATTGATCTGTTCTTGTAGGTTAGCATTGTGGGAATACATCCTAGACATGGCAGTGGCTCCTTGGACATCCATGTGTAGACGCGTAAAGAAGCTGGTTCTAGCTTCGGTTTCGGGTACATCTTTTCATATTCCATTGTGCAAATGTAATTCAGTGACGCTCCCGTGTCCAGAACAAACTTGGCGGAGGAGTTTCCCATTCGAATATCTAGTCGTGGGTAGTTCTTCAGCCGGTCTGGGTCAGCTACCATGCATACATATTCGTCACTGTTCTTCTATATGGGAGTGAGTGCAGACAAATCTCTTGAAGTCGACCGATGAGAACGATATGACGCCTGGGACTGGGTGCTTGACCTGAATGAGCTGGTTGATCGGTCTCTTCTGCCGTGCACCGCCCTGGCGTGGTGACGTGTCCCGACACTTCGTCTGACTGGCTTAGCTTCTTTACGCCTGGTTTGGCACATAGTTTCAAAATGATTGTCTCTTCCGCATCGGTGGCATTGTTGGCCCAGGGCTGGGCAGATGCCAGTGTGTGGATATTCTAGGCCTCAGTGGTAGCAGAGTGGCGGTTGTTTGTGGGTTCTACTGCTTCTGGTCCCACCGTGGAACAAGCTCGTGGGTTTATCAGACCTCCGACGATCTGCTCAACGTCTTGATTCTGGCTGGGATTGAACTCGGAGGGCTAGTTCCTTCTTTTCTGTTTTTCGGGGTTCCATTTTCTTTGTGTGTTCTTCAGCTTGGTCATTTATGCATGTGAGTTATTCAATGGCGTCAAGCGAGTAGTGCTTTTTGAGTAGTCGATGTCGCAGTGATTCGGATTGGTATCCTTCAAAGTGCGTCCTCAGTGTTAAAATTGTCAAACTCACAATATCGTGCCAGACACTTTAGTCGTGAAATGAAATCACCCATGGACTCATCGCATTCTTGGGACGCGAGATTGAAGGTGTAACGTTCATAACCTAGGTTGCGTTTGTTGTGGAATTTTCTGTTCAGGGATTCCTTCATGTCTGTATATGACGTAGTGTCTGCCGGGGGTATTTCTTTGATTATTTGTCCAACGTCTTTGCCCACTAGGTTTTTTAACGCTATAAATTGATGATCAGGATCGTCTACTCTTGAGCCTTTCATAAAATCTTCGTAGTCTTCTAACCTGCTTTTCCACTTGGGGCCCATGCTGTTTCCGGAAGTCAGTATTAGAGGTTTGGGGGGGGGGGGGGGGGGGGTGGACACAGGAATGATACCCCCATTAGTATGGGCCCTTGCGGTGCTACTGAGGCTTGACCTGGTGCTACTTTCTGTGTGGAGTCAGGTCGGGTGGATATGGTGATGCACTGCTGTTTTCACTGTCACTCCTGACACTTCTTGCGGCTTCGCGGAGCTTCAAAATCTACTTTGGCGGGCTCAGGGTGCTTCTTTTCTTTTCTTTTTTTGCCTGACCTCAAAATGGACATCGGACTGAAACCAATGTATTCCTATGGGGTGCGCCTGACTCTAAGATGGCCGTCCGACCTGTATGCCAGTTGGAGGGATGAAAAGCCAGAGTTCTTACCCCAGTAATGTTCACCTTTTATTCATTTGGTGCCTCAGGGACTCTTCTCCCAGGAGGTCCTGGTCCTGCAGTACTGAGCCTATCGGCGGGGCTCATTAACATAATTGGTAGCGCGTCTTCCCCGGTGGCTTAGCACTCTTCAAACGTCGTCTGAGCCTCATGCAATTGAAGGGAGGTGTCCTTGGGTCCCACCTTCGTCCCCAGTTTTCGCATTGTGTGCTTTGAATAATGCGCCGACACGAGTGTTGTTAAGTGCACGTCTTTATTTTTCTCTTTCTCCTCCCTTAAACAGCGCGTGCACTCGTGCCGCCTCCCCACATTCCCTTCTGCCATGCCTGACCCGAAAGTTCGGGACCTGGTCAGGCATGGTGACACAACACCACTCTCCGCCCATATTTGTCATTGGCTTTGTATCATTGTCCTTCTTAAATGCTGGCTTCTGATTCGTAGGTAGGCTTGTTAGTCCCTCCATGGTAACGCCTTGTCTGCATTTGTTACTGCCCATAACGACTGGACCTTTTACTTAACTTGTTACACGGTCAGATTTATCTAGTGGGTGAGCACTATTTTGTTCATGGACACTGACGGGGATAATGGCATCTGCCTTTTTTTTGTGTTTGCATGCTGAGCGCGGTGCCCGCTTAAGGGACACTGCACTCAGTTCAAATGTTTTAAAAATAAACTTTGATGTTGAGCAATGCCGCCGCTGTAAGGAACCCGCGCTCTGTTTATTAAAATTCTTGTCTAATTTAATACTGAGCACGGCGCACGCTTCAGGGACACTGCGCTCGGTTTCAACATTTTATTTTAACTTTAATACTGAGTTTGGTGCCCGCTTCAGGGACAACACGCTCGGTTTCATTATTTTTTTTTTCAAACTTTAGCAATCAGCACGGCGCCCACTTCAGGGACACCGCGCTTTAAAAAAAATGTTTTTTTTTAACTTTAATAATGAGCGCAGCACCCGCTCTGCAATACAATAGGTATTGCTTTTGCAAAAGTTTGAACCATTGGTATTGTAAAAGACAACGCCTTTCAATTTTTTATAAAAGGCATTGCCATTTACAAAGCCAATAGCTCAAAAATTCGCAATTGCGAGACCTATTGCATTGTAAATGCTTGTTTGCTGTTGCATCCAAATGCCTTGCACAATATCGAATACATACACTCAAAACAAGCCAGACCCACTGGCTTTACCAGAGCTTTACCAGCATGGGCTTTCATTCAAAGTCAGATAAATGAATAACATCTCCCATCTTCTCTTTACATGACTTCGTCTGCACTCACTTTCAGTGGGTTAGTCTCTTACTCCCATTTTCTCCAAACGCCTTTTTTATCTGCATGCCAAACACTTCCTCTCCTGCCTCTCCATCTCTGTCTTGTCACTCTCTCCTTCTGCATGTACCTTTTCACGTTTTCCAATTTACCAATCCCTCTCATGCCCACACCCTAAACACATTTTCTATTGGACAGCTGTGTATACCTCCTTAATACATTTTCCCATCTAATGATATTTAGAAATAGCACATAGGTGACCACTGCTCTGCAGAGAGGCCAAAGACTGGATGTGCATGTAGTCTGGACACCTTTATGACCTCTGACAGGCACGGTGAGAAATTCGTTTTTTCCTTCTTCTCAGCACCAGAGCTCTCAATCGTGCCCCATCGTGAAATCTACCCACAACCTGAACTCAACCAGACACCTCGAGGCGACTCATTTCGCAACAGGCACCGTGCAAGACTGATACATTGCAAGAAAAAGAAAATTACACAAACACACCTGGCAACCTGAGCAATTTCTAAGAGATATTGGCATTTACATGCTTGAAACTGCATCGCTGACTTGAACTATTAAGGGGTCTGCCTGCACTGTTGAGAAAGAGATAGTGCTTTAGCTTGTGGAGTTCATGACATGAATACAGTGGGCTAAGAGGGACTAGTTCCAAGGTCTGTTTTTAAACATGGCACCTGCAGAATCTTCCACTGATAAAGACCTTCCTGCTGTCATCTGAATGATGTCTTTAGTGCATGTAACTGGGTCGCCCGTGGGGAGATTTTAAGCTGGGACCTCACAGTCTTGAATGTCATTTAGGAGTCTCCAAAGCCCCTGGCTTGTCCCTTGCGACCCCTGACCCTGCCTTTCAAACCCCTAGCCTCAGAAGAGGAGGCAGAATCAGTGCCAGGAACACATTAGAGCTCCGCATTCCCTATTTTCTGCCCATTTTTCATTCTAATAATAGGGAATAATATTCTATTATCCAAAATTGGTGTTATAACAAACATTTGCAATGGAACAATAGGTGTTGCATGCGCAAGAGTTAAAGCTATTGGCGTTGTAACTTACAATGTCTTTTACCCATGTGTTTGGTTTTGAGTGGAGTGGATGCATGTGGTTTGAAGTGGAATTATGTGCATTGAATTAGAATTTTTAGTTGTGGAATTGTGCTGAGTGTATTTGTGTGGTGTGTAGTGTATTTGTGTACTGGAATTATATGGCATGTTGAATAGATAGGGGTGAGAGCTGCACAGAATAGATAGGAAGGAAAATAGAGAGGGATAGGTAGTTTGTGCACGAAGTGGTGAATAAATTCCAGACAGAGTATTTATTTATTTATTTATTTATGCGATTTTATATAGCACGAACTTTACCCGAAGGTGTCAGAGCGCTTTACATAGGACCCAGTTTCAACCATATTGACTGATGGTTACAATCGGAAAAACAGATTTGCAAAATTTTGACTTACATAAGAACCAGTTGAAAACATACGGATTTAGGATTACATGCGTTATAAAAAACAAAAAGGTACAAACAGAGAAAAAAATTGCAAATGTACAAGAGATAGAATCACACAAGGAGGAGATACAAATGGATATATTCTAGGCCTATACTAGTAATATCTCTATCAACATAGGGAGGGGATACACATGGATATACTCTAACAGTCACATAGGGGACTAGTCGTTAGAGTTATCTCTATATACATAGGGAAGGGATATGACTGGATATACTCTAAGGGTCACATAGAGTAGTGAAAGTAGTGTGAGAAAGAGCGAAAGAAGGGGAGAGCTGGCCACAGACGCATAAAGAGGGAAAGCATGTTTACACAGAAGACACCCCAAGAAGAGTAGGAGATCGTGGTTAATGTAATTAATGCTCGCGAGACAACATTTAAACCAGTGCATCGGCTGTAGAGCTCTTTGTGTTCACTGAAGGTGTCAGGTTGAGCTTCCAGTGGGGCCTTGCAGCCTTTCATCCTGCCAAGCTTGATAAAGAATAAAGTTCCTTTGAGTTCACCCCTTATTAGCTATAATCTTCATGAAATGTGGTCCTTTGTGAGAGTGCCAGCTGCATACAATGGGAAACGTTTGAGCAGCTTCTTCAGCCCTAGAGCACCACTCTCAGCATATTTACATCGAAGTTTCTAGGATACATTGTAAAGTTAAAAAGTTGCCTCTGAGTGTTATTCCCTTCAAATAAAAATATCACCCTTCTTCAAAAGAAGCCTTCCGGCAAACAATATATCCATGAATACACCCGACCAACATGCCTCAATAATCGATAAAGCACAGCCTCTGTGAAATGGATACCATACAAAAAAAGACATTTAAAACTCAAACTGTGTGGTCAATCAATCAATCAATCATAGCATTTGTAAAGCCACTACTTACCCGTGAGGGTCTCAAGGTGCTGGTGGGTGGGGGGAGCTGCTACTGCTCGAAAAGCCAGGTCTTGAGGAGTTTTCTGTAGGTCAGCAGGTTTTGGGTCTGCCGTAGGTGGATGGGGAGGGTGTTCCAGGTCTTGGCGGCGAGGTGGGAGAATGATCTGACGCCGGAGATAGCTCTTCAGATGCGGGGGACTGTGGTGAGGGCGAGGTCAGCAGAGCGGTGTTGGCGGGTGGGGGTGTAGAAGCTGAGTCGTCTGTTGAGGTACGCTGGCCAGTGTTGTGGAGTGCTTTGTGTGCGTGGCTGAGGAGCTTGAAGGTTATCCTCTTGTTGACGGGGAGTCAGTGCAGGTCTCTCAGGTGGGGTGGGATGTGGCAGTGGCGATGGGTGTCGAGGATCAGGCGTGCAGAAGTGTTTTGGATGCGTTGAAGTCGTTTCAGGAGTTTGGCTGAGGCTCCTGCGTAGAGGGCGTTTCCGTAGTCCAACCTGCTGCTGACGAGGGCCTGGGTGACCGTTCTTCTCGTTTCAGTGGGGATCCACTTGTAGATCTTGCGGAGCATGCAGAGTGTGTTGAAGCAGGAGGAAGAGACGGCGTTGACCTGCTTAGTCATGGAGAGGGTGTAGTCGAGGATGATCCCAATGTTGCATGCATGGTTGGTGGGTGTTGGCGCTGTTCCCAGTGCGGTCGGCCACCAGGAGTCATCCCAGTCCAAGGTTGAATCCGAGGATGAGGACCTCCATCTTGTCAGAGTTCAGCTTCAGTCGGCTGATCCTCATCCATTCGGTGACGGCCTTCATTCCTTCATGAGGGTTGGTTTGGTCGTGTGGGTGTCCTTGGTGAGGGAGAGGATCAGCTGGGTGTCATCCGCGTAAGAGATGATGTTGAGGTCGTGCAGTCAGGGGCGGCTCTAGGCTCATGGCGGCCCTGGGCAGGGAGCGTAGGTAGGGGGCCCCGGAAGAGGGGGCCCAGGCGGGGCGGAGAGCGGAGGCCAGTGAAGGGGGGTGGGGATCAGGGTGTTTGGAAGTGGAACAGAGCCGGAGGCCACCAAATCCCTGCCAGGGGGCGCCACGCAAATATGTATCCATCCTCAGAGAATTATTATATTAAGGATATATATTGGCGTGGTGGCCCCCGGGGTTCGGTGGCCCTGTGCAGGTGCACAGCTTGCACATGCCTAAGGCCGCCCCTAGTGCAGTCTTGTGACATGGTGAGCGGTGCCATGTAGATGTTAAACAACGTTGGGCTGAGGGATGAGCCCTGGGGAACGCCGCAGATGATCTCGGTGGCTTCGGAGCGGAAGGGGGAGGCGGACACTCTGTGTTCTGTCGGAGAAGAAGGAGGTGTTCCAGTCCAGGGCCTTCTCTTGGATCCCGGCGTCACAGAGGCGTGTGTGTAGAGTGCGGTGGCAGACCGTGTCAAAGGCGGTTGACAGGTCCAGGAGGATGAGAGCCACTGTTTCTCCATTGTCTAGCAAGGTTCTGATGTCGTCGGTGGCGTGGTATTGGTCCTTTTGGCAAATATTCAAGTATTATATTTACTTACTGTAAATGAAGTCTTTCCTGTAAAGAGCAACAACAAAGCAAAAAAAACATGGGCAATAAATAAACAGAAATAATTTACACATTTAAAAAAATACAAAGAGAAAGACTTGAAGCACTGTGTATGAATGAGCAATGCTGGAGATGCAAGTCCCCCAGGATGCAACCTGTTGCACATATTTAGGGGCATATGTACAAGGAAAGTGGCGAAGCGTGTCGTTAAGCCATGAAGGCTGATGACATGCTCTGTCACTTCAGAAATGTAGGGCTGCACCATTTTTACAAGAATATGGTGCAGCCCAGCGTTTCTCCCTGTGCTGGGCTAAATTTAGCTGCCTAGCGCCAACGTGTCCCTTCCTGCACATAAACAATCTTAACGCAACACACATAGAAGTTGAAAAATGTCATTTTTTTAAATGATTATTTATGTGGACAATGGGTCACATTCTAGCATATAAACAATCAATGGCGTTTTGCTGTTTCACGGGTGCTGCACAACGCGGCATACATAGAAACATCAATTAACGAAGAGAAATTAAACATTTCTCCTTGTTGGGCAAGTATGAGACCAGGTTTTCCCTGGTCTTAGTTCTGGGGCTACCCCATATTTACACCACCCTTCTCAATATGGTGCAGCGTCAAAATCAGTGGGTGGTGTGGTGGAACGCCAAACACAACACCCATTGTCCTCACCTTTCACATTAAGTACAGAGTGAATGAGTGCCTTACTTACAAAGCAGCATTAAGCCACGTTGAATGGCTTAACGCTGCCTTGCAAATAAGGCGAAGCCCCTATCACCAACACAACGTCCTGAAAAGTGACGTTGTGGTTGTGTAGGGGCTTGTAAATATGCCCCTTAGTTTCTGCCCCAACTGTTAACATTCTTGCATGAAGTTTGGCATGTTCTGCATGCCACTAGTGATTGTCCCTTCCAACCCTAGGCTACATTTGTCATCTGACACAACACCTCCGACTTAGAGGACACTTTCCCCCAAGGGGCTCAGATGGATAGCTACATTACTTTCGGCTGCTAATGTCTGTATTCTTAGTCACTGGAGATCAGCCAAAATGTCCTCACTAGCTGCGTGGTTAACTGAGCTCCTCCATCTTGCAGCACACAAGCACAATATGGATAGGACACAAGACTAGAAGGCACTGTGTTACCTAATTCGGAGAGCCTGCTTAAATTAATGTGGTGTGACTCATCCCTTTTTTGTAACTTGCATTAGTAATCATGTTAATGGATCACGCTCTACACCCTTATTGTAATCAATCACAAAATCATTAGCAGGGGTCTGGATGGAAATTACACCATAAAATTAAACTGCCCAAGACCAAACATGAAGACATCCAATACCCCATGCAAGATGCATACATGTGCATCTTATTATACATAGTGGCATGGGGTAATGGGCCAGATCCCTGCGCTCAATATCCTACACGCGGAATATCTCCTAATACCCTCTTATCCCTTCCCTGGCCCTACCCACACCACATCCCCCAATAAGTCTCAGGATCCCATTGTACATCTATCAAGACCACTGATTCTTTGGAGTCAAGCCCTCTATTGGGTGATTGACCCCTATTTATAATTTCCAAACTACGTTCTTCATAATGAGATCTTTTTGTTAAAGGGCGCTGTTGAGTCACACAATTGTTTTAAGGCATCATGAAATGGTTACTGTTGTGTTGGGCCAAATGCGAACAATACAACTCTACAAGATTGTCCAGTGGGAAGAAAAAACACTCCTCACATAATACATGTGACAAATAGCCACTTTGTTAGAATTAATTGTATTCTTTTTTCAAACTCAATTGATATTATTGCTTGAACAGGACAGAACAGAACCTTATTTATCAAATTCAATTCATATCATTTCTAGAAAAAATATGACAAGATTATCTGATTAATTATGTGTGTTACAATCGACACAGATCTATTTTTCCCAAATTTAATTATAGCAAAAACCTTGAAAAGAACATAACATCAAAGAATAAAAATTATTCAAATCAGTGGCTGCTCCTACGCTAAGGTGGAGGCGCGTCGCCCCACTGCCAGGAGCAGCAAAGAAAGGAAAGAATTAAATGATAATAACGGAATGTTATTATCATTTTTTTTCCTCCTGCTGTGACAGTGCGTGAGGGGGCGGGGGAGCTGCAGGAGAGGAGTGGTAGACACTCCTGTGCGCAATGACTGTTTGGTCAGCCCTCTTGGGCTGCCCAAAACAGTCATGCGCACTCCCCTGTTCTCCATGCAGGCTGCATTACAGCCTGCATGGAGAACATGCCCACCCCTACAACCCCTGGCTGAGCACTGTGTCACCGCGCTCAGACCAATCACAACGCTCCATTGGAGCGTTATGATTGGCTTAGGTTTGGGAGCCTGGCTACCTGCAACTTTTCTGACCTGGAGTCGGACACAGGCAAGCAGGAGAGAAGACGGAGTACCCTGCGGCGGTGGCAAAGTAAGTTTTATTTTTTATTATAACTTTTTTTTTAGAAGCCCGCGAGCCCCTTCGTGCCTGACACCCACCTGCGTGCCATGCCGGCCGCCTCTGATTAAAATCCTATGAATAGTTATTGCAAAGCAATGATGGCATCAGCCTGTAGCTCTATGAATATTCTTTGATAATATGTTCTTTTTCTAGTAATTTTATTAATTTAATTTTACCTCTTTTGTGCCGAAGATGTAATGGTTAAGTCCTAAGCAGCGGTTCTGCTGTGCTGAGGACGTAACCATTACGTTCTGGCACTACCCCATGGGGAAGCGCTGGGGCTTCCCCAGTGGGGCACCCACCGACATGACTCAACTGGGGCTGGCAGCTTAAGCACTTCCCCTGCCACCCCTGACCCCCCCACAGCAATCTGATCACGTCGACGCAGTCAGGGCGTTCAAACGTCATCAAGCGCAGCCAGGGACGGGCTGGAAGCCATTTGCTTCTATTGTGTCCAGAGAGAGGAAGTTTACGGTAAATTCTTCTCCAGGGGGGTGAGGGGGATCAGGAGCACAGTTGCAGGGGGAAAGGACCTTACCCTGGGGTCTGTCGAGAGTGGATTTCTGCTCCACGATCACCAGTGGGGCTGCGATTATGGAGCAGGAATCCACTCCACTAGACACCAGGGGTTTTTTGGGGGGAGGGGATTTGCTGGAGCGACCCCTTAGGCAAGGGTTGCTCTCCAGGGACATAACACATCCATGTTTTGGCTCCCTCTTGAGGGCTGATTCAGCTGTTTTTTTGTCATCATTGGTGATTGTAATGTTTTTTTCTCCTTTTTATTCTAGAGCAAAGCTTTTGTTTTGCTCGTGGTTGTGGTTTCAACTATGGGAGATCTGCAGTTTGTGTAGTTGCAGGTGGTTGATAAGAAAATGTTTTTTTAGACTGTTTACTCCAAATTGGTATCAATGACCTATATGAATGTGTTTTTTAAAAATGCTGTGATAATAGCAGCCTATTTAGCTTCTTTTTGAATGTGTGTGAAATTTTCCTTGTATTTCTGCACAATATGTATTGTGAATGAATGAATGAATGAATTACGCATTTGTATAGCGCATAGCTACCCGGAGGCATCCCAGCGCTTTAGACTCATTCATTCTCTGAGGTTTAAGCGAACAAGAAGGTTTTTAGCAACTTTCTAAATCTTAAATTGTGTACTTCCATTCTGATTGATTCGGGGAGGTTGTTCCATAAATTTGTGGCTTTTGTTCCCTTATGTGTAATTTCTTTTTGTTTTTCTTTTCTAGCAGGTTTTCATTGGTGCTTGCTGTGTCGGTGCAGAGTATGTGCTGGTGAGTCTAGCTGTCGAGTCTAGCTGTCTTTAGCGTGTGAGTAGTATTGTTTTATAGCATATAGCTCTTTGCAAGCTTTTTATTGATTGACTTTACCTTGCAATTGCTGTCGCACAATAGTTTTACTTTTTGTTTTATAAATGAACGGTTTGTTTATTTTACACAGTGCTCTGTAATGTTGATTTATTTGTCAAGTTACTTATCTTGGTAAGGATTATGGCTAGCCACAGGATGACCGCTCAGCAGGTTGCTGGTATGCTTTTCGAGTCTTCTTCTGACCATGATTATGAGACTGACTCTGCATCTGAGGCAGAGGAGGAAGGCCAGGATCCTGGCAGTGAATTTTCTGCCAGAGAGGAATCATCTGTGCTAATAGTACAGCAGGAAGCATCTGGATTACAGCCCGGGCTGCAAGGCTTCCTATTGGAAGTGGTGGACTCTGGGTTGACCCAAACATGGTGCAGCTGGTTTTGCCTGTCTTTAGTGATGTTGCAGGGTGCAGAGTGCATTGTGAATTTTTTTTGCCTTTAAATTTCTTTCAGTTGTTTGTGGATGATGTATTTTTGGCTGGGATTGTTTTGAAGACTAATTTGTATGCTGAACAGTATTTGAGGGACAACAGTGCCAGGCTCAAGCCCCACTCTAGAGCTACCCGGTGGACTCCCACAAATCTGGATGTACTGAATTAGTTCTTGGGTTAAACTTTTTGATGAGGCTGATAAGGAATCCATCACTGTTCTCATATTGGTCTACTACCCTTGATGGCAACAGCTATATTTCCTGTAACCATGAGTCATAATCGATATTTGCTTCTTCTTCAGATGTTGCATTTTGTTGATAATGCTTTAGTTCTGCCTAGAGATCACCCTGATTGTGACTGTCTTTTCATGGTTTGGCCTGTCCTTGATCACTTTGTAGATCGATTTTCAGAGATCTATGTGCCAGGGAAAGATATTGCTGTGGATGAGTCTTTGGTCCTGTTCAAGGGTTTTTATGCAGCACATTCCTAGCAAGATGGCACTTTATGGAATTAAAATGTATATGCTGTCTGAGAGTTGTACTGGATATGTCTATAATTTCAGAGTCTAAACTGGTAGGGATTTCAGTATTAACCCCCTGGCTGCCCGTCCACTTTAAGAGTTACAGAGAAAATTGTGTGGGAACTTGGTAGAGGACTTTTTTAAACAAAGATCACCATTTATATGTAGATAACTTTTACACTGATGTGCCATTGTTCAGGGAATTGTTACAAGTGGACACTGTTGCTTGCGGCACAATCCGCTCTAACCGTAAAGATGACTCAAAAGAGCTGGCTTGTTAAAAAACTTGTGAAGAGACAATGCAGTGCTTTGCGTAGTGATGAGATTCTATCCGTGAAATTTTCTGACAAGAGAGATATCTACATGCTGACTTCCATCCATGATCAAAGTACTTCACCTGTGACTGTTTGGGGTCAGGCTGCTGCATACAGTGCAAACCTGTGTGCATTTTAGACTACAATAGGCACATGAGTGGTGTGGATTGAGTAGATCAGAGGTTGGAACCTTACACTGCTGTTTGCGAGGTGTTTGTTTGGTATAAGAAGTTGGCTATCCATTTATTCCATTTAGCAAGTTACAATGCTTTTGTTGTATTTAAGGATTGCTCTCCAGAGTCAAAGATGAAATGTTTTCAGTTTCAGCAGTCTATGATAGGTAGGCTTGTTTTAGTGGAACAAGCAGGCATTTCTAAAGATGCAGGGGTGTAGGATGTGGTTAAATTGAAAGATCGCCACTTTCCTGATCACCTTCCTTCCACGGCCAAAGAAAACTTTTCTGCTAAGAAATGTAGAGTCTGTGCCCGAAGAGGTGTGCGGAGGGAGAGTCATATCTACTGCCCCTAGTGTGTTTCTAATCATGGGCTGTGTGTGCCCACATGTATTAAATTGTACCACACCCAACAGTGTTTTTGGTTACAACCGTGAGCATAAAGGTAAACGGACTGGTCTGTATAGCTTTTTATTTTTTATTCAGATTTCATGGTTGGCATAAGTGTGATGTATTTAGTTAGAGCTGTTGTGTTTGTAGTTATAGTTTTGCATCTATTGCCAATTGGTTTGCATTTTCTTTTTTGCATAAAAAATGTAATGGAAGTGTGTGTGGACTGGTTCTTGGCTGGCGGTGTGTGTGGACTAGCGCTTGGCTGGTGGTGTGCGTGAACTGGTGCTTGGCTGGTGGTGTGCATGGACTGCCGCTTGGCTGGTGGTGTGCGTGGACTGGCACTTGGCTGGCAGTTTGTGGACTGGCACTTGGCTGGCGGTGTGCGTGGACTGGTGCTTGGCTGGCGGTGTATGTGGACTGGTGCTTGGTTGGCGATGTGTGTCACTTGGCGCTCGGCTGGCGGTGTGTGAGTAGTGACTTGCTGCTGGTCACTACACATACTGCTAGCCAAACACCAGTCCACACACTCTGTCAGCCAATGTGGTTGCTGTGTCAGGCATGTAGCCATATGAAAGTTATTGGCCCTTGAATGGTGCTGCTTGTTGATGTGAGTGTTGGAATGTTCTGGGCCTGCGGCTGGCAGTGTAAATGGTCTTGAATGAGTGTGTGTGAATGGCCTGTAAAGAGGTTGATGCCTTGCCGTGGCTTTACAGCTCATGAACTGTGAGTCAATGGTTCAGGTTTTTAAACAATAACAGTGCATTTTCTTTTTGTGAACTCTCTTGGTAATAAAAATGTTATACTCTGAACCATCACTCATCCCATGCCAAATCCAACTAGTATGTGTGTGTACTTGAGGAATAGTTGGTTTTGAAGTAATAGTTGCATTTTCTGGCTCTCTCTGCCAAGGTGTACATTTTTTCTACATTGTCTGTTGATGTGAGTGTTGTAATGTGCTGGGCCGATGGCTGTCAGTATCAATGGACTTGTATGAATCACTTATGAAAGGTATGTGAATGACCTATAAAGAGGTTGGTGCTTTATAGTGGCTTTACAGCTCACGAGCTGTGAGTCATTTGTTCAGGTTTTTACCTTTTAACAGTGCATTTCCTTTTTTGTGAAATCTATTTTTAATAAATGTTTATGCTCTGAATCTTCATTCACCCTCATGCCAAATCTAACCTGTATGTGTGTGTTCTTGAGAAATAGTTGTGAATTAATATTTGTATTTTCTGGCTTTCTCGGCCAGGGTGTACATTGTCTCTAGGGAAAATCTACCAATTCTCGATATTTTCATAAAGTCGAAACCAAGGGCAGTTTTCTTACCCAAAACGCCTTGCAAACCTCTAAATGTGATTATAGTCTCACATTTTCCTTGCATTACTGTGCAATATTGTTCCAGAATAAGAAAGAAGCTACAAATTCCCTATCACCCAGCAATCCCCCAGGTCTCCCTACACAAATGATACCTCCTTTGTGTGGGTGGGACAAGTGTCTGCCACTGGGAAGGGCCTAAAACCTATTCTGGAGGCATCAAAATGATCAATTATAAAATAACCTGGTTTTGCAATGGGGTCACCTGCATTTTTGGTACCGGGCTCGGCGGCCATGTAGGGAAACCTACCAAACCCAAACCTTTCTGAAAACGAGACACCCAAAGGAGTCAAAGGATGAGTGTCTTGCGTGGATCCCCACATGTTTTCCTACCAAGAACCTCCTGCAAACCTCAGATATTGCTAAATAAATCTTATTTTCCTCACATTTCTGTGTGGTAAAGTTGTGGGATTACCGGACAGAGACAAATTTCCTACAGCCCAGCGTTCCCCCAAGTCTTCCCAAAAAAATGGTATCTCATTTGTGTCGGTGGGCCAAGTGTACGCCCAAAGGGAGGGCCCAAAATGTATTGTGGAGGAATCAAAAATGATCAATCACAAAATGACCCAGTCATCCTTGAACTCTCCCGGGTGACTAATTTTCAAAAATGTCTGGGTTTGGAAGGTTTCCCTACATGACCACCAAGCCCGGGACCAAAAACACAGGTGACTCCCTTGCAAAACCAGGGGGCATATGTACAAGGACTGGCGATAACTATAGCTGAAGTTAGTTAGAGGCAATTTTTTTATCGCTGCGTACCGCCGAAAATCCTTGCAATGTTAGCAACATATTTGACAGTTGAGTTGATTTGAAGATTGTATATGTGCATGAAGGGGAACCTTACATCACATACACATTCTTGCACACAACTCAGACACCCTTGCACAATGGTGCATGTGCGCTGACATTGGTGGTGTCATGCTCACTTATGCACATAATCTGTCGTATTCACAGTGCATCCTCATATTGTCATCAAAGAGATACATCCCTGTGCAGACAAATTGTATATGCGTGGTGTTGAGGCAAGGGGGCCATTTTGATACCCTGCCGCATCTCCAGGCAGTGTGCCACTTTCCTTGTTCATGAGATGCATGCCTGTGTACATCAAGTAAGCATGTAGTGAGTCTGCATACCATAAACACATGCATTGTTACAAGACAGTGATCAAGCAGCCTTCTGTCTAAAAGGTGCATATCCCACAATGCACACAATACAGTACAGTTGAGTACAAATGTGATATCATACCATAAGCAGGGGGGGCATGCCTTCAACAGTACAGTGCATGGACTACGCATATCAGGAATGTGTCACCATAATGTTTTGCTATATGTCTTGTCGGTGTACCATACTCACAGAAGTGAAAAGTCCCTGTAAAGAAGTATGACAAGTCAAGTATGACAAGGAGTAAGAATAGCAATTTAGCACCAAAGAATGCCAAATTGCTAAATGGCACCATCACCCCTTTGGTCAAAAGGCACTTGTCTACTCTCAAGTGTACACATGTGCCATACCAAAAACAGTATTCTACATTAGTCCTGGTGTGAGTTGCCCATTACACTTTGATCTGCATGGAAAAAAAAGTATTTGGGGAAAGTCAACAGTGTCAGTGAACAAATATGCAGTCATGTCTGTTATCATCCGCACACAAACCCTGGCATCCAATAATCTGAAACAAGACAGCATGTATCATCTATGTGACCATCTGTGTGGCATATACCCAAACACACATCACCCTGCCAATTTCACCTGATGTGATGTTGGGGGGGCTGATAGGGCCTGAGCACCACTAATATGCCTTTGGAAATCCACAGCCCTGAAATCTAGGCCCACTTACACACCATACGTGATGTCAACGTTGAGGGTAATGGTTGTTGTTACTGTCTGTTCAGCCTGAAACAACAATAGAAAGTCATGCTGCACCATACTCACAACGGTCAAGCCAACAGGAGGGCAGTAAGCAATGCATGCAAGGAAAAACATGACCGACGACATGTACACAAGAGAAATCACAATAGCCAAAGCTGTTTGTACATGTGTACTGCATTGTGCAGCACACATAGAAACAGCTATTAGTCCATCATTGCCAATGTGCCTTAAGGGGTCCCTCCTCACACATAAACATTCTCTCACCAGACCCATGCACATGTGCACTACCCAGCAAAGCTGCCTGTCTCAGAGACAAGGCACGTGACAGTGCATGATGAAATGCATGCCTGCACATGTTAACATGGCGCAGGCCACAGTCACTTAAGTGGCTGAGTGTAAAGTTCATCCTTAAAGGAGCAGGTCACACTCTGTCACTTCCTTATGTCCATACAACCCCTGATGTAAGAAAGCCATCTGCTGGCCAACAATGCACAAGTGTCCCAATTGTGACCAAGACCCATATTTCCTCAAGCTTGCAACATCTCACCATTGGAAATGCACATAAGTGAAAGGGTCCCCTGGTGCAAGGGATAAGGGGCAGTAAAACCAAAGCTGTACCATACCTGCAGATCAACATGCATCCATTAAGATGTCAAAACTTCCTTTGACTTCAAGATTTCACGCATTTACCAGACGCTGATCCACCACTGTTCTACTGATTTGCAGAGCCTTCGCGCGGCATGGGTGGGAGATGTCGGTGATCTTGAGGAGGAGGACTGGGCGGAGGCCCTGGCGAGTCCGCGTGGGGTCGCTATCTCCACACGCCTGTGGTTAGTGAAATTTAAATATTTGCATTGTGCGTACTTTACTAGGGTGCGACTGTGGAAGGCGAAAATGATAGGATCCCCTGAGTGCCTCCGATGCAAGACATTTGAGGGTACGTTTCTACACACTGTCTGGGATTGCCCTGTGCTGCATCAATTTTGGAGGGGTGTTTTCTCCTGTCTGTCTGAGGTGTTGGCCTGGGAGCTTCCATACATGCCACAACTAGCGTTGTTGCATGTGTTGGAGAATGTTGGGGGCAATAGGTACAAGCGTCACCTGCTTCTGCTGGGTCTCACACTGGCAAAGAGGGATATAGCCAGGGCCTGGAAGGCGGCTCAGGCTCCGCCGCTGGCTGCCTGGCGTTCTGGGATGGATTTCTGCGTTGGGCTTGAGTTGCCAATATTTCTAGCCAGGGGATGCCCCCGTAAACACTTCAAAATTTGGAAACGATGGGCTGATTATAGGGGATTGGAGCTGGACCCACCGTTGGACGATGCTTCCACTGCGCACCTCCTTAATCTGGGATGCTGATAGCAAATTGTGGGTTGCTGGAAGGACTCAATGTGGACATTAGGTTGTGTGATTATTTTAATGTGATGGCATATACGAAATCACAGGTGGTGGTGTGGGGGGTTGGTTGGGGGTAATAAAAGTCTACGGCATTATTGTATTTTCTTTGATGTGTGCTACAGTCTCCAGGTTACGGAGCTATGCGAAAATACGACCTGTGACAAATAAAATCTGTTTCCAAAAAAAAAACCTCCCTTTGACTTAACAAAATGAACAAGTATCTACACAGTGTGTATCATGGCAAATCAAACATACTTCCCTGCCCATATCATGTGCACATCACATCAACCCAGATCACAACAGTGGGATAGGCCTAATCATGGCACAACAACAATCATGTTGAATTGCCAACAGTAAGGTGTGGCACCATGCAATCCACCCCTCCTATAAAGATCAATCTCGAAACAGTATCAGGGTTTACTGAGTAGGGGTGACTCTCACACAATGCAGTGCACAGGCACATACATCTGACGTAATCAACATTGACAACACTGTGGTACAAATTGCATCACTGTCACTACTGAACAGAGGACACAACTGGTGCTTCATTTGTGTAGAAATTGGTCACTCACATTTGGCATACTTGTAAACTGTGAGATGATAATGTACAACTATAACGTCACATCTGTAATATTATACAATGCTTCACTATCCGGCATGTAATAGGCATCTCCTACTAAACATTCTGAATGGACATTGTCATTCAGCCTGATTGTATACTTTTCAATGCATGATCATACTTGAAACATACATACAACTGCATCTCCCCTTTACATTGTAGAGGGAGAAACAACACCTCCTGTACAGCAGCCTGTCCCACTCTTCAATGATGAAGATGAAGAGCTTCCAACCATCAACCGGGATGTCCTCCAACAGATGCTCGACTCAATTAGCACCCTATCTCCAGAAGCAGGGCCATCCAGCAGCATCGTGGAAACTCCACCCCATGCACAAACCACCCAGCAGCAAGCACCTACCTCCACAGCTGTCTCCCAGGACTGCGAGGACCCACTTCTGGCATTTCAACATCATGCGGTAGAGGTCCAGCAGGAGATGGCTTGTCAGGTGCAGGTGGGGTTTGAAAGCCTGACGGCCAAATTAGATGGGGTACGTGGGTGTCTCAGTCCCATTCGGGACCACCTACAGACCATCACAGACACCCACAGTCCACTCCATGCTCTCCAGCATTCCATGGCTGACATCGCTGGAGTACTGACTCAGCCAATCTACCACCATGCACACGGGAGGCACATGACACATCAGAGGATGAAGATGTGGATAAATCTGCATTATTGCAAAGAAGAAAGCGGTAGCATTCATCTATGCTAAATGGACTATTTCTCCTCGGATCTGTGCTGATAATCATGTCCCGGAACATCAGCTTCCACTGTCCTCAGATTCACACTGCGACACTCACCTTGCACCTCAATATGGACTGCCATGATTTGTGTTGTTCCCAATGCCACTGCATTCAGCCTGCTGACTAACTCTACCTCTTCCTCTGGACATGTTAACCCCAAAAGACTCTGTCAGGCCCTCCACTGGGCATCTATGAAATGTGGGGGTTGTTTGACCAAATACTGGGCCAGTCTTCACCAAAGTCAATGCACATGCAAATAACAATATTTAAGTCACACAGATGTGTGTTGCCTATGAGCATTCACGTATAGAAGTCTTGAAAAATGTTGGGCCAGTGAATCTATCAAAACGTACACCGAGGGACATATGATAAATGTTCATGTTTAACTGTGTCCCAGATAGTCAGTGAGATGACTGGGTATGTGTGAACTAGCCGTGCCTCATTGCTTAAATGCAACATTCTTGCAAGATTCCAACATTGCCTCACGTAAATGATGGGAATAGGCATTTGTGGAAATATGTCCAAGTCAGTCGCATGCCACAAGTAGTGTCTCTATTTAGCATTGCTAACAAGTCTCACTTGCAGATCTACTCACACTCAACGGGGTGGACAAATGTTGTTGTGATGGGGGTCAGTGCATGTCACATTCATAGAGAACACCATATTCACATTGATGAAGATTCGTAATGGCGCATATCGACCACTCGCTATTGGAACCACAATGTCTGTTTCAGTGAAGTTGTGTTGGCAATAGGGACTTATCATAAAGTGCAAAAAAAACTACAATAGGGGAGGTCTCCCCCTTTATTAAAGTTACCTGGCTGTTCAGTATGGACCCTTGTTGCTCCTATGGGATACTTACGCATGTACTTCTTTTCTGTTTTCTGTTTTTAAATCCTTCTATTCTCATTTAAGAACGTTGTCTTATGAGGTCTTTTACTATTTTGTAAATATTTATATAGTATTGATGTATGTGTAAATGTGTAAATATGTCTTTTTATGGTTTTTAACTGATAATAAAAGTTTTTTGACTGATAAAGTGCAAGTCCTCAGTCAGCCACTTCCTGTGGCTTATCAAGGCCTTTGAAATAAGGAACAATGTGTCCAGGAATGTGTAGT
This sequence comes from Lissotriton vulgaris, assembly GCF_964263255.1. NCBI lineage: Eukaryota > Metazoa > Chordata > Amphibia > Caudata > Salamandridae > Lissotriton > Lissotriton vulgaris. The sequence goes on along the minus strand of NC_141685.1, from coordinate 1,131,409,032 downwards.
GCACTGCAATTAGCATATAGCCAGATGCTGTACCATCATTTCAAGGGTGGCATCACTATGAGACAATGCCAAAAGTAACAGCTAGGAAAAGTGGGTATGACACTGGCACCACAGGGAGCAATGCTACATGTCACCTCCTGTTTGCCTCAGAACTGTGTTCTGCCTTGTGCTGTGCACATTTGATCTGCAAAATGACAACATTCTGCATGGGCAGGAAGGTGAGTCCCTTGCACAGGAACATCCAATTTCCATAATGCTGACACACTTGCACTACGCTGCAAGTGTGCCTATATCTGTGCATGATAGATAACCCTGGGCGTAGTGTGCGTAGTGGGGCTACGGGAAGCTACGCAAAGTGGGCGAGAAACTACGCCCACCTGCGCACTTCACGTAGCCCCACTATGCGCCGCATGCCCCCCTCCCCTACATAGCTAATTTAATTAAATTGGCAAAGATAACTAATTAAAATACACTTACCTTGTCCGCGGAGTCCCGGGGCTCCCTCTGCTCGTTCACGGTGCCGTCTTCTAACCAATGCGCATGCGCGGGCGCCCGCGCATGCGCATTTCTCGCGGGAAATGCGCATGCGCGCACACCCCGCGCATTGGTTAGAAGACGGCGCCGTGAACGAGCAGAGGGAGCCGAGGGACGCCGCGGACAAGGTAAGTCTATTTTATTTATTTATCTTTGCCCATTTAATTAAATTAGCTATGTTTGGGAGGGCGGGAGGGAGGCGGGTGGCGGGCAACTTCGCTATGCCCAAGGAGTGGGCATAGTGTTGCCTGCTTCGCCTACTTTGCAAAGGGCGAAGTAGGCAACACTACGCCCACTTCGTGGGCGTAGCGAAGTTGCCCGCCCAGGGTTAATGGTAGATGGACTCTGCACCAGGCTCATGTGAAATGCAGGTTGGTGCCGTAATCTGGGGACCACGATGCATACATCCATCTTCATGTTGAATAAGAGTTGCAATGTCAATGTTTGCTCATAGCCATGTTCCTACATTGTGTTGTAAATGGGCAGCAATGTGCTGTTCAACTCTGTGAGTCACACATAAGATGTTAAACTTCACAAAAGGGTGTCCCTAGCCTAGGGCATAACTCCTACTTGCCACCCTGTAATTCATGCAAGTTTCCTGTGCTCAAATCAAATGGATCCTTACACTGTCCATCCAGCTAAGTAACATGTCATGACTACACTTACACATTCAAATGATTGTTCTGTGATTGTATAAGTTGTATTCAAGGTATAAAGCACCACTCCACCAAATTACTTCTGACATAAGTGCAACCAGAATTCAAAAACAGTAAAAATGTATTATCAATTAACATAATTAACTACACTAAACTAACACTAAGCACTACTACAAATAACCAAATCTTAACTTACAGGAACTAAGTGAATGCTAATCTAAACTATCAACTGTGAATTATCCTAAACATGCAACAACATATCTAAGACATCAACTCCCCTTAAGGCACATCAGAAGACAGGACAAATACATCTTAGCTAAACATAAACTAACTACACAGTTATCCTACATAAATATATACTCTTTCTTTTATATAGCAACACATATATCCACCCCCACTCAAAAGAAAAGTAAAGTTATCCCCAAATACTTCAAGAGAATAACAAATCTAAAACTATGTTAAAATCCTACACTACCTATTCCTACAATACAACAACACTACCTAACAATTAAAAAACTTACCTAGCACTAACTATTAATTTGAAAAAACATTGGGGTAACGGAGAAAAGGGGAATGGGTCACTATTAATGTCCTGCAGGTGGGTGGTTTGCTCCGCAATTTCACGTTCAATTTCGGCCAGTCTAATGTTCATGTCCATTATGCAGCGACAGTCCCTCAAGGTAAATCCAACTAATGTGAAGAAATTATAATTTGTTCCCTCTGTGCTGTTCCTGCAACAGAAGCTGTGGTATGTGCAGCATCTGCCTCATCTTCCTGCTCATCCTCAGGATTGTACGGTTCATCCAGCACTTCAAGCCATGGCGTATTTGTGCGGACACATATGTTGTACAAGACGCAACATGCCAAGATTATTTTGCACACTAGTTCTGGGCTGTACAGCAGTCTGCCGCCTGATATGTCGAGTATGAAACAACAAAGAAGGGCTTTGACTCATTCACAGTAACGCAGAGTCCAATACTAGAATAAACAAAAAGAGAGCAAATACTGTGGTTGATTTACCAGACAGTCACCAACTGAATTGGAACCCAGACTAACAATGACTCAATTGCTAGTCGGAATTAGAAATTTATCAATTGTATTTATTTTTATATTCAGAAAATCCTTATTTTTATACACAAACCAAAAAGTTGGAAAAGGGCTTTTTACATTTTATACGTATATATGCAAGCAGAACAACTAAAAGTGAGTGATATAAATTACAGTGTAGGACAAACAGTCAGTGAGTTGGGCATACAGCTTTCATACATCAGTCATTTCACATTCACACTCATATTCATTCCATACCATAACAAACAATGTGCATATAAGAAAAAGGTAGAACAGGGGAGAAGGGGTCAAGTGAACACAATCAAGGACAGTTCAAAAACACTTTAAATGTTGAAACAATACTTAATATCACAACAATTATAAGATAAACATAATAAATATTCCTTATTGACCAAAACCTAACAAAAAATTATGTACACAAGGTCGACGCGTTTCGAATCGGACCCTTTGTCCGATTCTCATCAGGACCAGAGAATCTGAAAAAAGGAAAAAATTCCCTTTAGTATATTCATATTTATATAGAGTGGAAACAGCGACCATATAGGATCAAACATAGCCTCCTACCTGTGTGTGTTCAATGTTAAGTCACGGTGGTAACTGTGAACAGAGAGTTAGTCTATGATTAGTATTCAAGAAAAACCTACAGTCATCAGAAAGGGGGCGGACACGGGGAGGATTCAGGCAGGGGGATTACCTGTGTTCAAGTTGTTTAAACGTCAATTGTTTAAAACGAACTGCATGGATTCGAGGTTATCATGGAGTCATCGTGAACGGGCGTTTTTTTTATAACACGGGCTGAAAACATGAAAGAACAAGCCCCGTTAACGGATTGAAAATAAAGGCTAATAACAAGACTACGAGTCAATTGAAGGCTCAACAGGACATTACATACCTCTCAGAGCGTAGCGTGTCGCTCGAGGTACAGTTGTGTATTTGTTTGTCTATAGTTCAACAAGCCGCTGGCTGAAAAACAGAACCAGGAAGTGCGCGTTAGTGCTTAGATACGGGGAAACAACGAAAGCCGAAATCAAGCGAGGCAGCGTGTCTGCTTTTACCTTTAGCGAAAACCTTTTCCCGCGTAGATCGGTGGCGTCTCTTTGTGCTCGCCGGTCTGCATGTACTAGAGACGGGTGAGGCAGTAGTTAAAGGGATCGCGATGACGGGCTTAAAGATCCGGTCACATGATCTGCAGGGGGGTTATGGGAGTTGTAGTTTCCCCCATAATCCACGGTGTTTTTAGAAAGCTCTAGAGATTTCTGAAAGCTCGTTTAATCCAGTTTGGACAGTGTTGAATTTTAAAATAAGAGTGGCTTCCCGTTGGCACAGTTTTTCTTCAATGTCGCCACCTCTGATATCCAGATCCAGTTTTGACAGAACGGTCCATTTTATATCTTGTTCCGTATGTCCAGCCGTGGTCCAGTGGTTAACGAGTGGTGCATTCGCCACCAATTTTTTCACTCTTGATTTATGCTGGCAGATGCGCTGCCTAATTTCCTGAGATGTCTTACCGATGTACAGTTTTTGACAGGGGCATAGAATCCCATAAACAACGTTTCTAGATTTACAGTTAGTGAATGTATTGTGTCTCCAAAATGTACCATTGTAGGAAAATACATCACCCTCAATAGTTTTGTCACAGCACACACAAGTGCCACATTTATGATGTCCCCGTATGGGCTGTAGGCCAAGTAAATTTCTTAGTGTAGGTGGTTCCTTTGCGGGGACTGCTGCACGGACAAGGAAGTTGGCAATGCTTTTTTCTTTTTTAAAAAAGCAAACAGCGGTGGTTGAAGTAAGCTGTCTTCAAGATGTCTCACTAAATGCCAGTTCTGATTGATGGTTTTCTTCAGTTGGTTTGCATGTGGACATGTGGAGATTTTGGCGAAGATTTCTCGGGTGGTTACTGGTGTAATGTAGTGCCCGGTTTCGATCAGTTGTTTTCCTAAATAATGTTGTTGCCAATGCACCTTCTAATGCGTAGACTTTGACATCAAGGAAGGTGATTTGATGGTTATTATGATTGATGGTAAATAAAAAGTTCTTTTTATGGGCCTGTTTGAGGCTAAATTCATCATGGACAATAATCCTTTCAAGGAATGTATAAGTCACTATATGCGCTATATTGACGACGCATTTTTTATTTGGAAAGGGACAGAAGAACACCTCAAACACTTTCTGGAATGGCTCAATGGACGTACTCAGGACATCAAATTTACCATCAATCATAATAACCATCAAATCACCTTCCTTGATGTCAAAGTCTACGCATTAGAAGGTGCACCCGAGAAATCTTCGCCAAAATCTCCCTTTTGGCCAATTCTTAAGGATCCGACGCAATTGTTCTGTTAAAGATGAATATTTTGATCATGCCGAAAAACTATCGGATCGCCTGCTGGCACGTGGGTACCCCAAAAAACTGCTCAAAAATGCAATGCGTAGAGCATGGTGGACCCCACGTGAGACTTTGCTGGAGAAAAAGAAAAAGCGTAATCTTGAAAGAACTGTATGCGTAACGACATTCTGTCCACATGCAAACCAACTGAAGAAAACCATCAATCAGAACTGGCATTTAGTGAGACATCTTGAAGACAGCTTACTTCAACCACCGCTGTTTGCTTTTAAAAAAGAAAAAAGCATTGCCAACTTCCTTGTCCGTGCAGCAGTCCCCGCAAAGGAACCACCTACACTAAGAAATTTACTTGGCCTACAGCCCATACGGGGACATCATAAATGTGGCACTTGTGTGTGCTGTGACAAAACTATTGAGGGTGATGTATTTTCCTACAATGGTACATTTTGGAGACACAATACATTCACTAACTGTAAATCTAGAAACGTTGTTTATGGGATTCTATGCCCCTGTCAAAAACTGTACATCGGTAAGACATCTCAGGAAATTAGGCAGCGCATCTGCCAGCATAAATCAAGAGTGAAAAAATTGGCGGCGAATGCACCACTCGTTAACCACTGGACCACGGCTGGACATACGGAACAAGATATAAAATGGACCGTTCTGTCAAAACTGGATCTGGATATCAGAGGTGGCGACATTGAAGAAAAACTGTGCCAACGGGAAGCCACTCTTATTTTAAAATTCAACACTGTCCAAACTGGATTAAACGAACTTTCAGAAATCTCTAGAGCTTTCTAAAAACACCGTGGATTATGGGGGAAACTACAACTCCCATAACCCCCCTGCAGATCATGTGACCGGATCTTTAAGCCCGTCATCGCGATCCCTTTAACTACTGCCTCACCCGTCTCTAGTACATGCAGACCGGCGAGCACAAAGAGACGCCACCGATCTACGCAGGAAAAGGTTTTCGCTAAAGGTAAAAGCAGACACGCTGCCTCGCTTGATTTCGGCTTTCGTTGTTTCCCCGTATCTAAGCACTAACGCGCACTTCCTGGTTCTGTTTTTCAGCCAGCGGCTTGTTGAACTATAGACAAACAAATACACAACTGTACCTCGAGCGACACGCTACGCTCTGAGAGGTATGTAATGTCCTGTTGAGCCTTCAATTGACTCGTAGTCTTGTTATTAGCCTTTATTTTCAATCCGTTAACGGGGCTTGTTCTTTCATGTTTTCAGCCCGTGTTATAAAAAAAACGCCCGTTCACGATGACTCCATGATAACCTCGAATCCATGCAGTTCGTTTTAAACAATTGACGTTTAAACAACTTGAACACAGGTAATCCCCCTGCCTGAATCCTCCCCGTGTCCGCCCCCTTTCTGATGACTGTAGGTTTTTCTTGAATACTAATCATAGACTAACTCTCTGTTCACAGTTACCACCGTGACTTAACATTGAACACACACAGGTAGGAGGCTATGTTTGATCCTATATGGTCGCTGTTTCCACTCTATATAAATATGAATATACTAAAGGGAATTTTTTCCTTTTTTCAGATTCTCTGGTCCTGATGAGAATCGGACAAAGGGTCCGATTCGAAACGCGTCGACCTTGTGTACATAATTTTTTGTTAGGTTTTGGTCAATAAGGAATATTTATTATGTTTATCTTATAATTGTTGTGATATTAAGTATTGTTTCAACATTTAAAGTGTTTTTGAACTGTCCTTGATTGTGTTCACTTGACCCCTTCTCCCCTGTTCTACCTTTTTCTTATATGCACATTGTTTGTTATGGTATGGAATGAATATGAGTGTGAATGTGAAATGGCTGATGTATGAAAGCTGTATGCCCAACTCACTGACTGTTTGTCCTACACTGTAATTTATATCACTCACTTTTAGTTGTTCTGCTTGCATATATACGTATAAAATGTAAAAAGCCCTTTTCCAACTTTTTGGTTTGTGTATAAAAATAAGGATTTTCTGAATATAAAAATAAATACAATTGATAAATTTCTAATTCCGACTAGCAATTGAGTCATTGTTAGTCTGGGTTCCAATTCAGTTGGTGACTGTCTGGTAAATCAACCACAGTATTTGCTCTCTTTTAGCCTGATATGTCGAGGCACTGGAACCTTGACTTAAGCTCGCCAAATGTCCTTTCAACAATGGACCTGGTGCGTCCAAGGGCAACACTGTACTGTCTCTGTGGCTCTGAGGGGTGTCATCAGCCATGGAAAGAGTGCATATCCTTGATTACCTGAAACATATAATGGAGAGATGTGTCCATTAGTATTGGTGCCTGCTGTGTTTGCAGAGTTTCTATTCTGGAGTGTGTGATTCGAGCTACTTTGGAACTTAAGGTTTGTCATGTGTAGCTACAGACCAGCATCACTGCAAATTAAATTGCCTATACTTGATAGCCTACACATCACCATGTTGGCATTGTCTGGATCCTGTGTATTGCCTCCATGTTGTGACTGTCAGGATGTATGTTTAACCCCTTCGCTGCGGCGGCTATTCCGCCGCAGCGCTAAGGGGGTAGGGCGGCCGCGCGGCGGTCACGTGCTTTTGACGGAACCGCTCCATCACGGCTCGCGGGTGAGCTGCGCTTGTGACGGAACGGTTCCGTCACGAACGCGCCCGCTCAATGGAACGCGCCGCGCAGGCGCGAAATCAGCGCCGCGCAGGTGCGCCGAGCGGGCCGTGACGGAACCGTTCCGTCACAAGCACAGCTCACCCGAGGCTTGTGACGGAACGGTTCCGTCACAAGCATGCAAGGGGTTAACTCGTAAATAGATTGCAGTTTGTTTACAGGCCCATTGAACGTTAGTGATCCTCTTGTGTGCACATATTTAATGGTGTGCACCGTTGGCACGTGTGCCTGCTGGCACATTCTCCTTAAGTTTTTGACAATTACTATTTTGGGACATCATCTGTATGTCTCATTGTGATTGAATGTGCTGAGGGTATCTGTGAGAGAGATTCCTTGTATGGTAAACATTGAAGTAATTGTGGGCTAATTACATTCACCTTGTGCCAAAGGTGGGTATGTATGTATGTATGTATGTATAGGCATTTATATAGCGCACTACTTACCCGGAGGGTCCCAAGGCGCTTCAGTGTTTGAGTGACAGTGGCACTGCTACCTGGTGCAATGTACTCACAGGGACATGTGATGACAACTTACATATGCATTGATGTCCTTGTGCATGAATTGATTTTGACTCTGTATGCATGTTTGAATACTACCCATCAATATTTCAGTGTGTATCAGTTAACATTCAGTACACATTGTTATTTCATCTTTTGTGCATCAATTGCTGAACGTAACCAGGGCAGTCATATGCATGTTATACTTGGCCAAGGTAGAAGTGCCCTTCACCTAAGCCGCAAGGGTAGAGAGGTATTCCCGAGTGTGGATACGTCCTCGAAAATGAAATACTTTATACCAGAGCTATCCCATCCAGTGTAATGATAGATCAGCACTGAACTCTTGTGAGGTCAACCGCTCAAATGTAGGGAAGGACGCAATTCCTTTTTGTTAAATAACCCTCACATAAGTTAGTGGTGTCATGCTTTATGATTGGGTTCACCCAGAATCATAAAGGTCAGGGTGGGCTCAACCATATCTCAGGATGCACTTAAGAGAGATAGGCCAGGGGGTCTGCAGATTAAAAATCCTCTTACGTCTCCAGGTATCCCTTTGATGACTGAATCGCGGAGGATGTGAGAAAGAAAATGAACTGGTGTTGTCAGGAGATGATGGTCCTCATGCCATATATCTGAACACACAAAGAGTACCTAGAGGTCAAAACAATTATGTCATTCACTGTGGGCACCAACCCTGACACCATACAGATAACAAAAAAGTGGGAACAGACAGAGCGGATTAAGTGTGTAATAGTGACCGAGTTGAAACTCAAGGGCATAGGGAAAAATTCCCATCAGAAGCCACACTGTACCGCCCTCTTTCACATCATTTGGGTTCTCCTTGCCCAGGAGACGAAACAAAACGGCCGGTCAGTTGTTGCCGTGACCGTTTATGGATAGAAAAGAAGTGTGTTAATGGAGGGAGGTATAATTGAAATTGTCAGTGTTAATGTGGCAACTGAAAACAAGCATTTACAATGCAATGGTTTTGCCTTTGTTAAAGTTAGAGCTATTGGCATTGCTCTTGACATTATTTTTATTTATGTTTTTTTAACATAAATAAATGGCATTGTCATTTACAATGCCACTAGCTTTATCTATCGCAAATGACACACACAAACACACACAGAGCCGCCCCACACACACCCCCACACAGAGCCCCGCACACACAGCCCCCCACACACACAGCCACACAGAGCCCCCCACACACACAGCCACACAGAGCCCTCCACACACACAGCCACACAAAGCTTCCTACACACACAGCCACACAGAGCCCTCCACACACACCAACACAGCACAAGCAGGCAACAGGGGCAGACGGAGGCACAAGCAGGCAACAGGGGCAGACGGAGGCACAAGCAGGCAACAGGGGCACACAGAGGCACAAGCAGGCAACAGGGGCCCACAGAGGCACAAGCAGGCAACAGGGGCCCACAGAGGCACAAGCAGGCAACAGGGGCACACAGAGGCACAAGCAGACAACAGGGGCACACAGAGGCACAAGCGGGCAACAGGGGCACAAGGAGGCACAAGCGGGCAACAGGGGCACAAGCAGGCAACAGGGGCACGAAAACGGAGGCACAAGCAGGCAACAGGGGCAGGTGGAGAAAACACAATTTTCAACAGCCCACTTGGCTCTGCAACAGTTGCCTTTGAAAAGCAATACGGCGTAATGGGCATGATCAAATCCCGTCCCCTGCATAAAAAAAAACAACAGCCTGAGGCGACTGCTAACACAGATGTAGTACAAGGCATTACACGGCAAGGGTGCTGCTGCCGGCAATTATCCTGGTATTTAAACAAATCTCTCTCTCTCACACACAGAGCCGCCCCACACACACCCCCACACAGAGCCCCGCACACACAGCCACACAGAGCCCCCCACACACACAGCCACACAGAGCCCTCCACACTCACAGCCACACAAAGCTTCCTACACACACAGCCACACAGAGCCCTCCACACACACCAACACAGCACAAGCAGGCAACAGGGGCAGACGGAGGCACAAGCAGGCAACAGGGGCAGACGGAGGCACAAGCAGGCAACAGGGGCACACAGAGGCACAAGCAGGCAACAGGGGCACACAGAGGCACAAGCAGGCAACAGGGGCACACAGAGGCACAAGCAGGCAACAGGGGCACACAGAGGCACAAGCAGGCAACAGGGCCACACAGAGGCACAAGCAGGCAACAGGGGCACACAGAGGCACAAGCAGGCAACAGGGGCACACAGAGGCACAAGCAGAGCACAAGCAGGCAATGTCTACACGAGGCTGGAAAAAATAATTACAAATAATTTACATACAGGCAAATTTAAAATAAAGACATTTTTGATGGGAAGTTGCTGCCTTCGTGAATAACTGCGATTCCTGCTTTCAAGTGCATGAAACACTTATACTTCCAAAATGGCTTTCTCGTCTGGGTAGGTGCAGAATAATGTGCGCCTATGCATGCCTTTATCGTCCCTTTTCTATATCTATGCTTACTGTACTGAACTGTACAGTACAGCTGCAGCTCCATCCGGGTAATTTTCTTCCCCTGGGCAGCAAACGAAACGGCGGCAGCAGAGGCTACATCCGGGTACTCGCTGGCTACAGGTTAGTGCACCGAGTGGGTCCATGCTGGTGCTTCAGCCCGCGAGACGCTCTTCCGTAGTCACTACCAGAGCTAAATACATATAAGGTCCCAAATGCGAGACCAATTGCATTGCAAATGCTTGTTTTCCCCTTCCATTAAGTACTCCACCCCTGGCGCACAGTGTGAAAGGCTGTTAGAGCCATAACAAACATGACCCCATGCACATGAAGTCAGGCCAGCGACCTAGCCTCGGAGGCAGAATGACAATAGTCTGCTCTCCCACTGTCACAGCATGAGGTGTGCCTGCCTCCCTCCGCGTGTCTTCAAGGGGCTGCTGATGGGAAGCCATTAGCGTCTACTTATCAGTAACCAGGATCAAGTCCCAGCGTCAGTTCGACATCCTGTGATTCTGGGGAAATCACTTAATTTACATGAACCAACAAAAAAATATGACCCTCTGTAATGCTATCTGGTGCTCCGATAAAGCACTCCAATGCCTCTGGGTCTGGCTCATGCTATATAAAACTGCATGTAAGGAAAGCACTATTGTTTATTTCTTTTTGCATTTACTCATTAGCATCATTCCCTTTCTCAGAAAGCTCTCATGATGCTAGCCACAAGAACACTGGAGGGCCTCCCTGAAGCACTGAAAAAAATGAATATCATAAACCCCCATGGTGAGTGTAAAGGCAGTTTAGGTCTGTGCAAGATCATGTGCCCCAGTAAACATTCATCAAAATATCCTCAGCAAACGTATGGATAAAAAACACAATTAAAAGCGAGTTCCTAGTGTTTTTGATAACTCTGTGCTTCTAACGTTTATTTTTTTCTCTTTGGAATTTTAATTTCCTATTTAATTACTGGCCCTATAAGCTTCAAATTACTTTTTTTGTATGCGTTTTTATATAGCGCTGACTTTACCCGAAGATGTCAGAGCGCTTCACAATAGGAACAGTAAATGATACATGAGGAGAGAATTACATGAAAACAAATTACACAAAAGCAAACGTTAAGTTACATGAGGCAAAAGTGACAATTGTGAGCAAACAAAATACAAGAGGTAGCGAACGGTACATTACAGGAGGAGAAAGTGGCATGTGTGCAAGTTACAAAAGCGTACAAAGTACAAGTAGAGGTATAATACTGCAAAACATGGCAGACACTCAAGCACAAGAACAAACGTTACGTATGCAATGGTGGCATTTGTCATCGTTGCTATCTGCGAATGTGGGCCGCTTTTTTGGGCTGCCCGGGCCGATTGCGACCCCAGTGCAACCCTGAGAAGTAGTCAGGGGGGCGCCAGCGCGCGGGTGTCACTGGGGGGTGGGCAGGTTGCGGTGCCGGATTGGAAGGTGGAAAGGTCTTTCGGTGGCAGTGTTTGCCGAGGTTATTTGTGTAGGAGTGCTTGCGTGCGGATGGCGTCGTTTTGGAGAGGCGGTGTGGGAGTGCCAGTGTGCGGGTATGGTGGCATTGGAGTGTCGCAGCAGACCCTGGCATCAGTGTGGGGCATCAGTGTGGCTGCTCGAGTGTGCGGAGGGGGGAGGGCAGGGGGTCACTCGGCCTGTGGTGGTCGGGTCCTGCTCAGTGTTCTCCGGTATGTGCCTCCGCTTCCTCCCTCGTCCAGGGTTCAGAGGGCACGGTACATCGAGTGCCGCCGCATTCCTTCCCCTGGCACCGCCCCACGGCTCCGCGGCTCCCCCGACATTCCACACTGAAGGCTTCCCAGGTGCCTGCCGCCCACCGGCCCTGGGAGAGGCGCGGGCAGGGGATGAGCGCGCGGAGCAGTGCCTAGCTACCCCGGGAGCAGTACACGGGAGACCCGCCCAGGGGCACGAACGAGAGTCGGTGACTGGCGCGTCCAGGGCCATCTAGAGGCGCAGCACTGAGGAACATCACCCTGAGGTAGTGCTGGAAGGCAGCAGGCCCAGAGGCGCTACATACATTCATTATTCCAGGCACCTAGGGGTGAACCCGAGGTAGGCCGAAGGGAAACAACTAGGTGCAGCACTCTGCGGCGTGTGCATCACCAGGAGACGTCTCCTAAAGACAGAGGGAATGAAATCCAGGTGCATCTGTCGGGGCAGTACCAGCAAGCACCGCTAAATATCCAAACATGCTACTACTCAGCAGCAGGACACAGTGGTAACACCTACGGGTACTAGAGGCACCCGGGATGAGCGTTAAGATTCATATAGGCACCTTTAACGTGCAAGCTTCCAAGGGGGAGCACCCATGAGTGCCACTAGGGTGACCGACTCCCTCTGGGTCCTCAGGGACTCTGTCTCCAGTCCTGAACTTTTCACCGATAAATCACAGTTTTAGGTGTGTTAGACTAATTAGCTCAATATGGGCAATTCAAGACTACAACCCCCAGAATGCAGTAGGTTATCACAGGAAAGTCAAGGGCTTGAAACAGTTTCCGCGAGGGAGGCGGTTGTCCCAGGCATCTCAGGGCTGCAGCAGCACCGTAGAGCAGCAACCGCAGGCAGCAGCCAGGGACGTGAGGCACGGCCGATGTTACACTTGGGGGAAATGCAGCTAACAAACAGAAGCAGTGAAGTGGGGCCAGTAGGAACGTGTGCTCAGGACTGCAGGCAGGAAGCACAATTCAGAGCAGCGGCAGGAATTGTACTCGCAGAGGCAAGCGGGTTTATTTCTGTCGTTGCAATCGTATATTTGGCGTTTTTGAGGAAAACAGACTAGGTAAGAGCTCGAGTTGTAATCTCCAACCCATTGCCTAATATACTATCCATTAAACTATCGGTGTATTAGTTTCTTATATGACTTTTTACAGTAGTAACTGCACCGGGACAATATTTTTTTTAACCGCACATACCTATCTGCAACTTCTGCTGAGGGTCCCGGCCAGGCGAGCTCCGTATACTCTTGCCGTCTTCCTTCTTCCCCCGGGCTGCGGGGGGCGGGCACTTCCGGCCGGCCGCGCTAGGATTGGCCGGCCGGCCAGTCACGGGGCGGGAAACGGGGGAGGAGAGACGCAGAAGTGCCGGCAATGCCGGACCAGACACGGGGGCGTTCCCGGCGTCGCGTGACGTCGGCAAAAGCCAAAGAATGTCGGGAACGCCCCCGTGTCTGGTCCGGCATTGACGGACAGGCCCCTCGTCCAATGGCAAGGCTCCATTTACGGAGCCAGCCAATCAATGACGAGGGCCGAACCAAAGCCACACTACTGTTCTCATCAGGTTTTCGCCTGCGCCGAAAAAGATGCGCAGAGCGCATCTTTTTGGCGAGGCAAAACCTAAAAAGCAGTGTAAGGTAAAAAGAAAGTGAATAGTGAAGAATGTTAAAATTGGATGAGCTGGATAGATGTAAGTGATTTATTATTATCTCCCAGTCCTCCAAATCTAAAAAACAAGTGCAAACACAGATTTAATATAATATCCGTGATCAGTAGTGGTCATGATGAAATGAAATACTTTATACCACAACTATCCCATCCAGTGTAATGATAGATCAGCACTGAACTCTTGTGAGGTCAACCGCTCAAATGCAGGGAAGGACGCAATTCCTTTTTGTTAAATAACCCTCACATACGTTAGTGTGTGTCATGCTTTATCATTGGGTTCACCCAGAATCATAAAGGTCAGGGTGGGCTCAACCATATCTCAGGATGCACTTAAGAGAGATAGGCCAGGGGTCTGCAGATTAAAAATCCTCTTACGTCTCAAGGTATCCCTTTGATGACTGAGTCGCGGGGGATGTGAGAAAGAAAATGAACGGTTGTTGTCAGGAGATGATGGTCCTCATGCCATGCCAATATGTTTCACCCCTATTGGATGGCCCACATGGGTCGTGGGTTTTCTTAATGGTGAAATGGGCTTACTTCCCTGGGTCTTCAGTGGGGGTGTTTCCCTAGCTTGTTCTCAATTAAGGGCTCAGACAGCTGCACTCTTGTGTAAAGGTGGACGGTATGCTTATCTCCCATCCAGTTCTGTAGTGTTTTCTGTCCGCCTTATTCAGGTGGATTTAATGTGTCTCAAGGGACTGTGGTTAGTGGGGGCAGCCTTATGTTCAAACTTTCCTCATAGGTCCTGACCCTCCATCACACCTACTTGGTTCCCATCTCTCCCAGCATTTGCAAATGTGTGACGGAGGGGCAGGACCTTTGAGGAAAGTTTATCTACAAGGCTACCCCCACTAAACGTAGTCCCTAGTGTTCTTGTGCATGGTAGGTGAACCTGTTACAAGGCATGTTGTATTACATTAGACATACTAACCTAGGAGCGATAGTAAAGTATTTTAGACCACTAGCAAGGTATTTTTAATCACTGTAATCCACTCCACTACATTGTGCACTACACATAGTCTTCCATATAAAGTGCTCCTACGTAGTTTTTGCAAGTCGCAGCACGCCCCTGTTCGTAGAGAACTGGGATAGCCCCAATGATGAAGCATGTCACCGTGGGGAAAGTGGTGAGTGAGGGGACTCAAGAAAGAAATGTATCTTTCCTGAAGGCAATCTCTGATCATATTGATTGGATTCCATATCCTTACCCTATGATTAGGTCCTCAAACCTGTGAACTCTGGTTTCATTTGAAGTATTACATTAGCTACATTTACATTATCAAATTTTTGAACTACATGAGTGGGGACTTGAGGTGGGTGGCATTTTGAGTTAGTACGTACCACCAAGTAGTCCATTTCCATATGTGCCATTCTCAAACCGCTGATTGATGATGGACTATCAGAAGATGTAGGAGGCATGCACACTCCCTGGAAACTTAGCAACACCATTGGTGAACAAGCCCCGGTGGACCACAATTGCCTGCATGTTAATGGAGTGTGTGTGCTTCCTGTTCTGGTAGATGTGTGCAGTGTCAGGATTCCCTAGGTGCCGGCTAAGCTAGGGCCCAAAATCCACATCTAGGCACATTGTAAAAAAGGGTCAGTTTTGTGTGGAAAAATGTGATGTGTCCATGTTGTGTTTTGACCCATTTCCTGTTGCGGGCACTAGGCCTATCCACACAAGTAAGGTACCATTTTATTGGGAGACTTAGAATAACAATGGATAGTAGAAAAGTGTTATTACCAGTTGTCCTTCTATGCATTTCTGCCATCCAAATGTAAGACAGTGTGCAAAAAGGAAGGCATTTTGAAAAATTCCCCCTAATTCACCTGCTAATATGGCTTCCCACATATTCAGAGATGTGCAAATAACCACTGATTCTAAACTCCATATCTTGTTCCCATTTCAGAAACACATAGGTTCCTTGATACCTATTTTATTACTTTTTTTTATTTTACAAAATGAATTGCTGTATACCCGGTACACAATGAAAAACCATTGCAAGTGTGGCTCAGTTATTGGCTCTGGGTACCTCAGTTTCTTTGTGAACCTACAAGCCTTATCTATCCCTGCAATCATGAAGGTCCCGTGGACGTAACAGTATATTGCTTAAAAAAATCTAGCATAGTTAGAAAAAGTTACAGGTGAAAATGTAGGCACAAATGGCTGTTTTTTTTCAACACAATTTAAATATTCTTTTATTTCAACTGTTAGTTTCTATAGGAAAGACTTGAAGGATCTCCACAAATGTCCCCTTGCTGAAGTCAGAATATTGTCTAGCTTTCCAGGATCCATTATTGGCTTCACAGTCATTTCTACTACTAACTGGAACGCCATTCATTGAAAGCACAAAAAATAGGAAAAATAGGCTAAGTCCCAGTAAAATGCCAAAACTCTATAGAAAATGTTGGTTATCTGACAAAGGAAATACCTGTTCCTGAAAGCTGGGAAGATGGTTATTGTAGCACTACAAACCCTTCGTGGATACAAATTGCAGGGAAAAAAACAGACGTTGTCATCTGCTGCAGCACTTTTTTCTAATTTTTCCCCAAAACCCAACATTTTGGCTAATTTCTAAGTCCCCGCCATGGGACTACAAACCCTGGATACCTTTAGAATACTCTGGATGTTGGAAGAAAAGATCACATATTTGACATGGATACCTTATGCGGACAAAACATTATGGGGCCCTAAGCGCAAACTACCTCAAATAGCCAAAAAAAGGTGTGGCACAGTGGGTGAAAAGGCCCTGCAGCGAAGGGGTTAATCTGATAAATCAGGCTACGTTCTTATCAAGTAATAATATCAATTGAATTTGAATAAACAATATAAATATGAGACAGTGTGCGACTTAAACTGTATGGGAACACTGTAGGGCACCATGAATACTCAAATGGGCTACATCACCCACACAAAGACAATTTTAGCCATCAAAAGACACCTATCAAATCATCATATTTTGAAGTAAGTCAGTGTAACCGTCCTAATTGTTGCTTTTCATTTTCTTTTGGACAGGAATGTCATCAGGGGGGCGAAGTGGACAGTAAGCCCAGACCCTGACCTTTCCAGGGCCCGCTGTCCTTTAGGAAAATGTATTTATATATTTGAAAATGTACTACATGCTTGCAAATGCCATGTTTTATTTCTTCTCCTGAACTACATTCATTTTAACACATAGATACAGGTGCTTATTGCACTTCGCAAAAACGAAAGAAGAGTCAAGAGGAATTCACATAGCCTGAAAAGCTGCTTTTGTAATGAGTGGTAGCACTCTCACATGACAGAGTGTTCGTACTTCAATGTGCCCCAAGTGTATTCTGGTGCAGTGGTCTTAAAACTCTTGTTTGCTCACCAGTTTAAGTGACTTGGGTCTGTGAAAAGAAAGTGTGACTCACTGAAAATAAGTGCCTTGTAATAGAAGTCAATATTTACAAGTTAGCTTATCTCTGCTGTGTAGTATCAGAAAGATGAATATCTGATCTAAAGAATGACGATTTTAATCAGACCTCTGTGTCCCACAGAAAGCTGTCATTGGCCATTTGCTGTTCCGAACCCAGTCCCCTCTGCAAGTGTGCTCAAAGGAGGACCCCGGATGGTCTGATTACATGACATCTTTATGTCCTTTATGCTGGACACATAAAGCTGTCTGGTTAATTATTAGGTGACATGGGGGCGTGGCCAAGCAGCATGGCCGACAGGACGTGAGCTCCACCAGCTCCGTCCCGAAGACCTGCAAAATCCTGTAGTTAACTCCTGCCCGGGCTGCCCCGCTGTCTGAAAAGCGTGGCGGAACTCGCTCTGACCCGATTGAGACCCCTGAGCCACAGGTGCGGTCCTGAATCCCTCCTTGAACGGAGGCGAAGACATTACCTGGAGGAGGCGCGTTGAATCACGCGACATCGCGGTCTGGGCCTATGCTGTGCAGCCGAGCTGCGGATGAGCCGCCTGGAACTGCCGTGCGACGAACTGCTGGCTGGGCGGGTCCTTGGTAGACCCCGGCGCTCTCTCCGTGCCTGCCGGTGACGGATTAAGGAGGCGGGAAACGGTGACCTGGAGACCCTGGTGATCGGAGGTGATGGTGGTGAAGGGGCGGAGGCGCCGTCCATATTGAGCTGCGCTCCTGCGCCGGAGATCTGACCCAGGCGCTGCTACTGCCGGGGATTGACCGGATGGTCTTCCAGGAATCTGCAAGCAACGGCGGAGGGCGTGAGTACTGATGCCCTGACCCCTATTCGTGGCGCACAGTTGGTGCGGGGATCCCGAGGTCCCGGGCGGTCGGCCTGGTCTGGTCCCTTTGCTGTGCCCGCAGGAGCTGCGGACTTGCTTCCCTCCCCCCCCTGGACTGCAGACTACAGTACATTTATACATTTACTCACCTAGTTACCCTCGGGGGGGGGGGATGCGGAGAGCAGCGCCCCTGGAGATGCTATTGTAACTGCGCTCCTCCCCCCACTCGCCCACCATTTTGACTGCTTTACTCGGGCGGCTTCACAGTGGGGCTGTGCAGGCGTGTGGCGGAGCGCACCTCTGGCACCACTTGACCTGCGGCTGTGTGCCCCTCCGGGGGGGCGATCTTCGGGGCCTGAAAACTGCCCTGCTGCTGTCTGGAGGTGGAGGGAGGCATGGAGTAAGGGGGTGATCGTAACCCCAGTCCCGCTTGTCTTGATCCTTGTTGCTTCGGAGAGGGGCCGGACGCTGACACCCACTGCGCTCCCGGCACTGGGGGGAGGCGAGTGCACACTGCCTCCATTCTGCCCTGATTGCTGGATCGGCTAGCCCGACTCGGACACTGCCTGCGGTGAGTTGCCCGTGTGCCCGGGTGTGACCTCGTTGTCCCTACTGTCACTAGTCCAGGCCTGGCCGAGAAGTCTCTCCCTGACCGGTGGGGCCGAGGGTGAACATTTGGGAATGCGCTGGATTGACGCCACGCCGGTTGATATGGCGGCTCGTAAGGGTGGATCCGCGAAGGCCTCCCAACCTAACACTATCGTGCAGTATACTACCCCACGCCTGCAATCGCAGAGGATCACACGACAAACGGGCCCTGACGACAGGAGCGAAAGTCCTGCGGAGCCATCTAGAGCTGAAATCCTCAAGGCTATCCAGGGATCTCACTCTGCCCTGGAGCGACAGATAGAGACGGTTTCTGTAGATGTTAACCTTTTACGGACAGACCTCCAAAAGGTGGCAGATAAGGTTTCGGACGCAGGGGGCAATATCACTCAACTGCAGGGAGAGGTTGCATCTTTGCAGAAATCACTCGCCCAACTTACCTCTACTACCCGCGCATTGGAGAGACGTGCCGAGGACGCGGAAGGGAGGGCACGTCGGAGCAACATAAGGGTCCTGGGAGTGCCGGAACGACTGGAGGCGGGGAACCCTGAGCGCTTCCTAGAAACTTGGATCCGCACGCATCTGTGCCCAACCGGTTTGTCCAGTGTCTTCATAGTGGAACGGGCGCATAGAGCCCTTGTGCCCCCTCCGCGCCCGGGTG
This sequence comes from Lissotriton vulgaris, assembly GCF_964263255.1. Taxonomy (NCBI): domain Eukaryota; kingdom Metazoa; phylum Chordata; class Amphibia; order Caudata; family Salamandridae; genus Lissotriton; species Lissotriton vulgaris. The sequence goes on along the minus strand of NC_141685.1, from coordinate 1,131,389,884 downwards.
AGGCTCCTAGAGCCCTCATCGCAAAGATTCTGAACTACAAGGACTGGGACTGTATCCTTAGAGCTGCAAGAGAGACTGAGTCCCTCATGATTGAGAATAGTCGCGTGTCAATCTACCCTGACTATACCCAACTAGTGCAGGAAAAAAAAAATCCTACTTGGGGGTTAAACAAAAACTCAGAGAAATGAAGCTCCAGTATATGCTTTTATATCCTGCCAAACTCAAGGTACTTTCCCAGGGCCGTGCACACTTCTTAGAGACGCCAGCGGAGGTATGGGAGTGGCTTGAGATCAGGGGAGACGATCTGCCCCCGAGTGAGCGAGGTGGCTCACGTGAAACTTGGGGGACCAGACCACAGAAGAGGCGCTGAGGTAGAAGAAGACGCCGTTCTGGGTCCCGTGGATCTCCTGAGACTCGACCTACGGTGGGGTCAGATGGAGCTATTCGTATGGAAACCTCACCGTTGAAAGCGAGTTCGAGTCCAGCCGGGGCTCCTGCTCCTGGTGAGATTTTGGTACCGGACACTTTGCAGGGAACACCGCTGGACACAGACTCTACAGCCCCGGTGGTCCCGGAGACGGCCCTCCCTGATTCCAGGTTGGAATGACTTTTTCGCTTGACTTGAATGTGCCTCTCTCTAAGGATGTCCTCCGATTGAGTGTCCATACACTGACAATTTGGTGGACTAACACACCCCCGCCTTGTCGCTGGGGCTTATTGGATAATGGACCATGCCGGAGGGCTGGCGCCCTCACGGCCTGGGGCGGAGGGGAGAGAGGGCGGGGCCGGATATTGTTTTGAGTAATATCATGTCCGCACTGTTGACAGAGATGGGAAGACATGCCCGGGTATTGTCTTAAGATCGTTAGGTCTTTTGGGGAGCTGGGAGGGAGGGGGTGGGGTTGAATTGTTGTGTGTGTGTGTGTGTTGAGTGTGTGATATGGGGTGGCTGTGCACGTCCTGGCACTGGTGGGGGAAGGGCGGGGTGGCGTGTTTGGTTGTTGCTATCCTATTGCTCGTGGGTGGGGGCGGGGAGAGTGTTCTTGCAAAAGTTTCGTGTTTTGGGGTTTTTGGGGGGTGGGGCGGGGTTCATGAAAACAGTTGTATTGGCATCAGGTACATATTGATTCCGGTTTGTGGGTGGCTCACTGCTGGGGCTCCACCTCCAGATTTACATACTGTGGGGGCCAAGTGGGGACGGTTCATGTTGCATTTACACTGTGGCCCGGATGGGCGTAATCATTGGCCATGGGTTTCAAATTTTTAACGTGGAATGTGTGTGGCTTGGATACTTGCACCAAGAGACACAGAGTCCTCACCTTCCTTAAACGTCATGGGATCTCGATTGCTTGTCTACAAGAGACCAATTTAGATGACGATGGCGCGCAGCGACTCTCCAGGAAATGGAGGGGCCAGATTTTCCATTCATCCTTCTCCACATACGCTAGGGGGGGTCCTCATTTGGGTGGCCCCGTGGATTCCTTGTGCTGTTCAATATATTGAGGCGGATGTGGAAGGCAGGTACCTATTAGTGAGGCTTAGGTTGGACGACAGGGAACTCATGCTCCTTAACACTTATGCCCCGAACACTGATGACCCGGCCTTCTTCTCTCAGATCCAGGATCTGGTGGCCCCGAGTCTGGACGCACCCCTCCTCTGGTTTGGGGATTTCAACTGCATATTGCAACATGAGTTGGACCGTCATCCACCCAGATCGGGCACTAAGCCCCGTATGACGGCGCGTTTGCGGGAAGTGATGCACAATCTTGAGGCAATAGACGTGTGGCGTGCTTGCCACCCCAATCAGAAGCTCTACACATGCTACACTCCGACACACGTACACATAGTAGACTAGACCGAGTTCTGGTGGCTAACCTCACTTCCTCTCTTACCTTGACGGTTACTCATCAGGCCTGATACCTATCGGACCATGCCCCAGTGGCATGTGTGGCGCAGTGGCCTGATCGCGCTGCACGTCCGCGCACGTGGAGACTGCCTACTGACCTGCTTCAGGATCAGGTGGCCAGGGACCATGTGGCGGCGTCTCTGTCGAACTATGTAGAGCACAACTGGGGGGGAGATGAGCTATCCTACTCCACTAAGTGGGAAGCATTAAAGGCAGTGGTGCGTGGAGCGTGTATGGGCCTCACATAAGGGGTCAGGAAACAATTATTGTCTGAATTGCGGGATGCGGAAGTTGCGCTTCAGCGCGCCCAATCTCGATCAGATTCAGACGCATTAGCTCAACAGGTAGAGAAAGATGCCTTGGTGTCGATACATGACATACTCACCCGGCTGGGCAAGTTCACGCTGGGCCAGTACAGACTATGTCTCCATCACGAAGGAGATAAATCTGGCCGCTTATTGGCCTGGATACTTCGCCGTGAGTTCGCACCTGCAAGAATAGTGGCCCTACGAAACCCTAGTGGAATTATGGTCCACTCGGAGTCTGATGTCCTCGAGGTTCTTCGGGGTCATCTGCAGACTGTGTACGAGGCTGACCCGTTGATCTCGAAGGATAGCTATCGCTCGTACCTTGAGGGCCTACACCTCCAAACTCTGCCGGAGGCTGCGGTAAAGGAACTTGATACAAAGCTGACACTGGGTGAGATTAATGCGGCGATAGCTGCCCTCCCTCGTGCTAAGACCCCTGGTGGGGATGGATATCCGGCGGAGTTCTATCATTCCTTTGGACATGTCTTGGCCCCCCTCCTTTTGCAAGTCTACAATGAGGCTTTGCACACTGGCACCCTCCCACCCACCATGAACCAGGGCGAGGTATGCATGATATTGAAACCAGGCGGTGACAGTACTGATCCCGCGGCTTATCGTCCTATCACGTTGCTTAATACGGATGCAAAAATCCTTACCAAATTATTGGCCACTCGCCTTGCCCCACTCATGACTCGGCTAGTCCACCCCGACCAGTGCGGCTTTATCCCGGGTCGTAACACGGCGATGAATTTGCGCCGCCTGAATCACGTGCTGCATGAGGTGCGGGGACGGGAGGGTCCTCACGTATTGGTCTCAGTTGATTTGGCTAAAGCCTTTGATACAGTGCACTGGGGATATCTAATGCAGGTGCTTCAGAAAATGGGGTTCGGCCTGGATTTCGAGATTGGATCCGTGTGCTCTATGGGGCGCCCCGCGCCAAGGTGCGCCTGGGATCGGCCCGCTCGAACGAGTGGTTATTGGAGAGGGGCACCCGGCAGGGCTGCCCTCTCTCCCCTCTCCTCTTTGCCCTTGCAATTGAGCCCCTTGCCGTTCCCGCCCGCATTGAACTGCAGACCTGGGGGATAGTGGTGGGTGACACAACCAATGTAGTCTCCCTCTACGCAAATGATGCGCTTTTGAACCTGACCTCCCCCGTTGAGGCCCTCCCCGCCTTGTTGCTGCTCCTGGACAGGTTTGGTGCAGCCTCCGGGTTGCGTATCAATCTTCACAAATCTCTGGTTTTCCCACTGACGACCGTCGTCCCAGACCCGGACACGGATCTTCACCATTTAGGCCTCCGTTGCGAGCGAGTGGCATTCCGGTATCTGGGCATTCAGGTGGCCACGTCTGAAGAGGCTCTGCTGGCTCACAATGTCGACAGAATACTCACAGCCCTCCGCAAATCTGTCACCTTTTGGAACACACTTCCTCTCTCTCTCATGGGGTGGTTGGCAATTGCCAAAATGGTGATGCTCCCTAGGGTGCTATATGTCTTGCAGGACCCCCTATGTCCATTACCTCCCCGAGTGTTCCGCACGCTAAATTCACTCCTCACCTCCCTACTTTGGGCGGGTGGGCGCAGCAGAGTCGCTTTACGCACAGTTACGAGATGCTGGGATGAAGGCGGCCTCGAGGCCCCGAGGTTTGACCTGTATTATTATGCGGCACAACTTCTCCCGGCCGCCAGGTGGTTCGCCGAGGATGAGAATTGGGAACTGGCACTACTGGCTGGTACGGCAAATGATAAGGCCCTGCAGGAGGCCTTGATGCAGGGTCGCGGAGCCGACAGGGCTCTACCATACGTGGTGCGACACACAGCCAGCATTTGGCAGAGGTTTGTCGAGAAAGTGCTACGGCGCGCACCGTTTCATAGAGAGCTCCCAATTTGGATCTTGGCCCCGATACTCCGGCTAGAGGAAAATATGTCCTTTCGGGAGTGGCGCTCTGGCGGTTGCGAGACTCTTGCGGACCTCTACCCGAACGACTCCTTCGTGTTGTTTGAATGTGCCATGGAGTCCTTTGAGCTAGGCGAGGGGCAATACCTCCATTACGGAAGTCTTCAAGATGTGGCCAGGACAACGAGGCCCCAATTCCCGGAGGCGCCTCCACTCACCAACACTCTCGACATCATTATATACTGTGGGAGGGGTAGACGCTTGATCTCCCTTCTCTACTCGGCAATGCGCCGAGACTCGACCCCCCCGATAGCGCCGGCCTGGGTGGCTTGGGAAGCGGATCTAGGGGTGGAACTGGAACCTGCCCAGCGGAAGCAGATCGGGCTATTGACACATAAGGTCTCCTGCAATGCACGTTTTAAACTCATACACTTCAACTTTGTCCATCGCACTTATATGACACCTGTTTCCCTCCATCGCATATCGGCAGATAGACGTCACAACTGCCCTAGGTGTGGGGTGCGGAAGGCGGGTTTCCTGCACTTGGCGTGGGAATGCCCTCTTGTTCAGGAATTTTTGCGAAAGGTGGTGGTGTACATTGCTCGTGCCACACAACTTAGGCTTCCCTTGGACCCACTCCACTGTCTGCTAGCACTGGTGCCCAAGCCCAAGAAAAAGAAGCTATCTTATAAATTCCTGCAACTCCTACTAGTTCTGGCAAGGAGGCGAGTGGCTATCACTTGGATGGGTCAAAGGGCGCCTGAAATTTCCTATTGGTTGAGGGATGCAAGGGAATGGGCCTTAGCTGAGGAGACGCATATGCAACGCACTCGCAAAGATGGAAAGCTCCAGGATGATTTGCTTGCCTGGAGGACATTGTACATGGAGGGGCTGGCGGAGGATGATTCGGATGCCACCAGCGCTGAATTGTTTTCTTCGGCTGCCTCGGAGTCTGACTGTGATGGGGAGGGGACTGGTGTGGGGTGTCTGGAAACGGTGTAGAGACCCCTCATAGCCACTCCAATATTCCTTGATATGCATGTCTGTATTTTGCAGTGATTCCCATAGGTCCATACTACATTATAATAACTGTGCCTTAGCTGGCCCTCACACACCTGTCCTAATTTGTTCGGATCTGTACTAACGATGCCATTCATGGGGTAATTAGTTATGGTTAACCTGTTACGTAATATAATAGTGCGAAATAAGAAAACTGGCGAAGACACTGATAACTTATGCATCCTTGAAGCACAAGTGCAATTTTCCCGTTTATTATGCTTTACTCTTACGCCGCCCAGCCTCCGGGATGTGGGCCTTACATGGCTTTGTATTGACCCTACGACAGCATGTTCTTACCAGTTACATATCAGCAGTGTTGCTGACTGTATGATTTGTGCATTTCTTTATATCTTCGCGACAATAAAAATATGTTTTAAAAAAAAAAATGTATTAGGTAACATAAAACGTAAAGCCAACGTACATAATGCACAGAGCACAAACCATGTTTAGGTCTCGCTGAGCCAACGCGCATGCGTTGCTCTGCGAGAGTTAAGTAAGGGCTCTCAAAAATGCTCCCAAAGTCTGAAGGCAGATCGGGGACAGTGCATTTGTGCCGGGCCCGCGCACCATTTGTCCGCCTGCAGCCTTTGGGAGGACTTTCGCGGCCGCTTTGATGTTCTCAGTGAGCCGCTCGGCCACTGAGAACATCAAAGCGGCCGCGAAAGTGCTCGCCATTTGCCACCCCTCCCTTATCCCACTTCCTGTTTGTTTTGATGTATTATGCGCTTCTTTTTGATGTTTTTGTGACTTCATGCTCGAGTCTGTAAAACTTGTGCTTCAGGCGGATCCACCACAGATGGTAGGGGAAGCTCACGTAGGAGAGTACTTAAGTTAAGAAAAACACGACAAAGCGCTGCAACTATGATACCTTGGTGTCTTGTCCCCCCGCCCTGTGATTTCTTGTGAATGCAACTTTTCCTTCCTTTTTCCGACCTTGCCTAGAAGGCAGATGAATATAATGGATCTAACGCACATCCCCCCCTATTGTCGTCGACCTTGTGTGTTACATTGTGTTATCTTTTTTCTTGGTATAAAAGGCCCACGGTGGACCTATAAATCTGGGCTCGCGGTGCAGTTCCCTCACCGGAGTGGCCCAGCTGTGCGCCTCTCCCACGCGGCGTCCCTGGGGCCTTTGCAGCTCTCCATGTCACGTGCTCGGTCTCTCGGGTAGAAGCTTCTTGCCTCTGATTGACGTTTTAGTCACAGGAACTGAGGGGCAGATTTACGAAGAGTGACGCAACTCTGCCGCAACGCAGAGATGCGTCAAAGGTCTTGCATCGCCGCTGCGATGACGCAAGTCAATGCTGAAGTGCCAAATCTATGAGGTGACGGAGAGTGGCGCAACATGGCAACCTGCATCTGAAAAACTGACGTAGGTGCCGCAAAAGTGCCGCAAGTCAGCCTGACGCAACTTGCGGAAAAGTCACGTAAGGTTGTTTGTGACACGTAACGTTATTGCGGCGCCGGCGCAACACTGTAAACTGCGGGAAGCGTAAAAAGGTGGCAGGATAAGTGACGCAAATATCAATTGCGATAGCTGTGGACCACAGAAGACAAAACTAAATGGAAGAAGCACATACCAGCAGCCAGGACCCTCAGGCAAATCCTGCTAGCAGAAGCCCAGATGCACAGCCTGAGGCTAAACGGAAACGGAAGTAAAACTTCAGCCATGAGGAAAATGAAATCCTGATGGCAGAGGTCACCAAGTACCGCACCAGCAGTTTGTAAATCCAAAGCTGCCCTATGGGAAAAAAGAGGCAATATGGAAGCAAATTGTTATGAAAATAAACAGTGTGGCCCAGGCCAAGAGGACTGTCCTTGACTGCAAAAAAAGGTGGCATGATTGCAAGCGCCGCACTAAAGAAAAACTTACGGCAAACCACAAGGCAGCCCTTGTAACTGGAGGAGGCACATATGTTTATCTAGATTTCAAAATGTTACAAAATTAATGTTATGTCCATCCCTGCTGGAACATACAAAATGGCCTTCATGTATGTAGGGCCTTGCACCACCACAATTATACTTTTGTGGAAGTACAAACTAAAGAGCTGTTGGTGCAACAACCACATAAAACATGTGCACAGGGCCATCCATATGCCTACATGCGTAACGTTGCCAATAAGGTGCAAAGTGGTGCCACATACTGTCTGCCTGTCCTTGTGGTGTGCCAGAGTGCTTGGGTAGATAGGGAACAATGGGTGGAGGACGTGTGCAGCGGGGTCATTGTATGTAAGCGTAGGCGAAGTGCTGTGGACAAGGGACTCCATGATAACTCATTAGCTGTCCAGTATATATTTGTGAAGTGGATACATGATGGTGGTGGTGTTTTGTGGGCATGGTGGATCAGTAACATTCACTATGAAGGCTGGATCAGGTAAATAGGGGGGGTGCTGTTGGATGTGGCTTCTGTGGAGGATAAGTGCCTGTCTATGTCTCCTGCGATGTGGCTTTGTGTTCACAAGAGCAGTCTCATATTAATGTCACAAATATCACCAAGGAGGTAATGGTGTGCTCTTCATGGTGGTGTTTCATGTGGAACTTGAGGACACAGATCATGATGTTCTCATTGAGTTGGTGGTGTGTAAGCCTGGTGTGCAATGGTGGCTACAATGGCATGCGAAAATGGGTGTGCTTGGCCATGGGGGCCTGAAAAGAAATGCGCCAAAGTGGATGTTGACCTGCCTGGCCTGTCTATGTAAGTTGTGTAGTATCATGGTTACTGCTGGGTCATTCAATTGCATGTTTAGACAGAGTGTCCTCCTAACCTGTAGGAGATGGCAATTACTCACCCTTGATGTGGGCCTTGTGGGAAATTAAGTAGCTGTCACTGAGGGTGATGGTGAACATAGATCCGCAACAAATGTATGTGTCTGTGAAGTAGGTGAGCAATGTAGTGTGACATTTCAGTGGTGTGCACGTGTAGTGCTTGCACATTGTGGAGGATGGACTTGAGCAGGTTGTGTGCAGTGTACTTTTTCTGGGTGGCACAAGGCACTATTGCCCTGATGTGGAAGCATTTCTTCCCTGAGATTAGACTTGTGCAGGGTGCAAGATAAGCATACAGTCCTGCAAGATGGCTAGCTAGTATTTGTGTACACAGTGGATTTTCAGCGTGGATGTTCTGCATGTATGTGTTGCAGCGGAGGAGTGTGGAAGAGTTATGGTCCTGACTGATGAGTGTGTTCCTGTGGCAAATGGGTGCATATGCTCTCAATCATGGTTGTGTACGTCATGCCACATGTACACAACAACACAGGTATCACATTTAAATGTCAATTACAAGTAACCACAGGCAGGCAGTTGCTATCACATTGTATGTCATATGAACGCATTGTGATGCAACTAATGGAGTTACAGTAGTTCTTGCTTAGGTAATGTGTTCACCTGTGACATAGCAAAGTAAGGGATTTCCATTGTCAACAAATATTAGATTGGCTGTCCTGTTGATAAATAATGTACATTAGTCTCATTTTTTTGAAGTGTCGACAAACAAAACAGGACTCCCTTAGGGGAGTACATTTGAAACTACAGTGTCCTATGGTCTCAAATATATTAATTTGCAGTTCTTTCTGGTTTCAAAAATCACAAAAGGGTGTGTAAATGTTGATAAATAAGCCATTTGGATATTTTCTCGGCTGCAAAATATGAAAATAGGGTGTCCTCTGAGGCAAAATGTCAAAATAGGGTGTCGGCTGGGCCAAACTATGATATTAGGGTGTTTTTTGTGGGATACATATAAAATCAGTGTCCCTTTTGGGTGCAAATTATAAAAATAGTGTGTATTTTGTTAGCAAAATATTAAAGTAGCCTTTACTTTTGGTGCAACATATACAAATAGGGTGTCCCTTGGCCACAAAATTCAGTATAGGTGATGTTTGTGGGTGAAACATTAAAATTGGGTGTCATGGGGGTAATCCATTTCAGTAGTGTGTCACTTGGGGCTATACATGTGAATAGGGTCAAGTCTGCCAATGTTGTGATATCTAGGGTCAGATTTACATGCCCCGTACGCCACATTAGCACCGCCGTTGTGTCACTTTTGTGCCCCAAGATTTGCTAGAGCTGCGTTGCACTTGCAACGTGACTCTAGCAATGTGGCTCCTTTACGCCAGCAGATGCGTCACATATCTGTCTAGTCTTGCACCATGGTGTGCTGCAATGTTGGCGCAAGAGGTGTTGCCGTGACGCACAATAACTGGTGCATCTCTGCTGATATGCAGAAATGCGCCAGTTATTGTGAATCTACCCGCTAGTGTCCTTTTTGAGGAGTGATATGAATCTCATGTAACTGTGGTTGTTATGTGTCATAAATGTTCCTTTTTGTGTAGGACCTTCGATGATGGGAAATGTAATGCACAATGCTATCCTAACCAGTTCTCACTACACTCTCGTAATAAGAGACCTAGTGGTAAGCATCATATGGAAAAGCAATGGCAATGCAATGGTATGTCGGCCAACAAACTGTATCATTATATTGGCCATAACTGGTCTTCCTGCTGCGCATGCATGCACACCTTCTGGAAGTGAGAAATGATGTAGGGGCACTGGAGAGATGGCTGGATCGTAAATCCAGGAAATACACTGTAAGGGGCAGGGTTGTTGGGAGTGTGTGTCAGAAATCGTTTGACATCACATTACAGTTTTTAAACAGCAAACAAGGTCTGGAAAAGCGTCATATGTACACCTGTGCCTATGAGTCTGCTTCAAGGGATAGTAAGCAGCCAGGCTCCCTCACCCAAGTTGTAGTGTAGTTCCTATTTTCCCTATAGGCCCTGCGCATTGGAATAACATAAACAGCAGTGTAGACGTAGGACTGAGGTCTTCTAGGTCTCTACTGACTATGTTAGACTTAATTTAGGTTTGCGCCAGCTAGCTCAGAGGTCACTGGAAACTTTCTTGACTGAATAGGAAGTGATCAGCTTCCCTGGCTCAGACAAGAAGGTATTCAGCTTCCGACAACCGCATAAACATGACAACTTTGCTCCCCAGAATAAGAGTCAATCTCTAGAGTCGTGTGAAACAATAGACAGCTATTTCACTCAGTCAGACGTGCGTTCTTAGTATCACCAGGGTGCAGAGAATAGAGAGACGGGCATTTTCAATAAAAGATATTATTTATTGAGCAGTCTTCTTTCTCATGCAAGAGAAACGAATTGCCACAATTGCAAGACTTGTTATAATGAAAAGTGCGCACAGTAAAAGGAGTATTACGAAATAATACTGTAAAAGCATTGATATGGTTTCTTAGCCATAAGATAGTTAAAATGAATAAAATATATACATTCATATAAACATTGGCTAACGACCTCAACTGGTGCTTCTAACTACGCCTACCCCGGTGTACCTGACCTAAGCCTAATACGTGGGAGGGAGTAAGTAAGTAGCAGTTTAAGTTAAGTTGGTTTTGCCAAGAGTTTGATTCAAGAATTCTCTCTAAGGGTTTAGTCAGCACCGTACCTCTGGAATAGGATGTAGGAGGTCTGGTATCTCCCTCTCAGGACCCGATATCCCAGTCACCCGCAAGGGTAGGCTGGAAACACCGGAGCTGGATTTTCTCGGCAGGAGAAAAGACAGCGTCTTTCTCAGCGCGTCAAAGAGGAGGGGCAGCGTCCGTGGGCTTCTTGCATCTGCTGGGCTCTCTGCAAGGGGACAGCTGTTCTGCTCCAGTATTCACCACCACCGTGTGTTTGCTTAAGGCAACGTTGGTATATTTATACCTGAAAGGTGCCGAGTTTGACGTAAGTTTTGGACATAAGACGTCAATAAAGATTTCACTAAGAACTGGTCATTCTTACAGTGCTCGCAGGAGTTCTATTACTAATCAAAACAAAGCAAGCGGGGCTTTCCCAGGTTGCTGGGGGTTTGGTATGTCGAAAGAACTTGGTGTGCTCTCTAGGAATCTAAGGAAGTGGCTTCTGCTGTGTCATTGACTGCAGAGGCGAGTTACTGAAATATGGCTCTGATTATTATGCCATTATAGGGATATGTATTGATTATAGCCGTATAGGGGCATAAGGTCACAATATTGATCGGGTTCCTAGATAAAACACATCACCCACTCCACGAATTTATGTCCATCAATCACTAAAAACTTAAGCAATAAGATGCACGTGTATTTCTTCCCACCCCAAAATACATTTTGCATTTGAAATGGTGTATATGAAATACATGAAAATGATAATAGGTACTGTATGTTTTAAGCAGAGTAATCATTCAAAATTTTTTTTGCATATATATTCAGTTGAACGATTTGCGAAAATTACACATGAAATGTCTCTCAATACAGAAAGGAAGGGCGAGACTATTTCATCACATATAAATGCAGTTGCTGTAAAATGTGCTAGAGGCTGAGGTAATATTTTGTCTCTAGATCTACTAAAAATAGAAGCTCTGTTCTTTATGAATAGTTCTACTTTAAGCAAAGTACGTGTGCCAGAAAAAGGTAAATATTTTGGAATTTTTTGGAAAAAATAATTTCATGGTGAGCGGGGCAAAAATAGTTCCAAACGCTTTTCAGTAGCTTTTGTTTATCAAAGCTGAAGGACGAATTCAGAGTTCATGGGAACGCTGTGTGCCGGATTGTTTTCCAAAAAGTTATTGTTTCTGTTCAGGGGAGAACATCATTTCAGACAGGCTCACAAAGAATTGGTCTACATATTCATGTGACAGTTCGACCAAGTTAGATAATGCTGTAACTTGGCAGTTGTGAGAATGATTGCTATCATCGATTTCAGGATCAGCAATGCTCACAGAAGGTCGTACCTGGGTGATGTTGCTTTCATTTCTTGCTTCACTGCCACCACCTAGTCGTAGCGCAGGAGTCTCAACGAATGCCGTCATCAGGATTGGTAACTGCTGGGGACAACACGATGCGTGAGCCGTTACTGGACTTAGCAAAGTATCGACATCCATTGGTACTGCTGATTGTAGTGCAAGACAAGTGTCTAACACGCATTCCTCTCTGCACAGCATACATCGAAGCACAGGTAAGATGCAGGTCTGCCATATAGGTCTGAATGAAAGAAACCAGGTCATATTCAGATCTCTTAGCTGGGCTAGTCCAAGGACTTTAGTTATGCGGTCCCGGTAGCCTATTGCTAGAATCGTTTCTTCCATCCTTGCCGGAGTCATGTCTGCGTTTTGGCTTGCCATATCGGAGCAGGAGGGTCAAAAATAAAATACCTGCTACGAGTCCCAAAAGTAGTGGTAGGCCGCCAAAGACCGAATGGACAAAATTGGGAAAGATGCCCAGGACTGCTTCGAAGGGTGTTAACAGTCCCGAAAAAATTGTCTTAAATACATTCGAGATACCACTGGCATTCAACATATTTAGGATTTGGCTGAGCATTTCTGTGAAATGCACGGGCAATTTGTTGATAAAAGTGTATGTATCTCTGCAGTTGTCCTTGCAACTTGGAGATCATACATCTCTTTTGATGACGTGATGGGCACTGTTGTCTGCAAAAGCACAGACTTCATTCTGCTTAAAGTATCAATTCGTATAGAAGAGATATTCAAAGGAGGCCAAATCAGAGCCACTGAGTCTCCAGGGCCATTTGAATACAATGCTTGCATACAGCAAGTGACCATGGAACTGACGCTTAAGAGATATGCTTTCCCTGGCACCAAGCCACAACAGCTGTGATCCGTTATTAGAACGTAACTCCCGTTAGAAAGTTGTCTAAAGAATGGCTCTATTTGTGCTGCAGGTGTGCCGTGCTGGTGGCATGAAAGGTTATTTGAAGTCCCCTCACAGGCCCCATGCAAGTTAATACCTTGGCACAAAAGTATACCGCTTAGTGATTGTTTACATTCATTACCACTAAGAAATACATTTTTGTTGTTGTCACTATAACATGTATGTGTATAAGGTAATTTCCATGATGACTTAATGTATCCTTTACCCAACCTTTCATACTGGCCTGCTGGTATATACTCAAGTATACAAAAAGGTGAGCAACCCAATATACCCTTGCGGGCTCGGGCAAGGTTTGTAAAAGAGAATGGCCAGCAAGGGGTTTTGTTTTTTCTAGGATTTTTACAGCACCGTTAGGACTTGTTAAGGTTTAATCACAGTACCTAAGCATGAGTTCAATCAGTGGCTGTTAAATTCAATTCAAATGAAACAAAGAACATAAGATGTTACCACACTAACATCAAATTTAAGCATGAATGCTCAATAAAACGAGGAACCAGGATTTATTGTCTGAAAGTTATTATTGAACTTCAAGGCAAAATATATAAATTTCTGTACAAAAACAATGAACAATCATGAAAAATAGGGTGCATACATGGATATATTCGTCTCGATCGTACTCTATTGACGTTCCAATGCGGATTATTCCCAACTTCTATTCTGTGACAGCTGATCTTCAACTAAAAGTGGACTAACTATCAGAATCCATCTACTGCTTCGCTTAACTCGTTGCAAGTGTACTCTAGGCACTACTGATTCACTTCTGTGCCCAACCTCAGCGCCACTATTTATAAGCACCGGTGCCATCAAGATTCTCTAACTGACACCGTCTCTATTCTAAAAAAGGGTCATCAATTGTATATACCACTTTGTAGTCCTGATGATGGTCTTAAGAATAACCATAATAAGACCGAAACGTCGACCTGTTCAGTCCAATTCTGCCTAGTTTGTCTCAAGTCATCTTTTGATTTTCTTCTGACTTTGAGTTATAACCAATCAACTACTGTGACGCAGCAGTCTGGACTCAAATTTGGATATGTCCAAGGAATAGCAACCAAGGCCTTGAATATCCTTATTATATCCATGTATGCACCCTATTTTTCATGATTGTTCATTGTTTTTGTACAGAAATTTATATATTTTGCCTTGAAGTTCAATAATAACTTTCAGACAATAAATCCTGGTTCCTCGTTTTATTGAGCATTCATGCTTAAATTTGATGTTAGTGTGGTAACATCTTATGTTCTTTGTTTCATTTTAATTGAATTTAACAGCCACTGATTGAACTCATGCTTAGGTACTGTGATTAAACCTTAACAAGTCCTAACGGTGCGGTATATACTCAAGGCAATTTTTAAACTGGAAAGTTGTTATCGGAATTGTGATAATCCCGTGTATTATCCATTCAATGACAGGTCTTTCTGACATTGTCAATGGTAATCTCTCAAGTTTTTCAATGCTCAGGATTGTATAGTATGCTCCTTTCTGTGCCAAACTGATTTGTTTATCAGTAAGGTTAAAGATAGAAAACAATGTCGTTGTGTTGATTAAACGCCATGGCACATAGCCTGAACGGAGGTTTTGCAACGTCCAGCCTAGCTGTACAATAGAACGTAATTGGGACTGGCCATGTTGTAACATTAGCAAGTCCTGGTCTATTATATCTATAGCAGATGATACAATACTGTCCAGTGAATATATTCTGGAGGACAGAGTCTTTAACCCATTGTCCACAACAGAAAGTGATTTTTCCAAATTAATACGATCAATTTCTCGTATTTTCTCTGCTGTTTCAATTTGAATTTGCATATATGCTGGCCACTATGAAACGTTTTTGACGCTGTTTGCGTGTTCCCATTATGAAATCGCGCAAGTCAGCACCATCTTTAAGTAAAGACAAGTGTTGCTTAATTTGTGCCAGTGTGGATGTTTGTAGCCATTCAAGGCATAGTTTCCCTACACTGTATGTTGTTACTATCCCTGGATGTTGTCTCTGGGAGTATCTAGGGTCTGGTCTGGTCATTTTTAACCCCTGTATTTTGTTCAGGAATCTGTCTTGACAGTTATTCGTGTCTGTAGGCCAGATTAACCACTTTTTCCAATCAGGATGTGTTCTGTTTTCATTTAAAATTTGGGATACGTCTACTTCAATATCTGTGGTTGCATTATCAGGTATTGGCTTTGGAATAGACGGTTTGTTAAGGTCTTTAATCTTGGCTAGGCCAAGACAGGTTGTTTGTTGAATTGTGTCATTCAAGAACATTATTTTTTCTGGGATCATGCAGGCTCGAAATAATGCTTCTAGGCCTTGTACCTGCCAATCTTTTGTACCCCAGATGGTTTTTGTTTCAATGTTATTCTTACAGAAATCAAAACCAAATGTAATCATTTTTTCATAAAATGCTTCTGAATATATCAATTTAGTATTTGTCAGCATGGTTTTTGTCCCTGTTTTATCTAACAGTTTACAATAAAATGTTTCTGCATCACTTGTGTTAAACCCTGAGAAGTATTGGAATTTCTCATAGAATGTTTTTGAACTACTTTTAGGTGGAGTAGCACAATGTTCCCATTGGTTATATTTAAAAACATTTCTAGGTTGAGCAGATTTATGTAAATAGTGGTCTGCATAATGAGTAAAACAGTACATCTGTTCATAATTCGATGAACCTTGCAAATAATCATGTTCTGTAAATTTTGCTGACAAAACTAAATCCGACATCATATTATTTATACTTTCAAAGTCCCAATCATCAGAGAATGTACTTGGTTTTACGAAGTCACTTAATGAAACCTTAAACTGATGAGGATATTTCAAGAGTTCGACCGGGCCATATATTTCATAGTCTGTCTTGTCCCAAACTACCCCGCCGGGTATTGGAATGGCTGTGACATTCACTGATGATAGTTCTCTTTTCTCGATGTGAGATGATTTGTGAGGCTTCAGAACTAAGTTGATGTTCTGACTTGCTGTGTCCATTGTACTGTAATACATTTTCCTAAAATTAAAACTAAAATTAGGCATAGTAGGAGTATAAGTACCCCTGATACAATCCAATGTTCAATCAATGGTGCATTTAGATATGCTTCTTTTAGTTGATAAAAGAGTTCTGTTGCTTTTTCTTTAAAAGTCTTTGTTGCTGGCGTCACTTCAGGGTTGCTTTCATCTTCAGAAAAGTTATTGAAATTGATGAAGTAACCAGATGCAGTTCTGTCGATTGTTGGAATTGTTTTCTCCATTTGGCTTTCATTAGCACATTCTGATGCTAGATCATTGTAGACTGGTGTTTCATGACAAACTGTTTCAATTTGGGTTTCAAGAGGCACAAGTTCCATGGCATTTCTGCATAGTCCTTTTTTATTCACTGTAGGTTTATCAAATGTGATTAGTCTTTCAGTTTGAACCTCTTGGATACTAGCAAATTTGGGTATTCTGTTACTTCTTGGGAGTCCACTGGGCCTACTATTTATTATAGGCCACATGATTGTGGTTTTACCATGTCGATGGATACAACTCGGTTCTCCTTTTTAACAGCAAGGGGCGGTAGTACTACTGATCTTGTTCCGTTGATTGCTAAGACAGGTACTGCTTTTCTGTAAGAAGGCCCAAATTCCTTCTTCACCGCTATTTTCTCTCTGACCAGATCCCCAATCTTTGGAATCCAGACAGGTCTTGCTGGGACAGGTGGTGTGTCTTCAGTGGTTGTTGGCTGTTGCTTTAACTTTATGTTGCTCAGGGCTTTTCTTGTTTCATATAAGTCCTGTAAAACAGCCAAACGATCTTTGATTTCAAAACCTTTTTTCTTATCTTCTACCACTGAAGTATGACTATCTAAGTCCTGAACATACATTCTAGTTCTGAACAATAGTTTGTA
The DNA here is from genome assembly GCF_964263255.1 of Lissotriton vulgaris. Taxonomy (NCBI): domain Eukaryota; kingdom Metazoa; phylum Chordata; class Amphibia; order Caudata; family Salamandridae; genus Lissotriton; species Lissotriton vulgaris. The sequence goes on along the minus strand of NC_141685.1, from coordinate 1,131,373,145 downwards.
CGGGCTGAAACCTTTTAGATAATTTCTTGGCAAGTTGTTAAGACTACGTTGGACACTTGTTAAATGCTGGACCCACCCATCATCCAAACCTAATACCTTTGCTGTTATAGATTGCTTTATGTCTCGGTTTTTTCTTTCCACTACCCCGTTTCCCTCAGGATGGAAGGGACAAGAGAACCGCAATCCAATGCCCATGCTGGTCATGGCCTCCTTATATGCTCGAGAGCTAAAAGCAGGACCCTGGTCAGAATGAAGCATGGCAATTGCGTATGTGCCGATAAAGACTCGCAAATCTTTTATAACAGTTCTGGCGTCAGCCGAGCGCTGGGGCCACATTTTTAAGTGAATGTAGTCTTAAAAAAGAAATTAATAGGACGCTGGATTTCATGGCCATGGCATTACTCCGGTTGACTCGTTACTGCGGTCTCTGTTGCAGTCTGGACAGCTCTTTGCAAATTTATAATGTTGCATGCTCATCCCCGGCCACCAATATTCTGATTGTAATTCTGTTAGAGATTCCTTCATCTGTTTGTGCCTTGGACCCAATCCCATGTGTGCGTCTGCTATTAAAAAGATTCTCCGGTTCATGTTTGGAATTACCCTATCCCCCACTCCAGGGATTCGAGCAAAAGGAACGGAGTTTGCATCAATTACGTATGTATAATTGAGTGGATAGTTCACAGGTAATGCTGCACAGTTGTCTTTTGAAGACATTTTTACCGCCATTATGGTTTCCCCGTCTATGTATTTTTCTGAATGCTTTTTTGTGGCTACGGAAGCCGGTTTAGTTGCTTCCACTGTGGCTGTATTAGCCAATGAATTCCCTGCAACGTGAACGCCATCACGTTGATGACTCAGAGTATGTATCACGTGAGTCTTTTGTAGTTCTTTCTGTAAAAGAACTACTTGTTTCCAAAGCATTTTATGCTTGATTGTGGCACCTGTGTCATCTTTGTAATCATTTTGAACCCAGTTCTGCAAATCATTATTGTAAGAATTGACGCAAAAATGCGAATCGCACACGATTAGTGTCGGGAATTCACGTTCGGCCTTTTCAAGCGCCATCTTTAAACATCTGATTTCAGCTCGCTGAGCCGAACATTTTCTCAGTGATTCAGTTTTTGTTATTTTCGGTCTGAATTTACCGCAGAGCCAGCGACCTTTAACAATCCCGCAGGCTGCATTGTAGGATTTATCATCTACATTGTAATGCTGTACAAATCTGTCTGTATAGATTATACAAGAGTACTGTTCTAGAGGAAGAATTTCGATTGGCAGAGGATATTCTTTGTCATATTTTAAATCATTCAGTTTTTTCATGTTCGGGACAAAATAGTATGTCACGTCTTCTGCAGCAAGAGAATTTTCCCACTGTATCCATTTCGGATCTAGTGCCACTGTTTTTAGATTTACTGGGCTGAAAAGTGCCTCGAAGGCTGATTCTGCTGTGAAAACAGTTATTCTTTTGCCTTGGGCTAGGGCTCGTTCTCTTGCTATAGCAGTTTGAACTGCCTTTACAGTATTTTCTGTGAGACTGAATGTTTTTTCTGCTTGTGTGTACAAATGTGATTTGTAAGCTATTGGTACCGTTTCTCCCTCATTAGAGGTCAGGTACGTGAATCCGCATCTTCCTGGGATGTTTTTGAGTCCAGTTGATTGGTTTAAAATCAGGTTTTATTAATTCGTAGAGAGGTTTAACCCTCTCTGCATAGTTTAGAATGTAAGTTCTTCCGAAATTCAGGAAGCCTAGAATCGATTGTAAGTTCTTCAGCGTTTTTGGTGCTTGGAGTACAGCGCACTTCTCTAAGAAGTTGTCCGCTAGGCTTTTTCCTTCACTTGATAATTCATATCCTAAAAATAGGACTGTTAGATGGGCAATTCGTGACTTTTTAAAGTTGAATTTGTAACCCTCTGCTGCGAACCCAAGTATTATGGTGTTCACTCTTTTCAAGTGAGTATCCAAGTCGTCGCCTGTGAGATAGATGTCATCGACATAAGATAATCCTTGTGGGAGCCTACAGAATTTTTTTTGTGACCCCATTATTGAGAAAGCGGTCAAGTACCTGCTTTCTGGGGCAATATTTTGACAAAAGAACCCATTAGATATGTCTAATGTTGTTTTGTATTTTTTGTGAACTATGTTATTCATTAGTGCCGCACTGTGCGAATTTTGTACCGCAAATGTTTTGCAACATGAGTTAAGGTGTCTGTAGTCCAAGACTAGAAGATGTGAATCGTCCGCTTTGGAGACAGGAAACAAAGGATTGTTCATTTGAGAGGTGCATGTTTCAATTACCCCTTGGTATTCAAGTTGATCTAAAATCTCCCTGACCTGTTTTTTAGCTTCTTGCTTAATTGGGTACTGCCTTTGTGCAGTTGGTTGACATTTTAACTGGATTTTGTGAGGAGGAGAGTCCTCATCCCATCCTACATGATTCTTATATAGTGCAGGTGCTTGGGCTACTGCCCATTTCCTTGCATATATATATTTAGTGTAAATTGGAATGTGATTTGAGAAGGCAGGCATAATCATTTCTTCGCCATGAGGGCACTCCCTGACAAACTCTGGGGGCCAATCTTTCTCGGCTAACAGGATGTCATAGCCTTTTGAGAAGTTATCCCAAAATAGACCCCTTATTTTCCTAGTCCTATCTCCCTCTATACGCAGTGTTATTTCGTATATCTTATGAGGTTCGCTAACTCTGGTATCTGCAGTTTCTACTTGAATGTATTCATTCGTGTCCACTGTCTCCAGATGACTCATCAGGATCTTGCGAGCTATGCTGATTTCTGCTGCACTGTCTAGCATTGTCTGTGCCCACTCTCCGTTTTTCAGCTGTGTCCTCAGTATTCTCGGCATGTTCGATTACTCTAATACTGGCTACCTTCTTTCTTGGAAATTGTAATATTTTACTTTGAGCAGGTTCCTTGTCTTTGGACTTGGTGTGCTCTTCCCTTGGATCTGACCGTCCTCTTCTTTCCGATTTCTGCGAAAAAGATCGAGAGGGACGTGTATCAATACTTTGATATGTCAAGTCAAGTCAAGTCAGAGAATTTATATAGCGCACTACATACCCAGAGGGTCTCAAGGCGCTTAGGAAGGGGAGGAGGATTACTTGTCAAATATCCACGTTTTAAGTTGCTTTCTGAATGCTAGGTGGTTCTGGGTAAGGCGAAGGTGAGCGGGGAGTGAGTTCCATGTTTTAGCAGCCAGGTATGAGAAGGATCTGCCTCCCATGGTGGTCTTGTTGATGCGAGGTACAGTGGCGAGGGCTTGGTTGGAAGAACGTAGTTGGCGGGAGGGGGTGTAGAAGGACAATCGTGAGTTGAGGCATTCCGGTCCGATGTCGTAGAGTGATTTGTGTGCGTGGGTTAGCAGTCGGAAAGTGATTCTCTTATTGACGGGTAGCCAGTGGAGGTCTTTCAGGTGACCAGAGATGTGTTCGTTGCGCGGGATGTCTAATATGATCCTGGCTGAGGCGTTTTGGATTCGTTGGAGTTTCTTCTGGAGTTTAGCGGTAGTACCTGCGTAGAGGGTGTTTCCGTAGTCCAGTCGGCTCGTGACCAGAGCATGGGTGACTGTTTTCCTGGTTTCGGTGGGGATCCAGCGAAATGTTTTTTTGAGCATGCGAAGAATGTTGAAGCAGGATGAGGATACGGCGCCGACTTGTCTGTTCATTGAGAGTGAAGAATCCAGGATGACGCCTAGGTTCCGTGCGTGGTCAGTCGGGATGGGTGCTTTTCCAAGGGCTTCCGGCCACCAAGAGTCGTCCCATGCAGAGGGGGATGTACCTAAGATGAGGACTTCTGTTTTGTCTGAGTTCAGTTTCAGACGGCTTTGTTTCATCCATTCGGCAACTTCTTTCATTCCTTCGTGTAGGTTAGTTTTGGCGGTGCTGGGGTCATTGGTGAGAGAAAGGATTAGTTGAGTGTCATCCGCGTAAGAGATGATGTTGAGGTTGTGTTGGCGGGCGATGGCCGCGAGGGGGCTCATGTATACGTTGAAGAGGGTGGGGCTGAGTGAGGATCCTTGTGGTACGCCACAGATGACTTCAGTGGCCTTGGACTTGAATGGTGGAAGGCGGACTCTCTGGGTTCTTCCGGTGAGGAACGAGGTGATCCATTCAAGTGCTTTTCCTTGTATTCCGATGTTATTGAGGCGTTGTAAAAGGGTGCTGTGGCAGACTGTGTCGAATGCTGCAGAGAGGTCGAGGAGGATGAGGGCGACTGTGTCTCCATTGTCCAGTAGAGTTCGAATGTCGTCTGTTGCTGCGATGAGGGCGGTCTCAGTGCTGTGTTTTGCTCGGAAGCCAGATTGTGAGGAGTCGAGGGATTTGTTAGCTTCGAGGAAAGCGGCGAGCTGGTTGTTGACAGCTTTCTCGATGACTTTGGCCGGGAATGGAAGGAGCGAAATGGGGCGGTAATTTTTGAGTTCGGTGGGGTCCGCTGTGGGTTTCTTCAGAAGGGCGGTGAGTTCAGCGTGTTTCCAGTGTTCTGGGAAGGTGGCGGAGTTGAAGGAGCAGTTGATGACGTCTCGGAGGTGCGGTGCTATGACGGAGTCTGCTTTGTTGAAGATGTGGTGAGGACATGGGTCTGTGGGGGAACCTGAGTGGATGGAATTCATCAGGCGGATGGTGTCCTCAGTGGAGATTGGATTCCAGTCGTTAAGGGTGTTCACGGGGGGAGAATGTTCAGCAAATGGTTGGGTGGGTTGGTCTCCGGGTTGGTTGTCGAAGCTGTTGTGGATGTCTGTAATCTTGTTGTGGAAGAATGAGGCTAGGGAGTCGCAGAGGGCTTGAGAGGGGGTGATGTCGTTGGAGTTGGCCGAGGGATTGGAAAATTCCTTGACGATGTTGAAAAGTTCCTTGCTGTTGTGGGCGTTGTTGTCGAGACGATCTTTGAATGCTGTTTTCTTGGCCTTTCGGATTAGTTGGTGGTGAGTGCGGGTGGCGTTTTTGAAGGCGTCCTTGGTGCTAGTGGTTGGGTCTTTTTTCCAGGCCTTTTCAAGGGAGCGGCAGAGTTTCTTGGACTTCTTAAGATCGTCGTTGAACCATGAGGCCTTCTTGCTGCCAGGTTTGCTTTGACGTTTTTTCAGTGGTGCTAAGGTGTCGGCGGTGTTGGATAACCATAGGGTGAGGTTGGCGGCGGCTTGGTCTGGGTTAGAAGAGTGGGCTGGGGTGTTTAGAAGGAGCGATGCGGAGATCTGGTCAGTGGTGATTTTGTTCCAGTTTCTTTGCAGAGTTGGTTGGAGGTGGTTGGTGGGTTTCGGCTTGTTGTAGGTGAAGTGAACGCAGCTGTGGTCAGTCCAGAGGAGATCCGTAGTGTGGCTGAAGGAGACATGATTGCTGGAGGTGAAGATGGGGTCGAGTGTGTGACCTGCGATGTGGGTGGGGGAAGTGACTAGTTGTTTAAGTCCGAGGTTGGCGAGGTTGTCCAAGAGGGTGGTGGTGTTGCGGTCGTTGATCTTTTCAAGGTGAAAGTTGAGGTCTCCCAGAAGGATGTAATCTTTGGAGGGGAGCGCGTGTGGAGTGATGAAGTCCGTGATGTCTTCACTGAATTTTGCGCGGGGTCCTGGTGGTCTGTAGAGGAGGGTGCCTCTGAGTGTGGTCTTGGGGTCGATGTGGATTTGGAAGTGAAGGTGTTCGGAGCTGGCGAGGTTGGCGTCAGAGCTGGTTGAGATGCGGATTGATTTCTTATGGACGATCGCGATTCCTCCTCCTGTGTGGCCGGTACGGTCCTTGCGTGTGATCTTATAGTCTTCAGGGATGGCAATGGTGATGTCTGGGGCGGAGGAAGCGTTCATCCATGTTTCTGTTAGGAAGGCGACGTCTGGAGAGATGGTGTCTAGTAGATTCCATAGGTCAATGGCGTGTCTGTGGACCGAGCGGGTGTTGAGAAGGATGCATTGTAGGTGGTTGGGGTCGGGAGTCAGTGGAGTGGTCGTAGCGGAGTAGTTGTCGGTGCCGCTGAATTTGCAGGAGTAACAGGAGAAAGGTCCATGGGTGTGTCCAGGAGCGGCTTGGACGCAGTTGGGGGAGCGGCCGGGGTTAAGGGCTAGGAGGGTGGTGGCATCGTAGGTAATGCGGGAGGGCTGGGCGGCGCGAGGGGCAGGGGGTCTGGCGCTGGGCGCGGTCCAGGCGCGGACGGGCGTAGACGGGCTTACCTTTGGCGCACCTTCGGCGCGGATTGGGCGCGGTCGCTGCGCGTGAACGCTGCGCGCGGGAGCGGCTGTCATATAAGGAGGGTGGGGGGGAGGGGCGAGGGCGGCTCAGCTGGGAGGCGGGGCGGGCTAAGTAGGAGGACAACAACAACAAAATGGAGGGCGCTTGGGGGAATACACTAAAGGAGCAGGAAAGTCGCGCTGGCAATCTGAATAATGAAATATGCAAAGCGGTATACAAAGCGCACAGCAGGCTATTTATTTCACACAGTGTGCAGCAAGAAGCGTTATACAACGATACCGGAAATATGCAAAGCGGTATACAGAGCGCACAGCAGGCTATTTATTTCACACAGTTTGCAGCAAGAAGCGTTATACAACGATACCGGAGCCAAAGGGAGCGACCACTCAGCTGGGAAGCGTCGAGTGAGTCACAGCGCTTCCAGGTAACGGAGCGCTGTTGTAGTCTGTGGGAGGGCGGCTCAGCTGGGAGGCGGGGCGGGCTAAGTAGGAGGACAACAACAACAAAATGGAGGGCGCTTGGGGGAATACACTAAAGGAGCAGGAAAGTCGCGCTGGCAATCTGAATAATGAAATATGCAAAGCGGTATACAAAGCGCACAGCAGGCTATTTATTTCACACAGTGTGCAGCAAGAAGCGTTATACAACGATACCGGAAATATGCAAAGCGGTATACAGAGCGCACAGCAGGCTATTTATTTCACACAGTTTGCAGCAAGAAGCGTTATACAACGATACCGGAGCCAAAGGGAGCGACCACTCAGCTGGGAAGCGTCGAGTGAGTCACAGCGCTTCCAGGTAACGGAGCGCTGTTGTAGTCTGTGGGAGGGCGGCTCAGCTGGGAGGCGGGGCGGGCTAAGTAGGAGGACAACAACAACAAAATGGAGGGCGCTTGGGGGAATACACTAAAGGAGCAGGAAAGTCGCGCTGGCAATCTGAATAATGAAATATGCTAAGCGGTATACAAAGCGCACAGCAGGCTATTTATTTCACACAGTGTGCAGCAAGAAGCGTTATACAACGATACCGGAAATATGCAAAGCGGTATACAGAGCGCACAGCAGGCTATTTATTTCACACAGTGTGCAGCAAGAAGCGTTATACAACGATACCGGAAATATGCAAAGCGGTATACAGAGCGCACAGCAGGCTATTTATTTCACACAGTTTGCAGCAAGAAGCGTTATACAACGATACCGGAGCCAAAGGGAGCGACCACTCAGCTGGGAAGCGTCGAGGCTTTTTCAAGTTATCCCTATTTCTAAGGTTATATCTTTTCTCAGAGGGCTCCCTCTGGGGAGATTGGTGTTCTCGATTCGGAGTTCTTTCTCTCCGTCGAGGAGACCTTCCTCTGGACTGGAAAACTTTTTCTTTGGGAGTGGATTGTTTATTTCCATCCCAGCTCTTTTTAGGAGTGTTTAGATTATTTTTAATAAATAATTTTTCAGGATTTTCAAGTAGTTGGGGTTTTACTGGTTTCCCACCCAAACTATCTCTACCTAATTCTTCATAGCATTTTCTATGATTCTGGCAAGCTCAATTGGTTGATCTGTTATATCTGTTTCTTTCAATTTCTGGCGGATCGCCACAGATGCTGCTTCTCCCTTTATGTTGGCTAGTAATATAGCCGAGACCTGCTTGAAGTCTTTCAGTAATTTCATACCAAGAGTTAAAGCAGGTTCTGGACCGTATTCATTCTGAATTTGTTTTAGCACATCTGGTATTACCGCCATGGACCGAACACCATGTGTTTTTGTGTAAATGGAAGCAAAGACTGTACCCCAAGTGTCACAGTTCTCCACATGTGGTGCGACCCCCATTGGAAGGCAGATAGTCAGAATTATGTGTTTCTCAATAGGGGTAGTATTCGGGAATACTGCCTCTATTTGAGTTATTTTCTGTGCTAACCAGAGTGGAATTTGTTCCCGTTTTGCGGGTGTTTTTCCAAGACATGATTGTATGTTCTGTAGTGTAATTGTATTTGTGTTCCCCTGATGAGGGGTTAGCTGTGGAATATTAACAGCTGTTTGGACTGTTGCAGTCCGCATTACATATTGGACTAACTGTCTGTGTATTTTAATTAATAATTTTAGCTGTGCTAAAAGTTCTTCTCTTGACATTTTTTCAATGTCTGGAGGTGGTGTGTAGCTGGCTAGAACCAGCCACGTTGCTCCTGGTCTACCTAGTGGACCGAGCCTGGTGATGTGATCATTATGTTTTAGGGCGCCTTTAAACCAGAGCAGGTGCTCTTGGTATTTTAATGGGATTTCAATCTCCTCGAAAGGAGCGTACTCTTCCGGTGGTTCCTCTATTTTGTAATAGTGGAACTCGTGTGTTGTAGCGTTTGCCGCTGGAAAGTTTATCCATTTATAGAATACCTCTGTCTGCCGATATTCGTGTGCCTCTATCACGATAATGACTGTACCACCTCGTGCTAACAGTCCGTTTTCTATAAGTTTTAAAGTTATAGTTTTTCTTATGTTCGCCAGGATGATAATTGCATCCGGTTCATTAATCCCTGTAACATTGAAACCCGGTTGATTCGCATCTACTGCGACTTCATTGGTTCCGTTGTTATAGCCATTATTTGACATTGTTTTAATGAAAGTTTGCAGAGCAGGTTTCCAAGGAAACAAAAGATTAGGTGCACAATATTTTGGAACACTGTATCCTTCAACGTTGACTAAACCAGAAACTCTACATAGGAATCTCTTCCTACTAAGTTCTGGCGGATTTTAACCTTTCACCCACTCCAGACGTCTATTGGAGTATTTACGGGAAAAAGGGTCTGTGTGAAAAAGCACGACTGAGTTACTCTAACGTCCCTCTCAGGACCCGATATCCCAGTCACCCGCAAGGGTAGGCTGGAAACGCTGGAGCTGGATTTTCTCAGCAGGAGAAAAGACAGCGTCTTTCTCAGCGCGTCAAAGAGGAGGGGCAGCGTCCGAGGGCTTCTCGCATCTGCTGGGCTCTCTGCAAGGGGACAGCTGTTCTGCTCCAGTAATCACCCCCACTGTGTGTTTGCTTAAGGCAACGTTGGTATATTTATACCTGAAAGGTGCAGAGTTTGACTTAAGTTTTGGACATAAGACGTGTAGGAGAGTAGGGTCTGCTATCCTATGGTCACCCCAATTTATGCTTTTTGCTTCACTGGTTTTCGACTTACTGAGGCTGTGGGCCTGCTAATCAGACCCCCAGCCTGCTGTTCTCTCTCTAAATTCACATACATGTACTATAGGTACAGAACCCAATTGGAAATGGACTCCTTGTCAGCCCCTGTACCATGCACTATAGGTGCTCAGGGCATAGGTGCCACCAAGGCCTACCAGGGGCTGCAGCATAGCTTTTGCCACCCCTGGCTGGTTCTTAAATTGACACAACTGGCTGATCACTCAGCTGGGGCAAGTTGGTGTAATCACCCCTTGCTTAGATATAGTATACCTATATCTAAACCATCTATCTGGACACATATAAACCTGTGAGCCACTCCTATGGAAGGCCTTATCAATCCTGAAGGCAGAGTGCGTGGTTTAATGTGAGATGGAGCTCTAGCATGAGCTGAGCCTGTCTGCAGCTGTTGGGAACAACTCCCTAAGCTGATCCGGGATAATGCCATACCATATACTATTAAGTGCATTATAATCCTCGCGGTTATATAGCAACTTTGGTTTGGCTTTATCAAAACATGTCGTGTAAGGTGTCATACGATTTGGAATACTATCCCCTCGACAGTCCTGTCAACGGGGATAGCATTCCACCCCTCTAGAGGGAGAAGACATATTACTTTACTGAAACGCGGTTGATTTTTAAAAGAGCCTCAGATGGATGCTTCTGCCACAGACACAAATCTGACCTCCTGCTGCTGACCGAAACTCAGCAGAGGAGGCCTGGACAAAGGCTTTCCTGTCGCAGGGAGGTGTTACACCACCCCAGACAGGAGATAGTGGATTGTAGCAGGGAGGTTTGAAAGAAACCAGACACTGCCTGGGGAGCACAAGGCTTCCCCTTGCATAATCCGGCCAAACCGCTTCTGGGGCAGACCAGCCCCAGTCCCAACGAGGCCTGGATCAAAGGGAAAGGGGTGTATCCACCCCCTTCCTGGGTCCCACCCATAGGAGGGGACCTAGCAGGTAATCCAGCCCCCTAGATTGGTATAAGAATGGGAGCAGTGCCAACGCACTCAGATTATCCTGATGAAACATAAGAAACGAAACTCTGGACCCTTCGACATCCTACTCGACGTAGAAGACTGAAGAATCTCCCTTGTGGTCAAGGAGTGACCACCCTGTGCAAACAGGCACCATCCAGCACCTCAACGTCTTCTTTGTTGCAGTTCCCGCCGGAACTCAAGCGACAGAGATCAATGAGATCACGCTTGCCTGCCTTCTTACACCCCGATCCACAGTCCCTGCAGAGCTGAGACCCGTGGAGGCGACCGGAAGCATGGGGCACGCCATCTTGAAAGACCTCAAGACGCTGACTGTGCAGCCCACGAGTGACCCTCGAAGCTGTACACCGGGGTTTGAGAAGCCCCAGCCCTGAGCCACTTTTGCACCGAAGCTCACCCCTCTACACTTGACGAGTGCTGCATGGGGCCCTTCTGCTTTCTTTGGCTCAACGCGTTGGCCCAGTCACTTGCCAGCTGGCTTGTGGCCCCTGTGCCAGCGAAAACCTAAATTCGACTTGTGATTCTGGTTGCTCAAGACTTGCACCCACTCCTCTGAAAAGGAGCACCCGTTCTGACCCTCCTGGTCCGAGTGAGAAGCAATCTTCCAATCCCGCGTGGATTGCTCTTACCAAGTGTTGTTTGCTCTGACTTTGAAGCCGACAGCGCCGACGGTGAGAGCCTGCGTGGGACAGCTCGTGATCCGCTCCTAGATGTCGCAGATGCCCCAGAGCCCACGTGGCAGCAGAGAGAAGTTCCTCAACAACCACCTGATTGCGCCCGACATTGCCTGGTTCCATCCTGGTTCCACCCTGGTCACTGCTGAGTGACCCAGACTCTGTCCCCTCTGCTTTCAGGTACTTTACAACTCTGATCCACCCTTGGATCACACCAGACACTTCTCCTTCCCATCACCTGCAGCATCTTCAGCTTCAAGCACCAACAACCTGCATGACGAAACCCGACGCCACTTCGACCCTATGCACCTGCTTCCTGTGGGTGAGGTAACTCAGCAACGCCGGTGTTCCCACACTGGTACACACCTCTAGGGTCTGTGTCTAAAGTTTTGTCCCTCTTGATTCAGCGGAAGTATCCTTAAACTCTATTTGTGTAACTTTTACGCACCATTGACTTTGCATTGGTGCATGCGTGTGCTTTAAGCGCTGCACCCGAATCCCGCGGGCTTTACCCGACTTCAGCATTGCTAGTCCCGACTGCTCCCAGCGATTCCCTAGGCCCTAGGCCTAACCACTGTTCGATTGGTATCTCTTATACCACTTTCTTAATATATGGTTTGAGTGGCCACCCGCCCTCATCCATAATTGTGCAACTTTCATATGTTATACTGTGCTTTTGATTTAACGCTTGTGCCCCTTTGCTCATAAAGAATACTGGGGATTAATTTAGTAATAAACACATATATTTTTATAATATATACTTGTGTGGTGTCCTTTCATTTGATATTACAGGATTGTGATTGGTAAAACAGCTCGCTTAACACGACCTCTTGAGTTTAGCCTTTAAGGCTGCTTAGTCCATGCTACCACTAGGATAGCTTGTCTATAAGGTTGACTTACAACCAGACAACATAAGGGATTGTTTGGACTGATACAAGGTGGTTCCAGAATTGGAAACATCATATATCAGGCTAGCTTCTCACATTGGTGTGCAGCGGTGCGGATTTGAGCTTGCTGTTGTTTTTTCATTGCAATATTTTTATCAAATTGAAAGATCACATAAAGTACCCTAGGTACATATAAATCAAAAGCTTAGCATATTTAAGTTCTACTGAACTTAGTAGTTGTAGATTAAAGGGATTAGCACACCCTGACTACAACTCACTAGCAAGGTACAGTAGGAAAACACTTAGTGTAGGTAAGTACACCACTTGCACCTCACTAGCAGTCATGTCTGGCACAGGAGGAGCTTCAGGCTCTTCACCTGTGAGGGTTGACCTTACCAAGGAAACCTCCAGCTATGACAAACTTAGCCATAAAGACTTGAGTGCCTTATGCATTGCAAGAGGGCTAAAAAGGGGTCACAACCCCACCATTCCTTCCCTGATAGCCATCCTGGAAAAGGATGACTTAGATAAGGCGAGTACAGTTCCCTTAGATGCAGGAGATGGAGTGAACACCCCTGAGAATGAGAAAACTCTAGAGGAGGAAGAAGAAGAGGAAGAAGAGGAGGAAGACTCAGAAGTAGATTAGTCTGATCAGAATCAGAGGGGTAACCTGGTTGTAGTTGCTAACCTTAACCAGGCCAACTTAGACCTACATGGGAATGGAGAGGGCCAGCACCTCCCCAGATCCTATACCATAGTACCTTCAGGCAATAGAAGGCTGAGATCTCCCTCAGGGGACTCTCATATTTCTAGTGTCTCCAGGGAATCTCAAAGGGGAATGACTTCCCCCCAGAGAAAAGAGCATAGGGCCAGAATGAGGGCTGTCCAACTCCAGATAGAGAGGGAAGAGATAGCCTTGGCTCAAGCTAAACTTGCTTTAGCAAGAGAACAGAAGTTGTGTGGATTAGATTCCACTGGTGGCAGCAATATTCCTAGAGAGAAAGACAGGGGCTATGACAATAGAAACCTGACAAGAATTGTGCCCCCCTACACGGAAGGGGATGACATCCACAAATGGATAGACGTCAATAAAGATGTCACTAAGAACTGGTCGTTCTTACAGTGCTCGCAGGAGTTCTATTACTAATCAAAACAAAGCAAGCGGGGCTTTCCCAGGTTGCTGGGGGTTTGGTATGTCGAAAGAACTCGGTGTGCTCTCTAGGAATCTAAGGAAGTGGCTTCTGCTGTGTCATGGACTGCAGAGGCGAGTTACTGAAATATGGCTCTGATTATTATGCCATTATAGGGATATGTATTGATTATAGCCGTATAGGGGCATAAGGTCACAATATTGATCGGGTTCCTAGATAAAACACATCAAAGTGACTCAAGGCCTGAAATGTGGTGTTGCATTTGTCATGCATGCAGGGGCAGTGTGTTCTGGCAGAGGCCTGATGGGTGGCCATGTACTCCATACATGCCACAGTGCTGGCTGCATTGTGAACATGGAACTGCACCTGACTGTTTTGGCCAGACTGAGAGCACAAATGAATAGACATCGTGCACTTAAGTAGGCATATCACTGATTCCTGGGACAGATCCAAAGTAGAGCAGTCCTAATCACCATCCTACAAAACAAGGAAACATAGCACCACTATATAGATCAATCACCATCATGGAATTTGTTTCACCGTCTACCAATTGTAAACATTATAGGCCCAATGCTCCTGCTACATTAAATAGTAACTGTCAATGGGTGTCCTGCGCCCACCGGTGCTGCACCTGTGCACCACATTTTCATGGGCATCCTCCACTACACATCACTGCTTCCACTTAAATGGACATCCACACAGTGGTGCGATGTGATGCACCCTCACAAAGTTGGTTAATCTGCCAGCATGAGACACAGCTAGGTGTACTGAAAGAGTCTTGGTACAGCATTCACTGCCAAGACAGCTGGGCAATTACATGAAGGAGATGCAACATGCACCCCTAATGTGTGTTGTTTGAGTGCCAGTGCAACTTGAGTGCTAATCATCTCAGGGTCAACACCCTCCACAGCGTATGGCCAGTGTCCCACCCTGTTGGACAGGATGCAGATATGCGTAGGCCACCATTGCCAATCTGTTTGGTGCAGCACAATGTACTGTTGCAGCATGGTATGCAATGTGTTTATCCCTAGGTATTCACTCCAGACAACAGGTAACATCCACAAAAACAACACCATGGTAGGGTGTTCATCAATGGCTCACAGCACATCCCAGCAACAACACTGCACCACAGCATCCCATGTTGGATTAAAAATGGCAGACCAGCGTTGCCACCCTGAGTTGTGAAATTATCAGTGCCTACAATGTTTGGAATGCCATTGTGTAGTAAGAGTGTACAATGAGATGACATGCACACTGGTATTGCTCATCAAAGAGCATGTACTCAGTAGTGTAGACCAGATAGCTTCTTTTGACTTTGTGTCTGTATGGCCATGGCATTTGGGGGATCTGTGGGAACTGTTGCTCAGTGAGGTGTTGGGGCCTGGGTAGTCCATTCAGCACGATAACCAATGTCCGTTAACTAGTCATCATTGTAGGTTGACTCCTACGATCATTCACAAAATGGGTTTGCCAGAAGAAATAGTGTTGAATAATGTCATCCAATTCGTTGCAAATGTGTATTGTTTTTCAGTCATTGCTTGACTACAATGTAATGACCAATGTTTACAAAACAGTGTGTCTGTCACTCTTAATTGCAGACAACTGTAAACCCTGTCATGTCAGAAAATAATCTGAGAACATCACAAACAGTGTGTCCTTTGCCAGTGATAGGCTGGCACCCACCAAACTTCAGATAAATTGGGTGTGTCGTACTTTGAGTGAGTACCTGTACCCATGGGCCGTAATGTACACAAATTGTACAATGACACATCTCATTAGGTTGTTTTCAAAGGAGCCGAACACCCTGTAATCACACACCAATTTACAATTGCAGTGTTGGCCAAAAAGTGCACACGTCATGGCTCTTACTAAACATTTCTAAAATTAAACCTGCCAACATGATTAACAGATTTGCTAATTGTTTTACAGTGGATGCTGCATCAACTTCACAACAACTGGATGACAACAATGTTTTGGATGATATGGATGAAAACCCTCCCACCATTGGCACTGACACACTCGAGGCGTAAAGAACCACCATACGGTCACCTACACCCCCTCCAGAGTGTGGCAACGTTGGGGTTGATGCTCAAGTCGAAACCCAACCACCGCCACCACCTGTACCTTCCTCAACAAACATGAGTAATGAGTGGGAGAACACCCAGCGTGACTTCCAAAGAACTGCTGTAACTGTACAGCGGAAACTCCTCAGTGAGGTACATGTGGCATTGCCGAGTATCGCTGGCATCCTGCGAGCCATACTACAAAGCATCAATCCAGATTTGGCAAACATCGCCACTGACGAAGCCACCTCCACCCAAACACCGGGAGTAGATCAATCTCTGGAAAACATTTCCAATATCATGAGTGAGAGGCATGTCCAAATGCCACCACATAATTCCACCAGGGATATAGCCCAGCACCTCAAAGATATTGCTAACCTAATGAGAGACATGCAGCAACGGCAAGACCTCTTCCTGTCAGCCATGACAGCCTTTCATGCAGACTTGCTGACCGTCATCAAAACCCAGCAAATAACGCAGAATGACCAAAGGGCTAACTTCAACTCGACGGAACATGTGTGCCCTCAAACATCCTCTGCCTCTGCTGGTGGTAGCAGTAGCAGAACATGCCCTGCACCTACTGAAGGAAGTGAAGACTCTGAGGATGAGTTTTCTATAAAAATACAAAGGAAGACTGGTCAGTAAATTACATTTTCACACAGGTGTCATTGAACAACACACTAAAAATTTCACCGAGGAGAACAATGTCTGACATCCAAGACCTGTCTTAAAAAATGTGTCACACTACAAAATTATTGGCATGAAACACTGAACTGATACACATTGTGAAAATAACAATGTATAAATCACAATGACATTCCTGAAATAAAATATCATGGTACTAACACAGTCAAACTTGTGAACGAGTTCTTCCTCACCACCTGTGTGTCTATAACAATGTACACTTGTGTCATGTTTGTAACATTCAACAATAGCACTGGGTACACTGTCTTCTGTGAAATGTAGACACACGTGGAAGAGAGGCTAAGTACTTGGTCAAGGTTGGTCAGTATGAAAAGAATCTGCTAATGTGAAAGTATATGGTGACATATTTTGACAAAAAATGACAGTTTCTTAGGAATCTACAGCAGTGCATCGCAACAACTCCTTTTCAAACACATACATGACCACATATTCAATTACATGTTGCATTCCTGTGCTCTACCCTGTGCTTGTGCTTCAACATCTGTCATGCGCCTGTGTAGGCACCATTTCGGCACTCCTCAGGGAAGCCTGAGTCATTGATGGAATAATAGTTGTACATGAATGGTCCCCATCCCCACACAAGAAGTGTCACAACTGGCTGTTCTCCAAACCAAAACATGCTGTACACTGTAGCACAACCTCTCACCCACTGAAACGTGTAGTAGGCAAAGTTTATCAATGTGCCACTCTCTGTAACCCCTAGTCTGCTGTAGCATGCTGATGCATTAGCAGGATGAAGATTTTTTGTAAAGCTTGCTATCTGTCTACTGTCTGGGTTCAGAGGAGTCAACACACACAGTAACTCACATGGAATGATACATTCACAAATACAACGTTGCAAAGAAAATGCGGGACTGACAAGGGCAGCATTGGATGAGGGATGTATGTTGGCGGTGGTCCCAGTGGATATCTGTGCTGTGTATGACACGTTCTTCAAAAACATTACACTGCCAAAGTTGGACTAGGCAGGCATAGCGGACATTGCACTGGACTGGTCCAACTGTTTATTTCCTGACACGACCTTTCATGTAATGGACACACTCTTCCACCTCTATGTTTCCCACTAATAAACAGGTTGTGTAACAGGGTGCAATTCTGAGAACAACATCATTAAATTCATATGGAAAAACATTAGCTACAATGTCTATGATGTGATGGCAGAAAGTACTATCACATGCAGTTGGTAGTTGCACTCTGAAATCACTGGGTGCAGGATGCACTTAAGCTCAGGATTAATTTTGCGGCTGCTGCTGGGTGGGTGACTGCCAACTGCACCAGCTCAATGCTAGCAAGTCTAAGGTGTTTTTGGTGGTTAAACTTTTTGAGCCGTGGATTGAATGCTGATGGCCTCCATCTCTTGGTAATGACCCCACACAGAAATGTGGTGTTAAAGACCTTGGGATTTCTATCAAAACTCGCCTCTCCTTTTCCATGCACAACTGAAGAACATGCTAAGAATATGTCTTGGGATACTACATGGCCTCACACAGCTGTTTGGTTTTCCTTGTCAAGCTATCCATCAGTCAGGTTTTATTCCAGGACTCTCTTTTATTCAGACTGTATTATGGCACCTTGCTGCAGCTGGGGGCAAAGAAGTCTGTGATTGTGAGCACCCAGAGGGTCTCTTACGCAGCTGATACAAGTCCTCTTGGTCTCCCTATAACCTCCTCAAATACCAGTGCCAGGTGTCTGCTTTAGTGGCTACCGGTGGCCAGGTGTGCGAAGTGCCAATTTCTATGTCTAAGTTTAAGGTCTACAATTCATCCTCTCCTACTATCCTGACCAACATGCTTTCGCAATACACCACCACATGCCAACTTTGCTCAATAGGTCAACAGCTGACCATTTTCAACTGGGTAAGGATGTGCTCAGCTGGTGGCCGTTCCTTCAGCACACTAGCAGCCAAACTATCAAACACATTTTAGACACACAAATGTATCATTGATACATCTTTTATTTTTTTTTGTAAGGCATTCAAGATCCACCTTTTATCTCAATTAATGGGCTCATTCTGTGACATGCCTCCTGGTCTGTGTGCAATCAGTGCTGGTACATGCCATTACTGGTGCTGCTGTGCTCAGTAAGAGTATACACAAAACCTAACATGTCAAAGTACACGCTTGACGGCTTGGTGAGTGTTAGTCAAAACGGTGGAGAGAAAAGCATGGACAGTGTGCACCACAAATCACATACTGGATGCACAATTAGATTGAGGATCTGCACATCCAACAATTATGACCTTGTATCTGAATATATCAATATGAATCATATGCCTTAACAAATGAAACATAACAGCAAACAAGATGTGCTGAAGTTGTCATCTTGACATATCATACACCAGCACTGTGCCTTGTAGGGGGGCGTGGCTTGGAGCAGCGGATGGAAGCCGCCTAACTCGTGAGCTCGGCAACTGAGCACGCCATTATCCTGTAACAATGGCACCCCGGACCCCCTGACCCACTCAGGTGGTAGGCGAAGGGGTTGTCACCACTCAACGCTGCTCTGGTGGAGTGCTCTATCCGACGGCCCTGCTGAAGCACCCAGCGGATGGCGGACCGGGAAGTAGTGGGAGCCCCAACACGGATACACTACCGCCAGAGAAGGGGGAATGAAGAGCGGACCCCCCCGACCTCAAAACTACCCTGAGCAGATGCGGAACCAGAGACGTGGGGCCTGGAACGGGAAGCAACAAGGCAAAAAGTGCGGCGCCTGGCGGGCGGTCCTATATGGGCGCTGCCTTGCTATTCAACTTGTGCAAATAAAACACTGCAGCGCCCTGAGCCTGTGAACCATCTGAGCCTGGGAGCCTGTGAACCAGTGAGCCCGTTAGCCCGTAGGCCCCCGAAATTTGGCTGAAGCCCTCGCACAGATCGAAGAGCAAAGAGCCCCGGAGCTCTGGTGCCAGTGCCGAAGTTGCCGTGAGACACGGCTCTTGAGAGTGGACTTGTAGGATTATGCTGGCCGCATTTTGAGGCTGAAACTAAGCCAGCCCGGACGTGTGGCGGACAGGACGGGGCTGAAGTGGAGTAGCGGAGACCAGGAAAGTCGCTCGACTCACCCACACCCCGACCCCCGCGCCTACCGGCGCCCGCACTCCACAACGCCCGATGTCCGTGGGAGCTCTCCCATCTGAGGAACTGAAACCAAGAGCAGAAGTGCGACGGCGATGGAGCGGTGAGCGGCGGTGGCACGCTGAAACGGAGACCATAAGGAACCTCCGCTGCGGTGACTGCTGGCGGTGCTCCTGGGCCTGATACAGGTGCGGATCGTAGAGAAGGCCTGGAAGCGGTAAGCGGAGAACCAGTTTGAGGACCGGAGAACACTGGCGCCTCTGAGGGGGTGGAAAAACAAATGAATAACAAACACTAAACAAAAGACAGATTACACTAGCGAGAAATTAACCCTAGGAGGCCCGGTCACATTGGAGGGCTGTCGGCTACTACCCTGAGACTGCGGACCAGCTCTGATTGCCGGTTGATGGCGATGTAGCTGAGCTTCACCCCACTGCACAATACTGAATAACTAGAGGCTGACTGCTGGACATTGCTCTCTCCCCTTGGCGGAGCTGTGCGACGAGGTGGCATACAGGAGCTGTCAATTCCCCCTCAAAAATGTAACTGCAGAGCTAAGTGACGCCCCCACATACCCTGGCCTAATAAACTTGCTGCCCTGGCGATTGACAGAGGTGAGAACACTCCCGGGAAATCCGCTCAGTGGTCCATGGAAAACCACACAAAGGAGGCACCGGATGTGTGCAGGGGGAGATTGTCGGCACTGGCAACGCGGTAGAGTCGAGGACTGGAGAGCCCAGAAAACACGCTTGCACAGCACTGGATTAAGTTCTGATAGGGGGAAAGAGAAACACCGGCCTGGCTATTGTAGGGAGTTCGAGTGCGCCCCTTATTGGTGTGGGACCCTAGAAACCCTCCGGACTAGACGTGAGAGGGGGGGTTTGCCTTTGCAATGACCCACCATGGGGAAACCTAAAGGCAAGAAAGAGGGAACTCAACAGCAGTCGGACACTGAACTTCCGGGTCACGGCGAACAAGAGGAACAGGACCATCCACGCGACCCGCATCTACAGCAGCAGCTGGACAAGATTTTGTGGGCGATAGTGGACACCAAGGCGGCGCTACAGCAGGATATATCGCAGGTAGCCACGGGCCTGGGTCTCTTGCGAGTGGACTATAGTAAACTTGCGGATAGAGTTGCAACGTTGGAGGGTACGCTTCAGACCATGGGACCGATGAAAACTGCCCTCAAGGCCACCATTTCTGATGTGCTGGACCGAGTTAGAGCGCTGGAGAAAAGGGCGGAGGAGGCAGAAGGGCGCAATTGCCGGAACAATATTCGCATAGTAGGGCTACCCTAAAAAACGGAGGGGGATGAAGTACCCGGAGGACTGGCTCAAGATGGTGGTGGCTCCTGAGGGCCTATCGACCTTCTATACGCTTGAGAGAGCCCACAGGGTGCCCGCTAGACCACCCCAACAGGGGCGACCCCCACGACCGTTGGTGGCGAGACTATCACACTATCGCAACAGAGACCTCCTGCTTCAGAGAGCGCGCATGAATGGTCCCTACCAGGTGGGAAACAGCAAGGTAAACATATCCCCGGACTACACCTATGAAACCCAACTGCGCCGGTCCTCCTTTCTAGCTATCAAGAGAGAACTGGGGGAGGAAGGACTCCAATATTCGCTGCTATCACCAGCCAGACTGCGGGTCATTGTGGATGGTTCTTCCAACTTCTACGATACACACGGAGGAGGCCTGTACATGGTTAGACCTATACAGGGCAGGAAAGGATGGCATGGGGCAAAGTGCACGGGTCCCCACGGATCTTCTGCATTGAAGGAGATCAAGGAGGCTCCGAGCTTAAAGGGACCACTGTCGCAGGAAGCAGAGGCGGAACGGCGAGATGCCCTTGATGCAGTGATAGCGCTGTTGAGTTTGCAAGGACAACAGTCTCCCGAACGAGCAGACTCCGAAATAGACAAAGATGGTTCAGACGGAGAGTGCACACCTGCCGAAGGTCACGCCGGCAACAGCAGACGGGATGCTAGATGTCAAGCTGGTATAAATTGGTTGCCTCGGAAACACCATACATATGAAACTTAGTCCTTAACTCCCCCTCACCGGTTCACTCCGTCCCACGATATGTATACTGGTAACGAGAAGTGATACCCGTGTGGGGAAAGCAGGGAAACAAAACAAGGAAAGGCGGGGAAACACAAGGTCTTTGTACACAGTAGAGAAGATAGTCTGCTCAGGGGACAGGGAGGCTTCTGTTAACCGTCTCCTAAAAGACAAAGAATAGAGGTTAATACCAATCTTTATAGCGCTACTGATTATATGAAGGGGAATGATGTATGGGACTGCCTGTTCGTATGCTGGATGTAAAGATGTGTTTGGATATCACCACTGTCCTGTTCACTCCACAGAAGGTAAGAGGGAAAGAATGCTGGGGACACCCTGTAAGATAAGGTAATATTTCACTCTAGTGCCTATTGTTTGTAAGGGTTCATAGAACTAGAGGGACATATGGTTACCTAAATGAGGTATCACTTAATGAGGTAAACTGTTCTCCTGTTAACTCCACAGAAGAGAAGAGAGGGCGATGATGCTGTGTACTCCCTACAACAGAACATGTGAATGACTCACTTTAGTTACACCACTATAACCATGTCTCTCCATATATATATATATATATATATATATATATATATATAGCCTATTACCTGTGTTAGGGAATACAGGAACGTATAAGGTATCGTGGGTCTTATCTACATAATGAGCCCATGAACACAAACAAAAGAAACAAAGAGGAACTGTTCGTTCACAGTACTAACTTTCCTGTTTTGTATGAAACTTTTAAAGGGCCAATCACTAGAAACAAATGAGTCCTCACAAAGGACACTCGGAACGAAAAAGCCAACCTCTAGAGCCAGAAACAAAGAACAAATACCTGCACCAAGACTCTCGGGCAGGAATACCTGAATTAGCCTGAAAGCGAGATCTGCAGGGAACTGGAACCGCCGATAGACAAACCCGACGAGACCCGCTAACGCCACCACCGTGACCCGAAAGAACTGCTGCTAGAACCCGGAAGGAACGCGAAGCGTTCTGTAAAACGCGAGGAAGGGTTTTATACAATTTACACGCATGCGCTAACCTCCGCGCATGCGTGATGATTTTCTCCGCATTTTGCCAACCATTTATCGGGAGAGACGCCAACCAGGTACTTGCCGTTCGTGTAGGCGCCGTTCGTGCAGGTGCCATTCGTGCAGGCACGACAGTACACCCCTCCTAACCCCCTCCTACCGGCTTGGGTTTTCCAGGGTACCTTCTGTGAAACATACGCAACAGCCGCGGCGCATGTATATGGCTAGCAGGCTCCCAACTTCGCTCCTCAACACCATAACCCTTCCACTGAATCAGGTACTGCAATCTGCCCCTACTTCTCCGGGAATCAATAATAGCCTCCACCTCGTATTCTTCCTCAGAATCCACAACAACAGGATTGGGGGTCAATGGAAGACGCGTACCAGGTGCAACAGGTTTAAGGAGCGATACATGAAAAACAGGGTGGGCTTTCATGGATGGAGGAAGTTCAAGCTTCATGGCCACAGGGTTTACTATCTTGGACACAGGAAAGGGACCTATGTATTTGGGTTGGAATTTACAAGCCCCTCTCAATGCTATGTGTTTGGTTGACAGCCATACTTTGTCCCCTATTTGATACGTGGGTTCAGGTGTTCGGTGTGTGTCCGCCCCTTTCTTGTACTGAGTTTTGGCTGTATCAAGATTATCGTGAATTGAATTGTGTACCACTTGTAAATGTTGGACTAATGTCGACACTGCTGGGGTGTCACAAGAGGTTGAAAGGGGTATAGGCAACACCCGGGGATGGAAACCATGAGAACCATAAAAAGGAGTGAACAAAGTAGAGAAGTGATGACTGTTATTGTAAGACAATTCTGCCAACCAAATTATCTCATCCCAATCTCTACTAGACTGGAGACATTGGCATCTCACAAATTGCTCAAGGCTTTGGTTAACACGATCGGTTTGTCCATCCGTCTGTGGATGGTGGCTCGATGATAAACGAACTTCTACCTGTAGCAACTTGCACAATTGTCTCCAGAATCTAGATATGAATTGTGTACCTCTATCTGTGATCAAAACAAAGGGAATGCCATGTAATCTGACAATGTGTTGCAAAAACACTTGTGCTAACTTCATCGACGTAGGGAGACCTGGTAAAGGAATAAAATGTGCAGTTTTGGTGAATGAGTCAACCACCACCAACAGGGTAGTATTTCCATTGTTAGTGCGTGGCAACTCCACAATGAAGTCCATAGACACAGTGTGCCATGGACCCGGGGGCGTAGGAATAGGGCAAAGAAGACCTACTGGTTTGATGTGTGAGTCCTTGTGCACAGAT
Source organism: Lissotriton vulgaris (assembly GCF_964263255.1). Lineage (NCBI taxonomy): Eukaryota > Metazoa > Chordata > Amphibia > Caudata > Salamandridae > Lissotriton > Lissotriton vulgaris. The sequence continues at coordinate 1,131,349,869 of NC_141685.1, read as the reverse complement.
ATGGCACGTTTTAACATAATCTTGAACATCTTGTGACAGGTTAGGCCACCAACAATAACGTTTCACCATTTCTATAGTCCTTTTGTACCCTGGATGACCGGCTATTCCCTGAGTATGACACCAATGTAACACCTTCTGTCGCAGTTGATTGGTGGGAATATACAAACTCCCCTGTACATAATACATCCCTTGTCTACACTGGGTGTCTTGAGATTTAAGATATTCAAGGGTAATAGGAGACTGTTGGGCTTCCTTGACTTCATGCATGAACCTTTCTTCAACCGAGAGTACCCCTATTATCTTGCTGGTATCTAAGGTGTTAGGTGGATCTTCTGATAATGGAGGAGAATCAAAACCAATGGGAGAAAGGGCATCTGCCTTCCCATTCTTTCTACCAGCCCTGAAGTGAATCTCAAAGTCAAACCCACTAAAGAATTGGGTCCATCTTAGTTGCCTCATGGATAACGCCTTGGTAGTCTTAAGGTATTGCAGGTTTCTATGATCTGTGATGATAGTGACTGTGTATCTCGTACCCAACAAATACGGCCTCCATTCTTCTAGTACCTTCTTGTGAGGTGGCGTCCCTGCGGCCCCACGATGGGGGCCGCCCTCCCCCGCACATACCTCCTTCGTATCCACCGGGACTACGACCTCGCAAACCAAACCCCATGGCGAAGAATGGACTCGGAAAACTAGCCATAACCCACGGATCCCCGCCCTTCTTTCTCCCGCAGGGACCAACCAGAACAACGAGTCCCGAGGAAGCATATCCCTCCTACCCCGGAAGTCCCGCCCCAGAGGCAGCGCCAGCACAGGATAAAACCGAGTCTCGAGAAGAGAACCCCGTTGGAGCATCGTGGCAGGAGACTCGGACTGGAGGTGGAGAAGGAGAGCAGACGTGTGACGAAGAGGTGTGGACCAAAGAGTGGTGGAGTCCTCAGGAGGTGGCTGAAGAGCGGCCGTAACTCACTTGGAGAGTTACGGCGGACCGGGTGAGTGTCTTAAGCCTTCCTTTCCCCTGCTCATTAGGAGTTCCTGTAAAGCCCCTGTAAATACTTCTTCCCCCCCTCTGTAGCATCACGTACCCTGCACTGTAGCATAAGTGTATAGCACCCTCACAGCATAACGCCGACCGTTTCCCCATCCTCACACGTCCTGTCCCGACACCCTTTCTATCATCCGACCGGTGTTCCTACCTCCCCTTTCCTCCCTCTCCTCACGATCTCTTTTCTTTCCCCGCCCCCTCACTGCCCGGGTGACGGTGTTCGGTATCTAGCGCCTGACAACCAGGATAAGACTAACGGTCCTTTGTTTTTCTCTCTCTTACTGCCCTCCGTGGACCTCCCCTACATCGGAGCCGTCGTTGGAGTATCCGAGGACCCGGACCACAACCCAACGCCCGGAGCGGACTGCAACCCTGGACCCTTCCTTGTTTTCCCTTTTGTTGTGACATTTCTATCTGCCTACGTGTACAATAAACATCCAGTATAGCCCACTATATACGGCCTCCTCGCCTGCTTTTCCGGCCCGCAGCACACCCTCCCTCACACTTCTTTATTGCAAGTAGTTCTCTTTCCCCACGGCATAATTGATTTCAGGAGCTGTAAGCTTGTGAGAATAAAAAGCCACTGGATGTAATTCTCCTGTTTCGGGGTGGACTTGTGATAGCACACCTCCCACTGCTACTTGTGATGCATCCACTTTAACTATGAAGGGGCTCTGTTGATCAGGATGTCGGAGTATCGGAGCACTTGTGAAGGCTTCTTTCAAGGTGTTAAAGGCCTTTTCCGCTTCAGAAGACCACACAAACGGGGAGCCTTTCCGTAATAGTCTGGTAATAGGAGTCACAATCTCAGAGAAGTGGCTGATAAAGCGTCTATAGAAATTAGCGAATCCTATAAATTGCTGCACTTCCTTAACTGTCTTAGGGGATGGCCATTGTACCACTGCCTGAACCTTATGGGGATCCATCTCCAGCCCGTGTGATGATACCACGTATCCCAAAAACTTTACCTGGGACCGATGGAAAAAACACTTGTCTAACTTACAGAATAAAAGATTATCTCTTAGTTTCTGTAAAACAGATTGCACATGAATGACGTGTTCATCCAAGGTGGCAGAATAAATTAGTAAATCGTCAATATAGGCGTTTACACACTTGTCCAATAGGTCCTTTAATACATCATCGATGAAGTATTGAAAAGCTGAGGGTGCATTGCACAAGCCGAAGGGCATCACAAGATACTCAAATAATCCAAACTTTGTGCAGAACGCCGTCTTCCACTCATCGCCTTCCCTTACTCTTACCAAGTGGTACGCTCCTCGTAGATCTAACTTCGTGAAGTATTTGGCAGTTTTCACTTCATCGAGCAGGGAAGAGATGAGTGGCAGAGGGTATCTATTCTTAATGGTAACCGCATTAAGGGAGCGATAATCAATACAGCATCGCAATCCCCCTTCCCGCTTCGGGATGAAGAAGAGAGCCGATGAGGCTGGGGACCTAGAAACTCGAATGAACCCGAGGTCCAGCATTTTATCCAAGTATTCTCTCAGATACACATTTTCTTTTTCCGTCAAAGCGTAGACACGACTAGTTGGTATGCGAGCCCCTGCCTGAAAATCGATACGGCAGTCATATACCCTATGAGGGGGTAGACATGTAGCTTCCTTAGCATCAAATATCGACTGAAACATCAGATACTCTTCAGGTAAAGCGGAATCTGGTTCATCTGCGTTAAGATTCCTGATAGTGGAAGTCAAAACGGGTTTGTCTTGGGCTTGATTAGGATCCTTGATACTGACCCTTTTCTGCTTGATGTCCCTTTCCTGTACGTCCATAATAACCAAGTGTTCTGTACATGATAAGGAGTCAAAGTGCACTGTACCTTCCTGCCAATGAATCGACGGGTTATGTAACCTCAACCATGGAAGACCTAAAACTACAGGAAATTGAGGAGACAGAATAAGGTCAAACTGAATGGACTCTTTATGGAGTTCCGCTAATGTCATGATAATGGTGTCGGTAGCATGTGTGATAGGACCTGATTTTAAGGAGCTCCCGTCTATGGTGAATACTTCCTCTACTATGTCCTTGTGACTTATAGTAAGATCTAATCTTTGAGCCCAGTGTAAGTCCATAAAATTCCCCGACGCACCAGAGTCAATCATAATGGGTATCTCTGTTTGATGCTGTTCCCATTGCAATAGAGAAGGTACAAAAAAATGGCCTTGAGTATGAGAGAGGGAGGAGACTATAAATCCGGAATGACCCGATGCCTCAGTCTCTTTTGGCTTCGGGTCCTCTAGTTTTCCGACTTCCTACTTTGTCTGGGTTTGATAGGGCAATCTCTTAAAAAATGCCCGGCTTTGCCACAATATAAACACAATTTCTGGTCCCTTCTTCTCTGTTTTTCAGTTTCGCTTAACGGACCTTTCACACTCCCAATTTGCATGGGTTCTGTACTGTCAGAATTGGGTACAGACCCAGACTCTGATTCAGTTTTCCTTTCCCTATAGAAGGTTCTGTGAAAATCAAACTTTGTCTTATCTTTCCTCCTTTCTCCCAGTCTGTGATCTAATTTTACAACTAAATCAATTAATTCAGGACAAGAATCAGGGGGATCCACAACATGAGCCAAAGCATCTTTTAACTCTTCACGCAACCCTTTATAAAATAAAGCGCTGCGTTTTTCCCTAGGCCAGTCAGCTTCAGCCACTAGTCTGTTAAAGGTGGCAATATATGTAGGTAGAACTTTTGTACCTTGTCGTAAGTTAAGCAATTCAGTATCCGCTGCATGGGTGAATGTATGTTTATCAAACAGCTTTCGCAGTTCGCTCTTAAATGTTTCATAATCCAATAATAATGGATCATTCCTTTCAATTAGTGGGATGGCCCAATTGGCGGCCGAACCCCCTAGATAAGAAATCATAAAGGCGACCTTAGCCTGATCTGTAGGAAAACATGTTGCCTTACACATGAAGTGCAGTTGGCATTGGCTGATGAACGCAGCACATTTCGCAGGTTCTCCTGTAAATCGTTCAGGGGGGGCTAAAGGTATTGGTGGTGAGGGAGTGACTACTTGTATGACTGGATTCTGCGATCCAGAAGCTCCTCCCACTCCATCTCTATCAAGTCTATCTAGCCGACCTGCTAAGGCTTGAGTTTCTAATTGGAGGTTTCCCATCATGTTGGCTAAATCGCCTAGCGTCACATCCATGGTGTTTGGGTGGCATATCTATAAAGGCTTCGCGTTCTGTCAAGCTGGTATAAATTGGTTGCCTCGGAAACACCATACATATGAAGCTTAGTCCTCAACTCCCCCTCACCGGTTCACTCCGTCCCAAGATATGTATACTGGTAACGAGAAGTGATGCCCGTGTGGGGAAAGCAGGGAAACAAAACAAGGAAAGGCGGGGAAACACAAGGTCTTTGTACACAGTAGAGAAGATAGGCTGCTCAGGGGACAGGGAGGCTTCTGTTAACCGTCTCCTAAAAGACAAAGAATAGAGGTTAATACAAATCTTTATAGCGCTACTGATTATATGAAGGGGAATGATGTATGGGACTACCTGTTCGTATGCTGGATGTAAATATGTGTTTGGATATCACCACTGTCCTGTTCACTCCACAGAAGGTAAAGAGGGAAAGAATGCTGGGGACACCCTGTAAGATAAGGTAATATTTCACTCTAGTGCCTATTGTTTGTAAGGGTTCATAGAACTAGAGGGACATATGGTTACCTAAATGAGGTATCACTTAATGAGGTAAACTGTTTTCCTGTTAACTCCACAGAAGAGAAGAGAGGGCGATGATGCTGTGTACTCCCTACAACACAACATGTGAATGACTCACTTTAGTTACACCACTATAACCATGTCTCTCCATATATATATATATATATATATATATATAGCCTATTACCTGTGTTAGGGTATACAGGAACATATAAGGTATCGTGGGTCTTATCTACATAATGACCCCATGAACACAAACAAAAGAAACAAAGAGGAACTGATCGTTCACAGTACTAACTTTCCTGTTTTGTATGAAACTTTTAAAGGACCAATCACTAGAAACAAATGAGTCCTCACAAAGGACACTCGGAACAAAAAGCCAACCTCTAGAGCCAGAAACAAAGAACAAATACCTGCACCAAGACTCTCGGGCAGGAATACCTGAACTAGCCTGAAAGCGAGATCTGCAGGGAACTGGAACCGCCGATAGACGAACCCGACGAGACCCGCTAACGCCACCACCGTGACCCGGAAGAACTGCTGCTAGAACCCGGAAGGAACGCGAAGCGTTCTGTAAAACGCGAGGAAGGGTTTTATACAATTTACACGCATGCGCTAACCTCCGCGCATGCGTGATGATTTTCTCCGCATTTTGCCAATCATTTATCGGGAGAGACGCCAACCACGTACTTGCCGTTCGTGTAGGCGCCGTTCCTGCAGGTGCCGTTCGTGCAGGCACGACACTAGATGAAGGTTAAGGAAGCTGTGGGGCTGCTAATGGTGCCCCTTCCTGGACTTGCCGGACTCATTACCACAGGTTTGAAATGAGAATGGAGGGCAAGGAGGCAATGGGAGGCGGGGGGGGGGGGAATGGGGGACGTGAGATAAACGAACCTGGAGAGATGGCCGGACTACAGACCTGGTACCGACTTAGGCTCGTGGGTGTGCTGTTGGGGAGAAGGGGGGTGCACGAGGGGCCTGATTGGAGAGGGCTCAGTTGGACAATGCAAATTAGAGGAATAGCGGAGGCTGCCCGTTGGTAACCAGCCCCCCCTCATTGCCCTTAAGGCATGCCTGCAGTGTCTGCTGCTGGGACTTACAGATGTTTGATAGATGTCATCGTTTGGATAGGAAATAGATGGGAGTTATTAGGTCCTGTTCTGAGGAGGGTGGGGGGGGTTGGGACAGTTGAGGGGGAGTTGGGGAGGGACAACCTCCGACGTAGAAACAGAGGAACGATTTCAATTGAGCAGGACGCTATGGGAGAATGGCCGATTCAGCTAATTTGAGATGTATAACGTGGAATGTGAGGGGGCTTCATACTATGACGAGACGACATAAGATTCATGCCTACCTAGTCCGCAGGGGAGTACACATTGCACTACTCTAAGAAACACACTTAACAAAGGCTGAAGGAATAGCGCTGCAGCGTAGGTGGAGGGGCCAAGTGTACAATACCACATACTCTGCGTTTGCTAGGGGAGCACTGATTTGGATTAGAGCGGGGTCCCTTATCAGATGACTAGGCAGACAATCGAACCTGAGGGTAGGTTTGTGGCAATTGAAGGGAAGTTAAGAGGCAGGGACATTGCCTTCTGTAGCATATGTGCACCCAAAGTAGATCAGTTGAGCTTACTAGCGAAGATATCTGGGGCTCTTGCGCATTATCTTGCGAGTCCTCTAGTAATGCGGGGGACTTCAACTCCGTTACGGATGTCTCCCTGGACAGATCACACACCCCCTTGGCCAATTCCCCAGCTCACCACTTGACCAAGGGTAGGCTAGACTGGCAGTCACGCTGGTGGCTGTTAGACGCTTGGCGTGCGCAGCATCCAGGGGACCGAGACTACTCCTATTTCTCTGGCATGCATGAGTTACATGTAAGATTGAATGCAGTGCTCTGCTCCCCAGCAGTACTGCCAGTTATTGTGCGGACTGAATATCTAACCAGAACGATATCTGATCATAACCCCCTGTTGGTTACCATGAACTGGATGGCTGGAGTCTCGTGCGTTCCTACTTGGAAATTGCGCCACGAAACGTTAGATGACCCACTTTTCCATGCCGTGCTGGAAGAGGGGATTACACAGTCTTTTGCGGAAAATGCTGGCACGACTGTGATGAGAGCAACAGAATGGGATGCCTTTAAGGTGGTCATCAGAGGGTTCTGTATAGGGAGACATGCGGGAATACGGAAAGTACTCCTAAGTGATCTGGACAAAGCTGAAGCTGGGCTACGTGAAGTAGAGATAGCAAGGCCTGGTCACCCTGAACTACAGGAATAGGTTAGTGTAGCAAGAGAAGCAGTGGCAGTCGAAGTAGAGCATTTGCGTAGCTTTGAACATAAAGCTTACATGATGAGAGCTCATGCGGAGGGAGACAAGGCGGGGACACTACTGGCCTGGTTGGCCAACCCCACAAAGCGTAGTTCCCCCATCCTAGCTTTAGAAACGGAGAGGGGAGAAATGGCCCATACCCAAAACAAAATTTTGCAATGTGTCGAGCCCTACTATGAAGCACTCTATAAAAGCAAGCTAGCGGTCGGGAACCCTGCCATCGATATGTTCCTGGACGACTTGCAGTTACCGAGATTAGACCAGGAACAGGCGAAAGACTTGGGTAAAGACATAGAGCTCGGAGAAATCCGAGGTGCCATTAAGCGTATGGGCCGCAACAAAAGCCCGGGGCTAGATGGACTGCCCATAGAATTTTATGGGAAATATGTGGACCTATTGGCACTGAGGCTCCAGACAGTCTATAAGGAGGCGAAAGAGTCAGGGCAGCTACCCCAGTCAATGCGAAAAGCACTGGTGATCCCACTGTTGAAGCTAGGGAGAGAGAGAGTTAGAATACGGCCTCTTATAGACCACTGTCGATGTTAAGCAACAACTACAAAATACTGAGCAGCATCCTGGCGACCCGATCACTACAATACATGACCACGCTAGTCCACGAAGACCAAGCTGGCTTCATACCGACACCGAACACGACCGCAAACATTAGTAGATTGGTGCGCTTACTGGAAGAAGATCACCCAGAGGCGCAAAAGCCAAAGATATTGTTGCTATATATCGAGAAAGCTTTTGACAGCTTAGAATGGGGGTATTTATATAAAGTTTAGAGACGCTTTGGCTTGGGAGAGGGCTTTCTCCAATGGACGAAGGTATTGTACACGTCAGCGGTGGCCAGAGTGAGAGTGGGCTCGCTGATCTCATCGCAATACCCAGCGGAACGAGGGATGAGGCAAGGGTGCTCGTTATCCCCGTTATTGTTCGCATTGGCAGTAGAACCCCTCGCGGTTGAGATTCGGACAGGAAACCACTATGGAGGACTGGTGAGCAGGGACGGCAACAATACATATCGCTCTACGCAGACGACCTGCTGCTCTTCCTCAAAGAGGCTGTCAGGGTGATGGCGGGAGTGGAAAGACTGCTCTCGGACTTTGGGGAAGTATCGGGCCTGAGAGTAAATTGATCCAAGACATGTCTGTTCCCGGTAAGGAGGGGAGAGACCCGACTAAACATGGTTCGAGCCCACCTGCTTGAAGTACAAATCTATGCACAAACCTGCCTGCCATCTTGGCCTGGATTTTATATTACAGGGATTGCCATCACATGTAGTCACAGATGGAGCAGCAACATACTAGAATGTAATAATTACATGCACTCCAACATGAACCTGTCTTCATTCAATGTGTCCACTTACTCACACTTACAACATAGTAAATGCTCAACATAAAAGAAGATATTCCAAAGTACGTAAGTTTAAAGTTTTAAATTTCAAAAAATATAAAGTTTTACAAAATGGACTTTCCAGACACACATTGTTAAATATACACACTACAAATATTCTTAATATACATTCTAAAACTATCTACACTAACTAATCTTAACCTAACCTAACTAATCTTAACTAATCTTAACCTAACTAATTTAACTTACTTATCCTTAACTTACTTAGCCTAACCTAAACTATGTTCACGCAGGACAACTAAACATCAGCCCCACCCCCCTTAACACATAAATGTACAATAGACATACACGTACTTATCCTAAACATAAACTACATACTAATCCATTGAAAAAACACATATATATATATTTTTTGTTGTAAATTTTGGTAAAACAGCTTAACACATATAAGAAAACCCACCCACCCTAAATGTAAAGTTAAAAGCCTATAATAAAAAACAGTATAAACATATCTAAAATGAAGACCTAACTAACTGACTAATCTAACTATGTTGACAAATATATACAATACAAAAGCAACAATAAAATAAAACTTAAGTTACAAAAAATATGAATGTCCAAACACTGTTCAAACACCCCTCATATGAGGGTAACAATATTATCTAAGGTTTGCTGCACCTTGTCCGATTTCTGGTCAAAAATATTGATTTTGGACTCTAAAATGTCAATCTGCTTTTGCATGCCCTCAACTACACTTGTAGCCACGCTTGCTGCACTGCTTTGAGCAGATGTGGAGGGTTGGGGGCCAGCAGCTCCACCTGCAGTACTTGTGGCACTAGTAACCACTGGTTGTTGTCCACCTGCTGTACTTTGCTTTGTAGGTGACGCAATGATCCACGTTTTGGCCAACTTCTGCTTCTCGTACTGACGTGAGGTCCAGGGAAACCCCTTTGCCACTGCCAAGATATGGCCATATCTGGCTTTTCAGATGCGGAACCTTTTTTCATCCTCTGCATTCATGTTAACTGTATGAAAAGAGGGAAACATGTGTAAGGCAAGCAGTACATGACGGACATGAACATGACATAAGTATTACATTCAAACGAGTGAATGCAATGTTTCATTACAAGATGGCCAACACTTGTGTGATGACACACTTCAAAATTCTCATGTACCATAAGTAAGCATGGGCGTAAAATCCGTTCCGCTCGCGGATTTTGCGGATTTTCGGTAAATTCGATGAGATTAGATGCGGCGGGCAGCAACAATCTCGCACTCGCGAAATTACAAAATTTGCAATTCTGCACAAGAAATCCACCAGCAAGCAGCATAAACCTTCTGAAAATGATGATTTTTATCAGAATAACTCCTCAGGTTGACATTTGCCTGCACTTTTTTTTGCAAGGAGTCCATTTGGGGGGGGGGGGGGAGGAAGGAAGTGCCCCACAGTCTCCAACTTCCTGTTCCTGTCCAGCAGGCTCCTCCCAGTGCTTTCTTCATGTGCTGGTCACTTTCATTCGGATCTTGACCTGGAAGGATTGCTTTTTGTGGATGCTGCTGGATATTTGGATTTGAGGCCTTTTTGACTTTCTTTGGATCACTTTTGGATTAAAAATTTCACAAGTAAGTTTGTTTGGGGTATTACAGTTGCTGCAACTACAATTTTGGAATTTTCGATTTTTGGGCTGTTGTTGGGGCCTTTTGCCCAGGGGTAGTGAGTGGTGCATGGACTGAGTCTTTCTGTGGGGTCTCTTTAATGTAAACATCATGGAGGGCATGGATGTCATGGGATTGTGCTGATTTTTGAGTGTTTTTCGATTTTTTTGGCTGCTGTTGGAGCCTTTTGCCCTGGGGTAGTGAGTGGTGCATGGGCCTAGTCTTTCTGTGGGGTGTCTTGAATTTAAACATCATTGAGGGCATGGATGGCGTGGGATTGTGCTGATTTTTGTGTGTTTTTCGATATTTTTGGGTGTTGATGGGGACTGGCCATGTGGGTGGGGGCCATTTTGAGTGCTGGTAAAGGCAGGCCCTGGCCATGTGCCTGGGGGCAAGGGGCCATTTTGAATGCAGGCAGTGTTCTCAGGCCTTCACCCATTTTGCCTAGCTTTCATCCATTATGCCCAGGGGTAGTGAGTGGTGCATGGGCCTAGTCTTTCTGTGGGGTGTCTTGAATTTAAACATCATTGAGGGCATGGATGGCATGGGATTGTACTGATTTTTCTGTGTTTTTCGATTTTTTTGGCTGTTGTTGGGGCCTTTTGCCCAGGGCTAGTGAGTGGTGCATGGGCCTAGTCTTTCTGTTGGGTGTCTTGAATTTAAACATCATTGAGGGCATGGATGGCATGGGATTGTGCTGATTTTTCTGTGTTTTTCGATTTTTTTGGCTGCTGTTGGGGCCTTTTGCCCAGGGCTAGTGAGTGGTGCATGGACTGAGTCTTTCTGTGGGGTCTCTTTAATGTAAACATCATGGAGGGCATGGATGGCATTGGATTGTGCAGATTTTTCTGTGTTTTCCGATTTTTTGGGGTGTTGATGGGGGACTGGCCATGTGGGTGGGGCCATTTTGAGTGCTGGTACAGGCAGGCCCTGGCCATGAGCTGGGGGGCAAGGGGGCATTTTGAATGCAGGCAGTGTTCTCAGGCCTGCACCCATTTTGCCTAGCTTTCATCCATTATGCCCAGGGGTAGTGACTAGTGAGTGGTGCATGGGCCTAGTCTTTCTGTGGGGTGTCTTGAATTTAAACATCATTGAGGGCATGGATGGCATGGGATTGTGCTGATTTTTCTGTGTTTTTCTATTTGTTTGGCTGCTGTTGGGGCCCTTTGCACAGGGCTAGTGAGTGGTGCATGGACTGAGTCTTTCTGTGGGGTCTCTTTAATGTAAACATCATGGAGGGCATGGATGGCATTGGATTGTGCTGATTTTTCTGTGTTTTCCGATTTTTTGGGGTGTTGATGGGGGACTGGCCATGTGGGTGGGGCCATTTTGAGTGCTGGTACAGGCAGGCCCTGGCCATGAGCTGGGGGGCAAGGGGGCATTTTGAATGCAGGCAGTGTTCTCAGGCCTGCACCCATTTTGCCTAGCTTTCATCCATTATGCCCAGGGGTAATGACTAGTGAGTGGTGCATGGGCCTAGTCTTTCTGTGGGGTGTCTTGAATTTAAACATCCTTGAGGGCATGGATGGCATGGGATTGTGCTGATTTTTCTGTGTTTTTCGATTTTTCTGGCTGCTGTTGGGGCCTTTTGCCCAGGGCTAGTGAGTGGTGCATGGACTGAGTCTTTCTGTGGGGTCTCTTTAATGTAAACATCATGGATGGCATGGGATTGTGCTGATTTTTGTGTGTTTTTTGATTTTTTTAGCTGCTGTTGTGGACTGGCCATGTGGGTGGGGGCCATTTTGAGTGCTGGAACAGACAGGCCCTGGCCATGTGCTGGGGGCAAGGGGCCATTTTGAAGGCAGGCAGTGTTCTCAGGCCTGCACCCATTTTGCCTAGCTTTCATCCTTTATGCCCAGGGGTAGTGAGTGGTGCATGGGCCTAGTCTTTCTGTGGGGTGTCTTGAGTTTAAACATCATTGAGGGCATGGATGGCATGGGATTGTGCTGATTTTTCTGTGTTTTTCGATTTCTTTGGCTGCTGTTGGGGCCTTTTGCCCAGGGGTAGTGAGTGGTGCATGGGCCTAGTCTTTCTGTGGGGTTTCTTGAAATTAAACATCATTGAGGGCATGGATGGCATGGGATTGTGCTGATTTGTATGTGTTTTTTGACTTTTTGGGGTGTATAACTGAACTGATGTTCCTCTGTCTTCCATTGCTTTTAGGTGCACAAGACTCAAGAGAACCACCAGTGCCAGGAAGAAGTCCTGCAGCGGTGTGTGTGTGCAGCATAACGTCACGCAACGTCACGTCTGGCCACAGACAACTCTGCAACTCGTGCAACTGCGGCCTGCTGTTCTGACCTCTGAAGAAGATGGCCCCAAAAAAAGTTCCCCGTAGCTCCCCTAGCAAGAAAGTTGCCAGTAAGGAGCAGAAGAAGCAAGTTACCAAGGAGACTGGTGTGCCGCCCGCCACATTTTTTGGGAATAAAAAAAAAAGTACGCCTGCAGCAGCAGCGGGATCTGCTGGGGACCAAGCTGGGAGCAGCACCCCCGCTCCATTGGGCTCAGTGCCACCACCACCACGCCAACTTAAGTCTAAGCCCTTGAGTGCTGCAGAGGCAGCCAGTCTACTTGTTCAATCACCATTGACCAGTGATGTTGGCTCATCGCAAGAAAGTAGCAGCAATGACCCTCAATCAACACAGGTTGTTGTAACTCATCTGACGAGTGTTGAACAACCACAGCCGCAACAACAACCACATGTGCAAGTACACGCCCAAGTACATGTGGAAGGAGAGGCAGCGCAAGGAGATGCGCAAGCAGAGGTGCGTGGTGGGGCACAAGTGCCCACATTAGTTGTTCCTCCCGAAGTAGGGGCACATCAGGAAATCGACATTCAAGCCGAGGTATCATTTGAGGTAGCCACTCCTCCTGATCATTCATTGTCTTCCACATCCCTAGCAAGGAAAAGATCAAGGATGGTGTCTACATCTTCTTCAAGCCCACCTCCTTCTGATGATACGGATCAAACTTGGGAACCACCACTGCCGTCTGAGAGTCAGGCACACCATGATCTGACAAAGGTAGTTAAGCATAAAAGGAAGGTCCCCGAAAGTCTCATAGTTATGGAGTGTGATGCTGACGCTGAACAAGAAGTGGCGTATACTCCTGCTGATGAAGACTCTCACGACGCAGTCATCATAGACGTCACTCCAGCCTCAGCGGTCATGCAGCAAACAGACATTTTGACCCTAGCCCGAAAAGCTGCTGAGCGTGATGATGTTGTCGACGAGGAGGCAATGGGAACACCACCATCATTATAGTTAACTAGTACACCACCACCTATAGCTTCCATATTTCTTTCTCGCCAGAAGGGACCTCCATCCACCTCGACCTCAATTAGTGGTGGTGCAAGTGCACAACGTAGTAAAGTTGGGCAACACACATCCTCCACTTCATCTGGCATTAGCAGCATGACCACCACCAGTATCGCCTCCTCCGCCCCCCACAGACATTTCAAGTACCCAGTTTGGGACTTCTTTAGTGTTTGCCCAAAAAGGGAAAACATAGCCATTTGTAGCATTTGTAAGCTTGCAGTTAGTTGTAGTAAGTTTGGTACCAACTATGGTACCGGAGGCCAGAGAGGTCATCTTGAGAGACAGCACACTGTCCAATAGTTTGCACACCTAAAGGAAATCAAGGAAGCCCGAATTGGAAGTCAACAAACTGTATACGTTGATGTTTCATCTGATGATGACGAGGAGGAAGAAGCGTCAAACACTTCACTTACACCCAGTACTCCTGTCAGGAGCACACCCCCTGTGAGCCACACTAAGAGTGTGGGAGAGAGTGAGACACCAATGCGAAAAAGTTCATCATCGAGCGTAACTGGGTCGAAGAAGTCATCATCGTCCCGTAAAATGGTCCAGCCCACCATTAGAACCATGTTGTTTTCAAAAGCGCCATTTGATCGCAACCACCCACTGACGCGTCTAGATAACACTAAGCTGGCTAAAATGCTAGCTCTGGACCTTCTCCCTTTTGTCTTTTGTGGAAGGGGTTGGTTTTCTAGAATTAGTGGCAACGCTCAGCCCTAAATGGAAGGTTCCTAGCCGGTTCTGTTTTGCCAGAGTTGCGGTTCCAGCAATACATGAAGATGTGCTGGAGGTGATTGGGGCAGCTTTGCAGAAGAGTGCTGTTCACACTATACATCTGACAACAGACATGTGGACCAGTGGCGCAGGCACTGATTACATGTGCATCACTGCACACTGGGTCTCTTTTTCAGGGGTTAAAGCAAAGCTAAATGCAGGTGTTGACCCGGACAACGTTTTTAAAGCAGCTCGGAAACATGCAACACTAGCCAAGTTTGGCATGGAGACAAGTCATACAGGAGAAAACATTTTGAAGGAGTTTAACACAAAGGTCTTTCAATGGCTGTCCCCAAAAAAACGCAAGATTGGTTATGTTTCCACGGATAATGGCGCCAATGTAGTTAAGGCCATGGATCTGGGTAAATATTTCAGAGTGCCGTGTTTGGCGCACTGTATAAACCTGGTTGTTAAAAAATTCTTGAGTGAAGAAAGTCCAGTGTGCGAGTTAGTGACCACCTGCCGAAGAATGTGCAACCATTTCAGCCATTCTTTTAAGGCCCGGAAGCATCTGAGGGGCCTGCTACATGAACGTCAAATGCCAGTGAAAGCACTCATCCAGGAGGTGCCAACACGTTGGAACTCAACTTTCTACATGCTTGAGCGTCTGTATGAGCAGTTTACGGTACTCGATCAGTATTTCTTAACACTGGGTACAGCTCTGAAGGATCTGAGGCTAGATGCGGCGCAATGGGAGCTAGTTAAAAGCCTGACAGACATGCTTCATCCTTTTGAGGTCTTCACGCGTGCAGGCAGCGGGAAGGACTGTAATTTGTGAAAAGCTATCCCATTGTTGCGCATGCTACAGCACCAACTGAAGGCGGTGTCTTCTATGCTTGAAAAAGATGAAGAAAAGCAAGAAGCTTTTGTTTTGGCAGAGAAATTATTACAGCGCCTACTTGGCGATGAACGTCTTCAAATGATCCACTCAGAACAGCATTACATTTGTGCTACTATTCTGCATTCACGCTACAAAAAGGCACTGGCAGGCAGAGCATTCTTTCCTTTTGGTGACGCAGAAGTTTCAAAGTACAAACATTGGCTAGCTGTGTCAGCCATGAGGTTTGAAAGAGAACGGCAGAAAATTGAAGGAAAAGGCAGTACATCAGCATCAGCATGCCATCCCCAGTCAAAAGAATCCACTTCTGCACCTGTGGCTGTGGCAGAAGTGACCTCTCAGCCGTTAAAGACACCGGCAACCGGATCATCTGCACCAGACTCAACAGTAACATTGGGTGAAGAAGAGGATTGGCTAACTAAGCTTGGGTTTGCTTCTCAAAAGGTCCCAGCAAAAAGTAAGCAAAGTGGAGGAACCGTGGAGAACCTTGAGTCGATGGTGCAGGACTATCTGAATGACTCAACAGAGGTCTATGTTAATGCTGACCCATTGGCGTATTGGCATGGGAAAAAGGAATTGTGGCCAGAGATCTCCAACCTGGCTATAAACTACTTGTCTTACCCACTCGCAAGCGTGTCTTCTGAACGTGTTTTCAGTTCTACTGGTGGCATTGTAACTTGCAAAAGGACCCGCCTCTCGCCCAAAAATGTGGAGAGGTTAACAATGATCAAGATGAATCAGCACCTCATACCACCAGATTACAAAGTACGAGAATACACGCCGGAAGAAGACGAGGAGGACAGCAACTTAGATGAGGGAATTTCTTCTCTGTTAGGTGACCTACTCCCGCCTGAATTCGCAGAGTATGAGGACGAACTCTTATTCCCTGACACCGAGCCCTGAAAATGAGCCAATGAATCAATAACTTTCTTTTTCGTCCTTATTCACTTTTATTCCTGTGTGTCTGTCTTTCTTTGTTTTGCACAGTTAATATAATTAAAACTTTAATCACCTAATCACAAAAACAAGCCCATCTGCAGAACTGTCTTCACTTATTTGCTTATTGATTTGAAGGTGCCGCAGTCTGCATGCCTCAGGTTCACAAGTTCACAAGAACATGCTCCTCTATCCTCCTCCTCCAGACTCCTATTTCCCTCAAAGCAGAGGGCTGAATTACGCCCAATGAAGAAAGACTCTGCACTTGTGGGGGTGTTCTACTTCTTTGAGGGTGAGTTGGCGGGTCTTGGGGCATTGCTGGGAAGGTCTAATACCGGATAAAACTGGTTTGGACAAAATCAGACTTGAAAACGTTTTTGCCTTTTTGCTCACTATCATGATTTCTGGGGCCTGTTTGGGGGGCTTCCTGGTGTTTGTGGGTGGCTTTTGGGGTCTGGGAGCACTGCTGGCACAGTCTAATGTTGATTGCATTTGTTTTCCAGGACATCCATGGTGGAAAAGTGGAGTCATGACCTAGCTGCACAGCGCCTTTGGACAGAAGGCCGAAAAATATTGTAAGTATGAGATTTTCCATTTTTGCTTTTTGCCTGTTTGGGGGTGTTGTGTTTTTTTGCGGGTGGGTTGGCGGGTCTTGGGGCATTGCTGGGAAGGTCTAATACCGGATAAAACTGGTTTGGACAAAATCAGACTTGAAAACGTTTTTGCCTTTTTGCTCACTATCATGTTTTCGGGGGCCAGTTTGGGGGGCTTCCTGGTGTTTGTGGGTGGGTTTCGGGGTCTGGGAGCACTGCTGGGTATGGATACTTTTGATTGCAAGAGGTTTGAAGCAAATCCATGGTGGCAGAGGGGAGTTAGGGCCTAGCTGCAGAGCGAGCGCAGAGTGATTTTGGAAATTGCCCTGAAAATGACTAAGTCCCCATTTTTGTACTTTTGCTTTTTGGCTGTTTGGGGGTCTTCTACTTGTTTTTGCCTGGGTTGACGGCTCTGTGGCCATTGCTGGGAAGGTCTAATACCGGATAAAACTGGTTTGGACCAAATCAGAGGCGACATTTATTTTGCATTTTTGCTGACTTGCTTGTCTTTGAGGTGCTCTTTGGGGGGGTTCCGGGTGTTTGTGGGTGGGTTTTGGGGTCTGGGAGCACCGCTGGAACAGTCTAATTTTGATTGCATTTGCTTTTCAGGAAATCCATGGTGGAAAACAGGAGTTATGACCTAGCTGCACAGCGCGTTTGGACAGAAGGCCGAAAAATATTGTAAGTATGAGATTTTCCATTTTTGCTTTTTGGCTGTTTGGGGGTGTTGTGCTTTTTTGGGGGTGGGTTGGCGGGTCTTGGGGCATTGCTGGGAAGGTCTAATACCGGATAATACTGGTTTGGACAAAATCAGACTTGAAAACGTTTTTGCCTTTTTGCTCACTATCATGTTTTCGGGGGCCTGTTTGGGGGGCTTCCTGGTGTTTGTGGGTGGGTGTCGGGGTCTGGAAGCACTGCTGGGTATGGATACTTTTGATTGCAAGAGGTTTGAAGCAAATCCATGGTGGCAGAGGGGAGTTAGAGCCTAGCTGCAGAGCGCGCGCGGAGTGATTTTGGGAATTGCCCTGGAAATGACTGTCCCCATTTTTCTACTTTTGCTTTTTGGCTGTTTGGGGGTCTTCTACTTGTTTTTGCCTGGGTTGACGGCTCTGTGGCCATTGCTGGGAAGGTCTAATACTGGATAAAACTGGTTTGGACCAAATCCATGAGTAAAAAGTTTTTGCTTTTTCTGTTATTTCGCTCAATTTAGCGTTTTCAGGGGCCTGTTTGGGGGGCTTCCTGGTGTTTGTGGGTGGGTTTCGGGGTCTGGGAGCACTGCTGGGTATGGATACTTTTGATTGCAAGAGGTTTGAAGCAAATCCATGGTGGCAGAGGGGAGTTAGGGCCTAGCTGCAGAGCGCGCGCGGAGTGATTTTGGAAATTGCCCTGGAAATAACTGTCCCCATTTTTGTACTTTTGCTTTTTGGCTGTTTGGGGGTCTTCTACTTGTTTTCGCCTGGGTTGACGGCTCTGTGGCCATTGCTGGGAAGGTCTAATACCAGATAAAACTGGTTTGGACCAAATCGGAGGAAATTTTTTTTGGGCGTTTTTGCTGACTTGCTAGTCTTTGAGGTGCTCTTTGGGGGGGTTCCGGGTGTTTGTGGGTGGGTTTTGGGGTCTGGGAGCACTGCTGGCACAGTCTAATTTTGATTGCATTTGATTTTCAGGAAATCCATGGTGGAAAACGGGAGTTATGACCTAGCTGCACAGCGCGTTTGGACAGAAGGCCGAAAAATATTGTACGTATGAGATTTTCCATTTTTGCAATTTGGCTGTTTGGGGGTGTTGTGCTTTTTTGCGGATGGGTTGGCGGGTCTTGGGGCATTGCTGGGAAGGTCTAATACCGGATAAAACTGGTTTGAACCAAATCCATGAGGAAAAAGTTTTTGCTTTTTCTGACATTTCGCTCAATTTAGCGTTTTCGGGGGCCTGTTTGGGGTGCTTCCTGGTGTTTGTGGGTGGGTTTCAGGGTCTGGGAGCACTGCTGGGTATGGATACTTTTGATTGCAAGAGGTTTGAAGCAAATCCATGGTGGCAGAGGGGAGTTAGGGCCTAGCTGCAGAGCGCGCGCGGAGTGATTTTGGAAATTGCCCTGGAAATGACTAAGTCCCCATTTTTGTACTTTTGCTTTTTGGCTGTTTGGGGGTCTTCTACTTGTTTTCGCCTGGGTTGACAGCTCTGTGGCTATTGCTGGGAAGGTCTAATACCGGATAAAACTGGTTTGAACCAAATCGGAGGCGAATTTCTTTTTTGCGTTATTGCTGACTTGCTTGTCTTTGAGGTGCTCTTTGGGGGGGTTCCGGGTGTTTGTGGGTGAGTTTTGGGGTCTGGGAGCACTGCTGGCACAGTCTAATTTTGATTGCATTTGCTTTTCAGGAAATCCATGGTGGAAAACGGGAGTTATGGCCTAGCTGCACAGCACGTTTGGACAGAATTGAAAGAAGGCTGAAAAATATTGTAAGTATGAGATTTTCCATTTTTGCTTTTTGGCTGTTTGGGGGTGTTGTGCTTTTTTGCGGGTGGGTTGGCGGGTCCTGTGGCATTGCTGGGAAGGTCTAATACCGGATAAAACTGGTTTGGAGAAAATCCATGCGGAAAAGCCTTTTGGCACTTTTTGTAACTTAGGGTTCGTTAGGGTTAGCACTAGCAGCAGGATTGCATGTGTTTCGGGGTGTTCTAGATTTTTGCAACTGAGTTCTGGGGTCTTAGAGCACTCGTGGGAATGTGTTATTGTGGATGCAAGTGATTTGAAGAAAATCCATGGTGGGAAAGGGGGGATTTGGCATAGTTAAAGAAAGCGTTTGCCACTATTCTTAACTTAGGGCTCGTTAGGGTTAGCAGTATTTATATTGCATGTGTTTGGGCGGGGGGCTGTTTGTGGGGGGGTTTGCGAGTCTTGGAGCGATGCTGGGTATGGATACTTTTGCTTGTTTGTAAGTGATTTGAATACAATCCATGGTGGGTAAGGGGGGATTTGGGCCTACTTTTACTTTCAAAATACGTTTTGTCACCAGTTTTCTACTAGGCCTTGTTTTTTTAGATCTGATTGGGGGTCTTCTACATTTTTGCGACTGGCTTTAGTAAGGATCTGGGTGGGAGCACTGCTGGGAAGGTCTAATTTTGTTCTAAAACACAGTTTACAGTACACCTAGCTTGAGGGGAAAGATCCGCTAAATTAATTTGCCCATACTTATTTATCCTTCAAAAGGAGACTCAGAGTACGCACTTTCAAAAATATTGTACTGTCTTCTATTAGGAAACTCAAAGTGTGACTTTTTACACTACACAGCGTACATACCTTATATTTATTTGTCAGGGGTGTTCTAATATCACTTCCTCTTTTTCCATCAATAATTACAGGCCGGGTTTCAGTCTGTGCAATGGAAAAAAAGGATGAAGTCAGGCTTCACATTAGCGAGCCGCAATTTAGCATCCGCCAGGCAGGCAGTGGACAGGGTGTCTTCTGGTCACCAACATTGATGGACGGAGCGTCAGCTGGAATGGAGGAGTCCCGCTAATAAGAGGAATGGTTTGATGCGTGCAACTTACCAAATTCAACAGGACAACTACAACAACATACAGATACAGTATCCGTTCTTTTCTAATTATCTTTTAAGTAATGTTATTGCTGTGAACTTCTATGAGTGTGACTCTGCATTTCTTGGATCTCTCTCTGCTTCTAAATTCATCCCTACAGCCATTCTATAGGTTTTACTTTAAACCTAATTTAATGTAAGAAGTGTTTCTCTGAGTGCAGAGATAGGCAAGTGAAAACGCTGCAGCCCTGTACTGTCGCATTCTGTCATTCACGGTTGTCGAAAGTACTACTTACTTTTCAGTAACCATGCATGCAGTAGTGCATGCACTTCCTTTATGTCACTTAAAAGATTTATGGTTAGCTTTGTACCCAAAGATTTCTTTATCTTCAATTATTGTTTGTCCATGCTGTGCTTTTTTTTTCTTCTCTCAACAAAACTTTCCCAAAATCCCCCATTCCCATCCATTTTCCAAACCCTAACCCTCTTCCCCCGGGCTGTGTGGTTTTGATTGATGTGTGACTAAATGACAGCAATAATTCCACACACTTGCTGGGGAGGATAAGGTCATCGCAACAGGCTGGTGAAGGAATCCGAGGATATATTCTATTCTTACTCAGCTTGACACTCAGTCACTATTGGCAAATGAAAGCAGATTTTCATGTGCGCCATCAACTTGATAGGTCATCAAGAACATCCTCCTCCTAGACGTGGCAAATTATTACGCTGCTGTGTCCTTCACCTTCGGTACTATTTCTTGTAGTAGTAGCCAATGTCAAAGAAATTCAACGCAAGTACTAGTTATACTTTCAATACTTTACCATTTGTTAGGCTACATTGTGGCACTGTTCTAGTGTACTGTCACCTGCTATATTCTCTATCATACCGTTCTAATGCTACGGTAAGGACAAACAAGGTTTCATTTTCTTTTTTTTCATATGCTGCAACTGCCACTGTGTAACACCACTAGTACAAACGCAATGATGACATTTCATCCGCCCAGGATTGCCAACCTTAATCGCCATTTGCCGTGCAGCCAGCCCTGTGCCTAGCCCTATTTCCAAACACAAATTACAGGCAAGATAAGCGTTTGGGGGGAGGAAGTATAATGGAGTATTAGGAGAGACGAGAGACTGACGCTAGTACTAGTAAAGTCCTAGGACTATTGAATTCACTTACTCTGTGAGAGGCACTTAGTTTTGAAAACATTTGGGCAATTAGTTACACAACTTGAATCAAGATGCCACTTAAGTTTCACGAAAACAAAGTTACTGTTAAACCCCCACCCACCAGCCTCAAAAGCAGTAAAAAAAACACGTATGCTAAGATAAAGTTTAAAGTATATTTATATCCCTGACAAAAATAATCTCCCACAAGACCCAACCCACCCCCACTCCCTAACCCCAACGAATGTCCGTGAAAAGTCCAAAAAAGTGAAAAAACCCAACTCCCAATTCCCACCCCCCAGAAGTCTTTAAAAAAGGGGCAAGGGACAGTCTCCTCCTACTGCTGGCTGCTGCTGTTGACTTTCCGGGCCAGGTCGGAATGCTCCTTGCGGAGGGTCTCGAGCAGGGTTTTCGTGTTGAGCAGCTCCTGCTCGAGGTAGGAAACCCTCAGGGAAAGGCGGTGCATCAGTTTTTTGCAACTGCTGTGGGGGGAAGCTGATTTCTTTGCTGCTCTGCGGTGGCGGGTGGCTGTGGCAGCGGTACCCCGGCTCCGTACCGCTGGAGACCTGCTGCGCTGACTGGGTGACCCAGGGAGTGCGGCGGAGGATGCAGCTGTGCCGGTAGATGTTGTTGTAGACTGCGTGTCCCCCTCCTCCTGGGCCACCAGCCGCTGATATTCAGCGACAGTGGCCTCCAGCCTCCGTTGCCGGGCCCGTCTAGCCAGCTCCTTCCGGGTTGGTTTGGAAGGAGCATCTATATGAAGAATGAAAGACATAGGGCCAGATGTAGGTGGCCGTTTCAGGCCATTTAACGACCGGTAACGGCCGATTTTGGCCGTTACCGATCGGTAAATGGGTGACAGGTATGTAGGGGGCATTTTTTTAGCGTATCAGTAAAATTACCGATTCGGTAATTTTACCGAATCAGTAAAATAAAAATTCGGTAAATTTACTGAATCTGAGGCACCCAGATGTAGGTGGGACTCTTCTGAGTCCCAGAGGCCTTACCGAATCGGTATTTTACCATCAAATCCAATTTGATGGTAAAATACCGATTCCGGTGTGCATGTACATGTGTGCATGCACACCTATGCCATGTGACAGGCACCAAGTGACACCCCCTGCACCCTTGTGAAAATCGGTATTTACCGATTCGGTAAATACCGAATCGGTAATGCCCATTCATTCCTATGGGCTTCAAAGCCCATAGGAATGAATGGGCATTACCGATTCGGTATTTACCGAATCGGTAAATACCGAATTTTTCTGATTCGTTATTCCAGCACATCTGGAATACCTACATATCCACCCCTCAGATTTACTGATTCTTAATTACCGAATCAGTAAAATTTGGTAATTAAGAATCGGTAAATCTATTCTACCTACATCTGGCCCATAGTCTGTAACCAATGCTCTTTAAGATTAACACAAAATGATTCAGCAGAAAGTTGTGTCACAGTAGAACTAGCAAGATTTACCGATTCTTAATTACCGAATTTTACTGATTCGGTAATTAAGAATCAGTAAATCTGAGGGGTGGATATGTAGGTATTCCAGATGTGCTGGAATAACGAATCAGAAAAATTCGGTATTTACCGATTCGGTAAATACCGAATCGGTAATGCCCATTCATTCCTATGGGCTTTGAAGCCCATAGGAATGAATGGGCATTACCGATTCGGTATTTACCGAATCGGTAAATACCGATTTTCACAAGGGTGCAGGGGGTGTCACTTGGTGCCTGTCACATGGCATAGGTGTGCATGCACACATGTACATGCACACCGGAATCGGTATTTTACCATCAAATTGGATTTGATGGTAAAATACCGATTCGGTAAGGCCTCTGGGACTCAGAAGAGTCCCACCTACATCTGGGTGCCTCAGATTCAGTAAATTTACCGAATTTTTATTTTACTGATACTGATACCGAATCAGTAAAATAAAAATTCGGTAAATTTACTGAATCTGAGGCACCCAGATGTAGGTGGGACTCTTCTGAGTCCCAGAGGCCTTACCGAATCGGTATTTTACCATCAAATCCAATTTGATGGTAAAATACCGATTCCGGTGTGCATGTACATGTGTGCATGCACACCTATGCCATGTGACAGGCACCAAGTGACACCCCCTGCACCCTTGTGAAAATCGGTATTTACCGATTCGGTAAATACCGAATCGGTAATGCCCATTCATTCCTATGGGCTTCAAAGCCCATAGGAATGAATGGGCATTACCGATTCGGTATTTACCGAATCGGTAAATACCGAATTTTTCTGATTCGTTATTCCAGCACATCTGGAATACCTACATATCCACCCCTCAGATTTACTGATTCTTAATTACCGAATCAGTAAAATTCGGTAATTAAGAATCGGTAAATCTATTCTACCTACATCTGGCCCATAGTCTGTAACCAATGCTCTTTAAGATTAACACAAAATGATTCAGCAGAAAGTTGTGTCACAGTAGAACTAGCAACTTGCAAGTGCAGTACATAACTATTGTGGCCAGTATCTATCTAACCTCCCACTTCTTCACCCTTGCTCTAAAATTAGTGGGAGTTTAAGGAATCAATTCTACGAGCACTATGGACTCACTCCATTAGAGTCGACTATGACAGTACACCAGTCTTATTCTTCTTCTTCTCTCTTGTTCAGCAAAATTGGTACGTTAACTTCTGCAAGCCGGCATAATGCCAGCGCAGTCAACTTGCACCCGAGAAAAACAGATACCCGCCATGATGAGTGAGACAGACTTGCGTTACTGTACCAGTCCAGTACATGCAGGTGGTGATGCTCTTACTTTTCTATTACGGGTGGCACTGAGAATACTCTGTTACAAGGGATACTGCTTAATTAATTTAACTTTCACCCTACAGTGTCAATGAATACTAGAAAAGGAAAATGAAGAAGATAAATAATTTGATTATCTATCACTGCACATGGTATGTATTTGCTTACATATGGGATGACTTTAGGTGCTTTGCTTTTTATTGAGTGAACAGTGATACATCCACACATGAATGACAGAGTTCTACTAAACTTATTAACAGAGGTAGTGAGTGGCCATCGTAATAGCCGGATATATGCTGTGCTTGCAATACAAACTCCTGCTACTATTCATGGTAGTATTCGGACAAAATTACAACTTCTTTTCCTTGCCTTTCCTACACTGGGACGGACGTGCGGGAGCGGTGTTACATGCTCTTCAAAGTAACACTTAGTTCATCCAGTGACCGTCTACTCTCTCTAGATACACATATGCTATCTAAGAGTCAGATAGTACCATGATCCAGGCATCCATCCATTCAAACTATGGGGCAGATTAGGATTGCGGATTTCCCGCATCCTCCAGGCCGGCGGAATCCACCGCCGGCCCAGGGGATGCGGGAAATCCGCAGCGGACGGAAAAAGACCCCCCGCCAGATTAGGATGGCTGGGGGATCGTTTTTCAGTCCGCAGCTTTTCCGCCGCGGTCGCCTCCCGTCCGCGGTGGAAAAGCACTAACATGGCTGGCGGCGTCTATCAGACACCGCCAGCCATATTAGGATGTCTGGAGGAACATGCCTTTACACAGCGGCATTTCCGACCTGCAAAGGCATACGGATTTTTGTTTGGGGGCCCGTTGCGGGCCCCCAGAGGTGAAGGGGGGTGGGGGGTGCACATGGGGGGTACCTATGGTACCCCCTGCATTTGCCTGCACAAAGCGGCAGGCACCGCGCGTTGCCTGCCTCTTTGTGCATGCAAATGCACAACTTACATTTTTATCATTGCAGCAGGTGCTGCTTCAAGCAGCACCCGCCGCAATGATAAAAATACAGGATGTGACCGCCAGGGTGGCGGTCACATCCTAATTACCACGGAGGGACCGCCGCTGCCCCTGCGGACGGTCCCTCCTACTCTATGGTGGCGGACGGACTCGGGTCCGTCCGCCATCATAATAGGCCCCTAAATGTCAATCATTCTTCTTCATGTCTCTCATCTGGACAAACCTTACGTTTTCTCATGTGGAGCAGCACACTATGCAGTCTGCAATCTCAATAAGTAAGGAATATAAGAGCTTACCACTGCCCGCCACTACCGTGGCAACCCGCACAGCAGTTTGGTCCGGCACTTGCACCACCTCCTCCCCAGAGCTTTCCTCCTCCACCTCCGCGCTGGGCCCAGCACCAGATGTTCCACCTACAAAGTACATTTAAGAATGTTAGATGTCATAGACATACATCACTCACTAGTATTTTGTCTAGGAATGAAGAAATGTGAATACAGAAACCAATCTAATAATTTGTGACTGTCTAGTGTCTACTCTAAAGTAAAAATGTCCCTTTTTCCAGGGAAGAGTGTTGTCTTGCTGCACTTTTTGGCACAACTGATGAATGCTTGCTTTTTAACACACACCATTTTTCTCATAACAGACAAAAGCTTCACTTCTAAGAACAAATCATTAGGACGAAGGGACCACTGATTCAGCACCAAAAAGAAAAATGAAAGTTCAAACCAGGTGAGGGCTCGGCTCGCCCACTATAAATGTGTGAAATAAAAAATGACTATAAGCACTTTTCCATTTTTAATCAACCGTTTATGTT
Organism: Lissotriton vulgaris; assembly: GCF_964263255.1. Lineage (NCBI taxonomy): Eukaryota > Metazoa > Chordata > Amphibia > Caudata > Salamandridae > Lissotriton > Lissotriton vulgaris. Next base: position 1,131,324,040 of record NC_141685.1, on the reverse strand, counting down.
TTATGACAAGCTTGATTTTAATAAATATTTTTACTTTTAATAAAGCTTTAAAACTTAAATAGACTCTGTGGTTTTTGGTCATGAGTGAATGAGCAAAAGGTTTTGCAATTTGCAAGCATGAGTCCGTGCCTCTGACACTTCTGGACTCTGACTCCATACTCTTGTCCTGCGTTGGATAATCATCATTGGGGATAAATCATCGATGAATTCGGGAGCTAAATGACCAGTAAGGAGATTGGGGGTTCTTCAAAGTCTGATATCACTGAAGTATGTGGAAAGTCTACCTGCGCCTATTATGATTGATAAACAATGCACTATTTAGTGTCCATAGTTCTGTTTGTGCAGATTTGTCCCTGCAACAGTAGTAGTATGGATTGTCCTCCTATCCAAATCAAAAGTAAAGTAGTATCTTATTCTTTCTTAGTGGTCATTCACCTTTTTATTGTTGGTAATTGTCAAAGCATAAACATTTACAAGACTTGAAAAGACATTATGGACAATCCCAGAGGACTGCACTCAGTGCATAGAGCTATTGCTGACTAGAATGGGAGTTTCGTTTTACACCTGTTGCCAAATGTGCAATCTTAGTTAGCTACACAGACAGACTAATAAGAATAATCTAGTAATACCACAGGGAGTCATAGTCGAGGCAGGATAAGAATTTAGATACAGTCTACAAGAAGATCAAAGACGATTTAGAAAAAATCGAATGAGGAACGCTAGGAAAAAATAGGTACTCTATATTAAAATTAACTTACCGGGGCCAGCAAAGGAGCCCTTGCCTGCCCGATCCTGGCCTTGTTCAGCAGCAGCAGCAGCCTCCTCCAATGCCCTCTTGCCCCTGGGGGGAGCTGATGCACAACATGAAAGAAAAAAAGACCAGAAAACATGGATGATATTTGTCAACCAAATCAAACATTTCAAAAGAACAGTAACAAAATATTTTGGCGAAATAGCAAATAGACAACTATTCCTCGGGATATATTGACCTATCTCATGTGGTCTACTACGATATTAGTATTGCTTGATTTGCGGACCGTCGACTTGGAAAGTTATGTAACTCACTAAACAAACTACTAAAAAGGTTCGCCTAGGACTGGCAGGCAGCAGTCCGCAGCACGCGAAGTGACAGACAGAGTCCATCGTGATTGCAGATCAGCGACAACACTAAAAAGTTTCCTACTACATTAACCAATCATTAAAATACTCAAACTACAATCCACCACCACTACTATTTCTTCTTATTGCCAGGTGTACAAAGGAAGGACTGGACTTGAGTCTGTAGGGGCAGATTTACAAGCCCCTTGCGGCTCTTTTGCTCCATTGTTGCGTGACTTTTGTGACGCAGCGGCAGAACAAAAGAGGCGCCATGGTGCAGCGCTTAGTGACGCATATGAGACTGGAGATGCATCACGTTGTAAAGCCCTGCGCCATCAGGGGACGTTCCGGCACAAGGGAGGGCGTTCCTGCGCAGGAACGCATCCTAAAAGTGGCTGAGGGAAATCTACAAGATTTCAATCAGTCACTTTTAGGACAATGATGCGTGACTCAAACCCTGCGCCTGCTTGAAGCAGACGTACAGCTTGACGCAGCATTGGGGAGATAGGGCACCCCAGAGCATTGCTGGAGCTGCGCCATCGTTGCGACGCAACTCCAGCAATGCGCCGCCTTTACGGCACAGATGCGTAATGCTTCGGTGACGTTTTGGGCCCATGGTACGCCGCATTGTAAATATGGCGCACCATGGGTGGTGGTGGCGTGGCGCACAATTACTGGCGCATCCCTGCTACTTTGCAGGGATGCGCCGGTAATTAAAAATCTGACCCTTAGTGTCTAGCATTACGCAGTTCTTTAAACTACAATCATACATAAATTCTCAGGCCAATGAAATGAACACAAAATCGAAAACAAATAAGCATAGTAGCAACGCTACTGAGAAGGAGAGCAGTGCACCTGAAATGCACAGAAGATTTTGAAATATAATTTACCTACAATGTAATCAGCAGCATTATTGCTCTTGGTAAAAAACAAAAAAAATCAATATAATAACACACAGAGCAGGAGAAAACAGAGTAGTGAAGAAATAGCTACTACTACTCACCAAGCCCGGGGATCTCAAGGCCGAGCAGGTCGATCAAGTCGCGTTGGTGGTGGGTGGCCTGGTTGTAGGTGCGCCGGACCCGAGAGTCCCACTGCTTCCGGCGCTCCCGGATCCCGTACCCGCTAGCGATCTTGCCGCCTGCCATGATGGTCCTGGGGAGGCGGAGCTGAACTTAAAAAACTAGTGCGGCCACCTCCTCCGCGCTGAAGGTCTCCCGGGCTGTGACCTGCTCCCCCCTCAAACGCCCGCACGGGAGCCGGGCACGGGGTGCGGGACTCTTCCCCTTCTCAGGATGCTTCCCGGCTCCCTTTACCATGGTCTGGGCAGAAAGGAAGGTAAATAATAAAGAAGAAATAGAATAGGGAAGAAGAAAAGAGAAGAGTTTAAAAAAGTAGTTTAAAATTAACCAAAAGTAGCAGAAAATACAAAAATATAGAGCTAGAAAAATAGAGGGATAGATAATAAGTAAAATAGATCCAAAAAAACTTCAAACAAGCAAAGGATGGCAGAGATTCAGAGAGGATACAGAAAGTATGCCCAGAACCATAGCAATGAATGAGAAACAAGATGGCCGCGCCCATTCATGATCGCCTGGGTAAGTTCGCACAAGATTTTCCTCGCGATCACACGCGAACTTGTACGAGCGAGCCACTTACTTTGCGAGATTACACATCGCGCCCGGAAACGGAAATACGTCATGCAAACAAGATGGCGGCGCCCTTGAACGACCGCAAGGGTAACTTCGCGCCATTGCGCTACAAGCGGCTCGCTAAAACGTACAAAACCTTGCAAACACGAAGCAAAAAAGCAAATCGCATATTCGCACAAATTCACGGCTTCCGAATTCGATCTCTCGCGAATTCGCGCCCCGCGAATCCTGTGAAATTGCAGAAAAACGAGTTTTGCAAAACTGAAAGCACTCAGCAGGTGCAAAAGTTCAAACTCATCATTAGTAACCATTCCCTGTAGTGCTTCCTGAGGGGCCCCTCCAGAGTTCAGTTGCCTACTTGCAACTATTCTATGACCCTGCTCTGACCCTCACAGCAGGCTCATAGAATAGCTACAAGTAGGCCACAAAGGTCCTGTGAAAAAAAATTGCCCTGCAACAGAAAGCAAATTACAGATAAGGAAGCAGGTGCCAGACTGGAAGTTTAAATTCAGTGACACATTAATCAACCCCAAATTAATTCATGTCAGTTGAAGCAGGGCAGGTGTGCTTGCTTTTCACCCCCATAATCTACAGTGATGAACCAGAGGGTGGCAGTGATGTATCAGAAGGTGGCATGGGTGAACCAGAGGGTGGCAGTGTTGAAACAGAGGGTGCTGTGAACCTGTGATGATGAACCAGACGTAGAAACAACATAGTCGCGGCCGTTTCGAGCCGACAAGTAAGTTCGCAATTGCGAACTGGTACAAAACCCTTGCGAACTGGCACAAACACAAAAAAAATAAAAAATCCGCAAATTCGCGAGAGTTCGCGGATTTTGCGGATTGCGAATTCGCAAATACGCAAATTCGCGAACCTCGAATTTGCAAAATTCGCTCATGTTTAACCATAAGCAAAAAAGCACACTGAAGCAGGGGATGCTAGGTTGTGCACAAGTGGAATGGCTGCCATTATGTGACACCCCAGCAGCCGGCAACAAACATACTGTCAAGAATAGTAGCTGTGTTTGACTGCTCATGCAGGGGCTTGGTATCCCACGCTGGATTTTTTTAAAATTAATTTCATAGGTTTTTAGGTTTAAAGTATTTTATTCAACATAACACATTGGGACAAGACATATCCACAAAGAGCAGTACGACAGCGCGGAAAGAACCCACAAAGTGCAAATGCATCTGCAGTCAAGATCAACCTAACGGGTTGTGCCCCCATTGAATTATACATTATGTTTCGTCACAATATGAAATGACTTTCCCCACACAACCCCACCCCGAACCCCAACTACCCAACTCCCTTCCCCCAACTCCCTTCCCCCCTCCCCACCCACCCCTCGTCCAGTGCACTGTCCCAAAGCAAAAGGAGAATACAGCAAGCTATGCCTCACGTGGAGAAAAAGGGATCAATAGCAAAGCATTAGGCAGGCTCCATTGGGCCCGGAAGCCGCAGAAGACGGAGGTACCTAGGGCAGGTGAGTTCTCTAAATTCCGTGAGCAATAGGGAATGAAACGGCTGCCAAAGTTCTCTGAATTGGTTCACATCCCCCGCTACCGTGAGTCACATCCCCCGCTACCGTGAGTGACATCCTCTCCATCCCCAACACATGCCACAGCCTATGGAGCCAACCTGTGGTGGACGGAATAGTAGCTGTGTGCCAGTGTATTAAAATGTTCTGGACTGCAGAGCCTAGGGCTATCGCAATCTGTCTGCCCTTACTGGATCTGAGGGGGTACATCAAGCCGTTCGGAAGCCCCAACAAGGTGTAAGCAGGGAAGCGTGGTAGTTCGATGTCGAAGTGTGTGTCAACATTATCCAGCACCTCTTTCCAGTAAGGCTCCAGCAGCGGGCAGTCCCATAAAATGTGCGTGAGTGTCCCCCGGTGCCCGCACCCCCTCCAACATGTGTCTACCTTATTATGATCAAATTCGTGGACTCGTTCAGGTGTGTAATACCAGTAGGTGGAGACCTTGGTCAGAGTATCAGTGAGCCCCATGTGGTATGCCGAGTGCCGTGCACTGTAAGATATGTGTTCCCATTCCTTAGGGCTTAGGGTCCTCCCCAATTCCCTCTCCCAGCGCTCCCTCCCGGGGTGATAACTGTGTGTTGCTGGTGGTTGCAGAAGCTTGTAGAGATCTGTGATCAATTTGGCATCCGATGTGCGGGATAACAGCCATTTTTCGTAAGGAAGGAGAAGGCTATCAGCCGACTCTCTTACTTGCGGCTGGAGGGCCCAGTGGCGGGCCTGCATATAGTGGTATCTGTCGCTTTCCGGTAATGAAAACTCCTGACGAAATTGGGAGAAGGGGATCACCCCCTCCGGACCGTACAAATGACATAGGGCTCGACACCCTGCCTGCCTCCAATGTGTGAACGCCCCTCTTTCTAGCCCTGGCGTGAAATCTGGGTTGTCTACTAGCGGCGTGAGCGGGGACGGGAATGTGGTGAGACCGTATAGGAGGTAAGTAGCGTCCCATACCCGCAGGGGAACTCTCGTAATAAAAGAAGCGTAGAGATTTTTAGGCCTATGGGGACGGCGCAAGAAAGGAATCTCTTGTAGGGGTCTCCCCGCCACCGCCTGGTCCTGGAAGAGCCAATGCTTATCGGACTCCCATCTACTCCATTCCACTAGATAACGGAGTTGCGCAGCCTGAAAATATTTGCGGAAGTCCGGTATCCCCAAACCGCCTGCCTCAAGGGCCAGCAGCGAGAGGGCTCTGCGCATTCTGGGCTTCTTGCCCTGCCAAACAAAGCGCGAGACATCCGCCTGTAGTTGCAGTATCCACCCAACCGGCGGTTGGAGCGGCAGGGCCCTGAAAAGATAAAGTACTTGTGGCAGAATCGTCATTTTTACAGCAGCTATCCTGCCAAGCCAGGAGAGCGTCCCACGATTCCATCGCCCTAATTCTTCCCTAATTTTTGTTCCTAGTGCTTGGTAGTTGGCTGAAACCATGGCCGGCAGAGTGGGCGCAATCTGAATCCCCAGATAAGGTAACGCACCCGAGGACCAAAGCATAGGAAACCTATGTTGTAAGTAGGCTCTGGTAGCCGGCCTGAGGGAGACATCCAAGGCCACCGACTTGCCCATATTCATTTTGAACCCTGCTACCGCGCCGAAGGAGTCCAGTTCCGCTATACATGCCGGTAGAGCCGTCCGGGGTTCATCAATGGACAGGATGACATCATCCGCGTAGAGGCTAATAGCGTGCGTGAAGCCCCCCATCCGGATACCGGCCACTGCAGGATTATCACGCACCCGTTGAGCGAATGGCTCCATATACAGAGCAAAGAGTAAAGGCAAGAGCGGGCAGCCCTGCCGGGTACCTCGTTCGATGTCAAAGGTCGCAGACGCAAACCCGTTAACCCGAACTACCGCCGAAGGTTGCCTGTAGCAGTTAAGAATCATGGATCTGAACTTGTCCCCTATCCCGGCTTATTAAAACTTGCTCCAGGAAGGGCCAGTGGACTCGATCAAAAGCCTTCTCGACGTCCACCGCCAGCATCATTCATTCTCCCGGGATCCGGGAAGCTTTCTCTAAAAGGTGGACAATCCGTTTTGTGTTGTCCACTCTCTGTCTCCCAGGGACAAACCCTGCCTCGTCGGGGTCGATGAGACCGGGCAAGTGAAGAGCAAGGCGCGCGGCCAGAATCCCTGTGTATAGCTTCAGATCGATGTTCAAAAGAGAAATCGGTCGTTAGGACCCACAGAATTTCGGATCTTTCCCGGGCTTAGGGATAACTGTGACTGAAGCCCGGAGTAAATCAGGTGGAATAGATCCGGGGTCAGCAAAGGAGTTGAAGAGATGTGTGAGCACCGGGGCCAGAGATGTGCAGAAGGTTTTATAATAAAGGGCCGTGAAGCCATCTGGGCCAGGCGCTTTGCCATGTTTAAGTCTGGCAATAGCAGAGATCACCTCCTCTATCCGGATGTCCCTATCCAAATATTCCGCCTGCGAAGAGTCCAGGGATGGCAGCGTAACCGAATCCAGATAAGCAGTCATAGCTGCCTCATCCGGGGGGTCTCCAGTGTAAAGATCCCTATAAAACTCGCGGAAGACGGCTGCGATCTGAGCGTCCTCCGTCTCCACGTTCCCTACTGGATCAGAGATTTCCTTGACTAGTTGATTCTGACGCGTCACCCGAAGCTTGTGGGCTAGCAGTTTGCCACAGCGGTCACCTCCAGTATAGAAGGTGTGACGCAACCGAAGTGCCGCATACTCCGCCCGATCAAGATCCAAGGCCGCCAAAAGCTTCCTCGCTTCCTTAAGCTGCCTCCAAATCCGGGGAGCCCCAGTCCTACGATGTATCTGTTCCAATTCTCTAACCCGACTTGTAAGTTCATCCCTCTTGGCCTGCCGTTCTTTGTTATCAGCCGCGGAGATTGCCAAGAATTCCCCTCGAATCACCGCCTTCAGTGCCGCCCATTGCGTGGCCCGGCTAGTGTCGGCGTTGTCATTATGGGACTGGTATTCTCGGATCGCCTCCTCAACACGGGCCACCACCTCCTTCCTGTGTAACAGTGTGTCACGTAGACGTCACGTTCTGGGCCGAGAAGCAGTCGGCAGCAAACTCAGCGTAGCCTCAACTGGGGCGTGGTCCGAGAGGGAGATCACACCTATCTCCGACCCCGACGATAGCGCCTGTACTGGGGAGGTGACCAAAAGATGGTCCAACTGCGCGTACGTCTTGTGCGCATGGGAATAGTATGAGTAGTCCCTACTCGTAGGGTGCATGTGTCCCCACAAATCCAGGAGGTCGACCTCTTCCAGCTGGGCCTTACGGTCCGCAGAGAGTTCCCCTACATGCGGGGAGCGTTGTGCCGATCTATCTAATGCAGAGTTAAAGACCATGTTGAAATCACCGCCCAGTATAATGTAGCGGTCTTGGGAGGAAGTGGTGTCCTCGATCGCGGTCTGCAAAAAGCGGTCCTGCCTTTCATTAGGGCTATACAGGGATCCAATCGTAAACAGGAGGCCGCCTATCATGAACCGATACGCAAGGAGCCTGCCTTTTTGTTCAGTAAACTTGTGGAGGACCTCTCCCCGAAAGTGTCTAGCCACTAGTATCGCCACCCCTGCTGTTTTAGTGGTACATGAGGAGAAAAACTGTGAAGGGAACTTATGAGAACGGAGTCTGTGCGTGTCTTGCGAGAGAAGGTGCGTCTCCTGGAGGAGACAGATGTCCGCCTGGGTACTCTCCAGAAGGGAGAGCACAGCCCGCCTCTTGACTGGGTTATTCAGCCCCCGAACATTCAGAGTCACTACCTTGCACGTGTCAGGAGGCATGTAAAGGGGAATAGTAGGGAGCAGTGGGGCCCCACAGTACCAGGGCAGCCGGGGCACAAGCGCTGTCGTGTGAAAAAGGGTGACATAATAGGGAACAGAGCACTATCACGTGTGGAGCAGAAATGACCGAACCAAACCCGAGGCCCAGCCAATGTCCGGATAGCCATAGGCAACAGCAAGTACTGAAGAACCCACCCCCCCATTCCCACTCTTCAGCAATGCAATCAGAAAGTCAAAACTGTAAGTGAGGCATGCAAATCTGAGCAAACCAAGAAGCATATATATGATCAGAATGACAAGGAACCCCATTGTGCACTGGACGACCCCCCCCCCACTCCCGCCAACACCCGGATCCCTCCCCCTTGCCCATCCCCCCATCCCAATCCCCCCAAGAACTGCTCCCCCCCCTCCTTCTCCCAAACGGACCCCAGTCCCCACCCGCAACTGGAACTGTCCCAACAACCCCAACTCCACTCCCGGAATTCCCCAACACCCCACCGGAACCCAGTGTCCAAGTCCGGTCCATGACGGACAGGCCTATGGAAAGTCAAAAAAGTGGACGTCCAGCCACCACGCACTCCCCCCGAACCCCCAAACCTGCGTTACTGACACAGCGATGTCAATCTCCCCCCGGAGTTTATTCAGGCAGTCAACGCAACTACAGTTGGCGCAGTGTCGGCAGCTGTAGCTCGTGGTGCGTCATCCAGGTCCGCGGCTGCAGTAGGCGAGCCCGGCTGTGTTGAGGAGGCCGGTGACCTCTGGCCCGGGATCGTCTGCCAGCCATCCCTGGTGATACGGCGCTGGCGAGGAGTGAATGTTCCGTCGTCCGTAGCAGTGATACCCAGTACCCCACATGTATCTCGAAGGGACCGCAGCTGGTGTAGGGTCCCGTTCCACCGAAAGATGAGACGGAAGGGGTGCCCCCAGGAGTACTGAGTGCCATGCTCCCTAAGGAAATCCGTTGCAATTTTAAAGGCCTTGCATTTTTGCAGGGTGGATGCTGCGAGGTCCTGGTAGAGCGCCACACGATGACCCCTAAAGTCCATAGATGACCGCTTCCGTGCCTCACGAAGTATCCTTTCCTTCAAGGGATAGTCCGGCAGGAAGGCCAAGATATCCGGGGGGGCGCCGATGCCCTGCGCTGTAGGCCGACTCTATGCGCTCTATCAATACGGATAGGGAAATCCTCCGATTCCCCCAGCACCTCTCTAAACAGGTCCCGCAGGTATGCAGCTACATCCTCCCCTTCTTCACGGGATGGAACACCCCGGACTCGGATGTTGTTCCGCCGGGAGCGGTTTTCAAGGTCCTCGGTATGTGACTGAAGATCAAGAGTCTGGTCCCGGAGCCGTATAACCTCCTGCTGCAATTGCGTGATCTCCTCGTCCGTAGCATGGCCAGCGCCTTCCACCGTAGCCACTCTCTCTCCCAGGCCATCTACCTCCCGTCGAATTTCCCGGACCTCACCCGCCACCTCCTGTTTAAGGGTCTGGAAATCGTCCCGCAGGGTGCCAAAAAGGGACTCAAGGAAAGATCTCGTGACTGGGGGCTCCCCTCCACTCGCTCCTTGGGAGCCGCCCGGAAGACTTGGAGACGGTTGCCCCCTGTCCTGTCTCGCGGTATTCCGGCCCAACATGTCCGGCAGGGTGCGGTCTCCTTTCTTGAACCCTTTGTTGTTCGCCATCGAGGCTACTGGGGTTTCTTCTGGAATGTTCGATGCAAGGCCGCCAATCGAGCCACCGGTAGGCCGCTACAGCTACGTGCACACTGCCGACCTCTGTGTGGGCCTCAGTCCGCACCTCCGGCAGGCCACATCCAGCAATGGGGCGACTCACGATCCGGTCAACCCGGGGACCGGCGTCCCACCCGGGTCTCCCGGCCCGACCCGTCCGGGCCTGCGCCCCTGCTCACCACCGCCTACACCACCGGCGGACTCGCTGATTCTTCTTCAAATGGCCTCAACAAATCGGTCCGGGAAAGTCCTCTCAAATGCGTCACTGCTGTACCTCCAAGTTTGTGCTGGGAATTTCACCCCCAACGCCTTCTTCCCCAGTCTCTCAGAGGCGATGAAGCGGCGGGAGCCGAGAAGGCAGTCGGGGAGGGATATAGGGAACCGATCTCCGCCAAAACTCTCCACCAGTGCGCCCCCGGGGTTCCCGGAGAGGTAGGCCGCAGTTTCGGCGCCACGTGCAAGATCTTCCTGGGCCGCAATATCAAGTCTCCAGCCTTTATCTCAGTGCTTGCAAGCCTGGCAAAGCAGATCCATATCCAGAGGGCACCTCCGCTGGGTCGCCGGGCGGATGTAACGCCTCGCGATTCCCCACACCTCCGCCGTCCGGGGGGCTAGGCCAAAGCCACGGCCTTGCGTAATGTCCACCCCCACGGCGTCCCCTTCCGACGCCCCGCCTCCGGGCACCGAGCTGCTCAGCTCCTCGGGGTTCGCCGCAGGGCAGGATGCTGCAGTGAAGGTCTGTGTCCGACGGGAGGCAGCGACGGCTCCTCCCCAGTCCCCAAGTCGGGCGGTCTCCCACGCTAAGCCGCGGCTCCACCTCCGTTCCGAACCAAAGGCCCTCTCAGCACCCGGCCATGGATCCGAGACCGATCTATGTCAGATGCCGGTGATTTCCGCCTTCACAGCCTCCACACTGATATCCAGCGCCTGTATCTCGCCAAATGCACGGTTCCGGGGGGGAGACCGGTGCTAAATTAGGAGGTTAAGGGCTCGGGTCCGGCGGAGCTCACAGCGAGTGCGACCGCTCAGCCCGCCATCTTGGCCACGCCCCCTTTCATAGGTTTTTAGAGTGCCAAACATACCTGTGAGGGTATCAGAGCGCTTTTCAGCCTTGATGGGGAGTAATACAAGTCGTGAGGATGGGAGGGATCACATAAGTATACATCGTAATGGAGGAGCATGCAGTCTTAAGTCCAAGGTACATGTGGGATCAAATTAAAGCTGAATACACAGGAGGTGCACGCTGTCAAGGGTCCCGTCTACATGAGGGATAAAAATGAAAGCAGATAAAAATGAAAGCAGGTACGTATATTTACACACTGTCTCATCTCATTGGGGCATGGCCTGGAGTGCACCAAAATGTGTCATTGGTGGAGGTCATGGATAATGTTGAGGAGGAGTGTGGAACAAGTTGATTAGATGATTGAAAAGTATTCATTAGCTGAGGTATCTTCCCATTAAGAAGCTTTTGGTGTGCTACTTAAAGTGTGCCAGGGACGGAACTAATATGATGGAGGGAGGAAAGTCCCAAAATCTTTGTGCGGCCCCAGAGTAGGCTGGCTTGCATGTATTTTCTTCCACATTCGGGCTGCTTGCAGAAGCAAGTTTTTTGCGTAGTGTGAGTTTCTGGCTCCTCCGGATATCATGAGTTCTGTGCAAGACATGTTGAGGAATTTGAGTATAGACCTTCGAGACTAATGCAGGCTACTTCACATTGTATTCTGGCCTGTAGGGGAAGCCAGTTCAGAGATTTGAGGTGGGGAGAGTTGTGCTCAAATTTTCTTGAGCACGTTAGTAGTCTGGCAGCGGTGTTGAGGCAGGCTTGCAAAGGTGCCAGAGAGTTTTTGGGTAGGCCCAATAAAGTAGAGCATCCATATTTAAGTCTGGAAATGAGTAGAGCCTGGGTTGCCGTTTTAAGGTCGGAGGCATTGAGGAAGGGAATAAGGTTTCTGAGGTAGCTCAGGTGGAATGTAGCCGTTTTGGCCACAGAGTACATATGGCCCTGCAAAATCAGTCTGTTGTGAAGGGTCATACCAAGGGATTTTGCAAAGTCAACAATGGCAGGAGGTCAGTTTACTGCCGTTATGGTATTGATCAATTACTGGATGTGTGGATTTGGTTTTAAAGGGACTTCTGAATAAATTTGGTTTAACATGCGTTCTGTTTCGCCTGGTTGGCAGTGAGCAAATGGACTGTCAGTTTCCTTGCAACGTTAAGGGAGATAATGTCTTCTGGGGAAGTGATTTCAATGTACACCTGAGTATCATTGGCGTACATAAGGTAGGAGATGTTGGCAGCACGAAGCACCTTGTTGAGAGGTTGAAGGTAAAGGTTGAAGAGGGTGGCGTAGAGGGTTGAACCTTGAGGGACTCCGACAGAAACCGGAGAGGGGGCGGATAGATCACCGTTGATCAGGACTCTATGTGAGCTGTTTTGGATGAAGGATCTAAACCATTTAAGGACGGTGCCATTCTATCCCATCCTGAGTTTGAGGCGTTATATGAGATTTTAGTGGATCACCGTATGAAAGGAGGAGGAGAGATCTAGAAGGATTATGATACAGGTTTTGCCTAGGTCTAGGGCTTGGAGGGCATCATACACAATGTGGAGGAGGGTTCCATAACAGATTCCCGGCGGAGATATGTGATTGCCTGTGGCCGACAAGGCTCAAAATTTATCACTTTAACATGCTGTGATGGATAGAACACAGATACTCCACATTTATTTAACTAATTCTTGTTTAAATTAGTAAATTTAGGGGCAGATTTACAAGCCCCTTGCGCCTCATATACTCCGCCGTTGCGTCACTTTTGTGATGCAGCGGGGGCGCAAAAGATGTGCCATGGTGCGGGGTATTTACAACGTGACGCATCTGGGAGATGAGTCACGTTGTAAAGCCCTGCGCCATAAGGATGCGTTCCGGCGCAGGGGAGGGGGGCGTTCCTGCGCAGGAACGCCTCCTAAAAGTGGCTGAGTGAAATCTACAAGATTTCACTCAGTCACTTTTAGGCCAATGCTGCGTCAAAACTCTGCGCCTGCTTGAAGCAGGCGTAAGGCTTGACACAGCATTGGACAGATAAGGCATCCCGAGGCTTGCTGGAGTTGCGTCGCAAGCGACGCAACTCCAGGAATGCGTCACCTTTACGGCACAGATGCCTCACGCATCTGTGCCGTTTTTGCCCCATGGTGCGCTGCATTGTAAATGCGATACAAAAGCGTTTGAGCAAATCAAACATTCACCCCCAGTCAACTGATCTGGGTTTAATCCATCACCATTCTTTAGCTCACTCAGCCACCCCAGTTCAGACATGGCCATATGCAAATCAGTCTGACCCTGTGCCTCTTGGGAACAGTCCAGCCCGAACTGCCAAGACATGTCTTACCTGGACCAGAAACAAGCATCCTGGGACCGGTTTCGGATTCATAAACCTCATCAGCCAGGCTATTTTGAATCCAGTGGCCAAGTGAGCAAGGGACTCACGTCTGAGCATACCCTGCCAACTTAGGGCAAACAAAGCGATACAAAAGGGGATAATGGACGGAGCGTTTGAGCAAATCAATAACTCACCCCCAGTCAACTGATTTGGGTTTAATCCATCACCATTCTTTAGCTCACTCAGCCACCCCAGTTCAGACATGGCCATATGCAAATCAGTCTGACCCTGTGCCTCATGGGAACAGTCCAGCCCGAATTGCCAAGCCATTGTAAATGCGTCGCACCATGGGTGGCGGAGCTGCGGCACACAATCACTGGCGCATCCCTGGGGATGCGCCAGTTATTGTAAATCTGCCCCATAGTCTCGATACCAAAAATGTGCTGCATTGAGCTCAATGTACCTCTAAACCCTGCCCAAAACATGTCTAATGCTGTGCAACACCACTATGACCACACTCAGGAGGTCCTTCAGGGGATGTTGACTGAAGGAGGGCAGATAAATAGCTGGCACCACACTCACCCTGAAGATAGTGAAGGCACACATTGCACTACTTTTGCAGCAACTTGGGCCAGAATACACTACTACCAAGCCACAAGGGTACTGGGCCCGACCGTACAAGCTCACACAGACCCACCACAACACATTCCGAACATTGCATGGTAACACTGGGCTCCTCCCACCTTGGTATGACAAACTCCAGCCTAGTTGGAGGGTAGAACCCACGGCATTACTAGAAACAGGAGACAATTTAAAATGTTTGAGGACATTCATCATTTCCCCCAGAGAAAGCAGGGGTCAGTGGACAGTGTTCAAATAACATGTGAGCCCTTTGAGGTCACTAAATGAGAGTTTGGTATTTGTTACATTTCTTAGGTCCTCCTGGACATACAGAGAATAGTACATTCTCCAGAAATATACCTAAATGCGTTGTACGCTTAGATGTAAGCGGGGGAAAAGTGCCAAGTGCATGAGTATTTCATCTTAAATAAATATAAGAGAACACAGCAACAACAGCTTTTAAATTCCGGGGAGCTAATTGTGAGGCTGGTAGGTATGGTGAAGGGGAAAGGCCAGGACAGGTGGCAGATCCTTCTCCTACCTCGCCGCCAAGACCTGGAACACCCTCCCTACCCACATGCGGCACACCAGAGACCTACTTGCCTTCAGAAGACTCCTCAAGACCTGTCCCTTCGAGCAGTAGCAGCACACCCGCCCCTCAGCACCCTGAGACCCTCACGGGTAAGTTGCGGCTCTACAAGTACTCTGAGTGATTGTTTGCTTGATTGATACACAATGCTTCAGGTAGGATAGTGACATCACTGTGAAGGGATTGTTCCTTCAATGGCCATACATTTCAAATATTGGTATACATCCTACTTATTAAAGCTTGGCGACAAAAATATTCTAAACAATCTTTATTCCAACATTTCTTTTATTTTCATTTCATATGATTTCTTATTATATTTGTAAAAAATTATTTCATCATGAGTACATTTTTTTGGGAAATAGTTTTTCTTAATACATATAAACAAATATCACAAAAATAGCTATAAATATGTACAAAATCAATTAACACAAATTATTAAAGAAGACACCACCTGATACCATACACACTAATTCAAAATACTAGCATTCTCACACCCATACTACATTCAAACCACACCAACAGGGAAAAAGAGAAGGCTGAGTTATGGTTGGCAAGATCTCAGTGCCAATTCTAGGGCCTCAAGATGCAATTATAGGCCCCTGCACCAGGTCGATGCGCGTTTCGACGGCTCTAGGCCACCTTCCTCAGGACCTTTTTCTCACACTTTATTTGCCAGATATCAGGGGATCTATAAGATATATGTAAAAAAAAGGAAAAAGAATATATCTGTCACCAAAACAGTCGCGACAAGTTGAAAAACACAACAACCATGTGATTTTTTATGCTAAAACACTTGTTTAGATTAATACAGTAGCTCTTCACGTGACCATAAGTTGCAAAAAAGGTGCACGGTGTATAATGACACCTTACATGTAAACATCATAGCGTCACATCCAAGATGATATCCTCGTGTCAGGCCTAACAACCCAACAAGCAAACAGAAACAAACAGAACCAAACAGAAATCCTATTCCTGCAAAGGATACTTTTCATTTACAATAAAGCACATCAGAACACAAATAAAAGGACGTTAACCTACTTACGATAAAAACAGATATTTCCTATTGCTTAAGTTCTATTTTCATGTAGGTTGACCAGTTTGGAAACACACGATGTACAAGCAGCACCTGAATAAAAGGCAAGGAAAACCCTTACTTTGCATGCTACAATAGGCTTGACCGAAGACAAGTTTGTTCTCCCGACGGGAAACTTACCAATAAAAGATGCAATATACGGTCCGTTGTTATTAATGGCTCAGGACTCCATAGTAATATATGGCAGTACTTCCTATGGTCAGAACAAATGAAACAGAAATACGACGATGTTACGGTCTATACAGCCCATGTGAAGGTAACAAGCTGATCTATATAGCCAAGGAGCATATGGTAAAAAACGCACCTCCTAGTCAGCTAGTAGCTGCCAATTCTCTTATGCACAAAGTTAAACGATACAGCGTGTCTTCGCGGTGAGGGGGCTTAGTCTGATTCTAAGTAATCTAAAAGATGGAAGAAGACGCAGAGGCAGAACATGAGTTTATCTAAGCCACAGTAATCATATGCCTTATTGCACTTTAAAGGTTATGCTGTAGCAATTGCATGGGCATATATCTGATAAACATTATCTTACTTTTATCAGTGCTGCGGTATATTCCAATGGAGGGAAAATTGCGAAGATATTAGTCCCATTGCCTCCGTACGACCATCTGAAATATAAAGATGGTATATATTTCCCGAAAGGATGTAAAAGCATAAGCATAGAAACATGCACTGAATCGTACGATTTCATGATAGATAAATAACAGGCATTGAGGCACAAAAGAGTTAAAGAGGCTCAGAGAGTCTAGAGTCAGATGTTATACATAACCGCCCGATCGTCCCAGCATTTCGCATTCCGGCCGCATTCTGAGCCTCCATAGTCTCACACAGCCCATAATTATAACTTACCAAGGCGTCTCGCATGGCCGTATAAACTCCCCTCACTACTTCGAATGTTCGCGGTAAACGGCATTCGTAATGCGATATCCGACTTTAAACCCCTCTGCGAGGGCACAAAATCTCGCGATAATTCCCGTATTCCCGATGTGATCTAAAACGTCACACGCAATTCAACATAGAAAGTGGACTACGCAACAATTACCATTTGCTTGAGGTATGTACCCTACGTAAAAAACCACTGAAAAGAAAACGGGAAAACCCGACAAAGGACACTTTACGCCAAACTGCAAGGAAAGGAAGAATCTCTGAGAAAATAAACTATAAAAAAAACAAGAAATCTCTAAATAAATCGCTATTTATAAAAAGTCCCAGCAATACGAAGACACAAGAGAAAGAGACTTGTTTAATATAAACAGTAATTTTCTCTACGTGCAAATAATGGTGATTTACACTCATGACCACTCACCATTACTTTTCGTAAGTATAAAGAGGGACTCAAAAACAGATATAATACTCAAAACATAAGACAATTCACATCTAAATAGGAAAAGTAGGCAAAAAAACAGCGCACAATAGTGGAGCATATTCACAAGAATTAGTGATATAGGTCAGAGTACAGGTACTAACTAGAAGGAATGTAAATATCTCTACTTGGTAACATACCAGGATATTTCCTCATTCAATCCTCGTTTGACACTATCCAGATGATACATCCAGAAAGTTTCACGTTTCTTCCGGGTGATTTCGTTCAATTGGCCCATTCTGGGTACTACCTTTTCCAGGATTGACCACTTAATTTCATGTTCAGTGTGGGACTTATCTAGACAATGTTGGACTAAGGGAGCCGATATCTTTAAAGTCCTGATGGCAGACTTATGTTCACTGAAACGGACGCGAAATTCGCGACCCGTCTCACCCACATAAGCCAAACCACAACTGCAGAACAGAATGTAAATGATGTTACTACTGCGATAGTTCGTCAAATATCGCAGTTTGATTTGTTTTTCATTGTATTTAATCACCTCAGATGTGATGGCTGAATCACAGGCGTGGCACGAGCCACATCTGTGATTGCCTAAAACCACTGGTAAGCCTGTGATGGAACACAGGTTATCTGAATAAGGAGTTTTAGTTTGTCTGGTATGTACCAACATATCCCTAAGGTTTTTATTCCTTCTATAGGCTAACAGGGGTAGTGGCAAAGAAGGAACATTCTCGTCAGAATTCAAAATTCTCCAATTTTTATTAATGATGTTTCTAATTTTGAAATTCAGAGTGGAGTGGTTAATCACACACGTTATCCGGTTTTGTTACTTTCCCCTCTGTTCCTTGGCCACTATTAATCTTGTTGAGGGGGTCCCATCATACATGCTGCTCAGGTAGGATAGTGATACATGTCTATGGACTGTACCAGTGCAGAATCACAACAATATCCCCATTACACTGTGAGCAACACCCATGGACAGCATTCCAGACTACACTGCCATCATGCCTTCAACACCATCTGCACAAAACAAGCATACACCAAACTGCACCCTTTCCGAAAAAAATCTATCATCCTCTAAGTGTTCTCCCTTTGATGAGTAGCCATGGAGGATTCAGAAAAGGGGGTGTGATGAACAGAGTGTCTGAATTAAGCAGACCACTCTTACCCAGTCCAAAGATCAGAGCTTGATCCATCACCGTTATTTAGCTCACTGCACCATCCCAGCTCAGAACCTGGCTATATGCAAATTAGTCTGTCCCTGGCCCAGTGCATCATGGGAACAGGGCAGACCAAACTACCAAGCCAATTCTTCACCAAATGCCAGAAACCGGTCCCCGGAAGCTTGTTTCCTTCCCAGTGTAAGAATTGGCTTGGTAGTTTGGTTTGCCCTGTTCCCATCATGCACTGGGACAGGAACAGACTAATTTGCATATAGCCGGGTTCTGAGCTGGGATGGTGCAGTGAGCTAAAAAACGGTGTTGGATCTAGCCCTGATCTCTTGACTGGGTGAGAGTATTCTGCTTAATTCAGAAACTCTGTCCATCACCACCCCTTGTTGTTAAATATTTTGTCCACCATAAGCGTGGAAGGGTATACTCAGATGTGAGTCCCTTGCTCATTGCACCATCAGGATTCAAGCAAGCCGGGCCGACGACGGCTGAAATGCCAGAAACCGGTCCCCGGAAGCTTGTTTCCTTCCCAGTGTAAGAATTGGCTTGGTAGTTTGGTTTGCCCTGTTCCCATCATGCACTGGGACAGGAACAGACTAATTTGCATATAGCCGGGTTCTGAGCTGGGATGGTGCAGTGAGCTAAAAAACGGTGTTGGATCTAGCCCTGATCTCTTGACTGGGTGAGAGTATTCTGCTTAATTCAGAAACTCTGTCCATCACCACCCCTTGTTGTTAAATATTTTGTCCACCATAAGCGTGGAAGGGTATACTCAGATGTGAGTCCCTTGCTCATTGCACCATCAGGATTCAAGCAAGCCGGGCCGACGACGGCTGAAATGCCAGATACCGGTCCCCGGAAGCTTGTTTCCTTCCCAGTGTAAGAATTGGCTTGGTAGTTTGGTTTGCCCTGTTCCCATCATGCACTGGGACAGGAACAGACTAATTTGCATATAGCCGGGTTCTGAGCTGGGACGGTGCAGTGAGCTAAAAAACGGTGTTGGATCTAGCCCTGATCTCTTGACTGGGTGAGAGTATTCTGCTTAATTCAGAAACTCTGTCCATCACCACCCCTTGTTGTAGACTAGCCATGGAGAGCTGGATCATACCCTTTTCTCTTCTTGGTCATATGTATGTGCAAACCATTTCATTGTCACGCCACCGTGGCATTTTCTCAATCCCCATGCGCACCAATTACGCCACTCATGCATCCCTTTAGTGATACACCGGCAGCGTAAACCATGCTGTAATTTGAGACTGAATTTGGGACTTATTTACACCATGAAACATCATGGCCAATTGTTTGATACTACCTTTTCTGCTTTTGCACGGGGCGTTCTGATTTGGGTGAGAGCGGGAGTTCCATTCCAACCCCTGCTACAACGGTGGATCCCGAAGGGAGGTTTGTAGCAGTGCAGGGCCGACTAGATGGGAGGGACTTGACGCTATGTAGTGTTTACGCCCCGAATGTAGAACAGGCTGCCTTTTTTGCGCGCTTATCTGGAAAACTGGCAACGGTCTTGGCAGGTACGATCCTACTTGGGGGGGACTTTAACTCTGTTGTTGATGTAGAGCTGGATAGATCGCACCCACCACTAGCTCAGTCCGCAGTACGTAAGATAGCAAAGGGGAGACGAGATTGGCAAGATATGTGGGGTCTAGTTGACACGTGGCGGACGCACCATCCTGCTGAGAAAGACTATTCATTTTATACTACTCCACATGACCTACATGTCCGGCTAGACAGTATTTTATGCTCACCAGATGTTAAGGGTTTGGCCCGCCATAGTGAGTACCTGGCGAGAACAATCTCTGACCATAATCCCTGTTTGGTGGTGGTCCAATGGACTAGGCAGTGGCAGGCGATTCCCACCTGGCGTTTGAACCCGCTGGCATTGGAGGACTCAGTTTTTAAATCGGGAGTGCAGGAAGGTATGGAGTGTTACTTTGCCGAAAATGAGGGGACGGCGTCGAGCAGGACCCTTGAATGGGATGCCTTAAGGCGGTGATTCGGGGAGTTTGTATTTCCTCCACAGCGGGGGCTCGCAAGACTCTGCTGCAGGATCTTGCGAAGAGCGAGGATGGGTTACGTCATGCAGAGCAGGCCAGCCACGCAGATTCAGTGTCTCACGAGGCGGCTTCGGCTGCACGTGAAGAGGTCGCAATACAAATGGAGAGACTCCGCTGTTTTGATCATAAGGAATACCTCATTCGGGCTCACGCTGAGCGGGATAAGGTGGCTCCCTGTTGGCCTGGTTGGCTAATCCTGCTGCCTGCGGCACCCCGATTCTGTCCCGGTCTACTGTGGAGGGCAGTTTGGTATATTCCCAGAAAGAAATGAATGACCAATTCTTCGCTTACTATGAACACCTCTATAGGAGCGCAATGCCAGACATACCTGGGGACCTTGATGATTTCCTAGCCGCTGCTCAACTGCCACGCCTAGATCCGGAAGCTTAGGAGGAGAGATAACAGAGGGTGAGATTCGTACAGCGATCAAACATATGTCTCGCCGTAAAACCCCTGGTGCGGACGGTTTACCGATCGAGTTTTACGCAGCATATGCAGAAATACTGGCCCCACGTTTGCAAGCTATTTACAGGGAAGCTTGGGACACCGGTGTATTGCCTGAGCCTGCCCGGGAGGCACTTATAATCCCGTTATTAAAGCGAGGGGGGTGCCAGCTCTCGATCAGCTTATCGACCATTATCCATGCTTACAGTTGACTACAAAATCTTGAGCAAGATCCTAGCGACACGACTCCTAACGCACATGAGGGCCCTGATTTATCCAGATCAGGCCGACTTCATTCCCCAGCGCACCACGGCGACATGTATACGTCGGCTCATTCGGATCATGGGGGAAGATTTCGAAGGGCTCCCAGAGGCTGCTGCGCTTTCAATCGACATTGAAAAGGCCTTCAACAGTGTTGAATGGCCCTACCTGTTCCGAGTCTTGACGGCATTTGGATTGGGTGACCGGTTTGTGAAATGGACTGCATTGCTCTGTAATGCAGCTACAGCTAGAGTGAAAACGGGAGCCACGATATCGACCGCGTATCGGGTGGGCCGAGGGACGCGCCAAGGGTGTTCACTGTCCCCCCTCTTGTTTGCGCTGGCCATCGAGCCCTTAGCGTCTCATGCTCGAATAGGACAGGCGTACGAAGGTTTGATGCTGAGGAGTGAGACCCAATATATATCTCTGTATGCAGACGATCTGCTGATGTTCTTGGCGGATATAAACGACTCACTACACGGAGCCAAACTTCTGCTTCACAATTTTGGCCAATTCTCGGGACTGAAGGTCAACTGGGAAAAGACCTGCCTTTTCCCAATGACCCCTGGAGAGCATGCGCCCCAGATCACCGGGAACCTTCGTTGGGAGCATCACTGTCTCCTGTATTTGGGCACTCATATTTATCACTCTCAACTAGACTTGCTGGAGGGTAATGTGAACAGGGCGATCAGGAACCTACAGAGTAACATGGGGTTTTGGCGTACCTTACCTCTCTCGGTGGCGGGGAGGGTGGCTCTGCTGAAAATGGTGGCGCTTCCTCGCCTATTGTATTTTTTTCGCACATTGCCGGTGTAGATCCCAGCGTCGATCTTTCGGAAACTTCGTTCCTTGACTACGGGATTCATCTGGGGATCGGGCAGGCGACGAGTCACTTTGACCACCCTGATGCGTCCCAGGGCAGAGGGAGTACTAGCGGTCCCTAATTTTGAATGGTACTACCTGGCAGCGCAATTACAATGTCTTACGCAGGCAGTGGCTCGGGAGTTCAGGGGGCCAGAGGGACCACAGGACAGACTAATTCCCAGACATGTACTATCTTTTATAGTATTGTGTCAGAAGATAGAATTAGATCACCTCACACTTGAAGAACGTACCATTCGTCTCTGCTGGAATCAGAGTCACAAACGATCGGGTACCACTCACCCGTATGCCCCAGAGATTCCTCTGGGAATGTGTATGGCTCTCCCACACGGCGGCAGTTGGTCGGCGTTGGCTGTTTGGGAAGCTCTTGGGCTGCATATGGTTGGAGATCTATATAAAGATGGGGCCCTGCTGACTTTTCAAGAGTTGCAGACCACTTACGGGCTCCTGAGGAGAGATTATTTGCTTCATGCCGCGTTGGTAGCTGGCATTCAGAAGCAATGGAGTATGGGGCTCTCTGAGCCTCCGACCTCTCTGGGCTGCCAATACGAGGTTATGGCTGCTGGTACTTACAAAGCTGTG
Source organism: Lissotriton vulgaris (assembly GCF_964263255.1). Classification (NCBI taxonomy): domain Eukaryota; kingdom Metazoa; phylum Chordata; class Amphibia; order Caudata; family Salamandridae; genus Lissotriton; species Lissotriton vulgaris. The sequence continues at coordinate 1,131,301,853 of NC_141685.1, read as the reverse complement.
ACATGCCTCTACAGGAGGCTATCGACAGAAACGTTGTTGCCTCTGGAGGGTTTGCAAAGTAAATGGGAAGAAGATATTGGAAAACCTATTCCTGAGACGACGTGGCCCCAGTTGATTCGACGCGCCTGGAAGGGTACTCGGAACGTTAGATTTCAGCTAGTTCAGTTTTTTACATTACATCGGGCGTACTTAACTCCGGTTAAGATCTCGCAATATTTTGGCAGCACTACCTCACAATGCCCAAGATGTAGGGTTGATGGAGCTGATTTCGCCCACATGTTTTGGTCGTGTACAAGCCTGACAAATTATTGGACGGCAGTGGTAGCTTGTTTGAATACTGTAACAGGCCGGCAGATAGAGGCGGACATGGGAACCTGCTTATTACTATGGTTCCCACATACTCCCCGGACGAAAGTTACTAGCAAATTTTACAACCTGGGTTTGATTCTGGCCAAGAGAGATCTTACCATGCATTGGAAATCAAACGTAGGCCCTAGTTATCTGAGGTGGAAGGCGAATCTACTGCGTTGGGCACAAGCTGAGGGAACGCTCCGACTACAGCAGGCCAGGCGACTAGATAATGATAGATCCCTAGCAGTAGCTAGAGCTTGGGAGGCATTGGTGACAGCGCTCCAGACCCCTGCAGAAGGTTCAAGCGAGGGAGATGAAGATGTGGATTAGGGATGCATAGCCAACTGGATCCAATCATGGAGAAGGAAGGAAGAGTGCAGATTTTCACAATGGGTTTATCTCGAGAAAACGTCCCCTTTGCATCACCTACTGTGGAGAATTTACGATTTAAGGAAGGTACCCATGTATGATGAGCTTCTTATGAATTGGTCGCAGGCGCACTGACAGGGGGTGGGGAGTACGGGGGAGGGGGGGGATTTAGGTTTGTCATTGCAAGTCCGGAGTGTCATTTACTGCTGTGCGAAATGTCGATAAAACAACCTGGTGTTTTATTGTACATGATGTTCACTTTGTTTGCAGATAACAATAAAATTTGTTTACAAAAAATTAGGTGTCCCCCCCCCATCTAGCATATTTGTAACCAGATGTCCTCAGGCTTGTGAGTTCGGATTCTGAATCTCTCGTCCTGGGAGTTGCGTGCTGTCGGGGGGTAGGTGTGAATGTCGCCCCTGTGTATGTCTATATGAACCTTTATCTGAGCGGCAGTTGCGAACAATGAAAATGTGTGTTGGTGTCCAAACTACCGACCAGAACTAAACGTGAAACTGCAGGGAAAACTTTTCCTAGATCCATGTGCGGTGGATGTGCGTGAGGCAGACTCGCTGGGGCCAATGGTCATGATGAGTAGAGGGTGTCGGAGACTGTGGGCCAAGGGGGAGGGTGCGCGGGCCCGCAAGGGCCCCCAGGGGAGAGGGGAATATTTTGTCGGGGGTGGCGAGCCGCATTCCCAAGAGGGACCAGCATTCGGTCCCACCTATGTCGTTTGCAGGGGAATCAAGCTTCAGGTATTTGACTGGGGGGGGTTGGGGTGCCGAGAGGAAACCTGGGTGTGAGGCGGGGAGTCAAGTCAAGTCAAGTCAAAGAATTTATATAGCGCACTACATACCCGGAGGGTTTCAAGGCGCTTAGGAAGGGGAGGAGGATTACTTGTCAAATATCCACGTTTTAAGTTGCTTTCTGAATGCTAGGTGGTTCTGGGTAAGGCGAAGGTAAGCGGGGAGTGAGTTCCATGTTTTAGCAGCCAGATAAGAAAAGGATCTGCCTCCCATGGTGGTCTTGTTGATGCGAGGTACAGTGGCGAGGGCTTGGCTGGAAGAACGTAGTTGGCGGGAGGGGGTGTAGAAGGACAGTCGTGAGTTGAGGCATTCTGGACCGATGTCGTAGAGTGATTTGTGTGCGTGGGTAAGCAGTCGGAAGGTGATCCTCTTATTGACGGGTAGCCAGTGGAGGTCTTTAAGGTGACCAGAGATGTGATCGTTGCGTGGGATGTCTAATATGAGTCTGGCTGAGGCGTTTTGGATTCGTTGGAGTTTCTTCTGGAGTTTTGCGTAGTACCTGCGTAGAGGGTGTTTCTGTAGTCCAGTCGGCTCGTGACCAGAGCGTGGGTGACTGTTTTCCTTGTTTCGGAGGGGATCCAGCGAAATGTTTTTCTGAGCATGCGAAGAATGTTGAAGCAGGAAGAGGATACGGCGCTGACTTGTCTGTTCATTGAGAGTGAAGAATCCAGGATGACGCCTAGGTTCCGTGCGTGGTCTGTCGGGATGGGTGCTTTTCCGAGGGCTTCCGGCCACCAGGAGTCGTCCCATGCGGAGGGGGATGTACCTAAGATGAGGACTTCTGTTTTGTCTGAGTTCAGTTTCAGACGGCTTTGTTTCATCCATTCGGCAACTTCTTTCATTCCTTCGTGTAGGTTGGTTTTGGCGGTGCTGGGGTCATTGGTGAGGGAAAGGATCAGTTGAGTGTCATCCGCGTATGAGATGATGTTGAGGTTGTGTTGGCGTGCGATGGCCGCGAGGGGGCTCATGTATACGTTGAAGAGGGTGGGACTGAGTGAGGATCCTTGTGGTACGCCGCAGATGACTTCAGAGGCCTCGGACTTGAATGGTGGAAGGCGGACTCTATGGGTTCTTCCGGTGAGGAACGAGGTGATCCATTCAAGTGCTTTTCCTTGGATTCCGATGTTATTGAGGCGTTGTAAAAGGGAGTTGTGGCAAACTGTGTCGAATGCTGCAGAGAGGTCGAGGAGGATGAGGGCGACTGTGTCTCCGTTGTCCAGTAGAGTTCGAATGTCGTCTGTTGCTGCAATGAGGGCGGTCTCAGTGCTGTGTTTTGCTCGGAAGCCAGATTGTGAGGGGTCGAGGGATTTGTTGGCTTCGAGGAAGGCGGCGAGCTGGTTGTTGACAGCTTTCTCGATGACTTTGGCCGGGAATGGAAGAAGCGAGATGGGGCGGTAATTTTTGAGCTCGGTGGGGTCCGCTGTGGGTTTTTTCAGAAGGGCGGTGAGTTCAGCGTGTTTCCAGTCTTCCGGGAAGGTGGCGGAGTTGAAGGAGCAGTTGATGACGTCTCGGAGGTGCGGTGCTATGACGGAGTCTGCTTTGTTGAAGATGTGGTGAGGACATGGGTCTGTGGGGGATCCTGAGTGGATGGAATTCATCAGGCGGATGGTGTCTTCAGTGGAGATTGGGTTCCAGTCGTTAAGGGTGTTCACGGGGGGAGAATGTTCAGCAAATGGTTGGGTGGGTTAGTCCCGGGGTGTCGTCCAGGGTCGTCTCTTGTTTAAATTGTATGAGCAGCTGTGCCCATTCCAGGGAGATGGGGTGCTTGCTTGTTCCCTTCACTTCCTCTTCCCGTAGGATGGCCTCCTCTGCCGCCCCACACTTATTCAACGGTCCTATCCAGGACGCTACCGGGAGTCCCGAGGGGGCCCTCCAGTGCATGGCAAAAGCTCGCTTTGCCAATAGCAGAGCGACGGAGACGAACCGCCAGTGCAATTTCTCTGATTTCTTCCTTTTCTATGTCCCTAGTGCACTGATTTCCCAGGAATCTACGTGCGGCATATTGACCAACACAGTGAATGTGTTGTGTATCTTGGTCCAGTAGCGGAGTAGGGAGGGGCAGTCCCAAAACAAGTGCTTAAAGTTTGCTTCCGATAGGTTGCAGCGCAGACAATTGAATTGTGTATCTGGGTAATACCAGTGTAGTTTGTCTGGTGTGAGGTAGGCTTGGTGGAGTATATTGAACTGTATGTTCTTGAAATGCGCGTTTCTGTACACTTTCTTTGTGTATTCCAGAGCGAGATTCCATTCTGTGTCATGGAACACCCTGCCAACGTCGTCTTCCCAGGACTCTCGTAAAGTATCCAGGGAGGCATTTGTCAATTCTCGGATGGCCTTATATGCCATGTAACTAAGTGTCTGCCAGCTCCCATTCGGAGTATTGTATGGAGTACTGGGTGTGTGGGTGGTTCTCCGTCTCGCAGGTTCCAGATCGGTCGTGTGCTATCCAGGAGTTGCCTATGTGTGAGGAATTGTCCTTGCGGGAGGTCATAACTCTTAGACAACTGTTAGTAGTTGCGCTATTGACCCTCGTGGAACAACGCTTGCACCTCCGTCACGTCGTAGTCGGTCCAGATTTGTAGGTTTCTGGTAGTGTAATGTTTTTCTCCGGAAGGGAAGCTACCAAGGGTAACAGTGGGGAATATAGTGGTCCGTCTTTGCACATTCGATGAATACGCATCATACATCTGCGCGCGATGGAAACTTGAATCAGGTGGGTGCCAGACGGTTTTGTTCCGGGTAGGAGCATCCTCCTGATGATTGGCAGAGCTATCCTGCCGGTCTCTGTTGTCGTTTCCCCGACACACCGTTCTGCTGTCCTTTGGGATAGCCACTGGAGTTGGGCAGCAGGAAATATGATTCAAAGGATGGGCTCCTAGGCCTCCCTCTGTGGTGGGCAAATACATCAGAGGATGTAATTTTGCTATCTAAATCTTTCTTCTCCTCTGCGGATATGGTAGGGAGCCTGTGTATACCCATGAAGTGTCGCAATGTGCATGGTGGCACTGGTGCTGGGTTACGGTACACGTTTGTGTAATTGGTGCAAAATATGATCAGGATGTAGAGTTGTGAAGTGTGGAGTCGTCCAGTTTCGTCCACTAGCTCTGTGATGGGCTGTGAGGTCGTGTCCTGTTTGGCCATCCATGCTAGGAGTGCTCCTGCTCTGTTGCCCTCCCTGTGTGCCCGTGTGGCATACATGGGGAAGTGATATTTCCGCAGATCTTGTAGTGTTTCCGCGTGTGTGAGCTTTGCCGCCCCAATCTGTTCTAAGGTAGCCCTTCCCTGCTCCAAATCTCGGGACAGTCCTGCCCGCGCTAGCTATCTCCCACGCAAGAGATCAAAATGGCCATGAAGGGACTGCCTCGCAACAAAATGCCTGGCATTGACGGCTTGCCCGTAGGATTCTATGATATGTATTCGGGGCGGCTCTGATACCCCAGTTGGTGGCTTTATATAAAGAGGTGTGGGAGAGTGGCTCGCTACCCGCCACGGCGGCACAGGCACTGGTTATTGCGCTCCCAAAACCAGGCAGGGATCACACTGCCATGGTGAATTTTCACCTGCTATCGTTGTTGTCCACGGAATATAAAATCTTGAGTAAGGTACTTGGGAACAAACTAGTTCCACATTTACCCAAATTAATTCACATTGACCAAACTGGTTTTTTACCTTCCCGGGGGACGTCTCTAAACATCAGGAAATTGCATGATTTATTAAAAGAAGCTCCAAAGCGCCGTCCATATGCCGGGTGTCTTTCCCTGCACTTACGGCAGGCTTTTGAGTCTATACAGTGTGACTACATGTTTTGGGCGCTGGGGAAGTTTGGTATCCCGGAGGATTACGTTAAATGGATGCGAATATTGTATGATGCCCCTACGGCACGTATTAGGATGGGAGGTCATATATCGGCAGAATACACTATCCACAAGGGCACAAGGCAGGGATGCCCATTATCTCCCCTTCTTTTTATATTAGCGCTAGAGGCCCTGGCCATACAGCTGAGACGTGATTTCACAGAACAGGAAATACGCTTGGGTAATGCTACCCATGTATTCTCGGCATATGACGATGACATTCTTTTGTATGTCTCCGACCTTCGCGGCCGATTAGCTCCATTGTTTGAAGTGTTCCATAGTTTTGAATGTGTTTGAGGGTTAGCTTTAAACATTTCCAAAATCACATGCCTTTTTCTTTACAGATGGGGTTGATATTGTGGAACTGGATGTTGGTGACGCCACAATTCGGTTACACCTACGACTTTTCGTTACCTAGCCATTCAAGTTTATAGGACACCCGCAGATATGTTGGAAGGAAACCTAAATAAGGCAATCAGGGCACTGAAAACTAGTGTTGCATTCTGGACGACGTTACCCATTTCTGTTCCAGGCAGGGCTGCTGTAGCAAAAATGGTTGTGCTGCCTCGATTGTTGTATTACTTCACAAATCTACTGTTGTTAGTACTGCAACACCCTTTTAAATTATTGAACACACTGCTAATTGATCTCATTTGGAGTACGTGCAGGCGTCGTATTAGTGTAAAAAAAATACAAGTTGTTACTGTGGCAGGTGGATTGGGGGTGGATGATTTCCGTGCCTATTATTATGCTTGTCAATTGCAAAGGCTGTCATATTGGATGGCAGGGCGCAACTTGCACAAAATTGATTATAAGATGGCTGATTTGGATAGCGGTAGGCTGCATGCCCTCTTACTGCTAGGTGTTCGGACCCCAGCGAACCTCCCCCCACTGTTGCAAACGGCGCTGCGCTGCTGGGTTGCGGCGGTAAAATACACACATTCGGGTGGTAGATACGCATGGAATATTCCGTTACTGGGGATTCCACTAGCTGGTGGCAGGCTGACAAAACGAATTTTGACACCCTGGTTGGAGGTTGGTGTGAGTACGGTGGCTGACCTGTTTGGGGAGTAGACACTAATGGACCACAACGCATTTATGCAGTGTACCGGTGCCCCGGCGTCCATGTTCCTCAAACATACGGCGCAGTTTGTGCTCCTCAAAGAACATCTCCCCCTGAAAATGAACTGATAAAGATGGTACACTATATGGGCAGAGGGAGACATTTGGTTAAATGGTTGTACACTGGCATTAGCACACATACAAGTATCCCCACACACGCATTGAAGATACACTGGGAGGCAGAAATAGGAAGGAAATTCTCGGAGAGGGAGTGTGTGATAGTGCTGGAACACCCCAGGAAGATCCCTCGAACCGCTAGATTCAAAATCCTATAAACCATATTCTTACACCGGGCATACCTAACCCCACATAGATCGGACATGATGTTCCCCCAGACACAACAACACTGCCCCCGCTGACTATTGGTGGGGGCAGGCTTCCAAAACATGGTATGGGACTGCCCTACACTCAGGAACTATTGGGAAAAGGTGCGATCAACCAACTGCTACAGCCAGGGGAAATTATTACCTCAGAACAAGCTGTCACCCCCCTACTCCCCTCTCCTGGCACTGGTGGTGTTCCCCAAGGGAAGTTCAGCACTACATGGAGCGGCTACTCTGTCTCTGGACTGAAGGCACAGTGACATACGCAGGCCCACTACATTTCAAAGGCCAAGTACAGACTTCCAAAGAAATCATGGAAGACATCAACCTCCCCAGAGGGCCATTCTGTCTATATAGGCAGTTTTTTTAAGAGTGTTGCAAAATGTGGTGAACAATAGATAATGAACCTTCCATGCACCCGGTCATTCACGTGTGACTACGGATGTTCCCCGTGCAGCATTTAGTTTATTGTGTATATAAACCATACCAGTCCTTGATGAATACACCCTTGCACCCCTCATATGGCCTGTAAAGTTCTTGGACTTAAAGATGATGGTCCTACTTTAATTTTCAGTTTTATATTTATTTAACATACTTACATACTTAAGTATGATCAATCATGAAAAAAATGGTGTCACAATGTGTGTGCGGCGTCTTATCTCTGCTGCAGTGTGGCAGATGTTTTGTCCTCCTGCTTCACCTCCATCACCATCATCCATTTGCTCAGGGTGTTGGTCCTCTTCACTCCAGGGCACATTTGTTTTTACACATATGTTGTGTAGTATTGCACATACCAATATCATTTTACACACAGTTTTGGGAGAATACAGTAGCCTTCCACCGGATGCATCAAGGCAACGGAACCGGGATTTCAGCATTCCAAAGCTTCTCTCAACAATGTTTCGTGTCCTGCAATGGGCATGGTTGTATGCCTTTTGAGGTTCCGTTTGTGGGTTTCCAAATGGAGTCATCACCCACGCCTGTAGACCATATCCCTGATCAGCTGGAAGTAAATATAAATGCCGCTCGGAGGCTGATTTGTGCAGAGACTCTTCTGGGGTATTGTTTGAGCACCGTCGGGACTGCGAGAACCGGCAGCCCGCACGGCAGCGTTTCTTCCTCTTCCCGCCCCCACCGCACCTGGCAGGTTAAAGTAGCGCCTCGCTACCCCCGCTTCGCGGGAGCCGCTCGGAGGCTGATTTGTGCAGAGACTCTTCTGGGGCATTCTTTGAGCACCATCGGGACTGCGAGGACCGACAGCCCGCGCGGCAGTGTTTCGTCCTCTTCCCGCCCCCACCGCTATTTCCCTATATTATTGGCTTAGCATCCCGCATCGCGGGACACGCACGGGCGCGCGCCGGGCAAAGCCCGGGCCAAGGGCGGGCCCGTTTTAGCCCGTTTTAGCCCGTTTCAGCCCGTTCGAGACCGGACCGGGCCACACCTCTTGGCTTCCACATTCATCAATCTGAGGGGGACGCTATAAGAACTGTAAGTTAAAGCTTTTCTCTTGACCAGGGGTTCCTGCACTACAAGATGGCTGGTCGCGAGCTCAGGAGTAAAACCATATCTGCGATTAGCAACACAGCAGGAACTCTGGACAACTATATTACTAGAACTAGCTCACTTATATCCAATGAAATTTCTATCCTGTAAAAGTGCTTATCTCAAGAACTGTTAAATACTAAAAGATCGTCACTGGGACATATTAGGAATGCTAACCGCCAGTCAAGGATGTGGTTACAATTAGCAGCTGTATTGAAATGTTGGATAATGTGGTAAATGAGGGGGCAAGCGACTTGGGGGGGACTCCCTCGCAGTGTAGTAATAGTAATGATCGAAGCACTATGGAACCCAACCTTGTACTTATTGTTACTATTGACTCTGTAAAGACAATGCAGGGGTTACAGAATGATAACAATCCAAGGGGACAGCGAGAGGGGGCCATACCAAAAAGGAAACACACTGACCACAAATTTGGTGGCCGCAAGGCCAAGATCGCTAAACAAGTTGGTGGTTTAGATCCCCTGGAGATAGAACCTCTACTCGTAATATGGTCGATTTGAATAGTGAATTTTTTTTTACCCAAGAGGAAGATCCATTGTTTACTAAATTAAGCATGATATGTAAAGCCTTGCTAGACCCCCTTGTAGCCAGATTAGCCCAGATAGAGCTAAGGGTGTCTAGTATTGAGAAGGCCACTGTCCTGGTTGGAAATGTTATGGCTAGGGTCAAAATGATGTTGAGGGAGGGAGCGAATGGTGTTAAGGAAGCTAAGGGCGGGACCCACACTGATACCATTAGTACTCTAGGAAGTTTGGGTGACACAGTACAAATGTTACCTAGTAACACCACTAATAATGCCCTGAGACGTCCAGAAGTAGAGGTTATCAGGACAGAGACAGAGACCGACTCTGCACCAATTGTGCAGAGTAAGGCTAGCCCGGTTGGCCGACAGCACAATAAGTTGGTAATCAATTTACCCCCAGAATCAAGCCCCTTTGTCGTTGTATTAACAGGGGTACCTGCGCTGGAGGACCCGGCGTGGGAATCTTTTCAATCATTGAAAAATAAGGTTACTAGCTTGTTGAACAGGAATAGGCCTCTTCCCCCCAATGTTTAAGTTAGATTCTGATGGTACAAAGGGTACACTGGATAGGTAATACCAATAAAAGTATCAATGGGGATTGTGTTCTGGTTAACTTTCGAGACCCGAGAACAGTTATGCATATATGTTCTTGGCCCTATTGAGTCCTTGATACTACTATCCAGTCTTTCCCTCTGTCTTTTTTCTATCGACCTGCCCCTCAGACCTTCAATGGGGAGCTAGAGGATGGTTGGACTAGGGTGGGCTCCAGGGGAGGGAGAATTTGGACTGGGTTAGGGAAGGCCAATTTAAATCCCCCGGGCCCTTGTTTGACCTATAATCGTTTCAGCCCCCTGGACATGGTTGATTGACTCCCCCTACATTTGTTCCAGGAGGGCGCCGAGTCATTGGCCCGTTCCAGGCTGACAAGATACAATAGGCCCTCTATTCTTTTTTTTTTTTTTGAAGACCTTTATTGTTTAAAGGATAAGAAAATACAGTTGTACATGTCACATCACCTGCAATCCGCAGGAATAGCAGTTGAAATAGAAAAAGAAAGAATATTCAAGAAAGCCATTGATTAGTGAACACAGACTTTTTGCCGGCAACCCTGGGGTCCGGCGGCGCAGTCCAAGAGAAGAATGAAAAGCATAGATGTAACATTAAACATGCTGTATTATGGTTATCTGGCCTGTGGTTTTTGTGTGTTTATTTTGGTTCTCAGTTTAAACACATCATCGCATTGTTAGCATCTGTAGCACATGAGCCGCAATTTAAGTCCACATTATATTACAATCAAAAGGTGGCAACAGCTCCCAGGTAGGGTGTGGGCTCTGAGTAGAGACCCTAAAGTGTTTGTGTGTGCGATGTCATCTTGTCGTGGGCCGGTGTTCAATAGTATAGCTCACTAATACAAGGTAGTAGGCACTTGTGGTCGACGACAGCAGGTTGCGACCTTTGCAGCGGGGTCCAGGCGATTGTTGGCCCTGTGCGAGGTGAGCCATCTAGTGTTCACTGTCCATATATAGATGCTAGAGGTGGGAGTTCGTATGAGTACGAAGCACTCGGCGCCGGATGGCAGTTTTTCCGAGCATGGTCTGCATCCTACGTGCGTGGTGCGCTGTGGTCTGCCGCGGCACCTAAGGTGTAATGTGTCTACAGGTATCTAGCATTCTGCGATTTTTCTCAGCACGTAGGCCAGTTCTGTGATCAACAATATCGGACTTGGTCAGAAAACGTGACTGGTTAAGAAACAATAACAAGTATTAACGTGATAATGATGGAAGTAGGGAAGGGAGGGGAAAGAGTGTGTATGTCTAGTGGCATGGTAGGTAAGGGGGTGGTAGCAGTTCCGGCGAAGGGTCATCGACCCTGGGCCGGGGCATGGCGGAGTAATTTCTGGAGCTCATGGGAGGTCTGGGTGGAGGTGTATGTGTTAGATCCCTAGATTATAATTATCTGAGGGGTTTTTCACTAAGATAAATCATGGTTTAGAGCTGTCATGTGGGAGGTATAGTGTGGAACGTCAGGCATGTCAGTCTATCGACTGCAGTAGGCTTTGTACCGCGAACGGGTCGGGACGTATGCATAAAAGCAGTGTGTTGTACTGTGGGGTTACTCAAGTTATTCCCTGCTCTTGACATGCTTGTTGGAAGGATGCAAGGAGATCGCCCCAGAGTTGCGCAATGGGGAATTTTCGAAGTCCAGCTACTTCCTCTCGGAGGAGCACCGTGCCTTTCGCCCGCACCCAATTAATGAAGGATGTGTGCCAATGCCGGGGGGGGGGGGGGGGCTGGCCTTCCAATGTTTGGTGAGTAAGCGTTTAGCTGTGATGAGACCCATGTCCCAGGACCTTGTTTGTACTTTGTTGAGCTTCGTGAGCTTGTAAAGCCCCAATATACAGGCTTCCCATGTTTTCGGTATGTGCTCATCAGTGCACTGCGTGAGTAGTGTCGTGACTTTATCCCAGTATGTCTGTATGATAGGGCAGTGCCAAAGCATGTGCAGGAGATCCGCTCCTATCAAAGAACATCTTTGGCAGGCAGTGTCAGTGACTGAGAAGTATCTGTTTATTTTGTCAGGGGTGAGGTAGGGTGAGGTAGGCCCGGTGTAAGATGTAGAATTGGGTTAGTTTGAATCGGGGGTTGCGTGGGACATTAATCGGTCCAACTAGTATCATCGCCCACTCCTTGTCAGCCCCTCCCTCTGTCGGACGCCCATTTTTCTCTGAGTGGTTGCGTGTAGGGCTGCGTGTGTAATAGTAGGCCCTGCGCTAGCCAATGTATAATGTGCAAGCCATTGCCCATAACATGTAAGTACTGTACAAAATGATGCATCGGCAATTCCTCCGACACATCGCCCCAGGAGGCAGCCAATGTGTGTGTAAGGGATGCATAGTAAAAACTGCCCAGCAGGGAGACCTGTGCTGGCGGCGAGCTCCGCAAAAGAGAGCAGTGCACCATCTGCATAGAGATCACCCAGCGTTTCCACCCCTGCGCATGTCCAGCTAGTCAATTGGGCCTCCGTCAGCGTCCCTGCCGTTCCAGGGGTGCCTAAGAGCGAGAGTATCGGTGCGTAGAGCTTTGTGGCGCGAGTGAGCCGTAAGCAGCGCAGAAAACATCGTCGCGCCACCGCCAGATGTAATTGCGAAGGACAGGGGGTGCGAGTCATGGGGTGAAAGAATGTGTGTATTTGTGTCTGAGTGCAGATAGTTGTGTCCGAGGCAGTGTCCCCCAGATTCTTGCCACAGAGCCATCCTGATACCCATTGCATTTGCTCTGCTAAATAGTACAGTTCCATGTTGGGGACCGCCAGGCCTCCCGATTCAGTAGTCATGTATAGTTTGGTCAGCGCCACTCGGGGTCGGCCTGTATTCCAGATTAGGCCACGGATCAGGGCCTCTAGGTCCCGAAATATTTTGGTAGGCACATATGTCGGGATGTTGGCGAAGTAATATAGGAGTATACAATGGGCCCTCTATAATGAATTTTGACGAGGATTGCTGTCCAACCAAGGAATCCACAGGGTTGGGAGCAAGTATTAATACAGCAGCCCTAAATTGCGCAACCACTCCTCCTTGTACTTGAACTCTCCAGTCCACAGTGCTCGGAAGCTCATTTCCTTGCGATGTGGTACAGGAGATTATGGAGCCCACTATGGGAGAATGTAATAGGGGAGGGAGGAGTGCTTCTAATCTTGACAGCCACGGCACTTTAACAATCATGTCATGGAATTTGTCTGGCCTTGGTAACAAGATCGATTGCCCAGAATGGGGAACATTTATAGATGGGAATGATGTGTGTCTTTGCCAAGAAACATGGGCCAGAGAGGAAAAGACACGCACTGGATATGCTGCCTATTCTGTACTAGCGAGATGGGGTGGGAGGAGACGCCCCTCGGGGGGCTTTGCAATCTGGGTGGCCTTCCACGTAGGCTGCACGGCCAAGTCCCTGAACACATCATCAGATGATGTGCAATGTGTGGTCCTGGAATGGCCTAATGGCACTGAGCTTGCACTGGTAAATGTATACTCTAGACCGGTGAGTGTTACTGCGGAGTCTAACACAGTGGAGGAACTCTCTTCATTTATAAGTTCCATACCCAACGGCACCCAGTTTGTGATTGGGGTGACCTAAATTGCAACTTCGAGCCGCTGGCAGGGCTTGCAGATGGAGGTTTCCTCAAGGAGGATGCATGCAGGGCTATACCCACTCTGGAGTCCTCGCCCCCCAGGCCTTGGACACCATTGGCGGTACAAATCACGTCGGTAACATTTAAGCACTCTATTAGGGCGTGCAATGGTAGGGTTAACTTAGATCGACCCCCTAAATGCACTTTTAACAAGCAGGGCCAAGAGGCCCGGTTGGATTACATATTTGTGGAAACTAGATCATGGGCCACAATAAGGGACTTCTTTGTAATACCACGGGATGACAGTGATCACAACGCCCTAAGCTTAAAAATAACTATGCCTGGTGTTACAAGGGGGACTCTGGATGCAAATGGTGCCCCAGACTCGAGAATGATCCTAAACAAAGATAGGAGAAGAATAAAGTGGACAAAAATAGTAGAAAGACCAGAGCGAGTCTCGGAGCTTTAAGGTCTTATCCTCCCTATTCTAGAGGAAATTAGTGTTGCACTTAATGATGGATCCATCCATGACAATTCTTGTAAGGCAGGAACTCTGCATGAACAGTTAATAAATACTTTGTCAGGTGTATTTTACCCTCCCGCGGCTAAGCGGCCGCAAAAAGGTTCTAGTCCTAATTGGTATAACTCTACTTGTAGAAGAGCTAAGACCGCACTTGTTACTTCCATTAAAAACAAGGCTAGCAAGTCAACAGTCCAGACCTTAAGAGCTAATTACAAGCGCATAATGAAGTGTGCAAGAGAGGAATCGGACCATGACAATTGGATTGGCTTATCTAATGCCCTTGCAACTAGAGACCTACGAAGATTCTGGTCCATTGTAAACAATGGCTCGGCAGAGCCAGCTGCAGCTGTGGAGGCTAACATAGCCAAAGGTGTCTGGGAAGAACACTTTTGCGCCCTCTACGCAGCAGGACCTGCCATTCCGCAGGTAGTCCTAGGGGAGATGCAGTTAGATCAGATATGTCAAGCGGATATCATTGACTTCACGGTAAAGGAGGTCGAAAATGCTATATCCAAATTGGCAATTGGGAAGGCCCCAGGGCTGGATAAGCTACCGGGTGATCTTTTTAACCCTTTCCATGCTCATGACGAGCTCAGCTCGTCATGAGGCACAGTGGAGCTGTGCTGATGACGAGCTGAGCTCGTCATGAATCATGTACTAAAGCATTTTCCAGCACAGGAGGGGAAAATGCACAGCAGCGATGTGGTTAAACACCAACCCGAAATTTGGGCCCCATACCTCCTAGTCATATTCAACACAGTCCTGAGAGGGACCCCAGTGCCTGGTACTTGGCTGGGCGCAGAGATTGTCCCTATATTTAAAAAGGGCTCACCTTTGCTTCCAGCCAACTACAGGCCGATCAGTTTGATCGACGTCCCGCAAAAGATCTTCGGAAGACTAATACTGGACCGTCTCCAGGACTGGATGGAGGAAAACTCCATACTAAGACCATATCAGGCAGGGTTTAGAAACAAATTATCCACCATGGACCAGATACTTCGTTTGAACATGTTATTCTGGAAGTCAGTTAAGTCTGAGGGGGGCAGTCTCTATACTGTGTTCGTAGATTTACGAGCACCTTTTGATTTGGTCCCAAGACATAAGCTTTGGGTTGTCCTTGCCGAGTTGGGCGTTCCTCATCATTTGTTGCACATTCTAATACGCCTACACCAGAACAATTTCCCACGGGTAAGGTGTGGAAGAAATGGCCCCCTTTCAGCAAAATTCCCCGTTGGGAGGGAGGTGAGACAGGGTTGCGTGTTAGCACCTACCCTGTTTTGCCTTTATGTCAACAGGGTAATTTCCCACCTAAATGGGATAAATCATACTGATGCGCCCAAACTCTCTGGCAGCAGGGTGCCGGCGATAATGTTCGCAGATGACACCCTGCTGCTCTCCAAATCCCCAATGGGAATTCAGAGGGTTTTGGATGGCTTTGTGGGATTTTGTGAGGATAGGGGGTTGGAAATCAACGCCATGAAAACCAAATTTATGATTTTCAATCCCTCTGCATGGACTATACCTAACCCGTGAATTGGAACAACAAGGCTGGAAAGAGTTCATATTTTTGAATATTTAGGGATAACTCTCAATGAAAATATGACGTTGGCCCCCCAACAAATAAAGTCCCAACTTAGGCAATCCCAGCTCATAGGAGGCATCCTAAAACTCTCCAACAACTCCACAATAAAACCTATTCGATCTGTAGTGGAGATTTATACATCAAGAGTGAGAGGGGCTGTCACCTACGGGGGTGAGCTCTGGGGGCACGCCTGTTGTCCGGCGATTGTTGTCACAGAAAATAAATTCCTTAGGCAACTGTTGATGCTCCCCAGTCGCTCCCCCTTGCTACCCATTAGACTGGATATGGGTCTTAGACCAATTGATGAGGTTGTGGGCTTGAAGCCTCTAATGTTTTGTAGGAGATTATTGAGTACCCCAGAGATTTCTGTTTACAGACAGGAATTATTAGAGATTTTAAATACAACTAATACAGGGAAAATTCCTTGGCTAGCTTATATTAAAGATGAATTTATCAAGTTGGGCCTCTCGCAAATGTGCTATAAACCTGAAACCGCTTGCCCTAGAACCTCACGAAAAAGTTTGTCTAAACTTTTATATGAAAGTAGATTAACAGCCTCGATATCTAGAACTCACAGTGGCACTTTAACAGACTCTTTTTTAAAGGTGAAGGATTTTTACTATTTTGAAACTGTCCTAGATGTTATCTTTCCGGCTTTTACAAGGAAGTTGTATTTGCAGTGGAGGTACGGCACACTACCAACTAGAGCTTTCACATGCTATTGGTTTCCATCTGCTTTGAAAAACTGTCCTAATTGCAGTTGTGATATTGAGAGTGAAGTACATATTATGTTCTTTTGCCCTGCATATCGGAGAGAAGGTACTGGTTGGTGCCCTTATGTAAAAACATGCTAATCACACATTGTATGCAAGCCTTACGCATACTGAAAACGGATTTGTCATCTGTAGTTGTTTTTGCCGTTGCTAAATATCTGGCGGCGGTGTGGCTAAAACGCAGGGGAGTGCTGAACATTACTCAAAACTGTTAATGCATATGCACGTTATAAAGATATCTATCTAATTGATTTTTGTAAAGGCTATAGACTGTTTAATAATTTCTGTCCTATAGATCCTCAACAGCTGAAACTGATATTGTTTTTAATGTTTTCAACGAAATGACAAATGTGTTTTAATGATTGTATGTTCGTCTTTTATGGCATGTACTGCCAAAATAAAGAAATATGATGATGATGATATTCTGAAAGATTGCATAAAGCTTGATCATGCTATGCAGATCCCATGATTGTCGTATGTGAAGGAAACTTTCCATAAAATCGGCTTGGGACATATTTATGAAAATCCAGAATTTATTGATCAGGATACAAAGATGGTAATTAAGAACGCTTACCGTAATACCTTGCGCTTGTTAAAAAATGATGAACAAGTAATATATCGCTTGGGTAAATTGCAGCACCAATTTTATTTATCATTTACTGCACATACACAATGGTGTTTTTATTTGACGAGATTTGTATTGCATTTTCTATTTGCTTTTCCAAAGCAAGGGGGTTGGTGTGAGAGGCTACCCCCTTGCCCATGTGATAATAAATCCCAACAAGGCACTTTGCACTGTGTTCTTTTCTGCTCTCTTTATAAAAACCCGAGAAAACGGTTTATCAAACCTATTTTAATGGATATTCGACCCTGCAATTACAAAGAAGGATATGAGTACTTAAAATCGCTGCATACTGCTGCTATATGTAGTGCCATGCTTAGTTTCATTAGATTGGCACTCACTATTAGGAAACAATATTGAAAATATGACCCTGTTTGAAAGAAATTTGGTTGCTTCAGTGGGAACACAGAGAAAACATTTATTTAAAGAGTACAGGGCAAAATAGGCTGGATAGCGTGAAAGGTTGAATTGGTTTATATATGTGATACCCAACATTTTTCAAACTGCATAATGCACTTTATTACTGCACATTTTGTCCTTTTCGGATCTTTATGAATTTTGTCAACCCTTTTTTATATATGGATTGTAACTATTTTGGGTAATGTGCTGAAAATGTGGTTGAAATTCATTGTATGATAACAACCTGAATTTATAGATTGGATAACCATTTGTAACTTGTGTTTAAAAAATGTATACTTTTATGGTTCTTCTTGTGAATCGAAATAAAGTTTTATGACTGACAAATATAAATGTCTGACTTTAGTGTTAAATCAGTATACATAGCATGTGTTGTACATCAAGTTTGTGAAGTTTGTAATGGTGAATTACATTGGGGTCAATTGCATATTGTGTTTGAGGTTGCTCATCAGCTTTGCATGCCCCTGACACTACTTGCCTTTTTGGGACACACTGTCAGTGCAGTGAACAGCACCATATTAGTAGGGATGGAGAGAGACCCCGTGGGTGGATTTTTAAGTCCTTGTTAATTTTGATCATTTACACACAGCACTTTCCTTTGATGATGTTTAGTTTGGTGTTGGTGTGGATGGTTACTTTGTTGCTTTGTTGTTGCTGTGGGTTGGTGGTTGCTGCTGTGACCTTTGTGTCTTTTACATTTCCCTGCGCACCTTGAGTTCTCCCCCTAAGAGGCACAGTTAACAAGAGAGAGTTGCAGTGGGTGGAATGGCATGCAGAGGGACTTGGTGCCTGTGGAGTAGCTGTGGCCCATTAGTCCTTGGTAACAGTGTTGGACCTTGGAAACAAGAGCTGCAATGTCACATTGAGGTCACCTCGACCTAGGTCATACTAGCAGAGCGTTCCCCGTATTGACCCTAAGATAAGTATCCCAACGGAGCAGACTGTAATTCAGCGGATCATTTTTTGTTTATGGTTGTGGGTTAGGAAGGGGGCCGGTATTGTGTGTGGGGTACTGGGGGAGGGTGTTGGTCCCGGAATTGATGAAAACTGGAGTATGCAGAAAGACTGAGTAATGCAGGTTGGAATGTACTCATCATGGTGTCACTGGCTATGGTATTATGTAGTACATGGTGGGGGCGTGACCTGCAGCCTAAGATGGAGTTTGCATAGGCGCTTTGCTCCGGGGTGGGCCTGCTGCAATCCGCCGATACTTCCTGTCCCCATGGCATTAATAAGGCTGGAGCAACGGGAACTCGTACCCGAGTGTGGTGTGGCTGTCCAGGTGACTTTTGCCGGAGTGTGGTTGAGCAGGAGGGCTTGATTTCTCCCACGAGGCGGTGTTAGGAGCCGCCTACGCTCAGGGCCTAGAAGCGGCCTGGTGCTTTCTGCTGCGCTGGAGTGTCCTGCCGTGGTGCGTTAGCTGGTGATCTCACAAGCAGCAGACCCTAATGCGCAAGGCCCAGGCTTGGTCCTCCGCTCCTTGTCCCGGTGGGGACACCCAGGAGCCTGTGTGCTGACCAGATTGGGGGTGTGACTCCTCCCTCCTTGCTGCTTCCCGACTCCGCACTCGCAGGCAGCAGACTTGGGGACACGCAAGGCAGATGCTCTGGGTTCTGACAGGGAGGAAGGAGGTGGTCCAATACAGAGCCTTGTCTTGGATTCCTGCAGCATGGAGGCATGCATATTATGTGCGGTGGCAAACGGTGTCGAAGGAGACAGAGAGGTCTAGGAGGATGAGTGCTGCGGTCTTGTCCTTGCCTAGCAGGGTCCTGATGTTGTCGGTGGCAGCAATGAGGGCGGTCTCGGTGCTGTGGTTGCTGTGGAACCCTGACTGGGAAGGTTCCAGGATTCTGTTCTCTTCGAGGTATCGAGTTAGCTGTTTGTTAACGATTTCCCCTATGACCTTGGCCGGGAAGGGGAGCAGAGTGATGGTTTGGAATTTTTTGTGGTCTCTTGGGTCTGCCTTGAGTTTTTGGAGTCAGGCGTTGATCTTTGCATGTTTCCAGCTCTCTGGGAAAGTCGTGGTCTCAAGGGAGAGATTGATGACATAGCAAAGGTGGCGTGCAATGGAGCTGCTTGCTTTGATGAAGACGTAGTGCGGGAATGGGTCCAACGGAGAGCCGGAGTGGATTGGGCTCATGGACTTGAGGTTTTCATTGACGCTCAAGCTGCTACAGGCTAGCAAGGGGACGTGGTCAATGGTGTGCAGAGGGTCTGTTGTGTTGCTGTCTGTTGGGGCTGTCTGGGTTTTTGAAGCTGTTGTGGATGTCTGCTGCCTTACGGTGGAAGAAGCTGGCGAGGGAGTCACAACGGGCTTGCGACGGCAGGACGTCGTTGGTGTTGGAGCTGGGGTTGGAAAATTCCTTCACAATGTTGAAGAGCTCCTTGCTGTTGTGTACGTTGTTGTCGAGGCGGTCTTTGAAGGAGGTCTTCTTGTCAACCCTGATGAGGTGATGGTGTTTGCGGATGGCGTATTTGTGGGCTGCGTGGCTGTCCGGAGTTTGTTCACTGTGCCATTTCTTCTCTACTTTCCGGCAGGCTTGTTTGTGATCTTGGAGTTCTGGGGGGAACCAGCTGGCCATCTTGCTGGTGTCTCTGTGGGGGGTTTCATCCGGGGGGCTAGGGTGTTGGCGCAGTCCTCGATCCAGCATCTGTGGTTGTGGTTAGCGACGTCGGTGTTGTAGGGTTCGGTGGGTGGGCTGTGAGCGAGGTTTGCATGTAGTTGGTCTTTGGTGATTTTGCTCCAGCAGCAGCAGGGGATCTGTTGTGTGTGGTGGTGTGTGGTGGGTTTCTGGAATGTGAAGTGGATGCAGCAGTGGTTGGTCCAGAGGAGTACAGTGGTGTGTCTGATGGAGATGTGCAGGCTTGAGGAGAAGATAGGGTCGAGCGTGTGGCCGGCATAGTGAGTGGGGATTGTGATGAGTTGCCTCATTCCGAGGCTTGCAAGGTTGTCGAGCAGGGTGTTGGAGTTGCTGTTGTTGTTGTTCTGAAGGTGAAAGTTCAGGTCTCCGAGGAGGATGTAGTCGGTGGAGGTCAGGGCGTGCATGCTGATGAAGTTGCCAATGGAGTTGCTGAACTGGGGGCAGGGTCCAGGGGGTCGGTAGATGAGGGTGCCTCTGAGGGTGGATTGGGTTCTGTGTGGATCTGGAAATTATTGTGTTCAGCAATGCTGAGCACGTCGGCGGTGCTACTTGAGACCCTGATGCTGTTCTTGTGGACGATGGCAATTCCTCCTCTGACTTCGTTAGTGCGGTCTCTGCGGGTGATCTTGTAGCCGTCTGGGATGGCTATGGCGATATCGGGTGCAGAGGTGTTGTCCATGTACTTGGACCACTCACACCCTTCTTTTTAAGAACACCAATGCTATACATCAGGCCGCTGAATTGACGAGGTGGGCACAGGGATGAAACTGTACACATCTGGAGATCCCAACACAGACATATACAGGAATATTCTTTTCACTCCCACCCACACAACCTACATACCCGGTTAGATCATTTCCATTGTACCACACATCTATCCCCTCCCATACACCACAGTACGTTCCTGGGGAAAACTATCTCCACCCATTATCCAATTTAACTGTCGCTGAAGTGGGTGCGGGTCCCAACGCCTATCCCTACATGGCGTCTGCAGCCGGCAACTCTAGTGGATCAGGTGTTTGGGGCTAAATTAGCCAACACTGTTAATACTTACTTTAATGACAACGAGGGCACCGCTACTACCAGGTCCATTTGAAATTGGTTACACCCCGGCGCATTTACGTTGCGGAAAGCTGTATGCGCTGCTATTTCCTGGAGCTGACAGACTGCGTGACCCTCCCTTACTGTTGTCCACCGCAATCCACTACTGGAAGCAGGCACATATATCGTCTAAAATTGTGCACACCTATGCTCCAAATGTCCCTCTTTGTTGTTTCCCTACCCGGCGCGGTGTCTTGTCAGCTGGCCAGGTCCGGGACTGGACACAAGCGGGCACAACCACAGTTGACGTTTTTTCCACAATGGTGCACTGATGTCTCATGGCGAATGTGCCCGTACTAGAGCAGTACCAGAGACTCTTTTTATCACACATGCATCGTTTGTACAATATGTCTGGCAATATTGGTTGGCAACGCAGAAGGAACACCCTACATTTCAGTTGTTGCTGTCCGTGCACATCATGGCCCATGGTCACCACCTGGTGCGCTGGCTATACCATGTTTTGAGTGAACACCAGAAGGTACCACTGCTGACGCTCTGTCTTAAGTGTGAGTTGGCACTTACACAGGAACTGGAGGACAGGGAGTGGGATGCCGCCCTGGAGCATACCTGTTGGGTGTCGCGTAATTTCCAGCTAAATTCCATTCAACTACTGATACTACATAGGACCTATCTTACTAAGCAGGCTAATCAAAGAATGTACCCCTTGGCTGCTGCCCAAGATGTCCACAGGATCCTTCAGATTTTACACATATGTTATGGTCATGCACCTGTCCTGGGGGGGTTTTGGTCTGAATTTGTCGGTGGATTCTCCACATTGACTGAGCACAATGTTTGGGATGCCATGGAAGTGTGTTTATTGGGTCTTCTCCCCCTCCCGAAGTAAGCAAAACTGCTGCGCCACTTTGCTGGCTGTGATGCTCACAAGCAAAATGATAACACAGCGACTAAATTCATGCAGGGCGCCACGAGAGGGCGTCTGGAGGGAGTAGGTCATTAGATGGGTGGTGACAGAGGAGGAGGCACTGGCCCGAGAAGTGTATAGGGGTTTGCAGAAGGAACCAATTGCATTGTATTGGGCTCAGGTGTAGGAACAATTTAAGGCACTGGCAGGAGAAGATGTAGATGCAGCCCTATATCTACCAGTTGAGTTGGCCGCATCGGCATAGGGCTATGTTATGGACAGCAACTCAAACTAGATGGTGAATTACATTTTTGTGCCAAAGAGGTGATACGGTTTTTCCCTTACCAAAGCTCACCTGGGCCTTCCCCCCCCCTACTTCTCACCCCTGACTGTCTTGCCGCCTCACTGGTCCTTCCTCCTCTGCCCCCCAAGCCTAGGGACACATATGCACTATTATTTCAGTGACTCCTTGCCTCATTAATAGGAATGTAGCAGACAAGTTCATTGTTCATAGTTTATAGAGAGGTATAGTTGTGGGTGGTATATTAAAGGAGGGTATGCATGGATGGCAAAGAGGTGGGTTACTATTAACAGACTGCAGTATATTGATTACTTTTGAATACTATTTGGCCCCTAGATGGTCGAGGACCATATATGTTTCAATACAGATCTTGACATGTTATGATCGATATATATATATATATGATTGAGGTCTCTATCTCAGAATATGTCCCAACATGCTGTATTGTATTACATAGTTGAAAATGCTAATTAAACTGTGTTTGACAAAATAAATGTATTACATAGTGGTCATCTGAACTGCAACAATATGTACACCTGTGATGGGATCTGCTGTCGAATGTACGTGTATGGATGTAATCAAATTCCAGAAACATTTGGGGGCAGATTTGCAAGCCCCTTGGGCCTCATTTACGCCGCGGTTGCGTCACTTTTGTGACGCAGCTGCGCCGCAAATCCTGCTCCATGGTGCGGGGTATTAACAACGTGACGCATCTGGGAGATGCGTCACGTTGTAAATCCCTGCGCCATAAGGAGGCGTTCCTGCACAGGGGATGCGTTCCTGCGCAGGAACGCATCTTAAAAGTGGCTGAGTGAAATCTACAAGATTTCACTCAGTCACTTTTAGGCCCATGCTGCGTCAAAATCCTGCGCCTGCTTGAAGCAGGCGTAAGGCTTGAGGCAGCATTGAAAGAATAGGCCCCCCCAGAGCATTGCTGGAGCTGCGTCACGCTTGCAACGCAACTCCAGCAATGCGCCGCGCCGCTTTCACAGCACAGATGTGTGACGCATCTGTGCCATTTTGGGCCCATGGTGCGCCGCATTGTAAATGCAGCGCATCATGGGTGATGGAGCTGCTGCGCACATTTACTGGCGCATCCATGCTAATTTGTAGGGATGAGCCAGTAATTGTAAATCTGGCCCTTAAAGTGCAGTAATATTTATCCTGCAACCCAAAAAAAAATGTGTTACAAAAAGAAATGATACATGCATTTATTACAACGCACTGCACCTTTCAATAGTTAATTTGTGTTAGATGCCATGGGGCATATTTACATTAACTTGCGCATTTCTGCATACCAGCAGGGATGCGCCAGTTATTCTGCACCACTTTTCCACCACCATGAATGTGCGGCATTTACAATGCGGCACACCATGAGGGAAAAACTGTACAGATGTCTGACGTATCTGTGCCGTGAAGGTGGCATATTGCTGGAATTTCATTGCAAGCGCAACACAGCACAAGAAATGCTCTGGGGGGGCACTATTTTTACAATGCTGCGTCAATCCTTACACCTGCTTCAAACAGGCACAGGATTTGACACAACATGGGCTGTAAAGTGAGTACATGATTACATGAAATCCTGTGGAATTCACTCAGCCACTTTTAGGAAGCATCCCTGCGCAAGAACACCCCCCCCCCGTGCGCAGGAACACCTCCTTGTGACACAGGGCTTTTAAACGTGATGCATCTCCCACATGCGTCACGTTGTAAATACCCGACAGCATGGCGCATCTTTTGCACCGATGCTGCGTCACAAAAGAGACACAAAGGCGGCGTAAAAGAGGCGCAAGGGCTTGTAAATCAGTCCCTATGTAAGCATATGTGGTCAGTGTGGCTCATTGATTTACGAAATTGAATGTGGGATATTTGCATGCATTTCTATGTAGACTCCCTTGGGTGTTTAAGTTATGCTGCTATGTGTGTATGCAGCTTTGTACTGTATGTTATGTGGTTTTAGGATATATGTGGGTCTGCATTTTCACATTGACTTCATACATCATGTTCACATGCAAACATGTGATGTGGCAGAGTGCGAACTATTATTGCATAGTATACTTGTATGTACAATTATTTGTGCTTACCTACAAGGAGCCCATTGCCATATTGTCCATTTTGGAAACTGTCATTGATAATGCTGTTTCTGAATATGTTACCATCATGCACACTCCCTGGATATTTTGCAAGTACATTAATGTATAGTCCCCGATGGTACACACAGACTTGGA